>NC_090321.1:90027290-91463634 GCF_040869045.1 Eurosta solidaginis
GCCGAACCGGATGTCACGGACAGACCGTTACAACATTCAACAATTTAAAATTCAAAAAAAAAAAAAGAAACTTCAAAAAACTAAACGCAAAAAAAAATTTACCGAACCGGAAACGACCGGTTACCAAACTCTGAAAATCAAAAGAACAAAAAAAAAGCTGAAAAGTAAAGAAAAGCGAAAAGGGCCGAATATATAGAGGGGCGCCGCGGGTGATGTTGCGACGTCCGGTGCTTAACCTACCCTCAAAATCCATGGCCACCAACGCACCTAAATTTCGGTGTAGACATTACGTGCCTTCTAAATAAATGGCGACGCCAGCATTCCCATTTTAAATACTTATTTATTTACAATTCATTTCTATTAACGTATATAAGCAACAAAAAAAATAAGATAATGCAGGTTTCTTAACCAGGGCTACAGCATTGTTGAACTACGAATAGCTAATTACACTATGAAAATGTAGGTAAGTGTGTGTAGTGTATAAAGTGAAAGAAAAAAAAATGATCCAACAGATCACACTTTATTGGGCCGAAATCGAAACGAAATCTAATATGAATACTTAAGTCTGACTAAGCTTGTTCTGTTGGAGGTTCTTTTCTTTTCTCTTACTTTTGCTCGTAATATTTTAAATTATGCAATTATTTATGTCTCCCTTTTTTTGATAATCGTTATAAACGCTATGTGTGAGAAAAATATGTAATTAAATGTAATAATGTATAGTAAATATACTACCTGCCAAGTAAGAATTTGGTTGAATTTTTTTTCTTTTTCATTCACATTCACAAAACATATTTTAAGACTATAAAGTTTGGATACAAATTTCGATATTTGGAGCTCTTACAAAATTGTTAATGTTGAGTGTAACAAAATATCAATTCGGTATAATGCGCATAGTATGATGATACTAATATGTAATATGTACTAAGAAAAGTGGTTACAAAAGCAATAAGGATGACATTGCGATAGAAATATGTATTACGTGCACGTATATTACTTTCGTCTTGTTGTTCGAAAGATATTACCCGCAATAGGGATTCATATGTATATATATATTGCATTTGTATGATATAAGAAAAAAAATTGAAATCCTTTTGCCAATTTGTGCATAATCGACGAATGGCTGCTGTCGCAAAAAAAATTTTCTTTAAATTTATGGTTGAGCTCCGAAAATGGAACGCTAAACCTTTTCAAATGATACAGACCGCTTTTCTTTTGACTAAAAACTTATCGAGCTAACTTCAATCATTGTGAAGCAAGAAAAATATCATTAAAATGAAAGAAAGGGAAATGTATGCTCCTTGTTGTATAGCTAACAATTTCGAGTATACAATAATACAATTTGACAAAAAATCGACCCTTGTTAAATAGTTCAACCGGACTGTATAAAACCCTCTAAGTACCACTTAGAAGTTTCTTTAACTACCCTACAAAAACGCTCTCGTCATTCCACGTCATTTGACTAGCTATTTTACAGTCATAGGCTATATTCATAGTCACATTTGCATGGGCGTGGGTAAGTTTTATGACCAAATTTTTTTTGTAGGGTAATTATTTTGAAGTTCATACATGGCTGGTACTTACATGGCCGCCAGAGTACGTACCGTGGGCTTCTGCCGGCGTGGTTACTGGTGATGTTGATTTTGCTGGGGAAGTTGACGCTGTTGTTGGTTGAGGTGCGCGGTCTTGGGCGCGCTGTGTTGGTACTGTTGGTGGTTGTTGCGCTCTGATCCGAAGTGATCGAGTGAACCTGGTGGCAATAAAACTTCGTGTTGACTTTTACGACCTGTATGACTTGGGGCTAATTTTTGGCCTCCGTTGTTTTACGCTGCAGCGTACTGCTGGCCCTAAAGGCGGAGGTGTTGGTTTAAGGGTCTTCTAGCAATTCGCTTGTGCCTGTACTACTATGAGGTTGGTATGTGAATTCGGACTTGTCGATGCTGTCGTATCAGCAAGATTAGTTAAATGGTTCTTAAAAGTTCTTTTTGGGTCCGCAGGAAATTGCAAAAACGAAGATTCCAACCTGTTCAATACTAGTTAAAAGTTTCGCCACAATTAGAAGGCATAAAACTATTCACGAAAATTATTTTGCCAGTGTTCTGACCGGGCAGTTGGTTGATAAGTACGTGGGACTCAGTTAAACAGCAAGCAGTGTGCAATTAATAGGAGCACCTTACAATTCCGCATGGGTGGTTTTCACTGCTGCCGGCTTTATATGTCGCTTCTCTTCCTTTTTTTTTGGTGAATGCAGCTTTTCTCGTTACAATTTAAGGTTTCCTTGTCTTCTTCGTTTTTTTAAGCCCGAAAACGCATGGTTAACTTTTCTTTTCTCGTTCTTTAAAAATGTGTCGCCTTCTTTTTACTTTTCATGCCGGAAACTCATGGCAATTTTCGCTCGTTGTGGTTCCTCAAAATTTTTCAGACTTCTCCTTGCTTTGTCATGCCGGAAACTCATGGCAATTTTCGCTAGTGATTGCCGGTCTGTTTTTTTCTTGTTTTCGATACTTTTGTATCGCAACTTTCGCCCCATCGCCAGTCACTAGGTGTGTTCACGCGAACACGCTCCCAAGTGGACCGTAACCGTAGACCATAACAGCAGACCGTAAAAACTTAAAGTTAAAGTCAAAGTTAAAGTTAAGGTTAAAGTTAAGGTTAAAGTTAAAGTTAAAAATAAAGTTAAAATTAAAGTTAAAATGAAAATTAAAGTTAAAGTCAAAGTTAAATTTAAATTTAAAGTTAAAGTTAAAGTCAAGATTGAATTTAAAGTTAAAGTTAAAGTTAAGGTTAAAGTCAAATTTAAAGTTAAAGTTAAAATTAAAGTTAAAGCTAATGTTAAAGTTAAAGTTAAAGTTAAAAATAAAGTTAAAGTTAAAGTGAATGTTAAAGTTAAAGTGAAAGTTAAATATTAACTTCTCATTTATTCAATAAAAGTAAAAAATTTGTTTTCTTATCGGTCACCTCGCTTAAAAAGGTTAACTTGAATTAATATCAAAGACAAAACTTGAATTAATATCAAAGAAAACAAAATGTTGCATAAATATTATAATTGCATAAGTTGATAATATGCAATAGCCTTACCACGGCAGTCCCCGAGTGCCACACGTCCCTTTTTTCAAAAATAGATGTCGCTGCTTAGCCTTTCGCCGTATGAGTTAAATGAAAAACAGCGGCGACATCTGCCTATCACATTTCACGTGTGCGAAAATTTCACGACATCTGCTTTTCAAGTCTCTCAATGATCCAGAGCATTCCCGTGAGAATTGAGCGTGAGCCGGAGCTGTAAAACTCACTGAAAGATGGTATTTGTTGTCATTTGTTACGTTCCAATGACGCGTGAACCAGATACGGATAGAAATTTAACATGCAAATGCAACAACAACGTTGTGATCGTGATATTTATCTGGTTCAGTTTCAGTAAAGCAGTTCTGTTCGTTTCGTTTTCTGTAGTAAATTTTTTGACAGCTAACCACTTTTGAGTTGGTATCAAGGGCCCATTACTGATACTTAGCATAGACTTGACTTGGCTTGAGAACTGTCACTTACAGTTCTGTTAAATGAGCATTGCATGTTACTGATTACTCAAAACTTAGCAACACTTAACTTGACTTAGAAGTCTAATGAATTTTGATTTTTTATGTAAGTTCTAAGTGACGTTTACATTTTGAGATGCCATTTGTTTGTTTCCATTTCATTTTGACATTTTGTCATACAAATTGAAATTTATTTAAAAATAAATTGCAACGCTGATTATGATGCCAGGTTGTATGCGCCAAGTGGAGTATAATCGTGGCTAAGTTGCAAGTTTAAGCCAAGCCAAGTCAAGTCTATGCTAAGTATCAGTAATGCGGGCTTCACTCATTGCTCAACTATATGGTTGGCCATAGTACAGGTCTACAAGTAGGATATGTAGCAGCACGCACATACACAGACACGCTCACCTGATAAAATGCTTGTTCTTGTAAGTTTTTTTTGTGGATGCTATTTGGCCCTTTTGTACTTCTTAGGTCCAAGAAAAGTGTAGTAGCTGCTAACGAAAACTTCGTAAAATTTTTATTGTAAAATTACAAAGAAATATCCTTATTTACTTTCAAACGAGCAATTGAGCACATCTCTCTTTAAAATCCATATGTTTTGGACAATTTTAATTAACAAATTGTGATACTTTATTACCGGGGACGATTGCCAAAACACGACCAAAACCGTCAGGGGAGGTATTAATAGACGCGTTTTTGCCTCGCTTCCAATAATTCGAATACTTTTTCGCCTTTGGACTATTGATAACAGGACAAAACGCACCTTTTCATTTCTCTTTCCACATTTTTGGACGGGTTATTGCAGTCGACCTCGGTTTCAAACTGTTTTTCGCGGAGAACTTTTGAACGGCTAGAAAAACTTAGCACCGTGTTTGTATTCTTAATACTGGAATTATTACGCGTCTTCAGATACCCCAATTCAAGACTTTTGTATAATTTTCTGTAGGACCCATATAGGTGCACTACATTTTCATACTAAATTCGTTCAAAAAAAATTTACCATCACAGCAACCCTATCCGCTCCTTGTTTCCCTGCGTCGCTTTCAACGACAGCAACCCCGGCAATTTTGACACTTCGTTCAGTGTCAAACGCATGTTCCACGCAGGTTCCACTGAGTTCCACAATAGTTTGACACTGACCGAAGTGTCAAACGGCAGTGTGTTAGAAAGAGAAAGGAATTGTTTCCTTCTCATACATATCATACTTGTAAACCTGTACTATGTGGTTGGCTCATCATTCCACAAATCACACATGAAGAGTTTCTCCCGGAAATGGTATCAAAAAGTTTCATAAATTTTGGTTTTATTTTTATAAAAGCGGTATTCATGTAAAAATTTCCGTGCATCGTGAAATGCCAAAATTAAGTATTGAACATTTGAATATTTGTTTTCTTTTGATATTTCATTTTTGCTCTGTAAAGTATTTGAAAAAACAAATTTATCGACCTTTTGGGGGGGAAATGTCCCCTATTTCTCCCCGTGTCCTTCCCCCCGTAGATCCGCGCCTGACTACAATAGCAAAATAAGTAGGACATATAGAACCATTTTGACATATAGCAAGAAAGCAATAGATTGTCTTTGCAAAGTTTAAGAGAAACTGAAAAGAAAGAAACATTTACTGGCATATTGCGATGATTTAAGGCAACTGTAGTTTCACCGTGGGATTCGCGGTTCGATTCTCGGTAAAACCTTTGATAACATTCGAAATTGACTGATGATGATTATGTGGCGGTTTTCGAAATGTTAAAATCGCAGTATGCCAGTTAATGTTTCTTTTCAAAAATAATGATTGAATATTAAATTATTATAAGCCGGTGTTTAGCTCATGAATTCTTAAATATTAAACTACTTGATGAATAATTAGGAGGGGTTATTATTTTTATTGATAAATTTTACGCTTTTTTTGCACCCAACTCCTTAATTGATTTAACATATCTGATGGCAATGAAAGAATACCAAAAAATAACCTTGGGGAAAAGTATTTAGTACTGAATGGAAAAAAGTGTGCATGCATTTAAAGTTTACAATCATTAAAGATTGGGAATGGTTCCTACATTCCCACTCTATATTGAATTACATTTTACCATTCTATAACACACACACTGTAGCTTTGAGTTAAAGTATTTCGCGCCATCAGGAATAAAAAAAAAATAAATGTAAGGCGCGATAACCTCCGAAGAGATCTAATTCCAATTTGCGTCGTGCTCTTCTTGATTTCTCCCTACAAATTGGCCGGACGGGACCTACATGTTTTATGCCGACTCCGAACGGCATCTGCAAGGCAGATGAGTTTTCACTGAGAGCTTTTCATGGCAGAAATACAATCGGAGCGCTTGCCAGACACTGCCGAGGGGCGACCCCGCTTAGAAAAATTTTCTTCTAATTGAAAAATCTTATTTCTAAAATTTTGATGTTGCTTTGCCCGGGAGTTGAACCCAGGGCATACGGTGTGATAGGCGGAGCACGCTACCATCACACCACGGTGGCCGCCAGGAATGGAGATTTATAATATGCAACCAAAAAATCACAATTTTTTAAAAGAATGCTGAGAGAATGCACACTCAATTGATTCACTCTTTTCACAGCTCTGGCCTACAGTGACCTGTGAGTATACCTGTTAAAATCCTAAGGCTACTTTTTGAGAGGTTAATCATAGCCTTATATCGCTTTGAGTTGTACACTCCTATTAGTGCCTTTGCCTGCCGAAGTCCTGGACTTTCGCGCCAATGTTGTTCTCTGAGGCGAGCCTCCTTTTGTCTAACTCCTCCCTTATTGTATGTGACCTTATAGGCACCATAGGCTCGGGTCCTAGTGGCTTTTCGGCCGCTACCAACCTGGAAAGCTAGTCCGCTCGCTCGTTACCATCTATCGAACATGACTGATGTGCTAGTGAATGGTGACTTTAATATTAATTGGCTGGAGAATTCTTCATATAAGAGGCAACTAAAGCAAGTATTCGAAGATAACGCGTTTAAGCAAATAGTTACGGACCCGACGAGAATTTCTGCTACATCAGTAACACTAATTGATTATGTTGTTACAAATGCGCTCATAGCAAAAGCAGAAATTGTAACTGAACATAAAATAAGTGATCACGAAACGATTTGTATAGAAATTGGTAGCAACAATAACCAGCATAAAAAGGAAGATAAAATTGTATCACTAAAAATAATAAGATTTAGTAGAGAATAATTGCTAACGTCTTCAGCCAGGATAACGTAAACGACATTCATTCGTAAGATAACTTCGAGCAAAAGGCAAAAATGTTTAGTGTGTAATGTACCGTAGGGTGCGGTCAAACTCAACACATCAAGCACACATCAGCTGATGTCGAAAATTCAACCCGGCGTGTGAGCGGCTTGCACAAGAGATACATATTTTTAATTAATCAATTTTACACATGACTGAAGTGAACACGCTAAAAACTAAGAAGTGTTAATTTATATAAAACAAACATTAATAAAACAATTAAAAATATTTTATTGAATAATTAAAAAGACAAAATAAATAAAATCTACAATTAAAAATACCTGCGTGACAGGACCCCATATCAGGCGGTCACTGCGGTGTTAAAAAGCTTTATGCAAAAATTCGTACTAAATACTTTTGGAAAAACATGACTCGTGACATTGCTAAATTAGTCAAAAGTTGTCAAAAATTTTTAGTAAACAAAGTCAAACCAAAAATCAAAGAAAATTTAGTACTGATTCCAACGCCGAGTTACGGTAACAAGTTCGCAGTTATCATCGTATGCGATTTAACAAAATACCTGGTAACAATAGCAGTACGAGCGCAAAAACAATAGCTTCAGCAATTTCCGAGAGTTTTATTTTGATATATGGTCCTATGAAATCCATCAGGTCAGATTTAGGTACCGAATATAAGAATGAAATTCTTGCAGAACTTATGAAACTTTTGAATATCAAACATGACTTTTCAACAGCGTATCATCACCAAACAGTTGGCTCAATAGAACGTAACCATAGAGTATTTAACGAATACCTACGGGCATATCTTAACGAAAACTTCTCTGATTGGGATACATATTTAAAGTACTTTACTTTCTTACACAATACAATATCCAATACTGTTTTCGACAACAAATTCACTCCATTTGAACTAACATTTGGTAGGAAGCCAGTGTTCGCTTCCCAAGGCAGTCGGTTCTATGTACCGGAGCGACTCGGGATTTTTCCCGACCAAGTACTGTCATTTCAGTGTGACCCCATCTAATTTGTTTCGTCCCTTCCACAAATTGTCATCCTCCCAGCAGCTCCTTGCAGCAGGACTGCTCCATATTCTCTTACTCCGGGAAGGCATCGAATCCAATCCGGGTCCGTCTCCTGACCCCGGTCCTGAGAAATGGTTTTGCTGCATCTGCCGGAAAAGAATCTTTTTAGGACGGTCATACTCTGTTCAGTGTGTCTCGTGCAAGGGATGGTTGCATCGAACAGGTTGTTCTGGGCTTGATCCCAAAACCCGACGTCCACGTAACTTTTATAAATCTTTTGTGGCTCCTTGCTGTTCACGCCCAAGGGCGTCCGGTAGTCTACGCCTAAGCGCCCCCCCCCCCCCCCCCACTACCTTCCAGCAGCCCCGCTGCTCAGCAAGCCACAACAAGTACCCGCTGCCGCTCGCGCCCCATTGCGCCAACAACTCAAACAGCTGATACCACTCATAACTACTACCTTCGTAGTAGAGTTGGTAGCAATGCTGAACATCAGCCCCTGCCCCCGCCTTCTCCCCCCCCCCCCCCCCTCTTTTCAGGCAGCAATCGTGCAGGTCAGGGAAACAGACTCTTAGTCCCTACCCCCGTTTGCACCGTCTGCCAGCACAGAATATATAGGTTTGCGACATCCGCCCAATACAGCTCCTGCCTTGGGTGGTGCCACTTTCCTAGATGTTCTGGTCTCCGCGACGGCAACCCCCGACGGGTTTCATCGCGCCATGTTGCCAGGTCGCACACCCAAATCATCCGGGTACCCCAATGCTTGCCCAAGGACGCACAACAACAGCAATTGCGTCCTGGCCTTCCACAATCCAGGCGTAGTCACCCGTCACTTACCCCCAGAGTGGCGACGTCTCCCCTTATGCACTTCAGAATTCTGCAGTTAAACTGTAATGGACTAACTGGGAAGATTACGGAGATAGTCGATTTCATGAAGCGGCACAACATCCGCATTGCTGCGATTCAAGAGACTAAACTCACAGCAAGATCTGCATTGCAGACCTGCTCTGGGTATAGTGTCCACAGGAAAGACAGCGAGAGCGGAAATGGAGGCGGTCTCGCGTTTATCATACACCACTCTGTGCAATATTATATATTTGATCCTGGTATCGGCCGCAGGGACAATGTCTTAGAACGTCAAGGCCTATCTGTCCGGTCAGGCGATGCAAATCTAGAAATCATCAACATCTACATCCCTCCTGCCACCTGTTGCCCCATTGGATACCGCCCTAATATCAGCGCCTTACTCACTGGCAACAATCGCATTATCTTAGGCGATTTCAATGCCCATCATGATCTATGGCATTCAAACTTGCGGGCGGACACTAGGGGTGAGATGTTGGCGGATCAAATAGAAGAAACGACGTTCTGCACAATAAACGGAGACGCCCCCACATGTATGGTAGGAAGCTGTCACAGCTCGCCAGATATCTCAATCGTGAGCGCAGAACTCGTAAACTGCGTCAACTGGCAGCCGATGGTAACATTGGCATCCGACCACCTGCCCATAATTATTTCGCGTACCGCCGACTTCATCGTCACTGAAAAACGCACTTTCATAAACTTCAAAAAAGGAAAGTGGGAAGAATATAAATCCTTTACAGAAAACCGCTTTGCTGACCTCCCTATCCCGACTGATGCCCGCCAAGGGGAGCGTGCCTTCCGTAAGGTCATTAAATCCGCCTCGGCACATTTCATTCACCCCGGGAGAATACCCGAAATCCGGCCCACTTCCCGGCGGAGGCCGCAAACTTAGCGAGAGAACGTGACCTTATAAGACAGCTTGATCCAGGCGACCCCCAAATAAGGGATATAATCCAACGCATCAGATTGCTTGTGGATGAACACAAGCGGGCGAAATGGGAGGAGCACCTAAGAGGCTGTAACCTCTCTACCGGTGTGGGTAAACTTTGGTCCACCGTAAAGTTTCCATCGCCTTTGGCGACAAAGTGCTGTCGGACGCGAAAAAATGCGCGAGCGCTTTCTGCCGACAATATATAATGCATCCTACGGTCGACAAAGATAGACGGAGAGCCAATAGACACGCACATAAACACAAATTCAGCGCGTCACCAATCACCATCACCTAAAGAGGTTGAGGACGCCATTGGTCGTGCTAAACCATCCAAAGCAATGGGCCCAGACGGCATAGCCATGCCGATGCTTAAAAGCCTAGGGAAAGAGGGTTTCAAATATTTAGCGCATGTCTCAAGCTGTCTCTTTCCACCTTTGTCATACCTGAGAAATGGAAAATGGCCAAGGTGGTCCCGCTACTAAAGCCTGAGAAACCAGCTAACATAGGTGAGTCGTATCGTCCGATATCTCTCCTATCGCCAGTGGCAAAGACGCTTGAAGCCATTTTGCTCCCTTATTTCCAAGCAAATTTGCAGCTAGCCCCTCATCAGCATGGCTTCAGAAAACTCCATAGCACTACCACCGCGCTAAATGTCATTAGCACCCAGATAAATTGCGGTTTAAATCAATACCCCCACCATAGAACAGTACTCGTAGCGCTAGACCTATCAAAAGCTTTTGATACGGTCAACCATGGCTCGTTACTGCAAGACCTGGAAGGGTCTACCCTTCCCCCATGTCTTAAAAGGTGGACCGCAAATTATCTGGGTGGTCGGCAGGCATCGGTGCAATTTAGAAACGAAACATCAAAACCAAGGAGAATTAAACAAGGGGTGCCACAGGGTGGTGTCCTATCCCCACTTTTGTTTAATTTCTACATATCTAAGCTACCTTCACCACCGGAAGGAGTCACAATCGTTTCATACGCCGATGACTGCACAATAATGGCCACAGGCCCAGGCCCAAAGATCGATGCGCTATGCAATAAAATAAACGTCTACCTCCCTGATCTCTCCCGTTTTTTCGCCTCGCGAAACCTGGCATTATCACCGACTAAGTCTTCCGCGACCTTATTTACAACATGGACGTCCCAAATGTCGACCATTTTGAACATCCACGTCGATGGCACTACGCTTCCGACTGTCCCCAAAATCTTGGGTGTGACGTTTGATCAGGATCTACATTTTGGTGAGCACGCAGCCGCAATTGTTCCGAGAATTCAGAGCCGTAACAAAATCCTCAAATCCCTCGCTGGCAATACTCGGGGAAAAGATAAAGAAACGCTCATGACTACATACAAAGCAATTAGCCAGCCGATTACGTGCTACGCGTCACCCATATGGTCGCCAAGCCTAAAAATCACCCACTGGAAGAAACTCCAGGCCTGCCGAAATACTGCTCTCAGAATCGCCACGGGCTGTCTTCTTATATCCCCAGAACACCATCTGCATAATGAGGCGAGAATACTCCCCATCAGGGAGAGAAATGAGATGCTGACCAAACAGTTCCTGTTGAATACCTAGAAACCTGGGCATCCCAACAGACATCTGATTTATGAACCAGCACCGCCTAGGGGCTTAAGGAGCCATCTCCGTAAGCATTTTGAGGAAATACGGCACCTGAGAACCCAGCCGTATGAAGTGAAAAAACACAAGCAGGTCCTTGGTGAACTCCATAAACAGGCGTCGGACCTTTATGCCGGGAATTGCCCGGTGAATCCAGTATTAACCGAAAATTATCCAAAACTCGCGGAAGAGGAACGCATACTCCCCAGGGAAACGCGTGTCACTCTTGCTCAACTTCGTTCTGGATACTGTAACAGGTTAAACTCTTACCTATCCAGAATCAATCCTGACATACAAAATGTATGCCCCGCTTGCAATGTGTCCCCACATGACACCAACCATCTCTTCAATTGTAATGTGGAACCAACGCCTCTAACACCCCTTTCCTTATGGTCCACCCCTGTTAAACCGGAAAGTTTCCTTGGACTCCCGTTAGAGGATATTGATGACAATTTGTGATCGGTCGCGGCTATTAGGTGGGGCGAACATTGCTACAACAGCAACAACAACAGGAAGCCAGTGTTACCAAATGAACTAAAAAAAGAAACCATTGATCCAATATATAATGTAGAGAATTACTCAAAGGAAGTGAAGTACCGCATGCAAAAATCCCATGCATTGGCAAAAGAGCTCATAACTAAACACAAGGAAAGTAATAAATTGCATTACGATATAAATATACGTCCTGCAGACATTGAATTAAACGATACGGTCCTAGTAGAAAAAGAACCGCTCGATAAACACGCAAGCATTTACGAGTGTCCATGCGTAGTTAAGCAAATGGATGGCGTAAATGTAGCAATTTTTGACAGAAAAACAAAAAAATCAAAAACTATGGATTGTGTGTACAAAAAGTAACATAGACCATTTTTATCCGTACACTAAACTGAACACAAAAAATTTCCTATTTTATTAACCTTCAAAAAACTAATCCAAATTATATAATTATAAGTTTTTCACTTTATTATTATTATAATTATATATATACAACATACAAAATAATTTTTAATTAAAAGCAACAATTTCCTTATCTAATGTAAAAGTAAAAAAAAGAATATATTGTACTTTATGATATTTAAAACTTTACAAAACTTTAACTATAGTTAAATTAATAGTACAAAAATGAACTGAATTTTGTATCAAAATTTTATACATAATCTGTATATATAATATATTATATCATATAACTAATATTTGCATAGTGCAATGCAATGCAAAAAAAATATCTTTTTCAATAACATTGTATAAATAAATTTAATCAGCATTAATTAAAACTCTTTTTACATATTAAATAGGTTCAATAGCATTGTAAAAATAAATGTACTTATTATTAATTGAAACAAGCTGATATGTGTTTGAGTTCATCCATTTAAAACATCTTACACATCAATTGATTTTGGGCAAGAAGAAGCCGGCAGAATTGATCACCCTGCCGACTCCTTCTTTTCCAAAAGAGGGTGATGTAATGGCACCCCACGGTCAAACTCAACACATCAAGCACACATAAGCTGATGTCGAAAATGCAACCCGGCCTGTGAGCGGCTTGCACAAGAGATACATATTTTTAATCAATCAATTTTACACGACTGAAGTGAACACGCTAAAAACTAATAAGTGTTAATTTATATAAAACAAACAATAAAACAATTAAAAACATTTTATTGAACTATTAAAAAGACAAAATAAATAAAATTTAAAATTAAAAATAGCTGCGTTTGTTTGTTGTTGGTGTGTGAGCGTGGGGCTGCAAACCCAAAAATAAGTGGCATCAAAAGGTCAAAAAATAAAATCTTAAAGAGTAATGAAATCAGATGTGAATGGTTTAACACATCATTACGTGAAGTGAAATACAAGAAAATTAATTGCTATAAACGCGCTGTATGGACAAAGAATCCGTCTGATTGGGCTGAATATAAAAAAGTAAGGAACGAATACTCATTAAAATTGGATAGAGAGAGAAATAAATATATTGAGAAAAAAATTGAGCAGTGCAAAGATCAAAAGTCAATGTGGCAAAAAATAAAAAAAAATTGGTATTAAAAAAAGATTATAAAGAAATACAAAAAGTAAACTTTAGTGAAACAGTAGTAACTGAAAAGTACGAGATAGCGGATCAGCTTAATAATTTTTTTGTGGACAGCATTAAAGCTATTAAGGAATCTATACCAGCAATGCCTTTTGTTAATTGGGCACAAACACCAAATGAAAGTTTCAGTTTCCAATTCAGAAAAATAACGTTAAATGAGCTCAAAAGTTATGTTCAAAGTATGAATAAAAAGAAAGATTTTAATGGTCTCTCAGCGCCTATACTATTGCAGGCGTTTGAATATGTAGGACCAATAATGGTTGCGCTGATTAATGAACCATTCACGAAAGGCATTTTCCCAGAAAATTGGAAAGAATCCAGAGTTGGTGCAATAGAGAAAGTAAAGAACGCGATCAAGCCAGAAGATCTTCGACCAATTAACACATTGATAGTGGAAAGTAGAATCATTGAAACAATTGTTCATGAGCAACTGGTGCAATATTTTGAAAGAAACGAGTTATTCTCCGAATATCAATCTGGGTTCAGAAAAAAACATAGCTGTGAATCACTCATAAATTTAGTGAGTAGCAAATGGAAAACACATGTTGATAGAAAAAAACAATAGCAGCAGTATTTCCCGATTTTCAAGGAGCGTTTGAAACCTTGGATAGAGGAATATTAATAAGAAAAACTGCAACAATACGGAATATCCGGGCCGGAGCTTCAATGGTTTGAAAGCTATTTTACTGGCAGATATCAACGGACTAAGGTGGGAGAATGTGTATCGAACACTATTTTGGCGAACCTTGGTGTGCCACAAGGCTCTACATTAGGTGCATTATTATTTATAATTTACGTTAACGATATCGAAAAAGTCTTGCAGAATTCAAATGTATGTTTGTTCGCTGATGATACGTTATTATATATATCAGCTAATTCAGGTGATGAGTGTATAGATAAACTTAATACAGACATTATCAGAGTTGAAAGTTATTTAAAAATGAAAAAACTAAAACTTAATGTAAAGAAGACAAAATGGATGTTGATCAATGGTAGATCCAACAAAAATATTTCTATAAATTGTGAATATGTAGAGAGAGTAGACCAAATAAAGTATCTAGGAGTTATTATTGATGGCAAACTTAAGTTTAATCTGCATATAGATTATGTTTGCAAAAAAATAGCTAAAAAGATAAATTTCGTTAAAAGAATATGGAAACAAGTTTCAACTATGTGTGCAATAAATATTTACAACACGATCGTTAAACCACATTTTGAATATTGTTCCACTATCCTTTTCTTAAGCACAATGTCAATTATAGATAGAATGCAAAAACTCCAAAATATTTTTCGAGTGGTAGGGATATTTTGGTTCGGGGCCGAAGATCCCCACCCCTATGCCCTCCGGTGTCATCGAGCCATTGGTGTACCATATTATAGTGTGCTCCTAGTGAAGCGCTTCAATCCTGGAGGTGTCCCACGCACATTTGTTCCCCACCTCTATTTTGAAGCGCTTCTCAAACTTAATTATACTCCTCGTGTCATCTCTGGGAAGTTGCATAAGAGGAATCTGCTCTTACAGCTTCGCCATGCTCCGTGACTGTATCACTTTGCCTCTTCCACATCCCTCTTTAGCTATGTTTACTAAAGTACTCCTGGTTGCCTGCTCAATTATTATATGTAGAGGCGTTAACTCAAGCAGCACCTCTATTGCCGCCGTCGGACATGTTTGGGAGTTGGCTACTTTTCCATATCAGATGGCGCCAGTGTCGCTCATTCTGCCGTTCTCCATAAAAATACGTGCAATCTAGTCATAATGCATAAGCTTGTGTTAAACTCATCTATATGAAAAACTGCTTATGTGTCGGGGCTTTTAAACGCAGCTGATTTGTACTTCTTTTATTTGATTTGATACATCAACTTCCGGCGCATTGCGATTTTGACATTAGTCCATCGAATTTACAAGAACCAAGCAGATAGAACTTTTATTTATATTTGTAGGTATATCACCTTGTATGGTTCCGCCATGGGTATTATTTCCATGATGGAATTATAGAAGGTGGCGCATTGCCCATGTAAACATTATTTTAAAGGCAATTTTTAAGTAATTTTCCTTTAGCTCTTGTGTTTTATCTCTTTCTTTCATTCGCTGAAGAAGTCAATTGTGACGTAGTTGCACAGAACGAAGCAATTTTGAACTCGTGAATGCACAATCTTATGTGTGTGAATTGTGTATTATTTCCACAAATCACACACAGAAGATTACGCATTGCGCATGTAAACAAAAGATCAGCTGTTTTTTATGGGCTATTCATATGTCATTTTCCTTCAGCTCTTGTTTTTTCTTTCTTTCCTTCATTCGCTCAAGCAGGCAACTGTGATGTATATGCGCAGAACGAAACAATTTTGAACTCGTAAATGCGCAATCTGGGTAGGTGATTTCTGTATTATTTCAGTCGAAGATGAATTGGTGTTGCCAACCTAAAAAAGTGATGATTTGACAAATGCATGTATAGCTGATCAATTTGTGGCGGTATTTTAAGTATTTGCAAAAGAGATTTTTTAAAATAGCAAATGGATATTAGCTTAGATTTATTTTACAACGAAGAAAATGTTGGTGACAAAATTTACGAATACGGGAAAATTGGCGTGATCACTACAATCAACTACACGTTCAAGTGACAATTGACGAGCTTTAAATGAAGTTATTTTGCAGATTTGTGGGTTATTTTCGGTTAAGTATGGAAGAATTTTGTTCCTTACTAAACGAGATGAAGGACCACTTCCAACAACGTGTTCGAGGGATGGCTGTACCTGCTATTTTAAATTTATGCGCTACACTCCGATTTCTTGCTGATTCCAGATATGAAAAATGCTTTGGAAATGATTTAAGTGTTGGACTGGTACAACCTTCAACATGTATAGTTATTAAAGAAGTTTTAGATATTATTGAGGAGCGCATTCGTTCGAAGTGGATTAAAATCCAAATGACTGCAGAGGAGCAAAGCGCTTACAAATTCGTATTTTATTTTAAAACAGGATTCCCAGGAGAAGTGGGTTATATCAATGGGACTCACGTTCGAATAATTTCAGCTATTTTTGGCTGCATCCAAACTGCGGCTTGCCTCGTTCAACTTCGGGATGTCGCTCCATAAGGTTGTTATGGTCCACTTGGGAGACTCGCCCTTTGAACGTACTAGTTTTAGATATTATTGAGGAGCGCATTCGTTCGAAGTGGATTAAAATCCAAATGACTGCAGAGGAGCAAAGCGCTTACAAATTCGTATTTTATTTTAAAACAGGATTCCCAGGAGAAGTGGGTTATATCAATGGGACTCACGTTCGCATAATTTCAGCTATTTTTGGCTGCATCCAAACTGCGGCTTGCCTCGTTCAACTTCGGGATGTCGCTCCATAAGGTTGTTATGGTCCACTTGGGAGACTCGCCCTTTGAACGTACTAGTTGGTCAGTCATAGGTGAAAAGGTCAGGGGCCAAATCATAGCATCCGCGATCGTATAACTCGTCACGTAAAAATATAATTTTCGGATTATGACATACGTGAACGTACTACTTCGATAGTAATTTGGATCGCAACACACGTAACGAATGGCTGAACGTTCACGTTCCGTTCGACTTTCATTCGAATACAAACTGGCGATCGTATAAACACAAATTTCAATGAAAATGTAAGAAAATTGTTAAAATAGATGAACGAGTAAAATATATTAACAAATTTCAAACTCTTATTATTACCAAAGGCCGAAATCAAACAAGATTAATCCCAGCTAAAAGAAAATATTGGCGGAATTCATGGCGTGACACCCGCTTTGGCATCGGCTTGCTTCGAATTTAACTTCTCCAGAAAGCAACTAAAAGCTTCTTAAGTTAAGCGAAATCTCTTCAAGAAACAGCAATAATTTTTTGTTACGAAGGAATAATACATAAATGATATGCTTACGCTTTGTTCGATAAGTCCAAAGGGTTACTGCGCTCTCTTAACCGCCTTTGGACTAGCTTTTCATCGCCTTCGCTATTACTGGAGCTCAAACAAAACAATAAAATTTGATCCATTGCAATTATTTACTTTATTTTTTATATTTTGGCAACCAATTTGACAGTTCAAAATCTATTGTGAGCTAAAAACACAATTAAACCTAATGTGGATCGCAGAATTTATTGTGAATTGTTTATACGTTTGATGTATCACGTAATTTTCTTTCGTATGGTTGCCGATCCGTGATCGAAAGTTACGATTCGGGCCCAGGATTCACCTCACTCGTGTCTGCCTGGGGTGGTTAAAACGATTTTTTTTCTTTCATACTAGTGGCATCGCCAAAAAAATTCCAATGACGTTGACGATTTTTCAATATCACATGGCTCAATTTTGTAGGTGGCTCACCTCATCAGCTGACTTGAGTTTCTTTCATTGTTCCGGCATAGAGATTGTCAAACGGAGATGGCAGGCGCAGATGTAAACAACACATTGATAACTAAATACGGCGTGGCGGCAAATTTTCTTTTATTAGAAAAATTGCCCCATCGCATTTAAAACTACTTCTATTAACAAATCCATCTAAATTAGCGCATAATGCCCCCACGACATAAGAGTTGCAAATGGTATGCTTCCCCTACCCTGCAAAAGCGCTCCACGTCATCTGACTATTCATTTTACCGTCACTGTGCGGTCACTCCCCTTGTTAAATTTTAGTCACGTCAAAGAGGATAAATATAATAAGAGCCGTCACTCGTTTTTTAGGCATTTACTCGATGTAAATTATGAGGTAGTCGCTACGTTTTTTTTGGGCGAGATGTTTATAAATGTCTTCTATACATTTTCATGGGGTATTTGTGTTAATTTTTCCGACCGTATTTAATTAATTATTTAATTCTCTTTCCAAAAAACAAGTTTGCATAAAGTGACAACACCGCATGGATAAATGGAAGGCAATTCAAAAGTGTCCCTCATAAAACAAAAGTAGCGACTACCTCACAGTTTACATCGAGTAAATGCCTAAAAAATAACGAGTGACGGCTCTTATTATATTTATCCTCTGTGCTTTTACTGCCGCTTTCGTTATCCTTATTTATTGATTTATACACATCCCAATCATTGTCGTTTACGGCAAATGTATCGATATCTTTATCATTGTCGGCCAATAAAGAAATAATACGCATACATTCTTGAGCCGCTGCAGTATTTCTTTTTCCTATTTCTTGTCGGTGAGCTTTACGTTGTTCTTTATAGGGCCCATACATTACACCAGCTTGCATGCACAATCATGTGATTGCGCCAGCTGATTGACCGTGCGTGGGACAGTGGTGTGATTGTGCCAGCCGATTGTGCTAAATCAAAACGAGTTTGATATTTTTATGATTGTGCACTCAGAATGGCGTCGTGGGTGTTGAAATTAGCACAGTCTACTTAAATATTTTGAGAGAACATCAACAACGCATAATAAACATGGCAAAAGTAAAACAGGTTTGGAGTGAATTTTTAGATTTATACCATTTTATTTTTTTTAAATTATTTTTATTTATTTATTTTTTTTAAAGACATTTATTTTTTTAAAGACAATAGCAATAATAATTGCTGCACAAATAACATCGTCATCCATATCTATTAACCAAAAGCCTCATCTTAACACGCTGAATGCCTCTAAACAAATGATAATTGTACAATCAAGATGGCATCGTATATGCTTCATTCATGATTGTGCATGCAAGCTGGTGTAATGTATGGGCCCTATTACGCTGTAAGATTTCGTTAACCACTTTTCTGCAGGCATATCCGTTGGTGGTTTCTTGGAGTTGGTTACTTTTTTCCATTTGTGCTCGATTTCCCGGCAACGAAGCATATTGTGTTGTTGATTCAATTTGTCGGAGGCGTGCACGAAGTGCAACAATTGTTTTCTGGAAAAATATTAGAATTTGTAATATTGTATAACTACAAACATAAATACATATTAAATTCACTTTCCAAACACTTACATCCAACATCGCTAAGTTATTTTAATTTAATTTAATGCTCCAAAATTAGCACAGGCCTGCAGCTCAATTCGCGGAAAATGGCGGACTCGCTGAAAATTTTTTTCCACACAAAAATGACATATTTCACACTACCTATGAATATAGTAGGTGCGAGAGAGCACGATACATTGTGGCAAAGCTAAATTTGTCAACATGCTATTTCATTTGGAGAATTTTTCATTCCAAATCGCCACCCCTGTCAAAAATTCGTGTGGATGTGTGCGTTTTTGGTCACAAGATTTTTGCAGGGTACATTCGCCTAACATCAGCACAAAGGTTCTGACAGTCGGAACGCGGCATGTGTAACCATAACAGGGGGAGTCATGTAACCGTATAAATGCCTTATAAAGTGTGTAAACGTATAAATTTATCTAGTTTACGCAGGAGCTGTCAAATTTTGTATGAAAAATCATTTACACAATTTGTATAAATTTACGCGCACATTTCATTGTGTAAACGCGGTAAACTCAAAGGAATGCAACCTTGCAGACATTACAGACGGCATTTTCATCAAAAATCTCCAACATCAGCAAGTAAAGGCGTTTTAGTTTTGATTTTTCACTTAATCCTGGTATTTTTTAATTTGTATAACAATCAAAAAAATTTTTTTGGAAATAATACAGCTGAAAAACAATCAAGTTTATCAAGAGTATTACTAGGTGCGTTCATATAACCGCGTGTGTAAATGGATATAATTTTACACCTTATAAGTTTATATGCTATCATGAGTCCCCCTAACATTGAGCCATTCGATAATCGCCACCACAGTTAGACAACTGCGTTTTTCCATTACTATGATGGAATGGGGAAAATCATCGGAACAACGAAAAAATTGTTGTGTCGGGAAGTATAAAAGAAAAGTTCATTATATTACAAGTAAAGAAAAGAAATTCAAATAACGCGGCCTACATTGAAAGTTTTAAATTTTTGGGTAAATGAATAGCGCTATTAAGCAATAAATTATTAGTTTCCGATTGTATGCGTGTGTTATGAAATAAGGGACACGTGAGAATCGTCGGAGCGGAAATTGGCATTAAAGAGGTTCTACACCCAACAAAAAACACACAGAGAAAATTCACGCCAAGCTATTGCGCCAGCTAGTACATATCGATGAAGTGGAAGTGAGTATTGTTTGAAGGCCAACTGAGGTATTATATGAAACCTTCAGTATAACGTCTGTTTTACTCCTTAATAGAGCGATAAATCCAAACAAAAAGGGTGTTAGCTTACCGCAAGCTTCTTGCGAATTTCGTGGAGCTAACGCTGTCGTCCTCGTGCGACGTTGTACCAACATCGAAACGTTGTCCTGCAATAAGTGGAGAGAATCTGATTGAGATCGTGGTTTGCTAACCAAAAATCCAACAACTACATAGTTGGGTGACTTGGGATTACTTGCGTGGAAGAGGGTGTCAACGTGCGTACGTGTACATTGGATAGTATCCAAAAAATCCCCGCGCGCACACTACAGCCATTATGAAATTATAGAAACCCAGCGCAAAAGTAAAAGGCGCCAACACCATCACCCTGCATCGTACAAAAGGCAGAGGCCCAACTCAACGGTCTCTGGCCATAACCAACAGCGACAACAAAACAGCAGAGGCCCACACCAACGGCCTCTGACTGCACCGGCAGCGACCACAAAAGGCAGAGGCCCACCTCAACGGCCTCTGGCCATAACCAACAACAACAAGAAAACAGCAGAGGCCCACACCAACGGCCTCTGACTGCACCGGCAGCAACAATAAACCGGCAATAATAACTACCCGGAAACAACAACCTACAGTCTAAAACAACCTACCGACTACGACAACAAATAACTACGGTTAAAGCGGTAAGTTCGTTCCGGATACGGCAAAATATACGTATTTGTACTCTTAATTTTTTTATTTTCGACTCTGCAACAACATATAAATATTAATATAAAAACATATTTAAACATAAGGCTACAACACAATTAGACAATTTCCACTTAAACATAATACATTTCCTTTCGCTCCATTGAAATGTCAGCAACCTTTCTTTAGACAACTCATTGCATTATATCCGCACAGAGCTCTCTAGTTTAGTCTCTTATCTTTAACTACAAAGAAAAGAAATTTCAAAGTGTACACTATGTGGTTATAAACGTCAACTTGGTTATTAAGTTATTTAGTTAACCGTATTTCCAGGCCGGCGCGAATAACGCACTGCCTACTACGTAGATAATGGCGATTCAAAATAAGAGAGAAAATTAACAACAACAAAAAGAAAATTATAAAAATTTACCTCTTTGTATTAAACAAGAATGAATTATATACCTAATAGAAAAAGGAATGTTTGATTACTGTTGCGAAAAGTTGCGTTGGCAACCCATTTCGCCTTTTACTTTCATCCTCTATCCGTCTTATTCGCCAGTTTATACTCGCTAATTTACATCTGTCATGTTATAAAAGAATATATAGAAATACAAAGTGTAAGTAAATTTCTTGATGAATTCTAACATCGCCCGCGCAGAGTGGAAACCAGCAGGAATTTCCCGCAGATGAGGCTGACAAATTCGACCATGCCGCCAGCGTAGGTATTACCACACCCACCACCGGCACCGCGCCTAATCGTCACGCATCTACGCCCGTCCAACAATCCGCTCAATTTGTACCAACGGGTAACCTAGGAACAACGAGTAACACGCTTTCTTCATTGTACGGCTCGTCGCCGTTTTATACATTCACTGGTTCTCACACTATGGAACAAACAGGTATATTTGCACCGTCCAGCATGCACAATGTCTCCCCTAACCTCAATAATGTGTTGACATTTCCTTATGCCACTTCTTCATCTGGTACCATGCCAACCATGCTGCCCAACCTAACCTCAAATTCGACGTTTTTCAATGTAGCACCAGCTACTCAGCAATTTACCTCGTACACTTCCATGTACCACCCATTTACTTCTACTGGCGCAGCAGGATTTTCGTACCGGAATTATATGCCGAATCAAACTACGCAATTCGGAGTGCAGTTAAATACTACTCCATACTGCTGTGCATTGTCTAGCACAGCCGAAGTTAATTTAACAGCTATGCACATAGCAAATCGTCAAGTGCTCACGAAAGATTTTCCAATGTTTTCAGGTCGACCTGAAGACTGGCCATTATTTATTACCAACTACGAGCAATCAACAATTCGGTGCGGATTCAGCGATCAGGAAAACCTCATCAGATTGCAAAAGTGCCTTAAGGGACCAGCTTTAGAAGCAGTTCGTGGGAGACTGATGGTTCCGTCAACTGTTGGGTTAGCAATCAGCACCCTCCGTATGTTATATGGCAGACCAGATGTCATCCATCAGGCAATGCAGCGTAAACTGAGAGAGGAGCCAGCGGTCCAGCCGAATAAATTAGAAACACTCGTATCATTTTCTTTAGCCGTGCAAAATTATTGCTCTACGATGCAAGCAATCGGCTTAACAAATTATTTAAACGACCCAGTTCTACTCAATAAGTTAGTCTCTAAGTTGCCATGCAGTCAAAGATTGAGTTGGGGGCAGCGATGCATGTCGCTGAATCGCACTGATATTGCTGCCTTTGATGAGTGGCTTTTCAGTCTCGCCATATGTGCAAACCAAGTGACGTATCTGCAGCCGTTGTCGCCAGCGTCTTTGCAAACCAACAGCGAAACGAAAAAGGGCAGTCGCGAATCACATAAGGCAAGAATAATGGTACGTCAAGTGACAAGACAAATAGCGGTGTAAAATGTAGTGCCAGTCATAAGCTTGCCGATTGTTGTGAATTCATTGTGCTCTCTCCAAGTAATAGGTAGAAATTAATACGTGAAAAGAGATTATGTTTGCGCTGCTTCAAGCCACACTTCATTCGGTGGTGCTCCTCTGAAGGCTGTAAAATGGCTCATCACCCTCTACTACACACTACAACTTCGGAAGCGGTTGAAAAGCGAGAGCAAACAACGTTATACCACCAGCCTAGTAATACAGCTGAGAAAGAACAACAAAAAACACTTTTCAGGTATGTGGAAGTTACTTTTTATAGTAAAACGAAATCAATAAATACGCTTGCGTTGATCGACGAGGGGGCATCGTGTACGTTGATTGAGACTCAACTAGCAGAAGATCTCAATTTGGAAGGGCCAACTGGTTCCTTATGTTTGCGCTGGACTAACCAAATCACTCAAAGCGAAGTAGACTCAAAATTTGTTAACCTTCATATTTCCCCCATTGATAAACCCTCTCAAAAGTATACACTTTCAAATGTTGGTACCATCGTAAATCTCGGGCTTCCTTTGCAGTCACTTCACAAAGACGCGATTACTAATCACGCACATTTTAACGGTTTTGCCTATTCGACCATATGAAGCATCTAGGGCACGAATTTTAATAGGTCTAGATAACGTGAAAATTGGGGTCCCTATGGAAATAAAAGAAAATACTGAGTCACATCTTATCGCTGCTAGGTGCCGTCTAGGTTGGAGCGTATACGGACGCGATGCACATAGCTCCACCAAACATTCATTGCTTCATATTTGTGAGTGCAGTGCATCTGTAGAAGGCCGCATGGACCAGGAGATGAAATCATATTTTTCAATCGAATCAATAGGAGTGTACGCGCCAACGAAGCCTCTCATCTCTGATGACGATGAGCGCGCTCTTCAAATTATGAAAACGACTACACGTTTTCTTGATACGGAAAAAATAGGGAAACGGGACTGCTTTGGAAATACGATGTTTTTCAACCTCCAGACTCCCTTCCTATGGCAATCAGGCGTCTTTCATGCCTGGATAGCAAAATGAGGAGGGATGTGTCACTAAACCGTTTTTTAGTTGATAAAATAAAAGATTACAAACAAAAGGGGTACGTAAGAAAGCTAGCCAAAAATGAGATAATGGATAGCGCGAGGTCATGGTAACTACCCATTTTTACTGTTTTAAATATTAACAAAAATAAAATGAGATTGGTTTGGGATGCTGCGGTAAAGGTTAAGGGCATAGGGCTCAACGACATGTTACTTAAGGGACCAGATCTATTAAAATCCTTGATGGGAATACTTCTGCGCTTCCGCGAACGGCATTTCGCAGTCTGCGGAGATATACGCGAAATGTTCCATCAAATCAAGGTCGTAACAGAAGACCTAGAAGCGCAAAAATTCCTGTGGCGGAATGGCGATCAATCCCGCGACTACGACGTATACGTGATGAACGTGATGACGTTCGGTGCTTCGTGTTCTCCGTCTTTAGCAAATTATGTAAACGCTGAACGATTCTCTGACAAACACCCTGAATCCGTTCAGGCTATTATCGAAAATACTTTCGTCGATGACTGGCTTCAGAGCGCTGATTCTGAAAACGCCTTAGCTTCTCTTGCAACTACCGTTCGTTGGATTTATCAAGAGGGCGGTTTTGAAATGAGAAATTGCGTATCCAACTCAAGTCGGTGATGTCGGCACTCGATGCTAGTCGTACCGCACGTAATAAATGCTTTGATGAACCAGAAGCCGTAATAGATAAAGTACTTGGGATGTTTTGGTTGCCAAATTCAGATGAACTGACATTTTTTGAACGAAAACCTTTGATCCTAACGCGATCGTATCGAAGCGTCAAATTCTGCGCACCATAATGACGATTTTCGATCCACTCGAAACTTATACTTTGAAAGAAAAGAATCGAACGCATACGCATATAAGCAAACTCGGTCTACTTGGCTTCGTTATCATTCAAGCAAAGATTATTTTACAAGACGTGTGGCGCTCTGGAGTCAGCTGGGACGATCCAATAAAAAAAGGTGAACGTCACTGCTGGTTACAATGGGTAAAACGTATTCGATCGATAAATGATATGCAAATTCCCCGCCGCCTCTTGGTTGGTAAAACCAAGAAAATACAACTCCATATATTCGTAGACGCTAGTTTGAAAGCCTACGCAGCACTTGCCTATATACGTTCAGAAGCAGATAACCAGATATGCTGCACTCTCGTAGCATCGAAAACTCGCGTCGCGCCATTGAAACCAATTTCCGTGCCAAGGCTTGAGCTATTAGCTGCGGTTTTAGGGTTACGACTAGGTAACTTCATAGAATCAGAATTGTCCATCAAAGTAAACTGCCGATTTTTCTGGTTTGATTCCAAGAACGTTTTGTTTTGGCTGCGCTCCGACACCAGGAAGTTTAATCAATTCGTCGCGTTGAGAGTAGGATAAATTCTTGAAGACTCCAACATCAAGGAATGGACGTGGTTGCCATCTCGAGAAAATATCGCGGACGAAGGAACTAAATGGAATGATAACCGTGATTTCGATGGCAACCAGCGTTGGTTCAGCGGACCTAAGTTTTTACTCGAGGATGAGCCGCATTGGCCTGAAACGATAATTTCAAATGACGATGGCGACATGATAGATGCGTTGCACCACGCCGCTTCTGAGAATATTACACCATTTCAGATATCCGTAATTACGCCAGACGCAAGAAGATTTAGTTCTTGGCAGAAATTACGCACCACTCAGCGCTTTGTATTACGATTCATTCGTTTAGTTACAAAGGGTAAGCAATGCTCACAAGCGGTGAAGAAGCTTATCGAGATGGACGACCTGGTCACAGCTGAGCTCGCATTGATGCTTAAATGTCAGAGAGATGTTTATGGTGAAGAAATCAGCCAGCTGAATAAGGATAGACGAGTCACTAGAAGATCTCCCCTCTTCAAACTCTGTGCGTACCTCGATATGACGGGTTTACTCCGCGTAAAGGAAAAAATCGATGCTGTGGAGATCGACTCGAAGTGGCCAATTATTCTCCCGCGAAATCACGACGTGACTCGACTAATTGTAAATTATTATCATCAGAAATTTCATCACCACTTCAAAGAAATCGTTTTAAATGAAATAAGGCAAAAGTTCTGTATATCTGCGTTGAGAAGATAGGTAAAAGAATGCGCGGCCAAATGTCAAACCTGTCGCAATCGCAAAGCTAGACCACAACCTCTTCAGATGGGCGCCCTACCCATTGAACGCCTATCATCATTTACCAGACCCTTTACATTTACCGGTGTGGACTATTTTGGACCCATTGATGTGGACGTTGGACGCAGGAGGGAAAAGCGCTGGTGCGCTTTATTTACATGTCTTACCACTCGAGCAGTTCACATCGAAATTTCGCCGTCTTTATCTACCGAGTCATTCCTCTTAATATTTAAACAATTTGTGAGCCGTCGCGGCGTACCTAAGCGAATTCTCTCGGATAACGGAACAAATTTTAGGGGTGCTAGCAAGCTTATCCTGACTGAAATCGAAAAGTTATCATCTGAGGATTTAGAGAGAAAGTATCCTGAAATCGAGTGGGTATTTATACCGCCAGCTTCGCCGCATATGGGAGGTGCATGGGAGCGCATGATACGTTCAACGAAGTCGATATTGATGGACCTTCTTCCGGGTGCGAGTTTGCGTGAGGAGGTACTACGGGCAGTGTTAGCCGACGTCGAGAATATAATCAATTCGCGACCACTAACTTATGTTCCGATCGAATCCGCCGAACACGAAGCTCTTACACCGAACCATTTTCTTATCGGTTGTTCCAGTGGAATTCGTGCGGCAAAGAACTTCGACGACTCCGGATCTTCGCTTCGTAGAAATTATCGAATATCCTGTCAGCTGGCTGATCAATTTTGGAAGCGCTGGGTTCGGGAATACCTGCCTTGCCTTACAAGACGGGCAAAATGGTTTCAGCCACCGCCGAATCCAATTAAATTAAACGACGTTGTAGTTATTGCGGACGAAAACTCGAAACGAAATACGTGGGCTAAAGGAATCGTGATTGACCTCCATTTCGGTAAAGATGGCCAGGCTCGAAGCGCAGTAGTAAAGACTGCGAACGAATCGTGCACGCGACCGATAGTAAAGCTGGCGAAGCTCGACGTAGAGGCTGCATGGAGCTGCATGAGATTAACGGAGGGGGGTGGTGCGAAAAGTCGCGTTGGCAACCCATTTCGCCTTTTACTTTCATCCTCTATCCTTCTTAATCTCCAATTTATACTCGCTAATTTACATCTGTCATGTTATACTAAATTTAGTTCTTTTCCATTTTGATAGTTAACGAAAGCGCATGGGCCCAGTATAAATACAAAGTGTAAGTAAATTTCTTAATGAATTCTAATGAATTGTATATCTGATAGACTTAAATAAAGTTTTCAGCATTTCGATATCTTGCAAACAAGTTGCGAAGTCTTTTATTTCTGCTGGATTCGAAGCTTAAGAAAACGCCACCGCTGCGCCGCACTACCTACGTTAATAATTACAGTAAATAGAATGTAGGGTATTAGTTATTACAAATTCGTACATACATGCATATAACGTAATAGCATATCGTTAGCTTAATGTGAAAATGTGCTAAGTCACTTTTTACGAATTTTACAGGAGACGAAAAAAACTGAATAATTTTTGAAATAACCTTTTTTTTTTAAATTGTGAATGAGGATACCTTAGTTGCAATACTTTTGAGTGTAGAAGCTTTGAAAAAGATAAATAAAAATCGTGTATGCTAACCCAGCAGCTATTTTATGACTTAGCACAATTTCCTCACTCAAAACAAATTTTTTCTCCTGACTTAGCACTTTTTACTCAATATGTTTCCCCATTACTCCTCCCCATTAATGATTGAAATACAACACTAAAACTATATATCTCACAAAAAATACTATTTATTTGTCAAACTATTTCTAACTATTGGCGGCCACCATGGTGTGGTGGTAGCGTGCTCCGCCTACTACACCGAATGCCCTGGGTTCATACCCCGGGCAAAGCAACATCAACATTTTAGAAATAAGGTTTTTCAATTAGAAGACAATTTTTCTAGGCGGGGTCGTCCCTCGGCACTGTTTGCCAAGCACTCCGAGTGTATTTCTGCCATGAAAAGCTCTCAGTGAAAACTCATCTGCCTCGCAGATGCCGTTCGGAGTCGGCATACAACAAGTAGGTCCTGTCCCGCCAATTTGTAGGAAAAATTAAAAAAAAAGGAGCACGACGTAAATTGGAAGAGAAGCTCGGCCTAAAATCTCTTCGGAGGTTATCGCGCCTTACATTTATTTATTTATTTTATTTATAAGGGTTCTGATCTGTACTCTTTTGCCGGATGGTGCGCAGATAATAACTTATTCTTAAATTCAAACAAATTCTGTGTTGTGTCTTATTCCATAAAGGCAACTGCCACATACTTTATCTACAAACTAAATGCTAAATCTCTTAATCGTTGTCAACAGAGTAAAGACTTGGGTGTAATTTTTGACTCCAAACTCTCTTTTTCTAGTCACATTGCTTTCGTTGTTTCAAAATTCGTTGCAATGGTTGGGTAGTAGACGTAACACCAGTGACTTTAAGCTCCCTATGACGTTGAAGGCACTTTATATATCCTTGGTCAGAAGTGGTATCGAATATTGCTCAATAATATGGAATCCTTTCTATGAATCTAACTCCTATAAAATTGAGAAAGTTCCAAAAATTTTTACAAAATTGCTTTACGTATGCTTCACTGGCCAGACGGCCTCCCATCATATACCAGCAGTCACAAATTGCTTGGTCTTCAGGCTTTGCATGACAGAAGAACTTTTATCTCACTCATGCTTGCCTATAATGTAATAAACTTTAGCACGAATTGCTCTGATTTATCTACTTGGTTCATTCCATATATTCCACTGCGTGATCTTCGGCATAATAGATTATTTATCGAAATAACTCATAAAACGAATTATGCTATGAATGAACCTATAAATAGGATTGGACTATACATCTAGCAAATCGATTCAGTAGTGTTACTAATTTTAATAACAACTTATATAAGTTTAAGCTTGAATTATTTTCTATTTTTAACTAGTCTGTAAGAAAGCATATAGTTATCGACATGTAAGAATTGAAGTAGATTATGGTCAGCGCAAAGCATTCATCAAACACCAAAGGCATGTCTCAATTAGATGAATCCAATTTCAAGAGGTTGTGTTCGCAACCCTCTCAAGGGGTTGCCAGCGCAATATATAGCTTCTCCATCCCAATTGCCAACCTCACATAACCGTGGCGAATGCTGTTTCATTGACAGCCGAGGCTCTGGTGACCCCAAGTTTCTCATGGAACTATGGGGTGGAGAGGGCGGTATGGTCTAGAAGCTTTAATGTGGACATATAAATCGTTCCCGAGATGGTGGAGCTAGTAGTACCTTAATAGTGCTTTGTTACCGGAACGTACCGGATATATATCCGGAAAAGGGCCATCAACATCGGTAACACTCCCCAAAGCCTTCGGAGAGTGTATTTATCGTTAATACAACAACAACAACAAAGTATGTACTTTTAGACTGGATGAATTAAATAAATAAATAAAATGCGCGCACAAAGAAATGGACTAGTAATTCAGATTGATACTATTGACAGGTTGAGTTAGCACTTTTTTTTTAACAGCTGACGACTTGCACATTTACACATCATTGCCCACAGCATGTAAAAATGAAAAATATAAATATTTTTTTTTTTGTGATCGATGTATTTTGAATTCAGTTTTAAAACTGCATTAAAATACAATTTTTCAAAAAAAGTGACTTAGCAAATTTTCAAATTAAGCTAACGATATGTATTTACACACATGATGTAGCCTATATATATAAATATATATAAATGCCTAGTTTTGTTTTTTAAGCTAAACACTGCGACAAAAGTAAATAATATAGGTACTTAGTAATATTTAGATAAGTCCGCATTTCCTATTTCATCATAAATTCCTAGTATGCGTTTGACTACATTACTGAACATTTATGAATTAAGTAACTTTAGGAGTGGCTAAATATAGAATAAAATTACGCTAAAAGAAAATAAAATAATATAAACCTAAACTAAAATAAAATTAGATCAAATCAATTACAATAAAATTAAACTAAATGTACCAAAAATAGATGAACAATAATAAAAACAGGTTTAATAAAATAGTAGAGATTATAAAATAATAGATATAAAAGAAAATAAGATTTAAAATTAATCTAAATCAAAATAAAATAAAATAAGATTAAATTAAAATAAATAAACACTTAAATAAATAAATACGATAAATGAATAAATTACATAAAATACGTAGCTACAACAAACACAGCAAATAAAGTATAAAATCCGTTCTGAAAACAGATAAAAAACTTAACGTCCTACTTTACTTTGACAACAATGTCAAATGATAAAAATAAAATCAGTAAAATTTCTGCGGCACTTGACTGTAGAAGTTAAAGTATGGCGTAAATTTTAAATGACACTGCCCTTATATCTATAATATACACAATAATACAATTTTTAAGAACTTTTGAAATACCTCGTTTAAGGAAATTATCAAAAGACGGATTCCTTTCAAAATATTTTTTTCTTATCCTTTCATGAATTCGTTAAGTGTAAGCTAGGAAATGGGAAAACAATTTTAATCCCTTACCAATTTATCTAACTTAGGCAATAAGAGCGAAAAGGGCAAACTTCCTAAAATTATGGAACCATCAACCTTGCCTTCAAAAGAAATTTTTTTTTCTAATAAACTAGTTTCTTTACTTTTAAGTTGGTAACATTATATAACAATTGCATTTAATTGTAAGGCCCTTGCTCAAGTACGTTCGATGAACTTGTGCTCTAATAAAAGCTCCATTTAAGAATTTTTCCCCCTTTTGTGATTGCTAAAAATAGTAAAACCTTCACAAGCTATGAAGAAAAGGTTTGCCAAAATTAAACAGATTGAAACAAACCGTGAACCGTGGGCTTTAATGTCAAGGCCAGATTGTTTTTGAAAAGTGGTTCGTCAAGTTCATAATTAATCACAAATATATAAAATTTCCCTATTTAACTGCAATTTCGAAACTTATTACTGTGCAACTTTATTTACTGTGCAACTTGCAAAATTCGTAGTCGTAAATTCTTCGAACTCCTAAATTTTTCGAACTCGTTCAAGACATTGTTTCCATTTCCATCATTCGCTTACAGTATTTTACTACAGTGGAAAAGAAAGCTATTTATGAACGACGCTTATAAGCAATTTGGTTTTGTCTTTATAGCCCATGCAGTGCACCTTTTCTTTTAATAACCTTTGTTCATCTTATTTTTACATACATAATGAATCCTAAATAAATTTTTTAAGTAAAATGGGAATGTTGATATCCTTATTCATTTAGAAGGCATAGGGTCACACAGATAAGGGGCCATCGAGAATTAGGTGAGTCGGTGGCCATGGATTTGAGGGTGGGAAAAGCACCGGGCGTCGCAACACCACCCGCGGCACCCCCTATGTATATTCGCCCTTTTTATGTGGTTTCCCCCTTTCTAATTTTCAGCTTTCTTTTGTTATTTAGTTCTCAGCGTTGTAACCGGTCGTATCCGGTTCGGATTTTTTTTGTTGTTTCAGTTGTTTTAAAATTTCAGTTAGTAGTTTTCAGTCATAGTTAAATTTAAATTCCAATCTTATTTTCGGTAAATTTTTTTTTGCGTTTGATTTTTTTTTTGAATTTTGAATTGAATTTAACGGTCTGTCCGTGGCAAACCGCTTCGGCCGGATGTCGTTTTATTTTGAAATTATAAGCGTTTTGAGTCGTCTCTGCGCTTCTGACAGATGATTTTGAATAGGCATGATAGGCATTTTTTATGTTTATAACGCAGGACAACAAGGTTGGCAAGAACCCAGCCCAGCACATGACTAGCCACAATGCACCATAATATCATGCCGACTGCCTTCCTTGCTGCTCCACTGAAAATGCGTTTCGATAACGGATGGCGCCCAACGTTTTGGTGTCCGAGGCACTGTCGCGATGACAGTTGCTGAAGGCGCCATAACAGATGGCGCCCACCGTGGTTCCTAAGGCACTGGTCGCGAGGGTCATTCCGGGTCAACTTGTGAAGTTGACCATCCCACAAGTCCCAGGGGTGAGCCCCTGGAGACCGCCCCTGCGTTGCGGTGGGATCGTTGGACGGATCAGGGTGTCCGGATTGATCATCGTCGCCGGTAGCTGAGGGATCGACGAGACTGAACGTCGTGTCCTCCGGATTTTGTATTTCACCCTGTGAGACAGTGCTGCACGCACTTAGTTTTTTTGTAGATTTGGGGTTTAGTTTTGCCGGATGTTGTCCGTTAGTCGGCTTGGTAATATTTATGTCCGCTCTTTGGGTTTGATTTTTTCTCGTTAAATTTCATAATTTTTGTTCTTCAATTCTCTTTTTGCCGTATTTGTGTTGTCTGGTATGAGTGTGTGTGTGTGTTACAAGGACCTCAGCTCATCCCACGTCCCAGGTGGTAATACTGAATACCACCTGCATTGCGACGGGTTGAGCTGGGATTCAAAGCGGCCCCCTTTCCTGTCCCACCAGTCTGGGGAGTGGCTTTTGAAACCGCTCCATCCATTGCGGCGGAGGCAGGAGGGGTGTCCAGTTTGACTGGACGGGAGGCCCCAGCAGCCCCAGCCAGTCCCAGAGGTTAGTCCCTGGAGACCGCCCCTGCGTTGCGGCTGGGTGTGCTGGGACTAAACTGTGTATGTCTGGAACTGACCCTAGTGGCCCTAACCAGTCCCAGAGGCGAGTCCCTAAGACCCCCTTTTGCGCTGGGGTTGGGAGCACTAGGGACAAGTATGAGTGAATTTTTTTTTGTAACTAAATTTTTTTTTTTGCCTGGAAACCAGTGCCTTCTAATGATGGGATGGCAGCATTCCCTTTAACTTCAAAATACAAAGTAGCTTTGCAAAACTTATACATGCTATTTATGGTATATATAACACGTATATTTCACATAATCACTTTATTCCCAGCTTTTTGAATTTCCTTTTTATTATTCGATACGATTATCGAATTCATATTGATTGTATCCTCGCGATTTTTTTTTTCTCGCACATAAAATTCTCTTTATCAAAAACAATCGTCTATAATATAGGGTGAAGGGGGTGAATTTTTACCTTTTTTTTACCCCTAACTGCCCTACGCTTTTTCTTTAGATAGAAGCTTTTTGTAACACTAATACTCAAGTAGGAATTTACTCAATTTTGCTAAACTTACACATTGATTTTCTTTTAAACCTACAAATATGATTTTTTTTTTTCCCTGTCTGGGCGTTTTGGCTGTCGGGGACATCTCGCCTACCGAGAAACGATATGCATAGAGTGTTCACACGCGTTCTCACCGAGAACTGTGAACAGCCTGGCAGTCCAAGCTTGGGTTGGACTAGCCTTACTATACTATTACTTATCTATATTTTTTTTAGCCTTTTCTGTGGGGGCGATAACCACTAGAAAATACCGTACGGAGTTTTGACGAGTTCTCCATAACAAATGCCTAATTGCCGCAAAGCCTTTTAACTAAGAAACAAAGTTAATTTACTATTTGACTTGATTTTTGTTTTTGATGGACCTTTTGTTGCCCGGCTAGCTTGCAGTAGATCCTTGAGACTCCTATCTTAGGGGTGAGTCGTGCCCCACGTTAACTGGCCTCGGAGGTTCCTGGAAGTGGCTTCCCACAGTTGAACCTGTGGCTAGTGATAGGTGAAAAGGTCGGCATTCACCTCATTCATGTCTGCCTGGGGTCGTTAAAACGATTTTTTTCTTTCATACTATTGGCATCGCCAAAAAAATTCCAATGACATTGACGATTTTTCAATATCACACGGCTCAATTGTGTAGGTGGCTCATCTCATCAGCTGACTTGGGTTTCTGTCATTGTGCCAGCATAGAGTTTGTCAAACGGAGATGGCAAGCGCAAATGTAAACAACACATTGATAACTAACTACGGCGTGGCGGCAAATTTTCTTTTATTAGAAAAATTGCCCCATCGCATTTAAAACTACTTCTATTAACAAATCCATCTAAATTAGCGTACAATGCCCCCACGACATAAGAGTTGCAAATGGTATGCTTCCTCTACATTCGCCTAACATCAGCACAAAGGTTCTGACAGTCGGAACGCGGCATGTGTAACGATGTAGAGATGAGCTAACCATAACATTGAGCCATTCGATAATCTCCACCACAGTTAGACAACTGCATTTTTCTATCACTATGATGGAATGCGGAAAATTTTTTCTAAAAAATGGCATGACGGCGTGGTGCGCCATTTGGAAAGATTAAAAGGAAAAGTGCGCTAAGTGTGGTCAGCCGCGAAATCATCGGAACAACGAAACAATTATTGTGTCGGGAAGCATAAAAGAAAAATTCTTTCTATTACAATTAAAGAAAAGAAATTCAAATAACGCGGCTTACACTGAGAGTTTAAAACTTTTGGTTAAATGAATTGCGCTATTAAGCAATAAATAATTAGTTTCCGATTGTATGCGTGTGTTATGAAATAAAGGACACGTGAGAATCGTCGGAGCGGAAATTGGCATTAAAGAGGTTCAACACCCAACAAAAAAACACAGAGAAAATTCACGCCAAGCTATTTCGCAAGCCATACATATCGATAAAGTGGAAGTAAGTATTGTTTGAAGGCCAACTGAGGTATTATATGAAACCTTCAGTACAACGTCGGTTTTACTCCTTAATAGAGCGATAAATCCAAACAAAAAGGGTGTTAGCTTACCGCAAGCTTCTTGCGAATTTCGGCCTCTGACTGCACCGGCAGCGACCACAAAAGGCAGAGGCCCACCTCAACGGCCTCTGGCCATAACCAACAGCGACAACAAAACAGCAGAGGCCCACACCAACGGCCTCTGACTGCACCGGCAGCGACAACCAACCGGCAGCGACAACCAACCGGCAAAAATAACCTACCGGCTACAACAACCTACCGGCTAAAACAACCTACCGGCAACAAGAACTATCCGGATACAACAACCTACCGGCTAAAACAACTTACCGACTACGACAACAAATAACTACGGTTAAAGCGGTGAATTCGTTCCGGATACGGCAAAATATACGTATTTGTACTATTAATTTTTTTATTTTCGACTCTGCAACAACATAAATATTAATATAAAAACATATTTAAACATAAGGCTTCAACACAATTAGACAATTTCCACTTAAACATAATACATTTGCATTTGCTCCATTGAAATGTCAGCAACCTTTCTTTAGACAACTCCCTGCATTATATCCGCACAGAGCTCTCTAGTTTAGTTTATCTTTAACTACAAAAAAAAAAAACAAACAAAAATTGCAAAGTGTACACTATGTGGTTATAAACGTCAACTTGGTTATTAAGTTATTTAGTTAACCGTATAACCAGGCCGGCGCGAATACAGTGCGTTATTACTACTACTACGTAGATAATGGCGATTCAAAATAGGAGAGAAAATTAACAACAACAAAAAGAAAATTATAATAATTTACCTCTTTGTATTAAATAAGAATGAATTATATACCTAATAGAAAAAGGAATGTTTAATTACAGTAAATAGAATGTAGGGTATTAGTTATTACAAGTGCGTACATACATGCATATAACGTAATAGCAAATGTATTTACACACATGATGTAGCCTATATATATAAATATATATAAATGCCTATTTTTTTTAAGCTAAACACTACGACAAAAGTAAATAATATAAGTACTTAGTAAGATTTAGATAAGCCCGCATTTCCTATTTCATCATAAATTCCTAGTATGCGTTTGACTACCTTACTGAGCATTTATGAATTAAGTAACTTTGGGCGTGGCAGTTATATACGTACGCGTATAAACATAAAATTTTTCATTTGCCTTTTTTGCGAAAGTACAACTTATATACTTAACATAGAAAAGGGAGGGACATATAATACTAAATCAAAATGAAATAAGATAGAATAAAATTGCGCTAAAAGAAAATAAAAAGAAATAAACCTAAACTAAAATAAAATAAGATGAAATCAATTACAATAAAATTAAACTAACTGTACCAAAAAATAGATGAACTATAATAAAATAAGGTTTAATAAAATAGTACAGATTATAAAATAATAGATATAAAGGAAAATAAGATTTAAAATTAATCTAAATCAAAATAAAATAAAATAAGAATTAATTAAAATAAATAAATACTTAAATAAATAAATAAATAAATGAATAAATTACATAAAATACGTAGCTATAAACACAGCCAATAAAGTATAAAATCCGTTCTGAAAACAGATAAAAAACTTTACGTCCTACTTTATTTTGACAACAATGTTAAAAGATAAAAATAAAATCAGTAAAATTTCTGCGGCACTTGACTGTAGAAGTTAAAGTATGGCGTAAAATTTTAACTGACACTGCCCTTATATCTTATATTATTTTGACACAATAATACACTTTTGGAGAACTTTTGAATTCGTTAAGTGTAAGCTAGGAAATGGGAAAACAATTGTAACCCCTTACCATTTATCTAACATAGGCAATAAGAGCGAAAAATTCAAACTTCCTAAAATTATGGAACCATCAACCTTTTCTTCAAAAGAAAATTTTTTTTCTAATAAACTACTTACTTTACTTTTAAGTTGGTAACATTATATAACAATTGCACTTAATTATAAGGCCCTTGCTCAAGTACGTTCGATGAACTTGTGCTCTAATAAAAGCTCCATTTAAGAGATTTTTCCCCTTTTGTTATTGCTAAAAATAGTAAAACCTTCACAAGCTATGAAGAAAAGGTTTGCCAAAATTAAACAAATTGAAACAAACCGTGAACCGTGGGTTTTAATGTCAAGGACAGATTGTCTTTGAAAAGTGGTTCGTCAAGTTCATAATTAATCACAACAATATAAAATTTCCCTAATTAACTATTTCGAAACTTAGAAAATTTTGGCTCTAGCTGAAACCTGCACTTTTTTCTTCTTTTATTTACTGTGCAACTTGCAGTATTCGTAGTCGTAAATTCTTCGAACTCCTAAATTTTTCGAACTCGTTCAAGACATTGTTTCCATTTCTAACATCCGCTTACAGTATTTTACTTCTGTGGAAAAGAAAGCTATTTATGAACGACGCTTATAAGCAATTTGGTTTTGTCTTTATAGCCCATGCAGTGCACCTTTTCTTTTAATAACCTTTGTTCATCTTATTTTTACATACATAATGAACCCTAAATAAAATTTCTAAGTAAAATGGGAATGTTGATGTCCTTATTCATTTAGAAGGCATAGGGTAACACAGGTAAGGGGCCATCGAGAATTAGGTGCGTCGGTGGCCATGGATTTGTGGGTGGGAAAAGCACCGGGCGTCGCAATACCACCCGCGGCGCCCCTATGTATATTCGGCCTTTTTTTTTTGTTTTTTTTTCCCTTTCTAATTTTCAGCTCTTTAAGCTATTGTACAGATTTTATCGCGGGCTTGGCGACTAAATCAAAAAACACGTAACGGCTATTTGTCAAAAAAGATCCGAAAGGGCTCGAAAAGGTTCGAAAAGGTTCGTAAAGGTTCGCTGTTGCTTGTACACTATGGTCGAAATCAAGGCGAATTCAGTACCAGGTGGTGTTATCCCATCAGCTGACTGCTTCTTCTTGATTATTTTCCATACGATGCCTTGTACTTCAAAATGTCAGTTAATCGAAATCTATGAACATTTTCTTTTGACTTGACATTCATCTGCACGGCGAATTGATTGAATTCGCCTTGCCACCACCTAGTATAGATTCGCCTTGATTTCGACCCAAGCAAAGCGAATTCAACCAATTCGCCGTGCGGAAGAATGTCAAGTCAAAAGAAAATTTTAATTGATTCCGATTAACTGACATGTTGAAGTACAAGGCGTTGTATGGAAAATAATCAAGAAGAAGCAATCAGCTGTTGGGATAACACCACCTGTAATGAATTCGCCTTGGGTCGAAATCAAACTAAAAGAGCTGTCGTTGAATTTCACGAAGTAGCCATTGTGTTATCGCTTATCGTATACATATATGGTCGCTTACAAGCCAACCTAATAAAACCGCACTGCGTTTTTTAGCGCACGCAAACAACCGGCGTTTTTTGCCCTAACCCAAATAAGCATGCGTTGCGACAATGTAAAGCATGTGTGCAAACGTCCAATCTAAATGTCACGCAGAACCAAAATTGGAAATCGAGTTAGGTTTTCACGCAGCAAATTCAATTTGAGTTGCTCTCATACCAGTTGTATGTGCATGAGACATTTTTGACAGAAAATGACTTGCGTGCGTTTATATTAGGTTGGCTTGTTAGCAGGTGCTAAGCTCACGCCCACCCCGGATCATAAAGTTAAAGTGAATGTTAAAGTTAAAGCGAAAGTTAAAGTCAAAAATAAGTTAAAGTTAAAGTTAAAGTTAAGGTTAAAGTTAAAGTTAAAGTTAAAGCTAAAGTTAAAGTTAAAGTTAAGGTTAAAGTTAAAGTTAAATTTAAAGTTATAGTTAAAGTTCAAGTCAAAGTTAAAGTTAAGGTTAAAGTTAAAGTTAAAGTTAAAGTCAAAGTTAAAGTTAAAGTTAAGGTTAAAGTTAAAGTTAAAGTTAACGTTAAAGTGAATGTTAAAGTTAAAGCGAAAGTTAAAGTTAAAGTTAAATTTAAAGTTAAAGTTACAGTTAAATTTAAAGTTAAAGTTAAAGTTAAAATTAAAGTTAAAGTTAAAGTGAATGTTAAAGTTAAAGCGAAAGTTAAAGTTAAGGTTAAAGTTAAAGTTAAATTTAAAGTTAAAGTTAAAGTTAAAGTTAAGGTTAAAGTTAAAGTTAAGGTTAAAGTTAAATTTAAAGTTAAAGTTAAAGTTAAAGTTGAAGTTAAAGTTAAAGTTAAGGTTAAAGTTAAAGTTAAAGTTGAAGTTGAAGTTAAAGTTAAAGCTACAGTTAAAGTTAAAGGTAAAGTCAAAGTTAAAGTTAAGGTTTAAGTTAAAGTTAAAGTTAAAGTTAAGGTTAAAGTTAAAGTTAAATTTGAAGTTAAAGTTAAAGCAAAGAGGATAAATACAATAAGAGCCGTCACTCGTTATTTTTTTTGGCATTTACTCGATCTAAACTGTGAGGTAGTCGCTACTTTTGTTTTATGAGGGATATTTTTCAATTGCCTCCCATTTATCGATGCGGTGTTGTCACGTTATGCAAACGTGTTTTTTGGAAAGAGAATTAAATAATTAAGCAAATACAGTCGGAAAAATAAACACAAATTCCCCACGAAAATGTATAGAAGACATTTATAAACATTTCGCTCAAAAAAAAAGTAGCGACTACCTCACAGTTTACATCGAGTAAATGCTTAAAAAATAACGAGTGACGGCTCTTATTATATTTATCCTCTTTGGTTAAAGTTAAAGTAAAAGTTAAAGTTAAAGTTAAAGCTAAAGTTAAAGTTAAATTTAAAATTAAAGTTAAACTTAAAGTTAAAGTTAAGGTTAAAGTTAAAGTTAAAGTTAAAGTGAATGTTAAATTTAAAGCGAAAGTTAAAGTTAAGGTTAAAGTTAAAGTTAAATTTAAAGTTAAATTTACAGTTAAAGTTAAAGTGAATGTTAAAGTTGAAGTTAAAGTTAAAGTTAAAAATAAAGTTAAAGTTAAAGTGAAAGTTAAAATAAAGTTAAAGTTAAAGTGACAGTTAAATATTAACTTCTCATTTATTCAATAAAAGTAAAAAATTTGTTTTCTTATCGGTCACCACGCTTGAAAAGGTTAACTTGAATTAATATCAAAGACAAAGCTTGAATTAATATCAAAGAAAACAAAATGTTGCATAAATATTATAATTGCATAAGTTGATAATTTGCAATAGCTTTACCGCGGCAGTCCCCGAGTGCCACACGTCTTTTTTTTTTTTTTGTTATTTGGTTCTTAGCGTTGTAACCGGTCGTATCCGGTTCGGATTTTTTTTGTGGTTTTAGTTGCTTTAAAATTTCAGTTAGTAGTTTTCAGTCATAGTTAAATATAAATTCCAATCTTATTTTCGGTTAATTTTATTATAGGTTTGATTTTTTTTTGAATTTTGAATTGAATTAAAAGGTCTGTCCGTGGCATCCGCTTCGGCCGGATGGCGTTTTATTTTGAAATTATAAGCGTTTTGAATCGTCTCTGCGCTTCTGACAGTTGATTTTGTATAGGCATGATAGGAATTGTTTCTGTTTATGGCGCAGGACAGCAAGGTTGGCAAGAACCCAGCCTAGCTGACATGACTAGCCACAGTGCACCGCAATATCATGCCGACTGCCTTCCTTGCTGCTCCACTCAAAATGCGTTTCCATAACAAGGTTAATAAGTTGTTCAATGCGATCCTTCATTGAAACTTGTTTTTTCTATAAATGTGTAAATTTCTGATTATGAAATTTGTTGAAATTAATTCTAAAAGGTTTAATTACCCGCTTTAAATTTTTTAAAATTATTTTTTTCAAACAACTGCAAAATTTTCGAAGGCAACTGCTAATAATCAGTTGTCATATTTTGGAAACTACACCAACACAGGGTTGTATACGGTAATGCCACAAAAAATTGTTAGACTTGGCAACTTCAGCCAACATTTTTTTTAACAGGTTGAGTTGTAATATGCAATACCAAATTGCAAAATTTCAACTGATAGGGAGTTGAGTTGTTACCCGTAATAGGGGTACTAATTATTTAATTAACGATTAGAAGTTAACTACGAAAATGAAGATAATCTCGTTATATATAAGCAAGGAAAACAAGGAAAAAAGACATTCTTTAATCTACAATAAATCATAAAGAGATAATCTACGCAGGATTATTTTCTGTTAAGCTTTCACGTTTCTCTTTAATCCGGTCGAAGCGGATCCAGCAATCGTGACGAGAGAAAAAAATCTTGTGAGACAGCAGGACCCTGGTGATCCTCAAATCAGGGAAATTCTTGCTCAGCAGATAGCTTGTCAATAATCAAGGGAAAGAAATAATTTACGGTCAATACAAGAGTCCCTTTGACATTCTACTAAGCACAATGACTAAATATCTATATTCATTGGTGATAAAATGCTGTGGGACGCGAAGAAAATCACAGAGACTTGTGCGCATTAGCAATTTGAGATGCCACCAAGAATACTAAACCATCCAAACGGGAATTTTTGGTCTAGCTTGGGGAAGCCACTTAACTATTTAGAATCGTAATGTCCGATATTTCATCTACCGCCAGTAGCAAAGACACTGGAAACCGTCCACAAGCTAGTAGTTTGGATCAAGAAATGTCTTTGAAATGCGCGTACCATTCCGTTGATACCACTGACTCGCTCTTCCTAATTAAAAAGCACATACTTACATGTTCCTTCCAACCTCCCACTCGGTCTAGCCCTAATCTTTGCATGATAATTGTTTGTCATTCGGACAACATATTCAATAATATACAAAACGATTATAAAATGTAAAATGAAACCAACTGCGAGAAAGGCATGAAAGAGTTAAAACTAATCATTTGTAACCTATAAACGAACTTCTATTATGGTGCTCGGAATTTCGTCCATGCCGAAATCATCAGTAATGCCATTCTTTATTGGAACTATAGATATATCTAATGTAATAAGGCTTAAGTTTCCATTACTCATACTTAGCATAGACTTTACTTGGCAACTTAGCCTTGATTATACTTGACTTCGCATATACGATCTGCTTGTACTTAATTTTTCCCAAAATTAAAAGAAAACCGCGGCCACCGTGGTGTGATGGTAGCGTGCTCCGCCTATCACACCGTATGCCCTGGGTTCAACTCCCGGGCAAAGCAACATCAAAATTTTAGAAATAAGATTTTTCAATTAGAAGAAAATTTTTCTAAGCGGGGTCGCCCCTCGGCAGTGTCTGGCAAGCGCTCCGATTGTATTTCTGCCATGAAAAGCTCTCAGTGAAAACTCATCTGCCTTGCAGATGCCGTTCGGAGTCGGCATAAAACATGTAGGTCCCGTCCGGCCAATTTGTAGGGAAAAATCAAGAGGAGCACGACGCAAATTGGAAGAGAAGCTCGGCCTTAGATCTCTTCGGAGGTTATCGCGCCTTACATTTATTTTTTTTTTTTTTTTTTTTTTTAAAAGAAAACCGCAAAAGAACGTATTTGCCCAAAATAATGTTTAAAAGCATAAACTGGTAGAAAATCAAAAATCAACAGAATTCTTAGTTAATGTTCGGATTTTCAGTGCGGTTTAAACTACAGTTAAAGTTGACTACAGTTTACGCTGCCACTTCGGCCGCTTAAGCTGAGATGAGCAGCAAAATTTTATGTGATCGAACAAATTTATACCTATATGACAGCACTTTATTTTATCTGTATTTTGCCTGTATTTTCTCTTATATTTTTTGTCGCCCTTCCTCCTAATACGGTTTCAGTACTGGTGTCAGGGTATAAACTATATTTCAAAAAACTAACGAAATCAAGAAAAATGCATATATACTAGCAGACCCGGCAGACGTTGTTCTGCCCTAAATTTGGCCTATCTGCATACATTTTAATAAGCTTTTTCCGCCTAACTCTGCCCTACCCCTCTACACTTTTTCCTAATCTTTTTATTCACTCCTCCCTCCGTCTTTTTCGCTTCATCTCCATCTTCGTCTCAATTCTATCTCTTTCTCAGTCTCCTTCTCTCTTTTCTCTTCTCTCAAGTTTTTCTCCTTCTTCTTCATCTCTTATTGCCAGTCCCAGAGGATGGTATATATTTTGTTCCAGTCCCATTCGGAGTCTCAGTCCCAGTCCCACTCCGAGTCTCAGTCTCAGTCCCAGTCCTAGTCCTAATCTCAGTCCCAGTCCCACTCCGAGTCTCAGTCTTAGTCCAAGTCCTAGTCCTAATCCCAGTCCCAGCCGGAACTGGTATACTTCCCGGAAAAAAGCATCGTAAATACTAATATAGGCAAATTTATATACCAAATTTCAGGCAAATCGAATAGGACGTATGTAAATAGGTATGTGGCAATTATTAATTCTTGTCTTTATTTCGGCTTCGCATGCATATTTATCAGTTTTGCCAGGTTGATGCGACTAACTCGAATATCACAATGAACTTTAGAGCTCTCAGCAACAGCTCTCATTTGATATCCATAATACACACACATTCTAGGGGTATCCGGGTCCATGTTTTGGCATATATCTCGAGACCCTAGTCACTCGGTGGTGTAAAACTTATTTTTTATTATAGCACACATCAACAGCTCTCATTTGATATCCATAATACATACACATTCTAGGGGTATCCGGGTCCATGTTTTGGCCTATATCTCGAGACCCTAGTCACTCGGTGGTGTAAAACTTATTTTTTATTATAGCACACATCAACAGCTTCAATTTGTTACCCATAATATAAAAACACATTCTAGGTGTATCCGGGTCCATGTTTTGGCCTATATCTCGAGACCGTAGTCACCCAGCGGTGTAAAACTTACTCTGTACTAAAGCATACATCAACAGCTTCAATTTGATACCCATAATGTAAAAATACATTCTAGGTGTATCCGGGTCCACCTTTTGGCCTACATCTCGAGACCCTAGTCACCCAGCGGCATACAACTTACTCTGTACTAAAGCACACATCAACAGCTTCAATTTGATACCCATAATGTAAAAACACATTCATCCACGTTTTGGCCTATATCTCGAGACCCTAGTCACCAATAGGTATGAAAACTACCCTGTACTAAGGCACTCATCAACAGCTTCAATTTGATACCCACAATGTAAAAACATTGTCTAGGCGCTCACGGGCCTACGGGCCACGTTTGGCCTATATCTCCAGGCCATAGTCACCCAGGGGTATGAAAATTATCGTCTACTAAATCACTCATCAACAGCTTTCATTTGATATCCATATTGCATAACCTATATCTCGAGACCCTAGTCACCCAGGGGTATGAAAATTATCCTGTACTATAGCACTCATCAACAGCTGTCATTTGATATCCACATTGTATAAACACATTCTAGGGGTACCCGGGTCCACGTTTTGGGCTATATCTCGAGACCCTAGCCTCCCACTTGTATGAAAATTATCCTGTACTATAGCACTCATCAACAGTTTTCATTTGATATCCATATAGTATAAACACATTCCAGGGGTACCCGGGTCCACGTTTTGGACTATATCTCGAGAACCTAGCCTCCCAGTTGTATGAAAATTATCCTGTACTACAACACTAATCAACAGCTTTCATTTGATATCCATATTGTATAAACACATTCTAGGGGTACCCGGGTCTACGTTTTAGGCTATATCTCGAGACCCTAGCCTCCCAGTTGTATGAAAATTATCCTGTACTAAATCACTCATCAACAGCTTTCATTTGTTATCCATATTGTATAAACACATTCTAGGGGTACCCAGGTCCACGTTTTGGCCTATATCTCGGGACCCTAGTCACCCAGGGGTATGAAAATTATCCTGTACTATAGCACTCATCAACAGGTTTCATTCGATATCCATATTGTATAAACACACTCCAGGGGTACCCGGGTCCACGTTTTGGGCTATATCTATACTAAAGCAATCATCAACAGTTTTCATTTGATATCCATATTGTATAAACACATTCTAGGGGTACCCGGGTCCACGTTTTAGGCTATATCTCGAGACCCTATCCTCCCAGTTGTATGAAAATTATCCTGTACTAAATCACTCATCAACAGCTTTCATTTGTTATCCATATTGTATAAACACATTCTAGGGGTACCCAGGTCCACGTTTTGGTCTATATCTCGGGACCCTAGTCACCCAGGGGGATGAAAATTATCCTGTACTATAGCACTCATCAACAACTTTCATTCCCGGGTCCACGTTTTGGGATATATCTCGCGACCCTAGTCACGTAGCGAAAAAAAAGGCAGACGTTGGCCGATTCTCAGACCTACCCAATATGCTCACAAAATTTCATGAGAATCGGTTCAGCCGTTTCGGAGGAGTTATTTGCTGAACTGTGCAAATGTATTTTCTGCGCATGCGCGGGCTTTGTTAGTGTTATACCTATATGACACTATTTTATTTTCGTGTATTTTTTCTTGTATTTTATCTTCAATTTTTTGTTGCACTCCCTCCTAATACGGCTTCAGTACTCGTGTAAGTATGTAAACTATATTTCAAAAAACTATCGAAATATAAGGAAAATACACTCTAGTTCATTAAAAACAAACGAGCCAGTTTGTATTTCGATAGAATTTTTGATATTCGGTCGTTTTTTCTTTATTTTTTTGTGACACATGAAAATTTTGTTTTTAGTTTGAAAATTTGGTGCATGAAAACACAATTAAAATCAACTTTCGTGTGAAAAAAGTGAACCATTAGAGACCGAAATAATTTTCGCGTCTTATTTGCATTGTTTTAATTGTTAAAAGTGTTAGTGTAAAAATAAAATGTAAAACATAAAAAAAAACATGTCAAACTCACTAATTTTGGGGGAATAGTGGTCTCGCTTTTTCATGATAGAAATTGTTTTTGTGTGTTGAAGTTCCGATAAAGTTTCGTCAGTTTTTTAGCTTGGAATCCAAGCAAAAATAAAATAGTTTCATATATGCTTTAGTGAATTGTAGTAGCGTGTGTAAAAAAAGCATTAAAGGGGTAACAACGGGTCACTATCGCCTTTACCAAACTTCTGCATACTAATTGTTATAAAATCGATTAAACAATGAAAAGGCCAGCAAATACAATACAAGGCTTGATGTATTTATTATTTGAACATTGGCTGCAGCCATACAAAGTACATTATTTACATAAATAGTAAAAAAAAACAAGGCCAAGAATTCATATTTTTGAAATGAAAAAAATTCAAATATACATGTATAAAAATATACTTATACATACATCCCAACAAGCATTTCTTTAAACGTTTTGTTTTTAAAATAACTTAAAGTGAGTTAGCTTGAAACGATATATAAACGTTTTCAAAATTTTACTTAGTTTGAGATTTTAATGAAGTAAATTTTTGATGAAGTAAACAAAATATGAGAAATGGGCAGGCTGCTATTGGGGTTGAAATAATATCAACTTTGAACAAATTTTTTCTAACATACTCTTCTTCGTCCGTGCTTTTTTTCGTTTCAAAAAACAAACGAATATCCAAATAAAAACTTATTACTTCTTTGCACAGCTCTGTCCGGTGATTATTAAAGATGTCATTGCTAAATAAATTTTCGATGGATATTTGATCGTCCATGATACTATTGCATCACTTGTATTTTGAAAATTTTTATTTATTAAACTTAATTTTGCATTTCCCATTGGACATGCCTAATATACAATATTGATAGAAGCAAGACGGCTTGTTGCAATATACATATATTTAGGCCCCTTTTTTACAAAAAATTTAACGACAGCCTTGAGATTTTGTCTCTTTCTCTCGTTGTATATCTGTACTGTAATGTTTGAATAAGATTCTGGCGGCCACCGTGGTGTGATGGTAGCGTGCTCCGCCTATCACACCGTATGCCCTGGGTTCAACTCCCGGACAAAGCAACATCAAAATTTTAGAAATAAGATTTTTCAATTAGAAGAAAATTTTTCTAAGCGGGGTCGCCCCTCGGCAGTGTTTGGCAAGCACTCCGGGTGTATTTCTGCCATGAAAAGCTCTCAGTGAAAACTCATCTGCTTTGCAGATGCCGTTCGGAGTCGGCATAAAACATGTAGGTCCCGTCCGGCCAATTTGTAGGGAAAATCAAGAGGAGCACGACGCAAATTGGAAGAGAAGCTCGGCCTTAGATCTCTTCGGAGGTTATCGCGCCTTACATTTATTTTTTTATTTTATTGGTCTCGCTTTCTCTTGTGTAATATTGCACTTGTAACTTGGCGCTCCGACAAAATTTCGTCAGTTTCTTCCGTTTGGAATCCAAGGCAAAATAAAATAGTAATGACCGAGGCACAATAAAGTATTTCATAAAATCGCCACAATCGCACAAGATGCTGCGTTTGTAAATATAAAGGAACTTCACACTTGGCAATTGAAGTTTATTTAGCTTTGCCCATTCACGTACAACATTTTGCGAATCACTGTTATAAGCATTCTCACTATACAAGAAATATACTTGCTAACATATTCGGTGTCCTATTCATTTCTTGAGCTACAGTTTTTAACTGTGAAAAATGTTGGAAAGTACCAACGAGTGGGAAAAATAATTTCACTTGCAAAGTGTGAAAACACCCTTAGCCAAATTAAATGTCAAATTCTTCTACTTATGCATGCATTGTTTCTATTGAGAAAAAATATATGAAAAATAAGATTCTAAATGTAAATAACATGTCAAAATCGTTCATTTTGGGGGAATATTGGTCTCGCTTTCTCTTGTGTAATATTGCACTTGTAACTTGACGCTCCGACAAAGTTTCGTCAGTTTCTTCCGTTTGGAATCCAAGGCAAAATAAAATAGTAATGACCGAGGCACAATAAAGTATTTCATAAAATCGCCACAATCACACAAGATGCTGCGTTTGTAAATATAAAGGAACTTCACACTTGGCAATTGAAGTTTATTTAGCTTTGCCCATTTACGTACAACATTTTGCGAATCACTGTTATAAGCATTCTCACTATACAAGAAATATACTTGCTAACATATTCGGTGTCCTATTCATTTCTTAAGCTACAGTTTTTAACTGTGAAAAATGTTGGAAAGTACCAACGAGTGGGAAAAATAATTTCACTTGCAAAGTGTGAAAACACCCTTAACCAAATTAAATGTCAAATTCTTCTACTTATGTTTTGCTTGCAACAAAAGTTGGAAGTTTGCTATTTTTTCATGTCAGATGGCACCAGTGTCGCTAAATCTACCGCTCTCCGTAAAAATAGGTGCAATCTACTCACAATTCATAAGGTTGAGTTAAACGGTTCTATATGAAAAAGTGCATGTGACGGGGCTTTAACGAAAAACAGGTCATAAAGCATATATGACACTACTTTATTTTTGCTTGGATTCCAAGCTAAAAAACTGACGAAACTTTATCGGAACTTCAAAACACAAAAACAATTTCTATCATGAAGGTGCGAGACCATTATTCCCCCAAAATTAGTGAGTTTGGCATGTTTTTGTTTATGTTTTACATTTTATTTTTACATTAACACTTTTAACAATAAAAACAATGCAAATAACACGCGAAAATTATTTCGGTCTCTAATGGTTCACTTTTTTCACAAGAAAGTTGATTTTAATTGTGTTTTTATGCATCAACTTTCCAAACAAAATTTTCATGTGTCAGAAAAAACGGCCGAATGTCAAAAAAACCTATCGAAATACAAACTGGCTCGTTTGTTTTTAATGAACTACATTGCATTTTCCTTGTATATCGTTAGTTTTTTGAAATATAGTTTACACACTTACACCAGTACTGAAGCCGTATTAGGAGGGAGTGCGACAAAAAATTGGAGATAAAATACAAGAATAAACTTTATTCAATAAGGTAGTGTCATATAGGTAGGTATAAGTCAAGTATTTCCAAGTTCTGAGTCATGATGCAATTACAAGGTGACTGACGTTGGCAGCTTCTCTTTCTAATCCGCCATTTTGAACTCCCGCTATGAAACTCGATTTGCTTCTTTGCAAAACTACTTTTTCATTCAGAGGAAAAATTGTAGTAAAAACCATACAATTTTATTTTCCTAGAAAAGTATGAAACGGCATCACTTTTTTTCTCCAACTCTATTTTGTGTTGACTTTTCTATCGTTCAAACTAGTGACATTTCTAAATATATGGTATGTTTATTCAACAAAATTATTTAAATTTGCCAAATTTTTGGCGTTAAATGATAGTGAGATGTTTTATAATTTATATAATACTGATAGATATTATTTTAAATAAGTTCTTATAATTTTATTTATAGGTTTTGTTGGCGGCGACGCAAGAAACCAGACGCAAAGCTGAATGCAGCTGATTTGAATGCCACCGATCCAAAATTGGGTTTCGAAAGAGGTAAAGAGCTGTGGGATTACCTAAGTAAGGATGTGTTGGCAACTCATGTATTTGATATTGACTTTTGAAGATACATGGCAAGCATACATGTGAAGCTATGTTAGTTAACACAGATAATATTCGAGAATGTTCTACATTGCATGACAAAAGCAAATTGCAATATTCATTATAGCAATGTTAAGTTTATATGCTATGTAAAACTTAACATTGAAAGTTTGATTCAGTTTTGTAACGCCGGTGTGACAAGTTTTCTGAAAGAATTAAATAAGAAAAGATAAAAGAAATTTAAGTGGAATCAATAAATTTTGATAAATAGCTAATGTGTTGTGATTTTTATTGTCTCTGTACGATGGTGTACAAAGTGTTCCTTAAAGTTTGATTATTATAAAGGAAATCTTGGTTGCTGTTGTTGTCTCTGTTGCATAAGAATTGCTGGCTGTGGTGGTCTGGTTGCTGTGGAGGATTGGTCTATTTGGATTGCGGTGTCCTGGTTTGGTGTTCTATAATATAAATTTAATAGGTTATGGGCCCAGTCCATGCCTAGGAACTGCAGATAAGTATCAATACAATTTATAAATAGAAATGGAGAAAGGTAAGCGCAATATTAAACCATTTGATGGGGGAAAATATTCCATATGGAAATTTCGTGTTAGAGCACTTTTAAGTGAAAATGACGCGCTTCAAGTTGTTGATCAAGATGGTGAAAAAAACGGATGAGTGGGAGAAACTAAATAGATGCGCTAAAAGTTTGATTATAGAGTATCTAAGTGATTCTTTTCTTGGTTTTGCTAAAAGCGAAAGCAGTGCTAGAGAAATTTTCAAAAATCTGGATGCAATATATGAAAGGAAAAGCTTAGCTTCACAGCTGTCTATACGCAAACAATTATTATCATTAAAACTAAAGGGTGAAACAACATTGCTAAATCATTTTAATACATTTGATGATTTAGTAACAGAATTGCTGGCATCCGGAGCTCAAGTGGATGGAATGGATAAAATATCCCATTTGCTTTTAACCCTACCTTCCCCATATGATGGGATTATTACAGCGATCGAAACTTTGTCTGAAAGCAATTTGACTTTAGCCTTCGTGAAGAACAGATTATTAGATCAGGAAATTAAATTAAAGCAATCTTGTAAGGACACTAGTCTTAAAGTTTTGCAAGGGACTAGAAACGAAAATAAACACGCAATAACAAAACACAGAAATCAAAATTTTCAAAAGAACAAATACAAGTTTAATAAAACTAAATTTAATAGTAAACTAAAATGTTTTCATTGCGGCAAAGCAGGACATTTAAAAAGGAATTGCTTTATATATAAAAAAGAAAAAGGTGGAGAAGATAGTCAGGCAAGCCACAAACAAGTGCAAATGGTGTCTATTCAACCAGAGGCAGGCCAGTCAGGCCAGTCAGGCTTTGCATTTATGCTAAAACGTGTGTGTTATGCAAATGACAATATTTCTTTTCTCTTGGACTCCGGAGCGTCAGATCATATAATTAATGACGAAAATCTTTTTACCATTTTTACGTATTTGGATTCACCTATCAAAATCTCTGTGGCAAAATGTGGTGAATTTATATATGCATCAAAGAAAGGAGAAATTGAGCTATGTAGTAGTACTCAAGCTAAAATTTGTTTAAAGGAGGTATTGTTCTGCCCTGAGGTTCCTCACAATCTAATATCTGTTAAAAAGATGCAGGATGCTGGTTTGACAGTTATGTTTCATCCAGGAGGTGTAATGATCAATAAAGGTCATACAACTATTATGGAGGGTAAATATAGTAACAATGTTGCTATTGTTAATTTTAATTTACCAAATAGGGCATACGTATCGACTGCAAATAAAAATAATTATAGTTTATGGCATGAGAGGTTAGGTCATATGAGTAAAGGAAAATTTGTAGAAATGAAATCAAAGAAAATGGTTGATAACATTGAGTTAATTGAAAATATACAACCTAATGATGATTTATGTGAGGTATGTATAAAAGGAAGACAGGCTAGGCTAAGTTTTGAAAAATACAAGAATAAAGACCACATAAATAGACCGTTGTTCGTAGTTCATTCGGATGTATGTGGACCGATATCACCTTCAACTATGAATAAAAGAAATTACTATGTAATTTTTGTTGACGAATATACCCATTACTGTGTTACATATTTACCAACTTATAAGTCTGATGTTTTTGCTATATTTAAAGACTTCCTTGCGAAAAGTGAAGCACATTTTAACCTTAAAGTTGTAAATCTATATATTGATAATGGAGGGGAATATTTGTCGAATGAAATGAGGGAGTTCTGTATTCAAAAAGGCATTAGTTACCATTTAACAGTTCCGCATACCCCGCAATTGAATGGTGTATCCGAAAGGATGATTAGATCTATAACCGAAAAAGCTCGTTCTTTGGTTATAGGAGCGAAATTACCTAAATATTTCTGGGGCGAAGCTGTATTGACAGCTACATATTTAATTAATAGAGGCCCAAGTAATGCATTGAGAGAATGCAATAAAACACCATATGAAATGTGGCATAATAAAAAGCTAAGTCTCAAATATTTAAAAGTTTTTGGTTCAACAGTATACGTTCATAAAAAAAATAAGAAAAGGAAATTTTGATGAAAAATCATGGAAAGGTATACTGGTAGGATATGAACCAAATGGTTATAAGGTGTGGGATGCGTAAACTGGAAAATTTGAGATTGCTAGAGATGTCATTGTAGATGAAGCAAATATGATTAATTCTAGAGCTGTGTTTGACCATAAGAATGCTGAATTAAATAATGAAGAAAGCATGGTTGATATTGGAAACGAGAATACACTCTCAGATATGGGTACTTCCTCAGGTATCTGTGAGAATAAAACTGTAAATAAGAAAAATAATAAACAGTTAGATGAACAGCCTAGAAATATGGTAACAGAAGAATTAAATGCCGATCCAGTTTCGACTGGTGATACTATATGTGAAGATATAGGTGAACCAGGTAATAATAAACTGTTGACAAATATAAGAAAAAGTGATAGGTTAAAAGATAAACCACAAATTTCATATAAAGATCTTTTGGAAAATTGTATTATGAATGCTCAGTCTTCTATAGAGAATACCCCTCTTTCTTTTGATGAGATAAAATATAGAAGTGATAAGAAAAGTTGGGAAGAAGCAATTAGGGATGAGCTAGACTCCCATTTGATTAACGAAACGTGGTCATTGGTTAAGATACCAGATAACAAAAATATAGTAGATTGCAGATGGGTATTTACAATTAAGCAAAATGAAGTTGGCGAACCAATTAAGTATAAAGCAAGGCTTGTTGCGCGTGGATTTACGCAAGAATACTTGATTGATTATGATGAAACATTTGCGCCAGTTGCTCGAATTTCGAGTTTTAGGCTTATGATGTCTTTTTCAAATCAATATGGATTGAAAGTACATCATATGGATGTAAAAACTGCATTTTTGAATGGTGTTTTAAAAGAAGAAATATACATGACAGTTCCCCAAGGAGTAGATTGTGAAAAAGATCAAGTATGTAAGTTGAATAAAGCTATTTATGGGCTAAAGCAAGCTGCTAGATGTTGGTTCGAGGTATTTGAACAAGCTTTAAAAGAAATTGGTTTCATAAATTCGCCTGTGGATCGATGTATATATATATTAGTAAAAGGGAATATTAAAAAGAATATATATGTTTTATTGTATGTTGATGATTTAGTTATATCAACAGAAAATATTCATACAATGAACAATTTTAAATATTATTTGAAGAATAAATTTGGGATGACTGATCTTTTAGAAATTAAATATTTTGTCGGAATAAAAATTGATAGAGATGATAATCAAATAAGATTGAGTCAATCAGCTTATATTAATAAGGTTTTAAATAAATTTGGAATGGTTGAATGTAATCCAGTAAATTCTCCACTTCCAAGCAAACTAAATCAGGAAGCATTGACTTCTGATAATAAGTATGATGCACCGTGTCGTAGTTTGATAGGATGCTTAATGTATGTTATGATATGTACAAGACCGGACTTAAGTACATCTGTTAGCTTGTTAAGTCGATATTGTCAGAAAAATAACCAAGAACTATGGCAATGTTGAAAAGAGTTTTAAGATATTTAAAAGGAACAATAGATTCAAAATTAGTATATAGAAAGAATATTAACTATGAAAATCTCTTAATTGGATACGTAGACTCAGATTGGGGTGGTAGTGAGAGTGATAGAAAGAGCACAACAGGGTACTTATTCAAAATGTTTGATTCGAATGTGATCTGTTGGAATACACGAAAACAAAATTCTGTAGCTGCTTCATCTACTGAAGCAGAGTATATGGCTTTATTCGAGGCAGTTAGGGAAGCACTGTGGGTTAAATCATTATTAGAAAGTTTGAAAATAGAATTTACAAAATCAATTAAATTTTTTGAAGATAACCAGGGTTGTATAAGTATTGCAAATCACCCCTCTAGTCACAAACGATCATATAGATATAAAATATCATTTTACTAGAGAACAAATTGAAAATAAACTAATAAAAGTTGTTTATATTTCCACAGAGAAACAGATTGCAGATATATTAACTAAACCACTTCCAGCTCCACGTTTCAATGAACTAAGATGCCAAATGGGTTTAACTGAATAATGGATATTACTGAAGAAAACTATGAGACTGAACTTGGCATATACAGTATTCAATTAATATTTTATATAATATATGTAATTTTTTTTATTTTGGTCTGATTAGGTTTTTCTGGGTTTTTCCTAATCCTTGCAACAAATGTTGGACTATTATTATTACTCCCAGATAATATCAGGCTTGTCACATCTATATTTTAATTATAAGATTAAAAACAATGAATTTGGACTGATAGTATATGTAATTTAACTCATAGATATATATATTTATCTAAACTTTAATATGATTATTGCAATTTGAGGAGGTGTGTTGGCAACTCATGTATTTGATATTGACTTTTGAAGATACATGGCAAGCATACATGTGAAGCTATGTTAGTTAACACAGAAAATATTCGAGAATGTTCTACATTGCATGACAAAAGCAAATTGCAATATTCATTATAGCAATGTTAAGTTTATATGCTATGTAAAACTTAACATTGAAAGTTTGATTCAGTTTTGTAACGCCGGTGTGACAAGTTTTCTGAAAGAATTAAATAAGAAAAGATAAAAGAAATTTAAGTGGAATCAATAAATTTTGATAAATAGCTAATGTGTTGTGATTTTTATTGTCTCTGTACGATGGTGTACAAAGTGTTCCTTAAAGTTTGATTAATATAAAGGAAATCTTGGTTGCTGTTGTTATCTCTGTTGCATAAGAATTGCTGGCTGTGGTGGTCTGGTTGCTGTGGAGGATTGGTTTATTTGGATTGCGGTGTCCTGGTTTGGTGTTCTATAATATAAATTTAATAGGATGAGCCAGAAAAGCGGGCACGTCCTGTGAGTTTGGAACAACTTATTGTCATCTTGATGGCCGAACCGAAGCGAAAATAATTACAGTCTCTAGCACTCCATCCATTACTTCATCGTCAACGACAGAACTACGAAGACGTGAATCGCAGAACAGTAATGTTCCTGCTCCGCATATAAATGGTGTCTACTGAGAAATATAATTCTTATAAAATAACCATCGAGTTTTTTTTTTGCTTTATGCAATGCATGTGCACTTTCTTTATATGTTTTGAAACGTTGCTAACCACTTGCATGTTGCTATTGTAACTCTGAACACAAATAGGGAATTGTATTAGATTAGGTATTAGATTTAGACTAGGTATTAGATTAAGAAATGTACGATAGTGAAGATAGAAATTAAGTTATAATGTATCAAGGTCAATACAGTGCGAGCAGTAACTCTGAACCATGGTTCAACTATATACAGGTTGGCTCGTCTGTAAAGCAACAAAATATGTCTGGCCAAATTGTCAAAATCTGTGTATTGGTGTTGGTGCGAATGGTATAGAATGGAAACATAAAACTTAGCAGTTTTTGTATGTGTAAGTAAAATGTTCCCAATGTGTTGGTTTCATTTTGAGTTTGCCGTCTTCTTTTGATAATCCCTTCGACCATGCAATGACATAAATAAAATCAGCTGATGAGATGAGCCAACCTGTACATAATTGAACCATGCTCTGAACACAAATAGCGAATTGTATCAGATAAAGCTGCAGACATTGGTGCTTTATCGGTAACCGTATCGGTAAACTTATAACAGCTGATTCGACCAACCTTACGAGAATCAACGCAATCGATTATTGGTGCCGCTAAGGTCGTAACCGTATCGTAGCCAACCAATTGGTTTTTGGTTTAGCGTCGTAACGATAAACAGCTGATTACGTTAGGGATACGACTACAGCGATACGACAAACGGCAGCAATGACTACAGCTTTAGAAATGTACGACAGTGAAAATAGAAATTAAGATAAGGTATCGAAGTCGATACACCCTGCAAAAACGCTCCACGTCAGTTGACTAGCCATTTTACGGTCATTGTGACTTTTCCCAGCGGTTATATTCATAGTCACATTTGTATGGGCGTGATTAGGTTTTCTGACCAAATTTTCCGTTTCGTTCCTATTAATGTGATCGTGCATTCCGCTCCCACCTATAGGATGTGAGCATAGTACTGTGCTGCTCACACACGTCACAATGCTCGTCAAATGGCGGTCATATTCTCCGTCATTTCACTCTACATTTTCGAGTCATTCGACAATCAATTTTACTGCGGTTTTACCATTTATATAATGGTCGTTCCATTGGTTTATCGAGCTCTGGATCTGGATCAACTTTATGAGAGATTGCAGCACTAACATAAAACATCTGTTTTGTAGAAAATAAGAAGAAACGTACACAAAATTTTAAGATACTGATAGAATTATTAACATTAAGTTAGTTTCACACGTAAGCAAACTATTTATTTTCCTTACATCATCTTCAAGTTGTTTACTCTTTCAGTGTTTTTGCTTTTAAATATGGCGAGATCTTTTATGTATACACAAATGTACACGTATTTAGTTCAGTGCTACAATGGCTCAACTATATGGTTGGCTCATTTCACCAGCTGATTTTATTTTTTTCAATTCACTGGAGTAGGGATTGTCAGAAAGAGATAGCAAACTTAAAAAGAAACCAACGAATTTACAACATTTTCTTACTACTTACAAATGCTGCTAAGTTTTATGTTTTCATTCCATTCCATTCGTCCAACACCAACAAGCTAATTTCTTAGCTGTCAAAAAATCGACTACAGAAAACGAAACGAACAGAACTGCTATACGGATCAGAAATTGAACCAGATAATATCAGGATCACAACTTTGTTGTTGCATTTGCATGTTAAATTTCTATCCGTATCTCGCTCAAGTCTCAATGGAACGTAACTATAACCGCCATATAACATGAATTTTACTTGCAGATTTACTTTACCTGGAGCAGCCATATAAATAAAATATGAACCAAAAAAATTGAATTTACAATATTTATTATTTTCAATATTATTATATAAGTACATGAAATTGGAACTTATATTAATACAGTTCATATAAAAAAGAAGTAGGTACTTTAATAATAAGTAAACTCTCTTAATTGGTTTTTCTTTTCCAATTGAAATCTTTTCTAAGCGTGCAGAAAATAATTTTAAGCTTTAGAAAAAACTGCAATTATTTGAATAATCTACAACTTAAAGCTTAGTAGAAATTCAGATTAGGTTTACTCTTTTTTCAGATCAAGAATATTCAAAGGTGTCGTGGAATCCGATTGCTGTCGTAATTGATGAACTTAAAAATGTACGACTAGTAATTGAGTAAGACTTATTATTGTTCTAAATCTAATCATTTAAGCAATAATTCTGTAACCCTTAGCAGGAATATTGATTGGTTTCAAATCTAATTCCGACAGCAATCGTATCACGACATCCCTTATTATATATGCACATGAAATTGCAGCTTAAATTAATACAGTTGATACAAAGAAAAGTAAGTACTTTAATAATAAATAAACTCTCTTAATTGGTTTTTGTTTTCCAATTGAAATATTTTCCTGTGCAAGCATGCGTACTGTTTCAGTATTCAGACCCAGTTCGTTGATGAATATGTATACTATCCGTTAGGAAGACAATTGGGTGCGTTCGATTCATTCATATACTGTGGATATTTGAGCCGTAGACGCAGATATTTTGATTCTTTTTGAAGTGTAACATTTGTAAACAGTTGGGGTTCTCTGCTGTCACCACCACCACTAGAGAGCTATTGAAGAAACGCTCGACAAGATAATATGATGCGATTTACGCGCATAGATTTCTTCCACCTTGTCACAGTTATTGATGGAGAAAATGCGAAAGCCATATTTACCATCCTATACGGAAATGGAACTGTAGAGGAAGAAACATTTTATAAAATTTAATAAAATCAAAATATGATAGTTGTGTTAAAATGGGGTAAAGTATTGTATGTTAAAGTATAGCGAAGTTTGAATAGGTCTCATTCTTCATTCTTAGAAACATGTAAGAAGATACCTCGTAAGATATTAAAAATCCTCAACGCTTTTTTTGCAATAACTTAAAAAAAACTCATGTTCATCAAATTTCTGTTTAACTTCTACATATCAATAGCTACCTTTACCACCAGAAGGAGTTACTATTGCTTCTACACCTATGCAATTGTTTCGTACATCGATGAGCTTTGTAATAAAATAAACAGCTATCTCCACAATCTCTCCCTCACTAGGGTAGGCACCTCGTCGTTGGTGTGAGGGCTTAGCCGATCTCCATAGCGCCCGACTATGAGGCGGAACTGTTTAGGACTGGCATCTACGCCGTTTTGCCTCATAGGAGGGCGGCGGGATGTCGGTGACCAAGAACTGCCAACCTCCTAATCCAGGATGTTATGCGGACCGTGCCTATTGGACAATTTACAGCCAGGGGATAAATTCGGCTGTATTCGAACGGAGCCTTCCCGATACCGGACCACCTCGAGAAGTATTGATGGCCTTACCACAGTAAGGGGCGCTGCTGTGGCTGACGGTTCTTTCCCCGTATATAATACTGGACCGCTGAGCCCGCCTTGTCGGGCTGGTGGTCGTACGACCAAGATGAACGACTCATTACCAAATTGTAATAAGGATGATAAGAGGACTGAGTCGCAAGCCAAGGACGACGAATACGCATTAAGCGATGCGTCGGCTCGGTGAGCGAGAGTAGTGCTGATTCAATGAACTCCGTGTTGGAAAAGCACACAAATAAGTAGAAGAGTGGAGAAGGGTAAAGAGCAGGGGAATTAAAAGAGCTCTCTCCCAGTACCGTGCAGCAATAAGAATTTTTCAACGCCTGGGAGCAGTGGTCGACCCAACAGAAGTGAAGATCGAGCGTTTGGAATGGGCCCATGAGGCGGTAGAAGTAGGTCGAAGGCAGTTCAAAAGGTTTGCTGCTAGAAACCCTCGGTTCTGCAACCGGTACGAGGAAGAAGCGTCGAATCGTAGAATGAAGAGGCAACGTTCGGCGGAAGGGACAAGCCTGCTTTCAGGAGGCAGAAAGGACCCAGTCCCAGAGCCGCGAAGCAGGGCAGTCGCATAGACAAGACAAGTTGGCCCAAAGCTGTAAGACAGATGGGCCCCAATAGCGAGGTAGCAACTGCCTCGAAGGCTGCGAGTCAGAGGGAAGTTCCAACTACGGAAGTAGGAGATAAGCCAAAGGGAGATAACGCCAAGACTCCGACTTTCTCGGAGGTGCACGCCGGCTTTTCCCGAGAAGTTGAGTGATTCGATGTGTGCATAAGACTGAATAATGTACCGCACTCTTGGAGAACTGCTCGTGTAGCTTTCCTACCAAAGGCGGGGAAGCCGGTCACGTGTATCCCAAAGATTATAGACACAATAGATTAACATCATTTCTGCTTAAAACCTTTGAGAGGCTGATATATGTGTACATAAAGTACATCGTGGATTAAAAGCTGCTCCCCAGAACAGAACAGGCGTACACCAAAGGCAAGTCAGTAGACACCACATTGCATAGGGTGGTAATAAGCATAGAAAAGCCCTGGAATATAAGGAATATGCTCTAGAAGTCTTCTTAAACATTGCCGGGGCTTTCAACAGTGTTTCTAAATGGGCGATTATGGATGGTCTTAATTACGTTAAAGTACATCCAGCCGTATCCAGATGGATCGACTGCATGTTAAACTGCAGCAAGATTACATCGTAATGGGGATTGTACGCGGCCACGAAATTATAGGGCAGGGGCACTCCGCAGGGAGGGGTGCTATCACCTCTGCTGTGGACGCTGGCCATTAACCAACTGCTCAGGGGATTCTACGAGGGACCAGCAAACCTTACGGTTTACGCAGATGACGTTGCATATGGTCTTGTTTACAAAGAGGTACAAAGTCCCTAAGTTAGGAGGGGCGACCCTACGGGAGAAACCGTGCACAATATATCATCCTAGACAGTAAGCTGTCATGGAAGCTCAACGTGGAGGAGAGGGTGCCCTGCAAAAATCGTGAGACCAAAAACGCACACAGTCAGAATTTTTGACAGGGGTGACGATTTGGAATGAAAAATTCTCCAAATGAAATGGCATGTTGACAAATTTAGCTTTGCCACAATGTATCGTGCTCTCTCGCACCTACTATATTCATAGGTATTGTGAAATATGTAATTTTTGTGTGGAAAAAATTTTCTGCGAGTCCGCCATTTTCCGCGAATTGAGCTGTAGGCCTGTGCTAATTTTGGAGCATTAAATTAAATTAAAACAACAAGCAACAACAACAACCGAACAATAACTTTATAGCTGGTCAATATGGTGAAACAGCTAAGCCGCCGCCTCAAGCTAATGCGCCAACTTCCATGGATTCGCCATCGCCTCCAGCAACGACACCGCCAGGGAAAGCTGTACATGGTGGTCCCAATCAGATGACTATAAATAGGGCAAATATACCTGGCTTGCCTCATACTTTGTGTTTAATACATTTTGTTATTTTTCTAGACTGGTCAACCACCAGTCATCAAGTGCAGGCGGTGTTGCAGCTACACACCAGCACACAGGTTAATAGCAAGTTCCACCGCAATCGTGTCCAATGCCACGACAGTCTGGTCTACTGCAGTCACAATCCGGTCAAATGCCATCTCAACACCATATGCACCAGCCATTTTGTGGCCATGAGAAACATGGTCCTCCAGGTATGCCGCCCGCATCAACTGAACCAGGTGGGGCAATGACACCACATCCAGTTATACCAAGCTATATACCACAACAGCAACCGGGTTATGCAATGCCACGATAGCAGCAGCAACAACCTCCCCAGGCTGGCTATCTGCAAATGCCAAAAAATCGGGGCTATCCACCACAACCTCAACATCCAGGTTATCCTCTACAACAACAAGGTGCACCACGTGGTTACATGGGTCAAATGATGCCACCAACACAACCTGGACAGACGCCAATGCTCAGTCAACCATCCAAGCCGGGTCAACTCGCAATACCCGGACACGTCCGGACGTCCTGGTTATAATGTATGCTAATACAACTAATAATTTACAAATTTGCTGATGATTATTTTTGTGTTATTTTCTTTAGCAACCACCTGCACCTGTTACTGGTAAATATCAACAGCCGCAACAGTATGATCAAGCTCAACGCCGTTTAGATCCCGATCAGATGCCAAATCCGATAAGCGTTATCATTGAAAATAAAAATAGCACTGGTGGTGCTTTTATTACTAATGAACAGGGTTTATTACCATCATTGGTGACCACAAAATATGTGTTAGAAGATCAGGGTAACTCCTCGCTACGTTACGTTAGGTATCGATAACCGAAATTAATGTTTTGTTTGGCAATTACATTGATCTTTCTTCTTTGCAGGTCGTCTTTGTATTGCATACCTGCAACAGCTGATTTATTAAAAACAACAGCTTTGGCCTTTACACTTTACATCTCACCAATGGCACGCACGGTTGAGGGTGAATATGAGCCACCCATTGTAAATTTTGGTGAATTGGGTGCAATTAGATGTAATCGTTGCAAGGCTCATATGCAATTTGTAGATGCTGGTCGTCGTTTCCAATGTCTAATGTGTAAAGTAAGAAGAGATGGTAAAAAAAAAATCTTTCTCTTTTACTTGTGTTCATTGATCCATATTTTTTCTCAATGGTGTCAACTGCATATTTCCAACATTTGGGCCACACCGGACAGCGTATCGATAAATATGAACGTCCTGAACTTGTATTGGGTACAAGAATATTTGTGTAAAAAATGTTTGGGTACCGAAAGCTCTCAAGGTAAACCTCAACTCATATCCAACATCAATGCCTCGCATTCAATTGTGTACGCTGTACGCACTATATTGGGTTCACGTAGTATTGACAAGCATATTGTTGATTCCAGTGGTAAGGCCACAATTTCAAATGATGGGGCAACCATTATGAAACTATTGGATATTGTGAATCCAGCCGTAAAACTCTAGGAGACATCGCCAAATATCAAAATGCTGAGGTAAATTTTTTGTTATATTAGAATGTGTAGAATAAAAATGTTTCTCTTATCAGGTCGGCGATGGCACTACTTCAGTAGTATTTTAAGCATGTGAAATCTTAAAACATGTTAAGCCATATGTTGAGGAAGGCGTGCAAGCAGGTATCATCATTAAAGTTATACGTAAAGCATTACAATTATGCATGATAAAATATGACACGGCTGTACATGTCGAAGCGCCAATCAAAGGAACAACAAAGTGCTTTATTGGAAAAATGCTCTGCGACAGCAATGCCAGAAAATTGTTGATGCGGAATGGCGTCTACTGTACAATAAACTAGCTAAGTAAGGCGCCAATTTTGTGTTTTCTAAACTACCAATTGATTTTGGTACACAGTATTTTGCAGATCGTGATATGTTCTGTGCTGTTCATGTACCAGAAGAAGATTGGAAACGTAGAATGAAAGCTTGTGGTGGTGCTGTTATGACTACAGCTAATGATATTAATTCAAGTGTTTTGGGTCAATGTGATTACTTTGAAGAACGTCAGGTTGGTGCTGAGCGTTTCAACATTTTCCAAGGTTTGATAGTGGGTTTGACATTAATTTAATTTTTATAGTTTATAATTATTTAAAGGTTACGTTAATGCTAGAACATGTACATTGATTTTACGTGGCGGTGCCGAACAATTTTTGGAAGAAACTGATCTTCGTTACATGATGCTATAATGATTGTGCGGCGTACAATTAAATATGATTCTGTTGTTGCTGGTAAGTCAAAATACAAATTGACAAAAATGTCTAATCTTAAATTGTTAAGTAATATTATGAAAAGATTGTGTCCAACTCCGGAAGAAAAAACTATAAAATTTGTGTCAGTGAAATGATAATTATTGCTTTTGGTTGTAGTTTTGAGGCATCGTCTTCGAGTGCCTTCTGGTCGTATATGCCGTTTCTTTTGCCAACTACCTGTAAGGCGTTAAACTGATCAGTAACGTCGCCGTGGACTCGTTCAGTGTAATGTGTAATGGCGACCCCAAGTTCCTCGTGGCAATAGGGGGTGGGGCGGGATGGCTTAGAAGGTTTAAAGTGATGATATTAATCGTTCCCGAGATGGTTGTTGTTGTTGTAGCAGTGCTTCGCCCTAATAGGTGCGACCGATCACAAATTGTCATCGATATCCTCTAACGGGAGTCCAAGGAAACTTGCTGTTTCAACAGGGGTGGAGCATAATGAAAGGGGTGTTAGAGGCGTTGGTTCCACATTACAATTAAAGAGATGGTTGGTGTCATGTGGGGACACATTGCAAGCGGGCATACATTTTGTATGTCGGGGTTGATTCTGGATAGGTAAGAGTTTAACCTGTTACAGTATCCAGAACGAAGTTGAGCTAGAGTGAGTCGCTTTTCCCTGGGGAGTATGCGGTCCTCTTCCGCAAGTTTTGGGTACTGGATTCACCGGGCAATTCCTAGCATAAAGGTACGACGCCTGTTTGTGGAGTTCACTGAGGACCTGCTTGTGTTTTTTTGCTTCATACGGCTGAGTTCTCAGGGGTCGTATTTCCTCACAATGCTTACGGAGATTACTCTTTAAGCCCCTAAGCGGTGTTGGATCAACAATCATATGTCTGTTGGGATGCCCAGGCTTCTGGGTATTCTACAGAAACTGTTTGGTTAGCATTTCATTTCTTTCCCTTATTGGGAGTTTTCTCGCTTCATTGTGCAGGTGGTGTTCCGAGGACATAAGAAGGCAGCCCGTAGCGGCCTGAAATATTTCAATGAACTTCCTAATCACATAAAAAGTAGTAATAACTTCAATACCTTTAAAAAAGGTTTATTGGAGCATTGTAAAACCCTTCCAATAAGATAAAGTTTTTTTTTTTCTTTTATTTTTTACATGACATACCGATACTGGAGCGCGAAAAGGGAATGGTAATACTGGTAGCAGCAAAATACAATGCACCCGGCCCTACGGAAAAGAAAATCAGTCGCCACCTGTAAGTCCAGACAGTTCCAACAACAAATTTCGCTGGAATTCGGTATTTTCAGCCTATATTTACTGTTGCTGATCGGGATCACTCGCATTCCGACAGCATTAATATAACAATAAAATTATATGATGTGTAACCAAAATAAGGTCAAACAAAAGTTGGAGCAGGGGGGATTGGAAACACGTCCTTTTCAACCTCCCAATATATTTTGAGATGTGCTGATCGGAATCTTCATGCGTTCCGACAGCGTCTTTACTAAACAAAGTTGAGGGGTGATTGGGTACACTTCAATTTCCAACATCCAAAGACATGTTTAGCTGTGTTGATCGGAGACCAATACATTCCGACAGCTTAAATTACAAATATAATTGAAAAATATAAGTTCCAAATTTTGTTGCCTTAAGCTGGGAGCCCTGGAGGATTGGAAACGCGTCTTTTCCAAGCTTCCTTAAATAACTGGCTCCCAGACTCGTCCGTTTGTTACGCCAGTAAATATGCTGATCGGAATCTCATGGCATTCCAACAGCATATTCAATAGAAATAAATAATATAATAATGAATTGTACTTAATAGTTTAAGTTTTAGGCCTAAACAGCCGTAATAATAAATAAATAAATTATTGCTCTTGGGTGTAGTTTTTAGGCATCGTCTTCGAGTGCCTTCTGGTCGTATATGCCGTTTCTTTTGCCAACTACCTGAAAGGCGTTAAACTGGTCAGTAACGTCGCCGTGGACTCGTTCAGTGTAATGTGTAATGGCGACCCCAAGTTCCTCGTGGAAATAGGGGGTAGGCGGGATGGCTTAGAAGGTTTAAAGTGATGATATTAATCATTCCCGAGATGGTTGTTGTTGTTGTAGCAGTGCTTCGCCCCACCTAATAGGTGCGACCGATCACAAATTGTCATCAATATCCTCTAACGGGATTCCAACGAAACTTGCTGTTTCAACAGGGGTGGAGCATAATGAAAGGGGTGTTAGAGGCGTTGGTTCCACATTACAATTAACCCATCTATTGGTGTCATGTGGGGACATATTGCAAGCGGGGCATACATTTTGTATGTCGGGGTTGATTCTGGATAGGTAAGAGTTTAACCTGTTACAGTATCCAGAACGAAGTTGAGCAAGAATGACACGCGTTTCCCTGGGGAGTATGCGTTCCTCTTCCGCAAGTTTTGGATACTTTTCTTTGAGTACTGGATGCACCGTGCAATTCCCGTCATAAAGGTCTGACGCCTGTTTGTGGAGTTCACTGAGGATCTGCTTGTGTTTTTTTGCTTCATACGGCTGAGTTCTCAGGTGCCGTATTTCCTCATAATGCTTACGGAGATGACTCTTTAAGCCCCAAAGCGGTGCCATCAATCAGATGTCTGTTGGGATGCCCAGGTTTCTGGGTATTCTACAGAAACTGTTTGGTTAGCATTTCATTTCTTTCCCTTATTGTGAGTTTTCTCGCTTCATTGTGCAGGTGGTGTTCCGAGGATATAAGAAGGCAGTCCGTAGCGGTTTTGGGGGCAGCATTTTGGCAGGCCTGTATTTTCTTCCAGTGAGTAACCTTTAGGCTTGGCGACCATATCGGAGACGCGTACCATGCAAACGTCTATTTATATGTACCCCAAGTACTGCCGATTTATCGAATTATATTAAATATTTGTTACAGCTCTGGATTTTCGTTACAATTGCTAGTGCATCCTCTCCAAAATATAGATCCTGATCGAAAGTCACACCCAAGATTTTAGGGTGTAAGACAGTCGTTAGGGTAATGTCATATGGTCGAGATTTGTCGCGGCCATGTTTTAAATAAGGTCACCGATGATTTGGTTGGTGACAATATCAGGTTTCGCAAGGCGACAAAACTGGAGAGATTGGGGAGATAGCTGTTTATTTTATTACAAAGTTCATCGATGTAGGAAACAATAGCATAGGCGTAGAAGCTATAGTGACCCCTGGTGGTAAAGGTAGCTATTGATATGTAGAAGTTAAACAGAAGTTTGAATATGAGTTTTTTTTTTTAAGTTGTTGCAAAAAAGTGTTGAGAATTTTTAATATCTTACCAGGTACCTTCGCACATGTTTCTAAGAATGAAGAATAAAACCTATTCAAACTCAATTTTCACCAGGACAAAGGCGCTGGGACTTCGCTATACTTTAACATACAATACTTTACCCCATTTTAGCACAACTATAATTTTTTGATTTTATTAAATTTTATAAAATGTTTCTTCCTCTACAGTTCCATTTCCGTATTGGATGGTTAATATGGATTTCGAATTTTCTCCATCAATAACTGTGACAAGGTGGAAGAAATCTATGCGCGTAAATCGCAACATATTATCTTGTTCGAGCGTTTCTTCAATAGCTCTCTAGTGGTGATGGTGACAGCAGAGAAACCCAACTGTTTACAAATGTTACACTTCAAAAAGAATCAAAATATCTGCCATTGCGTCTACGGCTCAAATACCCACAGTATATGAATGAATGGAACGCACCCAATTGTCTGCCTAACGGATAGTATACATATTCATCAAATCGAAAATATTGCACCAAACGAACTGGCTCTGAATACTGAAACAGTACAATTATTCAAAATCGATGAGAAGGCTGTGATGATGGTATAGGGTGAGTTGTTGAATAACATACGAAAACCACTTTAACCCATCTATATATTTGCATTACAGCTAAAGCTTCACAAACAGCAAAAATTGCTGGCGCCAAGCAATTGGAAAAGGCAGTGAAGCATTCATCACACTGTACGGATGGTTCAAAGTTAGAAACTGCTGTTGTACCTGCTGCCACCGACACAACGGTCATCTCTACTTCGCCGAGTAGCAGCTCGTCCGACTATCTATCGAAGACAGTATAATCATATCTTTTGCCAACACAGGTTAGCAATGTGCTTGTACAGGAAAATATTTCAATTGGAAAACAAAAACCAATTAAGGAGTTTATGTATTATTAAAGTACTTATTTTTCTTTATATCAACTGTATTAATTTAAGTTGCAATTTCATGTACATATATAATAAGGTATGTCGTGATCATATTGCTGTCGCAATTAGACTTGAAACCAATCAATGCTCCTGCTAAGGTTTGCAGAATTATTGTTTGAATGGTTAGATTTAGAACAATAATAAGTCTGACTCAATTACTAGTCCTACATTTTTAAGTTCATCAATTAGGACAGCAATCGGATTCCACGACACCTTTGAATATTCTTGATCTGAAAAAAGAGTAAACCTAATCTGAATTTCTACTAAGCTTTAAGTTGTAGATTATTCAAATAATTGGAGTTTTTTCTAAAGCTTAAAAATATTTTCTGCTCGCTGAGAAAATATTTCAATTGGAAAACAAAAACCAATTAAGCGAGTTTATTTATTATTCAAGTTCTTACTTCTTTTTTATATGAACTGTATTAATTTAAGTTGCAATTTCCTGTACATATATAATAAGGGATGTCGTGATACGATTGCTGCCGGAATTAGATTTGAAACCAATCAATACTCCTGCTAAGGGTTGCAGAATTATTGCTTGAATGACTAGATTTAGAACAATAATAAGTCTGACTCAATTAATAGCCGTACATTTTTAAGTTCATCAATTACGACAGCAATCGGATTCCACGACACCTTTGAATATTCTTGATCTGAAAAAAGAGTAAACCTAATCTGAATTTCTACTAAGCTTTAAGTTGTAGATTATTCAAATAATTGGGGTTTTTTCTAAAGCTTAAAATTATTTTCTGCTCGCTTAGAAAATATTTCAATTGGAAAGAAAAACCAATTAAGCGAGTTTATTTATTATTAAAGTACCTACTTCTTTTTTATATGAACTGTATTAATATAAGTTCAAATTTCCTGTACATATATAAAAATATTGAAAATAATAAATATTGAAAATTCAGTTATTTTGGTTCATATTTTATGCATATGGCTGCTCCAGGTAAAGTAATTCTGCAGGTAAAATTCATGTTATATGGCGGTTATATAAATGGTAAAACCGCCGTAAAATTGATTGTCAAATGACTCAAAATTGTAGTTTTTTTTTTGCAGGGTATACATAAAACCAGTGCGCATTTTATCAGAGTTGCCATAGTAAAATTTTATTATCAGTTATTTGTATGAAATATTTTACTCTTGGCAACTCTGTTCGATCGTCATCGTGTCGTGCCCTGCAAAAACGCTCCACGTCATTTTACTAGTCATTTTACGGTCATTGTGACTTCCTGCAGCGGTTATATTCATAGTCGTTTTTGCGGCGGATTAGGTTTTGTGACCAAATTTTCCGTTTCGTTCCAATTAATGTGATCGTGCATTCCGCTCCCACCTATAGGATGTGAGCATAGATGCTCACACACGTCACAATGCTCGTCAAATGGCGGTCATTTTTCCGTCATTTCACTCTACATTTTCGAGTCATTTGACAATCAATTTTACTGCGGTTTTAACATTTATATAACCGCCATATAACGTGAATTTTACCTGCAGATTTACTTTACCTGGAGCAGCCATATGAATAAAATATGAACCAAAAAAATTTAATTTTCAATACTTATTATTTTCAATATTATTATATATGTACATGAAATTGGAACTTATATTAATCCAGTTCATATAAAACAGAAGAACTTTAATAATAAGTAAACTCGCTTAATTGGTTTTTGTTTTCCAATTGAAATCTCTTCTAAGCGAGCAAAAAAATAATATTAAGCTTTAGAAAAAACTCCAATTATTTGAATAATCTACAAATTAAAGCTTAGTAGAAATTCAGTTCAAGAATATTCAAAGGTATCGTGGATCCGATTGCTGTCGTAATTGAAGAACTTAAAAATGTACGACTATTAATTGAGTCAGACTTATTATTGTTCTAAATCTAATAATTCAAGCAATAATTCTGCAACCCTTAGCAGGAGTATTGATTGGTTTCAAATCTAATTCCGACAGCAATCGTATCACGACATCCCTTATTATATATGCACATGAAATTGTAACTTAAATTAATACAGTTCATATAAAGAAAAGTAAGTATTTTAATAATAAATAAACTCGCTTAATTGGCTTTCGTTTTCCAATTGAAATCTTTTCCAAGCGAACAGAAAATAATTTTAAGCTTTAGAAAAAACTCCAATTATTTGAATCAATTTAAATCTACAACTTAAAGCTAATTAGAAATTCAGGTTAGATTTACTCTTTTTTTTCAGATCAAGAATATTCAAAGGTGTCGTGGAATCCCATTGCTGTCGTAATTGATGAACTTAAAAATGTACGACTAGTAATTGAGTCAGACTTATTATTGTTCTAAATCTAATCATTCAAGCAATAATTCTGCAACCCATAGCAGGAGTATTGATTGGTTTCAAATCTAATTCCAACAGCAATCGTATCACGACATCCCTTATTATATATGCACATGAAATTGTAACTTAAATTAATACAGTTCATATAAAGAAAAGTAAGTATTTTAATAATAAATAAACTCGCTTAATTGGTTTTCGTTTTCCAATTGAAATCTTTTCTAAGCGAGCATAAAATAATTTTAAGCTTTAGAAAAAACTCCAATTATTTGAATAATCTACATCTTAAAGCTTAGTAGAAATTCAGATTAGGTTTACTCTTTTTCAGATCAAGAATATTCAAAGGGGTCGTGGAATCCGATTGCTGTCGTAATTGATGAACTTAAAAATGTACGACTTGTAATTAAGTCAGACTTATTATTGTTCTAAATCTAATTATTCAAGCAATAATTCTACAACCCTTAGCAGGAGTATTGATTGGTTTCAAATCTAATTCCGACAGCAATCGTATCACATCCCTTATTATATATGTACGTGATATTGCAACTTAAATTAATACTGTCGATATAAAGAAAAGTAAATACTTTAATAATAAATAAACTCTCTTAATTAGTTTTTGTTTTCCAATTGAAATCTTTTCCTGTGCAAGCACATCGCTAACCTGTGTTGGCAAAAGATTTGATTATACTGTGTTCGATAGATAGTCGGACGAGCCGCTACTCGGCGAAGTAGAGATGACCGTTGTGTCGGTGGCAGCTGTTACAACAGCAGTTTCTAACTTTACACCATCCGTACATTGTGATGAATACTTCACTGCCTTTTCCAATTGCTTGGCGCCAGCAATTTTTGCTGTTTGTAAAGCTTTAGCTGTAATGCAAATATATAGATGGGTTAAAGTGGTTTTCGTATGTTATTCAACAACTCACCCTATACCATCATCACAGCCTCCTCATCGATTTTGAATATGTGTACTATTTCAGTATTCAGACCCAGTTCGTTTGGTGCAATATTTTCGATTTGAAGAATATGTATACTATCCGTTAGGCAGACAATTAGGTTCAATCGATTCATTCATATACTGTGGGTATTTGAGCCGTTGACGCAATGGCAGATATTTTGATTCTTTTTGAAGTGTAACATTTGTAAACAGTTGGGTTTCTCTGCTGTCACCATCACCACTAGAGAGCTATTGAAGAAACGCTCGACCAAGATAATATGTGAGATTTACACGCATAGATTTCTTCCACCTTTTCACAGTTATTGATGGAGAAAATGCGAAAGCCATATTTACCATCCAATACCGAAATAGAACTGTAGAGGAAGAAACATTTTATAAAATTTAATAAAATAAAAAATGATAGTTGTGCTAAAATGGGGTAACGTATTGTATGTTAAAGTATAGCGAAGTCTCAGCGGCTTTGTCCTGGTGAAAATTGAGTTTGAATAGGTTTTATTCTTCATTCTTAGAAACATGTACGAAGGTACCTGGTAAGATATTAATAATCCTCAACGCTTTTTTTTGCTATAACTTAAAAAAACTCATATTCAAACTTCTGCTTAACTTCTACATATCAATAGCTACCTTTACCACCAGGAGTCACTATTGCTTCTACGCCTATGCTATTGTTTCCTACATCGATGAGCTTTGTAATAAAATAAACAGCTATCTCCCCAATCTCTCCAGTTTTGTCGCCTCGCGAAACCTGATATTTTCACCAACCAAATCATCGGTGACCTTATTTAAAACATGACCGCGCCAAATGTCGACCATATGGCATTACCCTACAGACTGTCTTACACCCTAAAATTTTGGGTGTGACTTTCGATCAGGATCTGCATCTTGGAGAGCATGCACTAGCAATTGTTACGAAAATCATCGTTGGTGTGAGGGCTTAGCCGATCTCCATAGCGCCCGACTATGAGGAGGAGCTGTTTAGGACTGGCATCTACGCCGTTTCGCCTCATTGGAGGGCGGCGGGATGTCGGTGACAAAGAACTGCCAACCCCCTAATCCAGGGTGTTATGCGGACCGTGCCTGTTGGACGATTTGTAGCCAGGGGATAAATTCGGCTGTATTCGAACGGAGCCTTCCCGATACCGGACCACCTCGGGAAGTATTGATGGCCTTACCACAGTAAGGGGCGCTGCTGTGGCTGACGGTTCTTTCCCCGTATATAATACTGGACCGCTGAGCCCGCCTTGTCGGGCTGGTGGTCGTACGACCAAGGTGAACGACTCATTACCTAATTTTCATAAGGACGATGATAAGAAGAGGACTGAGCCGCAAGCCAAGGACGACAAATACGCATTAAGCGATGCGTCGGACTCGGGGAGCGAGAGTAGTGCTAATTCAATGAACTCCGTGTTGGAGACGCACACAAATGAAAAAGAAGTAGAAGAGTGGAGAAGGGTACGGAGCAAAGAGCTCTCTCGAAGTACCGTGCAGTACTAAGAATTGTACAACGCTTGGGAGCAGTGGTGGACCCAACATAAGAGGAGATCGAGCGCTTGGCATGGGCTCATGAGGCGGTAGAAGTAGGTCGAAGGCAGTTCAAAAGGTTTTCTGCGAGAAACCCTCGGTTCTGCAATCGGTATGAGGAAGAAGCATCGAATGGCAGAATAAAAAGGCAACGTTCGGCGGAAGGCGACAAGCCTGCTTTCAAGAGGCAGAAAGGGCCCAGTCCCAGAGCCGCGACGCAGGGCAGTCCCATAGACAAGACAAGTAGGCCCAAAGCTGTAAGACAGATGGGCCCCAATAGCGAGGTAGCAACTACATCGAAGGCTGCGAGTCAGAGGGAAGTTCCAACTATGGAAGTAGGAGATAAGCCAAAGGGAGATAACGCTAAGAATCCGACTTTCTCGGAGGTGCTAGAGGGAGCTAAGACTCCGGCTTTCTCGGAGGTGCCAAAGGGAAATAACACTAAGACGCCGGCTTTTCCCGAGAAGATGGGTGATGTGGCAAAGCAGTCACTGACTGTGGCGCTGGTTGATCGTAGCAGTCCTTTCGAACAGATGACTAGTGAAAGGTGGAGATCTGTAGAAAAGGAGCTTATTAGCTTAATGTTTAAGATGATGCGGGAATAACCAAGTAAGCTCCTTCCAACCTTTGATTCGGGGGATGGTATAATGGTATGAAGATGATAGCGTGCGACAACATCGCGAGCTTGCGGTGGCTGGAGGAAGTGGTTCCAAACCTCTAAAGGCAGGGCACGAACGCGCGTTTTGAGATGGTGGATAAAGCGCAAATCCCCAAGGTACCAAAAGTTAAGGTATGGATACCATGCGTGATGAAGTCGGAGGATATACTGCGATTTTTGCAGAATCAGAATCAGTCGCGGGTATTAAAGTCCTAACACGCTGGACGTGGGCGAAGTCGAAAAGGACCTCAAAAGCCTAAGGGAAAAAAGACAGGTGGAGGTAGCGCACGTCACCCCGAATGTGTTAGAAGGGGACCAACAGCCAGATGGTGCTGTGAGTCGCCACGTGGTGCTGTGGAACACCCGGCACAACAGGTACAAGAGGCTGAAGGGGGCTTCGAACACTCTAAACCAAAAGGGCTAGGGGAGGACGACGACGTCACGATGAAGGTGCTGGAGGGGGACAAGCAGCCCATTGGTGCTGCGAGTCCTACAGATAAACCTCCAACACAGTAAAGTGGCGTCGAGCGAACTCCTCCTCCTAACGCGCTGATCCAGGAGCCGTGGCTTCCATCGGGAGGAAAGGTTTCTGGACTTAGCGCGCGCGGATTTGGCGTTTACTATGCGCAAACGGAAGGACGGGTGCGAGCTGTAGTAATGGTAAGGAAACAGCTGCATTCATATAAAATAAAAAATAAATAAATGTAAGGCGCGATAACCTCCGAAGAGATCTAAGGCCGAGCTTCTCTTCCAATTTGCGTCGTGCTCCTCTTGATTTTTCCCTACAAATTGGCCGGACGGGACCTACATGTTTTATGCCGACTCCGAACGGCATCTGCAAGGCAGATGAGTTTGCACTGAGAGCTTTTCATGGCAGAAATACAATCGGAGCGCTTGCCAGACACTGCCGAGGGGCGACCCCGCTTAGAAAAATTTTCTTCTAATTGAAAAATCTTATTTCTAAAATTTTGATGTTGCTTTGCCAGGGAGTTGAACCCACGGCATACGGTGTGATAGGCGGAGCACGCTACCATCACACCACGGTGGCCGCCGCATTCATATATGCTGCCTAATTACACTACTGAGGATCTCGTAGTGGTGGTGAAATCGCCGGGCTCAGATGGTACATGTCCGGCCATGCTACAAGTTTCAAGTAGGGCTGTCGTGGGATGGCTTAAAATAATATTCGATGGGTGCATAAACTGAATCATGTACCGCACTCTTGGAGAACTGCTCGTGTAGCTTTCCTACCAAAGGCGGGGAAGATCGGTCACGTGTATCCCAAAGATTATAGACCCAATAGCTTAAGATCATTTCTGCTAAAAACCTTTGAGAGGCTGATAGATGTGTACATAAAGTCCAACGTGGATGAAAAGCTGCTCTCCACAACACAACAGGCGTACACCAAAGGCAAATCAGTAGACACCGCATTGCATAGGGTGGTAATAAGCATAGAAAAAGCCCTGGAATATAAGGAATATGCTCTAGAAGTCTTCTTAAGCATTGCCGGGGCTTTCTAAATGGGCGATTATTGATGGTCTTAATTACGTTAAAGTACATCCAGCCTTGCCCAGATGGATCGACTGCATGTTAAACTGCAGTAAGATTACATCGCAATGGTGATTGTACGCGGCCACGAAATTAGTGGACAGGGGCACTCCGCAGGGAGGGGTCCTATCACCTCTGCTGTGGACGCTGGTCATTATCCAACTGCTTAGGGGATTCTACGAGGGACCAGAAAAACTTGCGGTTTACGCAGATGACGTTGCATATGGTCTTGTTTACAAAGAGGTACAAGGTCCCTAATTGGACCAGGCCTAAGTTAGGAGCGGCGACTCTACGGGAGAAACCTTGCACAAAATATCTAGGAATGATCCTAGACAGTAAGCTGTCATGGCAGCTCAACGTGGAGGAGAGGGTGAGGAAGGCTTCAACGGCACTTTATGCATGTAAAAGAATGCAAAAGAACCGGCATATACGATCAGAAGGAACTCGATGACGATGCCTCAAAACTAACAACCAAAAGCAATAATTATCATTTCACTGACACAAATTTTATAGTTTTTTTTCGGGATTTGGACACAATGTTGTTGTTGTTTTTGTAGCGATAAGGTTGCCTCCCGCGTGCCTTACATTGCTTGGCAGATTTGCGGTGCAGCAGTGATGCAAAACGGGCCACTGGTTTTGCCATATTTCATTACAGCTGCTTTGAGGATTTCATCCTGAAAGTTATCAATTTAGTTAATAAACGGCCAAGAGTAACCAGTCGCGTCAAATGCTTACCTCAGTGTTTCTCCACACACCACCTTTTATCATAATTCGCGGCATGGTGCTATATAATTGTGAATTCTTTCGATGAGAACAAAAATCAAATCAAAAATTTTTGTCGAAATAAACAGCAAAAATCATTGTATATTAAAGACTTTGGGAAAATTTTAGAATAGCACCCCCCCGAGTTCGGGGTAAAACTTGGTATCAAATGAAAGAGGGAGTTCTCCCGATCACAAATATATATATTTTAAAGTGCGAAAACTTATAATTTAAAAGTTATTTGTTGTTAAAGTTTGCAAATTTAGCAAATTTCTATAGCACTTTAAATTACAATTTACACATCTTTCAAAACCTTAATCCACATTCATTTCTATATAAATTGGCAACGATAAACTTAAATTGCATTTTTGTGTATTTCACATTTCATTTTTGCATTGTTTTCACTTATTAGGGGGACTCATGTAACCGTATAAATGCCTTATAAAGTGTGTAAACGAATAAATTTATCTAGTGCGTAAACGAGCTGTCAAATTTTGTATGAAAAATCATTTACACAATTTGGATAAATTTACGCGCACATTTCATTGTGTAAACACGGTAAACTCAAAGGAATGCAACCTTGCAGACATTACAGCAGGCATTTTCATCAGAAATCTCCAACATCAGCAAGTAAAAGCGTTTTAGTTTTGATATTTCACTTAATCTTGGCATTTTTTAATTTGCATAACAATCAGAAAAATTTAATTTGGCAATAATACCGCTGATAAACAATCAAGTTTATCAAGAGTATTACTAGGTGCGTTCATATAACAGCGTGTGTAAATGGATATAATTTTACACCTTATAAGTTTATATGCTTTCATGAGTCCCCCTATTATAAATGTTTTTATTAAATCAATCGCGCTTTTGTAGCAACATGCACATATATATATATTTATATATATACATATATTTTATTGATGACGTTACAAAGCTGTGCTGCCACATATATATACGAATACACATATAAAATTTGTATAGAAATTTGCAAACTTTAACACCAAATAACTTTTAAATTATAAGTTTGCGCACTTTAAAATATATATATATATATGTGATCTGGAGAACTCCCTCTTAATTTTAAATCTTTCCGGAGGTATTCCATTTAAAACTCTCAAAATTGAAAAATTTTTCGACCACCAAATGTTTTGTTGTCTCTGCTGAATTAGAAATGGCCGAATTTTTTGACGTATTTTGCTATCCGTATAAAAATAATAGGTGCGAGAGAGCACGATACATTGTGGGAAAGCTAAATTTGTCAACATGCTATTTCATTTGGAGAATTTTTCATTCCAAATCGTCACCCCTGTTAAAAATTCGTGTGTCTGTGTGCGTTTTTGGTCACACGATTTTTGCAGGGTGATCACGGTCGTTAAAAAACGAGCAATGATCGGCTGATGGTGGTCGGCAAACGCATTGCAAAGGAGTATTGTTAGAGTACTCCAACATGAAGAAAATGGAACACGTAATCCAACAATTTTTGCAGGGAAGCAAAAAAAAAAATCACTGTATAGTAAAGAAATGGAAGAAAGAGAAGATGGTGGACTTCCGGTTCATTATTGGATTGAAGACTGAAAAATAAAGTATTAAGTTAATTATTCCGGACGTTTCTGCTGTTTTATTAACCATCCAAGATAGAAGTTACACTATGTTGTTTTTGTTCCAATGTTAAGTAAAACTAATTATACTATTTGTAAACCGACGGGCACATAAACGCAAACACGACGTGCAAAGCTTATTAAACAAAACCATAGTACAGGTTTACAAGTATGATATGTATGAGAAGGAAACAAAAACTGTTTGAAACCAAGGTCGACTGCAATAAACCTTCCAAAAATGTGGAAAGAGAAATGAAAAGACGCGTTTTGTCCTGTTATCAATAGTTCAAAGGCGAAAAAGTATTCGAATTATTGGGAGCGAGGCAAAAACGCGTCTATTAATACCTCCCCCGACGGTTTTGGTCGTGTTCTAGCAATCGTCCCCGTTAATAAAGTATCAGAATTTGTTGATTAAAATTGTCCAAAACATATGGATTTTAAAGAGAAATGTAATTAAGTGCTCATTTGAAAGTAAATAAGGATATTTCTTTGTAATTTTACAATAAAATTTTTACAAAGTTTTCGCTAGCAACTACTAGGCTTTTCTTGGACCTAAGAAGTACAACAGTGCCAAATAGCATCCACACAAAAAACGAACAAGAACAAGCATTTTATCAGGTGAGCGTGACTGTGTATGTGCGCGCTGCTACATATCCTACTTGTAGACCTGTACTATGAACAAAACCCTAACTTACAGTTATCAGACCAAGTCAAGTCAAGCTAGCACAAATCACCAACCTAGATTGCGCATTCACGAGCATTGTGAATAATGACTAAGTGTGTTATCTTATCTGTCAACTGCCTGACAGGCTGTTCAATATGGCTACTTTTCAGCGTTTTGACAGGCTGTTCAATATGGCAGTGCCTATCTTCAGCAGGTGATAGAAAGAGATACAGAATGAGGCAGCGATAGTTATTTACAAATCAGGTGATCCAATCACTTTGGAATTTTGACGTTTATGCAGAAGATATCCAACTTAGTCATCATTCACAATGTTCACGAGTTCAAAATTGCTTCGTTCTACGCAAATACGTCATAGTTGACTCTTGAGCGAATAAAATACAGAGCTAAAGGAAAAGAGTCAGTTCATACGTCAGAAAAAACAGCTGCCCTAATGTTTACATGCGTAATGCGCAATCATCCCCCGAAAATTAGTGAGTTTGACATGTTTTTGGTTATGTTTTAAATTTTATTTTTACATTAACATTTTCAACAATGCAAATAACACGGGAAAATTATTTCGGTGTCTGATGGTTCACTTTTTCCACAAAAAAGTAGATTTTAGTTGTATTTTTATGCACAAAATTTTCAAACTAAAAACAAAATTTTCTTTTGTCAGAAAAAATAAAGAAAAAACGGCCGAATGTCAAGAAAACCTATCGAAACACAAACTGACTCGTAAATTTTTAATAAACTAGGTTGTATTTTTCTGTATTTCGTCAGTCTTTTACAATATAATTTACACACTTATATTTTCTCATATTCTTTTGTTAAAATAAATTCATTTGCAAATGTCGAACTCTTCTTCATTTGCTTTCCTTGAAACAAAAGTTGCAAGTTAGCTACTTTTTCATGTCAGATGGCGCCAGTGTCGCTCAATACACGGTTCTCCATAAAATACGTGCAATCTGCTCATAATGCATAAAGCTGGAGACATTGGTGCTTTATCGGTAACCGTATCGGTAACCTTTTAACAGCTGATTCGACCAACCTTATGAGAATCAATGCAATCGATTATTGGTGCCGCTAAGGTCGTAACCGTATCGTATCCAACCAATTGGGTTTTGGTTTACCGTCGTAACGATAAACAGCTGATTACGTTAGGGATACGGATACAGCGATACGACATACGGCACCAATGACTCCGGCTTAAAGCTGTAGTTGGTGCAGTTTGTCGTATCGCTGTAGTCGTATCCCTAAAGCTGCAGACAGTGGTGCTTTATCGGTAACCGTATCGGTAACCTTATAACAGCTGATTCGACCAACCTTATGAGAAACAATGCAATCCATTATTGGTGCCGCTAAGGTCGTAACCGTATCGTAGCCAACCAATTGGGTTTTGGTTACCGTCGTAACGATAAACAGCTGATTACGTTAGGGATACGGATACAGCGATACGACATACGGCACCAATGACTCCGGCTTAACGTAATCAGCTGTTTATCGTTACGATGGTCAACCAAAAGCTGGAGACATTGGTGCTTTATCGGTAACCGTATCGGTAACCTTATAACAGCTGATTCGACCAACCTTATGAGAATCAATGCAATCGATTATTGGTGCCGCTAAGGTCGTAACCGTATCGTAGCCAACCAATAGGGTTTTGGTTTACCGTCGTAACGATAAACAGCTGATTACGTTAGGGATACGGATACAGCGATACGCCATACGGCACCAATGACTCCAGCTAAAAGGTTGGTGCTTTATCGGTAACCGTATCGGTAACCTTATAACAGCTGATTCGACCAACCTTATGGGAATCAATGCAATCGATTATTGGTACCGCAAAGGTCGTAACCGTATCGTAGCCAACCAATTGGGTTTTAAAAGCCAAATTAAATTTCCTTAACCCTAACGCCATAGTCGTAACCATACCCATATCCATAACCATCTCAATGTGGTCGATTAATGGTGCCTTAACCTAAAAATCGTGAAAATTTCATAAAAATGATGAAAACGCAAAAAATTACAAACATATTCCACAAAAAATAAGTATCTTAGTCATAACGTATCCAAAACAATGAAGAAAATCTAAAAAAAGTTATTAAATTCACCAACTCAAATATTTTTAGGTTATGGATATGGCGAGAAACCAAAAACCAATTGATTGGCTATGGCGTTAGCGTTATAGTATGGCACCATTAATCGATTACATTCCTTTCCATAAGGTAGGTTCGATCAGCTGATTTATCTGGTTATGGCTTTATGGTTATAAGTCACCATTAATTCGCCCTTAAGCTGGAGACATTGGTGCTTTATCGGTAACCGTATCGGTAACCTTATAACAGCTGATTCGACCAATCTTATGAGAATCAATGCAATCGATTATTGGTGCCGCTAAGGTCGTAACCGTATCGTAGCCAACCAATTGGGTTTTGGTTACCGTCGTAACGATAAACAGCTGATTACGTTAGGGATACGACTACAGCGATACGACAAACGGCACCAATGACTCCAGCTTTAAGCCTTCCGTGATTTACAACCAGATTGACTGAATTTTTGTATGTGTGCGTGTCGGGTATTTGACGCTTGCCCCGCGACTATCAAATGAAAAGCCATCAATCAACATGTGCATTGAGAAACCGTAGCGTTCGGACGTGAATATGTCGTCATCGGATGATGACTTTTTTTTACTTGCAACTACAGCAGTTTTATTAAATAATAAAAAATTAATAAAAATTTTATTAAATAATAATAAAAGCTTTGCATTCCATAAAGCTGGTAAACATTGATAATTTTCAATAAATTTTAATATGAATTGCTGTTCTTCCGAGCACTTGTTCATTTTGAATGTCGACACAAACTAAATACAACACTGCGTTTTGTCAATCACACCCCGCGACTATCAAATAAGCTAGCGTCAAATGAAAAAATCAAAAATTTTTGATTTTCATCAAAGTGTATCCGACAACAAATACGTGTGTCACGAAGCCACCCGACTGCACTAACACACACAAAATTCAGTTAATCTGGTTGTAAATCGCAGAAGGCTTTAACCGTCGTAACGATAAACAGCTGATTACGTTAGGGATACGACTACACGATACGACATACGGCACCAATGACTCCCGCTATACGGTTACCGATAAAGCACCGATGTCTGCAGCTCAAGATTGAGTTATATGCATCTATATGAAAATCTGCTTACGTGACGGGGTTTTTAGTTTCGCTCGATCCTTTTTCCATAAAAATACATGAAATCAATTCATCATGTATAATTGCGTTGAACGCATCTTTGTGAAAAAGTTGACTGTTACGCGGTGACAACGGGTCTATTAATTCTGAAAACCTTTATGTAATTTCACATGTGAGCATCTTTTTATCTATTGTACATCTTTGAATTGTGAATATATAATTTGAAGGATTTGATCAATCTTTTAACGTATATAACTTAATTAATTTTGAATAAAAACATGCCCACAAAGTTCGGTCCACTAATTTGATCGTTACCAGAGCGTATATGAAGATTAACGTAACGTAAGACACACGCTTGCTTTACGGGCGCAAATGATGGCAAACCCGGCAAATCCTAACCTTTCTTTTATTTGCCGGACGTGTGGCTTTATAAAACGTGTTTGCTGTTTGAATTATACTAATTTTAATTTTTATTGGTAGTAATGGCAGAAGTTGGTAAGAAAAACATATAAATACAGTCATTTAATAAAAGTTGATAAGAAAAAGCTGAGATTTTAATGGCAAGATAGTATTTATCACATTCAAATATATATGCGTGCATTAAAGTACCGCGTGGTTTCATCCAATACTTTCAGAAATTAAAAAGGAAAAGAAAAAGAAGAAGATTAAGGAAGAGCCCATTGACATTGAAGATGTTGGTGTGCTCCAGAAAACGGGTGACTTCTCGGTTAAGCCCTCGGAGAAATTTGCAAAACTCGATGCGTCCCAATGGCCTTTACTATTGAAAAATTTCGATAAGCTGAACGTACGCACCAACCATTATACGCCATTACCACATGGATCATCTCCACTTCATAGAGATATCAAAGAATATATGAAAACTGGTTTTATTAAGTTAGATAAACCATCTAATCCAAGTTCTCATGAAGTTGTTGCATGGATAAAAAAGATTTTAAAAGTTGATAAAACCGGACATTCGGGAACTCTTGATCCAAAGGTTACAGGTACGCCATTTAATTTTACTTATCAAAATACATGTTAAACTTTCCTTATATGTATATTAATTTATTAGGATGCCTCATAGTGTGTATTGATCGCGCCACCCGCCTAGTAAAGTCTCAACAAAGCGCTGGTAAAGAGTATGTTGCCATTTTTAAATTACATTCTCCCGTTGAATCCGTAGCAAAAGTGCGTCAAGGTTTAGAAAAATTACGTGGAGCGCTTTTCCAAAGGCCTCCATTGATCTCAGCTGTGAAAAGACAGCTACGCGTACGTACAGTTTATGATAGCAAACTACTGGACTATGATGAAGCGCGTAATATGGGTAAGGTTAATAAATAGTTGTATGCGTATATATTTTATGTATGAACATAAAGGCATTGTTGAAATGGATATAACAACACTTCTTTAAATGAGTGTTGTTAGTTCAGTCATTGTTATATTATTTATAAATGCTATATTAAATATTTGATAACTTCTGTAACTCATATTGGACCAGAAGTACATTTTATTGTATGTATAATCTTTTTTCTCTTGATTTGCGTCATATTCTAAAGGTGTTTTTTGGGTTAGCTGTGAAGCTGGATCTTATATACGAACAATGTGCGTACATTTGGGCTTGGTTTTGGGTGTAGGAGGCCAAATGTTGGAACTTAGACGAGTGCGTTCTGGAATACAATCTGAGCGTGACGGTATGGTTACCATGCATGATGTTTTAGACGCTATGTACCTGTATGAAAATCATAAAGACGAGTCTATGCTGCGGCGGGTAATAAAACCATTGGAAGGTTTACTTGTCAATCATAAGCGTATTATTATGAAAGATAGTTCGGTAAGTTTTTTGTCTATTTTTTATATATGTATATGTGCGTATTATTATGAAAGATAGTTCGGTAAGTTTCTTGTCTATTTTTTATATATGTATGTATATGTGCATGGGGCAGTTTTGTATATGTCGTGCGTATGGAGATTCCACAATGTGTTGTGGGTTTGAAAGCCGTTTGGTGGTAACGGTAATTTTGAAATTAAAGGCAAACAAAAACTGAATTTGGCAGGGTCAGGATGCAAATCTATTTACGACCACGGAACGTATGCAAAGATACGGCCCTGGAGAGTTAAACAAGATCTCGGTCAAAAAATGTTGGTGATGGTGTAGCGATAAGGACACCCCTAGATCCGCAAGGAACTTGAAAGGGTTGCGTTACACAACCTCTTGAATCAATTTCGTATTTTAGCTGCTTCTTACGACAGGCATGCATGCCGCGGGTATAATCTAAGCCCACTTTGACCCGCAGGGGGTCAAAAAATTCTTATTTGTTATGGGAAAATATTAGAAATGTACAAATTGGTACACATTTTGAGACTGGTTGCCCTATTAGGGTTTAGGATCGCGAAGAGGCTCAAAGCTAGTAATTCTATACGACAGAATGACACTCTTATTTATAAAAAATATTGATCTGTTGTACAATATATTCCACAAAAACATTTTGCTGTAGTTTAAAAATTACTCACACCCGTCCATCAATGGTTTGAAAGCAAGATTAAATCCTTTTTACATAATTTTTTTCCAGTGTGCAACAAAATTACAGCAACCACATAACTACTATGACAACAACAACCAAATAAAAAAGTTAAATTTTGCAAATATCTCTTCACAGAAGCAAAAGCAAAAGTTTTAACTTAATTTCTAATTTTAATTTTGAACGCGTCCTTTTACACCTATCCCGATATTTTTAAACACGGTTGAAGCTAATATATGCAAATCGAAATGAGCCGAGACTTATTACTCGGGGATATTTCAAGGGACTGATTCCGATGTGGGAATGTGTCCCCTCATTTGATAACTAAACTAGTTACTTTTTCTCTAATTCGTCATGCTCTTGGTGTCGCTAGGTTATGTTCAGAGGTCAGAAGTGCCCGAGATGGTCGGGCTAGTACCTTTATGGGGCTTGTTACCGGAACGTACTGAATCTACATCCGGCAAAGGACCATCAGCATCGATAACACTCCCCACAATATACTCAAGGGATTCAAGGGGTTGTGTAGCGCAATATATAGCTTCTCCAACCCAATTGTCAACCTCACCTTCGAGCGGCGAATCCCGTTTCACTAACAGACGAGGCTCTGGCGACCCCAAGCTCCTCATGGAACTTGGGGGTGGGGAGGGAGGGATGGCCTGAAGGTTTAATGTGGCCATATAAATCGTTCCCGAGATGGTCGGTTCCTTAATGGTGCTGTGTTACCGGAGCGTATCGGATCTGTATCCGACAAAGGACCATCACATCGATAACACTCCCCAAAGCCTTCGGGCGCTACAACAACAACAACAACAACAACAACAACACAATATACTCAAAAAGTTTAGAATTAGTCGACAACTTTTCTATGGGTCTATAATTAGCGACGTTATTTTTATAACCGCTCTTGAAAACAGGGCTAATGGAAGTTGTCTTTCATGCATCGACACTCTCGACACACTCGAGAGATATGTTAAAAGTAAGGAGTGGGATCGCCAATGCCAAACAATTTTTAAGAAGATAAGACGATAGGCCGTCAATATCGGTAAAGGTGGATGATTTTATGTTTTGGATTCCTTCCACAACATCTTTAAGGGATAAGGTCAAAGCGCCAAAGTTGATAGAAGATTCAGCCCAAACAGGGACCTCCGGCCGGAATTCCTTTGAGCAAAAAAGTTGGAGCGGAAAAAATCTGCAAAGAGATTAGCCGCTTCAGCTGGTGAAGAGGTAAGTTCAGTATTATAAAAAACTGATGCCGGAATACAAGAGCATAGCTTTTTGGATTTTACGTAATTCCAAAACGTCTTAGGATTTTCTTTAATACCAAGTTCAAAGTTACGAACAAAATTCCTGTGGTCTTTTGCCCAATACTTAAAATTTTTTAGAATAATGAAGGCATTTAGATCTATAGACCAAGGACTTAGTGAGTTTGAATTTTTTGAAGAATCTTTCTAAAATTCTTTAGCCGCTTCAGCTTTCTAGTATACCACGGAATCTTGTAACGACGCGCTTTTTTCCGAGGTATATTCTCACTACAAATTTGGATACCATCAGTTTTAAAAATGTTGACACTACTAGAAAGATCCTTTCCCCGAAAAAGAGACTCCCAGTCAATGGACGAAACTTCCAGAAAAACCATATCAAAGTTTCCGCGTTTAAATGGAAAGCTATGGGTATCGTCATATGGACGGATACCACCATAAAAGGTATCCCAGCGGGTCAGGGGGTTAGAATATACCCGCGGTAGGTATGCCTGTCGTAAGAGGCGACTAAAATACCGGATTGGCCTGAAGGTTTAATGTGGCCATATAAATCGTTCCCGAGATGGTCGGGCCAGCACCTTAACGATGCTGTGTTACCGGAGCGTACCGGATCTGTAAACGGCAAAGGACCATCACATCGATCACTCCCTAAACCTTCGGGGAGCAACCGTATCGCTATAACAACAACAACAACAACAACCATAAAAGGTATAAAATTCCAAAGGTAAGCGATGTGATGCAAACTTGAGCAAGACAACGGGTCAAGACATTCACTAAGAGTACGGTTGACATTATCATTAACGAAGACAAGGTCCAGAGTTCTTGATAACTTATTTGTGAGGCTGTTTTTCTGGGAAAGATTTTATATTTTGGAGTAGCGTGCTTTTGTTGTTGGATAAACAACAAAGACAATCACCGAAGGTTTTCTGAATTGTTATCGATGTTGATGGTCCTTTGCCGAATATACATAGATCTGGTACGTTCCGGTAACAGGCCGCATTGTACTAGCCCGACCATCTCAGGGACGTCTAATAGGACCACATTAAACCTTCTAGGCTGTCTTTGCAGCTTCAGTCGGGTATTCTACCGGTCGGAATAAAGCGTTCCGAAGCTGAAGCGATTACCTTACGGAACGCACGCTCCTCTTGCCGGACATCAGTCGGAATGGGGAGAGCAGCAAAACGTTGATTTGTGAAGGTTGCTTAGTCTTCCCAGTTAGGGTTTTGAAATTAATAAAAGTTTTCAGAAGTGATAAAACTGGCTCGACGCAGTATTGTTGTAGCAGTAATGATGACACTCCCGCAACAACAACTACACCCCGAAGGCTTTGGAGAGTGTTATCGATGTTGATGGTCCTTCGCCGGATGTAGATTCCGGTATGTTCCGGTAACAAGCAACATTAAGGTACTAGCCCAACCTTCTAGGCCATCACACCCTCCCACCTCCTATATTTCATTTCATTTATTTATTGACAGTATTAGCACAATAAGATCTTGTATGATCTTTTATAGTGCAACAATGGTTACACAATAATGAGTATAATTTTTTAAAACTTAACTTTAAAACTTAACGTAACAAAAGTGAAAATATATAAGTTTAACAAGAATTGTGACAAAAACATTTAGCAACAATGATTGACTAGATTAATAAGTAGCTAAACTCAGATTCTAATTTGTATAAACTTTACCAAAGAAAGAAAATATAACATTCTTAAGGTTGCTTCTACTTAAGCTATTGCGAACCGAGTTGGGGATAGAGTTCCAAATGCGGAGAGCATTGACAAAGAAAAGTCTTGCAGAGTTTAAATAATTGTAGCTGGGCACGATCAAGTCATTTATGCGAGCAGATCTAGAGAATGTAAGCTTGTTATATAAATAAGTATGCATTTTATCAGCAATCACACGACACAAATATATACAGTTCCTTGCCTTAAGATACTCAGATATTTCACAACCCAAGAGACTCGTTCGCCACGCTGATATATGATCATACTTAGACAACCCGAAGACATACCGCGAGATTAAAGGCGACATCAATCTTATGTGCCGACTTTGAATCTAATTTGCTGTATATACACTCCGAATAGCAGATAATTGGTAGTATTAATTGTATAGCAAGCCGCTTCCTAATTCCAAGTGGGGTGAAGGAGGCAGACATTCGTAGATTACGTAGAGTGTAGTAAACTTTACTGATAACAGCGTTAATATGATCATCACAAGAGAGACTAGAGTTAATAACAACCCCCAGATTGTTTACTTTAGACAAGTACTTAAGGCATTTATTATAGATATATAAAGCTGGTAGATTTGATGAATTAATTTGCCTTTTAGATATAGGTAGCACATACGATTTATGTATGTATGTATTTATGTATGTATAATTTATTCAGTCTATGATTAAACAATCTTACAGACTAGAATACAAAAGCAAATAAATACTTAAACAAATAATCAACTGAAAACCACAACGAATAACGTAAGTAACATGACTAGCGAAAACAAAAGATAAAAAGATAATGCAAGTAAATATTATAGGAACTCTTGCAAAGTTGACATGAAGAAGCTTCTCGACAAAGAAAAATCAATAAAAAACCTTGAGAGTCTATTAAATTCATTTAGTACCCGAAAAATTGGGTCAAAATTACAATAATTAGCCCTGCAAGCACTCATGTAAAATGGAAAAAATGTTCGAAGACTCCGATTAGGTACATTAAATGACACCTTCGCTAAGAGAACTGGGCAGTCAAGAGAGCCAACTATTAGATCATAGACGAACATTAGATGTTCTATCCTTCTGGATTCGAGAGGTTGGAGATTTATGAGTAAGCAGCGCGAGTGATAGGATGGAATTGGGTCGTCAAAGTTGAGTGAAAATAGAAAAAACGAGTATATTTTCTTTGAACCCTTTCAATTCTGGCAGCATTGCAGCTATAGATAGGATTCCAAACAATTGAGAGAGAGAGGTATAAAGAGCCTTCCTTGTATAAGGATCCTTAAAGTCTTTTGCATATCTACGAAGAAAGGCAAGGTTTCTGTAAGCCTTGGGAAGCATATAAGAGATATGATTGACAAAAGATAAAGAGGAATCAAAAACAACACCTAAGTCAATAAATACATTAACCGAAACCAGTCGAGCACCTGCGATATCGTAGAGGGTGGAATATAAGTTAGATGATTTAGTAAACGATATGTGGAAACATTTATTCACATTGAGGAAGAGATTATTGGCATACACCATTCAATAAGATTATTTAGGTCATTTTGTAGGAGTAGGGAATCCGACTCGCCATTAACTCTATGAAATAACTTTAAATCATCTGCATTTAGAAGGAAAGAGGACGAAAAAAAATAGGAACCAATATCATTTATAAAAAGCACAAACAACAAAGGCCCGAGAATGCTACCCTGTGGAACTCCAGACGTTGCATAAAAAGGTAGGGACTTGTAGCCCTCGATTTCAACACATAGAGACCGGTTCGATAGATACGATTTTAACCAAGATAAGAATACAGAGTGAAATCCAATATACTCAAGTTTAGATAGTAAGATTTGATCTGAAACTTTATCAAAAGCCTTTGAGAAGTCGGTATATATGGTATCAACCTGGCAGCCATCCTTAAATGCAGAGATACAGAAATCAGAAAACGACCCTAGATTAGTGACAGTAGAGCGTCCAGCAACAAACCCATGTTGACGCGGGTCAATCACCCTTTTAATGATAAAAGACAACTTCTCCTTTATGATTTTTTCGAAAAGCTTTGAGCATACTGTGAGTTTGGCAATCGGCCTATAGTTAGAAATGTCATTTTTATTACCAGATTTAAAAATAGGACAAATTGAGCTGCTTTTCCATCTATCGATAACAGTTCCAGAGGACAGAGATAAATTGAAGATATGGCAAATGGGAGCGCAGAGAGTTAAACTACAGTGCTTTAAGAAAAAGGCGCAAAGGCCATCAGTGTCACATCTTAGCGAGGGTTTAAGGGAAAGCATAGCATTGCGAACATCATCCTCTGAGATAATGAGGGAGCCAAAATCAATCTGATCACGAAGTCCTGAGCGCGAATGAGAGCCAGCCAAACCTACATTGGCATCATCAAAGTTAGATTTAAAGAATTCCGCAAAAAGCTCAACTGTTTCAGTTAGCGACTGGGAGCTTACCCCATTAATGGTCATACAGATCGGAATATTCGTTGAACCACGTTTGGAGCGGATAAAGTTCCAAAAGGCTATTGGATTTTCTTTAAGCTCATCTTCGAGCCTACGCATGTAGCGATTATAAAGAAATTTATCGAGAACATTAAACTGCCGCACACTATTAATGTACTGTTCCCTAAGAGAAATGTTTTCCCTATTTGCCTTATATAATTTATTGAATTTGTTACGCTTGTTCTTCAACCTCTTAAGCGTTATGTTATACCAAGGTAATTTATGCAACCTAGGCCTAAAACGAGGCACTGTACTATGAAATATCTCAGACAACTTCGATAAGAAAAGGTCATAACACATGCTGACGTCATTAGAGAGAAATATATTTGTCCAGTTAAGTGCAAGTAAGACATTGTTCAACTCACAGAAATCAGTAAGACGAAAGTTAAAAGGAGAGTTATCCAATGGCGTCAGCGTAGGGATAGCAGCAAAGGTATTTAATTGAATGACAAGCGGTAAGTGATATCTATCAGATGGACACACAGGAAGAGTACTCTCAGAGAGATCAAATATTAAATTCTCATCGACAAACACTAGATCAAGCAACCTCGAAAGAGTATTAAATAAATTATTGATTTGAATCAAATCGCAACTTAAAATATTATCTATAAGATTGATTTCATAAGAACGGGTGACATTCGTAGGAGTTAGAATACCATTACATTGAAAGTCTGACCAAACATTATTAGGCAGATTGAAATCACCAAGTATGCAAAAACTCGCATCAGGGTGGCTTTCGCATAGATTGACGATGTTCTCGACATGAGATGAGTATAAGGAATCACCACTGTTCGGCGGTATGTACGAGCAACATATGAAAGTTGAACTAGAGGAACTGGAAATACAGACGCACAGCTGATCTAGTAATGAATCATGATGTAGAAGTTGACACCTCGATGAATGCAGGTTTCTGTTAACTGCAATCAACACTCCACCCCCTTTCTTTTGACCAGTTTTCACGGAGTCTCGATCTTTCCGGAAGGTTAGGAATAACTTAAAGTCAAAGTATTCTTCATCAAAGAAGTCTTCATTGAGCCACGTTTCCACAATGACATAAACGTCATAGTCCATACGAGACGAAGACAAAAGAAAATCATTAGATTTGGTGCGCATGCCGCCGACATTTTGAAAGTAGACTCTCAAACGTGCATTTATCACTATTAAGGGAAAGATAATTTTTTTGCGCCCAAGACGAAATAGCTGACAAATCACTATTAAACTTGGCACAAAGTTCAGATACTTGCGCATGTGTTCCAGACATATAAAGTTGAATATCATCTGCATAAGCATGCATTTGAGCATACCTGCAGGTGGTAGATATGTCATTAATAAATAGGCTAAATAATAACGGTCCAAGTATAGAACCTTGGGGGACACCATTAGATAACATCTTAAGACTAGAGACTTGCGATCCCACCTTCACTCGTTGCGCTCTACCACCCAAGTAACTCTTCAAGAGACCTAAGGCAGAGTCCCCAAAACCAAAATAAGACTAGCTTCATGCATAACAACGTGTGGTTGACAGAATCAAACGCTTTGGAAAAGTCGAGCAGACAACATATTTATCTTGTTACTGTCATAGGGCGCCCGAATATCATCCAAGATTTTGAATATTGAAGTTGAACAGCTATGCTTTGCTGTAAATCCAGACTGGAATGGGGAAAGTAGATTGAACTTGTCAATATAAGCATGGATCTGTTCTGATAACAAGCTCTCAAAGGTCTTCGACAACGCAGGAAGGATGCTAATGGGACGAAAATCACTTAGACGGCAGGCGGACTTATTTTTAGCTACAGGAAGGACAGATGCGATCTTCCAGACATCAGGAAAGCACGAGGTTGTGATGCAGTGGTTGATAATATGGGTCAGGGCTGGCAGTATCTGTGGAAGAACAATTTTTATAAATTTTACAGGAATACCACCTTCACCAATAGCATTTGAGCGTACCTTATAAATGCATCTCACCACATCATGCTCCGACACAACACAAATATCAAATTTCTGGGAAAAATTCACAGGACAATGTATCGGGTGGGTAATTGGGTCATTGGAAGAGGTAGCATAATTAACGAATACTGCATTCAGATCTTCAGGGTCGAGCGAGCAATCAGGATTGTCCTTAACATGTACACGAAGACTTTTCAAGTTACGCCACAGCACATTATTGGGAAGTTCACAATTTAACATTTTTCGAAAGTATGCCTGCTTCTCATGTTTTATAGTTGCAGTAGCTACATTCCGTATATTCGTATATAAACACCAGTTTATATCAGTGCGATTCCGTTTCCATACTACATAGGCCTTGTTACGTTTACATATTATGTCACGAGCAGTTTTGTTGAACCATGGGCAAGATCGAGATTTTCTCTGAACTGTGCGCATCGGTACATGAGCATTATAAAAAGATAACAATATATTATTTAAAAAGTTTAGCTTGTCATTTACCGATGGGAAGCTCCAGCAATAAGTCCAGTCTACCCAAGACATCGCAGTACTCAAATTGTTAAAATTGATCGAGCGATAGTCAGGAAAATTTGAAGGAGCCGAAACTAAATTACCATGATCAAAAGTAATGTCAAAGGAACAGAAAATTAAATCATGGTCAGACACAAACGAAATTTGGTCGAACTTTAAGACAGAAGACAAAACAGACAATGAATTAATCTAGTAGACTAGGACAACAATTATTCCCATATCTAGTCGGTACAGAGGAATTTACTAAAGAAAGACCAACACTAGACATGTCATCTAAAAGACGGGAGCTGTACAAATCACGGGATAACATATTTACATTAAAATCACCACATACTATTATTTCATCATGATCAACAGCTACTACAGACAACGTATTAAAGAAATGATTTACACTAAAACATCTATTGGGATTGTACACACATGACAAGAGGACTTTAGACAGGAGGCCTGCATGGGATACCATGCTCGATTTTAGATATTTTTTTTGCAGAAAATGGCTACCCCACCACCCTTTTTATTCATTCGATCATTTCGATACATCGTATACCCATCTATCTCAAAGTGCACATCCTTTATTTCATGCCTGACTGAGTTTAACTACCCTTACAAAGATTAATTCACTACAACTAGGACAAATACTTAAGACTAAACTAGCGAAACTGATGTAAGTCGTCTACGCAGCTTATGGCAGTTGGCGGGCTGTTCGCAGCGCTGTCACTCCTCACATACACTGCACCTCTAATTGTAAATGCTGACTTCAGCTTCCCATTTCGTCGCAATTTGACAGCTTCTTGCAGCAGAAGTCTATTCTCTTTAGAGAGGCTTTCATAAATATGAAAAAAAAACCCTCACAACCAAGAGGATTTAGGGGAATAGCCGACTTTGTTCTTTTCCGATGCTCACGAAAAGCTCGCAGGGTGCGGTTACGGTCGAGAGGCGAGTGAAAGTTAATAATAATAGCACTATTTGGATTTGAATTTGAAGGTTTTGTGCGAAAAATATCTCTTATTTGAGGAGAATGGAAGTCGATAGATTTACGCAACAGGTTAAATACACGTTTTAAGTCTTCACCTTCAAGATACGGGACGCCGAAAGCAACCGCATCAGCTGAGATATCCGGCGCAGCACTCTGTTCAATGACACCAGCTAACATATTTTTCATGCATGCCATGTCTTCTTCAAATTTCATCGCATTAGCTTCCAAAACAGATTCGAGCGGACGATTCAGCAATCGTAGCATTAAGCACTGATACTTCTTCCTCCATTCGCTTAGAAAGCTTATTTTCCACCTCTGTTAACCTATTCGCTACATGTCAGGGGTGGGTGTTCCCCGCGTTGGGCGTACCTTGTCCCGCTCGAGGGATATTAGATGGTATAAAAGGGCATAAAGCCGGAGGCCGCTCTCAAGAGTGTCACCGAAATTCACCTGAAAAAGACAAAAGAAAAGTACCCTAAAGTAAAAAGTTCTTATAAGCAGCGTGTAATTTATGTATGTATACTTCCCGTAAACTCAACATTCCAGGGTCCCAACACCTCGCCTCCTAAGCATCCTAGTTTCCGCACTGGAAAAAAGCAAAAAGAACAAGAAATTAATTTAAATTAGTTTGGGCATAAATAGCGAAATCACTTATATAAGTGCACATTTTTTCTGTTGGGTAATCAAACACTCAAAAGTACAACAACCAAATGCAAATTGCCCACCGTCACTATAAATATTCTTTATTAAAATTTTCACATTTATTACCTCTTATAATCATTCCTGAGGCTTTCGGTAATTGTTGGACTCTATTAGCAGTCCACCAATGCTCCAAACTTGTAATTTTGTTTTATATTCCAGGCCCGGACGCCTGGGGACCATAAGCAAGAAGTGTTCTTTGCTCAGCCACTTCAGGCACCGCAACCTAAACTATTTATTTGGCAAAGAAGAGCCACGTTGGTCTTCTTTCATAAAAATAACACTCGCGCACTGAAATTATTTAATTTAAACGCGAAATTTATTTTTTTTGGTCGCGGAATTTAACATGCACTCACGATACAAAAATGTAAACAAGCGAGAAACGTCAAATTAAAGAAAACAACAAAATTCCCAATATGGTGAAATTTGTAAAAGCTTTTTGGTGAGGGTTGCCGGACCGCAGCGAAAGGGATGATGAAGGAAAATAGGATCAATCCAGGAAAAGGATGGATATAGAGTAAAGAAAGTGCTATTAAGATTGGAAATGAGGACAATAGGAAACGGTATGTAGAACCGGCGTTGCGGTTTGTTTCTGCTGGTATATATATAGGGCATAACTGTGGCAGAAGAAAAGAAAGATTTTAACTGTGGGCATATGCACGTCGTGAGTGCGCGGTGAATTTTTTTTGTGGTGATAGTCCGTGAACGGTAAATAAAACTGTTTTCCCTGTGCGCGCAAAGTCTAGTAAGGACCAAATCCGTAGTGTTCAAAATCTGTATGTGCTGTGGGGCAGGATGCCCATAAATCTAAAATAATCGGTCGTACAAGTCGAAATTAAAAGAACAACGAGCAAATCGAGGGGAGACCATAAATCTAAAGTTAAATGGTGATAAGTCATCGGAGCGAAAGTGGTAAGTCGATCAAGATCCAAAACCCTTTGTTTAGGCCCTATGCAACTTTTTGTTTTTGGCTTTGCGCCTCTTTGGTGATTCACGCCAACCCAGTTTCCAAATTTGTGTCAACAAATTTTGCTAAAAATCTGACCCAGCGCATTGCGTCTACAGGTGCAGATTTCTATGCAAAGTAAATTTCGATTCTCTTCCTGTTTTCTTTTATAAAAGAATGTTTTCCTTATTTTTTTTTTGTTTTATTATTTCTCGGTTTAAATTTCCATGTCGCATTCATACATATATTTGCTTTTATAGCAATGTAATCTACCTAATCTATGAGGCGTGAATGCCAACTTGGCGCTCAGGCACACCATTGTACCTTATGGTAAATTGTACCTTTTTGTTCCGCTAGCTGGGGTACCTTCTCCCATAACGAAAGCTCTGGCGAGCACAGGGAAATTCTTCAAGCCGACACACTAGTATTCACCAAACTATGCTATAATTTTCACCCATAATTCGTTCAAGAAACATTGCCATAAAACTATTGCGTGCCGGAATCCCAGCGAACAAACTACATTTGGAACCTCATTTGATTATTTGTACATTTATATGTTTTATATATATTTCGTTTAGTTATAAGATTTGTATTTGATTATAGTGTCAAAATATTAAATTTTTGAATATTAATTCGTGGCGAACGTCTACGCGTCAACCCAAACGTTTATTCAAATATACCGTTTTTTTTTGTAAATAGCGGCGAGAAAGCCCAGCCCCTAGGAGTCCCTTGACCACCAAAGAGAGCTCTTTTAGGTAGGATAGGACCCTGGTAGGGAATATAAAATTTTGAGCGGTTCTAATGTTTGGTTTTTGGTAGCGTTGGCGGGAAGTCCCGAAGTAATTTGCGGAATTAATAATAATTAATAAATTTAAAAAAATGATTTCGTGTAAGCCGAATAAGGCAAAGTAAAAATTTCCCAGAAATTCCATATTTTACTGATATATGTATGTAAGAAAATTTTGTTTGAAATAAAGTCAAATTTTTTTTATTGTTCAAATCGCCTGTCGTAAGCCAATTTTTATTGCAGTTTTGAGTAAGCAGTAGATGTATGTATTTAGCTATATTTTATATAATTAAAACTGTTATATTGAAGTGAAAAAGAAATTTAAGATGGCGTTCTAAATTAATAAGGTGGGGAGGGGGAAGATGAACAAAGGGTAGGAGGTTTGGAACGGAATGGAGCAAAGGTAAGATAAGGGGACCTGCAGAGCGATGCGAAGCGAGCGGTCCAAGGAAGGGTGGGCTTCTTGTGGGGTGAGGTGGGAGAGGAAATGATTAATGTGATTGTGACATCCGCCCCGCATCAAGGTGGAAAAAGGGTTCAGAACCGCGACTCCATGTACTGAGCTAGCTGGGGCAATTCCACCTTGATTGCGCAAAGGGGCGGATCCACAAATGTACGTGTACGTGACATACACTTTGAATTAAAGGCCGCAATTGTTCAGTATGCTGTTGAACTGTCACTTCAAGTTCGGTCAGCTTGGCAAAGACCTTCTCAAGAATGTTACTTTCATCGAGCTTAACCACCTTAGCTGTTGGAGAAACAGTGCTCAGTTTACGCTTGGGTGCAACAGAGGTGGGAGCAGCAAAGTACATCGCAATATATAAGAATTTTATTAAGTCTTAAGATACTTTTAGATTCAATAATGAACGTCTGGTCACCTTAATATAAACTGATCCTAGATCTTATTGTACTAATACTATTTTTGCAATAAATGAATGAATGAATGAATGGACAGATGTCTTCACACACAGGTGGCGCAGTTGACCGCTTGGCAAGTGTCAGACTAGTAAAGTGTATTTACTTGTTCTTGCACTAGTTGTTGTTGCATGCAATTCAATTTTAAATTCACTAGTTATTGTTGTTGCACAGCAATTTAATTTTAGAATCGCAATTATCTATTTCTACAAGAAATACGCCAGAGAGCAAAATACGTCCATTAACTTCCGATCAATAGAAAGGATATAACCATATATTTAGCAATTGTTTGACACTTTAAATCAATTAATTAAATTTTCAAATAGAGAGCAAAGAAACTTTCGACTTGCTTAGCCAGAGTTGCCAAACTTCCATATCCATGAGGAACTTGGGGTCGACAGAGTCTCGGCTGTTAAAGAAACAGGATTCGCCACGGGTAGGTGAGGTCGAGACAATTGGGTTGGAGAAGCTATACATATATTGCGCTGGCATCCCCTTCAAAGGGTTACGCTACAGAACCCCTTGAATCAATTTTGTATTTTAGACGCCTCCTACGACAGGCATATCTGCCGCGGGTATATTCCAAACCCCCTAACCCCCTGGGTATGGACAAGTGGTCAGATGATAAAGTAAGCATTGGCTGCCGTTCGAAGGAAATATATGTAAGTAGGGCAAGTTACCTACGATTAGAGTGGGGAATCGCCGTTTATCGTGCAGAAAGTCGTATTTTCTATTTGCTGCGCTAGCTGCCTAACTTCTCGACTGGTAAGCTGGAATGCCAGAGGTCGCGGTGTGCGTTGAAATCGCCAGGAATAAGGCGGTTTTCGCCACTAAGTAGCGCGCTGACATCAGGGCGATAGCCACTTGGACAGCAGGTTGCAGGAGGAATATAGATGTTGATTATTTCTAGGTCAACATTAGCTGACCGGATAGTTATGTCTTGCGTTGTAGCCATCACAAGCTCGGAGCTCCAATCTGGCAGAGAGTTTTGTTTCTTGAATTGAGGCCAATCTTCACTCTGGGGGTTAGAGAAGTGTGGATACGCCGTGGAGGATTTAGGCTTTGTCGTGCGTGCTGTCCAACTGCTGGAGTACCTGTTTGTTGTTGTTGGTGTTGTTGTTGTTGGTGTTGTTGTTGTTGGTGTTGTTGTTGTTGTTGGTGGTCTTTGTGTTGTTGTCGTTGTTGGTGTTGTTGTTGTACGGTACGCTCCGGTACCACAGCACCATTAAGGTGCTATCCCGACCATCTCGGGAACGATTTATGTGGACATTAAACCTTCAGGCCATCCCCTCCCTCCTCACCCTCAAGTTCCATGAGGAGCTTGGGGTCGACAGAGCCTCGTCTATTAGTGCAACAGGATTCGCGAGGATAGGCGAGGTTGACAATTGGGTTTGGAGAAGCTATATATTGCGCTGGCAACCTGAAGGGCTGCGCTACACAGCCCCTTTAATCTGGTATTTTAGTCGGTTCTTACGACAGGCATACCTACCGCGGGTATATTCTGACCCCTAACCCGCTGGGGTCTGGAGTACCTGGTGTTATGGGTTGGTACTTGTGTTTGGGCAGCATGGTGCTACGATTCCGCCGGCCGGCCGTCCGGTTGTTGTTGTTGTTGTTGTTGTTGTTGTTGTTGTTGTTGTTGTTGTTGTTGTTGTAGCAACGCTCGCCCCACCTAATAGCCGCGACGGATCACAAATTGTCATCAATATCCTCTAACGCGAGTCCAAGGAAACTTGCAGTTTCAACAGGGGTGGACCATAAGAAAAGGGGTGTTAGAGGCGTTGGTTCCACATTACAATTAAAGAGATGGTTGGTGTCATGTGGGGACACATTGCAAGCGGGGCATACATTTTGTATGTCGGGGTTGATTGTGGATAGGTAAGAGTTTAACCTGTTACAGTATCCAGAACGAAGTTGAGCAAGAATGACACGCGTTTCCCTGGGGAGTGCGCGTTCCTCTTCCGCGAGTTTTGGATAATTTTTTTTAAGTACTGGATTCACCGGGCAATTCCCGGGATAAAGATCCGACGCCTGTTTATGGAGTTCACCAAGGACCTGCTTGTGTTTTTTCACTTCATACGGCTGGGTTATCAGGTGCCGTAGTTCCTCAAAATGCTTACGGAGATGACTCCTTAAGCCCCTAGGCGGTGCTGGTTCATCAATCAGATGTCTGTTGGGATGCCCAGGTTTCTGGGTAATCATCAGGAACTGTTTGGTCAGCATCACATTTCTCTCCCTGATGGGAAGTATTCTCGCCTCATTATGCAGATGGTGTTCTGTGGACATAAGAAGACAGCTCGTGGCGATTATGAGAGCAGTATTTTGGCAGGCCTGTAGTTTCTTCCAGTGGGTAATTTTTAGGCTTGGCGCCCATATGGGTGACGCGTAGCACGTAATCGGCTGGCTAATTGCTTTGTATGTAGTCATGAGCGTTTCTTTATCTTTTCCCCAGGTTCTGCCAGCGAGGGATTTGAGGATTTTGTTACGGCTCTGAATTCTCGGAACAATTGCGGCTGCGTGCTCACCAAAATATAGATCGTGATCAAACGTCACACCCAAGATTTTAGGGTGTAGGACAGTCGGTAGCGTAGTGCCATCGACGTGGATTTTCAAAATGGTCGACATTTGAGACGTCCATGTTGTAAATAAGGTCGCGGAAGATTTACGAAGAACGATTGTGATTCCTTCCGGTGGTGAAGGTAGCTTAGATATGTAGAAATTAAACAAAAGTGGGGATAGGACATGACATCGAGGGTGCCTTTGACAACACATCTCACGAAAGCGTAAACATATCACTGCAGAGAAGAGGAATTCAGTTGCATATCCAGAGATGGATTGACAATCTACTCCACACAAGAATCGCTGAAGTCCATGTATGCAACAGCGCAGTTAAGGTTAATACCACGAGGCGGTGCCCTCAAGGAGGTGTTCTATCACCCCTTCTGTGAAGCCTAGTAGTGGATGAACTCCTGCAAAAGCTATCTGACAGTGGCATAAGATGCCAGGGATATGCTGACGACATCGTCATAACTGCAAGGGCTAAATTCGAGAGTACGCTCTGTGACATAATACAGAGAGCATTGAATATTACAAAGGGATGGTATGCCAGTGTGGGGCTTAACATCAACCCATCTAAAACGACCATCATCCCTTTCACCAGAAGAAGCACCCTACCAGCCCTGAGAGCAATTACAATAGATGGCGTGGCACTAGAACATGGAACCGCGGTGAAATACTTTTGACACCAAGCTCCTATGGAAACCGCAAAAGCTATCTGACAGTGGCATAAGATGCCAGGGATATGCTGACGACATCGTCATAACTGCAAGGGGTAAATTCGAGAGTACGCTCTGTGACATAATACAAAGAGCATTGAATATTACAAAGGGATGGTATGCAGTGTGGGGCTTAACATCAACCCATCTAAAACGACCATCATCCCTTTCACCAGAAGAAGGACCCTACCAGCCCTGAGAGCAATTACAATAGATGGCGTGGCACTAGAACATGGAACCGCGGTGAAATACTTTTGACACCAAGCTCCTATGGAAACCGCACTTCGACTCCATGAGAGATAGGGCCACGAGGTCCATCATGATATGCAAACGTTTAGCAGGCAAATCATGGGACTGTAGCCCGCATGCGCTAAGATGGATGTATACCATGATAGTAAAACCTATGATAATTTTATAATGTTGGTCTCCGATAGTGAGTCCCCGAGTTCCAAAGACTGTCTATCTACTTTGTTGCGCATAGTCAGAAAAAGCCAACGGGCTGAAAGTTGTCCATATCAATGCGCAAAGCCTTTATAAAAAGCTTGACGAGTTGAGGTTTCTGTCAGAAGGCTCCTATATTGATGTCATATGTGTTTCAGAAACATGGTTTTCTTCGTTTCATAAAAATGACATGGTGAAGATAAATGGATACCAACTTTTCAGAGTTGATAGAAGTGGTCATGGTGGTGGTGTTGCGATATATGTAAAAAGTAGTATGTCCTGTAAATTGTGTTGTTGTTCTAGTCCAAGTGATCCTGTGGAATATGTGTTTGTTCATATGTTTTCTGAAAATAATAGTAGGCTTCTTATCGGTTGTGCATACAGACCGAATCGACTAGTAGATTTTTGCGCATTTATTGAATTTCTTCAATCGTTACTAATAGACTATGACAATATCATCGCTGGAGATTTTAATAGTAACCTACTGGTGGATGCCACTTTAAAACAAACCATGGAATCTCTGGGACTTTTTTCCCACAAACTGTGCTATACCAACGCATTTCACAAATACTAACTCTTCTCTATTAGATTTATTTTATGTCAATGATCTTCATAAAATGATTCACTACACGCAACTATCCGCCTCCTGCTTCTCAAAACACGACCTGATATTCCTAAACTACAACTTCCAAACATCATGTAGACCAAGTTCGTTCGCGTATCGCGATTACAGAAGTATAGATTATTATTCTCTTTCTGAGTCCGTTGATTCGGTTGAATGGAGCTTGATTCGTACGTTGACATCGGTTGATGACCAGACAAAGTTTCTGCAGGATAACATAAATAAGTTATTCGATGATCACGTTTCACTAAGAATAAAAACACCTAAATACAAGAATAGCCCTTGGTTCAATGCTACATTAAAACACCTTATCCACCTTCGTAACCAAGCCTACTCACGGTGGAAAAGGTACAAAACAGTGGAAGCGCATAGTTGCTTTAAAACAGCTCGGCTTACTGCAAACAAAGCCATAAGGCTGGCCAATGCAAATTATTTTAAGTATAAGTTTAGTTCTACTTTGAATACAAAAGAAAAGTGGAACAAAATCAAACAAATAGGAATTGGTAAGCCCAAAAGTGACCTGTCTCATCCCCCTGATGTCGACATCAACGAAATAAATAATACTTTTGTAAGACTACCAAACTCAGCCGACAATGTGTGCATTGATAACTACTCCGCGCGTGTTAATGTTAACACTAGCCCTTTCGAGTTTGTGTCGATAATTGTGATGCTGTCCAAGCCATACTTTCTGCGAAGTCTAACGCAATGGGGCTTGATGGTATATGTTCAAAGTTTTTAAAAGTCATTCTTCCAAAAATCCTTCCCTACATTACTTACTTGATCAACTCAATTTTGACGACCGGTGTCTTCCCAATATACTGGAAAGCTGCAAAAGTTATTCCAATCCGTAAACAAAATAATGAGTATCGACCAATAGCCATACTCCCTTTCCTCTCTAAGGTCGTTGAACGTATTCTACATGGGCAAATCGTATCATATGTACATGAATACAAGCTCCTGCCAGACAGTCAGTCCGGTTTCAGGTCAAAACGGAGCTTTACAACGGCACTATTATCTGTGACAGACGAAATTCATGAGCGAGTGGATGAAAGTTACATTGCCTTCTTAACACTTCTTGACCACTTCAAAGCTTTCGATTTTGTGGACCACACTCTGCTCTGTAGGAAGCTGGAAAACCTATTTAACTTCTCTGGTCATGCAGTTGCCCTTATAAGATCATATCTTGGCGATAGGACTCAAGCAGTATGTATAGATGGTGAAAAGTTTGACTCCCTACATGTCTTAAGAGGCGTCCCTCAAGGCTCTATCCTGGGTCCTCTGTTATTTGTTCTGTACATCAATGACTTACCCGATGTCCTTAAGTATTGTAATGTTCATATCTACGCTAATGATGTGCAGTTGTTTACGTGTTGTCCTCGTGATCAAACTAGCTTGTGCATAAGTAACTTAAACCACGATTTGAATCAAATATTTTCATGGGCTGCTATGAATGGCTTATGTATAAACCCGAATAAGTCAAAATGTATTGTTATTCATAGAAGGTCCTTTCCCACTAATGATTTAGAGAATGTAGTGTTCGACAATTCCGTTATAGAATACGTAGATACGGCGAAAAACTTAGGTGTAATTTTTAACAAAACATTGACATGGAAAGTGTATGGAATGCTTCGTACACTATGGTTAACACAGTATTTCACGCCTTTGCACATAATACTACTTCTCGCTAAAGCGTACTTAATACCTACGCTACTCCATGGCTGTGTGATTTACTCAAACTGTGACTATCTGTGCAAGAACAAACTAAATGTTGTTTACAACAACATTGCTAGATATGTTTATGGGTTGAAAAGACTTGACCACGTATCACAACATGCTGAAAGGTTGCTAAACATTTCTTTCGAAAATCGTTTAAAAGTCAAAACACTGTCCCTCCTCCATAAGTTGATACACACGAAGGAACCTGACTATCTATATCGTAAGCTTATTTTTCTGCAATCATCAAGATCGGTGCTTCTTCTTAAGCACATTAGATACCGCACGCTAACCTCTGAGCGCCAATTCTTTGTTACTGCAATACGTCTTTGGAACTCCCTACCTACAAGTCTTCGACTCTTAAGTAATGCTCTGCACTTCAAAAAAGAGCTAACATCATTTTTTAACGACTCTTAAACTGGATCTCAAATTGATGTTGTTAAAATGTTCATTTCTAAGTCCTTTTCCTTTCTCTGTGTCTTCTATCTTCATTTGTTAAATACTATTTGATCTATAACCAGCCAAAAGTTATCATCACTACTGCTGTCTTTTAATATTTATTAATAACTTTTATTTAGTTTTAAGATTTACATTTACATACATAAATATTTCACTATTATCCGTTATATTTAATTTAATTTGATTAATCTAATTTATTATTATTATAAATGTTCAATTTTTTATAGCTAATGCTATTCATGACTAGCAATGTTAAATAATTTGTAAAATTGTTGTGCTGGGAACAAATTTTCAAATAAATACATACATACATACATACATTACATACATACGGTTCGATAGCCTGGGCATCGAGAACAACTCGGGCGACGACGAGGCAAGCACTATCAAAACTTCAGCGACTGGCATGTGTATGCATCACGGGAGCGTACTGGAAGTACTTGCAGAGAGGCACCCGGAAAATGCGTTTGTAGCAGGGCCTTCGCTCGCTCCTCCACCGTTCCGGTATAGGTACCGCCTGGGAGCCTAATCGCTAGGTTAATCTCCCTCTGCTCTTTGGTTAGGGCCTTGTGGAGCCTTGCCGCTGCAGGTGTGCTAGAAATTCCCTCACAGAAATTTCTGAAACTTTCCCTCTTAGCTTTCCTTATCTCTTTATTGTACTTTGTTAGATTTTGAGTGTATTCCTCCCAGTTGCCGGTTGTTCTTGCCCCGTTAAAGAGTTTCCTGACTTTCTTTCTTAGTAGTGTCAGGTCATGCGACCACCAGGGGGTTGCCTTCTTACCCTCAACTAGGGAGACTCGGCAACTGGAGTTGTAGGCATCTATCATTATCTGATTTGCTCTATCCACTCTGCCCTGTAACTCAGTACAGTTAGTGCTTCTGCTCTTATTTCTGAGACTATCCGCGTTAGCCTCTATGATACTTTTGTAGCTGCCCCAGTCTGTTTTCCTGGGATTTCTTTTAGGGCTTGATTGCCCCGATACAGCACCCAGCTCAAACCTTATGATCCTGCGATCCGATAGGGAGGGTTCTTCTGAGACTCTCCATTTCGAGATCATATTCTCAGTTAGGTTGTTGCCAAGTGTTATATCTAGGACATCTGCCCTGACTCTCGTAACAAACCTCGGTTTGCTCCCGACGTTATATATATTCAAATCGTTGCTGACTATATATTCTAGTAAACACTCACCCCTTTGGTTGGTATCACTGCTGCCCCCCTCCGTGTTGTGGGAGTTAGCATCGCTTCCTATGATCAACGGAAGTTTCGCTCTTCTGCAGTGCTCCACTAGCTTCTGCACGTTAAGTGGAGGGACTGTGCTGTCGTCCCCCGGGAAGTAGGCCAGCACAATGCTGGTGTTGTCTCCATTCACCTTTGCCTTGATCTGCACCGTCACCAGATCCCGACTTAAAAATTCTGTAATACAAAAATTGTTAATATTTGCTTTAAGCATTACACATGCTCTTGGTCTCTGCTGTGAGAGATCCCAAATAACTTTGTTATTACTCACATTAAGGCCCCTCACCTGTCCCTTGAAAGCCCAAGGTTCTTGTATGAGGGCGATGCCCAGATCATCCGAGGCGAACCTCCTCACCAGTACATCCGAGGCTGCAATGGCGTGATGGAGGTTGATCTGGACTATTTTTATGCTTGTGCCGGTCATTTTGGCCCGGCCGGCCTCATCGGATCATCGTCATCCGACAATCCGCTCTCGCTTTCGTCCCGCCTATTCAGCTCCAGCTCCTGGAGGTCCAAGCCCTCGATGAGCTCTTGTGTGGTGGGGATTTCTCTTTCATCCCCAGGCTGCACGATTGTGTCCTTCTTGCTTGCTGCGAAGGGAGGGTTTGTGGTCTCGCGAGCTCTGATGGTATCGGTGCTCGTGTCCGTCATATTCTCTTCCGACAGCTCGCCTCTGTCGGTGCCTCTGCCTCCGCCTTGTCTTCCGGCTGCTCATTATTCCCTGGTTGCCTCTGCCTCCAGGGTCTCACTAGGACCAGGCCGTACCTATAGTGCAGCTTAAGTCCGTTTCTGCGTATAATTTGATACGATTCCTCGTCTATGCCCACGTCGAGACGTAGGCCTGTTTCCTCTGCGCTACAATTAATAACGCGCCATCTCTGCCTCCTGAGGCCCTCATTTTGGTTGGCGAGGAGCCGTAACGCAAACTCTTTGGGGCGTTCCGCACTTCTGGGGAGGAACATAGTCACATTATGCGTTAGCGGTATTTCATCCCCGCGTCTCGTGCATAATTGTGGCCCTGTCCACCCCTCAAGCGTCGGTATCACTTCAACGAGCCACTTAACCGTTTTCTCGTCCTCGCAGTCTACGAGGAGGAGCCCTGCTCGGAAGTATACCCCGCAAAAAACTGGGGTATGCCCACATCCCCTGAACACTCCGTCCATTATGAGCTCTTGGCGATTCCTCAGGTCCTCTTGACTTAGGGCCTCCGCTTGGTAGTTACTGGGCAGAACAGCTATTCGGATACCCCTAAGGGCTTCCGAATAGCTCTGCTGCCTTGGTGCCATCTCAGCGGGTACCCCAGTTGCCCTGGCTTGATTCTCCCTGCCCGTGGGTGCAGTGTTCCTGGGAGCTTGGGCCCGTTGCCTCTTTGAACTTGGAGTTTCCTCCGGCGTAATTTGCCCGATCCTGCGCTTTTCAGCGGGAGCGGGCGTATGCTGGTCAGCTGCCGCTGGCTGTGTTCTTCCTTCTTTGCTTCCTCTTTGAGCATTGGCTTTTCTTTGTCCGTGGTCTGGTTCATGCCTGCGCTCATCTGCACTGGCTCTTGTCTCCCTGGGCGACAGGCCTTCCTCGAGATATCGGAGATATCTTTTTACCCCAGCCCCACTTAGTCCAAAGCGCCTCTTATCATCCAGCGCTCCTTGACTGCCCCGTGGTGGAAGTGCAGGTAGCCTGCCTGTTGTGTCTTCTGTTAGGCCGCTTCCATTCCTCCGGGTTCCGCTCTTTACTTTTCCCTTCCTCGGACTTTCCATAGTTGCTCTGTGAGCTGCTACCTGAGTCATGCTCCGACGGTGAGCGCCTAGACTTACTCGTCCCTCTAGAGGGACTGCTAGGGTGGTGGTTTTCGTGCTTGGATGCACCGTCGTAGCCTCTCTTTGTCAGCTTTTCTCGCTCTCCGGCAGTCAATTCTTTTGCTTTCCCTTGCGACCCGCGCTGCGCAATGGAGGTACTGGGCCCTCCATGGATCGCGGGTTTGTTGCCTGCCGTCGCCTTCTGCTCTCCTTGTTTACCTTGCCCGCGCTGCTCACCAGTGGATAGGGGTCCACTGGCAATCGCGGGTTTCTCTGCTTCCTGGTTGGAATGCTCTTCGGGCCCGCGCTGCTCTCCTTGGGTTTTGGTGTTGCCCTTGGGGTTCGCGGTTTTAAGAGCCGGTTCTCTGTATACTCCAGTGCTTGTGGAGGGGGATTCATCCCTCTGATGCTCTAAGAAGAGCATTGCCTCCTCTCTCGTTAGGCTGTCCAGGAATTGCCTGGAGTACGTGCGTGGCCTACCGCTTCTCTGCCCGCTGCTCTTCTTGGAGCCCGTTTTTTTCGTTGTATATTTATTTAATTTAATCTAATCTATTTATTTATTTAATCTTGAAAGTGTTACATTTCTTACAGACTAATTACAAATGTAGGCAAATACCAACTAACTTGACTGGTCATTAAGTAGCATTTTAAACCTATTTTCACAAAAGGAGAAATCCAAAACTGAAGATTTCGGAAGCAAATTAAACTCTTTAAGAGCTCTGACAACAGGAGCATTGGCAGCATAATTAGTCCTCGCCAGCCCCACATAAAATGTGGCATGATTCCTTAAACAAATATTAGGAATAACAAAGAAAATACGTTCAAGTAAAAAGGGGCAGTCCACCACCCCAGATATCAAATTAAAAATGAAAGTTAGAGATAAGAAGGTTCTCCTACAATTTAGTGTCTTAAGACCGATAAGCAAACATCTAGACTCATAAGCGGGAACCGGAAGTTCAAAATGAAGGGGCCGCAGAGCATACTATAAAGATTTTCTGAACTCTCCAATCGACGAATATGACAGGAATAATACGGACGCCAAATAAAATCAGCATATTCTAGTTTCGAGCGTACCAGTGAAGTAAAGAGTGTGCTTTTATTGTTGTTGTTGATCGTTTTTTGTTGTTGTTCGTTTTTTTTGTTGTTGTTCATTTTTTTCTTACGACAACTTGCTTGACGTGGCAAGCGTTGTTGTCAATGTTTTAATTTGGGGAACTGGGTTGGTCCGCCGCGGCAGAGCCCCTTGACGCGGTAAGGCCATGGCTACTCCCCAAGGTGGCCCGGTGTTGGGGAGGCGCCGTTATAATACAGCCGGTGTTGTGGACCTCCTGGCTGCAAACCAGTCCAATGGGCACGGTGACGCATGACACCCTGAACTAGGAGGTGACAGTTCCTGGTTCCCGATCGCATTCGACCACATCTGTCAGGTGAGCGCGGTTGCCCCGCTCCCATCTGACCAATTAGTATCATATGCGATCGGCGTAAGCCCCTGCACCGCTACAAGGTGACTGTCTTCGCAGGAGTTTAATGATTATTGAAAAGGAACTTCCGATGATATATGTGACCCGGCCTATGAAAAGGTGGCTTATAACTCAAAAAAAAAAAAAAAAAACAAACAGCTGTTTCTCGCAATTTCTTTTTTGAGTCATAAGCCACCTTCCATAGGCCGTGTCACATATGTATATAAAATATGTTCCGACATTAACTGAGGCTATAGGTCAACGTAATTTTTTCGCAACTTCCAGAATTTAACTATTTACGTAATATTTTAAGCAAACATTTTGTAACTTGAAACCAAATCTTAAACATTTTTGACCTCAAATAATTCAAGTTTTTTAAATTTATTTTTTTTTTTTAAACAAAAACAAAAAAAAAATTCAGTTACATGCAATTTTGTACATGTATTGTTATTTTCAATTCCAGCACTGTACATATACCAAAATCTTCGAAAAAAGCAGCTTCGAAAAGTGGTTAGGGGCTTTGTGAATTGAGCTAACTATATATACTTCCGTAAAAAGATGTTTCACTGTTTTTTTTAGAAGAACCAGTCGAAAAAAATTGTTACTGACATATACATACATATATGTGTGAAATACTGAAGGGGCAGTGTCACGTCAATTTCCAATTCTTTTAATTACTTCCTTTGATACTGCAAAAGATTGGTGCCCAAAACACCCTTATCTAGCAATAGCATTAAGAACAAAATAAAAATGTATATTATTTCGTGTAAAATAATAAATTTGTGTGTTTTCAACCCCATGATATAAGCCGGCAGGGAATAAACATTTTCAGTTTTCTCTGTGACTATAATTGGGAACAATAATTCTAATCCGATGTGTGTATATTTCGAAAAGCTGTCTCTGCTTGAAATAAAGATTTATTCAGACCATAGTTACTTATTATTAAAAATGTTAATATTTCGAATCAACATCACAATAAAAATTATACATATGTACCATGAAAACACAAAACAAGTTTATCTATGTATATATTTACTCAATACCCCATGACATAAGCCGGCAGGGCAAATATTTTTTATCGAGTTTTCCCTGTGACTACGATTGGGAACACAAATATTCTCCGATGTGTGTATGTGGCAAGATAATTTTATAGATTGCTCCAAAAATTGAATTTGGTGTACATTGCAATGCAAAATAAAATTTAAAAAATCGCTATTAACTATAGGGCTTAAGTTGTTTTATAATTGCATCAATTTGTTTTAAATTTTTTGTTGTCTAGGTGAATGCCGTTTGTTACGGTGCTAAGATTATGTTGCCTGGTGTATTGAGGTACGAAGATGGTATTGAGATTGATCAAGAAATTGTTATTGTAACAACAAAGGGTGAAGCAATTTGTTTAGCTGTAGCGCAAATGACTACAGCAACAATGGCATCGTGTGATCATGGTGTTGTGGCGAAAATCAAGCGAGTCATTATGGAAAGAGATACTTATCCACGTAAATGGGGCCTAGGGCCTAAAGCATCTGCAAAGAAAGCTCTGATTGCTTCAGGAAAACTAGACAAATATGGGCGTCCTAATGAGAACACTCCCAAGGAGTGGTTGACGGGCTTTGTCGATTACAATGCAAAGAAGCCAGCTGCAGCTCTTACACAACAAAGTGCAGTACCAACGAATGGTGCTAGTGCAGAGGATGGTAAAAAGGTACGAATCAGATTTCCCAAGTATTAACTCGATTTATATATGGGCTGTCCCTAATCGTCCGGAATGTTCAATTTTTTTCCTATTTATTTAATTTAAATTGCTGCTTTTATTAATTTCACTTCTTGTAGCGTTATTATTTTACTTAATTCTGAACGATGAATAACCTTTTTTTCTGGACAAATAGTCACTTTATAACTTATAATCGAAAAAAAACTTCCTTTTTTTTTCAGCGAAAACTGAGTGCGTCTAGCGAAGATGAAAATATAAAGGCCGGAACGGAGGCTGTTAGTATTGAAAAGTCTGAAAAAAAGAAGAAGAAAAAACACAAAGCCGATAAAGAAGCACATGAAGAAAATTCACAGGTCGTAGATACTGAAGAGACGGAAAAAACTGAAAGGAAAGAAAAGAAGAAGAAGAAGAAAAAAGATAAAGATAGGGAAAGAAGTGAGCAAGAGTAGTGACAGTTGTTAAGATATAATCACAATTCGTATTTTTTCGAGTTATTTTCACAATGCATTTCGTAGAGTATCCCATTTTATGCTTCAACTGAGCTGTAGTTTCTGTAGTTTACAATTTTTATTTTGTTTAATATTAATTTTTTTTTAATAACCTAAAGTTCCAGGAGGTTTAACCCTATACATATACATAAATATATTTTTGTACGTATCGAACAAGTATGTACATCTTGAGGCGACCTCAGTTGAAATATTATGATAAAAATATTGTACTTGATATAAGGATAAAAATAAGTCGAGCTATTTTTTTAGTTTTCGAAATAAATATCCATGCCTTGGCTGATGTGAATATACTTAAATGTTTAATTTAGGGTTGTGTTACATTAGGGATGTTCTATAAAATATATATAAAAGAAGTTTACATGAAGGTATGAATAAAATGCGTTAATATTTTATATTTGGTTATTTTAGCAATGCAGGCTCAAAAATTATTTTTTTGGGTATGCGTAGTGGAACTTTTTTTTCCTGAGCCCAAATCTTATCGACAAATCGATGGCGCGATATAGGTTAACTTTCGTCCATACAAATCGACCCAGGTTAATGTACGTATATAGGTACGTATTCCACTGAAAAAACACATCTATTTCCATGATGAACAATTAACTTTCACCCTTAACTGAAACACTAAAGCAAACATTTACAATCTAATCTTACCGAATTCAATAATATGAGTTAATTTTGCAGGTGGAGGAACATGAGCTGATTGTTGCTGTGTTAAGGAATTCACAGAAGGGAAATGTAAGTATCAAAACTTACTAATGCTAATAAAATAAGTGAAACCCAGATCCAAATGATGAAAACTTACTTTCGCCCCTAACTGAAACAAATTTAACTGTTGATTGCGATTGATTGGTCTTACTGATGTCGCAATTATTCAATAACATATTTTCTTCTCTTTGATTTATTACTAATTTATAAAATTTATATATTAGGCGGAGCGGATTTCGATTGTTGGGTGTCTACTGTCTACTGTGGCCTTAGTACAATTACACATTTGCCACAATATATTGATATTGAAAAAAAAAAACGGGACTTAATATAAAGTTGGTCTTTTCATTTACGATGTTGTTGTTGTAGCAGTGCTTTTCCCCACCTAACAGCCGCGACCGATCACAAATTGTCATCAATATCCTCTAACGGGAGTCCAAGGAAACTTGCTGTTTCGACAGGGGTGGACCATAATGAAAGGGTCGTTAGAGGCGTTGGTTCCACATTACAATTAAAGAGATGGTTGGTGTCATGCGGGGGCACATTGCAAGCGGGGCATACATTTTGTATGTCGGGGTTGATTCTGGATATGTAAGAGTTTAACCTGTCACAGTATCCAGAACGAAGTTGAGCCAGAGTGACTCGCGTTTCCCTGGGGAGTATGCGTTCCTCTTACGCAAGTTTTGGGTACTGTTCCCCGAGTACTGATTCACCGGGCAATTCTCGGCATAAAGGTCCGACGCCTGTTTGTGGAGTTCACCAAGCACCTGCTTGTGTTTTTCTTGCTTCATACGGCTGAGTTCTCAGTTGCCGTGTTTCCTCAAAATGCTTACGGAAATGACTCCTTAAGTCTCTAGGCGGTGCTTGCTCAGATGTCTGTTGGGATGCCCAGGTTTCTGGGTATTCAACAGGAACTGTTTGGTTAGCATCTCATTTCTCTCCCTGATGGGGAGTATTCTCGCCTCATTATGTAGATGGTGTTCTGGGGACATAAGAAGACAAGCCGTGGCGGTTCTGAGCGCAGTATTTTGGCAGGCCTATAGCTTCTTCCAGTGGGTAGTTTTTAGGCTTGGCGACCATATAGGGGACGCGTAGCACGCAAACGGCTGGCCAATTGCTTTGTATGTGGTAATGAGCGTTTCTTTGTCTTTTCCCCAAGTACTGCCAGCAAGGGATTTGAGGACTTTATTACGGCTCTGGATTTTCGGAACAATTGCGGCTGCGTGCTCACCAAAATGTAGATCCTGATCAAACGTCACACCCAAGATTTTGGGGTGTAGGACAGTCGGTAGCGTAGTGCCATCGACGTGGATGTTCAAAATGGTCGACGTTTGGGACGTCCATGTTGTAAATAAGGTCGGGGAAGATTTAGTCGGTGATAGTGCCAAGTTTCGCGAGGCGAAAAGACTGGAGAGATCAGGGAGGTAGCCGTTTATTCTATTGCATAGCTCATCGATCTGTGGGCAGGAAACGAATGTGACTCCTTCCGGTGGTGAAGGTAGCTTAGATATGTAGAAATTAAACAAAAGTGGGGATAGGACACCACCCTGTGGCACCCCTTGTTTAATTCTCCTTGGTTTTGATGTTTCGTTTCTAAATTGCACCGATGCCTGCCGGCCACCCAGATAATTAGCGGACCACCTTTTAAAACATGGGGGAAGTGTAGACCCTTCCAGGTCTTGCAGTAACGAGCCATAGTTGACCGTATGAAAAGCTTTTGATAGGTCTAGCGCTACGAGTACTGTTCTATGGTGGGGGTTTTGATTTAAACCGCATTTTATCTGTGTGATAATGGCATTTAGCGCGGTGGTAGTGTTTTCTGAAGCCATGCTGATGACAGGCTAGCTGCAAATTTGCTTGGAAATAAGGGAGCAAATTGGCATCAAGCGTCTGCTACTGGCGATAGAAGAGATATCGGACGATACGACTGTCCTATGTTAGCTGTTTTACCAGGCTTTAGTAGCGGAACCACCTTGGCCATTTTCCATTTCTCTGGTATGACAAAGGTGGAAAGAGACAGGTTGAAGACATGCGCTAAATATTTGAAACCCTCTTTCCCCTAGGCTTTTAAGCATCGGCATGGCTATGCCGTCTGGGCCCACTGCTTTAGATGGTTTAGCGCGACCAATGGGATCCTCAACCTCCTTAGCGGTGATGGTGATTGGTGACGCGCTGAATTCGTGTTTATGTGCGTGTCTGTTGGCCTCCGTCTATCTTTGTCGACCATAGAATGCATTATATATTGTCGGCAGAAAGCGCTCGCGCATTTTTTCGCACCTGACAGCACTTTGTCGCCAAAGGCGATGGAAACTTTGTCATTGTGCCTAGACGGATTCGATAGGGACTTTACAGTGGACCAAAGTTTACCTACACCGGCAAAGAGGTTACAACCGCTTAGGTGCTCCTCCCATTTCGCCCGCTTGTGTTCATCCACAAGCAATCTGATGCGTTGGTTTATATCCCTTATTTGGGTGTCGCCGGGATGGAGCTGTCTTATAAGGTCAGGTTCTCTCGCTAAACTTGCGGCCTCCGCCGGGAAGTGGAGCCGAATTTCGGGAATTCTACCGGCGGGAATGAAACGAGCTGAGGCGGATTCAATGACCTTGCGGAAAGCACGCTCCCCTTGGCAGGCATCAGTCGGGATAGGGAGGGAGGGCAGCAAAGCGGTGTAAAGGATTTGTATTCGTCCCACTTTCCTTTTTTAAAGTTAATGAAAGTGCGTTTTTCTGCGACGATGAAGTCGGCGGGACGCTCGAATGAAATAAGTATAGGCAGGTGGTCGGATGCCAATGTTACCATCTGCTGCCAGTTGACGCAATTTACGAGTTCTGCGCTCACCGGGATCGAGCTGTCTTATAAGGTCAAGTTCTCTCGCTAAACTTGCGGCCTCTGCCGGGAAGTGGGGCCGAATTTCGGGAATTCTACCGGCGGGAATGAAACGAGCCGAGGCGAAATCAATGACCTTGCGGAAAGCACGCTCCTCTTGGCGGGCATCAGTTGGGATAGGGAGGGCAGCAAAGCGGTTGTCTGTAAAGGATTTGTATTCGTCCCTCTCCTTTTTTAAAGTTAATGAAAGTGCGTTTTTCTGCGACGATGAAGTCGGCGGGACGCTCGAATGAAATAAGCATAGGCAGGTGGTCGGATGCCAATGTTACCATCGGCTGCCAGTTGACGCAGTTCACGAGTTCTGCGCTCTCCGGGATCGAGCTGTCTTATAAGGTCAAGTTCTCTCGCTAAACTTGCGGCCTCTGCCGGGAAGTGGGCCGAACTTCGGGAATTCTACCGGCGGGAATGAAAAGAGCCGAGGCGAAATCAATGACCTTGCGGAAAGCACGCTCCTCTTGGCGGACATCAGTTGGGATAGGGAGGGCAGCAAAGCGGTTGTCTGTAAAGGATTTGTATTCGTCCCACTTTCCTTTTTTAAAGTTAATGAAAGTGCGTTTTTCTGCGACGATGAAGTCGGCGGGACGCTCGAGCGAAATAAGTATAGGCAGGTGGTCGGATGCCAATGTTATCATCGGCTGCCAGTTGACGCAGTTCACGAGTTCTGCGCTCACGATTGAAATATCCGGCGAACTGTGACAGCTTCCTACCATACGTTTGGGGGCGTCTCCGTTTATAGTGCAGAACGTCGTTTCTTCTATTTGATCCGCTAACATCTCACCCCTACTGTCCACCTGCAAGTTTGAATGCCATAGATCGTGATGGGCATTGAAATCGCCTAAGATAATGCGATTGTTTCCATTGAGTACGCCGCTGATATCAGGGCGGTATCCACTGGGGCAACAGGTGACAGGAGGGATGTAGATGTTGATGATTTCTAGATTTGCATCGCCCGACCGGACAGATAATCCTTGACGTTCTAAGACACTGTCGCTGCGGTAGATGTCGGGATCAAATATATGATATTGCACAGTGTGGTGTTCTGTGTGGTTCTGTGGACATTATACCCAGAACAGGTCTGCAATGCAGATCTTGCTGTGAGTCTAGTCTCTTGAATCGCAGAAATGCGGATGTTGTGCCGCTTCATGAAGACGACTATCTCCGTGATCTTCCCAGTTAATCCAGTACAGTTTAACTGTAGAATTCTGAAGTGCATAGGGTGGGGGGGGGGGGGGGGGGGGAGTAAGTGACGGGTGACTACGCCTGGGTTGTGGAAGGCCAGAACGCGATTGCTGTTGAGGCCCTGGGACTAGACGTCCTTGGGTAGGCATTGGGGTACCCGGTGTATTTTGGTATGCGGCCTGGCAACATGGCGCACTGAAAACAGTCGGGGGATTGCCGTCGCGGAGACCAGAACATCTAGGAAAGTGCCACCGTCCATGGCAGAAGCTGCATTGGGCGGATGTCGCAAACGTATATATTCTGTGCTGGTAAACGGTGCAAAGGGAGGTAGGGACTAAGAGTCTCTTTCCCTGACCTACACAATTGCTGCCGGAAAAGAGGGGGAAGAAGACGGGGACAGGGGCTGATGCTCGGTATTGCTCCCGACTCTACTACGGAGATTGTAGGTATGAGTGGGAGCAGCCGTGTGAGTTGGTGGCACCGTGGGCGCGAGCAACAGCGGGTACTTGTTGTGGCTTGCTGAGCAGCGGGGCTGGTGGAAGGTGTCATGAACGAACGATAGTTGAGAGAAGACTGAACTTTATTATACTCAGTTGAGCAGAGCTCACAGAGTATATTAAGTTTGATTGGATAACGGTTGGTTGTACAGGTATAAAGGAATCGAGATAGATATAGACTTCCATATATCAAAATCATCAGGATGGAAAAAAAATTTGATTGAGCCATGTCCGTCCGTCCGTCTGCCCGTTAACACGATAACTTGAGTAAATTTTGAGATATCTTGATGAAATTTGGTATGTAGGTTCCTGAGCACTCATCTCAGATCGATATTTAAAATGGACGATATCGGACTATAACCACGCCCACTTTTCGATATCGAAAATTTCGAAAAACCGAAAAAGTCCGATAATTCATTACCAAAGACAGATAAAGCGATGAAACTTCGTAGGTGGGTTGAACTTATGACGCAGAATAGAAAATTAGTAAAATTTTGGACAATGGGCGTGGCACCGCCCACTTTTAAAAGAAGGTAATTTAAAATTTTTGCAGACTGTAATTTGGCAGTCGTTGAAGATATCATGATGAAATTTGGCAGGAACGTTACTCCTATTACTATATGTACGCCTAATAAAAATTAGCAAAATCGGAGAAGGACCACGCCCACTTTAAAAAAAAAATTTTTTAAGTAAAATTTTAACAAAAAATTTAATATCTTTACAGTATATAAGTAAATTATGTCAACATTCAACTCCAGTAATGATATGGTGCAACAAAATACAAAAATAAAAGAAAATTTCAAAATGGGCGTGGCTCCGCCCTTTTTCATTTAATTTGTCTAGGATACTTTTCATGTCATAAGTCGAACAAAAATGTACCAATCCTTTTGAAATTTGGCAGGGGCATAGATTTTATGACGCTAACTCTTTTCTGTGAAAATGGGCGAAATCGGTTGAAGCCACGCCCAGTTTTTATACACAGTGGTCCGTCTGTCCTTCCGCATGGCCCTTAACACGATAACTTGAGCAAAAATCGACATATCTTTACTGAACTTAGTTCACGTACTTATCTGAACTCACTTTATCTTTGTATAAAAAATGAACGAAATCCGACTATGACGACGCCTACTTTTTCGATATCGAAAATTACGAAAAATGCCATAATTCTATACCAAATACGAAAAAAGGGATGAAACATGGCAATTGGATTGGTTTATTGACGCGAAATATAACTTTAGAAAAAACTTTGTAAAATGCTTGTGATACCTACCATATTAAGTACAAGAAAATGAAAAAGTTCTGCAGTGCGAAATAAAAAACCCTTGAAATCTTGGCAGGTATTACATATATAAATAAATTAGCGGTATCCAACAGATGATGTTCTGGGTCACCCCGGTCCACAGTTTGGTCGATATCTGGAAAACGCCTTCACATATACAACTACCACCACTCCCTTTTAAAACTCTCATTAATACCTTTAATTGGATACCAATATCGTACAAACACATTCTAGAGTCACCATTGGTCCACCTTTATGGCGATATCTCGAAAAGGCGTCCACCTATAGAACTAAGCCCCGATCCCTTTTAAAATACTCATTAGCACCTTTCATTTGATACCCATATCGTACAAACATATTCTAGAGTCACCCCTGGTCCACCTTTATGGCGATATCTCGAGAAAGCGACCACCTATAGAACGAAGACCCACTCCCTTTTAAAAATACTCATTAACACCTTTCATTTGATACCCATATCGTACAAACAAAGTCTAAGTTGCGATACCTCGAAAAGGCGTCCACCTATAGAACTAAGGCCCACTCCCTTTTAAAGTACTCATTAACACCTTTCTTTTGATACCCATATTATACAAACGCATTCTAGAGTCACCCCTGGTCCACCTTTATGGCGATATCTCGACCACCACTCCCTTTTAAAACCCTCATTAATACCTTTAATTTTATAACCATATCGTACAAACACATTCTAGAGTCACCCCTGGTCCACCTTTATGGCGATATTTCGAAACGGCTTCCACCTATAGACCTAAGGCCCACTCCCTTTTAAAATACTCATTAACACCTTTCGTTTGATACCCATATTGTACAAACGCATTCTAGAGTCACCCCTGGTCCACCTTTATGGCGATATCTCTGAAAAGGCGACCACCTATACAACTACCACCACTACCTTTTAAAACCCTCATTAATACCTTTAATTTGATATCCATATCGTACAAACAAATTCTAGGGTCACCCCTGGTCCACCTTTATGACGATATCTCGAAACGGCGTCCACCTATGGAACTAAGGGTCACTCCCTTTATAATACTCATTAACACCTTTCTTTTGATACCCATATTGTACAAACAAATTCTAGGGTCACCCCTGGTCTACCTTTATGGCGATATCTCGAAACGGCGTCCACCTATGGAACTAAGGATTTCTTACTTTTAAAATACTCATTAACACCTTTCATTTGATACCCATATCGTGCAAACAAATTCTAGAGGCAACCCTGATCCACCTTTATGGCGATATCCCTAAATGGCGTCCACCTATATAACTATGGCCCACTCCCTCATAAAATATTCTTTAGTGCCTTTCATTTGATAGACATGTCATACAAACACATTCCAGGGTTTCCCTCGGTGCATTTTCCTACATGGTTATTTTCCCTTATGTTGTCACCATAGCTCCCAACTGAGTATGAAATGTTCGGTTACACCCGAACTTAACCTTCTTTACTTGTTTAATATTCAAATGAGTATACTAATGTATTGATAATACATATATATATGTATGTGCGTAGGTATATACGTAACATCTTTCCAGTTTTATATATTTTTTTTGTTAATATGTAATAATAATATGTAATTGATAAGTAAATAGCAAAATTCATTGAAATTATACTTCAGTGTAATTGACTTATTGCGAGTTTGCGCAAATTTAACGTTCTACGAAGTGCATGTACTAAATGTTTGTACTCTTATAATTGACTTCATTATTTTCTATGCTTTATAAAATTCTGTTTGCTTAATAGACCGCCCATATTTGGAAGTTTTCTGCTTGTCTATAGGTTGTGCTTCTTTGCATTCTGATGCGGGCGAGGGTGTTACCGTAGGCGATTCGCTTTGTAGGTTTTGTGTTGACACTGGTGGTGCTGCTTTACGTTGCTGTGACGATGATATGCTTGTGCTGAAGTTTGAAGCAGATCTGGGGTTTACTACTACCGTCGGTGCTGTTTTAATCGTAGATTTTGTCGGATGAATGTGAATCGTATTTCGCCTTAGAAGTTTTCCGTCATCCGTTCTGACCACTAGAGATCGTGGAGCACTGTGATGTGCTTTTTCGACTATGCCGGTTATCCAGTCCCTATGACCGCGTTTTATTCTGACTCGGTCACCAGGAGCATACGTTTTTGGGCTGCGTTTTGTGTGTAACTGGGCGCTAACATTGCACCGTGATTTTTCTATCGATCGCTGAACGTTTTTTACAATTGCTGGTTTTAGAGCTTCGCTGGTTGTGGGCAGTCTTGAGCGCGTCACTCTTCTCATTAAACGTTGGTTCGGGGAGAGCAGACTTTCATTACGTGGAGTATTTCTGTAGTTTAAAAGCGCTAAATGTATGTCGGATTTATCCTTGTAACAATTTTTCAGCATATTTTTTGCAACTTGTACGTAACGCTTTGCCAAGCCATTCGAGCGTGGATAATGTGGACTGGATGTCTGGTGTTCGATCTCCCATAACATAATGAACTCGGCGAATTGCCTCGATGAGAACTGCGGTCCATTGTCGGATTCCAGTATTGCCGGTATTCCGTGTGTTGCAAACCAGTTCTTTAATGTGCTTATCACCTCTGCGGATGTTGCGTGACTTAGTTTTGCGAAGTCTAGTTAGCCGGAGTAGCTGTCTACTACTAGTAGGTAGGTGTTGTCGTGAAATGTGAAAAGGTCTGTCGCAACGATTTCCCATGGGAGTGTTGGAATTTTCTTCATCAATAATGGGTCCTTTGCATTCGATGACTGATGTGACTGACAGATGCGGCAATGTTCGATGAAGTCTTGTATATCCTTTTGCACGCCAATCCAGAATACGACTGCCCGGCCACGATTTAAGCAGCGTTGTATGCCTAAGTGTCCTTCATGAATCTTGCGTATTATATCTTTCTGCATCGATTTCGGTATAATTTTTTTCATTCCTTTTCTAACGATTTTGTCTTCCACGGTCAGCTCCTCGCGAAAGTTCCAGTACGGTCGCACTGATTGACTTACGTCCTTAATGGATGATGGCCAGCCGGAGGTTATGAAGTGAATTAATAATTGCAGCTCTGCGTCTTTGGAAGTTTCTATAATTAGCTTTCTGACGGTTGCTGGTGTTGCTTGTGAAATTGCTAAAACTTCAACATCATCTTCTGGTTTGTTATTTTCAACATTTTTGCAATCTCTGCTTAGTGCGTCTGCTAATTTTATCTCAGCACCCTTCCTGTATATTATCTTTGGATCATATGGAATAACGTTGAGTATAATTTTTTGCAGCCGAGGCGATGCTGCGTGTATGGGTTTTTTGAACCCTTTCTTGTGTTGCAGTTAATGTTTTTGATGCGTACGCTACTGGTTGGCAGTTTTGAAGTAGTGCTGCGCCTATACTAAATTTGCTGGCGTCCACTTGATGTGTCACATCTAGATTTGGGTCGTAGAATTTAAGTACGGGAATTGAGGCTATCGATTTTTTTAATTTCTCAAATGCGTTTTCGTGTTCAATAGTCCAACACGATGCTACATTTTTTTGAAGTAGCTTACGAAAGGGCGAAGTTATTTCTGAAAGGTTTTTTATAAATTTTCCAAGGTATGTGGCCATTCCAATTATCCTTTGTAGTTGTTTTTGGTTTTTAGGTGTTTCTAAATTTTCTATAGCTTTTGTCTTTTCTGGATCCGGTGAAACGCCGGAGCTGGAAAGAATATGCCCTAAAAACTTAACTGTGTTGACGTTGAATTTGCATTTTTCCTTGTTTAATTTAAGACCGGATGTTTGCAATATGTCGAGTACCTTTTTTGTGTGTTTTTGCAGTTCGTTCTTCGATTTAGCATACACGAGGATGTCATCCATTGAAACTTCTGTATTTTCACAATTTTCGAGAAGGTTTGACATTAAAGATTGATAGACTTCGGGGGCTGATGCCAAGCCGAAGGGTAGCCGCTGGAATGAGTATCTACCCTGTTATGGATTCGCATTTTCGTTGGAAGCAGTAAGGAAGGCGGTCGGCATGATGTGGTGGTGCACAGTGGCTAGTCATTGTCGGCTGGGGCGGTCCTTGCCAACCTTACTGTTCCTGCGCCATAAACAGAAAAAAAGTCATATCATACCTTTCAAACTCAGCTGTCAAAAAGCGCAGAGGCAACTCAAAACGCTTGAAATTCAAATTATATATATATACATTGTATTTGTATGATATAAGAAAAGAAAGTTTAAATCTTTAAGCCAGTTCGTGCATAATCGACCAATGGCTGCGGCCGCAAATTTTTTTCTAACAATTTATGGTTGAGCTCCAAAAATGGATCGCTAACACGATTCACGTGATAAAGACGGCTTATTATGAATAAAATTTATAGAGCTAACAAAATTGACCCTTGTTAAATGGGTTAACCGGGCTGTATAAAAGTCTCTAAGTACTGCTTAGAAGTTTCTTTTAACTATTTATCTCTAAGGTTATACTTTGCTGGTGCTTACATAGCCGCCAGAGTACGTACCATGGGCCTCTGCCGGTGTGGTTACTGGTGATGTTGTTGTTGCTGGTGAAGGTGTCGCTGTTGTCGGTTATGGCGCGCGGTCTTGGGCGCGCTGTGTTGGTACTGTTGGTGGTTGTTGCGCTCTGGTCCGAGGTAATCGAGTGAACCTGGTGGCGATAGAACTTCGTGCTGACCTTTAGGATCTGGATGACTTGGTAATTTTGGCGTTCGTTGTATTACGCTGCAGCGTACTGCTGGCCCTTGACGCGGAGGTGGTGTCGGACGCTTTTCCGAAGGTGGTAGTGTACTCCGTAAACGTAGAGAAAGGGGTTTATCTTCGGATAACAAGGGTTCTCATCACCATTTAGTTTAGTGCCGTCCGAATCCGAATCGAAATCACTAGAACTTTCCTCACTAGGTGTGACTGTGAAACGCCGACCTACTTCAACTGGATATTCTATACGTGGAGCTTGTGTCACCACCACACAACCGTTGTAAGGTTTATTACCACCCCGAAATAGACGAGTAAAAACGAGGCTTGTCGGAATGGACTGTGTCGGTACTTTGCGCTATCGACTCTTCCTAGTTTCTGGGCATTTCCCGGTTTATTCTTTGGTAGTTGGGTTAAGGAATCGGCCTGCGGTTCCTCGTTGCAGCCCTTTGGTTCTTCACAATACTCTCTTGGAAATATGCCCAGCACGCGAGGGTGTTTTGCGTTGAGTTGAATATAGTTGGGGACGTGCAGTTGAGGTAAGCAATAGTGCTAATGAAGCAGTCTGTGAGCTTGAGGCCTTTGGTGTTGAAGTTGTGTCCTAGATGCTATACGATCCTTTTGGTATGGTCTCAGGGCCGCCAAAATTTAGGCTGAAGCAAATCACAAATCTTCTCGTTGGTATAACGCCTTATAGGAGTAGTTTTACGATAAACCTTTTTGGTTTTATAAAAATTTCCGATTAACTGCGCAAGTAAAATGATGTTCCTACGGCCGGTTCCGCTAGTGATCGCCGGTCTTTTCCTTTCTTGTTTCGATACTATTGCATCGCAACTTTTTGGTCCCATCACTAGTCATTAGGTGTGTTCGCACGAAAACGCTCCCAAGTGGACCGTAACCGTAGACCATAACAACCCCATGGTGTTGCCATGGTGAGGTACGGTTTGGTGCGTTCTGATACCGGTATTGCCAAAAGCCTTTTTTGCAATCTAGAATTGTAAAGAAACGCGAACCTTTTATTTTAGCGGTAATTTCTTCGATTGTGTTCAGTGGATGATACCGTCTTCTTATATTCGTATTAACGTCCGTTGGATCCATGCATAGGCGGATTTTACCTTTTTGTTTTACCACCACCATGGGTGACGGCTGGAGTAGCTCCCTCATTTTTTTTCAGTACGCCAAGTTTAACCATGTTGTCGATTTCTTCTTTAACAATTGTTTTTATAGTGTGCGGAATCTTTCTTGCAGCATATTGTTCGAATTTAGGTTTCTCGACAAGGTCTATGTCATAAGTAAAATTTTGGAGTTTGCCTAGCCCATTGAAGATTGAATTGTCTATTTTAAGTTCGTCTATTCTTGCTAACAAACCCAATTTCTCGCAGTCTTCTTTACCTAATATAGGTTCGCAACCAACGAAGTCATTCACTACGAGGAATTTTAATGTGTTTGTTTTTTCCCTGACAGCGCATGGCAGGTAAACTTCTCCACGAACGTTGAGCTTGGTGCCACCGAAGGCTATTAGTTTTTGGTTTACTGGATGAATGTGTTTTATAGAATTTCTATTAAGCGAGCTAAACGGAATCACATTACACTGAGCAGCGGAGTCTAATTTGAATTTAAGACTATTTCCACTTACTAATATTTGCTCATACCAGTTAAGTGCATCATCTTTATTTGTTGCTCTTTTCTTAATGCTGAAAACAAGTAAATCACTATCGTAGTCATCACTGTTTTCGTCTTCTTTGTACAGCGTGTTCACTTTTTTATTGGTGTTGTTTTTATTGTTATTGCGGCGAATACACAATTGCGGTAAATGTCCCTTTTTTCCGCAATATTTGCATTTTACATTATATGCTTTGCATTCTCCTCTTTGATGTATTTCACCGCAGCAAACACAATTATACCTGGATTGGTTTCTCGTGTACGTTTTGTTTTCGTTGTGGTTGCTTTTACGTGTGTGATATTTTTTTATAGCTTCGACTTTTGTTTCCTCCGTCTTATGTAGCTCTCTAATTTGTTGAGTTGCCATTTCGCTGGCTTTGCAAATTTTAATGGCGTTCTGTAAAGTGACGTCATCTTCTGCTAACAATTTTTCTCTGATTGTGTCGTTTTTTATGCCTACCACAATTTTGTCGCGCACGAGGGAGTCTTCCAGATTATCGAATGCACATTTTTTTGCTTGGTTTTTTATTTTCGTAAAGAATTCTTCGAATGGCTCATTTTCGTTTTGCGCCATCGTATTAAATATATAACGTTCAAATGTTACACTTATTTTGGGAGCGAAGTATTCCTCAAATTTAGCTTTTATTGCCTCCACGTTGTTTGCCTGTTGGCTTGTAAGCGAAAATGAGTTGAATATATTGATGTCATCACTACCAATGCTGGACATGAATGAGGCGATCTGTATTTCGGCGCTTTTATTTTCCAATTGTGCCGCCGTTGCGAACCAATTGTATTGCTGGAGCCATTCCTTCCACGTGTTTGATACATTATTACCTGTGATTTGTAGATGCTTTGGTGGTCTAACGAAACCGCCACTGCTGGATGTTGCTTCGTTTTCCGGCATAGATTAAAACACGTGTGGTACTTTCACGATTTATTTTCGATTTATTTTTAATCGTATTTGACCGATTCTGACACCATGTCATGAACGAACGATAGTTGAGAGAAGACTGAACTTTATTTAATATTCAAATGAGTATACTAATGTATTGATAATACATATACATATGTATGTGCGTAGGTATATACGTAACATAAGGTAGGGGGGGGGGGGGGGGGGGGCGGCGCTAAGGCGCAGAGTCGTTCCGGTACATAGAGCCGACGGCCTCGTTTATTGTAACTTGCAGCACTCTTAAAAGAGTATATTTATGTATATCATCATTGATGTTCATTTTTAACTTGTTCGTATATATGTATGTACATAAAATTTTTTTGAACTAAGAATCTCGCAGACAAAAAGTTAAAAGAACAAATAGAAGCAAAATCAAAGATTCAGTTTACTATTAAGTTCAAAGACCCGGTTAAGTGAACAAGTTAAGAACGAAACGACCCAACTCTATTTAACATGATGAACAAATACTTTCGCCCCTAACTGAAAAAAATTGTTTACTGTTGATTGCGATTGATTGGTCTTACTGAACCCCAATTCCATACATTTGGGCTTTTTTTTTTTTGATATTTTGTTGCTATTACTTATTAAAGTTTATTTTTACAGGTGAAGAAACACATCAGCGGATTGTTGTTTTTAACAGGGCATTCTCAAAAGGGAAATGTAAGTTAACAAAGCTAATTGAAATTTAATAAGTGAAACCAAACTCGAAATGATGAACAATTACTTTCGCCCCTAACTGAAAACAAAACATTTAATGTTGATTGCGATTGATTGGTCTTACTGAAGTTGAATGCCAACAAAAATTTTGTAATCAGTAATTTAAGACTTAGAATAATAATTACTATTTCTTTTTGTTTTAGCTACGATGTGTGTGTAATGTTCCTATTCAATCATGTTGTTATAAAGAGATTTGATACTAACTTTGGTAAGATTTTTTAGCATCATAATTTATATTTACTATTAAGCGTACGAGTTTTTCTATCCCTTGTAAAAAGTGGAAGAGCCCATGACAGCCAGACTTTCGTCATTTTATACAAGTTGAAATTTGGTCAGTGCATACTTACACCTGAAGTAGGAATGTTGGTACACTATGAAGGTTGAGTCATTGTGGCTTTAGCAGATATCGTGCTAAAAATTTACAGAAATATACCTTACTTTCGTAATTTTAATAAGGCTGATTTATATATATTTTCTTCGTAAAGATATAAAAAGTCACTAGCCAGACACTTTCTATAAAAGCATTGTCCAGTGTCCAGCCAGACACTTTTAATACTTCTTAACTTGAAAGAACATTCAAGAAATTTTATAATGAATCTCAAATATCTTTGCGGTATAATCGCGTGACGACCTGAAACAAAATTACGTAAAACCTTTTGCACAGTTATGTAAATTCAAACATCTGGGTCTCCAAATTGGTAAAAGACACCAACACATCATATGATCTGGCCCAGCAATGGTCAAATCCCTTTGAAAACAAAATTGTTTCCCTGTGTAGAATAAAGATACAAAAAACACATGAAAATTGTCAACTTCAGCTAAATATATTTCTTGGCTGTCAAAATATCTGTTTTTTACCTTTGGATTAACGTTCCCGAGGTCAATACATGTGTTTGACGACTCGCCCGAAATTTTTGAACGCTATCCGTAGTCGACCTCGACCACTGCTTTAGACTTGGCAAACACTTTGGTAGTTTGTGGGTTTCTGCCCCTTACAACATATCTTCAAGCGGCTTCTTTTAAGCCACTTCAGATGCGTAACTTACACGTAACGTACATCCAAATGGTACTACAGGGCCTTGTGTGCCTTCCTTTAAACGTTTAACTAAACGCGGAGTTTAATTATTTGCAAACATAAAACAAATTTAAACAGCGAACTGTCCAAAAGTAGTAAGAGTTCGGAAAGTCCCAAAGGGAAATTTTAAAAGCTCTATTCCAAAGGTTGCCCGATAGAAATCCCGGGGGTGGTGAATGGGAAAGGGATGGCTGTAAGGTTTTAATGGTTTCGGTTCAATGTTAATGACCGCACTGCGTTACCCAGCCTTCAAAAATTGAACACACTTCCGAGTGCAACTGGCATCACTGTCAGCTGTTGCATTCAGCGAGTTTAGAAAAAATGAAGATTGAATTCAATTCGTTGATGTGAAGAAGAGAGGCCGGTCGTGCTAAAAGAAATAGTATATAAAAAACGAAGTGAAAACTAAAAGTACTAGTGTTGTAAGAAGTTAATGTGTAATAAAGAAAAATTATGTTATAAAACTTTAAAACAACATTTATTTATTTAAACAAAAGAAAATAAAAAGTTAAAAGTAAGTGTGGGCGCACAGCAGCAGCGAGTGTGTGTGTGCACAACAATTTTCATGGTGTCTAAAATGGACACCTTAAATGGCGACCGTGGGCCGTGCTGCAAAATGGGTCACTTGCAAAAAAAATTTCGAAACAAAATACGTGGCCGTTTCAATAATTGAAAAAATTTAAAATTCTTTCAAAAAATTTAAAAATTTCAAATCGTTTAATAAATATAAAAAACCAAAATTCTAAAAAAAATTAAAAAAAACCCTACAAAAAAAATTTAAAAATGTGCAAAACTTTACAAAAAAATATCAAAAAAAAAGTCAAATGCTGTAAAAGCAAAATGAACTAATTTACAAACTTTTCTACTTAGACATTTTTCATATGGTAGTGTAAAATAAAACTACCATGGACTAATTTCCAAATTTTTAATACGGCTCATACATATATGGTGGTGGTACAACCATGCATAGGGTACAGTAAAGTGCAAAATAATAATACGTAAAACTAATTTATACGGAGATAATAAAAATACCTAATAGCTAAAGAACTTTCAAAAAATGCAGAGATAAATCACAAATTAACAAAAGCAGTGATAATCTACAATACTAAATACGAAAAATCTACAAATTTAATACAAAACGGAGATAATTTAAAAAACGGAGATAATTTATAATAACATAAAGATACAAATTAATAAAAGCGGAAATAATGAAAAAACTAAATCTAATAATGAGTACTGTACAGCGAATATTCGACATAACGGTGCTAGCTAAAACACGCCACCAATAAGTGTATACAGCTATAGACATAACGGTCTCAGACAAACCACGCCATCAATAACTACAGTTACTTATACAACTATACCGATGCCATGGAGTGGCGCAGCAGCAAAACGCCAGCAGAGGAAATTACTGCATCTGGCAGCAAATAGCAGCAGAGGAGGTTATTATACAGCAGCAGAGGAGGTTATTATTCAACATTCGGCATCACAGAAATTCGGCAGTTCAAATATGGGTATGGCGCGCAGTGTGCACAGTGTAACTACATGTTACATGTAGACAATTGCAAATCTCTTCAACTTTAAAATTTAAAAATCTCTTAATTTTACTTCTTTAAAACACATTTTAGTTTTGAAATCTTTATTCTTCATATCATACTGTAACATTATCTATATGTAGCTATGTAGTTTTAATCACTATTGTCCAAGAAAAATTATTAAAACATTACAAAACACGAAAAAAAATACATTTATAAAAATTTTCTATAAATTTATTTCGAAATAATAAGGGTCAAAGTTGAACAAAACCAAACTTAAAATTCAATTTAATACATTCGGTCAAATAAATTTCCTTTTTTCTACTTTTTACCATTCGGCAATTTCAACGGTTCTAATCATAACTTCAAAAATATGCAAAATTCAATTCCGTTGATTCTAAATACAATTAATAAAAAATCCTAAACATTGTAAACTTTCATTAAAATATTGCTGTGTGAAATTTTCGTTGGTGAAAAATTTCTTTTTTTGGTTTTTGCCCAACTACCCCATATACGTACTTAGGTTTCAAGTGTAACAATTTATTTTGCCAACCTTTCATGGCAACACAAATATGAGATTTTTAATTTTTTTTTGGAAATACGGTGCGTCCGTAAACAAACATACATACATTTTTTTTTTGCATAAAGCGGTGGTTCCGTAATTAACCAAAAAGATTTTTTTTGCGTAAACGGTGGCTCCGTGAACAACCAACGAAATATTTTTTTTTTAATCCCGGTGCGTCCAAGGACATTCATATTACAAGTTTCAAAATATGGGGTGCGCCCGTATCTATAAAAATAAAACCATACAATTTTAATAAAAACGGTGCGTCCGTAATAACACAAACACATTGAGATCTTTTTAATAAAGCGGTGCGTCCGTTATCAACAGCCAAGTCTTTTTACCAAAATAAAATATTTTCCTTTGAAATCAATTTAAATTAAATTACTTCAATATACATTCAATTTATCATTAAATATTTAGTCTTTCATTAAATTGCCGGATGATTCTTTCAATTTCACATCAACATTCAATTCAATTTCAATTTCGGTTAAATTTTCGTAAGCAATTTCTACAAATTCGACTTTAATCAGTTTAAATATTTCTTCTTTGCTTCCTACTACATATGTTTCTTAGAAACAAAAAATTTGTTCCCAGAATTTCAGAGCAAGACTCAGATTCCGAAAATTCAGATTTTAATTCCAAAAATTCAGTTTCCAATTCCAAAAATTTTAATTCCGAAAGTTCCGATTCCGAAAATCTTGACTTTAAAAGCCCAGTTTCGGAAGGCTCAACCACATATTCGCCCAGTACAATTAAAAACCTTGTTGTTAGACTTTCTTTGTCCGGAGAATTTCACGGATTTGAGGAATTGCCCGAAACACATATCTCAATTCCTGCTAATTCCGATACAAATATGGCAACTCCTGAGGAAAAAAGATCGTTTATCAGCATGTGTGCTGGTATTATGCGTGAAAATTATAGCGGCGAGCCCCTGGGTCTTGAATCTTTCATTACTAAAATTGAGTTAATCGAAGAATTTGTCGACGAAAATTTAACTGGCACTTGTATTTCATATATTAAATCCAAATCGATGGTAAAGCTCGAGAAGCGATACCAACTCAAATACTTTCAGTTAATGACATAAAAATAGCACTACGTAACCGTATAAAACCCGACAACTCCAAAGTTGTGGCCGGAAAAATTGCGGCTTTGCAAGTTAATAATAATAATTACACCGATTTTGCAAAACGCGTCGAGGAATTGTCTGATTCTTTAGAGCGTTCGCTCATTATCGAAGGGATTACTTAGGCCAAAGCCCATGAAATGGCCATCGAGCAAACAGTTAACATTTGTTTTTGTTTTTATCGGCCTATTGATAAATCATTCAAGGTTCGAATCGAGCTCAAGGCCAGAACAATAATTTTTTTCGAATGATAATTATTGTTATTTTTTAATTTTTCTAAATTTGAAAAATTGTATTTTTGTTTTTGGAATAGTAAGTAGAAAATTTTTCAGACAACCTGCCATAGCTGCGCAGATAGATCCATTTCGAAGGGTGCTAAGCCTTCATCATAAGTACGCTTTAGGCATGCTGCGCTAACCATTAACCGCTGTATAGCTAAATGGTTAGCGCAGCATGCCTAAAGCGTACTGATGATGAAGGCTTAGCACCCTTCGAAATGGATCTATCTGCGCAGCTATGGCAGGTTGTCTGAAAAATTTTCTACTTACTATTCCAAAAACAAAAATACAATTTTTCAAATTTAGAAAATATAAAAAATAACAATAATTATCATTAGAAAAAAATGATTGTTCTGGCCTTGAGCTCGATTCGAACCTTGAATGGCAAACAGTTAACGTTTGCCGATTGAACGCAAAAACCAGTTTAGTCAAATCAATCCTCGCTTCAACCAATTTTTCTGATTCCAAGGACGTAGTAGCTAAACTGATTGAAGAGAAATCAAATGAAATAAAAGAACGCCAAGTTTTAGCATTTAGGGCGTGGAACAATAACAATTTCAGAAATTTTCAAAGTAATAACCGAGGTCGAAATTTCCAAAATCAAAGTCGTAACTTTAACAGTTATAGACAAAATAGACCATCTTTTAGTAACAGTAACTATGGCAACAATCGCGGCAATCAAAGGCAAAATTTCCGTTCCGGAGGCGGAAATCGGCATCAGTCTAATAATAATAATAATAGCAGCAATAGTCGTACTAGCAATAATAATGGTTCGAACACTCCCAACAATAGAGATAGAAATGCAAGTGTCCGGACTTTAAACAGGGAAGCCCCTCAGGAGCGAACACTGAGGGAGGACGAGACAAATTACTAACTGATTCATCTCACAGTTTTTCTTCTAAAAACGTTTATTGTCTTAACTTAAATTATTCCGATTTTATACAAATAAATATTACTGGCTCTAACAAATTTTGTACATTTCTAGTCGATACACAAGCCGACATTTCGTTAATTAAAAATTCTTCTCTTAATAAAAATTTGTCAATTAATAACAATGATACAATTAATATTACTGGAGTAACTACAGATACAGTTTCTGCATTAGGTACTTTTACAAATAACTTACACTTTTCAAATTTTTATATCAAACATACGTTGCACGTGGTAGACAATGACTTCAACATTCCATCAGATGGAATACTTGGTAAGGATTTCCTAAAAACAAATAAATGCGATATCAGCTATGCAAAAAATTGCATTTCCTTCTGGATAGGCAATAGAAAGATCGCACTTCCCATCTATCACGGAATGGAAAGCGATACATTTGTTATACCACCTCGTTGCGAAGTTTATAGAATTTTCGCCTTGGAAAAAGACTCAGAACCACTTTTCGTGGATTCTCAAGAGATTTCTGACGGTGTTTTCACAGCGAAATGTATAATTGATACTAGTAATCCGATCATTAAAGTAATAATCACCACAAATAGCGTAAAATACGTAAATAACTGCAACATTCAAACAGAAAAACTTTCTAATTATCACGTTTATAAAATCAATAACCCAGTAAAACAAGATAGTCGTATCAAAGAACTTAAAAGCATTTTAGAGAAACAAATACCTAATTATGCTGAAAATAAGCTTATTAACTTATGTTTACAATATTCCGATATTTTTGCGCTAGACAATGATAAAATGACAATAAACAATTTTTATGAACAAAAACTAAGACTAAACGATACGACGCCAGTATACATTAAAAATTACCGCCTACCGTATTCTCAACGCGAAGAAATAACTAAACAGGTTAATAAATTATTGGAAAACGATCTGATCGAAAATAGTTGTTCAAATTACAACAGTCCTTTGATTTTGGTACCGAAAAGGACCTAAATGGCCAAAAATCGTATAGAATGTGCGTTGACTTTAGGGCTGTAAATAAAAAGTTAATTGCCGATAAATTTCCTTTGGCAAGTGTAGACGATATTTTGGATAACCTTGGCCGTGCGAAATTCTTTTCTACTTTGGATCTTTTTTCGGGTTTTCACCAAATTCTACTTCACAAATATTCAACGAGACATAACATCTTTTAGTACTGACCGCGGAGCTTTTCGATGGAAGGTGTTACCATTTGGCTTAAACGTGGCTCCAAATTCATTTTCAAGAATGATGTCAATTGAATTTTCTGGCATTTCACCCAACCAAGCCTTTATGTATGTAGACGATATAATAGTAATTGGATGTAGCGAAGCACATCATCTCACGAATCTAAAAAAAGTTTTCGAGACCTGTAGGAAGTTCAACTTGCGACTTAACCCAAAAAAATGTAATTTTCTTAGACCTGAAGTAACTTTCTTAGGACATAAATGCTCAGCAAATGGATTGCTACCAGACGATTCAAAAATTAAAGCAATTAAAAGGTATCCTAAGCCACGCGATAAAGACGCTGACCGAAGATTCGTGGCATTTGCAAATTATTATAGGAGATTCATTCCAAATTTTGCTTCTTTGGCAGCTCCATTGAATCGTTTGAGTAGAAAAAAGGTTGAAAAACTAGCGAAAAGTCTGATTTCTCCAAAACTATTACAATATCCAAATTTCACCAAAGAATTTTTAATTTCGGTAGATGCTTCAAAGTTGGGTTGTGGTGCGATACTGAGTCAAAATCATAATGGTAACGACTTGCCAATTTGTTTTGCTTCAAAAGCCTTTAGCAAATCGGAACAAAACAAAGCAATAATAGAATTAGAACTTTTGGCAATATATTTTGCAATAAAGCAATTTCGTGCATATATTTCACTTCAAAGTTAAGTCAGATCATCGTCCACTAGTTTATCTATTTAATATGTTCCCCAGAATTCGTTACAATATTTAAATAACTTTTTGTATGTCTTTGCTCTTATTAAATATTAGTCATTTGAATGATGAGAAAAGGATTCTGATTTAAGTGAAATGATTCGCTTTAACCGCAACAACTCTCCTCGAAAAATAGGTCCTACTGAAATTTGTATATCTCAACAAATTTAATCGGAAAGTTTTTTGTACGAAATAATAAAAAAAAACTACTTTATTGCAGTGCGCAGTGAACTTAAGGATTAAAATTTCCAGTTATGCAACAATCGATAAGGCTCGAAGTCGGACCTGTATGACTTGATAGTGTCATAGGTGAGTGCATATAACCATGGATCTTTTTTTGCATTAAAGCATAGACATGCAGATAAATATTTTTTAATAATTGGGCCTTCGCCATCAGTACGCTTTAGGCATGCTGCGCTAACCATTTAGCTATACAGGGTGGTTTGTTTGACTGATATTTTGATTTTGAAAATTGGATAGGGGCTTTGTGAATTGAGCTAACTATATATATTTCCAATTAATTGTTGTGTGCCGCTGTGACGGCTGAATGGTTATAGCAGCGGCGCCTAAACGTTGCCGATGAAGGAATTTAGCAGTTCCCGAAATGGATCTATACAACGAGCTTTGGCAGTTGTCTAAATTTTTTCTTTCTTCTATTCTAATTTAAAAAAAAAATTTTCAATTAAGAAAAAATGTACCATAACAATAATAATGATACAAAATTATGTTAGGCCTTGAGCTCGATTCGAACCCGCGATCTATATATATTTCCGTAAAAAATGTTTCACTATTTTTTTAGAAGAACCAGTGGAAAACAAAATTGTTTACTGGCATACATTTATGAAATACTGAACGGGCTGTGACACGTCAATTTCCAATTCGTTTAATTAATTCCTTTGATACTGCAAAAGATTGGTGCCCAAAACACCCTTATCTAGCAATAGCATTAAGAACAAAACAAAAATGTATATTATTTCTTGTAAAATAATCCATTTGTGTTTTTCAACCCCGTGACATAAGCCGGCAGGGAATAAACCATGGCTCAATTATATGGTTGGCTCATCTCATCAGTTGATTTTATTTATTTCATTGCATGGTCGATGGGATTGTCAAAAGGAGATGGCAAACTCAAAATGAAACCAAGCCATTGGCAACATTTTCTTACACATACAAAAACTCCTAAGTTTTACGTTTCCATTCCATACTATTCGCACCAACACCAATACATAAATTTTGACAATTTGAACAGACATATTTTGTTATTGTACAGATGAGCCAACCATATAGTTAAACCATGCAATAAACATTTTCAGTTTTCTCTGTGACTATAATTGGGAACAATAATTTTAATCTGATGTGTGTATATTTCGAAAAGCTGTCTCTGCTTTGAAATAAAGATTTATTCAGACCATAGTTACTTATTATTAAAAATGTTAATATTCCAAATCAACATCACAATAAAAATTATACATACATATGTACCATGAAAACACAAAACAAGTTTATTTATGTATATATTTACTCAATACCCCATGACATAAGCCGGCAGGGCAAATATTTTTTATCGAGTTTTCCCTGTGACTACGATTGGGAACACAAATATTCTCCGATGTGTGTATGTGGCAAGATAATTTTATAGATTGTTACAAAGATTGAATTTGGCGTACATTGCAATGCAAAATAAAATTTAAAAAATCGCTATTAACTATAGAGCTTAAGTTGTTTTATAATTGCATCAATTTGTTTTTTCCTTTTTTGTTTTCTAGGTGAATGCCGTTTGTTACGGTGCTAAGATTATGTTGCCTGGTGTATTGAGGTACGAAGATTGTATTGAGATTGATCAAGAAATTGTTATTGTAACAACAAAGGGTGAAGCAATTTGTTTAGCTGTAGCACAAATGACTACAGCAACAATGGCTTCGTGTGATCATGGTTTGTGGCAAAAATCAAGCGAGTCATTATTATACTTATCCACGTAAACGGGGCCTAGGGCCTAAAGCATCTGCAAAGAAAGCTCTAATTGCTTCAGGAAAACTAGACAAATATGGGCGTCCTAATGAGAACACTTCCAAGGAGTGGTTGACTGGCTTTGTCGATTACAATGCAAAGAGGCCAGCTGCAGCTCTTGTAGAACAAAGCGCAGCACCAACGAATGGTGCTAGTACAGAGGATGGTAAAAAGGTAAGAATCAGATTTCCAAAGTTTAACTCGATTTACACATAGGCTGTCCCTAATCGTCCGGAAAGTTCAATAAAAAAATTTCCGAATTAATTATACCCAGCTGTACTTGTGCACATTGTATTAAAACTTTGATTGGATAACGGTTGGTTGTACAGGTATAAAGGAATCGAGATAGATATAGACTTCATCAAGATATCAAATCATCATAGATATCAAAATCATCAGTATCGAAAAAAAATTTGATTGAGCCATGTCCGCCCGTCCGTCTGTCCGTCTGTCCGTTAACACGATAACTTGAGTAAATATTGAAATATCTTCACCAAATTTGGTACACGAGCATGTCTGGACCCAGAATAGATTGGTATTGAAAATGAGCGAAATCGGATAATAACCACGCCCACTTTTTATATATACAACATTTTGGAAAACACAAAAAACCTTATTATTTAGTAAATAATACACATAGAATGTTGAAATTTGACGTGTGGACTGATATTGAGACTCTTGATAAAAATTTGAAAAAATTGTTTCAAATGGTCGTGCCACTGCCCACTTGTGATAAACTAAATTTTACAAATATTAATCATAAATCAAAAGTCGTTTAACCTATCGTAACAAAATTCGGCAGAGAGGTTGCCTTTACTATAAGGAATGCTTTGCATAAAAATTAACGAAATCGGGTTTTTCCAAAGTTTAACTCGATTTACACATAGGCTGTCCCTAATCGTCCGGAAAGTTCAATAAAAAAATTTCCGAATTAATTATACCCAGCTGTACTTGTGCACATTGTATTAAAACTTTGATTGGATAACGGTTGGTTGTACAGGTATAAAGGTATCGAGATTGATATAGACTTCATCAAGATATCAAATCATCATAGATATCAAATCATCATAGATATCAAATCATCATAGATATCAAAATCATCAGTATCGAAAAAAATTTGATTGAGCCATGTCCTTCCGTCCGCCTATCCGTTAACACGATAACTTGAGTAAATATTTATATATCTTCACCAAATTGAAAATGAGCGAAATCGGATAATAACCACGCCCACTTTTTATATATATAACATTTTGAAAAACACAAAAAACCTGATTATTTAGTAAATAATACACATAGAATGTTGAAATGTGACGTGTGGACTGATATTGAGACTCTTGATAAAAATTTGAAAAAATTGTTTCAAATGGTCGTGCCACTGCCCACTTGTGATAAACTAAATTTTACAAATATTAATCATAAATCAAAAGTCGTTTAACCTATCGTAACAAAATTCGGCAGAGAGGTTGCCTTTACTATAAGGAATGCTTTGAATAAAAATTAACGAAATCGGTTAAGGAGCACGCCCACTTTTATATAAAAGATTTTTAAAAGGGTCGTAGACGAATAAAATAAGCTATATCTTTGCAAAAAAGAGCTTTGTACCAATGGTATTTCATTTCCCAAGTGGATTTATAACAATAAATAGGGAAAACTTCAAATTTTTAAAAATGGGCGTGGCACCGCCCCTTTTATGACTAATTGTGTGTATATTTCGAAAAGCTAATTTTCTATGGTTCAGGAGCCATAACTCGAAGAAAAATTAGTTCAGAATAGAACCATATGTGTATGTATTATTGCGCAGCCTTGTTACACTATTAAGCACACAAAGCAAACAACAACAGCATATCAAGTGTACAGCTGGGTATGTAATGTTCGGTTTCACCCGAACTTAGACTTCCTTACTTGTTATATTTGATTTGTTGTTAATATGAGTTACTTTTGCAGGTGGAGGAACACATGAGCTGATTGTTGCTGTGATAAGGAATTCACAGAAGGGAAATGTAAGTATCAAAACTTAATAATGTTAATAAAATAAGTGAAACCCAGATCCAAATGATGAACAATTACTTTCGCCCCTAACTGAAATAAATTTAACTGTTGATTGCGATTGATTGGTCTTACTGATGTCGAAATTATTTAATAACATATTTTCTTCTCTTTGATTTATTACTAATTTATAAAATTGTATTTTTTAGGCGGAGCGGATTTGGATTGGTGTTGGGTGTTTCTAAGGGCACTGATGATTAAAAAAGTAAGTAATCATAATATTGTTACGATTTTTATGAAATTCCTGATATTGTGCACCTTCCGTTACCGTTCGAATCGCTGATCTGTCGAATAAAAAACTCAAATGTTCAGTATGTCAAATTTTCTGTATTTACAAGTCTACTGTGGCCTTAGTACAATTACACATTAGCCACAATATCTTGATATTGAAAAAAAAAAAAAAACGGGACTTATTAAAGTTGTGTTTTTCATTTACGATCATTTACTTCGGTTCGTAATAATTTGTTATCGAGCAAGAACGTGATATTATCGTTTTTAATTTCCGCAACTCAAAATAACGACGAATCTTATCAAGCTTTCGACAAATACTGTTCGGTAACAAATTAGATGTCGATTTGCCTACATGTAAACTTAAATTGTGTAATGCTTTTGTGATTATTTAAGGAATGATTTCTTATTTAGAAGGAAAGAAACATGTTCTGTTAAGACTAAAACTCTTAAAATCACCAAAAACACTTGCAGCAGTGCCCCATCCAATAGGTGCGATCTCTCACCAGAGACGCCATTATGAAATTCCTATGTAAAATCACCTTCTGATTACGAAAATCAAGGTTATTTTTAATTCTATGGTAACGGGTTTGAGATATTTACGAATTGGGTCCACTTGAATCATATATATCTCAAGAACGAATTGAGCAATTCCAAAACGGTTTGCAGCTTTTAAAAGGTAATAAAATTTGCCACAAACTGTGCATACAACACTTTTTAGGCCCTGCAGATTCAAAGATAACGAACAATCATTACGGATTTTTTAAATTTTTTTTGTAAAAATACAAAAAAAATTTGTACTTTGCGAGGCAGGATCTCGAAAACTTTTTATTTTTTTGCAAATTTTTTTCTCTCTAGGCTCTGTTTTATTACAAAAAAAAAAAATAAACTTTCATTCAACAAAATCGATGGAACTAATACAAAAGTTATAAGCATTCAAATAAATATATCCATATAGTAAAACTTAAGTACCATACAAATAATAGCATATGTACATATGATTCTGTCTTAACTCCATGATCTTATTTTATAATTGAAAAAATTATGTGTCTCGTTTTGACGCTTATTTAGATTAGGATCGGTTTCTCTTATGAGAAACCAACAGTAGTCACCCATCATAGCGACATCCCAGAATCCTTGATACCGACTTTCAATCATTTTCATTTGCTGGTGAAACCTTTTGCCATGCTCGTCACTTTCATCGCCAAGATTTTGCGGAAAAAAATTTAAATGGGAGAGTAGAAAATGAATTTTTAAAGACATATTTACTCCTGAAAGTATTTTAGATAAATACGTAAGTGACATATTAGTATATAATTTTCTTAGGCTGGATTTATCTTTCAATTCAGAACAAATTTTTTGTTTACATTTTTCTCGTTCTTGTTTGTTCGGAACTGGACGATGAATTCAGATTTAGGGCTATATATTCTCATGTAAATTAAAAAATTTTCATACACATTTTTTGTTTATCGGGCAGATAGGTTTTAAAGTTAACTGAGAAAACGGTCTTAAATATGTTTTTTTTATTTACCCATTTCCGCATAGTTTTTGATTAAGTCCTTCACTATCATCTCGTAGTTAGGATTTTTGTGTTTGCCTAAAAAAGAGGTAACGATCTTTTCGAAAGAAACCCACGCTGCTACCTCCACTGGTGACAAGAGTTATTGGTCATCATTTTCCTTATTTGCGGTCCCACAAAAATCCCTTCCTTTATTTTTGCTTCTGAAATCTCTGGAAAGATTGCCTTCAAATGATGAAAAGATTCGGCTTCCTTTGTCCAAAGCCTTGATAAAGTTTTTGATAAGGCCGAGCTTGATGTGGAGCGGAGATAGAATTATTTTTTCCTTCTTTATAAGTGGGGAGTATTTTATGTTATCCACCCCAACTTGAAACTCAATTCGTTCTGGCAAGTTTTTTATGATGTAGTGGTCTTGACGAGCTCGGCTATCCCATTTGCATAGATAGCAACAGTATTTTGTGTATCCACTTTGTAGACTACATAGCATTCCAACGACTTTAAGATCGGCACATATTTTCCAGTCATGTTCTTCGTATTTGATTAATTTGAGTTGTGCTTGTGACGAAAGAGTTTCTTTCGTTTTCCTTTTGAAATCCAGTACAACATGATGCCGCGTTGTTGTTGTTGTTGTAGCAGTGCTTCGCCCCACCTAACAACCGCGACCGATCACAAATTGTCATCAATATCCTCTAACGGTAGTCCAAGGAAACTTGCTGTTTCAACAGGGGTGGACCATAATGAAAGGGGTGTTAGAGGCGTTGGTTCCACATTACAATTAAAGAGATGGTTGGTGTCATGTGGGGACACATTGCAAGCGGGGCATACGTTTTGTATGTCGGGGTTGATTCTGGATAGGTAAGAGTTTAAGCTGTTACAGTATCCAGAAGGAAGTTGAGCAAGAGTGACACGCGTTTCCCTGGGGAGTATGCGTTCCTCTTCCACAAGTTTTGGGTACTTTTCTTTGAGTACTGGATTCACCGGGCAATTCCTGACATAAAGGTCCGACGCCTGTTTGTGGAGTTCACCAAGGCCTGCTTGTTTTTTTTTTTTGCTTCATACAGCTGGGTTCTCAGGTGCCGTATTTCCTCAAAATGCTTACGGAGATGACTCCTTAAGCCCCTAGGCGGTGTTGGCTCATCAATCAGATGGTTTCTGGGTATTCAACAGGAACTGTTTGGTTAGCATCTCATTTCTCTCCCTGATGGGGAGTACTCTCGCCTCATTATGTAGATGGTGTTCTGTGGACATAAGAAGACAGCCCGTGGCGATTCTGAGAGCAGTATTTTGGCAGGCCTGTCGCTTCTTCCAATGGGTAATGTTTAGGCTTGGCGACCATATGGGTGACGCGTAGCACCTAAACGGCTGGCCAATTTGTTTGTATGTAGTAATGAGCGTTTTTTTATCTTTTCCCCAGATACTGTCAGCAAGGGATTTGAGGATTTTATTACGGCTCTATATTTTCGGAACAATTGCGGCTGCGTGCTCACCAAAATGTAGATCCTGATCAAACGTCACACCCAAGATTTTGGGGTGTAGGACAGTCGGTAGCGTAGTGCCATCGACGTGGATGTTCAAAATGGTCGACATTTGGGACGTCCATGTTGTAAATAAGGTCGCGGAAGATTTAGTCGGTGATAATGCCAGGTTTCGCGAGGAGAAAAAACTGGAGAGATCAGGGAGGTAGCCGTTTATTCTGTTTCAGAGCTCATCGATCTGTGGGCCTGGGCCTGTGGCCATTATATTGTGCAGTCATCGGCGTATGAAACGAAAGTGATGCCGCGTAATCAGATACTGCTTTTGACAATGAAACTGGAGCCGGAACTAAAATTAAATTTGATTCTGGCAATGTAGCTTCCGTTGAATTTAGTTCTGGTAATGACACTGTAGATACGCTCGCATAGGTTACTTTTCTTGACTTTCCAACCCCAAGTACTTTTGTAGTACAAATATAGCAGTCCGTTGAATGGCAAGTTGGTTCCCTCCACTTCATTGGTGTAATAAATTTCATATGTCGCCTAAATAGATAGTTTCGGAAATTAGTCAGCTATGCATTAAAAGGGAGCAAATTCCTAATTTTTACAACGCACCTTTTTGTTCCGGTTTCCGAAAAAATCAATTCGACTCGACATGTAGTGCACACAGTATTCGGTGTCCATGGTTTTTCGTTGTTTTTAGGCTCAATTCCAAAATACTTATAGTCACCCTTATCACGAAGTTCACGCGGAAAAGTGTTCGCCTTCACTTCTTTTGTTCGCGTGAACTTTTTCCACCTATCGGCAATTTCGGGCGAACAAAAGTTCACTTCGAAACAGCTGATGCTCTATTGAGAATTGGCAGTGAACAAATAATTTACTTACAATATTTCCTTAAAATACAACAAAAATATAAATAAAAAATGAATAAAATAATGTTTAGTATTGCACTTAGGTTGGTATTGATTGAGCGCGAGGCGAATATACATATATGTAAAAGCGATTCGGAGACAATTAAGGGACAGTCCTAACCCTTTGGAGCTAAATTCGTTTTTTTCGCAAAGGGAAAAAGCGTTGGAAAGGACCATTAAGTGGGTCTTAGGTAATCTTGTTTCAGTGAGGTAATCAATATTTTGGAACCGTTGCTTTGTCCACTGATACTTGGCCGACTGATACGTTGTGAAAAAATAGAATTTACATACTTGGCAATACAGGAATTTCACTTTTTTCCACCCAGCTCACGATTGTGCATTATTTATTGATTTATTTCTAATAATAGAAGTACATATAATTATAAGAGTATCAAATTTCAAAACGAAAAATTAATTACATTTTGTTTTCCTCTCGTTCGTCTGTAAAGTATAAGTGAACAAATTTTGGTTTCCCCGCTGTTCATTTCGCCCGAACAAAGAGTTGCCGATAACGAGAAATCTTTTTCGAACATGAAAAATTGTTTCGCCACCCTCTACGATAGGGTGAACAAAAACTGTGAATATTTTCGGGTGAAAATAAAACTCGCGATAAGGGTGAATATGTAACTTTCAAAGGATTTGAAAACACACGTCGCATCCTTTTAACGATAAATTGACCGCAGATGAAACATATTCACCCTTATCGCGAAGTTCACGCGGAAAAGTGTTCGCCTTCACCTCTTTTGATCGGGTTAACTTTTTCCGCCTATCAGCAATTTCGGGCGAACAAAAGTTCACTTCGAAACAGCTGATGCTCTATTGTGAATTAGCAGCGAACAAAATTTACTTGCAATTGTGTAAATTTTGTAACCAAGCATATATTTCCTTAAAATACAACAAAGATAATAGAGATAAAAAATGTATAAAATAATGTTTAGTATTGCACTTAGGTTGGTATTCACCCTTATCGCGAGTTTTATTTTCACCCGAATTATTCACAGTTGTTCACCCCATCGCAAAAGGTGGCGAACAAATGTTTCATGTTCGAAAAAGATTTCGCCTTATTGGGAACTCTTTGTTCGGGCGAAATGAACAGCGGGGAAACACCAAATTTATTCACTTATATTTTACAGGCGAACGTAGGCGAACGAAAGAAACTCAAAATGTGAGTAATTTTTGTTTTTTGCATATTGATATTCTTATAATTTTATGTATTTTTATTATTAGGACTAAATCAATAAATAATGCGCAATCAGAAATGCTACTTTAAAAAATGATGCAAAATCCCGAAATTGCAAAAGGGTTTTCAAAAGAAAATCGGGAAAAAGTCGTGGACTTCTGGAAGCAGCTAAGTTTATGTTTAAATAGCCTTAGTCCACCCATTAAGAGTGAAACTGAGTGGAAAAAAGTAAAGCTCCTTTATTGCTAAGTAAGTAAACTCAATTTTTTATGACAACGTATCTCTTTCTAGGTATGGAATGACCAAAAAAGATATGTACGGAACAAGGCATCAAAAAATGCTATTTACGCGAGGGGGACAGGAGGCGGGCCCAACAAAACACAAAAGCTTTCGACTGCAGAAGAGGCAATATACCAACTGCTGGATTTAAAAGATTCAGTTGAAGGTATTCAAGACTCACATAGCTACGGAGTTCCTTCAAAAAAGGCCAAAATTAGTTCGCCAATCGAAATAGTATCGAACATTGTACTTTGCGACGGTCCTGGTTGTAGTAGCGATGACGTCCCTGGTTGTAGTACGGATTTGCCTATAAGCATGGCGGACAGCGAACCTGTTGATCTTGTTGCTGATGAACGGGAATGTCCACCAAGCGATAGCAACACTCAGCCGGTTCTGCAAAGAAGACCTAAGTCCAACAAAAAATTTACAAACACAGAGTTAATTCGCAAGGAACTAGAGACTCAACAAGACCTATGTGGTAAATTGGGCGAAATTTTAGCAGAAATTAAACCAAATAACGATAGATTGTGCCGTACTCTGGATCGTATGTGCGATCTATGTAAAAGAAAAAAAGTTTGTTGAATTGAAAAAGCATAACCTGAAAATGGAAAAGTTGCGAAAACGTGAAATTGAGGAGCAAATTGAATTTAATCGACGGACGTTAGAGTTAAAAGAATTAAAAATTGAAATTCTAAGACGAAAAACCAAAGACTGAGTTTTAAATTTTTTCAAATTTATTTAAGCGAATTTCAATGAATGAAATAGTTATTTATTTAGTTAAATATTTTCATTTTTATATATATGTATATAGTTTAGTGCAATGCGGTATTTGTGTTCCTTTTTTTGTACCATGAAATGAAGTATTGATGTTTGATTTTTCTAGAAATAAGTTTGATAACAAAGGTACCTTAATACTTTAAAATAAAAATAATGAAAGAATTTAAATTAATATTTTTCATTCAAAGAGTGTTTGTGATTTCGGTACGAATACCCTGACCTGCCCCCATATAGGTACTGTTTTCTTCGCCAATATGTTGATTTTCTAATGTAGGAATTTCGTTCAAATATCCGTTGTCAGATGGCGTTGGCAAATTTGCTTCACTTTTGTAATGAATGCAAATTTTATGTAAAGCTGCGCAAACGTTTATATTTTTATTGCCTTTGCAGGAGAATAATACAACTCTCTTGCACTTAAAAGACACCTCCATCGATTTTTAAGAACACCATTTGTTCTTTCGATTATATTTCGACAACGCGTGTGAACTTCATTAAATTTTGACTCATGTGATCCACTTTCTGGAGTTCTGTATGGAGTAAGTAGCCAAGGCTCTAGAGGGTAACCAACGTCACCTGAAAACTTGTTGATTTCATTTGCATTCGTTTCATTGGTTTTAAGCTATTACCTAGTAGACGTACATTGCTGTGACTTTGCAAATAATTTTGTTCAATTTCTGATCTTAAGTCGCTTATGTTCCATATAAAGGCATCGTGGCAAGCACCAGGGTGTGTAGCATCGATAGCACGAATTCTCAGATTGCTGTCACATACCTGGAAAAATATTTATGTATATAATTTATATTTAATTTTGCTTTAGTTATATGCACAGCACTCACCAGCATAACATTTAAACTGCATTTGCCTTTTCTATTGTAAAATTGGTGAACGTTCTTGGAAGGGGTTGCTATGTTAACGTGTGTTCCATCAACACATCCTACAACTCCTGGTATTCCGAACTTTACATAAAAATCGTGTGCAGTTTGACGTTGTTCTTCTAAAGTCGGCCAAGTTATCCATTGTGGACAAAGCAACGGTTGCAAAATGTTCAGCACCTCTGAAAATACCTCACTGAAACAAGATTGGCTAAGACCCACCTCATGATCCTTTCTAACGCCTTTTTGATGTCCTCTGCGAAAAAACGAACACATGCGCTCAACTTTACAATTGGCGGTACTCCAAATTTTTGCTTCAATGGTGGCAAGGAGTTGGTAAGAATATCTAGCAAATATTTGAATGCCGTCTTATTTAGCCTGTAACATTGTAGAAAGCTAGTTGAAGAGAAGTTAATTTGTTATTCAAAAGTACTGAAAATAGTAATTTTTAACTTACAGTGAGTCACTTAGCTCCAAAGGGTTAGAACTGTCCCTTAATTGCCTCCGAATCGCTTTCACATTTATTTTCTCCTCGCGCTCAATCAACACCAACCTAAGTGCAATACTAAACATTTTTTTCAAAATTTTGTATCTCTATTTTTGCTGTATTTTATGGAAATATATGTATGCTTGTTTACAAAATTTACGCAATTGCAAATAAATTATTTGTTCACTGCTAAGTCACAATAGAGCATCAGCTGTTCCGAAGTGAACTTTTGTTCGCCCGAAATTGCCGATAGGCGGAAAAAGTTCACCCGAACAAAAAAAGTGAAGGCGAAAAATTTTCCGCGTGAACTTCGCGATAAGGGTGATTGATTCAGCGCGAGGAGAATATAAATGTGAAAGCGATTCGGAGGCAATTAAGAGACAGTTATAACCTTTTGGAGCTAAGTGATTCACTGTAAGCTAATAATTGCTATTTTCAGCACTTTTGAATAACAAGTTAATTTTTTTAATTAGCTTTGGCCAATATTACAGGCTAAACAAGCCGGCATTCTAATATTTACTAGATTCTTACCAACTCCTTGCCACCATTGAAGCTAAAATTTGGAGTTCCACCAATTGTAAAGTTGAGTACATGTCTTCGTTTTTTCGCATAGGGAAAAGGCGTTGGAAAGGACCATGAAGTGGACCTTAGCCAATCTTGTTTCAGTGAGGTGCTCAACATTTTGGAATCGTTGCTTTGTCCACAATGGATAACTTGGCCGACTGATACGTTGTCATAAAAAATAGAATTTACATTCGTAGCAATACAGGAATTTCACTTCTTCCAACTCAGCTTCCGATTGTGCATTATTTATTGATTTATTTCTAATAATAAAAGTAATTATAAGAGTATTATATTTCAAAACAAAAAAATATTTAACATTTTCTTTTCCTCTCGTTCGCCTGTAAAATATAAGTGAACAAATTTGGGTATTCCCGCTGTTCATTTCGCCCGAACAAAGAGTTGCCGATAAGGTGAAATCTTTTTCGAACACGAAACATTTTTTCGCCATCCTCTGCGATAGGGTGAACAAAAACTGTGAATATTTTCGGGGGAAAACAAAACTCGCGATAAGGGTGATTATATTTTTAAGTAAATGACGGGTTATAAACTGCAATTATAAACCGAACAGTATCCGGCGAGCCTTGCAGATATTATGAAGGAACAAGGCGCATGTACTATTATTTATACTTAGATCAAGTAAAAATGCAAGCCTACCTAGAAAAAACGGTTCCCTAGTTCTACAAAGAAAACACTACCTGCCTTAAAAATATGATCTTGCTTGAAATGTACCTGGGTTTGAGGAAACGACACTAACAGTTTTTTGCATCAAATAACCCTTCGAAAATCTACCTGCTAACAAACTGATATACGAATACTAACACATATGTACCAGTAGGGTACTTAAGTATTAAATGGATATATTTACTTGAATGCTTATAACTATTGTATTAGTTCATCGATTTTGTTGAATGAAAGCTTATTTTTTTTGTAATAAATCAGAGCTTATAGAGAAAAGAAATCTGCAAAAAAATAAAAAGTTTTCGAGATCCTTCCTCGCAAAGTACAATTTTTTTTATAATTTTACAAAAAAAATTGAAAAAATCCGTAATGATTCTTCTTTATCTTTGAATCTGCATGGCCTAGTGTTGTAAAAGTGTTGTATGCACAGTTTAATTACCTTTTAAAAGCTTCCAACCGTTTTCGAATTGCTCAATTCGTTCTTGAGATATATATGATTAAGTGGACCCAATTTTTTTTTTTTTTAAACTTTAATTCGTGAATATCTCAAAAGTGTTACCATAGAATTAAAAATAACATTGATTTTCGGAATCAGGGGTGGTTTTACATGGGAATTTCATAATGGCGCCTCTGGTGCAGAAAAAAATTGGAATTTGTTATCCAGTGTAATTGGGGAATAGAAGTTCCGAATTTTCGAAGTCAGCTGTTTTGTCAATTGAAATTTCGTTGTGCATTTCTGATTTTGTTTAAAAAATAGAAAAGTTTAATTATTGTTGTGAATTTGTTTGAAATTAAGAAATAAAATATAAACAATGCACAGTATTGCATTTCATGTGGTATTCACTTAAATGAGTAATGAATTGGTGCCACAGCAACATCAACAGAGGAGCATAATAATAAGAAGACGGCGGGATAACACAAATTCGCTGGAGTTGCCTGCTTTCATAAAAACAAAAAATTGAAAGCCGGTGGTTAAACCTTTTTTAATCAAACAATAATCAACAATTTTGTACACATTTATAGAAAAAACAACGTTCAAATGAAGGATTACATTGAATAACTTTTTGACTTTATGGAGCGACATTCCGAAGTTGGACGAGGCAAGGCGCAGTTCGGATGCAACCAAACTAGGTGAAATTATGCGAACGTGAGTCCCATTGATACAAATCACTTCTCCTGGGAATGGGAGATATTCACAATGTTGAAAATCAAGACCCAGACACACCAAAATACAGACAAAATTCAAAATTTCCGACAAGTCAAAATACAGACAAACCAAAAATAAGACAAATCGAAAAATAGACACATCCAAATGCAGACAAATCTTAATTTAGACGAATCAAAAATGCGCGAAAATACTATGGAGACCACCCCCGGTTTCGGAGGTACCCGCGGGTCTCTTTTCGGTTAATATCTTTTGAACGAGTTGCTATTTTTATTTTCCGCCTTCGGATGTCAAGACGCGTCGTTTGATACCTCTCGATATTTTTGGGCGCGTATTAGCAGTGTCATGCTGTCGTAAAGAATTACCCATTACAGCACTATGGATTTTTATTTCAATTAATATTTTGTATCTTATAAATGAAGATAAACCTATGTATGTTTAAATATGCTCAGCGAGGGATTCGCGTAGCCGGTGTTGGATCGGCTAAGGGTTATTTTTTTGAAGCGCGGCCGAAGGCCTCCTACGCGGAAAGGTGTTCTTGGCAGAAATACTGGGGAACGCGTAGCCGGTGTTGGATCGGCTAAGGGTTATTTTTTTGAAGCGCGGCCGAGGGCCACCTACGCGGAAAGTTGTCCTGGGCAGAAATACTGTGGATCGCGTAGCCGGTGTTGTATCGTCTAAGGGTTATTTTTTTGAAGCGCGACCGAAGGCCGCCTACGCAGAAAGGTATTATGGGCTAAAATACGCGGAAAGGTATTATGGGCAGAGAACGCGTAGCCGGTGTTGGATCGGCTAAGGGTTATTTCTTTGAAGCGCGGCCAAAGGCCGCCTTCGCGGAAAGGTCTTCTGGGTAGAAATTTTGTGGATCGCGTAGCCGCCTACGCAGAAAGGTGTTCTTAATAGAAGAATCAGATTTTGGGACCAACAAGATACCATTTTTTGGTTTGTCGGTATTTTGTCTGTATTTGTCTGTATTTTGATTTGTCTGCAATTTTATTTGTCTGTATTTTAAATTATCTTTATTTTGATTTTCCTGCATTTCGATTTGTCTGTATTTTGATTTGTGTGCATTTTGAATGTCGACATTTTGAATTTCGGGATTTTGATTTTCTGTATTATGTTATACACCCCCTGGGAATCCTGTTTTAGAGTAAAATACAATTTTTGCTGTTTAGGTTTAAATCCACTTCGCATAAATAATCTCCTCAATAATATCTAAAACCAGTCCAACACCGAAATCATTTACAGCATTTTTGATAGCTACCATCAGCAAGGAATCTGAGTGTGGCGCATAATTTTAAAATAGGGATAAAGCCTTCCCTCGAACGCGTTTGCGGAAATGGTCCTTAATTGTGTTTAGTAATGAGCAAAATGCTTCCTTTAAATCTGCAAATTAACTTCAACTAAGTTGAGTTGTAAACGGTAATAGGGGCATTAAGTTAATTTATTTAAAAATGTATCTTTACCTTTTTTTATTATACATTTACGACGTTATTCATGAAAACTACAAAAGATTTATAAAGCTTTTCAAATTTACATTACCATACAAATTTCCAATTATATGAACCAAAGTGTATTCAACAAAGTGAGATTGACAGTTGTATATGAAATAAGGGACTATTCCATTATTCAATCACAAGAGGTTTGCTCGGCTGACACCATTTTTGACAATTGCGGCCACCTTTCTCCCAATTCGAATTGACATCTATTAACGGTGTAGTTTCTTTGCAAACCTTTAAACATATTAGTAGTAGAGAAGCAGGGAAATAATTTACAATTGTTAGATAAGTGTTGCATCATTCCTTGGTATTATTTTTCTGACTATGGCAAATTTATTAAATATATCAGGATGCACTGGTGGGGATGCAGCAAATATTTTATGAAACGAAACCTAAATCAAAATTTAAATTCATGGCCGACTAAAATAGCGAGTCAAGCAAAAATACTGCTAGTAAATACTAGAAATGTCGACCATATTGAACATCCACGTCGATGGCACTACGCTACCGACTGTCCTACACCCCAAAATCTTGGGTGTGACGTTTGATCAGGATCTACATTTTGGTGCGCACGCAACCGCAATTGTTCCAAGAATTCAGAGCCGTAATAAAATCCTCAAATCCCTTGCTGGCAGTACCTGGGGAAAAGATAAAAAAACGCTCTTGACCACATACAAAGCAATTAGCCAGCCGATTACGTGCTACGCGTCACCCATATGGTCGCCAAGCCTAAAAACCACCCACTGGAAGAAACTACAGGCCTACCAAAATACTGCTCTCAGAATCGCCACGGGCTGTCTTCTTATGTCCCCAGAACACCATCTGCATAATGAGGCGAGAATACTCCCCATCAGGGAGAGAAATGAGATGCTGACCAAACAGTTTCTGTTGAATACCCAGAAACCTGGGCATCCCAACAGACATCTGATTGACGAACCAGCACCGCCTAGGGGCCTAAAGAGTCATCTCCGTAAGCATTTTGAGGAAATACGGCACCTGAGAACCCAGCCGTATGAAGCGGAAAAACACAAGCAGGTCCTTGGTGAACTCCATAGACAGGCGTCGGACCTTTATGTCGGGAATTGCCGGGTGAATCCAGTACTTGAAGAAAAATATCCAGAACTCGCAGAAGAGGAACGCATACTCCCCAGGGAAACGCGTGTCACTCTTGCTTAACTTCGTTCTGGATACTGTAACAGGTTAAACTCTTACCTATCCAGAATCAACCCCGACATACAAAATGTATGCCCTGCTTGCAATGTGTCCCCACATGACACCAAACATCTCTTTAATTGTACTGTGGAACCAACGCCTCTAACACCCCTTTCCTTATGGTCCACCCCTGTTGAAACGGCAAGTTTCCTTGGCTATTAGGTGGGGCGAGCATTGCTACAACAACAACAACAACAACTAGAAATGCCATAACGATGTGTTGTACTGTTTGAGCGTGTTATCTTATTCATTCCGTATGTTCAGAACATTTGTACATGTGCACACACATGTCATCAGCCGAAGTAGTTACTCACACATACACATGCATATGGCTATAAGAAAGACATTAACTACAAATATACATGTATATAGCTGGTAACGAAGCATGAGATACAATTTTTCTCGAACTGTTCGCGAAACGATTAGACCTTAGGAGAAATGGGTGAACGAGAAAACCGAGAGTATAAAAGCAGCGCAAGCTGAGGAATGACGAATCAGTTTGATTTAAACACGCTTTGTGAAGTACGTGATATCGAAGTATAATTGTACTACTCCCAAAGTAAACTAAATAAAGACCATATCGCAATACTGAATATTGGAGTTATTTATTCGACAGTTCAGCGATACGAACGTTAGCAGAAGGTGCAAATTAATCGGAATTACCCAGAATTCGTTACAATATTTAAATAACTTTTTGTATGTCTTTGCTCTTATTATAAATATTAGTTATTTGAATGATGAGAAAAGGATTCTGATTTAAGTGAAATGATTCGCTTTAACCGCAACAACACTTTCCTCGAAAAATAGGTCCTACTGAAATTTGTATATCTCAACAAATTTAATCGGAAAGTTTTTTGTACGAAATAATAAAAAAAAAACTACTTTATTGCAGTGCGCAGTGGTCTTAAGGATTAAAATTTCCAGTTATGCAACAATCGATAAGGCTCGAAGTCGGACCTGTATGACTTGATAGTGTCATAGGTGAGTGCATACCATTTAGCTATACAGGGTGGTTTCTTTGACTGATATTTTGATTTTGAAAATTGGTTAAGGGCTTTGTGAATTGAGCTAACTATATATATTTCCAATTGATTGTTGTGTGCCGCTGTGATGGCTGAATGGTTATAGCAGCGGCGCCTAAACGTTGCCGATGAAGGAATTTAGCAGTTCCCGAAATGGGTCTATACAACGAGCTTTGGCAGTTGTCTAAATTTTTCTTTCTTCTATTCTAATTAAAAAATTTTTTTTTTTCAATTAAGAAAAAATTTATCATAACAATAATAATGATAAAAAATTATTGTTAGGCCTTGAGCTCGATTCGAACCCGCGATCTATATATATTTCCGTAAAAAATGTTTCACTGTTTTTTTAGAAGAACCAGTGGAAAACAAAATTTTTTACTGACATACATTTATGAAATACTGAACGGGCTGTGACACGTTAATTTCCAATTCTTTTAATTAATTCCTTTGATACTGCAAAAGATTGGTGCCCAAAACACCCTTATCTAGCAATAGCATTAAGAACAAAATAATGTATATTATTTCTTGTAAAATAATAAATTTGTGTTTTTCAACCCCGTGACATAAGCCGGCAGGGAATAAACCATGGCTCAATTATATGGTTGGCTCATCTCATCAGTTGATTTTATTTATTTCATTGCATGGTCGATGGGATTGCCAAAAGGAGATGGCAAACTCAAAATGAAACCAACTCATTGGCAACATTTTCTTACACATACAAAAACTGCTAAGTTTTATGTTTCCATTCCATACCATTCGCACCAACCCCAATAGATAAATTTTGACAATTTGAACAGACATATTTTGTTATTGTACAGATGAGCCAACCATATAGTTGAACCATGCAATAAACATTTTCAGTTTTCTCTGTGACTATACTTGGGAACAATAATTTTAATCTGATGTGTGTATATTTCGAAAAGCTGTCTGCTTTGAAATAAAGATTTATTCAGACCATAGTTACTTATTATTAAAAATGTTAATATTCCGAATCAACATCACAATAAAAATTATACATACATATGTACCATGAAAACACAAAACAAGTTTATCTATGTATATATTTACTCAATACCCCATGACATAAACCGGCAGTGCAAATATTTTTTATCGAGTTTTCCCGGTGACTACGATTGGGAACAAAAATATTCTCCGATGTGTGTATGTGGCAAGATAATTTTATAGATTGTTACAAAGATTGAATTTGGTGTACATTGCAATGCAAAATAAAATTAAAAAAATCGCTATTAACTATAGAGCTTAAGTTGTTTTATAATTGCATCAATTTGTTTTTTCCTTTTTTGTTGTCTAGGTGAATGCCGTTTGTTACGGTGCTAAGATTATGTTGCCTGGTGTATTGAGGTACGAAGATGGTATTGAGATTGATCAAGAAATTGTTATTGTAACAACAAAGGGTGAAGCAATTTGTTTAGCTGTAGCACAAATGACTACAGCAACAATGGCATCGTTTGCTTGTGGCAAAAATCAAGCGAGTCATTATTATACTTATCCACGTAAATGGGGCCTAGGGCACAAAGCATCTGCAAAGAAAGCTCTAATTGCTTCAGGAAAACTAGACAAATATGGGCGTCCTAATGAGAACACTTCCAAGGAGTGGTTGACTGGCTTTGTCGATTACAATGCAAAGAGGCCAGCTGCAGCTCTTGCAGAACAAAGCGCAGAACCAACGAATGGTGCTAGTACAGAGGATGTTAAAAAGGTAAGAATCAGATTTCCAAAGTTTAACTCGATTTACACATAGGCTGTCCCTAATCGTCCGGAAAGTTCAATAAAAAAATTTCCGAATTAATTATACCCAGCTGTACTTGTGCACATTGTATTAAAACTTTGATTGGATAACGGTTGGTTGTACAGGTATAAAGGTATCGAGATTGATATAGACTTCATCAAGATATCAAATCATCATATATATCAAATCATCATAGATATCAAAATCATCATATATATCAAATCATCATAGATATCAAAATCATCAGTATCGAAAAAAATTTGATTGAGCCATGTCCGCCCGTCCGTCTATCCGTTAACACGATAACTTGAGTAAATATTTAGATATCTTCACCAAATTTGGTACACGAGCATATCTGGACCCAGAATAGATTGGTATTGAAAATGAGCGAAATCGGATAATAACCACGCCCACTTTTTATATATATAACATTTTGAAAAAACCTGATTATTTAGTAAATAATACACCTAGAATGTTGAAATTTGACGTGTGGACTGATATTGAGACTCTTGATAAAAATTTGAAAAAATTTTTTCAAATGGTCGTGCCACTGCCCACTTGTGATAAGCAAAATTTTACAAATATTAATCATAAATCAAAAGTCGTTTAACCTATCGTAACAAAATTCGGCAGAGAGGTTGCCTTTACTATAAGGAATGCTTTGAATAAAAATTAACGAAATCGGTTAAGGAGCACGGCCACTTTTATATAAAAGATTTTTAAAAGGGTCCTAGACGAATAAAATAAGCTATATCTTTGCAAAAAAGAGCTTTGTATCAATGGTATTTCATTTCCCAAGTGGATTTATAACAATAAATAGGAAAAACTTCAAATTTTAAAAAATGGGCGTGGCACCGCCCCTTTTATGACTAATTGTGTGTATATTTCGAAAAGCTAATTTTCTATGGTTCAGGAGCCATAACTCGAAGAAAAATTAGTTCAGAATAGAACCATATGTGTATGTATTATTGCGTAGCCTTGTAACACTATTAAGCACACAAAGCAAACAACAACAGCATATCAAGTGTACAGCTGGGTATGTAATGTTCGGTTTCACCCGAACTTAGACTTCCTTACTTGTTATATTTGATTTGTTGTTAATATGAGTTACTTTTGCAGGTGGAGGAACACATGAGCTGATTGTTGCTGTGATAAGGAATTCACAGAAGGGAAATGTAAGTATCAAAACTTAATAATGTTAATAAAATAAGTGAAACCCAGATCCAAATGATGAACAATTACTTTCGCCCCTAACTGAAATAAATTTAACAGTTGATTGCGATTGATTGGTCTTACTGATGTCGAAATTATTTAATAACATATTTTCTTCTCTTTGATTTATTACTAATTTATAAAATTGTAATTTTTAGGCGGAGCGTATTTGGATTGATGTTGGGTGTTTCTAAGGGCACTGATGATTAAAAAAGTAAGTAATCATAATATTGTTACGATTTTTATGAAATTCCTGATATTGTGCACCTTCCGTTACCGTTCGAATCGCTGATCTGTCGAATAAAAAACTCAAATGTTCAGTATGTCAAATTTTCTGTATTTACAAGTCTACTGTGGCCTTAGTACAATTACACATTAGCCACAATATCTTGATATTGAAAAAAAAAAACGGGACTTATTATTAAAGTTGTGTTTTTCATTTACGATCATTTACTTCGGTTCGTAATAATTTGTTATCGAGCAAGAACGTGATATTATCGTTTTTAATTTCCGCAACTCAAAAAACGACGAATCTTATCAAGCTTTCGACAAATACTGTTCGGTAACAAATTAGATGTCGATTTGCCTACATGTAAACTTAAATTGTGTAATGCTTTTGTGATTATTTAAGGAATGATTTCTTATTTAGAAGGAAAGAAACATGTTCTGTTAAGACTAAAACTCTTAAAATCACCAAAAACACTTGCAGCAGTGCCCCATCCAATAGGTGCGATCTCTCACCAGAGACGCCATTATGAAATTCCTATGTAAAATCACCTTCTGATTACGAAAATCAAGGTTATTTTTAATTCTATGGTCACGGGTTTGAGATATTTACGAATTGGGTCCACTTGAATCATATATATCTCAAGAACGAATTGAGCAATTCCAAAACGGTTTGCAGCTTTTAAAAGGTAATAAAATTTGCCACAAACTGTGCATACAACACTTTTTAGGCCCTGCAGATTCAAAGATAACGAACAATCATTACGGATTTTTTAAATTTTGTTTGTAAAAATACAAAAAAAATTTGTACTTTGCGAGGCAGGATCTCGAAAACTTTTTATTTTTTTGCAAATTTTTTTCTCTCTAGGCTCTGTTTTATTACAAAAAATAAACTTTCATTCAACAAAATCGATGGAACTAATACAAAAGTTATAAGCATTCAAATAAATATATCCATATAGTAAAACTTAAGTACCATACAAATAATAGCATATGTACATATGATTCTGTCTTAACTCCATGATCTTATTTTATAATTGAAAAAATTATGTGTCTCGTTTTGACGCTTATTTAGATTAGGATCGGTTTCTCTTATGAGAAACCAACAGTAGTCACCCTTCATAGCGACATCCCAGAATCCTTGATACCGACTTTCAATCATTTTCATTTGCTGGTGAAACCTTTCGCCATGCTCGTCACTTTCATCGCCAAGATTTTGCGGAAAAAAATTTAAATGGGAGTGTAGAAAATGAATTTTTAAAGACATATTTACTCCTGAAAGTATTTTAGATAATTACGTAAGTGACATATTAGTATATAATTTTCTTAGGCTGGATTTATCTTTCAATTCAGAACACATTTTTTGTTTACATTTTTCTCGTTCTTGTTTGTTCGGAACTGGACGATGAATTCAGATTTAGGGCTATATATTCTCATGTAAATTAAAAAATTTTCATACACATTTTTTGTTTATCGGGCAGATAGGTTTTAAAGTTAACTGAGAAAACGGTCTTAAATATGTTTTTTTATTTACCCATTTCCGCATAGTTTTTGATTAAGTCCTTCACTATCATCTCGTAGTTAGGATTTTTGTGTTTGCCTAAAAAAGAGGTAACGATCTTTTCAAAAGAAACCCACGCTGCTGCCTCCACTGGTGACAATAGTTATTGGTCATCATTTTCCTTATTTGCGGTCCCACAAAAATCCCTTCCTTTATTTTTGCTTCTGAAATCTCTGGAAAGATTGCCTTCAAATGATGAAAAGATTCGCCTTCTTTGTCCAAAGCCGTGATAAAGTTTTTGATAAGGCCGGGCTTGATGTGGAGCGGAGATAGAATTATTTTTTCCTTCTTTATAAGTGGGGAGTATTTTATGTTATCCACCCCAACTTGAAACTCGATTCGTTCTGGCAAGTTTTTTATGATGTAGTGGTCTTGACGAGCTCGGCTATCCCATTTGCATAGATAGCAACAGTATTTTGTGTATCCACTTTGTAGACTACATAGCATTCCAACGACTTTAAGATCGGCACATATTTTCCAGTCATGTTCTTCGTATTTGATTAATTTGAGTTGTGCTTGTGACAAAGAGTTTCTTTCGTTTTCCTTTTGAAATCCAGTACAACATGATGCCGCGTTGTTGTTGTTGTTGTAGCAGTGCTTCGCCCCACCTAACAACCGCTACCGATCACAAATTGTCATCAATATCCTCTAACGGGAGTCCAAGGAAACTTGCTGTTTCAACAGGGGTGGACCATAATGAAAGGGGTGTTAGAGGCGTTGGTTCCACATTACAATTAAAGAGATGGTTGGTGTCATGTGGGGACACATCGTTTTGTATGTCGGGGTTGATTCTGGATAGGTAAGAGTTTAACCTGTTACAGTATCCAGAAGGAAGTTGAGCAAGAATGACACGCGTTTCCCTGGGGAGTATGCGTTCCTCTTCCACAAGTTTTGGGTACTTTTCTTTGAGTACTGGATTCACCGGGCAATTCCTGACATAAAGGTCCGACGCCTGTTTGTGGAGTTCACCAAGGCCTGCTTGTTTTTTTTTGCTTCATACAGCTGGGTTCTCAGGTGCCGTATTTCCTCAAAATGCTTACGGAGATGACTCCTTAAGCCCCTAGGCGGTGTTGGCTCATCAATCAGATGGTTTCTGGGTATTCAACAGGAACTGTTTGGTTAGCATCTCATTTCTCTCCCTGATGGGGAGTACTCTCGCCTCATTATGTAGATGGTGTTCTGTGGACATAAGAAGACAGCCCGTGGCGATTCTGAGAGCAGTATTTTGGCAGGCCTGTAGCTTCTTCCAATGGGTAATGTTTAGGCTTGGCGACCATATGGGTGACGCGTAGCACCTAAACGGCTGGCCAATTGGTTTGTATGTAGTAATGAGCGTTTTTTTATCTTTTCCCCAGATACTGTCAGCAAGGGATTTGAGGATTTTATTACGGCTCTGGATTTTCGGAACAATTGCGGCTGCGTGCTCACCAAAATGTAGATCCTGATCAAACGTCACACCCAAGATTTTGGGGTGTAGGACAGTCGGTAGCGTAGTGCCATCGACGTGGATGTTCAAAATGGTCGACATTTGGGACGTCCATGTTGTAAATAAGGTCGCGGAAGATTTAGTCGGTGATAATGCCAGGTTTCGCGAGGCGAAAAAACTGGAGAGATCAGGGAGGTAGCCGTTTATTCTGTTGCAGAGCTCATCGATCTGTGGGCCTGGGCCTGTGGCCATTATATTGTGCAGTCATCGGCGTATGAAATGAAAGTGATGCCGCGTAATCAGATACTGCTTTTGACAATGAAACTGGAGCCGGAACTAAAATTAAATTTGATTCTGGCAATGTAGCTTCCGTTGAATTTAGTTCTGGTAATGACACTGTAGATACGCTCGCATAGGTTACTTTTCTTGACTTTCCAACCCCAAGTACTTTTGTAGTACAAATATAGCAGTCCGTTGAATGGCAAGTTGGTTCCCTCCACTTCATTGGTGTAATAAATTTCATATGTCGCCTAAATAGATAGTTTCAGAAATTAGTCAGCTATGCATTAAAAGGGAGCAAATTCCTAATTTTTACAACGCACCTTTTTGTTCCGGTTTCCGAAAAAATCAATTCAACTCGACATGTAGTGCACACAGTATTCGGTGTCCATGGTTTTTCGTTGTTTTTAGGCTCAATTCCAAAATACTTATAGTCACCCTTATCACGAAGTTCACGCGGAAAAGTGTTCGCCTTCACTTCTTTTGTTCGCGTGAACTTTTTCCACCTATCGGCAATTTCGGGCGAACAAAAGTTCACTTCGAAACAGCTAATGCTCTATTGAGAATTGGCAGTGAACAAATAATTTACTTACAATATTTCCTTAAAATACAACAAAAATATAAATAAAAAATTAATAAAATAATGTTTAGTATTGCACTTAGGTTGGTATTGATTGAGCGCGAGGCGAATATATATGTAAAAGCGATTCGGAGACAATTATTTATCTATCTATTTATTTATCTATCTATTTATTTATTTAATCTTGAAATTGTTACATTTCTTACAGACTAATTACAAATGTAGGCAAATACCAACTAACTTAACTGGTCATTAAGTAGCATTTTAAACCTATTTTCACAAAAGGAGAAATCCAAAACTGAAGATTTCGGAAGCAAATTAAACTCTTTAAGAGCTCTGACAACAGGAGCATTGGCAGCATAATTAGTCCTCGCCAGCCCCACATAAAATGTGGCATGATTCCTTAAACAAATATTAGGAATAACAAAGAAAATACGTTCAAGTAAAAAGGGGCAGTCCACCACCCCAGATATCAAATTAAAAATGAAAGTTAGGGATAAGAAGGTTCTCCTACAATTTAGTGTCTTAAGACCGATAAGCAAACATCTAGACTCATAAGCGGGAACCGGAAGTTCAAAATGAAGGGGTCGCAGAGCATACTTAATAAAGATTTTCTGAACTCTCTCCAATCGAACAATATGACAAGAATAATACGGACGCCAAATAAAAGCAGCATATTCTAGTTTCGAGCGTACCAGTGAAGTAAAGAGTGTCTTTAAAGTATACGGATCGGAGAAATCTGAACTGAAACGTCTGACAAAAGCCAGCATAGAGTACGACTTAGCTATGGTATAGTTAAGATGGCTATGAAAAGTAAACTTGGAATCAAAGACCACCCCAAGATCAGTGATTTTAGAAACAATGTCTAGTTGTGAGCCACCAATAAAATATGAAGTAGGGATAAGAGTACGGGACTTGGAATAGGAGACATGGGAGCATTTTTTAATATTTAAGGGAAGCATATTTTTCTGACACCAAGCTACAACATTGTCAAGATCACTCTGAAGTTTCGTCGAGTCAGAGGAACACGTTATTTTGCTAAAAATCTTCATGTCATCAGCATACAAGAGACATTTAGAATATTTAAAACAAGTAGTAATATCATTGATGAACATCACAAAAAGAATCGGACCCAATATACTTCCCTGAGGAACCCCAGAGGAGGCAATAAAAGAATACGAGGACACCCCATCAACTACAACTTCACATGATCTATTAGAAAGATACGATTTAATCCAATTTAAAAAATTTGAATGAAAACCAAAACTTTGTAACTTTGATAACAAAATACGATGGTTAACTTTATCAAACGCTTTCGAAAAATCCGTATACACTGTGTCAACTTGGGCGCGGTTACTAAAGGCTTCAATGCAGTATTCGGAGAAAACTGCTAAATTAGAAGTGGTTGATCTCCCAGACATGAATCCATGCTGATCAACAGAGATGAGACGATGAATGGAGAAAAGAATTTTATTTTTCACTATGCATTCAAAAAGTTTTGAGACAGTGGAAATTTTAGAAATAGGGCGATAATTGGAAATATCGTTTTTATTGCCAGATTTAAAAACTGGCGTGATAAAGGAGATTTTCCATGCATCAATGAAGACGCCTTGCTCAAGGGATTTATTGAAAAGCAGCCAGATCGGGTAGGCGAGAGCTGCGCAGTTTTTAAAAAGGTGAGACGACAACCCATCGACATCAGTCTGAGACGACATCTTGATTTGACGAATCCCAAGTTCAATATCATCTAACGAGAGTTCAAGAGCCCCAAAGTTTAGTGAAAAACCACTAGCATCCAAGGCACTAAAAAAACCACCCCTACTCAAGACAGGGTCAGCCTCGAAATTCGTGCTGAAAAAATCTGCAAAAAGATTTGCAGCATCTAAAGCCGAATCCGCTTGTGTATCTTTGTAAAATACAGCAGAGGGAATACTAGAACACGATCTCTTTGACTTCACATAACGCCAAAAAGCCTTCGGATTCACTTTAATATCGTCTTCAAATTTACTTATATAATTCCGCTTCAAAACTTTGCTCAATTAAGGGACAGTCCTAACCCTTTGGAGCTAAATTCGTTTTTTTCGCAAAGGGAAAAAGCGTTGGAAAGGACCATGAAGTGGGTCTTAGGTAATCTTGTTTCAGTGAGGTAATCAATATTTTGGAACCGTTGCTTTGTCCACTGATACTTGGCCGACTGATACGTTGTGAAAAAATAGAATTTACATACTTGGCAATACAGGAATTTCACTTTTTTCCGCCCAGCTCACGATTGTGCATTATTTATTGATTTATTTCTAATAATAGAAGTACATATAATTATAAGAGTATCAAATTTCAAAACAAAAAATTAATTACATTTTGTTTTCCTCTCGTTCGTCTGTAAAATATAAGTGAACAAATTTTGGTTTCCCCGCTGTTCATTTCGCCCGAACAAAGAGTTGCCGATAACGATAAATCTTTTTCGAACATGAAAAATTGTTTCGCCACCCTCTACGATAGGGTGAACAAAAACTGAATATTTTCGGGTGAAAATAAAACTCGCGATAAGGGTGAATATGTAACTTTCAAAGGATTTGAAAACACACGTCGCATCCTTTTAACGATAAATTGACCGCAGATGAAACAACATATCCGGATCATTTGTACACTCAAACTCTCGCCGCGTTTTATTCATATTCACCCTTATCGCGAAGTTCACGCGGAAAAGTGTTCGCCTTCACCTCTTTTGATCGGGTTAACTTTTTCCGCCTATCAGCAATTTCGGGCGAACAAAGTTCACTTCGAAACAGCTGATGCTCTATTGTGAATTAGCAGCGAACGAAATTTACTTGCAATTGTGTAAATTTTGTAACCAAGCATATATTTCCTTAAAATACAACAAAGATAATAGAGATAAAAAATGTATAAATTAATGTTTAGTATTGCACTTAGGTTGGTATTCACCCTTATCGCGAGTTTTATTTTCACCCGAATTATTCACAGTTTTTGTTCACCCCATCGCAGAAGGTGGCGAACAAATGTCTCATGTTCGAAAAAGATTTCGCCTTATTGGCAACTCTTTGTTCGGGCGAAATGAACAGCGGGGAAACCCCAAATTTATTCACTTATATTTTACAGGCGAACGCAGGCGAACGAAAGAAAATAAAAATGTGAGTAATTTTTTTTTTTTTTGCATATTGATATTCTTATAATTTTATGTATTTTTATTATTAGGACTAAATCAATAAATAATGCGCAATCAGAAATGCTACTTAAAAAAATGATGCAAAATCCCGAAATTGCAAGAGGGTTTTCAAAAGAAAATCGGGGAAAAGACGTGGACTTCTGGAAGCAGCTAAGTTTATGTTTAAATAGCCTTAGTCCACCCATTAAGAGTGAAACTGAGTGGAAAAAAGTAAAGCTCCTTTATTGCTAAGTAAGTAAACTCAATTTTTTATGACAACGTATCTCTTTTTAGGTATGGAATGACCAAAAAAGATATGTACGGAAGAAGGCATCAAAAAATGCTATTTACGCGAGGGGGACAGGAGGCGGGCCCAACAAAACACAAAAGCTTTCGACTGCAGAAGAGGCAATATACCAACTGCTGGATTTAAAAGATTCAGTTGAAGGTATTCAAGACTCACATAGCTACGGAGTTCCTTCAAAAAAGGCCAAAATTAGTTCGCCAATCGAAATAGTATCGAACATTGTACTTTGCGACGGTCCTGGTTGTAGTAGCGATGACGTCCCTGGTTGTAGTACGGATTTGCCTATAAGCATGGCGGACAGCGAACCTGTTGATCTTGTTGCTGATGAACGGGAATGTCCACCAAGCGATAGCAACACTCAGCCGGTTCTGCAAAGAAGACCTAAGTCCAACAAAAAATTTACAAACACAGAGTTAATTCGCAAGGAACTAGAGACTCAACAAGACCTATGTGGTAAATTGGGCGAAATTTTAGCAGAAATTAAACCAAATAACGATAGATTGTGCCGTACTCTGGATCGTATGTGCGATCTATGTAAAAGAAAAAAAGTTTGTTGAATTGAAAAAGCATAACCTGAAAATGGAAAAGTTGCGAAAACGTGAAATTGAGGAGCAAATTGAATTTAATCGACGGACGTTAGAGTTAAAAGAATTAAAAATTGAAATTCTAAGACGAAAAACAAAAGACTGAGTTTTAAATTTTTTCAAATTTATTTAAGCGAATTTCAATGAATGAAATAGTTATTTATTTAGTTAAATATTTTCATTTTTATATATATGTATATAGTTTAGTTCAATGCGGTATTTGTGTTCCTTTTTTTGTACCATGAAATGAAGTATTGATGTTTGATTTTTCTAGAAATAAGTTTGATAACAAAGGTACCTTAATACTTTAAAATAAAAATAATGAAAGAATTTAAATTAATATTTTTCATTCAAAGAGTGTTTGTGATTTCGGTACGAATACCCTGACCTGCCCCCATATAGGTACTGTTTTCTTCGCCAATATGTTGATTTTCTAATGTACGAATTTCGTTCAAATATCCGTTGTCAGATGGCGTTGGCAAATTTGCTTCACTTTTGTAATGAATGCAAATTTTATGTAAAGCTGCGCAAACGTTAATATTTTTATTGCCTTTGCAGGAGAATAATACAACTCTCTTGCACTTAAAAGACACCTCCATCGATTTTTAAGAACACCATTTGTTCTTTCGATTATATTTCGACAACGCGTGTGAACTTCATTAAATTTTGACTCATGTGATCCACTTTCTGGAGTTCTGTATGGAGTAAGTAGCCAAGGCTCTAGAGGGTAACCAACGTCACCTGAAAACTTGTTGATTTCATTTGCATTCGTTTCATTGGTTTTAAGCTATTACCTAGTAGACGTACATTGCTGTGACTTTGCAAATAATTTTGTTCAATTTCTGATCTTAAGTCGCTTATGTTCCATATAAAGGCATCGTGGCAAGCACCAGGGTGTGTAGCATCGATAGCACGAATTCTCAGATTGCTGTCACATACCTGGAAAAATATTTATGTATATAATTTATATTTAATTTTGCTTTAGTTATATGCACAGCACTCACCAGCATAACATTTAAACTGCATTTGCCTTTTCTATTGTAAAATTGGTGAACGTTCTTGGAAGGGGTTGCTATGTTAACGTGTGTTCCATCAACACATCCTACAACTCCTGGTATTCCGAACTTTCCATAAAAATCGTGTGCAGTTTGACGTTGTTCTTCTAAAGTCGGCCAAGTTATCCATTGTGGACAAAGCAACGGTTGCAAAATGTTCAGCACCTCTGAAAATACCTCACTGAAACAAGATTGGCTAAGACCCACCTCATGATCCTTTCTAACGCCTTTTTGATGTCCTCTGCGAAAAAACGAACACATGCGCTTAACTTTACAATTGGCGGTACTCCAAATTTTTGCTTCAATGGTGGCAAGGAGTTGGTAAGAATATCTAGCAAATATTTGAATGCCGTCTTATTTAGCCTGTAACATTGTAGAAAGCTAGTTGAAGAGAAGTTAATTTGTTATTCAAAAGTACTGAAAATAGTAATTTTTAACTTACAGTGAGTCACTTAGCTCCAAAGGGTTAGAACTGTCCCTTAATTGCCTCCGAATCGCTTTCACATTTATTTTCTCCTCGCGCTCAATCAACACCAACCTAAGTGCAATACTAAACATTTTTGTCAAAATTTTGTATCTCTATTTTTGCTGTATTTTATGGAAATATATGTATGCTTGTTTACAAAATGTACGCAATTGCAAATAAATTATTTGTTCACTGCTAAGTCACAATAGAGCATCAGCTGTTCCGAAGTGAACTTTTGTTCGCCCGAAATTGCCGATAGGCGGAAAAAGTTCACCCGAACAAAAAAAGTGAAGGCGAAAAATTTTCCGCGTGAACTTCGCGATAAGGGTGATTGATTCAGCGCGAGGAGAATATAAATGTGAAAGCGATTCGGAGGCAATTAAGAGACAGTTATAACCTTTTGGAGCTAAGTGATTCACTGTAAGCTAATAATTACTATTTTCAGCACTTTTGAATAACAAGTTAATTTTTTTAATTAGCTTTGGCCAATATTACAGGCTAAACAAGCCGGCATTCTAATATTTACTAGATTCTTACCAACTCCTTGCCACCATTGAAGCTAAAATTTGGAGTTCCACCAATTGTAAAGTTGAGTACATGTCTTCGTTTTTTCGCATAGGGAAAAGGCGTTGGAAAGGACCATGAAGTGGGCCTTAGCCAATCTTGTTTCAGTGAGGTGCTCAACATTTTGGAATCGTTGCTTTGTCCACAATGGATAACTTGGCCGACTGATACGTTGTCATAAAAAATAGAATTTACATTCGTAGCAATACAGGAATTTCACTTCTTCCAACTCACCTTCCGATTGTGCATTATTTATTGATTTATTTCTAATAATAAAAGTAATTATAAGAGTATTAAATTTCAAAACAAAAAAATATTTAACATTTTCTTTTCCTCTCGTTCGCCTGTAAAATATAAGTGAACAAATTTGGGTATTCCCGCTGTTCATTTCGCCCGAACAAAGAGTTGCCGATAAGGTGAAATCTTTTTCGAACACGAAACATTTTTTCGCCATCCTCTGCGATAGGGTGAACAAAAACTGTGAATATTTTCGGGGGAAAACAAAACTCGCGATAAGGGTGATTATATTTTTAAGTAAATGACGGGTTATAAACTGCAATTATAAACCGAACAGTATCCGGCGAGCCTTGCAGATATTATGAAGGAACAAGGCGCATGTACTATTATTTATACTTAGATCAAGTAAAAATGCAAGCCTACCTAGAAAAAACGGTTCCCTAGTTCTACAAAGAAAACACTACCTGCCTTAAAAATATGATCTTGCTTGAAATGTACCTGGGTTTGAGGAAACGACACTAACAGTTTTTTGCATCAAATAACCCTTCGAAAATCTACCTGCTAACAAACTGATATACGAATACTAACACATATGTACCAGTAGGGTACTTAAGTATTAAATTGATATATTTACTTGAATGCTTATAACTATTGTATTAGTTCATCGACTTTGTTGAATGAAAGCTTATTTTTTTTGTAATAAATCAGAGCTTATAGAGAAAAGAAATCTGCAAAAAAATAAAAAGTTTTCGAGATCCTTCCTCGCAAAGTACAATTTTTTTTTATAATTTTACAAAAAAAATTGAAAAAATCCGTAATCTTCTTTATCTTTGAATCTGCATGGCCTAGTGTTATAAAAGTGTTGTATGCACAGTTTAATTACCTTTTAAAAGCTTCCAACCGTTTTCGAATTGCTCGATTCGTTCTTGAGATATATATGATTAAGTGGACCCAATTTATTTTTTTTTTTTTTTTTAAACTTTAATTCGTGAATATCTCAAAAATGTTACCATAGAATTAAAAATAACATTGATTTTCGGAATCAGGGGTGATTTTACATGGGAATTTCATAATGGCGCCTCTGGCGCAGAAAAAAATTGGAATTTGTTATCCAGTGTAATTGGGGAATAGAAGTTCCGAATTTTCGAAGTCAGCTGTTTTGTCAATTGAAATTTCGTTGTGCATTTCTGATTTTGTTTAAAAAATAGAAAAGTTTAATTATTGTTGCGAATTTGTTTGAAATTAAGAAATAAAATATAAACAATGCACAGTATTGCATTTCATGTGGTATTCACGTAAATGAGTAATGAATTGGTGCCACAGCAACATCAACAGAGGAGCATAATAATAAGAAGACGGCGGGATAACACAAATTCGCTGGAGTTGCCTGCTTTCATAAAAACAAAAAATTGAAAGCCGGTGGTTAAACCTTTTTTAATCAAACAATAATCAACAATTTTGTACACATTTATAGAAAAAACAACGTTCAAATGAAGGATTACATTGAATAACTTTTGACTTTATGGAGCGACATTCCGAAGTTGGACGAGGCAAGGCGCAGTTCGGATGTAACCAAACTAGGTGAAATTGTGCGAACGTGAGTCCCATTGATACAAATCACTACTCCTGGGAATGGGAGATATTCACAATGTTGAAAATCAAGACCCAGACACACCAAAATACAGACAAAATTCAAAATTTCCGACAAGTCAAAATACACACAAACAAAATTTGTCTTATTTGAAAAATAGACACATCAAAATGCAGACAAATCTTAATTTAGACGAATCAAAAATGCGCGAAAATACTATGGAGACCACCCCCGGTTTCGGAGGTACCCGCGGGTCTCTTTTCGGTTAATATCTTTTGAACGAGTTGCAATTTTTATTTTCCGCCTTCGGATGTCAAGACGCGTCGTTTGATACCTCTCGATATTTTTGGGCGCGTATTAGCAGTGTCATGCTGTCGTAAAGAATTACCCATTACAGCACTATGGATTTTTATTTCAATTAATATTTTGTATCTTATAAATGAAGATAAACCTATGTATGTTTAAATATGCTCAGCGAGGGATTCGCGTAGCCGGTGTTGGATCGGCTAAGGGTTATTTTTTTGAAGCGCGGCCGAAGGCCTCCTACGCGGAAAGGTGTTCTTGGCAATACTGGGGAACGCGTAGCCGGTGTTGGATCGGCTAAGGGTTATTTTTTTGAAGCGCGGCCGAGGGCCACCTACGCCGAAAGTTGTCCTGGGCAGAAATACTGTGGATCGCGTAGCCGGTGTGGTATCGTCTAAGGGTTATTTTTTTGAAGCGCGACCGAAGGCCGCCTACGCAGAAAGGTATTATGGGCTAAAATACGCGGAAAGGTATTATGGGCAGAGAACGCGTAGCCGGTGTTGGATCGGCTAAGGGTTATTTCTTTGAAGCGCGGCCAAAGGCCGCCTTCGCGGAAAGGTCTTCTGGGTAGAAATTTTGTGGATCGCGTAGCCGCCTACGCAGAAAGGTGTTCTTAATAGAAGAATCAGATTTTGGGACCAACAAGATACCATTTTTTGGTTTGTCGGTATTTTGTCTGTATTTGTCTGTATTTTGATTTGTCTGCAATTTTATTTGTCTGTATTTTAAATTATCTTTATTTTGATTTTCCTGCATTTCGATTTGTCTGTATTTTGATTTGTCTGCATTTTGAATGTCGACATTTTGAATTTCGGGATTTTGATTTTCTGTATTATGTTATACACCCCCTGGGAATCCTGTTTTAGAGTAAAATACAATTTTTGCTGTTTAGGTTTAAATCCACTTCGCATAAATATGCTCCTCAATAATATCTAAAACCAGTCCAACACCGAAATCATTTACAGCATTTTTGATAGCTACCATCAGCAAGGAATCTGAGTGTGGCGCATAATTTTAAAATAGGGATAAAGCCTTCCCTCGAACGCGTTTGCGGAAATGGTCCTTAATTGTGTTTAGTAATGAGCAAAATGCTTCCTTTAAATCTGCAAATTAACTTCAACTAAGTTGAGTTGTAAACGGTAATAGGGGCATTAAGTTAATTTATTTAAAAATGTATCTTTACCTTTTTTTATTATACATTTACGACGTTATTCATGAAAACTACAAAAGATTTATAAAGCTTTTCAAATTTACATTACCATACAAATTTCCAATTATATGAACCAAAGTGTATTCAACAAAGTGAGATTGACAGTTGTATATGAAATAAGGGACTATTCCATTATTCAATCACAAGAGGTTTGCTCGGCTGACACCATTTTTGACAATTGCGGCCACCTTTCTCCCAATTCGAATTGACATCTATTAACGGTGTAGTTTCTTTGCAAACCTTTAAACATATTAGTAGTAGAGAAGCAGGGAAATAATTTACAATTGTTAGATAAGTGTTGCATCATTCCTTGGTATTATTTTTCTGACTATGGCAAATTTATTAAATATATCAGGATGCACTGGTGGGGATGCAGCAAATATTTTATGAAACGAAACCTAAATCAAAATTTAAATTCATGGCCGACTAAAATAGCGAGTCAAGCAAAAATACTGCTAGTAAATACTAGAAATGTCGACCATATTGAACATCCACGTCGATGGCACTACGCTACCGACTGTCCTACACCCCAAAATCTTGGGTGTGACGTTTGATCAGGATCTACATTTTGGTGCGCACGCAACCGCAATTGTTCCAAGAATTCAGAGCCGTAATAAAATCCTCAAATCCCTTGCTGGCAGTACCTGGGGAAAAGATAAAAAAACGCTCTTGACCACATACAAAGCAATTAGCCAGCCGATTACGTGCTACGCGTCACCCATATGGTCGCCAAGCCTAAAAACCACCCACTGGAAGAAACTACATCATCATCATCATCATCCTCCTCAACTCCTATTGGAGCATAGGGCCTCGACCACCGACTTAAATCTTATTCTGTTAGGTGCAGTTCTTGTGATGTCATTCCACGTATATCCTGAAGAAACTACAGGCCTACCAAAATACTGCTCTCAGAATCGCCACGGGCTGTCTTCTTATGTCCCCAGAACACCATCTGCATAATGAGGCGAGAATACTCCCCATCAGGGAGAGAAATGAGATGCTGACCAAACAGTTTCTGTTGAATACCCAGAAACCTGGGCATCCCAACAGACATCTGATTGACGAACCAGCACCGCCTAGGGGCCTAAAGAGTCATCTCCGTAAGCATTTTGAGGAAATACGGCACCTGAGAACCCAGCCGTATGAAGCGGAAAAACACAAGCAGGTCCTTGGTGAACTCCATAGACAGGCGTCGGACCTTTATGTCGGGAATTGCCCGGTGAATCCAGTACTTGAAGAAAAATATCCAGAACTCGCAGAAGAGGAACGCATACTCCCCAGGGAAACGCGTGTCACTCTTGCTTAACTTCGTTCTGGATACTGTAACAGGTTAAACTCTTACCTATCCAGAATCAACCCCGACATACAAAATGTATGCCCTGCTTGCAATGTGTCCCCACATGACACCAACCATCTCTTTAATTGTAATGTGGAACCAACGCCTCTAACACCCCTTTCCTTATGGTCCACCCCTGTTGAAACGGCAAGTTTCCTTGGCTATTAGGTGGGGCGAGCATTGCTACAACAACAACAACAACAACTAGAAATGCCATAACGATGTGTTGTACTGTTTGAGCGTGTTATCTTATTCATTCCGTATGTTCAGAACATTTGTACATGTGCACACACATGTCATCAGCCGAAGTAGTTACTCACACATACACATGCATATGGCTATAAGAAAGGCATTAACTACAAATATACATGTATATAGCTGGTAACGAAGCATGAGATACAATTTTTCTCGAACTGTTCGCGAAACGATTAGACCTTAGGAGAAATGGGTGAACGAGAAAACCGAGAGTATAAAAGCAGCGCAAGCTGAGGAATGACGAATCAGTTTGATTTAAACACGCTTTGTGAAGTACGTGATATCGAAGTATAATTGTACTACTCCCAAAGTAAACTAAATAAAGACCATATCGCAATACTGAATATTGGAGTTATTTATTCGACAGTTCAGCGATACGAACGTTAGCAGAAGGTGCAAATTAGTCGGAATTACCCAGAATTCGTTACAATATTTAAATAACTTTTTGTATGTCTTTGCTCTTATTATAAATATTAGTTATTTGAATGATGAGAAAAGGATTCTGATTTAAGTGAAATGATTCGCTTTAACCGCAACAACACTTTCCTCGAAAAATAGGTCCTACTGAAATTTGTATATCTCAACAAATTTAATCGGAAAGTTTTTTGTACGAAATAATAAAAAAAAACTACTTTATTGCAGTGCGCAGTGGTCTTAAGGATTAAAATTTCCAGTTATGCAACAATCGATAAGGCTCGAAGTCGGACCTGTATGACTTGATAGTGTCATAGGTGAGTGCATACCATTTAGCTATACAGGGTGGTTTCTTTGACTGATATTTTGATTTTGAAAATTGGTTAAGGGCTTTGTGAATTGAGCTAACTATATATATTTCCAATTGATTGTTGTGTGCCGCTGTGATGGCTGAATGGTTATAGCAGCGGCGCCTAAACGTTGCCGATGAAGGAATTTAGCAGTTCCCGAAATGGGTCTATACAACGAGCTTTGGCAGTTGTCTAAATTTTTCTTTCTTCTATTCTAATTAAAAAATTTTTTTTTTCAATTAAGAAAAAATTTATCATAACAATAATAATGATAAAAAATTATTGTTAGGCCTTGAGCTCGATTCGAACCCGCGATCTATATATATTTCCGTAAAAAATGTTTCACTGTTTTTTTAGAAGAACCAGTGGAAAACAAAATTTTTTACTGACATACATTTATGAAATACTGAACGGGCTGTGACACGTTAATTTCCAATTCTTTTAATTAATTCCTTTGATACTGCAAAAGATTGGTGCCCAAAACACCCTTATCTAGCAATAGCATTAAGAACAAAATAATGTATATTATTTCTTGTAAAATAATAAATTTGTGTTTTTCAACCCCGTGACATAAGCCGGCAGGGAATAAACCATGGCTCAATTATATGGTTGGCTCATCTCATCAGTTGATTTTATTTATTTCATTGCATGGTCGATGGGATTGCCAAAAGGAGATGGCAAACTCAAAATGAAACCAACTCATTGGCAACATTTTCTTACACATACAAAAACTGCTAAGTTTTATGTTTCCATTCCATACCATTCGCACCAACCCCAATAGATAAATTTTGACAATTTGAACAGACATATTTTGTTATTGTACAGATGAGCCAACCATATAGTTGAACCATGCAATAAACATTTTCAGTTTTCTCTGTGACTATACTTGGGAACAATAATTTTAATCTGATGTGTGTATATTTCGAAAAGCTGTCTGCTTTGAAATAAAGATTTATTCAGACCATAGTTACTTATTATTAAAAATGTTAATATTCCGAATCAACATCACAATAAAAATTATACATACATATGTACCATGAAAACACAAAACAAGTTTATCTATGTATATATTTACTCAATACCCCATGACATAAACCGGCAGTGCAAATATTTTTTATCGAGTTTTCCCGGTGACTACGATTGGGAACAAAAATATTCTCCGATGTGTGTATGTGGCAAGATAATTTTATAGATTGTTACAAAGATTGAATTTGGTGTACATTGCAATGCAAAATAAAATTAAAAAAATCGCTATTAACTATAGAGCTTAAGTTGTTTTATAATTGCATCAATTTGTTTTTTCCTTTTTTGTTGTCTAGGTGAATGCCGTTTGTTACGGTGCTAAGATTATGTTGCCTGGTGTATTGAGGTACGAAGATGGTATTGAGATTGATCAAGAAATTGTTATTGTAACAACAAAGGGTGAAGCAATTTGTTTAGCTGTAGCACAAATGACTACAGCAACAATGGCATCGTGTGATGATGGTGTTGTGGCAAAAATCAAGCGAGTCATTATTATACTTATCCACGTAAATGGGGCCTAGGGCACAAAGCATCTGCAAAGAAAGCTCTAATTGCTTCAGGAAAACTAGACAAATATGGGCGTCCTAATGAGAACACTTCCAAGGAGTGGTTGACTGGCTTTGTCGATTACAATGCAAAGAGGCCAGCTGCAGCTCTTGCAGAACAAAGCGCAGAACCAACGAATGGTGCTAGTACAGAGGATGTTAAAAAGGTAAGAATCAGATTTCCAAAGTTTAACTCGATTTACACATAGGCTGTCCCTAATCGTCCGGAAAGTTCAATAAAAAAATTTCCGAATTAATTATACCCAGCTGTACTTGTGCACATTGTATTAAAACTTTGATTGGATAACGGTTGGTTGTACAGGTATAAAGGTATCGAGATTGATATAGACTTCATCAAGATATCAAATCATCATATATATCAAATCATCATAGATATCAAAATCATCATATATATCAAATCATCATAGATATCAAAATCATCAGTATCGAAAAAAATTTGATTGAGCCATGTCCGCCCGTCCGTCTATCCGTTAACACGATAACTTGAGTAAATATTTAGATATCTTCACCAAATTTGGTACACGAGCATATCTGGACCCAGAATAGATTGGTATTGAAAATGAGCGAAATCGGATAATAACCACGCCCACTTTTTATATATATAACATTTTGAAAAAACCTGATTATTTAGTAAATAATACACCTAGAATGTTGAAATTTGACGTGTGGACTGATATTGAGACTCTTGATAAAAATTTGAAAAAATTTTTTCAAATGGTCGTGCCACTGCCCACTTGTGATAAGCAAAATTTTACAAATATTAATCATAAATCAAAAGTCGTTTAACCTATCGTAACAAAATTCGGCAGAGAGGTTGCCTTTACTATAAGGAATGCTTTGAATAAAAATTAACGAAATCGGTTAAGGAGCACGGCCACTTTTATATAAAAGATTTTTAAAAGGGTCCTAGACGAATAAAATAAGCTATATCTTTGCAAAAAAGAGCTTTGTATCAATGGTATTTCATTTCCCAAGTGGATTTATAACAATAAATAGGAAAAACTTCAAATTTTTAAAAATGGGCGTGGCACCGCCCCTTTTATGACTAATTGTGTGTATATTTCGAAAAGCTAATTTTCTATGGTTCAGGAGCCATAACTCGAAGAAAAATTAGTTCAGAATAGAACCATATGTGTATGTATTATTGCGCAGCCTTGTAACACTATTAAGCACACAAAGCAAACAACAACAGCATATCAAGTGTACAGCTGGGTATGTAATGTTCGGTTTCACCCGAACTTAGACTTCCTTACTTGTTATATTTGATTTGTTGTTAATATGAGTTACTTTTGCAGGTGGAGGAACACATGAGCTGATTGTTGCTGTGATAAGGAATTCACAGAAGGGAAATGTAAGTATCAAAACTTAATAATGTTAATAAAATAAGTGAAACCCAGATCCAAATGATGAACAATTACTTTCGCCCCTAACTGAAATAAATTTAACTGTTGATTGCGATTGATTGGTCTTACTGATGTCGAAATTATTTAATAACATATTTTCTTCTCTTTGATTTATTACTAATTTATAAAATTGTAATTTTTAGGCGGAGCGTATTTGGATTGGTGTTGGGTGTTTCTAAGGGCACTGATGATTAAAAAAGTAAGTAATCATAATATTGTTACGATTTTTATGAAATTCCTGATATTGTGCACCTTCCGTTACCGTTCGAATCGCTGATCTGTCGAATAAAAAACTCAAATGTTCAGTATGTCAAATTTTCTGTATTTACAAGTCTACTGTGGCCTTAGTACAATTACACATTAGCCACAATATCTTGATATTGAAAAAAAAAACGGGACTTATTATTAAAGTTGTGTTTTTCATTTACGATCATTTACTTCGGTTCGTAATAATTTGTTATCGAGCAAGAACGTGATATTATCGTTTTTAATTTCCGCAACTCAAAAAACGACGAATCTTATCAAGCTTTCGACAAATACTGTTCGGTAACAAATTAGATGTCGATTTGCCTACATGTAAACTTAAATTGTGTAATGCTTTTGTGATTATTTAAGGAATGATTTCTTATTTAGAAGGAAAGAAACATGTTCTGTTAAGACTAAAACTCTTAAAATGACCAAAAACACTTGCAGCAGTGCCCCATCCAATAGGTGCGATCTCTCACCAGAGACGCCATTATGAAATTCCTATGTAAAATCACCTTCTGATTACGAAAATCAAGGTTATTTTTAATTCTATGGTCACGGGTTTGAGATATTTACGAATTGGGTCCACTTGAATCATATATATCTCAAGAACGAATTGAGCAATTCCAAAACGGTTTGCAGCTTTTAAAAGGTAATAAAATTTGCCACAAACTGTGCATACAACACTTTTTAGGCCCTGCAGATTCAAAGATAACGAACAATCATTACGGATTTTTTAAATTTTGTTTGTAAAAATACAAAAAAAATTTGTACTTTGCGAGGCAGGATCTCGAAAACTTTTTATTTTTTTGCAAATTTTTTTCTCTCTAGGCTCTGTTTTATTACAAAAAAAAAAAATAAACTTTCATTCAACAAAATCGATGGAACTAATACAAAAGTTATAAGCATTCAAATAAATATATCCATATAGTAAAACTTAAGTACCATACAAATAATAGCATATGTACATATGATTCTGTCTTAACTCCATGATCTTATTTTATAATTGAAAAAATTATGTGTCTCGTTTTGACGCTTATTTAGATTAGGATCGGTTTCTCTTATGAGAAACCAACAGTAGTCACCCTTCATAGCGACATCCCAGAATCCTTGATACCGACTTTCAATCATTTTCATTTGCTGGTGAAACCTTTCGCCATGCTCGTCACTTTCATCGCCAAGATTTTGCGGAAAAAAATTTAAATGGGAGTGTAGAAAATGAATTTTTAAAGACATATTTACTCCTGAAAGTATTTTAGATAATTACGTAAGTGACATATTAGTATATAATTTTCTTAGGCTGGATTTATCTTTCAATTCAGAACACATTTTTTGTTTACATTTTTCTCGTTCTTGTTTGTTCGGAACTGGACGATGAATTCAGATTTAGGGCTATATATTCTCATGTAAATTAAAAAATTTTCATACACATTTTTTGTTTATCGGGCAGATAGGTTTTAAAGTTAACTGAGAAAACGGTCTTAAATATGTTTTTTTATTTACCCATTTCCGCATAGTTTTTGATTAAGTCCTTCACTATCATCTCGTAGTTAGGATTTTTGTGTTTGCCTAAAAAAGAGGTAACGATCTTTTCAAAAGAAACCCACGCTGCTGCCTCCACTGGTGACAATAGTTATTGGTCATCATTTTCCTTATTTGCGGTCCCACAAAAATCCCTTCCTTTATTTTTGCTTCTGAAATCTCTGGAAAGATTGCCTTCAAATGATGAAAAGATTCGCCTTCTTTGTCCAAAGCCGTGATAAAGTTTTTGATAAGGCCGGGCTTGATGTGGAGCGGAGATAGAATTATTTTTTCCTTCTTTATAAGTGGGGAGTATTTTATGTTATCCACCCCAACTTGAAACTCGATTCGTTCTGGCAAGTTTTTTTATGATGTAGTGGTCTTGACGAGCTCGGCTATCCCATTTGCATAGATAGCAACAGTATTTTGTGTATCCACTTTGTAGACTACATAGCATTCCAACGACTTTAAGATCGGCACATATTTTCCAGTCATGTTCTTCGTATTTGATTAATTTGAGTTGTGCTTGTGACAAAGAGTTTCTTTCGTTTTCCTTTTGAAATCCAGTACAACATGATGCCGCGTTGTTGTTGTTGTTGTAGCAGTGCTTCGCCCCACCTAACAACCGCTACCGATCACAAATTGTCATCAATATCCTCTAACGGGAGTCCAAGGAAACTTGCTGTTTCAACAGGGGTGGACCATAATGAAAGGGGTGTTAGAGGCGTTGGTTCCACATTACAATTTAAGGGATGGTTGGTGTCATGTGGGGACACATCGCAAGCGGGGCATACGTTTTGTATGTCGGGGTTGATTCTGGATAGGTAAGAGTTTAACCTGTTACAGTATCCAGAAGGAAGTTGAGCAAGAATGACACGCGTTTCCCTGGGGAGTATGCGTTCCTCTTCCACAAGTTTTGGGTACTTTTCTTTGAGTACTGGATTCACCGGGCAATTCCTGACATAAAGGTCCGACGCCTGTTTGTGGAGTTCACCAAGGCCTGCTTGTTTTTTTTTGCTTCATACAGCTGGGTTCTCAGGTGCCGTATTTCCTCAAAATGCTTACGGAGATGACTCCTTAAGCCCCTAGGCGGTGTTGGCTCATCAATCAGATGGTTTCTGGGTATTCAACAGGAACTGTTTGGTTAGCATCTCATTTCTCTCCCTGATGGGGAGTACTCTCGCCTCATTATGTAGATGGTGTTCTGTGGACATAAGAAGACAGCCCGTGGCGATTCTGAGAGCAGTATTTTGGCAGGCCTGTAGCTTCTTCCAATGGGTAATGTTTAGGCTTGGCGACCATATGGGTGACGCGTAGCACCTAAACGGCTGGCCAATTGGTTTGTATGTAGTAATGAGCGTTTTTTTATCTTTTCCCCAGATACTGTCAGCAAGGGATTTGAGGATTTTATTACGGCTCTGGATTTTCGGAACAATTGCGGCTGCGTGCTCACCAAAATGTAGATCCTGATCAAACGTCACACCCAAGATTTTGGGGTGTAGGACAGTCGGTAGCGTAGTGCCATCGACGTGGATGTTCAAAATGGTCGACATTTGGGACGTCCATGTTGTAAATAAGGTCGCGGAAGATTTAGTCGGTGATAATGCCAGGTTTCGCGAGGCGAAAAAACTGGAGAGATCAGGGAGGTAGCCGTTTATTCTGTTGCAGAGCTCATCGATCTGTGGGCCTGTGGCCATTATATTGTGCAGTCATCGGCGTATGAAATGAAAGTGATGCCGCGTAATCAGATACTGCTTTTGACAATGAAACTGGAGCCGGAACTAAAATTAAATTTGATTCTGGCAATGTAGCTTCCGTTGAATTTAGTTCTGGTAATGACACTGTAGATACGCTCGCATAGGTTACTTTTCTTGACTTTCCAACCCCAAGTACTTTTGTAGTACAAATATAGCAGTCCGTTGAATGGCAAGTTGGTTCCCTCCACTTCATTGGTGTAATAAATTTCATATGTCGCCTAAATAGATAGTTTCAGAAATTAGTCAGCTATGCATTAAAAGGGAGCAAATTGCTAATTTTTACAACGCACCTTTTTGTTCCGGTTTCCGAAAAAATCAATTCAACTCGACATGTAGTGCACACAGTATTCGGTGTCCATGGTTTTTCGTTGTTTTTAGGCTCAATTCCAAAATACTTATAGTCACCCTTATCACGAAGTTCACGCGGAAAAGTGTTCGCCTTCACTTCTTTTGTTCGCGTGAACTTTTTCCACCTATCGGCAATTTCGGGCGAACAAAAGTTCACTTCGAAACAGCTAATGCTCTATTGAGAATTGGCAGTGAACAAATAATTTACTTACAATATTTCCTTAAAATACAACAAAAATATAAATAAAAAATTAATAAAATAATGTTTAGTATTGCACTTAGGTTGGTATTGATTGAGCGCGAGGCGAATATATATGTAAAAGCGATTCGGAGACAATTATTTATCTATCTATTTATTTATCTATCTATTTATTTATTTAATCTTGAAATTGTTACATTTCTTACAGACTAATTACAAATGTAGGCAAATACCAACTAACTTAACTGGTCATTAAGTAGCATTTTAAACCTATTTTCACAAAAGGAGAAATCCAAAACTGAAGATTTCGGAAGCAAATTAAACTCTTTAAGAGCTCTGACAACAGGAGCATTGGCAGCATAATTAGTCCTCGCCAGCCCCACATAAAATGTGGCATGATTCCTTAAACAAATATTAGGAATAACAAAGAAAATACGTTCAAGTAAAAAGGGGCAGTCCACCACCCCAGATATCAAATTAAAAATGAAAGTTAGGGATAAGAAGGTTCTCCTACAATTTAGTGTATTAAGACCGATAAGCAAACATCTAGACTCATAAGCGGGAACCGGAAGTTCAAAATGAAGGGGTCGCAGAGCATACTTAATAAAGATTTTCTGAACTCTCTCCAATCGAACAATATGACAAGAATAATACGGACGCCAAATAAAAGCAGCATATTCTAGTTTCGAGCGTACCAGTGAAGTAAAGAGTGTCTTTAAAGTATACGGATCGGAGAAATCTGAACTGAAACGTCTGACAAAAGCCAGCATAGAGTACGACTTAGCTATGGTATAGTTAAGATGGCTATGAAAAGTAAACTTGGAATCAAAGACCACCCCAAGATCAGTGATTTTAGAAACAATGTCTAGTTGTGAGCCACCAATAAAATATGAAGTAGGGATAAGAGTACGGGACTTGGAATAGGAGACATGGGAGCATTTTTTTATATTTAAGGGAAGCATATTTTTCTGACACCAAGCTACAACATTGTCAAGATCACTCTGAAGTTTCGTCGAGTCAGAGGAACACGTTATTTTGCTAAAAATCTTCATGTCATCAGCATACAAGAGACATTTAGAATATTTAAAACAAGTAGTAATATCATTGATGAACATCACAAAAAGAATCGGACCCAATATACTTCCCTGAGGAACCCCAGAGGAGGCAATAAAAGAATACGAGGACACCCCATCAACTACAACTTCACATGATCTATTAGAAAGATACGATTTAATCCAATTTAAAAAATTTGAATGAAAACCAAAACTTTGTAACTTTGATAACAAAATACGATGGTTAACTTTATCAAACGCTTTCGAAAAATCCGTATACACTGTGTCAACTTGGGCGCGGTTACTAAAGGCTTCAATGCAGTATTCGGAGAAAACTGCTAAATTAGAAGTGGTTGATCTCCCAGACATGAATCCATGCTGATCAACAGAGATGAGACGATGAATGGAGAAAAGAATTTTATTTTTCACTATGCATTCAAAAAGTTTTGAGACAGTGGAAATTTTAGAAATAGGGCGATAATTGGAAATATCGTTTTTATTGCCAGATTTAAAAACTGGCGTGATAAAGGAGATTTTCCATGCATCAATGAAGACGCCTTGCTCAAGGGATTTATTGAAAAGCAGCCAGATCGGGTAGGCGAGAGCTGCGCAGTTTTTAAAAAGGTGAGACGACAACCCATCGACATCAGTCTGAGACGACATCTTGATTTGACGAATCCCAAGTTCAATATCATCTAACGAGAGTTCAAGAGCCCCAAAGTTTAGTGAAAAACCACTAGCATCCAAGGCACTAAAAAAACCACCCCTACTCAAGACAGGGTCAGCCTCGAAATTCGTGCTGAAAAAATCTGCAAAAAGATTTGCAGCATCTAGAGCCGAATCCGCTTGTGTATCTTTGTAAAATACAGCAGAGGGAATACTAGAACACGATCTCTTTGACTTCACATAACGCCAAAAAGCCTTCGGATTCACTTTAATATCGTCTTCAAATTTACTTATATAATTCCGCTTCAAAACTTTGCTCAATTAAGGGACAGTCCTAACCCTTTGGAGCTAAATTCGTTTTTTTCGCAAAGGGAAAAAGCGTTGGAAAGGACCATGAAGTGGGTCTTAGGTAATCTTGTTTCAGTGAGGTAATCAATATTTTGGAACCGTTGCTTTGTCCACTGATACTTGGCCGACTGATACGTTGTGAAAAAATAGAATTTACATACTTGGCAATACAGGAATTTCACTTTTTTCCGCCCAGCTCACGATTGTGCATTATTTATTGATTTATTTCTAATAATAGAAGTACATATAATTATAAGAGTATCAAATTTCAAAACAAAAAATTAATTACATTTTGTTTTCCTCTCGTTCGTCTGTAAAATATAAGTGAACAAATTTTGGTTTCCCCGCTATTCATTTCGCCCGAACAAAGAGTTGCCGATAACGAGAAATCTTTTTCGAACATGAAAAATTGTTTCGCCACCCTCTACGATAGGGTGAACAAAAACTGAATATTTTCGGGTGAAAATAAAACTCGCGATAAGGGTGAATATGTAACTTTCAAAGGATTTGAAAACACACGTCGCATCCTTTTAACGATAAATTGACCGCAGATGAAACAACATATCCGGATCATTTGTACACTCAAACTCTCGCCGCGTTTTATTCATATTCACCCTTATCGCGAAGTTCACGCGGAAAAGTGTTCGCCTTCACCTCTTTTGATCGGGTTAACTTTTTCCGCCTATCAGCAATTTCGGGCGAACAAACTTCACTTCGAAACAGCTGATGCTCTATTGTGAATTAGCAGCGAACGAAATTTACTTGCAATTGTGTAAATTTTGTAACCAAGCATATATTTCCTTAAAATACAACAAAGATAATAGAGATAAAAAATGTATAAATTAATGTTTAGTATTGCACTTAGGTTGGTATTCACCCTTATCGCGAGTTTTATTTTCACCCGAATTATTCACAGTTTTTGTTCACCCCATCGCAAAAGGTGGCGAACAAATGTCTCATGTTCGAAAAAGATTTCGCCTTATTGGCAACTCTTTGTTCGGGCGAAATGAACAGCGGGGAAACCCCAAATTTATTCACTTATATTTTACAGGCGAACGCAGGCGAACGAAAGAAAATAAAAATGTGAGTAATTTTTTTTTTTTTTGCATATTGATATTCTTATAATTTTATGTATTTTTATTATTAGGACTAAATCAATAAATAATGCGCAATCAGAAATGCTACTTAAAAAAATGATGCAAAATCCCGAAATTGCAAGAGGGTTTTCAAAAGAAAATCGGGGAAAAGACGTGGACTTCTGGAAGCAGCTAAGTTTATGTTTAAATAGCCTTAGTCCACCCATTAAGAGTGAAACTGAGTGGAAAAAAGTAAAGCTCCTTTATTGCTAAGTAAGTAAACTCAATTTTTTATGACAACGTATCTCTTTTTAGGTATGGAATGACCAAAAAAGATATGTACGGAAGAAGGCATCAAAAAATGCTATTTACGCGAGGGGGACAGGAGGCGGGCCCAACAAAACACAAAAGCTTTCGACTGCAGAAGAGGCAATATACCAACTGCTGGATTTAAAAGATTCAGTTGAAGGTATTCAAGACTCACATAGCTACGGAGTTCCTTCAAAAAAGGCCAAAATTAGTTCGCCAATCGAAATAGTATCGAACATTGTACTTTGCGACGGTCCTGGTTGTAGTAGCGATGACGTCCCTGGTTGTAGTACGGATTTGCCTATAAGCATGGCGGACAGCGAACCTGTTGATCTTGTTGCTGATGAACGGGAATGTCCACCAAGCGATAGCAACACTCAGCCGGTTCTGCAAAGAAGACCTAAGTCCAACAAAAAATTTACAAACACAGAGTTAATTCGCAAGGAACTAGAGACTCAACAAGACCTATGTGTTAAATTGGGCGAAATTTTAGCAGAAATTAAACCAAATAACGATAGATTGTGCCGTACTCTGGATCGTATGTGCGATCTATGTAAAAGAAAAAAAGTTTGTTGAATTGAAAAAGCATAACCTGAAAATGGAAAAGTTGCGAAAACGTGAAATTGAGGAGCAAATTGAATTTAATCGACGGACGTTAGAGTTAAAAGAATTAAAAATTGAAATTCTAAGACGAAAAAAAAAAAGACTGAGTTTTAAATTTTTTCAAATTTATTTAAGCGAATTTCAATGAATGAAATAGTTATTTATTTAGTTAAATATTTTCATTTTTATATATATGTATATAGTTTAGTTCAATGCGGTATTTGTGTTCCTTTTTTTGTACCATGAAATGAAGTATTGATGTTTGATTTTTCTAGAAATAAGTTTGATAACAAAGGTACCTTAATACTTTAAAATAAAAATAATGAAAGAATTTAAATTAATATTTTTCATTCAAAGAGTGTTTGTGATTTCGGTACGAATACCCTGACCTGCCCCCATATAGGTACTGTTTTCTTCGCCAATATGTTGATTTTCTAATGTACGAATTTCGTTCAAATATCCGTTGTCAGATGGCGTTGGCAAATTTGCTTCACTTTTGTAATGAATGCAAATTTTATGTAAAGCTGCGCAAACGTTAATATTTTTATTGCCTTTGCAGGAGAATAATACAACTCTCTTGCACTTAAAAGACACCTCCATCGATTTTTAAGAACACCATTTGTTCTTTCGATTATATTTCGACAACGCGTGTGAACTTCATTAAATTTTGACTCATGTGATCCACTTTCTGGAGTTCTGTATGGAGTAAGTAGCCAAGGCTCTAGAGGGTAACCAACGTCACCTGAAAACTTGTTGATTTCATTTGGATTCGTTTCATTGGTTTTAAGCTATTGCCTAGTAGACGTACATTGCTGTGACTTTGCAAATAATTTTGTTCAATTTCTGATCTTAAGTCGCTTATGTTCCATATAAAGGCATCGTGGCAAGCACCAGGGTGTGTAGCATCGATAGCACGAATTCTCAGATTGCTGTCACATACCTGGAAAAATATTTATGTATATAATTTATATTTAATTTTGCTTTAGTTATATGCACAGCACTCACCAGCATAACATTTAAACTGCATTTGCCTTTTCTATTGTAAAATTGGTGAACGTTCTTGGAAGGGGTTGCTATGTTAACGTGTGTTCCATCAACACATCCTACAACTCCTGGTATTCCGAACTTTCCATAAAAATCGTGTGCAGTTTGACGTTGTTCTTCTAAAGTCGGCCAAGTTATCCATTGTGGACAAAGCAACGGTTGCAAAATGTTCAGCACCTCTGAAAATACCTCACTGAAACAAGATTGGCTAAGACCCACCTCATGATCCTTTCTAACGCCTTTTTGATGTCCTCTGCGAAAAAACGAACACATGCGCTTAACTTTACAATTGGCGGTACTCCAAATTTTTGCTTCAATGGTGGCAAGGAGTTGGTAAGAATATCTAGCAAATATTTGAATGCCGTCTTATTTAGCCTGTAACATTGTAGAAAGCTAGTTGAAGAGAAGTTAATTTGTTATTCAAAAGTACTGAAAATAGTAATTTTTAACTTACAGTGAGTCACTTAGCTCCAAAGGGTTAGAACTGTCCCTTAATTGCCTCCGAATCGCTTTCACATTTATTTTCTCCTCGCGCTCAATCAACACCAACCTAAGTGCAATACTAAACATTTTTGTCAAAATTTTGTATCTCTATTTTTGCTGTATTTTATGGAAATATATGTATGCTTGTTAACAAAATGTACGCAATTGCAAATAAATTATTTGTTCACTGCTAAGTCACAATAGAGCATCAGCTGTTCCGAAGTGAACTTTTGTTCGCCCGAAATTGCCGATAGGCGGAAAAAGTTCACCCGAACAAAAAAAGTGAAGGCGAAAAATTTTCCGCGTGAACTTCGCGATAAGGGTGATTGATTCAGCGCGAGGAGAATATAAATGTGAAAGCGATTCGGAGGCAATTAAGAGACAGTTATAACCTTTTGGAGCTAAGTGATTCACTGTAAGCTAATAATTACTATTTTCAGCACTTTTGAATAACAAGTTAATTTTTTTAATTAGCTTTGGCCAATATTACAGGCTAAACAAGCCGGCATTCTAATATTTACTAGATTCTTACCAACTCCTTGCCACCATTGAAGCTAAAATTTGGAGTTCCACCAATTGTAAAGTTGAGTACATGTCTTCGTTTTTTCGCATAGGGAAAAGGCGTTGGAAAGGACCATGAAGTGGGCCTTAGCCAATCTTGTTTCAGTGAGGTGCTCAACATTTTGGAATCGTTGCTTTGTCCACAATGGATAACTTGGCCGACTGATACGTTGTCATAAAAAATAGAATTTACATTCGTAGCAATACAGGAATTTCACTTCTTCCAACTCACCTTCCGATTGTGCATTATTTATTGATTTATTTCTAATAATAAAAGTAATTATAAGAGTATTAAATTTCAAAACAAAAAAATATTTAACATTTTCTTTTCCTCTCGTTCGCCTGTAAAATATAAGTGAACAAATTTGGGTATTCCCGCTGTTCATTTCGCCCGAACAAAGAGTTGCCGATAAGGTGAAATCTTTTTCGAACACGAAACATTTTTTCGCCATCCTCTGCGATAGGGTGAACAAAAACTGTGAATATTTTCGGGGGAAAACAAAACTCGCGATAAGGGTGATTATATTTTTAAGTAAATGACGGGTTATAAACTGCAATTATAAACCGAACAGTATCCGGCGAGCCTTGCAGATATTATGAAGGAACAAGGCGCATGTACTATTATTTATACTTAGATCAAGTAAAAATGCAAGCCTACCTAGAAAAAACGGTTCCCTAGTTCTACAAAGAAAACACTACCTGCCTTAAAAATATGATCTTGCTTGAAATGTACCTGGGTTTGAGGAAACGACACTAACAGTTTTTTGCATCAAATAACCCTTCGAAAATCTACCTGCTAACAAACTGATATACGAATACTAACACATATGTACCAGTAGGGTACTTAAGTATTAAATTGATATATTTACTTGAATGCTTATAACTATTGTATTAGTTCATCGACTTTGTTGAATGAAAGCTTATTTTTTTTTGTAATAAATCAGAGCTTATAGAGAAAAGAAATCTGCAAAAAAATAAAAAGTTTTCGAGATCCTTCCTCGCAAAGTACAATTTTTTTTATAATTTTACAAAAAAAATTGAAAAATCCGTAATCTTCTTTATCTTTGAATCTGCATGGCCTAGTGTTATAAAAGTGTTGTATGCACAGTTTAATTACCTTTTAAAAGCTTCCAACCGTTTTCGAATTGCTCGATTCGTTCTTGTGATATATATGATTAAGTGGACCCAATTTATTTTATTTTTTTTTTTTTTAAACTTTAATTCGTGAATATCTCAAAAATGTTACCATAGAATTAAAAATAACATTGATTTTCGGAATCAGGGGTGATTTTACATGGGAATTTCATAATGGCGCCTCTGGTGCAGAAAAAAATTGGAATTTGTTATCCAGTGTAATTGGGGAATAGAAGTTCCGAATTTTCGAAGTCAGCTGTTTTGTCAATTGAAATTTCGTTGTGCATTTCTGATTTTGTTTAAAAAATAGAAAAGTTTAATTATTGTTGCGAATTTGTTTGAAATTAAGAAATAAAATATAAACAATGCACAGTATTGCATTTCATGTGGTATTCACTTAAATGAGTAATGAATTGGTGCCACAGCAACATCAACAGAGGAGCATAATAATAAGAAGACGGCGGGATAACACAAATTCGCTGGAGTTGCCTGCCTTCATAAAAACAAAAAATTGAAAGCCGGTGGTTAAACCTTTTTTAATCAAACAATAATCAACAATTTTGTACACATTTATAGAAAAAACAACGTTCAAATGAAGGATTACATTGAATAACTTTTGACTTTATGGAGCGACATTCCGAAGTTGGACGAGGCAAGGCGCAGTTCGGATGCAACCAAACTAGGTGAAATTATGCGAACGTGAGTCCCATTGATACAAATCACTACTCCTGGGAATGGGAGATATTCACAATGTTGAAAATCAAGACCCAGACACACCAAAATACAGACAAAATTCAAAATTTCCGACAAGTCAAAATACAGACAAACCAAAAATAAGACAAATCGAAAAATAGACACATCAAAATGCAGACAAATCTTAATTTAGACGAATCAAAAATGCGCGAAAATACTATGGAGACCACCCCCGGTTTCGGAGGTACCCGCGGGTCTCTTTTCGGTTAATATCTTTTGAACGAGTTGCAATTTTTATTTTCCGCCTTCGGATGTCAAGACGCGTCGTTTGATACCTCTCGATATTTTTGGGCGCGTATTAGCAGTGTCATGCTGTCGTAAAGAATTACCCATTACAGCACTATGGATTTTTATTTCAATTAATATTTTGTATCTTATAAATGAAGATAAACCTATGTATGTTTAAATATGCTCAGCGAGAGATTCGCGTAGCCGGTGTTGGATCGGCTAAGGGTTATTTTTTTGAAGCGCGGCCGAAGGCCTCCTACGCGGAAAGGTGTTCTTGGCAGAAATACTGGGGAACGCGTAGCCGGTGTTGGATCGGCTAAGGGTTATTTTTTTGAAGCGCGGCCGAGGGCCACCTACGCCGAAAGTTGTCCTGGGCAGAAATACTGTGGATCGCGTAGCCGGTGTGGTATCGTCTAAGGGTTATTTTTTTGAAGCGCGACCGTAGGCCGCCTACGCAGAAAGGTATTATGGGCTAAAATACGCGGAAAGGTATTATGGGCAGAGAACGCGTAGCCGGTGTTGGATCGGCTAAGGGTTATTTCTTTGAAGCGCGGCCAAAGGCCACCTTCGCGGAAAGGTCTTCTGGGTAGAAATTTTGTGGATCGCGTAGCCGCCTACGCAGAAAGGTGTTCTTAATAGAAGAATCAGATTTTGGGACCAACAAGATACCATTTTTTGGTTTGTCGGTATTTTGTCTGTATTTGTCTGTATTTTGATTTGTCTGCAATTTTATTTGTCTGTATTTTAAATTATCTTTATTTTGATTTTCCTGCATTTCGATTTGTCTGTATTTTGATTTGTCTGCATTTTGAATGTCGACATTTTGAATTTCGGGATTTTGATTTTCTGTATTATGTTATACACCCCCTGGGAATCCTGTTTTAGAGTAAAATACAATTTTTGCTGTTTAGGTTTAAATCCACTTCGCATAAATATGCTCCTCAATAATATCTAAAACCAGTCCAACACCGAAATCATTTACAGCATTTTTGATAGCTACCATCAGCAAGGAATCCTGAGTGTGGCGCATAATTTTAAAATAGGGATAAAGCCTTCCCTCGAACGCGTTTGCGGAAATGGTCCTTAATTGTGTTTAGTAATGAGCAAAATGCTTCCTTTAAATCTGCAAATTAACTTCAACTAAGTTGAGTTGTAAACGGTAATAGGGGCATTAAGTTAATTTATTTAAAAATGTATCTTTACCTTTTTTTATTATACATTTACGACGTTATTCATGAAAACTACAAAAGATTTATAAAGCTTTTCAAATTTACATTACCATACAAATTTCCAATTATATGAACCAAAGTGTATTCAACAAAGTGAGATTACCAGTTGTATATGAAATAAGGGACTATTCCATTATTCAATCACAAGAGGTTTGCTCGGCTGACACCATTTTTGACAATTGCGGCCACCTTTCTCCCAATTCGAATTGACATCTATTAACGGTGTAGTTTCTTTGCAAACCTTTAAACATATTAGTAGTAGAGAAGCAGGGAAATAATTTACAATTGTTAGATAAGTGTTGCATCATTCCTTGGTATTATTTTTCTGACTATGGCAAATTTATTAAATATATCAGGATGCACTGGTGGGGATGCAGCAAATATTTTATGAAACGAAACCTAAATCAAAATTTAAATTCATGGCCGACTAAAATAGCGAGTCAAGCAAAAATACTGCTAGTAAATACTAGAAATGTCGACCATATTGAACATCCACGTCGATGGCACTACGCTACCGACTGTCCTACACCCCAAAATCTTGGGTGTGACGTTTGATCAGGATCTACATTTTGGTGCGCACGCAACCGCAATTGTTCCAAGAATTCAGAGCCGTAATAAAATCCTCAAATCCCTTGCTGGCAGTACCTGGGGAAAAGATAAAAAAACGCTCTTGACCACATACAAAGCAATTAGCCAGCCGATTACGTGCTACGCGTCACCCATATGGTCGCCAAGCCTAAAAACCACCCACTGGAAGAAACTACAGGCCTACCAAAATACTGCTCTCAGAATCGCCACGGGCTGTCTTCTTATGTCCCCAGAACACCATCTGCATAATGAGGCGAGAATACTCCCCATCAGGGAGAGAAATGAGATGCTGACCAAACAGTTTCTGTTGAATACCCAGAAACCTGGGCATCCCAACAGACATCTGATTGACGAACCAGCACCGCCTAGGGGCCTAAAGAGTCATCTCCGTAAGCATTTTGAGGAAATACGGCACCTGAGAACCCAGCCGTATGAAGCGGAAAAACACAAGCAGGTCCTTGGTGAACTCCATAGACAGGCGTCGGACCTTTATGTCGGGAATTGCCCGGTGAATCCAGTACTTGAAGAAAAATATCCAGAACTCGCAGAAGAGGAACGCATACTCCCCAGGGAAACGCGTGTCACTCTTGCTTAACTTCGTTCTGGATACTGTAACAGGTTAAACTCTTACCTATCCAGAATCAACCCCGACATACAAAATGTATGCCCTGCTTGCAATGTGTCCCCACATGACACCAACCATCTCTTTAATTGTAATGTGGAACCAACGCCTCTAACACCCCTTTCCTTATGGTCCACCCCTGTTGAAACGGCAAGTTTCCTTGGCTATTAGGTGGGGCGAGCATTGCTACAACAACAACAACAACAACTAGAAATGCCATAACGATGTGTTGTACTGTTTGAGCGTGTTATCTTATTCATTCCGTATGTTCAGAACATTTGTACATGTGCACACACATGTCATCAGCCGAAGTAGTTACTCACACATACACATGCATATGGCTATAAGAAAGGCATTAACTACAAATATACATGTATATAGCTGGTAACGAAGCATGAGATACAATTTTTCTCGAACTGTTCGCGAAACGATTAGACCTTAGGAGAAATGGGTGAACGAGAAAACCGAGAGTATAAAAGCAGCGCAAGCTGAGGAATGACGAATCAGTTTGATTTAAACACGCTTTGTGAAGTACGTGATATCGAAGTATAATTGTACTACTCCCAAAGTAAACTAAATAAAGACCATATCGCAATACTGAATATTGGAGTTATTTATTCGACAGTTCAGCGATACGAACGTTAGCAGAAGGTGCAAATTAATCGGAATTACCCAGAATTCGTTACAATATTTAAAGAACTTTTTGTATGTCTTTGCTCTTATTATAAATATTAGTTATTTGAATGATGAGAAAAGGATTCTGATTTAAGTGAAATGATTCGCTTTAACCGCAACAACACTTTCCTCGAAAAATAGGTCCTACTGAAATTTGTATATCTCAACAAATTTAATCGGAAAGTTTTTTGTACGAAATAATAAAAAAAAACTACTTTATTGCAGTGCGCAGTGGTCTTAAGGATTAAAATTTCCAGTTATGCAACAATCGATAAGGCTCGAAGTCGGACCTGTATGACTTGATAGTGTCATAGGTGAGTGCATACCATTTAGCTATACAGGGTGGTTTCTTTGACTGATATTTTGATTTTGAAAATTGGTTAAGGGCTTTGTGAATTGAGCTAACTATATATATTTCCAATTGATTGTTGTGTGCCGCTGTGATGGCTGAATGGTTATAGCAGCGGCGCCTAAACGTTGCCGATGAAGGAATTTAGCAGTTCCCGAAATGGGTCTATACAACGAGCTTTGGCAGTTGTCTAAATTTTTCTTTCTTCTATTCTAATTAAAAATTTTTTTTTTCAATTAAGAAAAAATTTATCATAACAATAATAATGATAAAAAATTATTGTTAGGCCTTGAGCTCGATTCGAACCCGCGATCTATATATATTTCCGTAAAAAATGTTTCACTGTTTTTTTAGAAGAACCAGTGGAAAACAAAATTTTTTACTGACATACATTTATGAAATACTGAACGGGCTGTGACACGTCAATTTCCAATTCTTTTAATTAATTCCTTTGATACTGCAAAAGATTGGTGCCCAAAACACCCTTATCTAGCAATAGCATTAAGAACAAAATAATGTATATTATTTCTTATAAAATAATAAATTTGTGTTTTTCAACCCCGTGACATAAGCCGGCAGGGAATAAACCATGGCTCAATTATATGGTTGGCTCATCTCATCAGTTGATTTTATTTATTTCATTGCATGGTCGATGGGATTGCCAAAAGGAGATGGCAAACTCAAAATGAAACCAACTCATTGGCAACATTTTCTTACACATACAAAAACTGCTAAGTTTTATGTTTCCATTCCATACCATTCGCACCAACCCCAATACATAAATTTTGACAATTTGAACAGACATATTTTGTTATTGTACAGATGAGCCAACCATATAGTTGAACCATGCAATAAACATTTTCAGTTTTCTCTGTGACTATACTTGGGAACAATAATTTTAATCTGATGTGTGTATATTTCGAAAAGCTGTCTGCTTTGAAATAAAGATTTATTCAGACCATAGTTACTTATTATTAAAAATGTTAATATTCCGAATCAACATCACAATAAAAATTATACATACATATGTACCATGAAAACACAAAACAAGTTTATCTATGTATATATTTACTCAATACCCCATGACATAAACCGGCAGTGCAAATATTTTTTATCGAGTTTTCCCGGTGACTACGATTGGGAACAAAAATATTCTCCGATGTGTGTATGTGGCAAGATAATTTTATAGATTGTTACAAAGATTGAATTTGGTGTACATTGCAATGCAAAATAAAATTAAAAAAATCGCTATTAACTATAGAGCTTAAGTTGTTTTATAATTGCATCAATTGGTTTTTTCCTTTTATGTTGACTAGGTGAATGCCGTTTGTTACGGTGCTAAGATTATGTTGCCTGGTGTATTGAGGTACGAAGATGGTATTGAGATTGATCAAGAAATTGTTATTGTAACAACAAAGGGTGAAGCAATTTGTTTAGCTGTAGCACAAATGACTACAGCAACAATGGCATCGTGTGATGATGGTGTTGTGGCAAAAATCAAGCGAGTCATTATTATACTTATCCACGAAAATGGGGCCTAGGGCATAAAGCATCTGCAAAGAAAGCTCTAATTGCTTCAGGAAAACTAGACAAATATGGGCGTCCTAATGAGAACACTTCCAAGGAGTGGTTGACTGGCTTTGTCGATTACAATGCAAAGAGGCCAGCTGCAGCTCTTGCAGAACAAAGCGCAGAACCAACGAATGGTGCTAGTACAGAGGATGTTAAAAAGGTAAGAATCAGATTTCCAAAGTTTAACTCGATTTACACATAGGCTGTCCCTAATCGTCCGGAAAGTTCAATAAAAAAATTTCCGAATTAATTATACCCAGCTGTACTTCTGCACATTGTATTAAAACTTTGATTGGATAACGGTTGGTTGTACAGGTATAAAGGTATCGAGATTGATATAGACTTCATCAAGATATCAAATCATCATAGATATCAAATCATCATAGATATCAAAATCATCAGTATCGAAAAAAATTTGATTGAGCCATGTCCGCCCGTCCGTCTATCCGTTAACACGATAACTTGAGTAAATATTTAGATATCTTCACCAAATTTGGTACACGAGCATATCTGGACCCAGAATAGATTGATATTGAAAATGAGCGAAATCGGATAACCACGCCCACTTTTTATATATATAACATTTTGAAAAACACAAAAAACCTGATTATTTAGTAAATAATACACCTAGAATGTTGAAATTTGACGTGTGGACTGATATTGAGACTCTTGATAAAAATTTGAAAAAATTTTTTCAAATGGTCGTGCCACTGCCCACTTGTGATAAGCTAAATTTTACAAATATTAATCATAAATCAAAAGTCGTTTAACCTATCGTAACAAAATTCGGCAGAGAGGTTGCCTTTACTATAAGGAATGCTTTGAATAAAATTAACGAAATCGGTTAAGGAGCACGCCCACTTTTATATAAAAGATTTTTAAAAGGGTCCTAGACGAATAAAATAAGCTATATCTTTGCAAAAAAGAGTTATGTATCAATGGTATTTCATTTCCCAAGTGGATTTATAACAATAAATAGGAAAAACTTCAAATTTTTAAAAATGGGCGTGGCACCGCCCCTTTTATGACTAATTGTGTATATATTTCGAAAAGCTAATTTTCTATGGTTCAGGAGCCATAACTCGAAGAAAAATTAGTTCAGAATAGAACCATATGTGTATGTATTATTGCGCAGCCTTGTAACACTATTAAGCACACAAAGCAAACAACAACAGCATATCAAGTGTACAGCTGGGTATGTAATGTTCGGTTTCACCCGAACTTAGACTTCCTTACTTGTTATATTTGATTTGTTGTTAATATGAGTTACTTTTGCAGGTGGAGGAACACATGAGCTGATTGTTGCTGTGATAAGGAATTCACAGAAGGGAAATGTAAGTATCAAAACTTAATAATGTTAATAAAATAAGTGAAACCCAGATCCAAATGATGAACAATTACTTTCGCCCCTAACTGAAATAAATTTAACTGTTGATTGCGATTGATTGGTCTTACTGATGTCGAAATTATTTAATAACATATTTTCTTCTCTTTGATTTATTACTAATTTATAAAATTGTAATTTTTAGGCGGAGCGTATTTGGATTGGTGTTGGGTGTTTCTAAGGGCACTGATGACTAAAAAAGTAAGTAATCATAATATTACGATTTTTATGAAATTCCTGATATTGTGCACCTTCCGTTACCGTTCGAATCGCTGATCTGTCGAATAAAAAACTCAAATGTTCAGTATGTCAAATTTTCTGTATTTACAAGTCTACTGTGGCCTTAGTACAATTACACATTAGCCACAATATCTTGATATTGAAAAAAAAAAAAACGGGACTTATTATTAAAGTTGTGTTTTTCATTTACGATCACTTACTTCGGTTCGTAATAATTTGTTATCGAGCAAGAACGTGATATTATCGTTTTTAATTTCCGCAACTCAAAAAACGACGAATCTTATCAAGCTTTCGACAAATACTGTTCGGTAACAAATTAGATGTCGATTTGCCTACATGTAAACTTAAATTGTGTAATGCTTTTGTGATTATTTAAGGAATGATTTCTTATTTAGAAGGAAAGAAACATGTTCTGTTAAGACTAAAACTCTTAAAATCACCAAAAACACTTGCAGCAGTGCCCCATCCAATAGGTGCGATCTCTCACCAGAGACGCCATTATGAAATTCCTATGTAAAATCACCTTCTGATTACGAAAATCAAGGTTATTTTTAATTCTATGGTCACGGGTTTGAGATATTTACGAATTGGGTCCACTTGAATCATATATATCTCAAGAACGAATTGAGCAATTCCAAAACGGTTTGCAGCTTTTAAAAGGTAATAAAATTTGCCACAAACTGTGCATACAACACTTTTTAGGCCCTGCAGATTCAAAGATAACGAACAATCATTACGGATTTTTTAAATTTTTTTTGTAAAAATACAAAAAAAATTTGTACTTTGCTCTGTTTTATTACAAAAAAAAAAAAAATAAACTTTCATTCAACAAAATCGATGGAACTAATACAAAAGTTATAAGCATTCAAATAAATATATCCATATAGTAAAACTTAAGTACCATACAAATAATAGCATATGTACATATGATTCTGTCTTAACTCCATGATCTTATTTTATAATTGAAAAAATTATGTGTCTCGTTTTGACGCTTATTTAGATTAGGATCGGTTTCTCTTATGAGAAACCAACAGTAGTCACCCTTCATAGCGACATCCCAGAATCCTTGATACCGACTTTCAATCATTTTCATTTGCTGGTGAAACCTTTCGCCATGCTCGTCACTTTCATCGCCAAGATTTTGCGGAAAAAAATTTAAATGGGAGTGTAGAAAATGAATTTTTAAAGACATATTTACTCCTGAAAGTATTTTAGATAATTACGTAAGTGACATATTAGTATATAATTTTCTTAGGCTGGATTTATCTTTCAATTCAGAACAAATTTTTTGTTTACATTTTTCTCGTTCTTGTTTGTTCGGAACTGGACGATGAATTCAGATTTAGGGCTATATATTCTCATGTAAATTAAAAAATTTTCATACACATTTTTTGTTTATCGGGCAGATAGGTTTTAAAGTTAACTGAGAAAACGGTCTTAAATATGTTTTTTTATTTACCCATTTCCTTATAGTTTTTGATTAAGTCCTTCACTATCATCTCGTAGTTAGGATTTTTGTGTTTGCCTAAAAAAGAGGTAACGATCTTTTCAAAAGAAACCCACGCTGCTGCCTCCACTGGTGACAATAGTTATTGGTCATCATTTTCCTTATTTGCGGTCCCACAAAAATCCCTTCCTTTATTTTTGCTTCTGAAATCTCTGGAAAGATTGCCTTCAAATGATGAAAAGATTCGCCTTCTTTGTCCAAAGCCGTGATAAAGTTTTTGATAAGGCCGGACTTGATGTGGAGCGGAGATAGAATTATTTTTTCCTTCTTTATAAGTGGGGAGTATTTTATGTTATCCACCCCAACTTGAAACTCGATTCGTTCTGGCAAGTTTTTTATGATGTAGTGGTCTTGACGAGCTCGGCTATCCCATTTGCATAGATAGCAACAGTATTTTGTGTATCCACTTTGTAGACTACATAGCATTCCAACGACTTTAAGATCGGCACATATTTTCCAGTCATGTTCGTCGTATTTGATTAATTTGAGTTGTGCTTGTGACAAAGAGTTTCTTTCGTTTTCCTTTTGAAATCCAGTACAACATGATGCCGCGTTGTTGTTGTTGTTGTAGCAGTGCTTCGCCCCACCTAACAACCGCGACCGATCACAAATTGTCATCAATATCCTCTAACGGGAGTCCAAGGAAATTTGCTGTTTCAACAGGGGTGGACCATAATGAAAGGGGTGTTAGAGGCGTTGGTTCCACATTACAATTAAAGAGATGGTTGGTGTCATGTGGGGACACATCGCAAGCGGGGCATACGTTTTGTATGTCGGGGTTGATTCTGGATAGGTAAGAGTTTAACCTGTTACAGTATCCAGAAGGAAGTTGAGCAAGAATGACACGCGTTTCCCTGGGGAGTATGCGTTCCTCTTCCACAAGTTTTGGGTACTTTTCTTTGAGTACTGGATTCACCGGGCAATTCCTGACATAAAGGTCCGACGCCTGTTTGTGGAGTTCACCAAGGCCTGCTTGTTTTTTTTTGCTTCATACAGCTGGGTTCTCAGGTGCCGTATTTCCTCAAAATGCTTACGGAGATGACTCCTTAGGCCCCTAGGCGGTGCTGGTTCGTCAATCAGATGTCTGTTGGGATGCCCAGGTTTCTGGGTATTCAACAGGAACTGTTTGGTTAGCATCTCATTTCTCTCCCTGATGGGGAGTACTCTCGCCTCATTATGTAGATGGTGTTCTGTGGACATAAGAAGACAGCCCGTGGCGATTCTGAGAGCAGTATTTTGGCAGGCCTGTAGCTTCTTCCCATGGGTAATGTTTAGGCTTGGCGACCATATGGGTGACGCGTAGCACCTAAACGGCTGGCCAAAAAAACTTCTTTTGTTCGCGTGAACTTTTTCCACCTATCGGCAATTTCGGGCGAACAAAAGTTCACTTCGAAACAGCTAATGCTCTATTGAGAATTGGCAGTGAACAAATAATTTACTTACAATATTTCCTTAAAATACAACAAAAATATAAATAAAAAATTAATAAAATAATGTTTAGTATTGCACTTAGGTTGGTATTGATTGAGCGCGAGGCGAATATATATGTAAAAGCGATTCGGAGACAATTAAGGGACAGTCCTAACCCTTTGGAGCTAAATTCGTTTTTTTCGCAAAGGGAAAAAGCGTTGGAAAGGACCATGAAGTGGGTCTTAGGTAATCTTGTTTCAGTGAGGTAATCAATATTTTGGAACCGTTGCTTTGTCCACTGATACTTGGCCGACTGATACGTTGTGAAAAAATAGAATTTACATACTTGGCAATACAGGAATTTCACTTTTTTCCGCCCAGCTCACGATTGTGCATTATTTATTGATTTATTTCTAATAATAGAAGTACATATAATTATAAGAGTATCAAATTTCAAAACAAAAAATTAATTACATTTTGTTTTCCTCTCGTTCGTCTGTAAAATATAAGTGAACAAATTTTGGTTTCCCCGCTGTTCATTTCGCCCGAACAAAGAGTTGCCGATAACGAGAAATCTTTTTCGAACATGACAAATTGTTTCGCCACCCTCTACGATAGGGTGAACAAAAACTGTGAATATTTTCGGGTGAAAATAAAACTCGCGATAAGGGTGAATATGTAACTTTCAAAGGATTTGAAAACACACGTCGCATCCTTTTAACGATAAATTGACCGCAGATGAAACAACATATCCGGATCATTTGTACACTCAAACTCTCGCCGCCTTTTATTCATATTCACCCTTATCGCGAAGTTCACGCGGAAAAGTGTTCGCCTTCTCTCTTTTGATCGGGTTAACTTTTTCCGCCTATCAGCTATTTCGGGCGAACAAAAGTTCACTTCGAAACAGCTGATGCTCTATTGTGAATTAGCAGCGAACAAAATTTACTTGCAATTGTGTAAATTTTGTAACCAAGCATATATTTCCTTAAAATACAACAAAGATAATAGAGATAAAAAATGTATAAATTAATGTTTAGTATTGCACTTAGGTTGGTATTCACCCTTATCGCGAGTTTTATTTTCACCCGAATTATTCACAGTTTTTGTTCACCCCATCGCAAAAGGTGGCGAACAAATGTTTCATGTTCGAAAAAGATTTCGCCTTATTGGCAACTCTTTGTTCGGGCGAAATGAACAGCGGGGAAACCCCAAATTTATTCACTTATATTTTACAGGCGAACGCAGGCGAACGAAAGAAAATAAAAATGTGAGTAATTTTGTTTTTTTTGCATATTGATATTCTTATAATTTTATGTATTTTTATTATTAGGACTAAATCAATAAATAATGCGCAATCAGAAATGCTACTTAAAAAAATGATGCAAAATCCCGAAATTGCAAGAGGGTTTTCAAAAGAAAATCGGGGAAAAGACGTGGACTTATGGAAGCAGCTAAGTTTATGTTTAAATAGCCTTAGTCCACCCATTAAGAGTGAAACTGAGTGGAAAAAAGTAAAGCTCCTTTATTGCTAAGTAAGTAAACTCAATTTTTTATCACAACGTATCTCTTTCTAGGTATGGAATGACCAAAAAAGATATGTACGGAAGAAGGCATCAAAAAATGCTATTTACGCGAGGGGGACAGGAGGCGGGCCCAACAAAACACAAAAGCTTTCGACTGCAGAAGAGGCAATATACCAACTGCTGGATTTAAAAGATTCAGTTGAAGGTATTCAAGACTCACATAGCTACGGAGTTCCTTCAAAAAAGGCCAAAATTAGTTCGCCAATCGAAATAGTATCGAACATTGTACTATGCGACGGTCCTGGTTGTAGTAGCGATGACGTTCCTGGTTGTAGTACGGATTTGCCTATAAGCATGGCGGACAGCGAACCTGTTGATCTTGTTGCTGATGAACGGGAATGTCCACCAAGCGATAGCAACACTCAGCCGGTTCTGCAAAGAAGACCTAAGTCCAACAAAAAATTGACAAACACAGAGTTAATTCGCAAGGAACTAGAGACTCAACAAGACCTAATTGGGCGAAATTTTAGCAGAAATTAAACCAAATAACGATAGATTGTGCCGTACTCTGGATCGTATGTGCGATATATGTAAAAGAAAAACAATTTGTTGAATTGAAAAAGCATAACCTAAAAATGGAAAAGTTGCGAAAACGTGAATTTGAGGAGCAAATTGAATTTAATCGACGGACGTTAGAGTTAAAAGAATTAAAAATCGAAATTCTAAGACGAAAAACCAAATACTGAGTTTTAAATTTTTTCCAATTTATTTAAGCAAATTTCAATGATTGAAATAGTTATTTATTTAGTTAAATATTTTCATTTTTATATATATGTATATAGTTTAGTGCAATACGGTATTTGTGTTCCTTTTTTTGTACCATGAAATGAAGTATTGATGTTTGATTTTTCTAAAAATAAGTTTGATAACAAAGGTACCTTAATACTTTAAAATAAAAATAATGAAAGAATTTAAATTAATATTTTTCATTCAAAGGGTGTTTGTGATTTCGGTACGAATACCCTGACCTGCCCCCATATAGGTACTGTTTTCTTCGCCAATATGTTGATTTTCTAATGTAGGAATTTCGTTCAAATATCCGTTGTCAGATGGCGTTGGCAAATTTGCTTCACTTTTGTAATGAATGCAAATTTTATGTAAAGCTGCGCAAACGTTAATATTTTTATTGCCTTTGCAGGAGAATAATACAACTCTCTTGCACTTAAAAGACACCTCCATCGATTTTTAAGAACACCATTTGTTCTTTCGATTATATTTCGACAACGCGTGTGAACTTCATTAAATTTTGACTCATGTGATCCACTTTCTGGATTTCTGTATGGAGTAAGTAGCCAAGGCTCTAGAGGGTAACCAACGTCACCTGAAAACTTGTTGATTTCATTTGCATTCGTTTCATTGGTTTTAAGCTATTACCTAGTAGACGTACATTGCTGTGAATTTGCAAATAATTTTGTTCAATTTCTGATCTTAAGTCGCTTATGTTCCATATAAAGGCATCGTGGCAAGCACCAGGGTGTGTAGCATCGATAGCACGAATTCTCAGATTGCTGTCACATACCTGGAAAAATATTTATGTATATAATTTATATTTAATTTTGCTTTAGTTATATGCACAGCACTCACCAGCATAACATTTAAACTGCATTTGCCTTTTCTATTGTAAAATTGGTGAACGTTCTTGGAAGGGGTTGCTATGTTAACGTGTGTTCCATCAACACATCCTACAACTCCTGGTATTCCGAACTTTCCATAAAAATCGTGTGCAGTTTGACGTTGTTCTTCTAAAGTCGGCCAAGTTATCCATTGTGGACAAAGCAACGGTTGCAAAATGTTCAGCCTTATCGCGAAGTTCACGCGGAAAAGTGTTCGCCTTCTCTCTTTTGATCGGGTTAACTTTTTCCGCCTATCAGCTATTTCGGGCGAACAAAAGTTCACTTCGAAACAGCTGATGCTCTATTGTGAATTAGCAGCGAACAAAATTTACTTGCAATTGTGTAAATTTTGTAACCAAGCATATATTTCCTTAAAATACAACAAAGATAATAGAGATAAAAAATGTATAAATTAATGTTTAGTATTGCACTTAGGTTGGTATTCACCCTTATCGCGAGTTTTATTTTCACCCGAATTATTCACAGTTTTTGTTCACCCCATCGCAAAAGGTGGCGAACAAATGTTTCATGTTCGAAAAAGATTTCGCCTTATTGGCAACTCTTTGTTCGGGCGAAATGAACAGCGGGGAAACCCCAAATTTATTCACTTATATTTTACAGGCGAACGCAGGCGAACGAAAGAAAATAAAAATGTGAGTAATTTTGTTTTTTTTTGCATATTGATATTCTTATAATTTTATGTATTTTTATTATTAGGACTAAATCAATAAATAATGCGCAATCAGAAATGCTACTTAAAAAAATGATGCAAAATCCCGAAATTGCAAGAGGGTTTTCAAAAGAAAATCGGGGAAAAGACGTGGACTTATGGAAGCAGCTAAGTTTATGTTTAAATAGCCTTAGTCCACCCATTAAGAGTGAAACTGAGTGGAAAAAAGTAAAGCTCCTTTATTGCTAAGTAAGTAAACTCAATTTTTTATCACAACGTATCTCTTTCTAGGTATGGAATGACCAAAAAAGATATGTACGGAAGAAGGCATCAAAAAATGCTATTTACGCGAGGGGGACAGGAGGCGGGCCCAACAAAACACAAAAGCTTTCGACTGCAGAAGAGGCAATATACCAACTGCTGGTGTTTGTGATTTCGGTACGAATACCCTGACCTGCCCCCATATAGGTACTGTTTTCTTCGCCAATATGTTGATTTTCTAATGTAGGAATTTCGTTCAAATATCCGTTGTCAGATGGCGTTGGCAAATTTGCTTCACTTTTGTAATGAATGCAAATTTTATGTAAAGCTGCGCAAACGTTAATATTTTTATTGCCTTTGCAGGAGAATAATACAACTCTCTTGCACTTAAAAGACACCTCCATCGATTTTTAAGAACACCATTTGTTCTTTCGATTATATTTCGACAACGCGTGTGAACTTCATTAAATTTTGACTCATGTGATCCACTTTCTGGATTTCTGTATGGAGTAAGTAGCCAAGGCTCTAGAGGGTAACCAACGTGACCTGAAAACTTGTTGATTTCATTTGCATTCGTTTCATTGGTTTTAAGCTATTACCTAGTAGACGTACATTGCTGTGAATTTGCAAATAATTTTGTTCAATTTCTGATCTTAAGTCGCTTATGTTCCATATAAAGGCATCGTGGCAAGCACCAGGGTGTGTAGCATCGATAGCACGAATTCTCAGATTGCTGTCACATACCTGGAAAAATATTTATGTATATAATTTATATTTAATTTTGCTTTAGTTATATGCACAGCACTCACCAGCATAACATTTAAACTGCATTTGCCTTTTCTATTGTAAAATTGGTGAACGTTCTTGGAAGGGGTTGCTATGTTAACGTGTGTTCCATCAACACATCCTACAACTCCTGGTATTCCGAACTTTCCATAAAAATCGTGTGCAGTTTGACGTTGTTCTTCTAAAGTCGGCCAAGTTATCCATTGTGGACAAAGCAACGGTTGCAAAATGTTCAGCACCTCTGAAAATACCTCACTGAAACAAGATTGGCTAAGACCCACCTCATGATCCTTTCTAACGCCTTTTTGATGTCCTCTGCGAAAAAACGAACACATGCGCTCAACTTTACAATTGGCGGTACTCCAAATTTTTGCTTCAATGGTGGCAAGGAGTTGGTAAGAATATCTAGCAAATATTTGAATGCCGTCTTATTTAGCCTGTAACATTGTAGAAAGCTAGTTGAAGAGAAGTTAATTTGTTATTCAAAAGTACTGAAAATAGTAATTTTTAACTTACAGTGAGTCACTTAGCTACAAAGGGTTAGAACTGTCCCTTAATTGCCTCCGAATCGCTTTCACATTTATTTTCTCCTCGCGCTCAATCAACACCAACCTAAGTGCAATACTAAACATTTTTTTCAAAATTTTTTATCTCTATTTTTGCTGTATTTTATGGAAATATATGCTTGTTTACAAAATTTACGCAATTGCAAATAAATTATTTGTTCACTGCTAAGTCACAATAGAGCATCAGCTGTTTCGAAGTGAACTTTTGTTCGCCCGAAATTGCCGATAGGCGGAAAAAGTTCACCCGAACAAAAAAAGTGAAGGCGAAAAATTTTCCGCGTGAACTTCGCGATAAGGGTGATTGATTCAGCGCGAGGAGAATATAAATATGAAAGCGATTCGGAGGCAATTAAGAGACAGTTATAACCTTTTGGAGCTAAGTGATTCACTGTAAGCTAATAATTACTATTTTCAGCACTTTTGAATAACAAGTTAATTTTTTTAATTAGCTTTGGCCAATATTACAGGCTAAACAAGCCGGCATTCTAATATTTACTAGATTCTTACCAACTCCTTGCCACCATTGAAGCTAAAATTTGGAGTTCCACCAATTGTAAAATTGAGTACATGTCTTCGTTTTTTCGCATAGGGAAAAGGCGTTGGAAAGGACCATGAAGTGGGCCTTAGCCAATCTTGTTTCAGTGAGGTGCTCAACATTTTGGAATCGTTGCTTTGTCCACAATGGATAACTTGGCCGACTGATACGTTGTCATAAAAAATAGAATTTACATTCGTAGCAATACAGGAATTTCACTTCTTCCAACTCAGCTTCCGATTGTGCATTATTTATTGATTTATTTCTAATAATAAAAGTAATTATAAGAGTATTAAATTTCAAAACAAAAAAAATATTTAACATTTTCTTTTCCTCTCGTTCGCCTGTAAAATATAAGTGAACAAATTTGGGTATTCCCGCTGTTCATTTCGCCCGAACAAAGAGTTGCCGATAAGGTGAAATCTTTTTCGAACACGAAACATTTTTTCGCCATCCTCTGCGATAGGGTGAACAAAAACTGTGAATATTTTCGGGGGAAAACAAAACTCGCGATAAGGGTGATTATATTTTTAAGTAAATGACGGGTTATAAACTGCAATTATAAACCGAACAGTATCCGGCGAGCCTTGCAGATATTATGAAGGAACAAGGCGCATGTACTATTATTTATACTTAGATCAAGTAAAAATGCAAGCCTACCTAGAAAAAACGGTTCCCTAGTTCTACAAAGAAAACACTACCTGCCTTAAAAATATGATCTTGCTTGAAATGTACCTGGGTTTGAGGAAACGACACTAACAGTTTTTTGCATCAAATAACCCTTCGAAAATCTACCTGCTAACAAACTGATATACGAATACTAACACATATGTGCCAGTAGGGTACTTAAGTATTAAATGGATATATTTACTTGAATGCTTATAACTATTGTATTAGTTCATCGATTTTGTTGAATGAAAGCTTATTTTTTTTGTAATAAATCAGAGCTTATAGAGAAAAGAAGTCTGCAAAAAAATAAAAAGTTTTCGAGATCCTTCCTCGCAAAGTACAATTTTTTTTATAATTTTACAAAAAAAATTTAAAAAATCCGTAATGATTCTTCTTTATATTTGAATCTGCATGTCCTAGTGTTGTAAAAGTGTTGTATGCACAGTTTAATTACCTTTTAAAAGCTTCCAACCGTTTCGAATTGCTCAATTCGTTCTTGAGATATATATGATTAAGTGGACCCAATTTTTTTTTTTTTTAAACTTTAATTCGTGAATATCTCAAAAGTGTTACCATAGAATTAAAAATAACATTGATTTTCGGAATCAGGGGTGGTTTTACATGGGAATTTCATAATGGCGCCTCTGGTGCAGAAAAAAATTGGAATTTGTTATCCAGTGTAATTGGGGAATAGAAGTTCCGAATTTTCGAAGTCAGCTGTTTTGTCAATTGAAATTTCGTTGTGCATTTCTGATTTTGTTTAAAAAATAGAAAAGTTTAATTATTGTTGCGAATTTGTTTGAAATTAACAATGCACAGTATTGCATTTCATGTGGTATTCACTTAAATGAGTAATGAATTGGTGCCACAGCAACATCAACAGAGGAGCATAATAATAAGAAGACGGCGGGATAACACAAACCCGCTGGAGTTGCCTGCTTCCATAAAAACAAAAAATTGAAAGCCGGTGGTTAAACCTTTTTTAATCAAACAATAATCAACAATTTTGTACACATTTATAGAAAAAACAACGTTTAAATGAAGGATTACATTGAATAACTTTTTGACTTTATGGAGCGACATTCCGAAGTTGGACGAGGCAAGGCGCAGTTCGGTTGCAACCAAACTAGGTGAAATTAATTGAACGTGAGTCCCATTGATACTAATCACTACTCCTGGGAATGGGAGACATTCACAATGTCGAAAATCAAGACCCAGACACACCAAAATACAGACAAAATTCAAAATTTCCGACAAGTCAAAATACAGACAAATCAAAATACAGACAAACAAAAATTAAGGCAAATCGAAAAATAGACATATCAAAATGCAGACAAATCTTAATTTAGACGAATCAAAAATACGCAAAAATACAATGGATACCACCCTCGGTTTCGGAGGTACCCGCGGGTCTTTTTTCGGTTAATATCTTTTAAACGAGTTAAAATTTTTATTTTCTGCCTTCGGATTATTAATACTGATGTCAAGACGCGTCGTTTGATATCTCTCTCGATATTTTTGGACGCGTATTAGCAGTGTCATGCTGTCGTAAAGAATTACCCATTACAGCACTATGGATTTTTATTTCAATTAATATTTTGTATCTTATAAATGAAGATAAACCCATGTATGTTTAAATATGCTCAGCGAGGGAACCGCGTAGCCGGTGTTGGATCGGCTAAGGTTATTTTTTTGAAGCGCGGCCGAAGGCCTACGCGGAAAGGTGTTCTGGGCAGAAATACTGGGGAACGCGTAACCGGTCTTGGATCGGCTAAGGGTTATTTTTTTGAAGCGCGGCCGAAGGCCACCTACGCGGAAAGTTGTTCTGGGCAGAAATACTGCGGATCGCGTAGCCGGTCTTAGATCGGCTAAGGGTTATTTTTTTGAAGCGCGGCCGAAGGCCGCCTACGCGGAAAGGTATTATGGGCAGAAATACTGGGGAACGCGTAGCCGGTGTTGGATCGGCTAAGGGTTATTTCTTTGAAGCGCGGCCGAAGGCCGCCTTCGCGGAAAGGTCTTCTGGGTAGAAATTTTGTGGATCGCGTAGCCGCATACGCAGAAAGGTGTTCTTAATAGAAGAATCAGATTTTGGGACCAACAAGATACTATTTTTTGGTTTGTCGGTATTTTATCTGTATTTATCTGTATTTTGATTTGTCTGCATTTGGATTTGTCAGTATTTAGATTTGTCTGAATTTTGGTTTGTCTGTATTTTGATTTGTCTGCATTTTTATTTGTCTGTATTTTAAATTATCTTTATTTTGATTTGTCTTCATTTCGATTTGTCTGTATTTTGATGTGTCTGCATTTTGAATGTCGACATTTTGAATTTCGGGATTTTGATTTTCTGTATTATGGTATACACCCCCTGGGAATCCTGTTTTAGAGTAAAATACAATTTTTGCTGTTTAGGTTTAAATCCACTTCGCATAAATATGCTCCTCAATAATATCTAAAACCAGTCCAACACCGAAATCATTTACAGCATTTTTGATAGCTACCATCAGCAAGGAATCTGAGTGTGGCGCATAATTTTAAAATAGGGATAAAGCCTTCCCTCGAACGCGTTTGCGGAAATGGTCCTTAATTGTGTTTAGTAATGAGCAAAATGCTTCCTTTAAATCTGCAAATTAACTTCAACTAAGTTGAGTTGTAAACGGTAATAGGGGCATTAAGTTAATTTATTTAAAAATGTATTTTTACCTTTTTTATTATACATTTACGTCGTTATTCATGAAAACTACAAAAGATTTATAAAGCTTTTCAAATTTACATTACCATACAAATTTCCAATTATATGAACCAAAGTGTATTCAACAAAGTGAGATTGACAGTTGTATATGAATCTCAAATAAGGGACTATTCCATTATTCAATCAGAAGAGGTTTGCTCGGCTGACACCATTTTTGACAATTGCGGCCATCTTTCTCCCAATTCGAATTGACATCTATTAACGGTGTAGTTTCTTTGCAAACCTTTAAACATAGTAGTAGAGAAGCAGGGAAATAATTTACAATTGTTAGATAAGTGCTGCATCATTCCTTGGTATTATTTTTGTGACTATGGCAAATTTATTAGATATATCAGGATGCACTGGTGGGGATGCAGCAAATATTTTATGAAACTAAACCTAAATCAAAATTTAAATTCATGGCCGACTAAAATAGCGAGTCAAGCAAAAATACTGCTAGTAAATACTAGAAATGCCATAACGATGTGTTGTACTGTTTGAGCGTGTTATCTTATTCATTCCGTATGTTCAGAACATTTGTACATGTGCACACAAATGTCATCAGCCGAAGTAGTTACTCACACATACACATGCATATGGCTATAAGAAAAGCATTAACTACAAATATACATGTATATAGCTGGTAACCAAGCATGAGATACAATTGTTCTCGAACTGTTCGCGAAACGATTAGACCTTAAGAGAAATGGGTGAACGAGAAAACCGAGAGTATAAAAGCAGCGCAAGCTAAGGAATGACGAATCAGTTTGATTTAAACACGCTTTGTGAAGTACGTGATATCGAAATATAATTGTACTACTCCCAAAGTAAACTAAATAAAGACGATATCGCAATACTGAATATTGGAGTTCTTTATTCGACAGTTCAGCGATACGAACGTTAGCAGAAGGTGCAAAATAATCCGAATTGCCCAGAATTCTTTACAATATTTAAATAACTTTTTGTATGTCTTTGCTCTTATTATAAATATTTGTTATTTGAATGATGAGAAAAGGATTCTGATTTAAGTGAAATGATTCGCTTTAACCGCAACAACACTTTCCTCGAAAAATAGGTCCTACTGAAATTTGTATATCAACAAATTTAATCGGAAAGTTTTTTGTACGAAATAATAAAAAAAAACTACTTTATTGCAGTGCGCAGTGAACTTAAGGATTAAAATGTCCAGTTATGCAACAATCGATAAGGCTCGAAGTCGGACCTGTATGACTTGATAGTGTCATAGGTGAGTGCATATAACCATGGATCTTTTTTTGCATTAAAGCATAGACATGCAGAGAAATATTTTTTAATAATTGGGCCTTCACCATCAGTACGCTTTAGGCATGCTGCGCTAACCATTTAGCTATACAGGGTGGTTTGTTTGACTGATATTTTGATTTTGAAAATTGGGTAGGGACTTCGTGAATTGAGCTAACTATATGTATTTCCGTAAAAAATGTTTCACTGTTTTTTTTAGAAGAACCAGTCGAAAAAAATTGTTACTGACATATACATACATACATATACGTATGAAATACTGAAGGGCGGTGCCACGTCAATTTCCAATTCTTTTAATTAATTCCTTTGATACTGCAAAAGATTGGTGCCCAAAACACCCTTATCTAGCAATACCATTAAGAACAAAATAAAAATGTATATTATTTCGTGTAAAATAATAAATTTGTGTGTTCTCAACCCCATGATATAAGCCGGCAATAAACATTTTCAGTTTTCTCTGTGACTATAATTGGGAACAATAATTTTAATCCGATGTGTGTATATTTCGAAAAGCTGTCTCTGCTTTGAAATAAAGATTTATTCAGACAACAGTTACTTATTATTAAAAATGTTAATATTCCGAATCAACATCACAATAAAAATTATACATACATATGTACCACGAAAAAACAAAACAAGTTTATCTATGTATATATTTACTCAATACCCCATGACATAAGCCGGCAGGGCAAATATTTTTTATCGAGTTTTCTCTGTGACTACGATTGGGAACACAAATATTCTCCGATGTGTGTGTGGCAAGATAATTTTATAGATTGTTACAAAGATTGAATTTGGTGTACATTGCAATGCAAAATAAAATTAAAAAAATCGCTATTAACTATAGAACTTAAGTTGTTTTATAATTGCATCAATTTGTTTTAAATTTTTTGTTGTCTAGGTGAATGCCGTTTGTTACGGTGCTAAGATTATGTTGCCTGGTGTATCGAGGTACGAAGATGGTATCGAGATTGATCAAGAAATTGTTATTGTAACAACAAAGGTTGAAGCAATTTGTTTAGCTGTAGCGCAAATGACCACAGCAACAATGGCATCGAGTGATCATGGTGGTGTGGCAAAAATCAAGCGAGTCATTATTATACTTGTCCACGTAAATGGGGCCTAGCGCCTAAAGCATGTGCAAAGAAAGCTCTAATTGATTCAGGAAAACTAGACAAATATGGGCGTCCTAATGAGGACACTGCCAAGGAGTGGTTGACTGGCTTTGTCGATTACAATGCAAAGAAGCCAGCTGCAGCTCTTGCAGAACAAAGCGCAGCACCAACGAATGGTGCTAGTACAGAGGATGGTAAAAAGGTAAGAATCAGATTTCCCAAGTACTAACTCAATTTGCACATAGGCTGTCCCTAATCGTCCGGAATGTTGGGTTAGGTTAGGTTGAACTGGCATGTCCATGAGGACCTCACAGACTGATTGAGTCCGTAGTGTTACCAGAAGTTTGTTTTAACGACCAAACTGAAAAACCCTATCAAAAACCAGGACCTATGTTATAAAATAACACCGTCCTCTTGGCAAATACTAGCTTCCTAGGACTTAAGCCACTTGCTGCTTCTAGATCTGACAGCTGTATCACTCCTAACAGCTGGAGTCTTAGCCTGGCAAATGCAGGGCACGAGCACAGAACGTGCTCGGTCGTTTCCTCCTCCAACCCGCACTTCCTACATCTGCTATCACTGACCAAGCCTAATTTAAATGCATGTGACGCCAGAAGGCAGTGTCCAGTCAGAATACCCGTCATGAGTCTACAGTCCTCTCTTTTTAATGATAGAAGCAACTGTGTTAGTCTAAGGTTGTAAGACCTACACATAATCTTCGACACTTTACAGCCCCGCGCTTGAACCCACGCCTTCCCCGCTTGGTCGATCATGTGCACCTCTCGCCTTCGCTTAATCTCGCCCAATCTAATTGGGACATCTACGGAGCAAGCTTCAAGGGATGCGCCCTTTTTAGCTAGTTCGTCCGCTTTTTCATTCCCATCTATTCTCATATGCCCTGTGACCCAATATAGATGTATGCTTCTCCCTGTCCCGATTCTCTCCAGAGACTGCTTACACTCTAACACGCATTTAGATGCTGTGCTTTGCTAGATTGAAAGTTAACACGGTTGCAGCTTAAGCTATACTCTTCCAGGGTTTCTACTGCTTTGGTTACGGCTAATATTTCCGCTTGGAAAACGCTACAGTAATCCGGCAGCCTGTAGGATCTGCTTATTTCCAGATCAGCGCAGTAAACCGCAGACCCTACTCGTTCCACTACTTTGGAACCATCGGTGTACACATGTATCGCCTCGTCCGCCATTTGCGCACCCTTGCGCCAACCGTCCACCTCTATTGTGGCCTTAAGATCTCCCTCGAAGCGCAGATATGGAATCAGGTAGTCTGTTCGTCTTGTGATTGATGACGCTATACTACTATGGCCATATGGTCGGCGCTCAAGCTGCCCCGAAGCACCGGGCCTGGTTGCGGTCGTTAATGCTTTGTTCTTTGCTACCAGGTCTACAGGTGGAATGTGCAGAATGGTATACAATGCAGCCGTCGGGGTTGTTTTCAGGGCTCCCGTAATGCAAAGCATCGATAGTCTGCATACCCCCTCTAATTTTTTGAGGTATGTTGGTTTTTGTGTGGCTTTCCACCAAACAAGAACTCCATAGTATAGAATAGGGCTTACAATCGCTGTAAAAACCCAAAGAGAAAGAGAGGATGATAAGCCTCACGTACACCACAGCATTCTTTTACATGCAGAGTGCCGTTGAGGCCTTCTTGACCCTCTCCACCACATTGAGCTTCCATGACAGCTTACTGTCTAGTTAAAGTTAAAGTGAATGTTAAAGTTAAAGTGAAATTTAAAGTTAAAAATAAAGTTAAAGTTAAAGTGAATGTTAAAGTTAAAGGTTACTAATCAGAGCTGTCATGGAATCCAAGTCGGTTTTGTGTTTTGTCGGAATTACAAACCAATATTGATTTAAATTGGTGTCATAAAACCGTATTGGTTTTGCTCTTTTCGAATGTAAATAAAACCGATGTTCGAATCAGCTGTTTTGTGGTGCACCGGCAATTTTGATGTTAATTTTTTTGGCAAAATTTTATAAAATAGTTGTTTTGTGCCTTTAAACAGAAATAAACAAATTTATTGACATCAAAATGGCATCAGCAGTTGTAGCATTTATATTATTGGAAGAAGAAAGTTGCGAGAAGGTCAAAAGGAAAATTTTGAGAGATCGCAGCAATCCATTTGAGTTTCCAGAGACAGCGTAATTAAATATATTTCTTAATGTGGGTTTATAAATATTTATAGTGTATTTGCAGTTACATTGCATACTATCGCATAAACAAAGAGGCTTTCCGAATGGTATTGGACACCATTGAAGGACGCTCAAGTCGCTCGAAAGTTCTCCCAGTGCTGCAACTAGCAGCTACGTTACGATTTTTAGCTGAAGGACCCTATCAAAGATCAGTTAGCAAGGATTCTAGCATGAGTGTAAGTAGAAGCACGGTGTAAACTATTTTAATGATGTGCTTCGTGAAGCCCTTTGCAATATCTGAATGTTTCTCCATAAATTCAGTCAAAATACTGTTTTGCATTAAATTTGTATGTTTTCCCCTATTAAGAATGAAAATATATGTAAATTTACATTTATTTTTATAAAATAAACCTTTATTTACTTACATTTTTAGAAAATACTCAACTGCAAGAGAAATACAACTAGGAAAAAATGAAATCCAACAGCATTTAACTGATTGGATTGTTTCCGATAGCAAAATCGATATTATCGGATTCTGTGACACCTAAAGCCGACACTAATTCCAATTCGAACATTAAACCGATAACATTGGATTTCATGACACCAAAGTAATTATTTTGTCGTTTTTAAATCCGATTCCGACAACAATTGGATTCCATGACAGCCCTGAATATTATGACTCCGAATATTGAAATAAATATTGCACACGTTAGCGATGTTAATGTTAGGCGCTCATTTGTTGGAGATATTCACCCCTATTCTGCATTTCGATAACGTTCCCGTTCTACGCTCCGCTTCAATCGAAGTTTGGTATTCTGCATTACGACGGAATCGTAAAGATAAGTGGAAGAGCAAATGATTTCTCGAAATCAGCTGTTGGTACGGAATGTGTGAACATTGGAACAAAATAAATTAAAGAAAATTTGTAAAAAAAACACTGAAAAACGGCAATATTTTATTATCCACGCCATTTTGTACAAAAAATAGCAATATAATATATGTATTGCCGCAGTGTTATATTTTTTTGAGTGAAGTGCTTTCTTAATTGTAAGTGTGTTTTTGTCGTTCGTTTGGCCAATTCCCTGCCGTGGCCACCAAGTTTTGTTAAAACGGATTCCTGTACGAATATAGTTGACATTTCTGAATTTTAAGGATGCTAATTTCATTGCACTGGCCTAAAATACTTTATAAAGGTTTATTTATTCTTTCCGCAAGGATTGTTTACGTTTTCGCTTCACCTTCCTCTACACCGGCAGCTTGCTTTGGCATATAACTGGACCCAACGAACAGACACAAATTATAGCTGTCTATTATAATGGAATCAATAGCCGCGGCATTATTTATGGAGTTGGAAAGCAACGCATACGAAAATTGCCAGGCGAGAATGGAAAGGCAAATATTGCGAGATTTGTGTAATCCATTTGAGATGAGTGACGAATTGTAAGAAATTGAACTTAAAAGTGGTAAAGTTTAATGACTTATTTTCTTATTTAGGTTCAAAAAAAACTTTCGACTTAACAAGGATGCTTTCAAGTATGTGTTAGATACTTTAGCGGGGCAAATACGTCCCAGGACTTCGACATCGACATGTTGTTTTTGACCTGCAAACATATAAAAAACAATCATCATCAAGCCTTCTACGTTTCTTAACAAGTTTTACTTACATTTTTGTTAAAATTCTGTTATAAATTAATAAAAAAATAAAAAGAAAATATTTTTCTGCCAACTAATTTGCAACTTAGAAAAACGGAACTACGATCGAAATGCAGAATACAAAAAATCGAACGATTCGAAGTTGGATCGAAAGAGATTGGAACACAGAATACCAAAATTGCCAAATTGAAAAAATTCCAATCCAAGTCGAAATGCAGAATAGGGCTGATTTGTGCGTGCTTATGCAAACTTAGAAATGGTCTACACATTGTCATGGTAGCAATTTACATTTCTCCGAATCCAAAATTGGACGAGGTAGATCATTTTATTCATCGCACTTTACTGGAGTACTCTGAAGAAGGGGCAAAAATACTTGGTACAATTTCGCTGATAAAAAATCAGAGCGGTTGACAAGTTTTTTTTTTTTTTGAAAAATTCAATTTGAAGATAAATAATGATCTAAAAGAATCCATAACAAAATATGGAACCACCATTGACGCGGTATTTTCAAGATATTTAGAGGATATCAATCTCAAACGTATGTTTCCTATTTCAGTTACTATAAACCCATAATTTCAATTATAAATATTCCTGAATAACCTATATATGTACATATCTTGTAAGATAATAATAAAAATTATTTAACCAATATTAACTTCTCATTTATTCAATAAAAGTAAAAAATTTGTTTTCTTATCGGTCACCACGCTTAAAAAGTGTAACTTGAATTAATATCAAAGACAAAACTTGAATTTATATCAAAGAAAAAATGTTGCATAAATATTATAATTGCATAAGTGATAATATGCAATAGCTTTACCGCGGCAGTCCCCGAGTGCCAAACGTCCTTTTTTTAAATTTAAGTATTTTTTTAATAACTGAACAAATGTTAGCAATGAAATCTGCATCCCGTGGTCTTAAAACCTATTAATGCGATTTGATCATTTTGAACTTTCAAATAAGCTTTAGCAAATAGGCCGACTACATCAAAGTATGTAACTTTTCTACCTTGTTCGCGCTAAATCTCCTTATTTCCTCATTTTAATATGTTTTAAAAGGCCCCATAAATTCTTTATCTAACGGTTGAAGTTTGTGCGATGAATGGGGAGGCAATGTAATAATGGTGACATTGTGTTCGCGTGCTAGATCAATAACTTCTATATTACGAGTATGACTATAATATCCGTCCAATATAAGCAGCACAGGTGCAGAAGCAGATGGTTTTGTGAAACTTAAAAAATGTCTGAACCAGTTTGTGAAGATGAGAATCTGAACCCATCCTGACAAATGACAACCCGAGGCCGAACCAGGAGGAGCATCCTTCATGAGAAGAGCATTGTGGTTTTTACGCGGATATATAAAAAATGGTGGAACGAACCCACCTACTGCGCTCATGCATGTAATGACGGTTACAAGTGAGCCTCGCTCAGCTGAAGTGATTGCTCCAATTTGTCTTTTTCCCTTACGAGCGATTATTTGTGGTTTATATGAAGACACTACTGATATTCCGGTTTCGTCCACGTTCCAAATACGAGTTGGTTATGTTTCATGTTTTCTTGTTCAAGTGCCACATTTTATCGAGAAAACCCGCGCACACGGTCGGCGCTTGTACCAGTTGGCTTTCGAAAGCTTACAATGTTTCGATGTCGGTTGCAAAAGCCTTTTAGCCAATCCTTACCAGCATACTCATTCATGACAGAAAATTTATTGGGAGTATTGTTCTTTTTCGCAACTTGATAGCCCAGAGACCTGATCTCTACACGTGTTAGTGCCCAATACTTCGCTTCCATCTCTAACAAATATTTCACCAAGTCTTCCTCAATTGCTGCAGTTAAAATTGGAGCCCGCCCAGTTTAGTTTCCAATAACTCGTCGATGGGTTTCGCACTTCATGAGATGCGCTGCAAAGTAGTATGAGGGACGTTGAACGTTTTGGAAGCCAAAAGAATACCCAGTTCTCGTTTTCTTACTTTTTGTATAGCTTTTTTCATATCCTCTGCTCTCCATTTTCGTATTTCACCTTTTTTCGGCATGTTTGTGATCGGGAGGGTTATTTGGTATACTATACCACTTTACCCGGCCTTATCTATACCACAATAGCCGAAATAGAGTATCATTTTTCAATAATTAATTAAACACAAATATATGCAAAATATTGCATTAACAGTTCACTAGTTCAATACTCGTACATTACTTACCTTTTAACGAATGTTGAATTTTTAAATTTTTTGTAAAAAATCGTTTTATCTGATCAAGAAAAAAAGTCAACCGCACAACCATGCACATTCATTACAACTAACTCACAACAATGCCTACAAAGCGCGAGTACATCATGCGTTGCTTTTATTCTGAGAACGCCGAGCTATTTGGATAGGTCCCGTTACGTTCACATTTATAGTTTCCGAGAAAAGCTGGTGTACCACATTACCCGCCTATACCACGATACCCGCAGGTACTCTAAACTGCAATTATAAACTGAACAGTATCCGGCGAGCCTTGCAGATATTCACCCTTATTCTGCATTTCTATTACGTTCCCGTTCTACGCTCCGCTTTAATCGAAGTTGGGTATTCTGCATTACGACGGAATTGTAACGAGAAGAGGAAGAGCAAATGATTTTTCGAAAATCAGCTGTTTGTGCGGAATGTGTGAACATTGGAACAAAATAAATTAAAGAAAATTTGTAAAAAAACCTTGATAAACGTTTATATTTTATTATCCACGCCATTTTGTACAAAAAAAGCAAAAGAATATATTGCCGCAGTGTTGTATTTTTTTGAGTGAAGTGCTTTCATAATTGTAAGTATGTTTTTGTCGTTATTTTGGTCAATTCCCTGCCGTGGCCACCAAGTTTTGTTAAAACGCATTCCTGCACGAATATAGTTGAAATTTTCTGAATTTTATGGATGCTAATTTCATTGCACTGGCCTTAAATACTTTATAAAGATTTATTTATTCTTTCCGCAAGGATTGTTTACGTTTTCGCTTCACCTTCCTCTACTCCGGCAGCTTGCTTTGGCATATAACTGGACCCCACGAACAGACACAAATTATAGCTGTCTATTAGAATGGAATCAATAGCCGCGGCATTATTTGTGGAGTTGGAAAGGCAAATATTGCGAGATTTGTGTAATCCATTTGAGATGAGTGACGAATTATAAGAAATTGAACTTAAAAGTGGTAAAGTTTAATCACTTATTTTCTTATTTAGGTTCAAAAAAAAACTTTCGACTTAATAAGGATGCTTTCAAGTATGTGTTAGGTACTTTTGCGGACCAAATTCGTCCAAGGACTTCGGCATCGACATCTGCCCTTAATATTGTAGTAGCTGCTTTGAGATTTTTTGCAGAAGGCAGTTACCAGCATGGAATGGGGCGGATTATAATGTAGGAATGGGAGAGTCAGCAGTGTCAAAGTCACTGTCTACGTTTCTGGATGTAATGCAACCAAAATTATGCCCTCAGTGGATAACATTTGAACAAAGTGAAGAAGAGAAAATACAAGCGAAGCAAGAATTTTATGCGAAGGCTGGCTTCCTAGAAGTCATGATATCCCGCTTTGTTGCCATTAAATTAGCCAACGTCTCATACTGAACATGTGTTGGAAACATATAAAAAACAATCATCATCAAGCCTTTTACGTTTCTCAACAAGCTTTACTTACATTATTGTTAAAATTCTGTTATAAATTAATAAAAAAAATAAAAGAAGAAAAAAATAAAAAATGTTTTTCCGCCAATAAATTTGCAACTTAGAAAAACGGAAATGCAGAATAAACAAAATCGAACGATTCGAAGATCGAAAGAGATTGGAACACAGAATACCAAAGTTGCCAAATCGAAAAAATTCCAATCAAAGTCGAAATGCAGAATGGGGGTGATTATGAAGGAACAAGTCGCATGTACTATTATTTATACTTAGATCAAGTAAAAATTCAAGCCTACCTACACAAAAATTTCCCTAGTTCTACAAAGAAAACACTACCTGCCTTAAAAATATGCTCTTGCTTGAAATATACCTGGGTTTGAGAAAACGACACTAACAGTTTTTTGTATCTAATAACCCTTCGAAAATCTACCTGCTAACTAACTGATATACGAATACTAACACATATGTACCAGTAGGGTACTTAAGTATTAAATGGATATATTTACTTGAATGCTTACAACTATTGTATTAGTTCATCGATTTTGTTTAATGAAAGCTTATTTTTTTGTAATAAAACAGAGCTTAGAGAGAAAAAAAAATTTGCAAAAAATAAAAAGTTTTCGAGATCCTTCCTCGCAAAGTACAATTTTTTTATATTATTACAAAAAAAAAAAAAATGGAAAAATCCGTAATGATTGTTCGTTATCTTTGAATCTGCACGGCCTAGCAAAAAGAGTTGTATGCACAGTTTATAGCAAATTTTAGTACCTTTTAAAAGCTTCAAACCGTTTTGGAACTGCTCAATTCGTTCTTGAGATATATATGATTAAGTGGACCACATTTTTTTATTCAGTTGAGCAGAGCTCACAGAGTATATTAACTTTGATTGGATAACGGTTGGTTGTACAGGTATAAAGGAATCGAGATAGATATAGACTTCCATATATCAAAATCATCAGTATCGAAAAAAAATGTGATTGAGCCACGTCCGTCCGTCCGTCCGTTAACGCGATAACTTGAGTAAATTTTGAGGTATCTTGATGAAATTTGATATGTAGGTTCCTGGGTACCCATCTCAGATCGCTATTTAAAATGAACGATATCGGACTATAACCACGCCCACTTTTTCGATATCGAAAATTTCGAAAAATCGAAGAAGTGCGATAGTTCATTACCAAAGACGGATAAAGCGATGAAACTTGGTAGGTGAGTTGAACTTATGACGCAGAATAGAAAATGAGTAAAATTTTGGACAATGGGCGTGGCACCGCCCACTTTTAAAAGAAGGTAATTTAGAAGTTTTGCAAGCTGTAATTTGGCAGTCGTTGAAGATATCATGAAGAGATTAAGTCAAATTTAAAAAAAAAGTTAATATTTTTACAGTATATAAGTAAATTATGTCAACATTCAACTCCAGTAATGATATGGTGCAACAAAATACAAAAATAAAAGAAAATTTCAAAATGGGCGTGGCTCCGCCCTTTTTCATTTAATTTGTATAGGATCCTTTTAATGCCATAAGTCGAACAAAAATTTACCAATCCTTGTGAAATTTGGTAGGGCCTAATACTGTTTTCACACAGAAACTTAATGATCTCATTTCACCCGCTAATGAAATCGTAAATTTTTTGCTTTCACACAGAAGTAACTGCTCGATTAGTATGAAGGATGAGACAGACAATCATGACGGAACGATACAAGGTGGGAGCATGGTGACATACCTACAAACAAAAAAAATTCCATGTACTTGTAAATTCGATGGACAAATGTCAAAATCGTACTGCGCCGGTAGTTGATATATCAAATCAAATAAAAAAGGTTATAATCAGCTGTTCGAGGCGGCCACCTTGTATCGTTCCGCCATGCAGACAATGACATTTGCTTTGACAAATGACATTTTTAAGCACTGAACACACCAAAAACTAAGAAGCGGAAACGGAAGTGGGACGCTGCCAACAAAGTTGCATTGTGCTTTTGACTTCATTAGGCATTCGATTAGCTACTAATGAAATAATAATAGATTCGAATTTTGTAGGGAAGATTGAGCTCAATAAGCGTCTTAATGTAGAAAATTGCCTTTATTATTAAATAAGCCGTCTGTGTGAAAATAGTATTAGATTCTAGTACGGAAACTGTTTTCTGTGAAAAAGAGCGAAATCGGTTGAAGCCACGCCCAGTTTTTATACACAGTCGACCGTCTGTCCTTCCGCTCGGCCGTTAACACGATAACTTGAGCAAAAATCGATATATCTTTACTAAACTCAGTTCACGTACTTATCTAAACTCACTTCGTATTGGTATAAAAAATGGCCGAAATCCGACTATCACCACGGCCACTTTTTCGAATGGCGTCTCTGGTGCAGAAAAAAAATTGGAATTTGTTATCCAGTGTAATTGGGGAATAGGAATTTCGAATTTTCGAAGTCAGCTGCTTTGTCAATTGAAATTTCGTTACGCATTTCTTATTTTGTTTAAAAAATTGAAAAGTTTAATTATTGTTGCGAATTTGTTTGAAATTAAGAAATAAAACATAAACAATGCACAGTATTGCATTTCATGTGATATTCACTTAAATGAGTAATGAATTGCTGCCACAGCAACATCAACAGAGGAGCATACTAATAAGAAGACGGCGGCATAACACAAATCCGCCGGAGTTGCCTGCTTCCATTCAATAAAGCAATTTTCTGGCGGCAAAGTCGAGTTGAATTCGTCATATTCCAAAATCTATCCTTGCGCAATTTCTGAATGGCTGCATCAAATATACCAAGAGCTCTTCCGTTGCTTATGATATACTTTTCGAGTTAAAATAAAGAATATTGTGGTAGAATGTACATATTTGAGCACAAATTTTGTACAAATAAGTGTTCTTTCTTAAAGAAACGAATTTACCTTTAACTATTTTGGTGTATTCCCTTTAATTTAACAAGTGAAAATACTGCTAAGAAATGGCAGTGAAATCTCCCTCTCACTCATATTCATAATACCTACTTTCCTCCCATAACCAGTTTCCGCTTTTTCGAACATTGTTCAGAATAGGAGGAAAGGGAGAAGTGAAAAAACTCACAAGGAATTTATATTTCGAATACGAGGAATGGGAGAAGGGAAAAAACTCGCACCGAATTTTTGTTTAGAATTGGGTTGAATATTATGTGTATTACCTCCCCATCAAAGAATATAAGGTCTATTTCAATTTAACACGCTACAGAGCTGCGTATAGTTGTCCGTGTGAAAAACACGATACAAGCCGGTTACGTTGGTTGGTTGCTGTGCTGTCCGGCTATGGAGCCGGGCCCAAGTAGCGCTCTAGGCGCCATTTTGTATTTGATGCTCTTTCTCCTGGAACCAATTATATGTTGGCTGATGTACCCTGCGTATTGCTTTACTCAAACCACTTGGTTAAAACTATAAACCTACTGATGTGTTTGATGCGGCAGTTTGACACCGCCCTTAAGTCGAGAAACACATAGTTGCCTAGAGTTCGGGACCGAAAGTTCGCGAGGGCTGGGCACTCGCAGAGGAAGTGAGTAACCGATTCCTCGGCACCCTCTTGCCTACAGCTCCTACACCTCTCATTGTAGGGGATACCCATTCTACTCGCGTGCGGGCCAAACGGCCTGTGCCCTGTAATAGTTGCCGTGATTCTGTATATTTCCTGCCTAGACCTATTTAGTAGATCATCGGTTCTTTTCTGGTTGTACTCTGGCCAGATCAGTTTGGTGATTCTACAGGTGTCCCTAGAGTACCAATTATAGTGTTAACTACTTTGTACTCTTTACTTTAATTTTTAAAATAATGAGTCAAGGTTCGATTCGAGCTCAAGGCCAGAACAATAATTTTTTTCTAATGATAATTATTGTTATTTTTTAATTTTTCTAAATTTGAAAAATTGTATTTTTGTTTTTTGGAATAGTAAGTAGAAAATTTTTCAGACAACCTGCCATAGCTGCGCAGATAGATCCATTTCGAAGGGTGCTAAGCCTTCATCATCAGTACGCTTTAGGCATGCTGTGCTAACCATTTAGCTATACAGCGGTGGTGTGTTTGACTGGCAAATTTGCTACTTCTATTCCTTTTTACCAACCATATTTATTCAGCGTTGCGCCAAAAAATGGTGCAAATCACTGATAATGTTGGATTTTTGTTTATTGTCAATTACTTTGTTTGACATTCCCAAGTGCTCATGGTTTATTAACAATTGTTTTTTGTTTTTATCGGCCTGTTGATAAATGAGTCAAGGTTCGATTCGAGCTCAAGGCCAGAACAATAATTTTTTTCTAATGATAATTATTGTTATTTTTTAAAAAAACAAAAATACAATTTTTCAAATTTAGAAAAATTAAAAAATAACAATAATTATCATTAGAAAAAAATTATTGTTCTGGCCTTGAGCTCGAATCGAACCTTGACTCATTTATCAACAGGCCGATAAAAACAAAAAACAATTGTTAATAAACCATGAGCACTTGGGAATGTCAAACAAAGTAATTGACAATAAACAAAAATTCAACATTATCAGTGATTTGCACCAGATGGCGCAACGCTGAATAAATATGGTTGGTAAAAAGGAATAGAAGTAGCAAATTTGCCAGTCAAACACACCACCGCTGTATAGCTAAATGGTTAGCACAGCATGCCTAAAGCGTACTGATGATGAAGGCTTAGCACCCTTCGAAATGGATCTATCTGCGCAGCTATGGCAGGTTGTCTGAAAAATTTTCTACTTACTATTCCAAAAAACAAAAATACAATTTTTCAAATTTAGAAAAATTAAAAAATAACAATAATTATCATTAGAAAAAAATTATTGTTCTGGCCTTGAGCTCGAATCGAACCTTGACTCATTTATCAACAGGCCGATAAAAACAAAAAACAATTTTTAAAATAATTTTAATTGAGTTTTCGTGTTAACTTAAAATTTTGAATAACTTCAAAAAAAGAAAATTCTAATTAGTTGGAAAATATCTAAACTCAAAAATAAACAAAAATAAATTTTTATACTTAAAATCAAAATAAAAGATTTTTTTAAAATATCAACTTGAATGTTAATATATTGGCGATCCTACCAATGATCCTACAACTTTAAAACGAACTTTAAACCGAACTTTAAAACTAAAATCAACTTGGATCATAGACGAATTTATTTTGCTTTTATGTCATTTCGCAATATATAGTAACGTGATGTAATTAAAGAAAACTGGGATCATTAATGTACATAACTATCCCTCCATATTTGTTATATCTAAAATAGCATAATGCAGTACGCGCTGAAGAATTAACTATATAAAAATTTAATAAATAGCACTATTGAAATTCTTGTGCATATAATTTAACTATATTTGTGTTCCCTATACATTTGTGAACAAGAAGCAACACAACAATATTCTGTGCAAATTTCATATAAAAGTCGCTGTAAATTATATATACGAAACATTAAAACAAAGAATAAATGTTGAAAATCAAATTAAAAACATAAAAAACTCTAAAAACGTGTGTGTAAACAAAATAAAAACATTTACAACCTAATACTCTTAAAAGCAACGATTGGGTTATCCAAGCCACAACAACAATTTTGCACGCAATACACACAAGAACAGATTTAAAATGAAGACATCACGATGAAAATTAAGAGATTTACAAAGAAAACAACAAACCATTGCATATTTTAAAAGCATTACGATATCAAACAATCCAGATATTAATTTCAAGATATTTTTAAACAATCATCAATCAACTACTTATTAATTTTAATATTTTTTTATTAAATTTAATTTTATGTAAGTATAATTTTTATTCTAATATTAAATTTAAAATTGTTCAATTATAATTTAAATTAAAATTTTAAACCTTTTAACTTTCAAATTTATTTTAAGATTATTTTTATATTTTAACAATTATTTAAATTTACTTATTTTTTATATAAAATTAAATATTTTATTTAAATTGTTAACTCCCTTTCCAAAAAAAATCTTAAATATTTTCTTATTTTCAAATTTTCATTTAAATTTATTTTCATATGGTTCTACGTTCACCAATACGAACTCGTAATTTTACAAATTCAGAAAATCAAAATATCAACCATACAAATAACACAATGACTCACAATACAACTCAAAATTCTAACATTAATACAACACAAAACATCATCTCTAATATAACACAAGATACTTCAAGACAAGATAACTTTACAAATTTTCCTTCTACTAAATCTATTAAATTACCACAATTTTGGCAAGATTCTCCTGATGCCTGGTTTTTACTTGTTGAAGGACAATTTGAAATTAATAATATCACTGATGATAATTTAAAATTTCAAAATGTTCTAATTACTCTTCAACGAGATACTATTTCTAAAATTTTAGATGTTATTAACCCTCCTCCTCTTTTTAATAAATATGATACAATCAAAAAAATTCTATGTGAAAGATTTTCTCTTAGCGAAGAAAAACGATTAGAACAATTATTTTCAAAAACTGAACTTGATGATCGTTCACCATCTGAATTATTCAGATTTATGAAATCACTTATAGGTTCTGCCTCCATAGTTAGCCAAGAATTACTCTTTAAATTGTGGATTCGTAAATTACCACAAGAAATACAAATTCATTTGACTTCCAATAATAATCAAAACAGAGATGAAATTATTATTTTAGCTGACAAACTTTTTGATTTAATCAATAAACCTCATTCTTCCAAATCTCCTGTAGTCTCAAATATAAATAATAATATTTTAGAACAATGCGTTAAAAATTTAACTAAATTAACTACGGCTATTTATCAAAATTTAAATAAAATTTCTAATGATATTAATCAATTATATATTCGTTCAAGATCTAAAGATAGAAATAGATCTAAATCTCGAAATTTTTCAAGATCCAGAAATTTTTCAAACAATCATAATTTTAATTTGCAAACAAATATTTGTTGGTATCACAATTTAAGAATAACGCTCTTAAATGTATACCCCCATGCAATTTCAATCAAAATCATAATTCAAATTCCGAACAAAATTTAAACTGAAACGATCCATTATGACGGTGACGGATAATGGAACTATTATTAAACCTACTCGTCGCCTATTCATATTTGATAAATTCAATAAACTTAATTTTCTTATCGATACCGGCGCAGTTGTATCAGTTATTCCTTTTTCTAAATTTAAAATTTATAAAAGAAATTCGGATCTTACTTTGACCGCAGCAAACGGTTCTTCAATTGAAACTTTCGGTACAAAACTACTTAAAATTGATTTAGGTTTAAGAAGAGATTTTGAATTTCCATTCATTATTGCGAATATTGATACACCAATTTTAGGAGCAAACTTTTTAGAAAAATTCGGAATTATTGTTACTGGATCTTCTGGATTTTCTGATATTTTCTCACTCAAAATTCCTATTGTCGAAAATAAGTTTTCAAAATTACTTATTGAATTTCCATTTATTACCTGTGAACCAGATTATACTAAAAAAGTTAAACACCATACGGTTCACAGGATAGAAACAAAAGGTATTTTACCATTTTCGAAACCCAGACGTCTTGATCCAATCAAACTTAAAATTGCTAAAGCTGAATTTGAATTTTTAGTTAAAACGGGTATATGCAGACCATCAAATTCTCCTATTGCATCTCCCCTTCATCTCGTTCCTAAAAAAGAACCAAATGATTGGAGACCTTGCGGAGACTATCGAAGACTTAATTTTATTACTACACCAGATCGGTATCCTTTACCACATATTCACGATTTAACAATTTATTTAAAAAACAAACAATTTTTTTCCAAAATTGATCTTGTGCGTGCTTACCACCAAATTCCAATGGCAGAAGAAGACATTCATAAAACTGCAATAACTACCCCTTTTGGAATGTTTGAATTCGTAAGAATGCCTTTCGGTTTACGAAACAGTGCTCAAACTTCCCAACGCTTTATTAATGAAGTATTTTCTGATTTCGATTTTGTATTTACATACATTGATGACATTCTTATTGCCAGTGATAATGAAGATCAACATATAAATCATTTAAAATCAGTTTTCAAAAGACTTGAAGAATATAATTTAAATATCAAACCTTCAAAATGTACTCTCGGTGTAAATAAATTAAATTTTTTAAGTTACGAAATTTCAGGCGAAGGTATTAAACCATCTTTAGATAGAATTGAAATCATAACAAATTTTGAAAAACCAATTTCTATAAATAAATTACAAAAATTTTTAGGTATGATAAATTACTATCACAGATATATTAAAATGTTAGCAACAGAACTTAGTCCTCTGCATGAAATGTTAACACATGCAATTAAAAACAAACTCAAACAATTAAATTGGACAAATGAAACCACAACAGCTTTCGAAAATGTTAAAAAACTTTTTGCTAAAAATACTTTACTTACACATTTCGACAAAAATGGTACTTTATCATTAGCAGTAGATGCATCAAATGTTGCTATTGGAGCAGTTCTTCAACAAACTAGCAATAATATACTAGAACCTTTAGCTTATTTTTCAAGAAAATTAACTACAACAGAAACTAAATATTCAACATTTGATCGTGAACTTTTGGCAATTTATAATTCAATTAAACATTTTAAACATTTTCTTGAAGGTAGAACTTTTACAATTTATACTGATCATAAACCTTTAATTCATGTTCTAAATTCTAAAGTAGATAGATCTCCTCGTCAACTACGTCATCTTGAATATATTGCTCAATTTACAAATGATATTCAATATATACGTTGAAAAGACAACATAGTTGCCGACACACTTTCCCGTATTCCAGAAATAAATGCAATTTCAACTCAAGATATAAATTTAGAAACTTTATATAAAGAACAGCAAACTGATACATTTTTACAAAAAACCATTTCTGATCAAAATTCTAAAAATAATTTAAAGGAAATTCATATTCCAGTTATTAATTTAAATATATGGTGTGATGTTTCTGTACAACCTTTTCGACCTTATGTTCCACATTCTATGAGAAGAATTATATTTGACAAAATTCACTCATTATCTCATCCAAGTATAAGAACAACTAGAAAATTAATTCAAAATAAATATTATTGGCCTAACATGCGTAAAGAGATTAACGATTGGACTTCATCTTGCATCAATTGTCAAAAATCCAAAATTTCAAGACATACTAAATCTCCTATCCAAAAAATTCAAATACCATCAGGCCGTTTTGAACATATTCATATGGATATTGTTGGACCTCTTCCAGTTTCAAATGAAAATTCTTATATTTTAACAATTATTGACAGATTTTCACGTTGGCCTGAAGCTTATCCGCTTAAAGATATTTCAACAAATACTATAGTAAAAACTTTTATTCAAAATTATATACCACGATTTGGTATACCATTGAATATTACAGTAGATCAAGGTTCACAATTCACCTCAAAATTTTTTACGGAATTAACTAAACTTTTAGGTTCTCATAAAATTCATACATCTCCTTACCATCCCCAAGCAAATGGCATGATAGAGAGATTTCATCGAACTTTAAAAGCAGCAATTATAGCATCAAACGACTCGGTTCACTGGTCTGACATTTTACCATTCATTCTACTTGGTTTACGAACTTCTATTAAAGAAGATTTAAAATGTTCATCTGCTGAACTTGTTTATGGCCAAACACTTAGAATACCTGGTGAATTAATTATTTCAAATAGTAATAAAGAACATGATTTTTCTAATGACGCTCTTCATAAAATAAGAGAATATTTTTCGCTTGTTCGTTCTAAAGTTTTTCATCATAACAAAGAAAATTTTTTCGTTCCTAAACAATTAGAAAATTGTGAGTATGTTTTTGTTAAAGTTCTTCGTAAATCTAATTTAGAATCACCTTATGAAGGACCTTTTAAAGTTATATCTAAGAAACATAAAACATTTACAATTCAATACAATAATACTATTAAAAATATTTCAATTGATTTACTTAAACCAGCAAACATACTTATTAACACTAATTTAAATACAAATACATTAAACAACAAAAAACAAAAAAAGGTTACATTTAATATTAATTAATAATTTGTTTGTTTCAAATTTTCTTGGAGGGGGAGTAAATATAGTGTTAACTACTTTGTACTCTTTACTTTAATTTTTAAAATAATTTTAATTGGGTTTTCGTGTTAACTTAAAATTTTGAATAACTTCAAAAAAAGAAAATTCTAATTAGTTGGAAAATATCTAAACTCAAAAATAAACAAAAATAAATTTTTATACTTAAAATCAAAATAAAAGATTTTTTTAAAATATCAACTTGAATGTTGATATACCAATCACGGATTGCTATTTTCCTAAGATAGCTGAGAATGTTCCTTTTAATTGATGTGAGTGGTCGATGCACCGCGACTGCTTCCGTGATGTCTAACGATGCTCCCTCCTTTGCTATTTCATCCGCTATTTCGTTGCCGTCAATGTTCATTTGGCTGGGTACCCAGCTGAGTGTGATATCTGCCTGGTTAGCTGCTTCACGTGGCACCCTCTTACAGTTATCGACGGCTTTTGAGGATGTGTACGGTGATTTTAGCGCCGCTTGACTGTATATGACTATCTCACCGTCTATCCCGTTCTGCAGCAGGAAGATGCAGGCCCTCTCTATTCCTTGCAGCTCTGGTTGGAAGGCGGATGGGGATTGCGACATTTAGTTGGTTGGAGAAGACACCTGTGCCGACGCCGCAGTCCATTTTGGATCCGTCAGTGTAGAGTGAGGTGACCCCCTCCCTGCCAAATTTGCCGGCCGACCAATCCGTTCTAGAGGGTATCTGCACTTTGTAATTTCTGTCGAAGATCAGTGTTTTTGAGAGGTAATCTGTTGTCGGATCCACATCGGCGAGCCTTGTTAGGATGTTACTGTGGCCATATCGTTTTTCTGTCCAGCATCTAGACTCCCTTAGCCTGATGGCTGAGCTGATCGCTGTATATCTGATGTGGAGGGCCAGTGGCAGCAGGTTAAGTATAACATTTAGTGCGTCCGTCGGGCACGATCTAAGTGCACCTGTTACCCCTGCGCATGCTGCCCTTTGTATTTTGTCTAGTTTTTTTAGTGTTGTATTGCTTGTTCAGGGCAGGCCACCATGCTACGGCTCCGTACGTCAGGATGGGCCTTATGATCGCCGCATAGAGCCACATCATTCGTTTTGGCTTTAGTCCCCAATTTCTGCTGACTATTCTCTTACACGAGTAGTATGCGATATACGCCTTCTCTACTCTTTTTTCGATATTGGTTTTCAATTTAACTTGTTGTCTATTACGACGCCTAGGTAATTGAACGAGAGTTTCGTACCATCTAATGAGGGTAGTAGAAATGGTGGTATTTTTGTTCTGTTACTGAACAGTATCAGTCCTGTTTTGCTAGAGTTGATGTTGAGGCCGCACGATGCCGCCCAGGTGTGTAGCCTGATTAGCGCACCATGAAGGATGTCGCTTAGCGTGGAGGGAAAAGCTCCCGAGACTGCAATGACCACGTCGTCTGCATATGCTACTGCCTTGACACCATTCTTGTCGAGTTCGAGTAGTATCTCGTTCAGTGCAATGACCCAGAGCAGTGGCGAGAGGACCCCGCCCTGGGGTGTACCTCTACCCACTTTGCGGGTCATTGTCACTGAGCCCATATCCGCTTGTATGGTTCTGTTTTCCAGCATTGATTGAGTCCATCCACAAATGTGGTTGTCAACTCCGGCCCTTTGCAGGGCTTTCACAATTGTGCCGGTTTCGATGTTGTTGAAGGCGCCTTCTATATCTAGGAAAGCTGCTAGTGTGAATTGTGTGTAGTGTAGTGATCTTTCCACAAAACCCGTTAGCTCATGGAGAGCGGTCTCCGTAGATCTTCCCTTCATGTAGGCGTGTTGTGCCTTTGACAGGTTTGGTCCTGTTATTATTGATCTAATATATATATCAAGATGAAGGATGTGAGGCTTGTTGGCCTGTAGTCTTTGGCATTTTCGTGTGTGCGTTTGCCCGCTTTTGGCAGAAAGATTACTTTTGTTTTTCTCCAGCTTTGTGGGATATAGGTCAGGGCGATACTCGCTCTGTATATCACTTTCAGCCAGAGGATCATTGGATCACCTAGCTTTTGTAGCATTACCGGGATAATGCCACCCATACCGGGCGATTTGAATGGAGAGAAGCCATTTATGGCAGACCTGATCATTTCACTGTCTATTATCCTGTCCAGTAAGCCTTCTGAGGGCTAAGAGTCCCTGCAGAGAGATTCTTTTCCTGGTGCTAGATCGCGTCCAGGGAAGTGAGTATTGATGAGTGTGCCCAGGGAGTCCTCTGCTGAGTTTGTCCATAGGCCTGCCTCACTTCTTACGAAGTGATTGTTGTGGTGTTCTTTGGACAGAATTTTACTCAGTCTGGAGGACTCACGAGTGTTTTCTATTGAGGAGCAAAAGGATTGCCAGGACACAGCCTGCGCTACCCTTATAGCTTTTTTGTATGCTTTGAGCGCCTCCCTATATGGCTGCCACTCCTTGGTTATGAGGCACTCATTAAATGCCTTCCGTACTGTCGTTCTAAGTTTCCTAAGGTCTCCGCTCCACCAGGGTGGGGACTTCTTTTTACGAATACTAAGGGCTATTTTCACAGTGGCAAGTTAACTTACATTCCACAGTTAACTATTGATTCTCAATTTCACTGTAGCGAGTTAACTAAAAGTTTACTGCCCAATGTTGGCGAGTTAAACTCTAGTTAGAAATCAGCTGATTGACTTTGAAAAACATATTTATTTATTTATTAATTTGACGTTGACTTTGAAATAGAAATTTTAAATGCAAATTTTATTTTACGTTGCCCGGAATAAAATGGACCGTTTTGACTATCAGGAATTGCAGGATATGAACGATACAGAAGATCATAGTGTTGCTAGAAGAATAATTGTCCGTAGGAGCAAAACTATTCGCGAAAGAACTGTGTTCTCAAACTATGATGAGAAGGATTTTCGTGATCGGTTTAGATTGACTAAAGAAGTAGCTTGGGCTGTATTAGCTAAAATTAAGGATAAACTGGAACACAAAACGAAATGGTAAGCAGCTACTTTGGTAGCATTGCAGAAATCACTCCAATTTTTATAAACGTAGGAATAGTGCCTTAACCGCTGAAACAATGCTGCTAGTTACTCTTTGCTTTTATGCAACTGGAAGTTTTCTGCAAACAGTAGGCGATCTATGTGGAGTATCTACAACAACAACTTCGCGCGTAGTTACAGTTGTCTCCCACAACTTAGCGCTACTTGCCAAAGAAATCATCTGTTTTCCCTCTGATGAAGAACTTCGAAGTATTCAAAAGCAGTTTTATATGATAGCTAAATTCCCCCGGGTTATAGCTGCTATGGACTGTACTCATATAAAAATTAGTTCACCTGGTAAACTAACTCGAAAATTGTTTCCTTCATTAGTTATTGGAAATGTATTATTACAGGAGGAGATGAGGCTGAACTTTATCGGAATCGAAAAGGGTGGTTTTCTTTCAATGTTCAAACCCTTTGTGATAGCACTCTCAAGATATTGGATATTGTAGCGCGGTGGCCAGGATCCGCACATGATGCAACCATTTTTCGAAATTCTCGTATATGCGCACGTCTTGAAAATGGGGAGTTCCAAAATGGAATCGTTGTAGCTGATAGTGGTTATCAAAATACAAATTGGGTATTAACACCTTTGTCACAATGCAATAGTCCAGAAGAAAATCTTTATAACGAGTCCTTAGTTAGAACAAGAAACTGCGTTGAGCATTCGTATGGCGTATGGAAACGTAGATTTCCAGTACTATAGCTAGGGTTGCGAATAAATATAGCAAAAGTTGAGAGTATTGTTGTCGCCACTGCAGTTTTGCACAATATTTGCTGTTTGAATAGAGATTGGGAGCCTCCACCTTTGTCGCCAGGCGTTGAAGACATAATAAGAAGCAGCCTAGAATTTCCAGCTTACAATCATTTACCAAGCATTAGCCGAAATAATCATATGAGACTTACTTTAATTGATCAGCATTTTTCGAACTTATTGTAAATAATGACATGTACATACATACTGTAGTAGAGCAAACTCATACTTATCCAGAATCAATCAGCCTGCGATGGGTCTCCGCATGACACAAACCATCTTTTTCACTGTGATGTGGAGCCAACAGATCTAATGGCACATTGTATGGTCCAACCCTTTCGAAGCAGCTGTTTCCCTTCGACTCCCGTTAGATGATTTCGATGAAAACCTATGAGTGGTAGTGGCAGTCGGTTCTATGTACCGGAGCGACTCGGGATTTTTTCCGACCAAGGACTGTCATTTCAGTGCAACCCCACTTAATTTGTTGCGTCCCTCCCACAAATTGTCATCCTCCCAGCAGCTCCTTGCAGCGGGACTGCTCCATAATATCTTGCTCCGGGAAGGTATCGAATCCAATCAGGGTCCGTCTCCTGACCCCGGTCCTGAGAAATGGTTTTGCTGCATCTGCCGGAAAAGAATCTTTTTAGGACGGTCATACTCTGTTCAGTGTGTCTCGTGTAAGGGACAGGTTGTTCTGGGCTTGACCCCAAAACCCGACGTCCATGTAACTTTTACAAATCTTTTGTGGCTCCTTGCTGTTCACGCCCAAGGGCGTCCCGTAGTCTATGCCTAAGCGCCCCACCATTACCTTCCAGCAGCCCCGCTGCTCAGCAAGCCACAACAAGTACCCGCTGCTGCAAGCGCCCCACGGCGACAACAACTCAAACAGCTGCTACCACTCATAACTGCTATCTTCGTAGTAGAGTCGGTAGCAATGCTGAGCATCAGCTCCTGCCCCCGTCTTCTCCCCCCCTCTTTTCCGGCAGCAATCGTGTAGGTCAGGGAAACAGACTCTTAGTCCCTAACCTCGTTTGCACCGTTTGCCAGCACAGAATATATATGTTTGCGACATCCGCCCAATGCAGCTCCTGCCTTGGGCGGTGCCACTTTCCTAGATGTTCAGGTCTCCGCGACGGCAACCCCCCGACGGGTTTCATTGCGCCATGTTGCCAGGTCGCAAACCCCAATCTACCGGGTACCCCAATGATTGCCCAAGGACGCCCAGTCCCAGGGCCAAGACAGCAGTTGCGTGCTGGCATTCCTCAACCCAGGCGTAGTCACCCGTCACTTACTCCCAGAGTGGCGACGTCTCCCGCGCTGTACTTCAGAATTCTGCAGTTAAACTGTAATGGATTAACTGGGAAGATCACGGAGATAGTCGATTTCATGAAGCGGCACAAAATCCGCATTGCTGCGATTCAAGAGACTAAACTTACAGCAAGATCTGCACTGCAAACCTGTTCTGGGTATAATGTCCACAGAAAAGATCGCATGAGCGGAAATGGAGGCGGCCTCGTGTTTATCATACACCACTCTGTGCAATATTATATATTTGCTCCTGGCATCGACCGAAGGCCTATCTGTCCGGTCAGGTGATGCAAACCTAGAAATCATCAACATCTACATCCCTCCTGCCAGCTGTTGCCCCAGTGGATACCGCCCTAATATCAGCGCCTTACTCACTGGCTGTTAGGTGGGGCGAAGCACTGCTACAACAACAACAACAGTGGTAGTGGTCTCGCTTGAACGGGGCGAAGTACCGCTACAACAACAACAACCCCTTTTGCTGGACAGCCATCATGGTTCCGTAAATTGCATAGCACCATTAGCGCTAATGCAAGAATCGCATCATAGGACAGTAATCGTAGCGCTTGACCAGTCAAAACTGTTGACACAGTAGATCACAGCATCCTACTCCAGCACATAGAAGAGTCAACGCTTCCCCGCGCCTTAAGAAGTGGACCACCAACTATTTGAATAGCCGGAAGGATACATTCCTACGCAGATGAGCAGTCGTCTGATGAGCTAAACTCTAAAATAACATATTCAGTTAAATAAAACAAATTTAAAATTATTTTCAAGGTTGTATATTTGCGTCTTTGTCCCTTCCGAACTTTGGCTTTCATATATTTATACATTTTTCGCATTCGCACACACACTCCCACTTCCCACTCCACTCCCACTACCCACTCCACTCCATTCCCCAATACACTCCACTACCCCTCCACTCTTCATTCCCATTCCACTCCACTCCCACTCCCAACTCCACTACATTCACCAATACACTCCACTACCACTCCCCACTTCGCACTCCACACTCCCCAATTTCCACTACACCACACACTCCCTACTCCCCACAATCCGCCAGCCCCACTCCACACACTCCAATTTCCACTCCACTCCACACTCCCCAATTCCCACTCCCCACTCGACTACCACTCCCCACAATCCACCAGACCCCCACTCCCCACTCCCCTATTCCCACTCCCCACTCCACTACCACTCCCCACAATCCACCAGACTCCCCACTCCCCACCCCACACTCTCCAATTCCCACTCCACTCCACACTCCCCAATTCCCACTACACCACACACTTCCCACTCCCCACTCCACTACCACTCCCCACAATCCACCAGACTCCCTACTCCCCACTCTCCAATTCCCACTTCACTCCACACTCCCCAATTCCCACTCCACTCCCCAATTCCCACTCCACTCCACACTCCCCAATTCCCACTCCACCCCACACTCCCCACTCCACTACCACTTCCCACTCCCAACTTACACTCCTACTCTTGTGCCCGCTCATACACGCCCTCCTACTCCCAAAATCTCTAGAGCTGCTCCAAATCGTTTTTTGGGCTTTGCAGACGTAGCTGTTTTTCTTGCAAATCACTTTTTAAAATCTTCATCCTGATTTGATGCTCTTCTTCTGCGTGCCTCATTCGCTGTTCATGCTCTAATAGCCGTTGAGCACGTCCCTCTTCCTCCCGCCTAACATTCATGTCATGTTCCTTTATACGCATTTCCAAGTCCTTTTCAGCGCATATTTTCTTGGTTTCAGCCAAATCGTCCCAGCTGGACTTCGAGCTTTGTCTTAAATTTGGTGCCAGCTTGGCGTTTTTAGCGCTTTTAAGCATACTAGGAGTATATTTGCTCCAGTTTACATTATCTAGAAAAATTACATAGTTAAAAGTCACATCGTCGTCAAATTTGAAATTAATATTAGAAATACCTTCCTTGTCTTCGCAGTCCTCTAACACTTCCTCTATCCCTTCCTCAGTCACTACTTGTGTGGTGTTTTCAAAATCTTCGCCACTATTTGCATGAACTGTTTGAAAATAAACAGAAATAATTACCAGCTCATCCTATAGAATATTAAGTATGCTTATCATCTTCCAGAGTGTGGTCGCCATCGTATTGCGATCCCCTACCGCTTGTTTGCGTATCGTGCACTATACGCATTAAATGCTCATCTGATGGAGAATATGTATGGCTTGATGCTGGGCCTCCACCAGTAGTATATAAGGATTTTCGCACTTCTGATTTGTTTTTTTTTAACGATTTCTTTAAATTACTATATTTATCCTTCAGCACTTTCTTCGAGCGTCCCGTACCAAACTCGGCATTGAAACGAAGGGATATTTCATCCCAACACTTCTCCTTCATATCGACACTAACGGGGTCGGTTTTTTTGCATTCTATAATGCTTTTCTTTGTTTCGACAATTAATAATAATTTGTCAATTTCTGCTGAGGAAAAATTTGATGCGCGCTTCTGGTCAGACATTTTGCTATTTTGTTTTGATTATTATTCTTCTTTCTCACTAATAAATAATGTTGCCATACTTTATTACTAAAATCAGCTGATTTTATTTGACTTCATTGGAAAGTTAACTCTTCACTGTGAAATTGAAGTTTATTGAAGTGTAGGTTAACTCTTGCAACTGAGTTAAAGTAAAACTTGAGTTAACTCGCCAGTGTGAAAACGGCCATAAATGGGGTGCACTTGTTATAAGAGGTAGTTAACGCTAGCTCTACCTGGCCGACTAGCTCATCGAGCTTTTGCGGGCAGTTTATGTTAGGTTCGCTTATTTCTAAAGCTGGCGTTGATAGCCTTACAAATTTATCCCACTTTGTTCTTCCTGGGTTTCTGTAACGGTGAGTCTGGCCAGATCCAAATTTGATGTCGAAGAAGATCCAGCGGTGGTCCGAGAGAGGCTTTGTCTGATACTCTCCAGTTTTCCACTAGCGCCGGGTCATCGTCGGTTGTCAAAGTTAGATCCAGGACTTCATCCCAGCCCTGAAGCCTGTCTGAACTAGGGAATATCAAAGTGGGCTTGTGGCCGCTGTTGCAAATATTGAGGTTAGAATTAAGAATAAAGTGTAGAAGGGACCACCTCTCTCATTGGTTGAGGAGCTGCCCCATATCGTGTTTCTTGCATTGGCGTCGCAGCCGATAATTATGCTGCACCCGCCGTTATTGTTTATAAAGTGTGCCAGCTCTGGAGGTGGAGCCATCCTGTCATGGGCCATGTAAGCCGCTACCACGTAGATGGCCTGTTTGGACATGCCCTCTAGCTTTACCACTGTTAGGTCTGCTGTGCTGTAATTTGAACATAAGAAAGCATTTATACCTTTTATGATTAAAATGCCTGCTCTTGGCTTACCTGCATTCGTTTTGAAGAACAGGGGGCCTACTCTGTATTGCGATGCGAAAATAAATTGCGATGCGAAAGGTAATTGGAACTCTGTAGCGCTATCGCATCGCTAACAATGTCGCTTTTTTATTTTTCGCTAATTTTTTGCTTGAGTATGCATCACTGACCAAACTCAAAGAAAGAGAACAAAAGAAACAAGGCGATTACAATTTCGGCAAACGATTAATTTTTGTTGAACAAATTAAAAAAAGGATTCTGTAGCATTATGGAACGATTTAAATGAAGAAAGGATTGATTTAAATGAAGAAATCCTCCCAGTTCAGAAATTGAACTGGAAGAAGTGAACGTGATAAATACAGAAAACGTGGAAAATCATAGAATGGGAAATATTGCTAGTTGTATCAGAGAACAAATAAAAAATGACATGATTTCCAATAGAAATGCTTTATAAAAAAGTGGTTTCGATTTAATTGTTATTTATTTATGTATTTTAAGTCCACTAGGATTACAAATTGTTGCTTTTGTGTTTGTTTTGTTTTTTGAGTTGTCCTATATATTTTTAATATAAAGATATCAATTTATAAAATCATCAATTAATACTTACATATTTGAACAATGCGAATGCCTATTACTTGTAGCAAGAAAAATGCGAAAATGAATGCTGTTTGACATTCGCTTTCGCTTTACAGAGTGCCGGCAATGCGAAAAGGGAGAAAAATTGCGAATGGGCAAAATGTGAATGCGAAAGTCAAAATATACATGCGAATGTCAAGATACCGAGTACCGATTTTGCGATTTCGCGTATTTTTTCTTTCGCATCGCAATACAGAGTAGGCCCCCAGATTGTGTGTGCTGATGTTTAGCCCCCTGATTTCCTGATTGTGGACCCAGGGCTCTTGGATTAGGCTGATGTGGATGTCCTCCTCACCGAGAAAGATTTTAAGATTAGTAGCACTTTTAGAGTGCTGCAGATTAATCTGCATACACTTAGACTTCAGTTGTGTCCCCGTCCCTGATATTGACACCCTGCAGCAGATTACCTGCCCCTTCAACTTCATCAGGGTCGTCTTCAGCAGGGATTGTGTCGCCGCGGAATACTTTTACCTTGGCCATGCGAAAAGCAAAGGCGATTTTGTAGTCCGCCTTGGCCAGAGCCAAATGCGCGCACGAGGTGTTTTTGGAACCTCTGAGGCAGGTATTAGCCTTAGCTGGAGGTTGTTTACCTCTCCGCTAATTTGTGCTACACACCTTGTCAGAAATTCCAACGAGACCTGGGGGCCTACTCTGTATTGCGATGCGAAAGGCAGTGCGATGCGAAAATAAATTGCGATGCGAAAGGTAATTGGAACTCTGTAGCGCTATCGCATCGCTAACAATGTCGCTTTTTTATTTTTCGCAAATTTTTTGCTTGAGTATGCATCACTGACCAAACTCAAAGAAAGAGAACAAAAGAAACAAGGCGATTACAATTTCGGCAAACGATTAATTTTTGTTGAACAAATTAAAAAAAGGATTCTGTAGCATTATGGAACGGTTTAAATGAAGAAAGGATTGATTTAAATAAAGAAATCCTCCCAGTTCAGAAATTGAACTGGAAGAAGTGAACGTTACAGAAAACGTGGAAAATCATAGAATGGGAAATATTGCTAGTTGTATCAGAGAACAAATAAAAAATGACATGACTTCCAATAGAAATGCTTTATAAAAAAGTGGTTTCGATTTAATTGTTATTTATTTATGTATTTTAAGTCCAGTAGGATTACAAATTTCTTGCTTTTGTGTTTGTTTTATTTTTTGAGTTGTCCTATATATTTTTAAATGAATATAAAGATATCAATTTATAAAATCATCAATTAATACTTACATATTTGAACAATGCGAATGCCTATTACTTGTAGCAAGAAAAATGCGAAAATGAATGCTATTTGACATTCGCTTTCGCTTTACAGAGTGCCGGCAATGCGAAAAGGGAGAAAAATTGCGAATGGGCAAAATGTGAATGCGAAAGTCAAAATATACATGCGAATGTCAAGATACAGAGTACCGATTTTGCGATTTCGCGTATTTTTTCTTTCGCATCGCAATACAGAGTAGGCCCCCTGGTCCGCGCACCTGATTATCCTGTATCCTCTCAGGGTCTCGGAGAAATCAAACACTGGGAGAGGTCCAGTCGGGTTGTCGCGCACGTGCCGCATGGCAGCATGCAGGTGGTCTCTGGCGACTTCACTGAAGTGTCTCTTGGATATCTGTTCCGTGTCCGCCCGTTTGGGCTTTTTCGAAACAGCCTCACTGCTATTTACATGGCCGGATCTGTTTCTCGTCCTGAGCCGAGCTTGGTTGTCTAGGTTGTTGAGGAGTCGGATGCTTCCTTTGGAAGCGTTCGTACTCCTCCACAACCGATGTGAGAGATGCGACGTCAACAGAACCGCTTGCGATCTCGCCACTTTGTATTCTCCGTAGAGTATACAGCGCTCGATTGTACCTGTTACGCCTAATCTGTGCTTGACTTTTTTCCTCTGTTTCCTTTGAAAGCCTGTGTACTGAGGTTGGTACCACCAGCCTCTTTAGGGTTGCAAGTTGGTCCCTGGGTGGTGTGGTTGGTACCCTTCTGGACCTTTTGTTACTGTTGTTGTTGGTACTGATTGAGCCTTTGGTGTACTGTGGATGGTACTACCGCCAGCGCTGGTAATCGTTTCCTGACTAGAGGCGAGAAGCGTCTCCTCTTCAGACCTCAGCACCTTGGATTGGGGTGGTGCTGGTGCGGCAATCCTCCCATCGCTTACAGTCGCAGGAGACGTATACTGATCTGTTTACAATCCCACGGTTGCAAGCCACGAGAGGCTTTCCTCTTAGTTCACCACCGTCTGAGGTTCTCTAATAGAGAGATTCCTCAGGCAGTCGTATAAGCCCCCTCGCCAGCGACAAGGCGACCAGCACGAGAAGCCGGTTACATTTATGCCTGTTTTTTTAGTGCGAGTTCAAACTCTAGTTAAAGTTGACTGGAGTTTAACCTTGCCACTTTGTTCGATAACATAAAATGTTGCTGCTCATCTCAGCTTAAGCGGCCGAAGTGGCAGGGTTAAACTCTAGTCGACTTTAACTGAAGTTCAAACTCGCACTGAAAAACCCGGCCTAAACGTTTTTAATGTGTAGGTATCATCGGTAGTCTAGGTATTAATGTCGTTTTTTTCCACGTCTTGTAGCAGTGTTTCTAATAGAAGCTATCGCTCTCAAATTGTCGTGGAAATTCTCTTATTTATTTATTGTAACTTGATTTTTTTATTGATTTATTTTATTTATTTATTCATTCCTAACACAACAACCATAGGTTATATTTCAGTGCTAGAATTCTGAGTACAAATTGTAAATCAGTGGAACATATAATAGCTTAACAATATAAACTTAATACATATTTATCACAAAGAAAATAAAAATATCTTTATTAGAGGTTTAAAGATGAGAAAGAGGGCGAAAATAGAAAAAAATACTTGGGTTTCGTAGAATAAGATTAGCGTAATATGTAGAAACAAAACCATTATTTTCAATTAGTATAAAATCTATGTAGTGCAGTCTTAAAATGCAATGTGCCCTTTATACTCCTGAGTTGAAATTGAAGTTGGTTCCAAACGCGAACAGCAAATACCAGAAATTGATGTTCAGATATATATTTATTGTGTCTAATGTATAAAAGCTGACGGGATCTTGTCGAATGAGTAAACTGAAGCCGTTCTCTGAGCGGTTGATGTTCCTCTACGGTTAAAATTTTATGTAACATTGTAAGGCACTTAAGCTTTAGTACGTTGTCGAATGAAATCGAAGATATCTTCAGCGCCCACTCTGAAATGTGATCGTTACGTCTTTTACCAAAGACATAACGTGCGATGTTATTGTAGATTACATTGAGTTTTTTATGACACAAAGCACCAGAGCTTGCATAGAGTTCGCAACCATACAACAGTTTAGGCAATAGATATGTTTTAGCCAGCAGTAATCGAACATCAAGTGGAGTGAAATTTTGAGTACACCAAAGCGATCGGAGCGTGCCATTACTTAGTATGAATGATATGATCACTCTAAGTCAGAGTTCTGTTGAATAGTATGCCAAGATTTTTAGCAGAGGAGACAAAGGGTATAACAGATTTATTCAGTAGTATATGGTCGTACTCGTTAAGATTAAAATATTTTGTGTGGGTCACCACGCACTTTGATTTGCCAGGGTTAATAACCAACCCGTTTTTATTGGCCCATTCACATACAAGTTCCAAGTCATAGTTAAGCTCATGTATATAGGAGTTTAGCGTCGATTTAGGGCAGCTCATATACAGTTGGACGTCGTCTGCGTAGATGTGGATATTACTATACATACTTGATTATTTTGGGGAGATCGTTAATGTATAATACAAAAAGTAAAGGACCGAGAATCGACCCCTGTGGGACACCCCTGGTTACAGGAAGAAAATTAGAAACTCTGCCTTCTGAGCTAACTGCTTGCGATCGGTCCAAAAGGTAAGAGCGAATAAGATTAAGGGCAGGCGACTCGAAATCAAGAATATTTTTCAATTTGATATACAACAATTTGTGGTTCACAAGGTCAAAAGCCTTGGAATGATCAATAAGAGTGAGTATGGTTAAAAAGTTTTTATCAATACTCAACCGTATGCCATCGGATACTCTTAATAGAGCAGTGGTACAGTTCTTTCTCGGTCTAAAACCTGATTGCTGGCAACATAGTAATGACTTTTCATGAACATACCTGTTTATCTGATCATACATAATCCGTTCCAAAACTTTAGAGAGAAGCGGCAGTATAGATATAGGTCTATATTCTCCGTTGGGCTTCGTGACAGGTATTATTTTGTACACTTTCCGGCATTTTGGAAAGTTGCCAGACGTTAGGATAGTATTCAAAGAGTAAGTTATATAGGGTAGAACTTTAGGCAGGAGGCATTTGACGAACTTTGGATGAATGCCATCAAACCCAACAGCGTTAGACTTAATGGATAGTACAGACTGGATAACGTCTCACTCATCAATGCACACGAAACCGAATCCCTGGATTGACTCGTTAGCACCCACACTGTATCTATCGTAGGATATATCGCTGTCGGGTTTGTTTGGAGCCTATTGCCATCCCGAACTTGTTTTCATAATACCTACATTTTTGGGTCTTGATTTCCTTGTTTACCTCGTATTTTAGGTCTTAATATCTATATATATATAAAAAGAAGTGTACATTTTGATTGTCACTCCATGTGTGTGTGTGTGTTCGCTATGGAAACGTATTTCCCACACATCAATCATCACCAAATTTTGGTTATGGATTTCTTCGATCAACGGGAAGGTTTTAGGCTTAAAATAATTTCGATATATAAAAGGGGCGTGGCACCTCCCATACAAATGGAATATTTGGTACTGCATACCTTTGAAGGTATAAATGCCAGAACATTGAAATTCAGTAAGGAGTTATATGAGGTCAATCCCTAACACCACCAAGAAAAGGCGGAATTGGGAAAAAGGGGGCGTGGAACCTCGCATTCAAATGGAATCTTTGGTACTGCATAACTTTGAAGGTATACATGCCAGAACATTGAAATTCAGTAAGGAGTTATAAAAGGTCAATCCCTAACACCACCAAGAAAATGCGGAATTTGGAGAAAGGGGGCGTGGCACCTCCCATACAAATGAAATCTTTAGTAATGCATAACTTTGGAGGTATACATGCCAGAACATTGAAATTCAGTAAGGAGTTATATGAGGTCAATCCCTAACACCACCAAAAAAAGGCGGAATTGGGAAAAAAGGGGCTTGGAACCTCCCATTCAAATGGAATCTTTGGTACTGCATAACTTTGAAGGTATACATGCCAGAACATTGAAATTCAGTACGGAGTTATTTGAGGTCAATCCTTAACACCACCAAGAAAATATGGAATTGGGAAAAAGGGCGTGGCACCTCCCATACAAATGGAATATATTATACTGCATATATCTGGATGTCGTAATGGTAGGATAATTAAAATTGGTAAGGAGCTATGTGACGTTAAGTCCTAAAACCTCCAGTAAAATGTGGAATGGGGAAAAACTATGGCTGCCGTACAAACTTAAGTTATTTTAGCACCTAAAGTTTGACTGCATTGTTGAGTTTAGCTATTATGCCTTTTGGACGTTTAGTAATCTGCCGCTGTTGAACAAATTGTTCAGCTTCAGTCTATCTACATCTTCTATAAAAATCAAATTCTGTGTGTGTGTTCCCTATGAAAACGTGTTTGCTATACTTCGATCATCACCAAATTTTGGCTCGAGCTTCCTTCAATCAAGACGAAAGTTTTTCATATTTCAGAATTAAGAATTTTAAATTTAAATGTTTTTGTTTTTTGGCTATGCGAAAGAACTATTTTAGAAGATAAAATTCTGAATTATCCAAATGAATTTCTATACTCCTTAGAACCAAAAGGAATGCCTGCGCATATATCAACTTTGAAAATTGGTTCACCAGTCATGCTTCCTCGGAATGTAACCAAAGCAACAATCATCAGCGGTAAAAGCAATACAATAATATAAAATAAGATACAAGAATAAAATGTTTTAACAGAAAATTTCACCAAATATGCGTACAAAATTCAATTCAATTTACAGAACAATAAATTAAATTATCAACAAACAAAACAGCAAAAATAACGCAACATCCATTCGATCTCGGGCGTTACAACGTGCGCCTGGTAAAGCTAGTTCCTCATATAAAGTGTCTCTTCTTGTTCGTTTCCAGTTATTGTATACCCAATTTCTTTTCGAGATCAGTGTCTTGATATGATTATTGAACCAGGGACGCTTACTATTCCGTACAAACTTTGTCACAAGTGGAACAAAGTTATCAAAAAGACTGAGAATATTACCCTGAATGTAATCAATTTGTTCATTTGATGACGTCATACTGCGGATAGATGCCCAGTGAATTCTATCGACACATTCTTCAAGCTTGGCGTAATCAATATGAGCGAAATCGCGGTACGAATATTTGTTTGGTTTGCAAATGAAGGTGAAATCATAGACCAGAAATATTAGGTCATGGTTAGAGAAGGCTGGAACTGCAAGTTGATCATAAAGTAACTTCTTATAAATGTCACTAACGAAAAAAACATACAATAACGAACTGTTTGTCCGTGTAAAATGAGTAGGTATGGAACAATTAACAGAAAATAAACCCAGGTTGTTCACACATTGCCTGAAACTGCAATCTGTAAGTAGGTTAGAATTGAAATCACCGGTAATAACTATATTGTTTGAGTAAAGAGATATTTCTTCAAGGATGCCAATGAACTGATCAAATTTAATATTTTTGTTTGGCCTATAAACGCACCCTAATAAAATTCTTTCCGCTTTGGATATGATTTCAACGAATAAGAAGTACTCGGTAGGGCTCACTTCAGGTGATTTGGCCGTAATTTTGTACGAGATACCTTGTTTAATAAATATAGCAACCCCGCCACCACGCTCGATTCTATCTGCTCGGACTAGTTCATAACCATGAACTCGTATCGTGTCATCATCATGCCACGAAGAGAACCATGTCTCGGAGACACATATTACATCGACTTCGGAAAACTCGAAACAAATTTCTAAATTCATCAATTTTTTTAGGCAAGCTTTGCGCATTAATGTGACATATTTTCAGTCCCTGCTTTTGTTTACATAGTACTCGAATCATGTTAAATGTGTTGCCATTGGACCAACAACAATTATCTAGTGCCAAAAGGGTGAAAAAACGTAAGAGCATGGATCATTGCATTGAAAAAACCCAAGAAAAAGAAAAGAAAAAAGAAAAAGACCGAAGGTACTAATAAAATCTATAAATATGGTAGCTTGGAGGCATTCTCGCAATTTCTTAAGAGAAGGTGGAAGAGAAAAAAGTTTGCTGATTGCTGAAGGCTGATTTTAAAAAAATAAAAAAGTGTATACATATATATATGTGTTCATGTGTAGATAAAAAGCATACGTGCTCTTGAAGCGGAGACAGGTTCTCATTGAAGGTGTGCTGAAGCGGTTAGCAGGTCATTTTGTCAGTTTCTGCCACCTGACTGACGTGTTCAACGCTTGATACCTTGATGGATTTCTCATTCGCTTTGTCTCTTACATGCACATAACCGCGCATTGTGAACACAGATTGTATTTGTTGCTTCCTTTTGAGTTGTAGTGCAAATTGTGGAATTTGGCTGTTGCGCTGAGTCAGACTTTCGTACATATCCACTCTACCGTTTGTAAAGTGCCCAATATCAAAGAGCATAATTGGTCTCTTCAATAATTTGCAGTAATGCGCCACTGAGCTTAGTAAGAGCGAGCGGTCACTAGCAGAACATAGTTTTATTAATATTCCCGATGTTTTGTTGTTGTTTTTGCTGGGGATTCGGAATATGGCGCGAGTGGGAGGTGTTTGAACTCCAACTCTCTCTTCTCTAGTTTGTGGGATGCCTCTAACTATGACGTCTGTTGATATTAGTGAGTTTTTTTTTTCATCGTCATTGATGTTTAGTTTTAACTTGTCCGTATATATGTACATACAATTTTTATGAACTAAGAATCTCGCAGACAAAAAATTTAAAGAACAAATAGAAGCAAAATCAAAGATTTAGTTTACTATTAAGTTCAAACACCCGGTTAAGTGAACAAGTTAAGAACGAAACGACCCAACTCTATTTAACATGATGAACAAATACTTTCGCCCCTAACTGAAAAAAATTGTTTACTGTTGATTGCGATTGATTGGTCTTACTGAACCCCAATTCCATACATTTGGGTGTTTTTTTTTTTTTGATATTTGGTTGCTATTACTTATTAAAGTTTATTTTTACAGGTGAAGAAACACATCAGCGGATTGTTGTTTTTAACAGGGCATTCTCAAAAGGGAAATGTAAGTTAACAAAGCTAATTGAAATTTAATAAGTGAAACCAAACTCGAAATGATGAACAATTACTTTCGCCCCTAACTGAAAACAAAACATTTAATGTTGATTGCGATTGATTGGTCTTACTGAAGTTGAATGCCAACAAAAATTTTTTAATCAGTAATTTAAGACTTAGAATAATAATTACTATTTCTATTTTGTTTTAGCTACGATGTGTGTGTAATGTTCCTATTCAATAATGTTGTTATAAAGAGATTTGATACTATCTTTGGTTTATTATAGGTAAGATTTTTTAGCATCATAATTTATATTTACTATTAAACGTAAGAGTTTTTGTATCCCTTGTAAAAAGTGTAAGAACCCGTGACAGCCAGACCTTCGTCATTTTATACAAGTTGAAATTTCGTCAGTGCATACTTACTCCTGAAGTAGGAATGTTGGTACACTACGAAGGTTGAGTCATTGTGGCTTTAGCAGATATCGTGCTAAAAATTTACAGAAATAGACCTTACTTTCGTAATTTTAATAAGGCTGATTTATATATATTTTCTTCGTAAAGATATAAAAAGTCGCTAGCCAGACACTTTCTATAAAGGCATTGTCCAGTGTCCAGTCAGACACTTTTAATACTTCTTAACTTGAAAGAACATTCAAGAAATTTTATAATGAATCTCAAATATCTTTGCCGTATAATCGCGTAACGACCCGAAATAAAATTACATAAAACCTTTTGCACAGTTATATAAATTCAAACATCTGGATCTCCAAATTGGTAAAAGACACCAACACATCAAATGATCTGGCCCAGCAATGGTCAAATCCCTTTGAACAAAAAATTTCTTCTCTGCGTAGAATAAAGATACAAAACCCACATGAAAATTGTCAACTTCAGTTAAATATATTTCTTGACTGTCAAAATATCTATTTTTTACCTTTGGATTAACGTTTCCGAGGTCAATACGCGTGTTTGATGTCACGCCCCAAATTTTTGAACGCTATCCGTAGTCGACCACTGCTTTAGACTTGGCAAACACTTAGGTAGTTTGTGGGTTTCTGCCCTTGTAACCATATCTTCAAGTGGCTTCTTTTAAGCCACTTCAGATGCGTAACTTACATGTAACGTACATCCAAATGGTACTACAGAGCCTTGTGCCTCGTTAAACGTTTAACTAAACGCGGAGTTTAATTATTTAATTTAATTTATTTAATTTAAACAGCGAACTGTCCAACAGTAGTAAGAATTCGGAAAGTCCCAAAGGGTATTTTAAAAGGTGTATTCCCAGGGTTGCCAGATGGAAACCCCGCGGTGGTGAATAGGAAAGTGATGGATATAGGGTTTTAATGGTTTCGGTTCAATGTTAAGGATGACAATGAGAAACAGCACAGGAAAACAGTGTCTCCTTTGGATTCTCTCTGTAAAACGGGGTAACTGTTGAAAAGAGATTTGTTGTATGTGATATTGCATTAAACTTCCTACAGTGCGCTGTCCGAAAAGGAAAAACGTATTTTAGATAGTTTATCCAAATTTTTTTTCCTGGGCGCGAAAAATTAATAAGAACCGTATAAGTTGAAAGATTTTGTGAGAAAGTGTTATAAGGGTATAAGTTGAAAGATTTTGTGAGAAAGTGTTATAAGGCCAAAAACCTCCAAACACAATTCCGTTTCGGGCGACAAAATAAGAGCAAAGCTTGAAACGCAGGGTTAAGGAAACCCCAACCACGCAGCATATGAATGTGGGATATTATTAATCGATAAGTGCCAGGGACGAGAAGTGGTTTTTTCCAATGTCGACTTCGGTCACTAATCTTCCCGAAAACTCCGAAACCGGCATAATGCGTATGCGGGTACTGGTTTTAATGAGCTCAAATCCCCACTCAACTCTTTAATATTTTCCTAAACGCAATTCTCTTTTTGTTGTATAAACTTTTTTTTATTTAAATTTTATTTCTGTGGGATAAATTTAATTATTTTATTTTGTGTTACGAATATTTGTGTTTGGCCATGGTACCAGTAATGGTCTTAGACGCGTGAACGCCAAATTGGCATGAAATGCACATTAACCAATTTAAAGTCGCGCTGATTATACATTTTTCTCCTCTAGTGGAATGTCATCTTGTCATCTCTAGTAACCTAAAGCTTTGCGAGCTCCAGGAAAATTTTTAACTGTTCCATAAATAATTGTCTTCATCTATTGATCATCTTGTATCACCAACGTGAATTCGAGTAGTGGTGACTGCAACAACTACATGAAGTTTTACTGCAGTGCACCCGAAATCTATAAAAAGCGGAAATATCAGAAGCAAAGCCTTTTTTGTACAATAGGCCGTTTTATGTCTTTTTACATATACATTTATAAATAACTAGATAATAGATCACTTAAAAAACTAACAAACGGGTGATTTTAGATTAAACTACTGGCTCCAATCTAGCTTTAATCGTTCGGATGAATTTTTAGTGATCGAAAGACGCGTAAATAAATATACATATAATTTTTTTATTTTAATACGTGAATACGTATGTTTCTTGTAATAGGACTCTTTGTTACATAGAGAAATATTTTTTTTGTAAAATTTGTAGATATTTATTGCATATACATAATTTCCCGCTAAGATCCAAGAATATTCATAAAATTGATTTTTGTATAATAATATTTTGTGTGTAATACGATTTTTTTTCATATAAGTCTTCATTGTTGTTGTTGTATTAACATATACGTATGTATAATTTTGTCCCGAGAGATACGCAATATTGTAATAAGATCTAATTTTTGGATGTTAGATGATTTAAATTTTTGCTTTCATGTAATATTCGTCATTGTTAGAATCCATACAGAATTTTTTGTTTTATTGCGAATTTTTGTTGATGGAAAATTTTGACTCATACATATGTATGTCCTTTATTTGAGATATTAATTAAAAACAAAATGTTTAGTCCATGTATAGTTTGTTAGATAAATTTATATTAAAAATGTCATTTTGAAGTGAGAAAAGAACTAAATATGGTCTACTAATTTAATCGGCTGGGGAGGGGAAAGATGGCTTTAGTGTAAGTAAGAGGGAGTCATTTGGAGAAAAAGAAAATGTGACCTGCGGAAATGCAGAATAATCGAACGGTCTAAGATCGAGAGGTGTGTGCATAAAGTAGGAATAAAGATGATTGTAACATCCTCCCTGCATCAAGGTGGAAGAGGGTTCAGAACCGCGACCCCACCTACTGAGTTAGCTGGCGCATTCCAGCAAAACATGAGTGATGTTCACAATAGCATATTCGAAATTCGAATATAAGGATTGATTCACATGAAATTAACGATACGAATTTTTTGTTCATGGGAAAAAAAAAATTCATGGGATTGATTTATTCACATGAAGTTTACAATAAGGCTGATGGTTTTTGATGTTGCGTATTTGCCATGACGTAGCAAATGCTAAGCCGTATAATTTGTTGGCGTTTTGTGTAAAAATACTACACCCGTTTGCAAATGCAATGATGGTAGGCCATTTGCAAACCCTTAACTCCCTTATAGTGAAATTATTTTCAGCTCTACCACCACTACTACTGAGTGAGGCTGCTATTTTTCCACTAACTGCTCAACTAATAACGCATTAATGAACTGGATGCATAGAGTGAGCTGAAAAAAATAAAAGTTGATCGAATTTCGACCAGGGGCGATACTATTTGCTAGTACTCTTTATTTTAAGTCGACAAGTATATAAATAAGCACCGTATTCTTTTTATGCGCTCCGTTGTGAATGTCGCTGTGGAACCAATTCATTATCTACAAATTTCAGTTAATACCATATGATATGCGCAACAATAACTATAATTTTCCGTTTCTTAAACAAAAATAGAAATGAGCATCAAAATTTCAATTAGCAAAACAGCTGACTTCGAAAATTCGAAATTCCTATTCCCCAATTACTGTTCCCCCTAGGAGAAAAAAGTTGGAGGAATATATCCGCTGGAATAAAAGAATCCGCAGAACAAAATTCCGAGGGAATATTTGCAATTTGGCTGGTAAAAACTCGCACGGAAAACCCGGCCTAAGTTGTATTTTTTGTATATGTCAATGCACACTAAGTTTTTGTGTAGTATTGTGTACGCACGGTAGAATACACATAAACAATTCGAGCTCCGCCAATATTTTATTATGTTGTGTTTTGTACTGTGCATCGTACAGTCGAATACTACACAAATGAATTGTGCTGATGTACACTCTGGCCATATATTAAATCATCACAGAAGAAATGGAATAGGAGTTGGCCTTTGAAATAATTGTACTTAAGTTTGGCCCACCAAAGGTCGATTTGTTCGCAGCAAATGTAAACAAAAAATGTTCAATTTTCTTTTCTTTGTTTCCGCACCCCGAAGCTACTAAAATAGATATCTTCACAGTAGATTAGATCAATGTTGAATTTTATGCTTTTATTCCATTTGCGCTTATTTTGAAAGTCGCATTATAAACAATTAATGACAGATTAGGGGGTATTTTGGTCGTATTATGGGCTCATTCAGTGTATATGAGGTCCAGTTTTGCATTGGAAGTACCAAATTGGTCATCACGATCTTGGTTTCCACTTTGTAATGATAACCTTGTGAATTTTTCTTAGAAAGAAATATCCATCCTCTACTTTCTCCTTTCAGGGAATATCACCCGGCATGGAAGTGGCTAGCCCTAATTGCAGGCAGATTATCAGGGTAGCTATCATTGGCAAACAAGCGTCGGTGGATTTTCTGCCACATATTTTAGCATCGTTATCGGAAAACACTTGACACAACAACAACACTGAAGCAGTACAGTAAGCCAATATGGTATGAGTTCTGTTAAGCAAGAAACTTTCTCTTTATCAGCCAACGGTGTCGGCAGTATTGGAATTTCTATCACCGTCAGCAAGCAAATGGGAGAACAGATGTGGAACTATTAGTACTTAAAGTTCGGCTACCTCATTGTTGCCAACGTGGGATATTGGCAGTAGACCTCTTAATAATCGACTATTTGATTGGCAAAAGTTGTTTAGTAAAATAATCGATTATCACTAATCGACTAGTTGTTTGCATTTTTTAGTCAATTGTGAAAGGTTCGACTATTTGAATAGTTAGTCAGGGCTGTTATGGAATCCAATTATTGTTGGAATCGGATGTCATGAAAGCCAATGTTATCGTTTTAATGTTCGAATTGGAATTAGTGTAGGTTTTAGGTGTCACAGAATCCGATAATATCGATTTTGCTGTCGGAAACAATCCAATCAGTTTAATGCTGCTGGATTTCATTTTTTCCTAGTTGTATTTCTCTTGCAGTTAAGTATTTTCTAAAAATGCAAGTAAATAAAGGTTTATTTTATAAAAAATAAATGTAAATTTACATATATTTTCATTCTTAATAAAAAAAACAAAAATTCAATGCAAAACAGTATTTTGACTGAATTTATGGAGAAACATCCAGATATTGCGAAGGGCTTAACGAAGCACATCATCTAAAATCGTTGACACCGTGCTTCTACCTACCTTGCGTCGTGCTCCTCTTGATTTTCCCTACAAATTGTCCGGACGGCACCTACATGTTTTATGCCGACTCCGAACGGCATCTGCAAGGCAGATGAGTTTTCACTGAGAGCTTTTCATGGCAGAAATACACCCGGAGCGCTTCCCAAACACTGCCGAGGGGCGTTTTTATTTACATTCGAAAAGAGCAAAACCAATACGGTTTTATGACACCAATTTAAATCAATATTGGTTTGTAATTCCGACAAAACGCAAAACCGACTTGGATTCCATGACAGCCCTCAGTATTTTTTATAATTTTAAATGAGTTCTGGGATTCGAAAAGACATTGTGGAGAGGTTTCTTTGCATCCTCAGAGCCCTAATTGGCATGGACCCAACAATCAAGGAAGGAGCATTCGTTGCACAGTGCTGCCAAAACACAAATACTATCAACACCAGCAACAGTAGCGCAGCACGCGCGACAAAGCCTAAATCCTTCAAGGGATGTCCACCCATCTCCAACCCCCAAAGTGACGACTGCCCCCATCGCGGTGATAAATGATTACATGAATAAAGATAAATATCCGTGTAGCCGCAATTCAACAAAGCTAACTGCCAGACCGGGTTACACCATCCATATGAAAGATCGCGTGAAGGGTAATGGTGGAGGTCCCTCACTGCCACCTGCTGTGTAAATGGCTACCGCCCTGATATCAGTGCGCTATTTAGTGGTGAAACCCGTTTTATTCTTCGCGATTTTAACGCACCCCATGATCTCTGGCATTCCAGCCTGCTAGCTGACACCAGAGGCAGGGAGCTGGTAAAGCAAAGAGACAATACGATGCACGGTTAATGGTATGAAATTGTAACAGCTCACCAGACATGTATATTGCCAGCGCCTCATAAATTGCGTTGAATTGCAGTCGATGCTTACCTTAGCATTTTATTCCCAGCGGGTTAGGGAGTTAGAATATACCCGCGGTAGGTATGCCTGTCGTAAGAGGCGACTAAAATACCAGATACAAGGGGTTTAGTGGCGCAATCTTCAGGTTACCAGCGCAATATAAAGCTTCTCCAAACCCAATTGTCAACCTCACCTTCGAGCGGCGAATCCCGTTTCACTAACAGACGGGGCTATGGCGACCCCAAGCTCCTCATGGAACTTGGGGGTGGCTAGGGAGGGATGGCCTGAAGGTTTAATGTGGCCATATAAATCGTTCCCGAGATGGTCGGTTCCTTAATGGAACTGTGTTACCGGAGCGACCGGATCTGTATCCGGCAAAGGACCATCACATCGATAACACTCCCAAAAGCCTTCGGGGAGTAACCTTATCGCTATAACAAAAACAACCTTAGCATTTAGACACCTGCATAGCGATCAGAAAATTTCTTGACTTCTGAAAAGCGTACTTTTATTAATTTAAAGAAGAAAAAATAGTGTGTCAGCACATCCTTAAAGCTGACACTGTTTTCACTGTTAACGTTGGTTCCCAGATACACGAAATCCTTTATTCGTCTTAAATTTATATCTGTCAATAGTGACGTGGTTGCCAAGGTGCGAACAGGAAAAGGAACATTTATAATTTTATTCTGAATAAATTTGCACCAAGAATTGAAATGTTTTTACAAGAAATGTAACAACTTGCTTTTTTATAATTTTTAAACTCAAATCCTCATCTGTTTTGTCGCGAATCGTTAGGCACGGATATCAATATTCTATGCCTCTTTATCAATTGCAGGAATCCCTGGATGAATTCAAAACTTGCTAACATGATTAGAGATAAAAATCTTTATACGTAAAAATCACGTGTCACATTGTTTGTTCGCGATGGACTCCTAAACTACTGAACCGATTTTGAATTTGTTTTGCACCCCGTGTGTAGTTTGATCTAACTTGAAATATAGGATAGGTTATATCTCAGTTTATAGTCGCAATATTATTATATTGCAAATTTTTTTGTTTATACGTAATAATAAAATTATACGTATACGCACCGGCACTCATATTTTCAGGTGGTGCGGATATATGTACGTTCGTGTTTAATTAAACAACATGCTTATCAATAAATATTATAGTGAATGATATCAAGTATAGCACATCACCAGTCCCGGGAATTATCCCCGGACCCGGGGTTTCTAATTCAGGAGAGTCTTAAGTTGTTCCATGTGCAATTTTTAAGCCGAATTACAAAAGCAACGAATATCTGCATTTCGTGTTAATATTATAGTGAAATGTGAAAAATAAAAATCTATATATATAAAAGGAAAGGCTAAAATGTGTGTTAGTTGGTCGCCGGTGTTTGAAGAGATGCGTCGGTCGAGTTTGTTCAAACGTGAACCCGGGTACTCCTAGAATGTGTTTATATAATATGGATATCAAATGAAATCTGTTGATGAGTGCTTTAGTACAGAGTAATATATTATACCGCTTGGTGACTAGGGTCTCATAACGTGGACCCGGATATAGCCGAAATAGAGACATGAATTAATAACACCCACATACCTATTTACATACGTCCTATTCGATTTGCCTGAAATTTGGTATATAAATTTGCCTATATTAGTACTTACGATCCTTTTTTTCCGGGAAGTTGACCAGAGACGGACTGGGACTGGGATTAGGACTAGGACTGGGACTGAGACCCGGAGTGGGACTGGACGGAAAAAGCTTATTAAAATGTATGCAAATAGGCCAAATTTGGGGCAGAACGTCTGCCGGGTCTGCTAGTAAGTATTATAAAATGAAAATAAAGTATAGTCAGTATAACTCCCTAAAAATCATAGTTCGAAACATGACCAACTATCTGAAAAAACAATACTATGGTAATAAAATAACAGAAAACATACATTCTGGAAATAAAACGTGGTCAATTATAAAGGAAATTATTTATGGAAAGAAGATTGATAATATTACTGATATAGGCCAAATTATACATAAAAAAAACTATTATAAATAGCATTGAGATTGCTAATAATCTTGATGAATACTTTGTCACAGTTGTTGAAATGAAAGATACAATCAAAATCATCAAATAATATAAGATATCCATTCACTGTAGCAGAGTGTAATACCCTGGAAGTTACAAAAGCGATAGATAGTTTGAATGTAAAGTCCGCCAATGGTCCAGATGAAATCTCTGCGAAATTTATGACAAAATATAAAGATAATCTTGCTGGTCCGATCAGCAAATTCATTAACGATTGTTTTCGATCAGGCCAGTATCCCGATGAGCTTAAGATTGACTCAGTGGTTCCTGTACATAAAGGAGGAACTAAGGAATTGTGCTCAAACTACCAGCCCATAACCAAGCTTAGCACCATCGATAAAATATTTGAAAGCATGCTACTTAACTGTCTCAAACAATTTCTGACTCAAAATGAGATAATTGATAAAAACCAGTTCGGCTTTGTGGAAAGCTCAAATACAATGGCAACATGACTGTCGTGCACAGAATTCATATATGAAAACCTCGATAAAAAGAATTATGTTTCTCTATTAGCAATAGATTTATAGAAGGCTTTCGATTCAATCAATCTAGAAATAATGGTTCGGAAGTTGGCTGATTTAGGGTTGAAAGGCAAAGAACGAAAAATATTTGAAACTTTTTTAACAAAAAGAAAACAGTTCGTACAAATAAATAATATTAGAAGCTCTACTATGGAAATTAAAACGGGTATTCCGCAAGGAATAAAACTAGCGGCAACATTATTTATAATCTATATAAATAACATACTAAAACTTAAAGGTACCCCCGGTTCTATGCTGATGGTGGCACGTTTATGTACTCTGCAAGTACATTAGAGGAATTGGTAGCAAACATTAAGATGGACTTGGATGAGATAAACAAGTGGTTCGATTGTAATTTGCTAAAAATAAATTTAGCAAAAGCCAATTTCATTATTTTTAACAACTATAAACCGATTCCAACCATTAGTGATTTGCCTAGTTTCGACTTTGAAAACACTTCCATTAAAAAAGCTGATAAGTTGAAATATACAGGAGTATGGTTCGACTCTTAACTTAAATTGGAACGAACATATAAGCAAACTGAAACTTAAGTTGATGCCATTAAACTTCGCCGTATATCGAAATAGAAATAATATACCCAGAAAGCAACTCTGGTTACTTTACGATGCATATTTCATGTCTCAAATAGAATATTTAAACCCAATTTGGAGCCGGTGCGCAGATAACAAAATAAGTGAATTACAAATGTTACAAAATAAAAATTAAAAATATTCTATTCCTGCCAAAAAATTACACCTACAATTAGTCTATATGAAGATAGGCTAAATATCAAACAGCATAGCAGCTTGCAAACTTTGATACTTGTTTTCAAAATCAAAAATAATCTAATTAAACATAATCTTGACCTAAACTTCACAGAGAATCCAACATATCAATTCAGAAACACATTGAATATAAGGAGTTGGTATTTCCGAACGCAAAGAAGCACAAACTCTATACGCAGTTATGGTGTAAGATTGTTTAATAAACTGCCTTATAATGTTAAGATATGTGTTAATATGATCGACTTCAAGAGTAAAGTTAAAATTCTCCTATTACATAATTATAATTTTGATTTGTAAACCATAGAATAACACATTAACTGCAAAAGTTACCACTTTAATAGGTAATAACTTAATACATACATACTCACTTGAAATCAATCTTTAATTTATCGGTTAATTATAAAAACTTGCACAAACCACATATACTTATTTATAAATTACTCTAAATGTCAATTTGAGATATGTAACTAACGCAGTTGACAGCGTAGCAAGCCAATATGACCTACAACATTAAGCTATTTTCTTATACAAAATGTATTTTTTCGAGAAAACCTTTGTATTATTTTATAAATACGCCACCAAAAAAGATACAAAAAATATTGTGGCGATTATTAGCAGTTTTATACATCACTATGCTGCTACTAAAGAAGCGCACAACAGCAATTAAGCAAGCAGCCACACTCATGTTCATGAACACATCAAACAAGCAGCCACACATACACACAACCAGTAACTTGAATCTAAGAGATTATTTCATATACACATCACGTTATCATCAGCAAAGAGCAGAAGTTGTTACTCACACATACACACGCATATAGCAAATTAACCAAGTATGAGAAACAACTGTTCCAGAAGGCATGTTCGTGAAAAGTCTAGACCTTGGGGGAAATAGGCGAACGATGCTAATGGAGAGTATAAAAGCCGCGCTGTGCAAGCGATAATCAATCAGTTTTGAATACTGCATCTACAGTAGAGTTATAAATAAAGAATATATTTCTATACTGAATATTTTAGTTATTTATTCGACAGTTTACGGATTCGAAAGATAGCAGAAGGTGCAAAATAAGCAGAATCCCCAAGTTCGTTACAATATCATCAACAATTGTACGCCGTAGATAGATTATGCCATCACGGTTTAGCTTAGTTGCTAGCATTATGTTCTCCAGCATTAGGTTAAAGAAATCGCACGAAAAGGAGTTCCTTGTTTCAAGCCTCGTTTGGTTTCGAATGACTCAGAGATATCCTTCCCAATTCTTTCGGAGCTGGTGGTGTTGCTCAATGTCATTTTGCAGAGCCTTATTAACATTGCAGGGAAGCTAAACTCAGGCATAGCAGCATGCAATCAATTTCTTTTAGCGATGTCGAAGGCCGCTTTGAAGTCTAAAAAAAAAATGGTGAGTGTAGATTATCGTGAGCCTTTCCACTATCCGGTACATCGTGAAGTTCTCGTCGATAGCAGATTTACCAGGTCAGAAGTGCACTGATAAGGTCGAGTAAGTTTGTTGCCTTTTGGATTCAGTCTTCGCGCAGTACGCCAGATAGAATTTTATTCGCCTTATTGAACTGGCTGATTTCGCGGTAATTAGCGCGGTGGTGTTGCTCAATGTCATTTGGAAGAGCTTTATTAACTTTGCAGGGAATCTAAATTCTGGCTGCATGTAATAAAGTTTTACGGCGATCACTTTATCGGCGGCGGTGGCGGCGCGCCGGTGTTCTTACTATAAAAAGCTTGATTTTTTCTATTTAATATTTAGGAAAGGTTTTGTTTGTATGTATTTAAGGAAATCAACGTTTTGCCATTTCGGAAAGATCCGGGGGTTTTGCCTCAAAATCTCGCAGATCGTTCAAAAATGTTCAGGAGTAGCTCCTTGCGGAGGGATTGTCCCTCGTTCACTTACTCCAGAGAGACTTCGAACCTAACCCCGGTCTTTGGAATTGGTACCGCTGCGCCTGCTGAAAATAAATAGAGATACATAAAATGGTCACACCTTTGTCTGTATATCTCGTGCAAATCGTTCTTACACCTGGGTTTAACTCCTAATAATCGTCGCGAACACAATTTCTTTAAAAAATTTGTGGCTCCTTGGCGGTCACGCACAAAAGCGACTTACGGTTGATATTAATGGTCTATTAATACTCATGACTCTCGTGGCACAGGGCGCCTCCAGTTTTTTCGGCTGTTTCTAAGAGCTCCAATTCCCGATGTGCGAACAGTAGCAATCCCGGCTACCAGTCGCTACCACGCCTGTTGACCCTCACCATATGCCAGCACAGAAGTTATACGACTGGGACTGCGAACTCATACCTTCGTCGACGTCACTTTCCTAGAAGCTGCAGGTGTAGCTCCGAAGACGGATGTTTTCGTCGCGATATGCTGCCAACCAAAGAAACACCTTGAAACGTTAGGGAGTGACTATTCGGCCAAGGGTGCCGCCCTCGAAATCATAAGCAGTCTAAGTGGATTTCATTGCGTAACTCATGGGTGAAAATCGTATAATCCTCGGCGCATCTACATAATTAAAATTTTACAAGGCCCAAAGTTTGCAGACTTTTGTGTTCACAACATTCAGCCCTATTCTGCATTTCGAATTGGATTGGAATTTTTTCGATTTGGCAATTTTGGTATTCTGTGTTCCAATCTCTTTCGATCCAACTTCGAATCCTTCGATTTTTTGTATTCTGCATTTCGATCGTAGTTCCGTTTTTCTAAGTTGCAAATTAGTTGGCGGAAAAATATTTTATTTTTATTTTTTATTAATTTATAACAGAATTTTAACAAAAATGTAAGTAAAACTTGTTAAGAAACGTAGAAGGCTTGATGATGATTGTTTTTTATATGTTTGCAGGTCAAAAACAACATGTCGATGTCGAAGTCCTTGGACGTATTTGCCCCGCAAAAGTATCTAACATATACTTGAAAGCATCCTTGTTAAGTCGAAAATTCTTTTTGAACCTAAATAAGAAAATAAGTCATTAAACTTTACCACTTTTAAGTTCAATTTCTTACAATTCGTCACTCATCTCAAATGGATTACACAAATCTCGCAATATTTGCCTTTCCATTGTCGCATGCGTTGCTTTCCAACTCCATAAATAATGCCGCGGCTATTGATTCCATTATAATAGACAGCTATAATTTGTGTCTGTTCGTTGGGTCCAGTTATATGCCAAAGCAATCTGTCGGCGTAGAGGAAGGTAAAGAGAAAACGTAAACAATCCTTGCGGAAAGAATAAATAAACCTTTATAAAGTATTTTAGGCCAGTGCAATGAAATTACCATCCTTAAAATTCAGAAAATGTGAACTATATTCGCGCAGGAATCCGTTTTAACAAAACTTGGTGGCCACGGCAGGGAATTGGCCAAAAGAACGACAAAAACACACAATTATGAAAGCACTTCACTCAAAAAAATATAACACTGCGGCAATATATTCTATTGCTTTTTTTTGTACAAAATGTCGTGGATAATAAAATATGAACGTTTTTCAGTGCTTTTTACAAATTTTCTTTGATTTATTTTGTTCCAATGTTCACACATTCCGTACCAACAGCTGATTTCGAAAAATCATTTGATCTTCCTCTTCTCTTTACGATTCCGTCGTAATGCAGAATACCAAACTTCGATTGAAGCGGAGCGTAGAACGGGAACGTAATCGAAATGCAGAATAGTGGTGATTGATTTCAATAGTCTTCGTTAAATCAAAACGATCAGGCCTGTCATGGAATCCTATTGTTGTCGGAATCGGATTTAAAAACGAGAAAATAATTACTTTGGTGTCATGAAATCCAATGTTATCGGTTTAATATTCGAATTGGAATTAGTGTCGGGTTTTAGGTGTCACAGAATCCGATAACATCGGTTTTGCTATCGGAAACAATCCAGTCAGTTAAATGCTGTTGGATTTAATTTTTTCATAGTTGTATATCTCTTGTAGTTGAGTATTTTCGAAAAATGTAAGTAAATAAAAGTTTATTTTATAAAAATAAATGTAAATTTACATATATTTTCATTCTTAATAGGGGAAAACATAAAAATTTAATGCAAAACAGTATTTCGACTGAATCTATGGAGAAACATCCAGATATTCCGAAGGGCTTCACAAAGCATATCATCTAAAATCGTTGACACCGTGCTTCTACCTACACTCATGCTAGAATCCTTGCTAACTGATCTTTGATAGGGTCCTTCAGCTAAAAATCGTAACGTAGCTGCTAGTTGCAGCACTGGCAGAACTTTCGAGCGAGTTACGCATCCTTCAATGGTGTCCAATACCATTCGGAAAGCCTCTTTGCTTATGCGGTAGTATGCAATGTAACTGCAAATACACTATACATATCTAGAAACCCACAGAAACAGTTTATTTACGCTCTCTCTGGAAACTCAAATGGATTGCTGCGATCTCTCCAAAATTTTCCTTTTGACCTTCTAGCAACTTTCTTCTTCCAATAATATAAATGCTACAACTGCTGATGCTATTTTGATGTCAATCAATTTGTTTATTGCTGTTTAAATGCACAAAACAACTATTTTATAAAATTTTGCCAAAAAAAATTAACATCAAAATTGCAGGTGCACCGCAAAACAGCTGATTCGAACATCGGTTTTATTTACATTCGAAAGAAGCAAAACCAAAACGGTTTTATGACACCAATTTAAATCAATATTGGTTTGTAATTCCGACAAAACGCAAAACCGGCTTGGATTCCATGACAGCCCTGGATATTTTAGAATGAAAGTCGACCTATTTTAAGTTGATAGATGTTAACTGCTGTTTTCCGGTCTTATGATATAATCAACCCTATTCTTGAATCCATCGTATGTTCGATTTTCGTAGATTCTACGAAAGTCCGTTCACTGAATCCATCGTAAGTTCGAAATTCGTAGAAAGCCTTCACTGAACTCACTCGAACTGTCAAATCGTAGAGTTTCGTACAAATTTTCTACGACGCGCATCAGCTTGCGGAAAAAAGTAGAATTGTCTCAAATTCAGAATAAAAAGGAATATTAAAGAAATAAAATGTAATTATATTATTAAAAGTGATATTTATACTAATTTAATTACAATCTATTGTTATAATAGGTAAAAAATTGTCAACTCGCCAACAATGTTCCCGCTTACTAGACCTATTGCAGCAGCACCCTGAAATGGTGCTAGGTTTTACAAAGTGCCCAAAGGAGGAGGTTAACAAATTTTGGGAAAACATTGCAAATAGTATTGCGCCACCAACAAAAGATGCAACTTCTTGGAAAAAAGTAATGGTTTTGTAATATATTCATGTATGCATATCGGCAACAGAGCTTCACAGATTTGGAAGAAAGCTTAAAAGAATTAAATTAAAATTAAATTACTAAAATATTTATTTAAATGTTTAAGGGTCTTATAATAATGACAATTATTACAAAAACTATAAAACATGATTACACCCTGAAACCTATATTTTTCGTAGAAATCCCTTTTTACGCTACGTTTCTCTTCGTTGCTCATATCTAAGTGTATCATTTGTGGACATAGCCGCGTTTGGAAAATTAATAAGGCATCTTTCAAAACTTTGGAAAATGTGGTCTGACACATCGGAGAGTCAAAATTTTTTCCAACTCCGTGCTGATAGCTACCTTCGGCAAAAAACAAAAAAAACGTAATACCGATGCTAAGCGTATTATAGGAGTCATTGAAGATGACCCACCCAACGGTGTACTTCCTTGTTTAGGTGGAAAGTTTTTATAAAACACAATTTTTGAAAACCTTTATAAGTTCACTAAAACACGGAAACTTTCACATACATAGCCTCTTCTAATTTCAAGACTTCTCGCAGTTTTTAAATCACGCCTTTCTTGCTCATTTTCTTCTAAAAAAGCTGCAAATGATATGGAATCCATTTTAAATGATATAATGCAATTTTAAACTAAAATTTAAGTTGAAATTTTTTATTTACAATCGCTCAGCTGACTTCGAATAAATTTGTCATTTTATGTTGGCAGCACTTTTCGGTTTCACATGAGTTCAGTTATAGCAAATTCTTCGTATTCGTAGCGGAGGGTTGTATTCGTAGATTTTCTACGATGGATTCAAGAATAGGGCTAAATAGCTCATTATGGATGACCGCGTAGCTTCAGTTTTCAGACTAGTTCGACTGTGCACTATATTAGAGTAGTAGCACACACGGTCATGAGTTCGACTGTATTAAGAAAGCTTTTGCTTCACCACTTTGAGTGTTCTTGCGAAGGACAAGTAAATATATGTGCCTGCGTATTCACATTTGTAAAAGGAGCTGTAACGTGTAGGTGATATTTAGGCTTGGTTGATAGGCTATAATCAATGCGGTTCACTCGAAGGGACTAGTTTTGGATAGGGCCGCCAACTTTAGGAAATGTCAAACCGGTAGACATGGGTGTTGAAGGATGAAGTGTGAAAATAAAAATTAACATTTCAGACGCTATTGTATAGTTTCGCAAATAAACAACAGATGTTTAATTTAAGCCCAAGTGATTTTTCAAACCCTTCCCATACGTACATATGTCCTCAACTTAAGTATGTGGTAAGGATCATTTCAAAGGAGTGTTTATGCCCCTAGAACCTAGTAAAGTATTTTGCTTCACTGATTTCGCTTATTCTTTCAGCCAATCTCAATATAAAATTTTAAAAAAATCAGCACCTTTTTGGGTATTTTGCTTTTTTAACAACTTGAGGACAATTTGAAAACATGTTATGTTTGGGTTATTTTATTTGAATTCATTGTTCATTATTAATTTTTTGAAAAAAAAATATGCAAAGTGAGCATATAAATTTATTATATATCTTTTCTTTTAATAACTTGGTGAATTGGTTGATGCAAAGTCCGTGTTAAGCTGACATCGAAAGCGCCTGTTTTTTAAAGTAACTTTTGAACAGTTAGACAAGTTAAATTTCACAATTAGTTTCTTATAACTGGCAGTGATGCGCATCCGTTGATACCACTTTCGATCATATCCGACCAATTTTCGACATGAACAGTAAATGACCTAAGCAGTCTTAAATGAGTAGAAAAATATGACTTATTAATTTAAAAAAAGCTAACTGGGAAAGCACACAACCTTCACAAATCAATATTTTCCTGCTCTCCCCATTCCGACTTATGTCCGGCAAGGCGAGCATGCGTTCTGCGAGGTCATCGCTTCAGCTTCTGCACGCTTTATTCCGGCCGGTAGAATACCTGAAATCATACCGCATTTCTCGGCTGAAGCTGCAAACTTAGCAATAGAACGTGACCTGGGAAGACAACTCGATCCTAGAGACCCCCATATAAGGAGTCACAACCTGGAAATGAACACAAACGTGCCAAATGGGAGGAAAATCTAAAACACTGCAACCTCTCCGCGGGTGTCGGTAAATTGTGGTCAACCGTCAAATCCTTGTCCAATCCAACAAAACACAATGATAAAGTATCCATAGCCTTCGGCCATAAAACTTTAGCGGATTCAAATAAATGTACGAGCGCCTTTTGTCGACAATTTATAATGCATTCTTCAGTAGACAAGGCCAGATGTCGGGCAAACAGACGGGCACATAAATATGAACACGACGTGCCTCCTATTACCGTCACCCCCACAGAGGTTGAAGAAACCATCCACAAGGCCAAGCCCACTAAATAAATAGGCCCAGACGGAATAGTCATACCAATGCTAAAAAGCCTTGGCGCTGGGAGAATAATCCATCTCATGCGCATTTTCAACCTGTCGCTGAAGTCCTTTGTCGTTCCCGAACAATGGAAAATGGAAAGGATAATTTCAATACAAAACCTTGGTAAATCAGCTAACGAAGAGGACCGACCGACATCATTCCTTTCGCCAGTAGCGAAGATATTGGAAACCGTCTTGCGCCCTCATTTCACGACGAATCTTCGCCTAGCCACCCACCAACATGGCTTCCGCAAAATGTATAGCACCATCACCGCGCTAAACGCCATAAACACTCATCTAAATTACGGACTATGTTACGAAAAATTTCATCATAGGACGGTGCCAGGGCACTTGACCTGTCAAAAGCTTTTGACACAGTCAATCACGGAACGCTACTCAAAGGCATAAATGGAATGCAAATAATTTGAATAGTCGGCAAGCGTTGGTTCAATTTAGAAATGAAATCTCCAAACCGAAAATTAAACAAGGGATACCACAGGGTGGTGTCTTATCCCACTTATGTTTAATTTCTACATATCAAAGCTCACTTCCCCACCAGAAGGAGTTTCTACGGGACCTGGCCCTTAAATAGATGAATTAGGTTCTAAAATAGCTATCTCCCCGATCTTTCAAGTTTCTTCACCTCGCGCAACCTGGCATTATCACCGCAAAAATCCCCGGCCACCCTCTTTACGACGTGGAAGGAACAAATGACGGCAAATATTGGACGTTCGCGTCGATAGTGTCACGCTACCGACTGTAAGTCACCCAAAGATATAAGGCGTACGTGCGATAATACTCTGACCTTCAAGGTACAAAGCCACAACTAAATCCTCAAGTCGCTTGTCGGCAGCACCTGGAGAATATATAAAGAAACTTTGCAAACCTCGTAAAAAGCAATTGGCCGGCCGTTCAAGCGTTACGCGTCACCAGTTTGGTCGTCTAGTCTTAGAAACACATACTGGCAAAGACTGCCGCCCTGTTCAAATGCTGCAATCAGAACTGCCACGGGATGTCTCCTTATGACCCCCGGACTCCACCTACATAGTGAGGCCAAAGAGCTCAACACTAAAGAGTAAAACGAAATGCTGAGCAGGCAGTTTTTGCTGAACAAACCAGGACATCCTAGCAAATACCTGCTTGATCTAGCCCCACCGCCACTAGCACTATTACGAGATCCGGCACTTGCCAACACAGCCGTTTGATCCAGACAAGCCTGGACTAGCCCGGTGAACCATATTTTCAATACACAATACTTTACTCTTGCAGAAGAAGAAAGCACAAGAACAAGTCGATAAAAAATGGTGAGTGTCGATTATCGTGAATCTTCTCCACTATCCGGCGCATCGTGAAGATCTGGTCTTTAGTAGATTTACCAGGTCAAAAGCGCACTGATAAGGTCGAGTTAGTTCGTTGACTTTAGTCTTCGCACAGTAGGTAGGTAGGTTGAACTGGCCGGTCCATGAGGACCTACGGACTGATTGAGTCCGTAGTGTTACCAGAAGTTTGTTTTAACGGTAGAATACCTGAAATCATACCGCATTTCTCGGCTGAAGCTGCAAACTTAGCAATAGAACGTGACCTGGGAAGACAACTCGATCCTAGAGACCCCCATATAAGGAGTCACAACCTGGAAATGAACACAAACGTGCCAAATGGGAGGAAAATCTAAAACACTGCAACCTCTCCGCGGGTGTCGGTAAATTGTGGTCAACCGTCAAATCCTTGTCCAATCCAACAAAACACAATGATAAAGTATCCATAGCCTTCGGCCATAAAACTTTAGCGGATTCAAATAAATGTACGAGCGCCTTTTGTCGACAATTTATAATGCATTCTTCAGTAGACAAGGCCAGATGTCGGGCAAACAGACGGGCACATAAATATGAACACGACGTGCCTCCTATTACCGTCACCCCCACAGAGGTTGAAGAAACCATCCACAAGGCCAAGCCCACTAAATAAATAGGCCCAGACGGAATAGTCATACCAATGCTAAAAAGCCTTGGCGCTGGGAGAATAATCCATCTCATGCGCATTTTCAACCTGTCGCTGAAGTCCTTTGTCGTTCCAGAACAATGGAAAATGGAAAGGATAATTTCAATACAAAACCTTGGTAAATCAGCTAACGAAGAGGACCGACCGACATCATTCCTTTCGCCAGTAGCGAAGATATTGGAAACCGTCTTGCGCCCTCATTTCACGACGAATCTTCGCCTAGCCACCCACCAACATGGCTTCCGCAAAATGTATAGCACCATCACCGCGCTAAACGCCATAAACACTCATCTAAATTACGGACTATGTTACGAAAAATTTCATCATAGGACGGTGCCAGGGCACTTGACCTGTCAAAAGCTTTTGACACAGTCAATCACGGAACGCTACTCAAAGGCATAAATGGAATGCAAATAATTTGAATAGTCGGCAAGCGTTGGTTCAATTTAGAAATGAAATCTCCAAACCGAAAATTAAACAAGGGATACCACAGGGTGGTGTCTTATCCCACTTATGTTTAATTTCTACATATCAAAGCTCACTTCCCCACCAGAAGGAGTTTCTACGGGACCTGGCCCTTAAATAGATGAATTAGGTTCTAAAATAGCTATCTCCCCGATCTTTCAAGTTTCTTCACCTCGCGCAACCTGGCATTATCACCGCAAAAATCCCCGGCCACCCTCTTTACGACGTGGAAGGAACAAATGACGGCAAATATTGGACGTTCGCGTCGATAGTGTCACGCTACCGACTGTAAGTCACCCAAATATATAAGGCGTACGTGCGATAATACTCTGACCTTCAAGGTACAAAGCCACAACTAAATCCTCAAGTCGCTTGTCGGCAGCACCTGGAGAATATATAAAGAAACTTTGCAAACCTCGTAAAAAGCAATTGGCCGGCCGTTCAAGCGTTACGCGTCACCAGTTTGGTCGTCTAGTCTTAGAAACACATACTGGCAAAGACTGCCGCCCTGTTCAAATGCTGCAATCAGAACTGCCACGGGATGTCTCCTTATGACCCCCGGACTCCACCTACATAGTGAGGCCAAAGAGCTCAACACTAAAGAGTAAAACGAAATGCTGAGCAGGCAGTTTTTGCTGAACAAACCAGGACATCCTAGCAAATACCTGCTTGATCTAGCCCCACCGCCACTAGCACTATTACGAGATCCGGCACTTGCCAACACAGCCGTTTGATCCAGACAAGCCTGGACTAGCCCGGTGAACCATATTTTCAATACACAATACTTTACTCTTGCAGAAGAAGAAAGCACAAGAACAAGTCGATAAAAAATGGTGAGTGTCGATTATCGTGAATCTTCTCCACTATCCGGCGCATCGTGAAGATCTGGTCTTTAGTAGATTTACCAGGTCAAAAGCGCACTGATAAGGTCGAGTTAGTTCGTTGACTTTAGTCTTCGCACAGTAGGTAGGTAGGTTGAACTGGCCGGTCCATGAGGACCTACGGACTGATTGAGTCCGTAGTGTTACCAGAAGTTTGTTTTAACGGTAGAATACCTGAAATCATACCGCATTTCTCGGCTGAAGCTGCAAACTTAGCAATAGAACGTGACCTGGGAAGACAACTCGATCCTAGAGACCCCCATATAAGGAGTCACAACCTGGAAATGAACACAAACGTGCCAAATGGGAGGAAAATCTAAAACACTGCAACCTCTCCGCGGGTGTCGGTAAATTGTGGTCAACCGTCAAATCCTTGTCCAATCCAACAAAACACAATGATAAAGTATCCATAGCCTTCGGCCATAAAACTTTAGCGGATTCAAATAAATGTACGAGCGCCTTTTGTCGACAATTTATAATGCATTCTTCAGTAGACAAGGCCAGATGTCGGGCAAACAGACGGGCACATAAATATGAACACGACGTGCCTCCTATTACCGTCACCCCCACAGAGGTTGAAGAAACCATCCACAAGGCCAAGCCCACTAAATAAATAGGCCCAGACGGAATAGTCATACCAATGCTAAAAAGCCTTGGCGCTGGGAGAATAATCCATCTCATGCGCATTTTCAACCTGTCGCTGAAGTCCTTTGTCGTTCCCGAACAATGGAAAATGGAAAGGATAATTTCAATACAAAACCTTGGTAAATCAGCTAACGAAGAGGACCGACCGACATCATTCCTTTCGCCAGTAGCGAAGATATTGGAAACCGTCTTGCGCCCTCATTTCACGACGAATCTTCGCCTAGCCACCCACCAACATGGCTTCCGCAAAATGTATAGCACCATCACCGCGCTAAACGCCATAAACACTCATCTAAATTACGGACTATGTTACGAAAAATTTCATCATAGGACGGTGCCAGGGCACTTGACCTGTCAAAAGCTTTTGACACAGTCAATCACGGAACGCTACTCAAAGGCATAAATGGAATGCAAATAATTTGAATAGTCGGCAAGCGTTGGTTCAATTTAGAAATGAAATCTCCAAACCGAAAATTAAACAAGGGATACCACAGGGTGGTGTCTTATCCCACTTATGTTTAATTTCTACATATCAAAGCTCACTTCCCCACCAGAAGGAGTTTCTACGGGACCTGGCCCTTAAATAGATGAATTAGGTTCTAAAATAGCTATCTCCCCGATCTTTCAAGCTTCTTCACCTCGCGCAACCTGGCATTATCACCGCAAAAATCCCCGGCCACCCTCTTTACGACGTGGAAGGAACAAATGACGGCAAATATTGGACGTTCGCGTCGATAGTGTCACGCTACCGACTGTAAGTCACCCAAAGATATAAGGCGTACGTGCGATAATACTCTGACCTTCAAGGTACAAAGCCACAACTAAATCCTCAAGTCGCTTGTCGGCAGCACCTGGAGAATATATAAAGAAACTTTGCAAACCTCGTAAAAAGCAATTGGCCGGCCGTTCAAGCGTTACGCGTCACCAGTTTGGTCGTCTAGTCTTAGAAACACATACTGGCAAAGACTGCCGCCCTGTTCAAATGCTGCAATCAGAACTGCCACGGGATGTCTCCTTATGACCCCCGGACTCCACCTACATAGTGAGGCCAAAGAGCTCAACACTAAAGAGTAAAACGAAATGCTGAGCAGGCAGTTTTTGCTGAACAAACCAGGACATCCTAGCAAATACCTGCTTGATCTAGCCCCACCGCCACTAGCACTATTACGAGATCCGGCACTTGCCAACACAGCCGTTTGATCCAGACAAGCCTGGACTAGCCCGGTGAACCATATTTTCAATACACAATACTTTACTCTTGCAGAAGAAGAAAGCACAAGAACAAGTCGATAAAAAATGGTGAGTGTCGATTATCGTGAATCTTCTCCACTATCCGGCGCATCGTGAAGATCTGGTCTTTAGTAGATTTACCAGGTCAAAAGCGCACTGATAAGGTCGAGTTAGTTCGTTGACTTTAGTCTTCGCACAGTAGGTAGGTAGGTTGAACTGGCCGGTCCATGAGGACCTACGGACTGATTGAGTCCGTAGTGTTACCAGAAGTTTGTTTTAACGGCCAAACTGAAAAACCCTATCAAAAACCAGGACCTATGTTATAAAATAACTCCGTCCTCTAGGCAAATACTAGAAGCTTCCTAGGACTTAAGCCACTTGCTGCTTCTAGATCTGACAGCTGTATCACTCCTAATAGCTGGAGTCTTAGCCTGGCAAGTGCAGGGCACGAGCACAGAACGTGCTCGATCGTTTCCTCCTCCAACCCGCACTTCCTATATCTGCTATCACTGACCAAGCCTAGTTTAGAGGCATGTGACGCCAGAAGGCAGTGTCCAGTCAGAATACGCGTCATGAGTCTACAGTCCTCTCTTTTTAATGATAGGAGCAACTGTGTTAGTCTAAGGTTGTAAGACCTACACATAAATTTCGACGCTTTACGCTAAATATTTCCGCTTGGAAAACGATACAGTAATCCTGCAGCCTGTAGGATCTGCTTATTTCCGGGTTAGCGCAGTATACCGCAGACCCTACTCCTTCCACTACTTTGGAACCATCGGTTTACAGATGTATCGCCTCGTCCGACATTTGCGCACCCTTGCGCCAACCGTCCACCTGTATTGTGGCCTTAAGATCTCCCTCGAAGCGCAGATAGGGAATCAGGTAGACTGTTCGTCTTTGATTGATGACGCTATACTACTATGGCCATATGGTCGACGCTCAAGCTGCCCCGAAGCACCGAGCCTGGTTGCGGTCGTTAATGCTTTGTTCTTTGCTACCAGGTCTACAGGTGGATACAATGCAGCCGTCGGGGTTGTTTTCAGGGCTCCCGTAATGCAAAGCATCGATAGTCTGCATACCCCCTCTAATTTTTTGAGGTATGTTGGTTTTTGTGTGGCTTTCCACCAAACAAGAACTCCATAGTATGGAATAGGGCTTACAATCGCTGTAAAAACCCAATGAGAAAGAGAGGGCGATAGGCCCCACGTACACCCCAGCATTCTTTTACATGCATAGAGTGCCGTTGAGGCCTTCTTGACCGTCTCCTCCACGTTGAGCTTCCATGACGGCTTACTGTCTAGGATGATTCCTAGATATTTTGTGCAAGGTTTCTCCTGTAAGGTCACCCCTCATAACTTAGGCCTGGTCCAATTTGGGACATTGTACCTCTTTGTAAAGAAGACCATATCCGTCTTCTCCGCATTGACTTTCAACCCGAGATTAGATGCCCAGGTATGAATGTCCCGAAACGCCCCATCCATCAAAGAACTAATCGTTGGAAGGCACTTTCGACTTATGACAATTGCAACGTCATCTGCGTAAGCCGTAAGTTTTACGGGTCCCTCATCGAATTACCTGAGCAGTTGGTTGATGACCAGCGGCCCCACCAGAGGTGATAGCACCCCTCGCTGAGGTGTGCCCCTGTCCACTGATTTCGTGGCCTCGTACAATCCCCATTGTGATGTAATCTTTCTGCAATTTAACATGCAGCCGATCCATCTGATTAAGGCAGGATGTACTTTAATGTAATTAAGACCATCCATAATCGCCCATTTTGCAACATTATTGAAAGCCCCGGCAATGTCCAAGAAGACTCGTAGAGCATACTCCTTATATTCCAGGGATTTCTCTATGCTTATTACCACCCTATGCAATGCGGTGTCTACCGACTTGCCTTTGGTGTACGCATGCTGTGTTGTGGAGAGCAGCTTTTCATCCACGTTGGACTTTATGTACACATCTATCAGCCTCTCAAAGGTTTTGAGCAGAAATTATGTTAAGCTAATGGGTCTATAGTCTTTGGAATACATGTCACCGATCTTGTTGTTGTTGTAGCAATGCTCGCCCCACCTAATAGTCGCGACCGATCACAAATTGTCATCAATATCCTCTAACGGGAGTCCAAGGAAACTTGCCGTTTCAACAGGGGTGGACCATAAGGAAAGGGGTGTTAGAGGCGTTGGTTCCACATTACAATTAAAGAGATGGTTGGTGTCATGTGGGGACACATTGCAAGCAGGGCATACATTTTGTATGTCGGGGTTGATTCTGGATAGGTAATTGTTTAACCTGTTACAGTATCCAGAACGAAGTTGAGCAAGAGTGACACGCGTTTCCCTGGGGAGTATGCGTTCCTCTTCTGCGAGTTCTGGATATTTTTCTTCAAGTACTGGATTCACCGGGCAATTCCCGACATAAAGGTCCGACGCCTGTCTATGGAGTTCACCAAGGACCTGCTTGTGTTTTTCCGCTTCATACGGCTGGGTTCTCAGGTGCCGTATTTCCTCAAAATGCTTACGGAGATGACTCCTTAGGCCCCTAGGCGGTGCTGGCTCGTCAATCAGATGTCTGTTGGGATGCCCAGGTTTCTGGGTATTCAACAGAAACTGTTTGGTCAGCATCTCATTTCTCTCCCTGATGGGGAGTATTCTCGCCTCATTATGCAGATGGTGTTCTGGGGACATAAGAAGACAGCCCGTGGCGATTCTGAGAGCAGTATTTTGTCAGGCCTGTAGTTTCTTCCAGTGGGTGGTTTTTAGGCTTGGCGACCATATGGGTGACGCGTAGCACGTAATCGGCTGGCTAATTGCTTTGTATGTGGTCAAGAGCGTTTCTTTATCTTTTCCCCAGGTACTGCCAGCAAGGGATTTGAGGATTTTATTACGGCTCTGAATTCTTGGAACAATTGCGGTTGCGTGCGCACCAAAATGTAGATCCTGATCAAACGTCACACCTAAGATTTTGGGGTGTAGGACAGTCGGTAGCGTAGTGCCATCGACGTGGATGTTCAATATGGTCGACATTTGGGGCGTCCATGTTGTAAATAAGGTCGCGGAAGATTTAGTCGGTGACAATGCCAGGTTTCGCGAGGCGAAAAAACTGGAGAGATCAGGGAGATAGCCGTTTATTTTATTGCATAGCTCATCGATCTTTGGGCCTGGGCCTGTGGCCATTATTGTGCAGTCATCGGCGTAGGAAACGATTGTGACTCCTTCCGGTGGTGAAGGTAGCTTAGATATGTAGAAATTAAACAAAAGCGGGGATAGGACACCACCCTGTGGCACCCCTTGTTTAATTCTCCTTTGTTTTGATGTTTCGTTTCTGAATTGCACCGATGCCTGCCGACCACCCAGATAATTTGCGGTCCACTTTTTAAGACATGGGGGAAGGGTGGACCCTTCCAGGTCTTGCAGTAACGAGCCATGGTTGACCGTATCAAAAGCTTTTGATAGGTCTAACGCTACGAGTACTGTTCTATGGTGGGGATATTGATTCAAACCGCAATTTATCTGGGTGCTAATGACATTTAGCGCGGAGGTAGTGCTATGGAGTTTTCTGAAGTCATGCTGATGAGGGGCTAGCTGCAAATGTGCTTGGAAATAAGGGAGCAAAATGGCTTCAAGCGTCTTTGCCACTGGCGATAGGAGAGATATCGGACGATATGACTCACCTACGTTAGCTGGTTTCCCAGGCTTTAGTAGCGGGACCACCTTGGCCATTTTCCATTTCTCGGGTATGACAAAGGTGGAAAGAGACAGGTTGAAGACATGCGCTAAATATTTGAAACCCTCTTTCCCTAGGTTTTTAAGCATCGGCATGGCTATGCCGTCTGGGCCCACTGCTTTGGATGGTTTAGCGCGACCAATGGCGTCCTCAACCTCTCTAGCGGTGATGGTAATTGGTGACGCGCTGAGTTTGTGTTTATGTGCGTGTCTATTGGCTCTCCGTCTATCTTTGTCGACCGTAGGATGCATTATATATTGTCGGCAGAAAGCGCTCGCGCATTTTTTCGCATCCGACAGCACCTTATCGCCAAAGGCGATGGAAACTTTGTCTTTGTGCTTAGTCGGATTCGATAGGGACTTTACGGTGGACCAAAGTTTACCTACACCGGTAGAGAGGTTACAACCTCTTAGGTGCTCTTCCCATTTCGCCCGCTTGTGTTCGTCCACAAGCAATCTGATGCGTTGGTTTATATCCCTTATTTGGGGGTCGCTGGATCAAGCTGTCTTATAAGGTCACGTTCCCTCGCTAAGCTCGCGGCCTCCGCCGGGAAGTGGGGCCGGATTTCGGGAATTCTCCCGGCGGGAATGAAATGTGCCGAGGCGGATTCAATGACCTTACGGAAGGCACGCTCCCCTTGGCGGGCATCAGTCGGGATAGGGAGGGCAGCAAAGCTGCTGTCTGTTGCAGATTTATATTCTTCCCACTTTCCTTTTTTGAAGTTTATGAAAGTGCGTTTTTCGGTGACGATGAAGTCGGCGGTACGCTCGAACGAAATAAGTATGGGCAGGTGGTCGGATGCCAATGTTACCATCGGCTGCCAGTTGACGCAGTTTACGAGTTCTGCGCTCACGATTGAGATATCTGGCGAGCTATGACAGCTTCCTACCATACGTGTGGGGGCGTCTCCGTTTATTGTGCAGAACGTCGTTTCGTCTATTTGATTCGCCAACATCTCACCCCTACTGTCCGCCCGCAAGTTTGAATGCCATAGGTCGTGATGGGCATTGAAATCGCCTAAGATAATGCGATTGTTGCCAGTGAGTAAGGCCTCGATATTAGGGCGGTATCCACTGGGGCAACAGTTGACAGGAGGGATGTAGATGTTGATGATTTCTAGATTTGCATCGCCTGACCGGACAGATAGGCCTTGACGTTCCAAGACATTGTCACTGCGGTCGATGCCAGGATCAAATATATGATATTGCACAGAGTGGTGTATAATAAACGCGAGGCCGCCTCCATTTCCGCTCTCGCGGTCTTTCCTGTGGACATTATAACCAGAGCAGGTCTGCAATGCAGATCTTGCTGTGAGTTTAGTCTCTTGAATCGCAGCAATGCGGATGTTGTGCCGCTTCATGAAATCGACTATCTCCGTAATCTTCCCAGTTAGTCCATTACAGTTGAACTGCAGAATTCTGAAGTGCATGAGGGGTGACGCCGCCACTCTAGGGGTAAGTGAGGGGTGACTACGCCTAGGTTGTGGAAGGCCAGGACGCAATTGCTGTTGTGGCCTTGGGACTGGGCGCCCTTGGGCAAGCATTGGGGTACCCGGATGATTTGGGTTTGCGACCTGGCAACATGGCGCGATGAAACCCGTCGGGGGGTTGCCGTCGCGGAGACCAGAACATCTAGGAAAGTGGCACCACCCAAGGCAGGAGCTGCATTGAGCGGATGTCGCAAACCTATATATTCTGTGCTGGCAGACGGTGCAAACGGAGGCAGGGACTAAGAGTCTGTTTCCCTGACCTGCACGATTGCTGCCAGAAAAGAGGGGGGGGAGAAGAAGACGGGGGCAGGGGCTGATGCTCAGCATTGCAACCAGCTCTACTACGAAGGTAGTAGTTATGAGTGGTATCAGCTGTTTGAGTTGTTGGCGCCGTGGGGCGCGAGCAGCAGCGGGTACTTGTTGTGCCTTGCTGAGCAGCGAAGCTGCTGGAAGGTAGTGGGGATACGCTTAGGCGTAGACTACGGGACGCCCTTGGGCGTGAGCAGCAAGGAGCCACAAAAGATTTATAAAAGTTACGTGGACGTCGGGTTTTGGGATCAAGCCCAGAACAACCTGTCCGATGCAACCATCCCTTGCACGAGACACACTGAACAGAGTATGACCGTCCTAAAAAGATTCTTTTCTGGCAAATGCAACAAAACCATTTCTCATGACCGGGGTCAGGAGACGGATCCGGATTGGGTTCGATACCTTCCCGGAGTAAGAGAATATGTAGCAGTCCTGCTGCAAGGAGCTGCTGGGAGGATGACAATTTGTGGGAGGGACGAAACAAATTAAATGGGGTCACACTGAAATGACAGTCCTTGGTCGGGAAAAATCCCGAGTCGCTCCAGTACATAGAACCGACTGCTTTGGGAAGCGGTGACCGATCTTCCCCGCCTTTGGTAGAAAAGCTACACGAGCAGTTCTCCAAGAGTGCGGTACATGATTCAGTCGTATGCACCCATGGAATATTATTTTAAGCCATTCCACGACCGCCCTACTTGAGACTTGTAGCATGGCCGGGAATATATCATCTGGGCCCGGCGATTTAAACTTAGAAAACGTCTTCACTGCCCACTAGATCTTGGTATCGGTCACCAAGCCCGGCACTACTAGCTCCGTGATCGAAGTGTGAGTGATGTCTGCTGGCTCCTCTAAACCGTCTCCCGATGGGAAATGTGTATCGAGAAGCACCTCAAGGGATTCCTCACTATTACGTGACCATTCCCCGTTCTCTTTCTTTATTAGTCCCTGGACTATGTTTCCCTTTGCTAGGACTTTTTTCAACCGTGCTGTTTCGCTGGAGCACTCTATGTCCGTACAGAAACTTTTCCATGAGTTTCTCTTCGCCCTGGTAATTTCACGCTTGTAGATCCCTGTACTCGTCCCGACACGCTTCGCTTTCCGCGGTCGTTGCGAGCTTAAACATTTCTTTTACCTGTCTTCTTAGAAGACTCAGCTCATTGCTCCACCATGGCGGCTTTGCTTTTCCTCTGAATCTTTTTAGAGGGCAAGCTTTGTTATACGCAGTCATAAGCGTCCTTGTTAGGAATTCATTCGACTCCTCCAGTTCCTCTACATTAGCAACCTCTTTGGGTTGTCCCAGTTTTTTTCTACATGTTTCTGGAATTTAGTCCAGTTCGTTGACCTAGGGTTTCTAAAGGTTCCTCCCTTCTCTACCCTCTTTAGGGGGATGTTGAAGCTGATATACGCATGGTCGGAGAAGGATGGTTTATCAAGAACCATCCAATCATACCTTGATATATCACGCTCGGAGCTCAATGTAATATCCAGAACATTGCTGGATGTTGGACCAATGTATGTAGGGACATTTCCCCTGTTGGCTATCTGCAAATTGGTTTGCAGGATGTAACAAAACAGAGTCTTCGCACAGTACGCCAGATAGAATTTTATTCGCCTTATTGAACATCTGATTCCGTGGTATTAGCGCGGTGGTGTTGCACAATGTCATTTGGCAGAGCCTTATTAACTTTGAAGGGAACCTAAATTCAGGCATTGCAGCATGCAAGCAACTTCTTTTACCGCTGTCGAAGGCTGCTTTGAAGTCGACAAAAAATGGTGAGTGTCGATTATCGTGAGTCTTCTCCAGTAGCCGGCACATCGTGAAGATCTGATCGAGGTGTAAAGCGCACTGATAAGGTCGAGTAAGTTCGTTGACTTTTGGCTTCAGTCTTCGCACAGTACGCCAGATAGAATTTTATTCGCCTTATTGGACAGGCTGATTCCGCGATAATTAGCACGGTCTGCGTTATCGCATTTCTTGTGGATTGGGTAGAGAACACTTAAATTTCAATTTGGAGGCATACGCTCGTCCGATCTTGTTTAGCGTGGGAGTTGTTGCATGCTTTTTACCAACTGTTCGCTTCCGTCCTTTAACAGATCCACGGGAAGTCCGTCGCTAAACGGAATTTTGTTATTCTTTAACCGGGATATTGCCAATATCACTTTAACGTAGTCGGGTGCCGGAGCGCCATCGACAATAAAGGCATCGGGTTCGTCTTCTCCCTCGCTAGGTAGCAATGAGGAGAAGTGATCCCTCAACAGATTAAACACACTGTTTATGTCAGTTACCAGGTCGTCATTATCATTCCTGCAAGAGTCTTCCCCGTTATTGAAACCTTTCGTTATCCGCCGGTTCTTTTGGAAGGGATTTTGTATGGTAATGACAGGGTCAAAAATGTCACATTAATGTTATGGTCCCGGTTGGATACGGTAAAGGATGTCGCACAGAGGTAAAAGTAACGATTTTGCGTATGGAGCTAAAAAACTAAAATTTATTTATTTATTCATACCTGAAACCCGAAATCGATACTTCTATGCATACCTCAACGCCTCCAAATAATACCAGATACACAAAGTGAGACGAGTCGAAAGTTCGGGAAATCATCCACTAAAATCTTCGCGGAGTGTTTTTGTGGCTACATCAGTAACAAAAACTCGAAATAGTACGTTTTAAAATAACAAGTTCTTAAATGCTGTCAAAATTGGGAACGGTTCAGACAATCCCATAAAAATTGGAAGAAAAAATATTCTTCGAAAAAATTCAAGAAGGAATAATAAATGAAAACTGAACCCATTCGCGGGCAAAACCAATACCGTCAATTTTGTGTAAAAATACAGGGACTTGACGGGGTTTGCCGTCATGAACTGTTTTAGGAAATGTGGCAAACCTGTAGCTCCCGCAGCCAATTCGATGTTAATTTCGCAAAACATGTGCTCCTATATATTTTAATCGTTTGAAATCAGGCGCGCAACCAGGGGGAGCGGTTAAACCCAGCCTCCACCCTCTCTCCCCACCCCCAAAATTTGATCCCTGGTCATTATTTGAGTAAAAGGAATTTTAAAAATACGTACATGTATATTTTGTTATGTCGAGTTTTCTAATTGCCATAATTGCCAGTTGCTAGGCAAAAAACAGCAATAATGACATTGAAAAGAGTTTTGCATTTTGTTATCATAATAACCCTGCAAAAATTGTTGGATTACGTGTTCCATTTTCTTCATGTTGGAGTACTCTAACAATACTCCTTTGCAATGCGTTTGCGGACCACCATCAGCCGATCATTGCTCGTTTTTAACGACCGTGATCACAACACGATGACGATCGAACAGAGTTGCCAAAAGTAAAATATTGCATACAAATAACTGATAATAAAATTTTACTTTGGCAACTCTGATAAAATGCAACAGCGCACTGGTTTTATGTATACATACTATAGTATAGAGAAATATTAGTTTCTTTATTCACGCAAATGCTAAATAACATAAGAATATTCGTAGTATAAAATATAAAAGTTGTATTGCCCCTCTTAATTTACTTTCGTTTTAAATTAAATTCACTCCGATAATTCTTTCCGACAACACAATTCCTCTTTAGTACTTTGGCATATGATCCTCTGTGGGTGCTCCATGGAGTACTACAGTGAAAGTACTTTGAAATGTACTCTCACGTATGTACTCTATGGAATACTCACAAACAAAGCGAGAGTGGGATCACGTACTCCTCTCCTAGGACATCGCAATGTTAATTGGAGCACATTTTTTGTATGAATACAGATTAGATTTGGAGCAGTCCTATACTCCCAAAGGAGTATTCCTTACATTATTTATAGAGTACTCGCGTTTTTTGAAGGGAACACATAAATTTGGTAGTTTTTCTTAAAGCCGGTACACATTTGGCTTTTGCGTCGTTTTGGCGTTTGCGTTGCGCAAACAGCTGACCATGGTTCAATTATGTACAGGTTGGCTCATCTCATCAGCTGATTTTATTTATGTCATTGCATGGTCGAAGGGATTGTCAAAAGGAGATGGCAAACTCAAAATGAAACCAACACATTGGCAACATTTTACTTACACATACAAAAACTGCTAAGTTTTATGTTTCCATTCCATACCATTCGCACCAACACCAATACACAGATTTTGACAATTTGAACAGACATATTTTGTTGCTTTACAGATGAGCCAACCTGTATATAGTTGAACCATGCAGCTGACTTTCAACATACACGTCTGGATTACAACCCAGCAAACAAAGTAAACGTAATGTAAGTTTTTAATAAGTTTTCTCAAAAAACCAGTAAGCTTACAAAACCTTGATTTCTTGTTTATAAATCGTTTAGAAACAACCGTCAATCATTGAGATATCTACGAAGGCGAACCCGAAGAATACTTCCGACGGTCGGTTCATATACCGTTTAGGGTCATTTTCTGGAACAACTTCAATAACGATTTTTGAAGCATCGCACTTTGCTCGCAAAAGTTGAAAATATTTTGCCAAACAAATGCATAAATCTGAATGACGAACAAATACAGGAGTTCAAAATATGGAGGCAAATAATAAAAGAAGATTGGACAATATTCTGTAACTAAATAAATAAAAAAATGTTTATATTAATTAAGCGGGAGTTGCTCTTATTGCTTTAAATGTATGAAAACATTTAATTGAAGCAATTTTTAATTTATGCCTTGTCCGTCCTGATGTCACGTTGTTTAAAATTTTCCCAAATTATTAAATAAAAAACTGTTTAGTCTAAACACCCCCAAAATTTATTTCTGGGTGCGCCCCTGTTTGAAATATATGTTATACAGAAAACAAGTAACAGTTATTTTATGCAAATTTGAACATGCACTTTTTCATAAAATCCATGCGGTATATCACGTCAGTTTTTCATGCATTCAGGGAGTTGCGTCCTACCAGAACGGTTTAGTTTTTCGGTGGGAAAAAGGAAAATTTTTAATCGTAAGTAAAGTGAAAATTATATGAAGAAAAGGAAAAATTTACAAATCGAAATAAAATTATACCCTAGTTGAGTTATTGATCGAGTTTTTAAGCTTTTTAAGGAACTCGATTCTGACGCTGAAGCTGAAGTTGATCCCTTCAGCGATGACGGAGAGCATGACAATGATCCAGATTATGGGCCAAGTAAGGAACACGAAAGATCTCGAAGTTCAGATAAGGAGTCCGATAAGGAAAATAGGCCACAATGTAGCACACCGAGAGCTACAAGTACTGACGTTTGTGAAAATGAAATCGGGCAGGACGATGCTGATTTGTGTGTCCCCGATGACGCAGTTGTGAGTTGCAATGAGAGTTCAGATGATTACTCAGCAGAGGAGCCTAATCTTTTTGAGACAGTCCCTGAAGAAGAGTGCTTTGAAAATGTTAGAGATATATCTCAATTTAATTTTGATTCTAGAAACTGTGAAGTGAAAACTAATGTTGAAGAAAAATTTTGGAATTAATGGCAGGGTTCTATGACCATAGCGCCAGGTACAAAATCAAAATGGTCTTTCTAGATTGTCGTTTCATTTCACATGTTCCTCCGTTATTCACAATTGTCGTCTTTCAGTGAGTTTTACAGCTCCGGCTCGCTCAATTCTCAGGGAATGCTCTGGATCATTGAGAGACTTGAAAAGCAGATGTCGTGAAATTTTTGCAAACCTGAAATGTGATAGGCAGATGCCGCCGCTGTTTTTCATTGAACTCATACGGCGAAAGGCTAAGCAGCGACATCTATTTTTGAAAAAATAGGTTTATTAAAGACAGCGTTGCCAAACTAAAAAGAAGTAATTAAAAAATTATCTGGCTCACAAATTGAACCAGACTTCTATCTGGATTTATCTGGCTCATATCGTTGTTGTTGCATTTACATGCAAATTTATTTATCTGGCTCAGGATTTTGCCACCGGATGATGGAAAATAGCTCCCCAAGCAAAAATGTACCCATAAATTGACCAGTAAATGACTAAAATCTGTGTCGATGGAACACGTAAATCGTTAAGTAGCATTTGTACAGGGCGTCGGGCACTTTTGTGACCAGTCCATTCCGTCGTACCTATTTATTTGATTGTCCATACTGCTCCCACATATACGGTATTAGGTTATCGAAATTTAAACAAACTATAGTGCTGTACTGTTCTTACATCCACGTTAACTGGCAAATGGCCGTCATTTTTTAAGTTATATACCTGTAACTTTACGAGTATTTTTACGTTAATATGACCGCCTTTTGACTAGTATTACGACCGTCTTTTTACTTGGATTATATCTGAAATTGCTATATAAATAAAATATTTCTTTAATTCAAATCCATTAACATTTCTTTTATTCAACATTTTGCATTCTTTTATTCAACACAATGCATTCTACGGTCGACAAAAATAGACGGAGGGCAACATACACGCACGTAAATATAAATTCAGCGCGTCACCAATTACCATCACCGCCAAAGAGGTTGAGGATGCCATCGGTCATGCTAAACCATCCAAAGCAGTCGGCCCAGACGGCATAGCCATGCCGATGCTTAAAAGCCTAGGGAAAGAGGGTTTCAAATATTTAGCACATGTCTTCAACCTGTCTCTTTCCACCTTTGTCATACCAGAGAAATGGAAAATGGCCAAGGTGGTCCCGCTACTAAAGCCTGGGAAACCAGCTAACATAGGAGAGTCATATCGCCCGATATCTCTCCTATCGCCAGTAGCCAAGACGCTTGAAGCCATTTTGCTTCCCACATCAAAGCAAATTTGCACCTAGCCTGTCATCAGCATGGCTTTAGAAAACTCCATAGCACCACCACCGCGCTAAATGCCATTAGCACCCAGATAAATTGTGGTTTAAATCAGAAGCCCCACCATAGAGCAGTACTCGTAGCGCTAGACCTATCAAAAAAAGCTTTTGATACGGTCAACCATGGCACGTTACTGCAAGACTTGGAAGGGTCTACCCTTCCCCCATGTCTTGAAAGGTGGACCGCAAATTATCTGGGTGGTCGGCAGGCATCGGTGCAATTGAGAAACGAAATATCAAAGCCAAGAAGAATTAAACAAGGTGGGTGGTGTCCTATCCCCACTTTTGTTTAATTTTTACATATCAAAACTACCTTCGCCACCAGAAGGAGTTACTATCGTTTCTTACGCCGATGACTGCACAATAATGGCCACAGGCCCGGGCCCAAAGATCGATGAGCTTTGCAACAGAATAAACGGCTGCCTCCCTGATCTCTCCAGTTTTTTTGCCTCGCGAAACCTGGCATTACACCGACTAAATAATCCGCGACCCTATTTACAACTTGGACGTCCCAAATGTCGACCATTTTGAACATCCACGTCGATGGCTACCGACTGTCCTACACCCCAAAATCTTGGGTGTGACGTTTGATCAGGATCTACATTTTGTTGAGCACGCAGCCGCAAATGTTCCGAAAATCCAGAGCCGTAATAAAATCCTCAAATCCCTTGCTGGCAGTACTTGGGGAAAAGACAAAGAAACGCTCATTACCACATACAAAGCAATTGGCCAGCCGTTTGCGTGTTACGCGTCCCCTATATGGTCACCAAGCCTAAAAACTACGCACTGGAAGAAGCTACAGGCCTGCCAACATACTGCGCTCAGAACCGCCACGGGCTGTCTTCTTATGTCCCCAGAACACCATCTACATTACACTGAACGAGTCCACGGCGACGTTACTGATCAGTTTAACGCCTTAGAGATAGTTGGCAAAAGAAACGACATATACGATCAGAAGGCATCCGAAGACGACGCCTCAAAACTAACAATCAAAAGTAATAATTATCATTTCACCCACACACATTTTATAGTTTTTTCTTCCGGAGTTGGACACAATCTTTTCATAATATTACTTAACAATTTAACCCTTTCAATGGCTAAACCAAACTAGCAGTGAAATAATTTTTTTAGGGCAATATTCCCACCACTTAGGTCCTAAGAAGATATAAAAAAAATGGCATTTGATTTTTACCTGCTCGGGTTACTTTTTTGTGGGTGGTCCATTATAATGGACACAGCCAGTCAAGGGTTGTAGAGCAATGTACATCCAATGTTATAGAAAACGTTAATGCAAACCCATTTTCGCCCAATATTAGTGTATGGAGGATGATATAATAGAAAATAAGGTTATTGATTGCTGCGTAAATGCCCTTATGGACTTTTTATTGAAAACAAATATATAAATATAATAATATAGAAATATTAGTTGTAAACAAAACAGAAGGTTAGGTTAGGTTGAACTGGCCCGTCCATGAGGACCTCACATAGACTGAATAAGTCCGTATTGCTACTAGAAGTTTGTTTTAACGACCAAACTGAAAAACCCTATCAAAATCCAGGACCTATGTTATAAAATAACTCCGACCTCTTGGCAAATACTAGAAGCTTCCTAAGGTTTAAGCCACTTGCTGCTTCTAGATCTGACAGCTGTATCACTCCTAATAGCTGGAGTCTTAGCCTGGCAGGCGCAGGGCAAGAGCACAGATCGTGCTCGATCGTTTCCTCCTCCAGCCCGCACTTCCTACATCTGCTGTCACTGGCCAAGCCTAATTTAAAGGTATGTGACGCCAGAAGGCAGTGTCCAGTCAGAATACCCGTCATGAGCCTACAGTCCTCTCTTTTTAATGATAGAAGCAACTTTGTTAGTGTAAGGTTGTAATACCTACACATAATCTTCGACACTTTATAGCCCCGCGCTTGAACCTACGCCTTTCCTGCTTGGGCGATCATGTGCACCTCTCGCCTTGGCTTAATTTCGCCCAGTCTAATTGGGACGTCTACGAAGCAAGCTTCAAGGGATGCGCCCTTTTTAGCTAATTCATCCGCTTTTTCATTCCCATCTATTCCCATATGCCCTGGGACCAAATATAAATGTATGCTTCTCCCTGTCTCGATTCTCTCCAGGGACTGCTTACACTCTAACACGCATTTAGATGCTGTGGTATGCGAGATTATTGCCTTAATTGCTGCTTGAATGTCAATATAAAAGTTAACACGATTGCAGCTTGGGCTATTTTCTTTCAGGGTTTCTACTGCTTTGGTTACGGCTATTATTTCCGCTTGGAAAATGCTACAGTAATCCGTAAGCCTGTAGGATCTTTTTATTTCCGGATCAGAACAGTATACCGCAGACCCTACTCCTTCCGCTCCTTTGGAACCATCTGTGTACACATGTATCGCCTCGTCCGCCATTTGAGGACCCTTGCGCCAACCGTCCATCTCTATTGTGGCCTTAAGATCGCCCTCGAAGCGCAGATAGGGAATCAGGTAGCTTGTTCGTCGTGTGATTGATGACGCTATACTAATATGGCCGTATGGTCGGCGCTCAAGTTGCCCCGAGGCACCGAGCCTGGTTGCAGTTGTTAACGCTATGTTCTTTGCTACCAGGTCTACAGGTGGAATGTGCAGAATGGCATAGAGTGCAGCTGTCTAATTTTTTGAGGTAGGTTGCGTTTTGTGTGGCTTTCCACCAAACAAGAACTCCATGCTATAGGATAGGGCTTACAATCGCTGTAAAAACCCAATGAGAAAGAGAGGGCGATAAGCCCCACGTACACCCCAGCATTCTTTTACATGCATAAAGTGCCGTTGAAGCCTTTTTCACCCTCTCCTCCTTGTTGAGCTTCCATGACAGCTTACAGCCTAGGATGATTCCTAGATACCTTGTGCAAGGTTTCTCCTGTAGGGTCACTCCTCCTAACTTAGGCCTGATCCAATTTGGGACCTTGTACCTCTTCGTAAACAAGACCATATCCGTCTTATCCGCGTTGACTTTCAACCCGACATTTGATGCACAGGTATGAATATCCCGAAGCGCCCGATCCATCAGAGAGCTAATCGTTGGAAGGCACTTTCCTTTATGACACTTATTACTTTATAAATATGTATATAAATAAATTAAATAATGTAATTGAAACACATAGAAGTGGCAACAAAACTTACGAACAAATTTTAAAAAATCAATAAAAAAAGTACTGAATAACAACCGTTGATTGCTTTTGTCCATTATAATGGACAGGACATAAGCAGTCCTAGTTTACTTACCATACACTGTATTAGAATGATACCGGTACAAATGTGTTATTTATATAATATTTTACCAAAGAGATCAATTTATAAAGCACATAAAGAATTTTAACCTCTTTTTTTTTTGGGATAAAACGTTTAAAATCGCAACACACACAAAAAAACGCTTCAGCTCGCCAGAAAACCGCAAATAAAACTAGCAAAATTTCACTTTTTTTTTAATCAACGATTTTTACGTTGACAACATTCTATTTCAAGGCTTGCTATAAAGCAAATTCTAACAAGTAAGGAAGGTTAAGTTCGGGTGTAACCGAACATTACATACTCAGTTGAGAGCTATGGTGACAACATAAGGGAAAATAACCATGTAGGAAAATGAATCGAGGGAAACCCTGGAATGTGTTTGTATGACATGTGTATCAAATGAAAGGCATTAAAGAGTATTTTATGAGGGAGTGCGCCATAGTTCTATAGGTGGACGCCATTTAGGGATATAGCCATAAAGGTGGATCAGGGTTGACTCTAGAATGCGTTTGTACGATATGGGTATCAAATGAAAGGTATTAATGAGTATTTTAAAAGGGCGTGGACCTAAGTTCTATAGATGGACGCCTTTTCGAGATATCGCCGTAAAGATGGACCAGGGGTGACTCTAGAATGCGTTTGCACAATATGGGCATCAAACGAAAGGTGTTAATGAGTATTTTAAAAAGGAGTGGGCCCTAGTTCTATAGGTGGACGCCGTTTCGAGATATCGTCATAAAGGTGGACCAGGGGTGACTCTAGAATGCGTTTGTACGATATGGGTATCAAATGAAAGGTGTTAATGAGTATTTTAAAAGGGAGTAATCCTTAGTTCCATAGGTGGACGCCGTTTCGAGATATCGCCATAAAGGTGGACCCTGTTTGTACAATATGGGCATCAAACGAATGGTGTTAATGAGTATTTTAAAAGGGAGTGGGCCTTAGTTCTATAGGTGGATGCCGTTTCGAAATATCGCCATAAAAGTGGACCAGGGGTGACTCTAGAATGTGTTTGTACGATATGGATATCAAATTAAAGGTATTAATGAGGATTTTAAAAGGGAGTGGTGGTTGTTGTATAGGTGGTTGCCTTTACGAAATATCGCCATAAAGGTGGACCACGGGTGACTCTAGAATGCGTTTGTACGATATGGATATCAAATTAAAGGTATTAATGAGTATTTTAAAAGGGAGTAATCTTTAGTTCCATAGGTGGACGCCGTTTCGAGATATCGCCATAAAGGTGGACCAGGGGTGACCCTAGAATTTGTTTGTACAATATGGGTATCAAAAGAAAGGTGTTAATGAGTATTTTAAAAGGGTGTGGGGCTTAGTTCCATAGGTGGACACCTTTTCGGAATATCGCCACAAAGGTGGACCAGGGGTGACTCTAGAATGTGTTTGTACGATATGGGTATCAAATTAAAGGTATTAATGAGGGTTTTAAAAGGGAGTGGTGGTTGTTGTATAGGTGGTCGCATTTTCGAGATATCGCCATAAAGGTGGACCAGGGGTGACCCTAGAATTTGTTTGTACAATATGGGCATCAAAAGAAAGGTGATAATGAGTATTTTAAAAGGGAGTATTCCTTAGTTCCATAGGTGGACGCCGTTTCGAGATATCGCCATAAAGGTGGAGCAGGGGTGACCCTAGAATTTGTTTGTACAATATGGGTATCAAAAGAAAGGTGTTTATGAGTATTTTAAAAGGGTGTGGGGCTTAGTTCCATAGGTGGACACCTTTTCGGAATATCGCCACAAAGGTGGACCAGGGGTGACTCTAGAATGTGTTTGTACGATATGGATATCAAATTAAAGGTATTAATGAGTATTTTAAAAGGGAGTAATCTTTAGTTCCATAGGTGGACGCCGTTTCGAGATATCGCCATAAAGGTGGACCAGGGGTGACTCTAGAATGCGTTTGTACGATATGGATATCAAATTAAAGGTATTAATGAGTATTTTAAAAGGGAGTAATCTTTAGTTCCACCCGTCCACCCGTTTCGAGATATCGCCATAAAGGTGGACCAGGGGTGACCCTAGAATTTGTTTGTACAATATGGGCATCAAAAGAAAGGTGATAATGAGTATTTTAAAAGGGAGTATTCCTTAGTTCCATAGGTGGACGCCGTTTCGAGATATCGCCATAAAGGTGGAGCAGGGGTGACCCTAGAATTTGTTTGTACAATATGGGTATCAAAAGAAAGGTGTTTATGAGTATTTTAAAAGGGTGTGGGGCTTAGTTCTATAGGTGGACGCCTTTTCGAGATATCGCCATAAAGGTGGACCAGGGGTGACTCTAGAATGAGTTTGTACGATATGGGTATCAGCTCCCGCAGCCAATTCGATGTTAATTTCGCAAAACATGTGCTCCTATATATTTTAATCGTTTGAAATCAGGCGCGCAACCAGGGGGAGCGGTTAAACCCAGCCTCCACCCTCTCTCCCCACCCCCAAAATTTGATCCCTGGTCATTATTTGAGTAAAAGGAATTTTAAAAATACGTACATGTATATTTTGTTATGTCGAGTTTTCTAATTGCCATAATTGCCAGTTGCTAGGCAAAAAACAGCAATAATGACATTGAAAAGAGTTTTGCATTTTGTTATCACAATAACCCTGCAAAAATTGTTGGATTACGTGTTCCATTTTCTTCATGTTGGAGTACTCTAACAATACTCCTTTGCAATGCGTTTGCGGACCACCATCAGCCGATCATTGCTCGTTTTTAACGACCGTGATCACAACACGATGACGATCGAACAGAGTTGCCAAAAGTAAAATATTGCATACAAATAACTGATAATAAAATTTTACTTTGGCAACTCTGATAAAATGCAACAGCGCACTGGTTTTATGTATACATACTATAGTATAGAGAAATATTAGTTTCTTTATTCACGCAAATGCTAAATAACATAAGAATATTCGTAGTATAAAATATAAAAGTTGTATTGCCCCTCTTCATTTACTTTCGTTTTAAATTAAATTCACTCCGATAATTCTTTCCGACAACACAATTCCTCTTTAGTACTTTGGCATATGATCCTCTGTGGGTGCTCCATGGAGTACTACAGTGAAAGTACTTTGGAATGTACTCTCACGTATGTACTCTATGGAATACTCACAAACAAAGCGAGAGTGGGATCACGTACTCCTCTCCTAGGACATCGCAATGTTAATTGGAGCACATTTTTTGTATGAATACAGATTAGATTTGGAGCAGTCCTATACTCCCAAAGGAGTATTCCTTACATTATTTATAGAGTACTCGCGTTTTTTGAAGGGAACACATAAATTTGGTAGTTTTTCTTAAAGCCGGTACACATTTGGCTTTTGCGTCGTTTTGGCGTTTGCGTTGCGCAAACAGCTGACCATGGTTCAATTATGTACAGGTTGGCTCATCTCATCAGCTGATTTTATTTATGTCATTACATGGTCGAAGGGATTGTCAAAAGGAGATGGCAAACTCAAAATGAAACCAACACATTGGCAACATTTTACTTACACATACAAAAACTGCTAAGTTTTATGTTTCCATTCCATACCATTCGCACCAACACCAATACACAGATTTTGACAATTTGAACAGACATATTTTGTTGCTTTACAGATGAGCCAACCTGTATATAGTTGAACCATGCAGCTGACTTTCAACATACACGTCTGGATTACAACCCAGCAAACAAAGTAAACGTAATGTAAGTTTTTAATAAGTTTTCTCAAAAAACCAGTAAGCTTACAAAACCTTGATTTCTTGTTTATAAATCGTTTAGAAACAACCGTCAATCATTGAGATATCTACGAAGGCGAACCCGAAGAATACTTCCGACGGTCGGTTCATATACCGTTTAGGGTCATTTTCTGGAACAACTTCAATAACGATTTTTGAAGCATCGCACTTTGCTCGCAAAAGTTGAAAATATTTTGCCAATACAGGAGTTAAAAATATGGAGGCAAATAATAAAAGAAGATTGGACAATATTCTGTAACTAAATAAATAAAAAAATGTTTATATTAATTAAGCGGGAGTTGCTCTTATTGCTTTAAATGTATGAAAACATTTAATTGAAGCAATTTTTAATTTATGCCTTGTCCGTCCTGATGTCACGTTGTTTAAAATTTTCCCAAATTATTAAATAAAAAACTGTTTAGTCTAAACACCCCCAAAATTTATTTCTGGGTGCGCCCCTGTTTGAAATATATGTTATACAGAAAACAAGTAACAGTTATTTTATGCAAATTTGAACATGCACTTTTTCATAAAATCCATGCGGTATATCACGTCAGTTTTTCATGCATTCAGGGAGTTGCGTCCTACCAGAACGGTTTAGTTTTTCGGTGGGAAAAAGGAAAATTTTTAATCGTAAGTAAAGTGAAAATTATATGAAGAAAAGGAAAAATTTACAAATCGAAATAAAATTATACCCTAGTTGAGTTATTGATCGAGTTTTTAAGCTTTTTAAGGAACTCGATTCTGACGCTCAAGCTGAAGTTGATCCCTTCAGCGATGACGGAGAGCATGACAATGATCCAGATTATGGGCCAAGTAAGGAACACGAAAGATCTCGAAGTTCAGATAAGGAGTCCGATAAGGAAAATAGGCCACAATGTAGCACACCGAGAGCTACAAGTACTGACGTTTGTGAAAATGAAATCGGGCAGGACGATGCTGATTTGTGTGTCCCCGATGACGCAGTTGTGAGTTGCAATGAGAGTTCAGATGATTACTCAGCAGAGGAGCCTAATCTTTTTGAGACAGTCCCTGAAGAAGAGTGCTTTGAAAATGTTAGAGATATATCTCAATTTAATTTTGATTCTAGAAACTGTGAAGTGAAAACTAATGTTGAAGAAAAATTTTGGAATTTGGGATTAATGGCAGGGTTCTATGACCATAGCGCCAGGTACAAAATCAAAATGGTCTTTCTAGATTGTCGTTTCATTTCACATGTTCCTCCGTTATTCACAATTGTCGTCTTTCAGTGAGTTTTACAGCTCCGGCTCGCTCAATTCTCAGGGAATGCTCTGGATCATTGAGAGACTTGAAAAGCAGATGTCGTGAAATTTTTGCAAACCTGAAATGTGATAGGCAGATGCCGCCGCTGTTTTTCATTGAACTCATACGGCGAAAGGCTAAGCAGCGACATCTATTTTTGAAAAAGTAGGTTTATTAAAGGCAGCGTTGCCAAACTAAAAAGAAGTAATTAAAAAATTATCTGGCTCACAAATTGAACCAGACTTCTATCTGGATTTATCTGGCTCATATCGTTGTTGTTGCATTTACATGCAAATTTATTTATCTGGCTCAGGATTTTGCCACCGGATGATGGAAAATAGCTCCCCAAGCAAAAATGTACCCGTAAATTGACCAGTAAATGACTAAAATCTGTGTCGATGGAACACGTAAATCGTTAAGTAGCATTTGTACAGGGCGTCGGGCACTTTTGTGACCAGTCCATTCCGTCGTACCTATTTATTTGATTGTCCATACTGCTCCCACATATACGGTATTAGGTTATCGAAATTTAAACAAACTATAGTGCTGTACTGTTCTTACATCCACGTTAACTGGCAAATGGCCGTCATTTTTTAAGTTATATACCTGTAACTTTACGAGTATTTTTACGTTAATATGACCGCCTTTTGACTAGTATTACGACCGTCTTTTTACTTGGATTATATCTGAAATTGCTATATAAATAAAATATTTCTTTAATTCAAATCCATTAACATTTCTTTTATTCAACATTTTGCATTCTTTTATTCAACACAATGCATTCTACGGTCGACAAAAATAGACGGAGGGCCAACATACACGCACGTAAATATAAATTCAGCGCGTCACCAATTACCATCACCGCCAAAGAGGTTGAGGATGCCATCGGTCATGCTAAACCATCCAAAGCAGTCGGCCCAGACGGCATAGCCATGCCGATGCTTAAAAGCCTAGGGAAAGAGGGTTTCAAATATTTAGCACATGTCTTCAACCTGTCTCTTTCCACCTTTGTCATACCAGAGAAATGGAAAATGGCCAAGGTGGTCCCGCTACTAAAGCCTGGGAAACCAGCTAACATAGGAGAGTCATATCGCCCGATATCTCTCCTATCGCCAGTAGCCAAGACGCTTGAAGCCATTTTGCTCCCCACATCAAAGCAAATTTGCACCTAGCCTGTCATCAGCATGGCTTTAGAAAACTCCATAGCACCACCACCGCGCTAAATGCCATTAGCACCCAGATAAATTGTGGTTTAAATCAGAAGCCCCACCATAGAGCAGTACTCGTAGCGCTAGACCTATCAAAAAAAGCTTTTGATACGGTCAACCATGGCACGTTACTGCAAGACTTGGAAGGGTCTACCCTTCCCCCATGTCTTGAAAGGTGGACCGCAAATTATCTGGGTGGTCGGCAGGCATCGGTGCAATTGAGAAACGAAATATCAAAGCCAAGAAGAATTAAACAAGGTGGGTGGTGTCCTATCCCCACTTTTGTTTAATTTTTACATATCAAAACTACCTTCGCCACCAGAAGGAGTTACTATCGTTTCTTACGCCGATAACTGCACAATAATGGCCACAGGCCCGGGCCCAAAGATCGATGAGCTTTGCAACAGAATAAACGGCTGCCTCCCTGATCTCTCCAGTTTTTTTGCCTCGCGAAACCTGGCATTATCACCGACTAAATAATCCGCGACCCTATTTACAACTTGGACGTCCCAAATGTCGACCATTTTGAACATCCACGTCGATGGCTACCGACTGTCCTACACCCCAAAATCTTGGGTGTGACGTTTGATCAGGATCTACATTTTGTTGAGCACGCAGCCGCAAATGTTCCGAAAATCCAGAGCCGTAATAAAATCCTCAAATCCCTTGCTGGCAGTACTTGGGGAAAAGACAAAGAAACGCTCATTACCACATACAAAGCAATTGGCCAGCCGTTTGCGTGTTACGCGTCCCCTATATGGTCACCAAGCCTAAAAACTACGCACTGGAAGAAGCTACAGGCCTGCCAACATACTGCGCTCAGAACCGCCACGGGCTGTCTTCTTATGTCCCCAGAACACCATCTACATTACACTGAACGAGTCCACGGCGACGTTACTGATCAGTTTAACGCCTTAGAGATAGTTGGCAAAAGAAACGACATATACGATCAGAAGGCATCCGAAGACGACGCCTCAAAACTAACAATCAAAAGTAATAATTATCATTTCACCCACACACATTTTATAGTTTTTTCTTCCGGAGTTGGACACAATCTTTTCATAATATTACTTAACAATTTAACCCTTTCAATGGCTAAACCAAACTAGCAGTGAAATAATTTTTTTAGGGCAATATTCCCACCACTTAGGTCCTAAGAAGATATAAAAAAAATGGCATTTGATTTTTACCTGCTCGGGTTACTTTTTTGTGGGTGGTCCATTATAATGGACACAGCCATTCAAGGGTTGTAGAGCAATGTACATCCAATGTTATAGAAAACGTTAATGCAAACCCATTTTCGCCCAATATTAGTGTATGGAGGATGATATAATAGAAAATAAGGTTATTGATTGCTGCGTAAATGCCCTTATGGACTTTTTATTGAAAACAAATATATAAATATAATAATATAGAAATATTAGTTGTAAACAAAACAGAAGGTTAGGTTAGGTTGAACTGGCCCGTCCATGAGGACCTCACATAGACTGAATAAGTCCGTATTGCTACTAGAAGTTTGTTTTAACGACCAAACTGAAAAACCCTATCAAAATCCAGGACCTATGTTATAAAATAACTCCGACCTCTTGGCAAATACTAGAAGCTTCCTAAGGTTTAAGCCACTTGCTGCTTCTAGATCTGACAGCTGTATCACTCCTAATAGCTGGAGTCTTAGCCTGGCAGGCGCAGGGCAAGAGCACAGATCGTGCTCGATCGTTTCCTCCTCCAGCCCGCACTTCCTACATCTGCTGTCACTGGCCAAGCCTAATTTAAAGGTATGTGACGCCAGAAGGCAGTGTCCAGTCAGAATACCCGTCATGAGCCTACAGTCCTCTCTTTTTAATGATAGAAGCAACTTTGTTAGTGTAAGGTTGTAATACCTACACATAATCTTCGACACTTTATAGCCCCGCGCTTGAACCTACGCCTTTCCTGCTTGGGCGATCATGTGCACCTCTCGCCTTGGCTTAATTTCGCCCAGTCTAATTGGGACGTCTACGGAGCAAGCTTCAAGGGATGCGCCCTTTTTAGCTAATTCATCCGCTTTTTCATTCCCATCTATTCCCATATGCCCTGGGACCAAATATAGATGTATGCTTCTCCCTGTCTCGATTCTCTCCAGGGACTGCTTACACTCTAACACGCATTTAGATGCTGTGGTATGCGAGATTATTGCCTTAATTGCTGCTTGAATGTCAATATAAAAGTTAACACGATTGCAGCTTGGGCTATTTTCTTTCAGGGTTTCTACTGCTTTGGTTACGGCTATTATTTCCGCTTGGAAAATGCTACAGTAATCCGTAAGCCTGTAGGATCTTTTTATTTCCGGATCAGAACAGTATACGGCAGACCCTACTCCTTCCGCTCCTTTGGAACCATCTGGGTACACATGTATCGCCTCGTCCGCCATTTGAGGACCCTTGCGCCAACCGTCCATCTCTATTGTGGCCTTAAGATCGCCCTCGAAGCGCAGATAGGGAATCAGGTAGCTTGTTCGTCGTGTGATTGATGACGCTATACTAATATGGCCGTATGGTCGGCGCTCAAGTTGCCCCGAGGCACCGAGCCTGGTTGCAGTTGTTAACGCTATGTTCTTTGCTACCAGGTCTACAGGTGGAATGTGCAGAATGGCATAGAGTGCAGCTGTCTAATTTTTTGAGGTAGGTTGCGTTTTGTGTGGCTTTCCACCAAACAAGAACTCCATGCTATAGGATAGGGCTTACAATCGCTGTAAAAACCCAATGAGAAAGAGAGGGCGATAAGCCCCACGTACACCCCAGCATTCTTTTACATGCATAAAGTGCCGTTGAAGCCTTTTTCACCCTCTCCTCCTTGTTGAGCTTCCATGACAGCTTACAGCCTAGGATGATTCCTAGATACCTTGTGCAAGGTTTCTCCTGTAGGGTCACTCCTCCTAACTTAGGCCTGATCCAATTTGGGACCTTGTACCTCTTCGTAAACAAGACCATATCCGTCTTATCCGCGTTGACTTTCAACCCGACATTTGATGCACAGGTATGAATATCCCGAAGCGCCCGATCCATCAGAGAGCTAATCGTTGGAAGGCACTTTCCTTTATGACACTTATTACTTTATAAATATGTATATAAATAAATTAAATAATGTAATTGAAACACATAGAAGTGGCAACAAAACTTACGAACAAATTTTAAAAAATCAATAAAAAAAGTACTGAATAACAACCGTTGATTGCTTTTGTCCATTATAATGGACAGGACATAAGCAGTCCTAGTTTACTTACCATACACTGTATTAGAATGATACCGGTACAAATGTGTTATTTATATAATATTTTACCAAATAGATCAATTTATAAAGCACATAAAGAATTTTAACCTCTTTTTTTTTTGGGATAAAACGTTTAAAATCGCAACACACACAAAAAAACGCTTCAGCTCGCCAGAAAACCGCAAATAAAACTAGCAAAATTTCACTTTTTTTTTTAATCAACGATTTTTACGTTGACAACATTCTATTTCAAGGCTTGCTATAAAGCAAATTCTAACAAGTAAGGAAGGTTAAGTTCGGGTGTAACCGAACATTACATACTCAGTTGAGAGCTATGGTGACAACATAAGGGAAAATAACCATGTAGGAAAATGAATCGAGGGAAACCCTGGAATGTGTTTGTATGACATGTGTATCAAATGAAAGGCATTAAAGAGTATTTTATGAGGGAGTGCGCCATAGTTCTATAGGTGGACGCCATTTAGGGATATAGCCATAAAGGTGGATCAGGGTTGACTCTAGAATGCGTTTGTACGATATGGGTATCAAATGAAAGGTATTAATGAGTATTTTAAAAGGGCGTGGACCTAAGTTCTATAGATGGACGCCTTTTCGAGATATCGCCGTAAAGATGGACCAGGGGTGACTCTAGAATGCGTTTGCACAATATGGGCATCAAACGAAAGGTGTTAATGAGTATTTTAAAAAGGAGTGGGCCCTAGTTCTATAGGTGGACGCCGTTTCGAGATATCGTCATAAAGGTGGACCAGGGGTGACTCTAGAATGCGTTTGTACGATATGGGTATCAAATGAAAGGTGTTAATGAGTATTTTAAAAGGGAGTAATCCTTAGTTCCATAGGTGGACGCCGTTTCGAGATATCGCCATAAAGGTGGACCAGGGGTGACCCTAGAATTTGTTTGTACAATATGGGCATCAAAAGAAAGGTGATAATGAGTATTTTAAAAGGGAGTATTCCTTAGTTCCATAGGTGGACGCCGTTTCGAGATATCGCCATAAAGTTGGAGCAGGGGTGACCCTAGAATTTGTTTGTACAATATGGGTATCAAAAGAAAGGTGTTTATGAGTATTTTAAAAGGGTGTGGGGCTTAGTTCCATAGGTGGACACCTTTTCGGAATATCACCACAAAGGTGGACCAGGGGTGACTCTAGAATGTGTTTGTACGATATGGATATCAAATTAAAGGTATTAATGAGTATTTTAAAAGGGAGTAATCTTTAGTTCCATAGGTGGACGCCGTTTCGAGATATCGCCATAAAGGTGGACCAGGGGTGACTCTAGAATGCGTTTGTACGATATGGATATCAAATTAAAGGTATTAATGAGTATTTTAAAAGGGAGTAATCTTTAGTTCCATAGGTGGACGCCGTTTCGAGATATCGCCATAAAGGTGGACCAGGGGTGACCCTAGAATTTGTTTGTACAATATGGGCATCAAAAGAAAGGTGATAATGAGTATTTTAAAAGGGAGTATTCCTTAGTTCCATAGGTGGACGCCGTTTCGAGATATCGCCATAAAGGTGGAGCAGGGGTGACCCTAGAATTTGTTTGTACAATATGGGTATCAAAAGAAAGGTGTTTATGAGTATTTTAAAAGGGTGTGGGGCTTAGTTCTATAGGTGGACGCCTTTTCGAGATATCGCCATAAAGGTGGACCAGGGGTGACTCTAGAATGAGTTTGTACGATATGGGTATCAAATTAAAGGTATTAATGAGAGTTTTAAAAGGGAGTGGTGGTAGTTGTATATGTGAAGGCGTTTTCCAGATATCGACCAAAATGTGGACTAGGGTGACCCAGAACATTATCGGTTGGATACCGCTAATTTATTTATATATGTAATACCTGGCAAGATTTTAAGGGTGTTTTATTTCGCCCTGCAGAACTTTTTCATTTTCTTCTACTTAATATGGTAGGTGTCACAACCATTTTATAAAGTTTTTTCTAAAGTTATATTTCGCGTCAATAAAACAATCCAATTACCTTACCATGTTTCATCCCTTTTTTCGTATTTGGTATAGAATTATGGCATTTTTTTCATTTTTCGCAATTTTCGATATCGAAAAAGTGGGCGTGGTCATAGTCGGATTTCGTTCATTTTTCATACCAAGGTAAAGTGCGTTCAGATAAGTACGTGAACTGACTTTAGTAAAGATATATCGATTTTTGCTCAAGTTATCGTGTTAACGGCCATGCGGAAGGACAGACGGACGACTGTGTATAAAAACTGGGCGTGGCATCAACCGATTTCGCCCATTTTCACAGAAAACAGTTAACGCCATAAAATCTATGCCCTACCAAATTTCAAAAGGATTGGTTAATTTTTGTTCGATTTATGGCATTAAAAGTATCCTAGACAAATTAAATGAAAAAGGGCGGAGCCACGCCCATTTTTAAATTTTCATTTATTTTTGTATTTTGTTGCACCATATCATTACTGGAGTTGAATCTTGACATAATTTACTTATATACTGTAAAGATATTAAATTTTTTGTTAAAATTTTACTTTAAAAAAAATTTTTTTAAAAGTGGGCGTGGTCCTTCTCCGATTTTTCTAATTTAGTTAAGCGTACATACAGTAATAAGAGTAACGTTCCTGCCAAATTTCATCATGATATCTTCAACGACTGCCAAATTACAGCTTGCAAAAGTTTTAAATTACCTTCTTTAAAAAGTGGGCGGTGCCACGCCCATTGTCCAAAATTTTACTAATTTTATATTTTGCGTCATAAGTTCAACTCATCTACCAAGTTTCGTCGCTTTATCGGTCTTTTGTAATGAATTATCGCACTTTTTCGGTTTTTCGAAATTTTCGATATCGAAAAAGTGGGCGTGGTTATATTTCGATATCGTTCATTTTAAATAGCGATCTGAGATGAATGCTCAGTAACCTACATACCAAATTTCATCAAGATACCTCAAAATTTACTCAAGTTATCGTGTTAACGGACGGACGGACGGACGGACGGACGGACGGACATGGCTCAATCAAATTTTTTTTCGATCCTGATTATTTTGATATATGGAAGTCTATATCTATCTCGATTCCTTTATATATGTACAACCAACCGTTATCCAATCAAACTTAATATACTCTGTGAGCTCTGCTCAACTGAGTATAAAAATATGAAGCAAAGTAATTTTTACAATTTTTAGAAGATGTGTCCATTATATTGGGCAAATCCAATGAAAGGGTTAAGATTAGACATTTTTTTCAATTTGTATTTTGACTTACCAGCAACAACAGGATCATGTTTAATTGTACGCCGCACAATCATTATACCATCATGTAACGAAGCTCAGTTTCTTCCAAAAATTGTTCGGCACTGCCACGTAAGATCAATGTACATGTTCTAGCATTAACGCAACCTTTAAATAATTATAAACTATGAAAATAAAATTAATGTCAAACCCACTATCAAACCTTGGAAAATGTTGAAACGTTCACCACCAACTTGGCGTTCTTCAAAGTAATCACATTGACCCAAAAAACTTACCCCAGCGGGTTAGGTGGTCAGAATATTCCCGCGGTAGGTATGCCTGTCGTAAGAGGCGACTAAAATACCAGATTCAAGGGGCTGTGTAGCGCAACCCTTCAGGTTACCAGCGCAATATATAGCTTCTCCAAACCCAATTGTCAACCTCACCTATCCGCGGCGAATCCTGTTTCACTAACAGACGAGGCTCTGGCGACCCCAAGCTCCTCATGGAACTTGGGGGTGGGGAGGGAGGGGATGGCCTGAAGGTGTAATCTGGCCGCATAAATCATTCCCGAGATGGTCGGGCTAGCACCTTAATGGTGCTGTGGTACCGGAGCGTATCGGATCTGTATCCGGCAAAGGACCATTACATCGATAACACTCCCCAAAGTCTTCGGGGAGCAACCTTATCGCTACAACAACAACAACCCAAAACACTTGAATTAATATCATTAGCTGCAGTCATAACAGCACCACCACCAGCTTTCATTGTTCGTTTCAAATCTTCTTCTGGTACACGCCCAGCCTTCAATTCCAATTCTATATTTAATAATGCGATTTTATATTTTTTGTATGACTTTGCGTCCATCAAAGGAAAGTACAGCGTCCACAACCATTTTAGAAAAGAAATCTTTTTTTTGATGAATAAGTTTGGAGGACATTGCTGTGGCAGAGCATTCTTCCAATAAAGCACGTTGTTGTTCCTTTGAACGACGCTTCGACATGTACAGCCATGCCATATTTTATCATGCATAATTGTAATTCTTTACGTATAGCTTTAATGATGATACGTGCATGCACACCTTCCTCAAGATATGGCTTAACTTGTTTTAAAATTTCACATGCTTAAAGTACTACTGAAGTGGTGCCATCGCTAACCTGATAAGAGAAACATTTTTATTCTACACATTCTAATATAACAAAAAAACTTACCTCAGCATTTTGAGATTTGGCGATGTCGACTAGAGTTTTACGACTGGATGCACAATAGCCAATAGTTTCATAATGGTTGCCCCATTTGAAATTGTAGCCTTACCACTGGAATCAACAATATGCTTGTCCATACTGCGTGAACCCAATGTAGTGCGTACAGCGTCCACAATTGAATGCGAGGCATTGATGTTGGATATGAGTTGAGGTTTACCTTGAGAGCTATCGGTACCCAAACATTTTTTACACAAAAACTCATGTACCCAATACGAGTTCAGGACGTTCATATTTATCGACACGCTGTCCGGTGTGGCCCAAATGTTGGAAATATGCAGTTGGCACTGTTGAAAAAAAATATGGATCAATGAACACGAGTAAAAGTGAAAGTTTTTTTTTTACCATCTGTTGTTATTTTACACATTAGATATTGGAAATGACGACCAGCATCTACAAATTGCATTTTAGCCTTGCAAACGATTACATCTAATTGGACCCAATTCACCAAAATTTACAATGGGTGGCTCATATTCATCCTCAACCGTGCGTGCCATTGGTGAGATGGTAAGTGTAAAGGCCAAAGCTGTTGTTTTTAATAAATCAGCTGTTGCAGGTATGCAATACAAAAAGGCCTGCAAACGAGAAAGATCAATGTAATTGCCAAACAAAACATTAATTTGGAATATCAATACCTAACGTAACGTGGCGAGGAGTTACCCTGATCTTGTACCACATATTTTGTGGTCACCAATTGTGGCAATAAACCTTGTTGATTAGTAATAAAAGCACCACCAGCGCTGATTTTCAATGATAACGCTTATCGGATTTGGCATCTGATCGGGATCTAAACGGCGTTGGGCTTGGTCATACTGTTGCGGCTGTTGATATATACCAGTACCAGGTGCAGGTGGTTGCTAAAGAAAATAATACAAAAATAATCATCAGCAATATTTGAAATATATTAGTTGTATAGAATGTTATGTTTATTATTCTATATTTCTTAACTCAAATAAAACTTAAACTAAAACTAAAAAGAACAATGTCGTATCTTCAAAGGGAAAGTCCCAAATTATATTATGCTGCAGGGTTAAATTTGGGTAGTCACTACAGTTTTATTAGCAAACATTATAACCAGGGCGTGTGGGTATTGGGGGTTGACCCGGCATGGGTTGCTGACTGGGCATTGGCGCCTGTCCAGGTTGTGTTGGTGGCATCATTTGACCCATGTAACCACCTGGTGCACCTGGTTGTTGTAGAGGATAACCTGGCTGTTGAGGTTATGGAGGACAACCAGGTGGATAAGGTTGTGGTGGATAGCCCGACTGTTTTGGCATTGGCAGATAGGTTGTTGCTGCTGTTGTCGTGGCATTGCACAGCCCGGTTGCTGGTGAGGTATATACCTTAACATAACTGGATGTGGTGTCATTGCCCCACCTGGTCCAGTAGATGCGGGCGGCATACCTGAAGGACCATCCCAGCAAAAATCGAGTGACCGAAAATGGCGACCAACAACAACAGCTTGGATAAGCTATATATTTTGCGCTGGCAACCCCTTGAATCAATTTGGTATTTTAATCGCCTCTTTCGACAGACATACCTGCCGTGGGTATATTCTTAGCCCCTAACCCACTGGGGGTGTACTTCGCGTATCTCGGCCGGCGGTGGAGAGTCAGAACGAAATCCTCCAAATAAACAAGTAGGCGGAAGAACAGTATTTATTTGTGTAATAGTCTAGTTGAGGGGTCGACTGCTAATACGCGTCCAAAAATATCGAGAGGTGTCAAACGACGCGTCTTGATATCAGTATTAATAATCCGAAGGCGGAAAATAAAAATTTTAACTCGTTCAAGAGATATTAACGAAAAACCGAAAAATGCCCCGCGGGTACCTCCGTAACGGGGGTGGAATCCATAGTATTTTTGTGCAAAACACCTTTCTGCGTTGGCGGCCTTCGGCCGCGCTTATAAAAAATTACCCTGGGTGGGTCCAACACCGGTTTGGAGACCAAAACTATATCCGCACAAAACACTTATGCTCACAATTTTTTTTGTGGGTACAACAACATTACAACAACCACATTAAAATCGCCAACTTCAACTGAAAATATCTCCGGACAGAGATAAAATTTTTCTTTTCCGCCTTCGGATTATGGTTGTCGAGGTCAATATGCGTCTTTTCACACCTCTCTCGATATTTTTTGACACGTATTAGCAGTCGACCCTAGTTCCTTGAAACTTGGAGTCGCCAGAGCCTCGGCTGCCAAATAAACATTTACATCATAAATAGTTTCGATAAAATTGGCAAAGTTTCAGCCCTATTCTTGAATCCATCGTAGAAAATCTACGAATACAACCCTCCGCTACGAATACGAAGAATTTGCTATCACTGGCTTAAAATGGATTCCATATCATTTGCAGCTTTGTTAGAAGAAAATGAGCAAGAAAGGCGTGATTTAAAAATTGCGCGGAGTCTTGAAATTAGAAGAGGCTATGTATGTGAAAGGATCCCTGTTTTAATGAACTTATAAAGGTTTTAAAAAATTGTGTTTTATAAAAACTTTCCGCCTAAACAAGGCTGAGTTTACCTACGTGCTCGGTGTTATAAATGAAGGAAGTACACCGTTCGGTGGGTCATGTTCAATGAGTCCTATAATTCGCTTAGCATCAGTAAAACTTTTTTTTTTTGCGGAAGGTAGCTATCAGCACGGAGTTGGAAAAAATTTTGACTTTCCGATGTGTCAGACCACATTTTCCAAAGTTTTGAAAGATGCCTTACTAATTTTCCAAACGCGGCTATGTCCACAATTGATATACTTAGATATGACCAACGAAGAGAAACGTAGCGTAAAAAGGGCGTTCTATGAAAAATATAGGTTTCAGGGTGTAATCATTTTTTATAGTTTTTGCAATAATTGTCATTATTATAAGACCCTTAAAAGTTAAAATAAATATTTTAGTAATTTAATTTTAATTTAATTCTTTTAAGCCTTCTTCCAAATCTGTGAAGCTATGTTGCCGATATGCATACGTATTACAAAAGCATTACTTTTTTCCAGATAGTTGCATCTTTTGTTGGTGGCGCAATACTATTTGCAATGTTTTCCAAAAATTTCTTAACCTCCTCCGTTGGGCACTTTGTAAAGCCTAGCGCCATTACAGGGTGCTGCTGCAATAGCTCAAGTAAGCAGGAACATTGTTGGCGAGTTGTGAGAATTTTTGACCTTTTATAACAATAGATTGTAATTAAATTAGTATACATATCACATTTAATAATATACTTATATTTTATTTGTTTAATATCCCTTTTTATTCTGAATTTTTAATGATTTTACTTTTTCCCGCAAACTGATACACGTCTTAGAAAATTTGTACGAAACTCTACGATTTCACAGTTCGAGTGTGTTCAGTGAAGGCTTTCTACGAATTTCGAACTTACGATGGATTCAGTAAACGTACTTTCGTAGAATTTACGAAAAGCGAGTATACGATGGATTCAAGAATAGGGCTGTTTATTTTACCATGGATACAAAACGAAGAAGCTACTTGTATTTTAAATTAATATGTCACTTTAGCCATTATAAGCTATTGAAAAATGTATGGGGTTACAACAACAACAACAACATTGAAAAATGTAAATGTTACGTTTTGGTGCGACGAGTTTGTAAATGTGTTTTTTTTGATATGAATCTCCATACAATGAGGAAGATTGTTGCAAATATTAGTCAGAAATAGTCTTTATGATGGTTTTAAGTCAACATAATGAAGACTTGGTTGCGTTCTTAAATTCGCTATTCGAAATTTCGATAGAAATCAACAAGTGGAAGGGAGCTGCGTTAAAAGATAATTTTTTTGCTTTTTGGTGTGGACCTCCACAATTGCGCAGGAGCAAGCTTACGCTACACAACCCCCCTACAAGAAACGCTGATAGTTTTACTAATACATTCACACTTGTAATTGACAATGCTGATCCTGCGATGACGTAAACATTGATACTCAAATTTATGTATGTTCCTTTGTTCGCTCACGCATGTCCGCATGTGCCCAACGACAGCCTATAATCATGAAAAAGGACTCAAACTGGGAAAGCTTCGGACACCTGGTACAGAACAAAAGAACATACAGCAGATACCATTATGCATGTGAGACAGATACATAATTCTCAACAGAATTTTATGTATGCGAGAACAGTTTATCCGATTTAATCATGTTGTCACTACTGACTGTCATATGACAATCAAATTATCACGGTTGTTTTGTTATTTTTTAAATTCCGCCATTTTCAACCGACGAAAACCATATAAAAAATAATTTTAAAAAATGAAAAAGAGAGCATTTCAAAGCTCCATGCTAAAAGAAAAAAAAAATAGAAAATAATATTAAAAAATACCAAAAGCTGTCGGAATGTGTGGGGCGCACTCAAAAAATTGATACGCGAAAAATAATAGTGGTGAGTGGTGATTCATTTTTAAATGTGTTTCCGCATGAGGAAAGCGCTCTTCTGTTGTTTTGTTATTTTCTGAATTTAAATTGGACATTCTGAACTCGAATTCTTATAAAACTATTTATTTTAAACAAATAAGAAACACGTATGCTTTTATCACGTACAAAATTAAAAACGTAATGAAATAAAGTAAATAAAAAGCAAAAAGCATTGTTTCATTTTTGGCGGAATATAACAATGATCATTTATGATAGTATAACAGTCAAACCTGATATCTACAGTAAACTATCATTTATGACACATTTTGATAGTTAGAGTGCCAGCACTGATCCAGGAAAAGGAATGAGAGTGAGCAGTACGGCTATATATTAATCAGTAGGCCATGTTGGTGTATAAGAAGGAGACAAAAACTCACACGTACGCAATTGTTTACATCACATTTGCGCAAGTCCCCTTAAGTTTGTGATAGAAAGTTTGTATGAGGCGCTGATCGTTAAGTTGACATTGCTGACAATCAGATGATAGTCAGTATTCTTGTAGAGCCATTGAATCATTTAGGTATTTTAGACCCGACCAAATATCGGGAGAGGTGTCAAAAGACGCGTTTTGAACCCAGGACCACGAATCCGAGAGCGGAAATTCAAAATTTTATTTCTGTCAAAAGTTATTTCCAAAAAACCGAAAAATGACCCGGAGTGCTCCGAACCCGAGGGTATTTTTGCGCAGAACACCTTTCTGCATTGGCGGTCTTCGACCGCGCTTATAAAAAATTACCCCGGGTGGGTCCAACACCGGTTTGGAGACCAAAACTATATCCGCGCAAAACACAATTTTTCTTGTGGGTACTACAAAATCATCAAAACAACAACAACCACATGAAATTTTTCAATTTTGTTTGCAAATATCTCCGAAACGAAATAAAATTTTGAATTTGATCCTGGGTGCAAAGCTCGTCTTTTGACACCTCCTGATATTTTTGGCCGAGTTTTAGCAGTTGTAAGCTAAAGTAAACAATTACCATATATACATATGTACAAACATGCGTGCGTACGTACTAATAACAATAATCCCTTCATATATTATGTATATTTAATACTATTGTACTCACTTGTAATTAAATTATTCAAAGATGGTATACTTCCAAATTCCTGTTGCTTGCTTTACCAGAGCAATTGGAAGCCGACGTCGCTGCCAATGCCAATTGCGAATTCCTTCTTCTTTCTTAATTTTACTTTAATTAAATGTAGACAATTTTCAGTCGGCACTAATACACTGACATTTCTGTTATTTTTTCAATATTTCCGCTGATTATTTGCTGGTGGACGCCATAAATGGCGTTTGTTCCGTCACTATTTGCAGCTAACAAAATTGTTTAATAGCATTTAATATTTATAATTTCTTCTTTTCCTATTATCCATTCAATTTTCGATTTGCAACAACACACTAGTCACGCAATTGAATTTGTAATTGAATTGTATTATATGAATCGGACATTTCAATTAGGCCATCTCATTCTTTCATACTAACAATTGCGGAACAATGTGGGATATTTTGTTGTAGGTCGCCATTTTCGGTCACTAGATTTTTACTGGGCCGTTATTAAACAATATTTAAATTCCGTTATTTCTCGATATGTTAATTTTTTCGTTTTTAAATGGCACCACCCCAGGCACAAAATCAATAGTAATTTGGTTTTTAAATGGCACCACGCCAGGCACAATATCCATAGTAATTTGGTTTTTATATGGCAATGCGATCAATTATAAATTCATTGATTCCTGTTGGGAGTGCAAAACCGCCAGAAGAGAAGCATTGCATCTCCCAACCCCGTCAAAACGCCAATAGGAAGTACAAAGCCAACCTTGAGACCTATTTAAATTTTCAGCTCAACCAAAAAAAAAGCCCGAAAAATTGCAGTTGAGCCGAGGATGACACTGCACGACCACTTCGACGAACTGACTAGAACGGAATGAGGTCCAATCTTTAAATGGCCCAGGCCCACAGATCGATGAGCTTTGCAACGGAATAAACGGCTAACTTCCTGATTTCTCCAGTTTTTTCGCATCGTGAAACCTGGCATTATCACCGACTAAATCATCCGCTACCTTATTTACAACATGGACGTCCCAAATGTCGACCATTTTGAACATGGCACTACGCTACCGACTGTCCTACACCCCAAAATCTTGGGTGTGACGTTTTATCAGGATCTACATTTTGGTGAGCATGCAGCCGCAATTGTACCGAAAATCCAGAGCCGTAATAAAATCCTCAAATCTCTTGCTTGCAGTACTTTGGGGAAAGACACAGAAACGCTCATTACCACTTACAAAGCAATTGGCCAGCCGATTGCATGCTACGCGTCCCTATATGGTCGACAAGCCTAGAAACTACTCACTGGAAGAAGCTACAGGCCTGCCAAAATACTGCTCTCAGAGCCGCCACGGGTTGTCTTCTTATGTCCCCAGAACACCATCTACATAACGAGGCGAGAATACTCCCCATCAGGGAGAGAAATGAGATGCTAACCAAACAGTTCCTGTTGAATACCCAGAAGCCTGGACATCCCAACAGACATATGATTGATGAGCCAATACTGTCCAGGGGCTTAAGGAGTTATCTCCGTAAGCATTATGAGGAAATACGGCACCTGAGAACACAGCCGTATGAAGCCAAAAAACACCAGCAGGTCCTCAGTGAACACCACAAACAGGCTTCGGACCTTTATGCCAGGAATGGCCCGGTGAATCCAGTTCTCAAAGAACAATACCCAAAACTTGCAGAAGAGGAACGCACACTCCCCAGGGAAACACGAGTCACTCTAGCTCCACTTCGATCTGGATACTGTAACAGGTTAAACTCTTACCTATCCAGAATCAACCCCGACATACATAACATATGTCCTGCTTGTAATGTGTCCCCACATGACACCAACCATTTCTTCAATTGTATTATGGAACCAACACCTCTAACACCCCTCTCATTATGGTCCACCTCTGTTGAAACAGCAAGTTTCCTTGGACTCCCGTTAGACGATATTGCTACAACGACAACAGGTCCAATCTTTGTGAAGCTACTCGTCACCATACCGGAAATGCATGTTTTGCTGTTTTTAAACCTACTGATATTGAAGAGAGATCCTTTATATTTCCATCTTATATTTAGGCACATGATGACTGGTTCCAGCTTTGAACAGCTTTTAGGCTGCTCATAAGAAACTAGAGATGAAACCAAACTTAGAAAAATCAAGTCGTTACTGAAGGTTTTCTGCAAAGCTTTCAAAATGCTTTAAGTCCTGGAGAGTACCTTTCCTTAGATGAATCGCTTTCTTTCTTCTGGGACGGTTACATTTGCGGCAATATATCAAAGAAAAAATGCTTAATATGGGATTAATTTGTACGAGCTAACAACAACCGATGAAAATGTTCTGAATATTGAAATATATCAAGGCGCAGACGATAAGCAAAAGTCGGAAATATCGTTTACCGGCTTATTTCCCCGTACCTATGCAAAGGATACCACCTTATCAACTTTTACAACAGCGTCGAGCTCTCTAAAGAACTCCTATCAATCATACAAAACGCATGTTGGCAAGGATACCACCTTATCAACTTTTACAACAGCGTCGAGCTCTCTAAAGAACTCCTATCAATCATACAAAACGCATGTTACAGGCACCTTATGAGGAAATCGTAAAGGTAATCCTAAGATTGTTAGTGGCAATAAACTTTCTATAGGAGATTACATATGGCGTCCACAAGACCAAGTGTATGTAACGAAATGGCGTGATAAGCGAGAAGTACTTTTCATAACAACTGTAAATAGCCCTGAACTTAATCAAACTGGTCGCAGAATCAAAACAAAAGAGCTTGTTGTTTATAACAACTATATGACTGGAATTGACAGAGTCGACCAAATGGCGTACTATTCGTCACCTAGAAAGACTATCCGCTGGTACAAAAAAGCCATCTTCCACTCATTGGATGTTGCCGTTTGAAACTCATACTTTATTTTCAAACAAGAGTCTAATTCAAAAATATCATTCGTCGAATTTCGATGTATCCTAATCAGGTTTTTGATTCAATTGCTTAATATTATACGATTTGCAAAAAAATCAGCAACTTCGAATCGTCATCTTGCAGGAGCTTCTCCGATAAAAGAAAACGAAAAAGGTTTACTTAAGGTGTAACCAGTGTAAAATTCTAAAATTCGTAGAGAAACTTGGTACAGAGGCAAAACCTGTCCAGATAAGGTTGCTCTTTGCCCTGGAAAGTGTTTCGAAGAAAACCATACATTTTAATCTCTACTTTCTATTTATTATTCAACGATTTTCTTCATACGATACAATTTAAGTGGAAATTTTTGACGGAAGGAAATTTGTTGTTGTTGTAGCGATAAGGACACTCCCCAAAGGTTTTGGGATTGATGGTCCTTTGCCGGATGCAGACTCGCTACATTCCGTTAACAAGCACCATTAAGGTACTAGCCCGACCATCTCGGGAACGATTTAGTATGACCACTAGGCCATACCGCCCTCCCACACCCTAGATGCCTGAGGAAATTGGGGTCGCCATAGCCTCGGCTGTTAAAGAAGCAGTATTCGACACGGGTAGGTGAGGTTGAGAATTGGGTTGGAGAAGCAAAAATTGTGCTGGCAAACCCCTAAAAGGGTTGCGCTACCCTTGAAACAATTTGGTATTTTAGTCGCCTCTTAAGACAGGCATACCTGCCGCGAGTATATCCTAGGCCCCTAATCAGCGGGAGCTGGAAGGAAATTTCGAAACACATATTGCTCAATTCTGCCATTAGCCGGTAGTTAGTTTGCATGCAGGCATTTGTGTGAGGGCGTTGCTGACTGTCCAGTTTGAAATAAACCAACCAAACATAATATTAAAATAAGTATTTATTTATTCAATTACAAGTTTTCAGCATATCAAGAATTGATAAAGTGAACCCATGCTTAATTGAAAAAATGTCAATTGTTCTCGATTACCTAACGCATATTGCTACAGGGTATGTTATTTTTGCTAACGGTTTTTTTCCGATGAAATTTGTGTGTATAAGTATTTCTTTAAGAAGTTATATTTTGAAGAGCTTTACAAGTGTTTAATTGCGAGGTAGTTGAAATAAGGCTCAAGCGTGTGCAAAAGAAAGTGAAAAAAAGGTTTTACCAAAGTTCATATAAAAAAGCCAAGACTCGAAATTTTTTCTTAAAAACTGAATACTATTATAAATAAAAGGTAAGTAAATTAAATAACGTTTGCAAAACTTTAAAAAATTGTGTATTGTTTTGTGAGGAATTTTATGAACACAATGTTGCTTATAGGCAACATTTGTCTGTAGTAGCTCAGGAAGAAACTATTATCAACAATTAGATTTTTTTTAGAAATGCACCCAAAAGGTCTCGCAGAATCTGAAATAAAACAAATAACCAACAAATAACCATTTTGAACGTCCACGTCAATGGCACTACGCTACCGACTGTCCTACATCCCAAAATCTTGGGTGTGACGTTCGATCAGGATCAACATTTTGGTGAGCATAGGGCCGCAATTGTACCGAACATCCAGAGCCGTAATAAATTTGTCAAATCTCTTGCTGGCAGTACTTGGGAAAAAGATAAAGAAACGCTCATTACCACTTACAAAGCAATTGGCCAGCCGATTTCATGCTACGCGTCCCCGATATGGTCGCCAAGCCTAAAGATTACCCACTGGAAGAAGCTACAGGCCTGCCAAAATACTGCCCTCAGAACCGCCACGGGTTGACTCCTTATGTCCCCAGAACACCATCTGCATAATGAGGCGAGAATACTCCCAATAAGGGAAAGAAATGAAATGCTAACCAAACAGTTTCTATTGAATACCCAGAAACCTGGGCATCCCAACAGACATCTGATTGATGAGCCAACACCATCCAGGGGCTTAAGGAGTCACCTCCGTAAGCACTATGAGGAAATACGGCACCTGAGAACACAGCCGTATGAAGCCTAAAAACATAAGCAGGTCCTTGGTGAACTCCACAAAGAGGCGTCGAACCTCTATGTCAGGAATTGCCCGGTGTATCCAGTACTCAAAGAGCAATACCCTAAACTTGCGGAAGAGGAACGCACACTCCCTATGGAAACACGAGTCACTCTAGCCCAACTTCGATCTGGATACTGTAACAGATTAAACTCTTACCTATCCAGAATCAACCCCGACATACAAAATGTATACCCTGCTTGAAATGTGTCCCCACATGACACCAACCATCTCTTCAATTGTAATGTGGAACCAACGCCTCTAGCACCTCTCTCATTATGGTCCACCCCTGTTGAAACAGCAAGTTTTCTCGGACTCCCGTTAGAGGACATTGATGACAGTTTTTGATTGGTCAGACCTATTGGATGGGGCGAAGCATTGCTACAGCAACAACAACAACGGGTCGTCCGTCGACAACCCTTTCAAGTATGGAATCAGATTCACCGCCATCAACTTCTCCAATACCATCTAATGTTTCGAATACTGGATCACCAAGTCCACCATCTTCAGCAACACGGATCATACATATAGAAACCTCCAAAATCAATGCGTCTAGATCGATACCGCCATTGGCTGGAATGGGGAGCAAAAGGGAGGTACCGATTATGCCAAACCGGCATTATAATGTCAAAATGTCAGGTACACTTGTGTTGTAACCCACCATCAAATTGTTTTGTTTCATACCACACATAAAATGTAATAAAACTTAATAAAAATGATATAAAGTTCAAAATTCGGTTTTATTCTAAAATGAACCACCATGGCGCAATGTTGCTTATAAGCAACATCTTATAACGGTGATTCCAAAAGGGATAGATACTTGAAAGAGATATCAGTTCATATTCAAAGCTCAACTAATAACCCTATATATTAAACATATTTTTAATCGCGCCCACTTTAATTATGACATCAAAGGGTTAACTGCATGGCGCAACGATACAAGGTGGCAGCACGGGACAGCTGATTATAAACTTTTTTTATTTGATTTGATACATGAACTTCAGGCGCAATACGATTTTGACATTGGTCCATCGAATTTACAAAAACAAAGTACATGAAATTGTTATACTAATTTCACACAGACGGCTTATTGAATAATAAAGGCAATTTTCTACATTAAGATGCTTATTGAGCTCAATCTTCCCTACAAAATTCGAATCTATTATTATTTCATTAGTAGCTAATCGAATGCCTAATGAAGTCAAAAGCACAATGCAACTCTGTTGGCAGCGTCCGCTTCCGTTCCCGTTTCTTAGTTTTCAAAGCAAATGTCATTGTCTGCATGGCGGAACGATACAAGGTGGCCGCATCGAACAGCTGATTATAACCTTTTTTATTTGATTTGATAGATCAACTACCGGCGCAATACGATTTTGACATTTGTCCATCGAATTTACAAGTACATGGAATTTTGTTTGTTTGTAGGTATGTCACCATGCTCCCACCTTCAGACCAATTCTAAATATTCTCGCGGAATTTTGTTCTCGCGGATTTTTTTATTCCCGCGGAAAAATTCCTCCAATTCTGTTCTCCTTGGGAGAACAATAATTGGGGAATAGCAATTTCGAATTTTCGAAGTCAGCTGTTTTGTCAATTGAAATTTCGTTGCACATTTCTTATTTTGTTTAAAAAATTGAAGTTTAATTATTGTTGCAAATTTGTTGGAAATTAAGAAATAAAATATAAACATTGCACAGTATTTATTGCATTTCATGTGGTATTCACTGAAATGAGTAATGAATTGGTGCCACAGCAACATCAACAGCGGAACATAAGAAGAAGACGGCCGCATAATACAAATCTGCCGGAGTTGCCTGCTTTCATTCAGCAAAGCAATTTTCTGGCGGCCAAGTTGAGTTGAATTCGTCCTTCATCATATGCCAAAATCTATTTAAGCCTTATTAAAAAATCCTTGCGCAATTTCTGGATGGCTGCATCAAATTTGTATACCAAGAGCTCTACCGTTGCTTATGATATACTTTTCAAATTAAAATAAAGAATATTGTGGTTGTAGTTGTTGTTGTATTAGAAGTGAGAATATTGTGGTAGAATATAAATACATCTTTTAGCACAAATTTGTACAAATAAGTGTTCTTTCTTAAAATAACCAATTTCCTTTAACTATTTTGATGCATTCCCTTTAATTTAACAAGTGAAAAAACTCCTATGAAATGGCAGAGAAATCTCCCTCTCCCTCACATTCATAATACCTACTTTTCTCCCATAACCGGTTTCCGCTTTTTCGAACATTGTTCAGAATAGGAGGAAAGGGAGAAGTGAAAAAACTCGCAAGGAATTTTTATTTAGAATACGAGGAATGGGAGAAGGGAGAAAACTCGCACGGAATTTTCGTTTAGAATTGGGCTGCTTGTATCGTTCCGCCATGATTGTCTGTCTCATCCTTCATACTAATCGAGCAGTTACTTCTGTGTGAAAGCAAAAAATTTACGATTTCATTAGCAGGTGAAATGAGATCATTAAGTTTCTGTGTGAAAACAGTATTATTTATGTTTGTAGGTATGTCACCATGATGCCACCTTGTATCGTTCCGCCATGGTTAACTGGCAGCCATTTTGTATTTTAAATATTGCATTTCGATTTCGTGTTTCGTTAGTCACACATTCCGCTTTCATTAAATTTCCCATTATTTTAGTTATCGATTGGTGTTCTATGTACCTCATACTGATCGATTGCGAAGCCAAACCCAATCAAACTATTTAATTTAGTATTACTAGTCATTAAATATGCGTCCGAAAATTTGATATTAGTACAATACAGTTGTATAATATTTGATGTAAGTACGGGCAACCTCAATTGGCTATAATACTAGGACTATATAATAAATATGCAAATAAGCAAAGTGATTTCACATAATTTAGGTACAGCAATTCTGCTGTTTACAAAAGAACGTTTGTTGCCGAATTTGAAAATGCCAAATCTAACCAAAAAATTTTTAGTCCATGCACAGTTAACGAAGGCATGCCGTTTCGTTTCACATGATACGTGGTTGTTTTTTTTTTTCCACCTCGAAAATCAACGTCCTATCACACATTCGTGTAAGCCCAAGCGAGATGGCCATTAAATAGTAATGGATAATTTAAGTGCTCTTGTGTTTTAAAAAATATATAAATATATGCAACAAATATTTAGATTTATATCGAAAAATACTTTATGTTGGTAAGTTTGCATTCGATTTGTGTTTCATAGAGGAAAAAGTTTTGCTGATTGAATTTTTTACGTTTAGTGACGTAGTACGAGCGTTGCTATTCGTATCTACTTGCATGCATGTATACCCAAGTACAAAATGTATGTACATATGTGAGGATGTGATGTTAATGCATATGTGGTGTGTTGTCGAATCGGTTTTTATTTTGAACCTTCGTCGTGCTCGTTTTGTTATTTATTGCTTGCAACACATTTCTTGAAACTACCTAAAAATCTGACATCCTAAATTACTGATCCATTCTGATAAGGGTTTCTTAGCGTAATATATCTATTCATATGTGTATGTATGTACATGTTTACATACGTAAATATTTACGTGTAACTACGTAAATTGGATGTTTTGATGTTATGAAGCTACGTGTGTATGTTGTATGTGTGTACATACGTAAGTATTTCGAAATTTTACAATGTTTATTATACCCGAGGCGAATCCATGCCAGACAAAAATTTTTGAAGATAAAGATGTTGCATGCGCAAACTTCAGTGGAAAGCAGCGGAGCTTCACAAAATTCTAGACGGCCACTTCCACCACACCACAAACTTTAACACGATTTTTAACATAATTTAAGGACACAAAACACCCTAATTTGAGTTTTAGAGAGTAAAAATTAAAATTCTGAACACCATAAAAAGTATACAAATACTTGTTAAATAATAAATACAGACAGTGGTAGTTTAATAAATTCTGCTGTGGTAAGTGGCGAATGTGACCTAAAATTTTAGGAAGCTTGCTTCGCACTATTTTTCGTCCCTACAACATCTCTATCTTAAAATTATCTCTGTACCAGGTGGTGGCAAAGCGAATTCAATCGCGGATAGGGATTAATACGGATAGGGATTTAACACATTGTTCACATTGTTGTTGCATTTCCAAGTTAAATCTCTATCCATATCTGGTTCATGTACCATTGGAACACGAGGATTGTTGTACAAAGCGTTGTATGGAAAATAATCAAGAAGAAGCAATCAGCTGTTGGGATAACAACACCTGCAAGGTGAATTCATTACAGGTGGTGTTACCCCATCAGCTGATTGCTTCTTCTTGATAATTTTCCATACAGCGCCTTGTACTACAACATGTCAGTTAATCGAAATCAATGAAAATTTTCTTTTGACTTGACATTCTTCCGCACGGCGAATTGGTTGAATTCGCTTTGCTACGACCTAGTATAGATTCGCCTTGAACACCTGGTAATGAATTCGCCTTGGAATATAATTTACACGAATTGTCAGATAAAAAATCGGGGTTCGGTCGGTCACCTATTTCAACCTCACTTTCATAAGCTCTAGTTATTAATCTGTGTGATTATATGAAAAACTTTTAAAGTTTCCTAGGAAATATGACACAAGTTTTTTTCTTGTATTGCTTCGTATTTTTTCTTCAATTATCTGTGTGTGATCGTCCCGATCAGACAAATCTCCCGATCTAAACGCCGCTAGCATCTCCAAATGTACCACTCTTCTACTCCGTGGTTTCCCAATGGTTTGTATGCGGTAGATGGTATCACTGATCTTCTTCACAACTTTGCACGGGCCTTCCCAACTGCACCGAATCTTGGATGGAACACCTTTCCGCCGGTGAGGGTTGTATAACAGTAGGTACCAAATCTCCCACCAAGAAACCTTCCGAATTATTGTTCTCATCGTGCCTGCGTTTCATCTTACTACTCATTATCCTGGATCGTTCCCTCGCACTCTGTTGTTTGATCAATGAAGAACTACTTCGCAGAGCTTGATCTTGAAGGATTGGCTTCATATACTCAGTATCGTTCCGACGTTTCCCAACAGAAATGCGCGCTGGCTTGAAACCACCCTTGCATTCTTTCTGGAAAATTCTTTCAGTCGTTTTAGTGCGTCCATTAGGTTTTGTCAATGCCAGTGTTTCTCTCGCAGGTACTTTTGATTTCGCTTTATTTGGCCCATTCGATCCATCAACCTTTACCTTTGACTTTCGTGGTCTTTGTCGAGTCTTCTCCACCAGTACTCGATTACTGCTGAACCCTTTCTCCAAACTGAAGTTAAGTGATATATCCTGGTTCTCATAACGCATCACCCTTCTCTGCATATCGATCTTGATGTCATCGTCAACCAAGAAGTCCACTCCCAATATGACTTCATCAACGATCTCCGCCACAACGAATTTGTGTAGAACCATGACTTTTCCAAGTAATACCTCACATACCACTTCGCCTTGGACTTGATTATACTCGCCAGTGACCGTACGCAACCTTGCTCCAGGTAACGGTTTTACTCTCCTGTTGACCAAGTCAGATCGGATTAAGGACTGAGATGCGCCCGTATCTACAGTCAGTACACGCTCCTTGCCATCCACATTTCTTTTGGCGGTAAGACTGCTAGATTTCCTTCCAGTTTGCTAGATAGGTGACCGGTGCTGCAATGACGTGCAATGTGACTTGGGTTACCGCACTTGAAACACTTCATAACTCCGTAATCCCTGTAATCCCTTCAGTGCTTCCAAAGTTGTGTCTACCCAATCTGGCCTTTCCACTTCCACGCGATGAGCTTTGTATGCGGGCTTACTCAAAAGTGACGCTGTTTCCTGAGTCAGTGCATGGGCTACCGTTTCAGCAAATGTTGGCTTTGGGTTCCCGTGTGTAGCTCGCTTCGTTTCGACGTCCCGTATGCCGTTAATAAAGCTCTGAATCTTTACCCTTTCAGTGTTTTCTACGGGTGCGTCCGCATTTGCAAGATGAGCCAATCTTTCAACATCCGAAGCAAACTCTTGTAATGTCTCATTTGCTTTTTGGTAACGATTTTGCAACTCAATTTGGTATATCTGTTTTCTATGCTCGCTTCCATAACGTCTCTCGACAGTGTTGTTGTTGTTGTTGTAGCGATAAGGTTGCTCCCCGAAGGCTTTGGGGAGTGTTATCGATGTGATGGTCCTTTGCCGGATACAGATCCGGTACGCTCCGGTACCACAGCACCATTAAGGTGCTGGCCCGACCATCTCGGGTACGATTTATGTGGCCACATTAAACCTTCAGGCCATCCCCTCCCTCCCCAACCCCAAGTTCCATAAGGAGCTTAGGGTCACCAGAGCCTCGTCTGTTAGTGAAACAGGATTCGCCGCGGATAGGTGAGGTTGACAATTGGGTTTGGAGAAGCTATATGTTGCGCTGGCAACCTGCAGGGTTGCGCTACACAGCCCCTTGAATCTGGTATTTTAGTCGCCTCTTACGACAGGCATACCTACCGCGGGTATATTCTGACCCCCCCTAACCCGCTGGGGGAAGTGGTCATCAATGCTTCATTGTTGTTCCGCTCTCATTCGGGAATCGTCTGTAGGATTTCGGCTGCTGGCCCCTTCAATGCTACGAATAGAGCATCAACTTTATCTTCAGCATTCCAGTTGTTCACTGCTGACGTCTTCCCAAATTGAAGCTTGAATACCTCGAAAGGAACAGAGCCGTCAAAAGGTGGAGTTTTTACCTTCGGATTGTCGCTGGAACAGCTGAGCGATTTAGTTGTAACTGTTGCATAAGACCTTTCAACGCTTCTATCTCGGCATCAATTTTCTCCTCGAGTTGTAAAATGTTTGCATCCTGCTCTTCCAGTTTCGCAAAGAGCTGCGATGATACCTGTTCCGAAATTTTTGTCGACATTCCAGATATACGTGCCTCTTGCGCTTCCAGTTGAGATGACATATATGTCTTCTGTTCTTCCAATTGAAATGACATTTGCGAAGCCATTTGCGACGCCATTTCTGAAATGCGTGCCTCCTGTGACTCCAGCTGAGATGCCATTGTTGATGTTTGTACAGATGTTGTGCTCGTCACTGTCTGCGGTGTTTCGTTTTTTTCTTCCATTTTTGTTGTTGTTTTGTCGCTATCATAATGAAAGATATACTCCTCAGCATTGATGATTCCTTCAAATACCACTAGTCGTTTTTGTAGCTGGGATTTATTGCCAAAAGTTGCCAATCCACGGACTTCTAACTCCTCCTTCAGTTGCTGGATCGTCAATTCACTCAACTTTGCCATGTCGAAGTTGTATTCCCAATCTTCGGAATTTATTCAACAATTCCTCTTCTGATACCAATTGTAACGAATTTATTTCAAATCCTCTTATTTGCAACCTTCTGCTAAGTTCGAATCACTAAACTGTTGAATAAATAACTCCAATATTTAATAATGCAAAATGGCCTTTATTCAAGTACTTCACAATAAATAACTCTACTATTGCCCCACAGATAGCGTGCTTAATCGAAACTGATTGTAGCGCCTCTACGGTTGCTGCCGTATATACTCTTTGATTTCCTCGTTGCATCTTCTAGGCGCTTCTGTTCTCGAATCTATTAGTTGGTTATCTGCTATAATTATAACTACAGATGTACGTGTATAGCTCTCATATGCGCGTGTGTTTGTGAGCGACACTTCCACAATTGTAATTGCATATCTCAGATAAGATATCTGCATGTGTTTGTGCGTTGCTTCTCCGCTGCGTGTACGTACATGTGTGTAGACATAATGATTGATTCGTTTATGTAGATACATAATGATTGATTTATGGATGTACATACAATCACTGCTTAGCATCGGCTTAGAGATGGCAGTACCCCTTAGTGTTGCTAATATTCGTAGCAGTATGAAAACCAGGGACGGAAAATAATAATTTTTTTTTTTCGTATTCGAAAAAGTCTTGGTCAAAAAATGTCCTAGGTGAAAATGTTTGAGTTTCCAGGTATCTCTATAGCAATATCATGTCGAATCATCAATCCTTTTTATTTTTCGAACTTTTTCCATAAAAGTCCACATATAAAAGTAAAATCTGTATTTTTATTTTTTGAGTCCGATAGAACTAGTTACACTCGGACTTTTAAAAATAAAAGTCCGGAAATAAAAGTTAAATCAAGACTTTTATTTTTTAAGGCCGAAATAAAAGTCCCGCTTGGTAACAAAGAAATGGCTTATCCGAATTAAAAAACAAATTTTATTTCCCATAAGCCGTTTCTTTGTTATCAAGCGGGACTTTTATTTCGGCCTTATAAAATAAAAGTCTTGATTTAACTTTTATTTTCGGACTTTTATTTTTAGTACGCTCTCATTCGGGAATCGTCTGTAGGATTTCGGCTGCTGGCCCCTTCAATGCTACGAATAGAGCATCAACTTTATCTTCAGCATTCCAGTTGTTCACTGCTGACGTCTTCCCAAATTGAAGCTTGAATACCTCGAAAGGAACAGAGCCGTCAAAAGGTGGAGTTTTTACCTTCGGATTGCTCGCTGGAACAGCTGAGCGATTTAGTTGTAACTGTTGCATAAGACCTTTCAACGCTTCTATCTCGGCATCAATTTTCTCCTCGAGTTGTAAAATGTTTGCATCCTGCTCTTCCAGTTTCGCAAAGAGCTGCGATGATACCTGTTCCGAAATTTTTGTCGACATTCCAGATATACGTGCCTCTTGCGCTTCCAGTTGAGATGACATATATGTCTTCTGTTCTTCCAATTGAAATGACATTTGCGACGCCATTTCTGAAAGGCGTGCCTCCTGTGACTCCAGCTGAGATGCCATTGTTGATGTTTGTTTTTTTTGGTTTCGGGTTTACAGTCCAATGAATCAGAAAAACGCCTTTTTTATTTTATCGCCAACGTTTCGACCTTTTATTTTGGTCTTCTTCAGGGCCTAATGACAAAAAATATAAAACTTAGTATATAAGGCCTTGCATTGCAAAAGAGGGTTAATAATTATTAATTACATATACACACAAAAGTACATATATAACACAATTATTGAAATCACAGATTCTTACTCAAAATTACTGCGTTCTTCCTTGTCCAGTTGTTTTGTATAGATGTTTTGTTTTCTGCATTGTGCAGAAATGGTCATATATAAAATTTTTAAATTATAGGACTTATTTATAAATTTGAATAATTATAAAATATCATAAAATGAATCATTATAAAATATCCATCAACAACAAAAACACCGACCCAATATTAACGAGCACCAACGCTCAACAACAATTAGCAGAAATTAAAACTATGACAATTTCATATTTCCCGTATATTACAAAATGTATTACAAACAAATTCAAAGAGTTCACTGCCAACGTCCGTTTTGCGTACAAAAATAAAAACAATGTTGGGAAAATGTACAACAAGATTAAAGACAAAATACCAACAAATAAAGAAAAGAACGTTGTATACAAAATAGATTGTATTGACTGCCAGCGAAGAAAAAGTTACATAGGCACTACATCTCAACATTTATACAAACGCCTAAATCAACATAGAAAAACTGTTGAGAAGAAAGAAACAGAAAAAAGTGCACTCGCCCTCCACGCTATTACTTTTGGACATAGATTTGACTTCGAAGGAACTAAAGTATTGGCTAGAGAGAAAAGTTGGGGAAAAAGAATCCTATTAGAAGAAATATTTATTAAAGCTGATAAAAACTGTGTTAATAAAAGAAGCGTAGAAGCTAAAAACATCAGCGACATCTATACGTGTATTTTCTAACAATGTCAACAATCATCAGCTGCTCTACATAGTCCATCAAGCACGAACCGGCTGACAAAATATCAACAAACGTTAAATACGCATATATATATAGTTTGTTGTTTGAATTTTACATTATGTTCATTTTATTACTTATTTCTTTTAAATTTTATTCAAATTTATAAATAAGTCCTATAATTTAAAAATTTTATATATGACCATTTCTGCACAATGTAGAAAACAAAACATCTACACAAAACAACTGGACAAGGAAGAACGCAGTAATTTTGAGTAAGAATCTGTTTTGTCGCTATCATAATGAAAGATATACTCCTCAGCATTGATGATTCCTTCAAATACCATTAGTCGTTTTTTTAGCTGGGATTTATTGCCAAAAGTTGCCAATCCACGGACTTCTAACTCCTCCTTCAGTTGCTGGATCGTCAATTCACTCAACTTTGCCATGTGGAAGTTGTATTCCCAATCTTCGGAATTTATTCAACAATTCCTCTTCTGACACCAATTGTAACGAATTTATTTCAAATCCTCTTATTTGCAACCTTCTGCTAAGTTCGAATCAATAACTGTTGAATAAATAACTCCAATATTTAATAATGCAAAATGGCCTTTATTCAAGTACTTCACAATAAATAACTCTACTATTGCCCCACAGATAGCGTGCTTAATCGAAACTGATTGTAGCGCCTCTACGGTTGCTGCCTTATATACTCTTTGATTTCCTCGTTGCATCTTCTAGGCGCTTCTGTTCTCGAATCTACTAGTTGGTTATCTGCTATAATTATAACTACAGATGTACGTGTATAGCTCTCATATGCGCGTGTGTTTGTGAGCGACACTTCCACAATTGTAATTGCATATCTCAGATAAGATATCTGCATGTGTTTGTGCGTTGCTTCTCCGCTGCGTGTACGTACATGTGTGTAGACATAATGATTGATTCGTTTATGTAGATACATAATGATTGATTTATGGATGTACATACAATCACTGCTTAGCATCGGCTTAGAGATGGCAGTACCCCTTAGTGTTGCTAATATTCGTAGCAGTATGAAAACCAGGGACGGAAAATAATAATTTTTTTTTTTCGTATTCGAAAAAGTCTTGGTCAAAAAAATGTCCTAGGTGAAAATGTTTGAGTTTCCAGGTATCTCTATAGCAATATCATGTCGAATCATCAATCCTTTTTATTTTTCGAACTTTTTCCATAAAAGTCCGCATATAAAAGTAAAATCTGTATTTTTATTTTTTGAGTCCGATAGAACTAGTTACACTCGGACTTTTAAAAATAAAAGTCCGGAAATAAAAGTTAAATCAAGACTTTTATTTTTTAAGGCCGAAATAAAAGTCCCGCTTGGTAACAAAGAAATGGCTTATCCGAATTAAAAAACAAATTTTATTTCCCATAAGCCGTTTCTTTGTTATCAAGCGGGACTTTTATTTCGGCCTTATAAAATAAAAGTCTTGATTTAACTTTTATTTCCGGACTTTTATTTTTAAAAGTCCGAGTGTAACTAGTTCTATCGGACTCAAAAAATAAAATTCCGAAAATAATTTTTATATTGATCCAAATATATTTAAAGTCCAAAATTAATAGTTTTGCAACGAATTATATTATAAAAGGAATAACAGTTTCAGCCCCTGATGAAAACATTTATTTGAAGCAATTTTTAGTTTATAATTTATTTAATAATTTGGGAAAAATTTAAACAACGTGACATCAGGACGGACAAGGCGACATCTGTTTCGATTATACCTTTTAAATCTCTTCAAAGCCTTTTCTCCCGGGAGTGAGATTTGAACCCGCACTCCTACGATGGTAGTGTTACAAACGCATTCAGCCACGTCATGCCTTAGTTGTTGTAAACTTTATCCCAATTACATTTTTTATTTACTAATGTAATGTTTACTAATCGAGTTTTAGACGTTGAAAAATGAATTTTGAATTGGTTTAGGTTTCGCATGTTCATAGGTTTACGAAAGTACACGATTCCTTGGTGTCCGTAATTTTCATAAAATTACCTATATTCAGCCGCACAATAGATCATGGCATAGTTAATAAATTCATCATAAAATGAAAAAATAAAATTGTTTTAAGGAATTATGCAGTTCAGTACTTATCGGGTATTTGTAAACTGATTGGTTCCTATTTCTACTAATATTTTCCGAAAAATCGCAAAGAAACAACACAGTTAACGGATGTCAATTCTATTTGGGAGCAAAATGGCTGCAATTGTCAAAAAATTTGTCAGCCGAGCAAACCGCTTGCGATTGAATCATGTTTCGGTCCATGATGAATTTAATATTTAGGCGTTCTCAAATCGTTGACGGTTTCCCTTATTCTGACATGTTTGGCATGCATATTTTAGAGGGTTGTCTATCATACATAACTACCTTTAAATTCTACTACGATCGGATTAGATTTTACTATACGTTTAGAAATATAATAACTATATAAGCCACTAGCAGAATTTTTTAGACAAAAAGATTAACGTAAGAATTTGTACGAAAAATTAAGCAATCAAAATATATTACTTTTGAAATACACATAAATTCTCGCAAATAGAGCTGCCGCAAAAGTGAGGTTATGTTGTTGACCTTCACCTTTGTTATTGCATTATGGGTCCAGCCGTTATTTCTTTGTTTGTCTCTGACATATCAAAATTTGGGTTTTGAGCATTGTGCGTTAGGAAAATCAACGTGCAAGTGAAATAATCAACGAAAAGTGCATCCAATACATTTTCCGCTCCGTATTTATTCTTTTTATTGTAAAAAAAATGTATTGAAAAATAAAATTTTAAAAGTAAATAATTTATTTTGTACGTTCTATTCATTCCTCAACTATATGGTTGGCTCATCTGTACAGCAAAACATACCTTTGTTCAGATTGTCAAAATCTGCGTGTTGGCGTTAGGCGAATGGAATGGAAAGAAAACAATACTTGCAAGAAAATAAAGTTGCTAAATTAGAAGCATTTACTAAAAAAAATAACTTAAAGTGTTGTGAAACTACTTTTTTATAAAAAATTTACCACTACGGCAGTAAATAATTATCAATGTGTTGGTTACATTTTGCGTTTTCCATCTCCTTTTGGCAATCCCTATAGCAGTGGAATGAAAAAAATAAAATCAGCTGATGAGATGAGGCAACGATAAAATTGAGCCATGGTTCTATTGGTCCCGCTCTAGGCTATTGGAAAATTGTTTGTTAAATTTTCCTATAAAGGCAGATGGGCAATTCACAAGGTCTCCTATTCGCCGTATGTGCTTTACCTTAATCAAATTATATTGGAAACCATGGAAACACCTGAAATCTTATAATTTTTCATGAATACGACACCCTTGTGTATTTCAAGCATGAAACGCAAGCAAAAATAAACTAGTGCCATACGGATATTAAATGCAAAAAAAGGTCATATTCGATATTGAAAATTTAATTGAATGTGAAAACTAAAAACAAACCAGGAAAAATATGTTAACATTTTCAAAGTATGCATAAGGTGTTTACAATCGCAAATTTTTGTTGCTGGAGCTCGTCAACTTGTATCTTTATTTACGTATAGAAGCGGTACATATAAATACTGTTGACAGTTCAGACACTTGCGACTGGTAAGGTGGAGGTGCCGCACTGGGGAGCAAACGCCGCCTTCTTAAAAGCACTTGCCTGTGCTTAGAAGTCAATAAAATCCTTTGAACTGAAATGCTTTTCGCAAAAATGGCGAGAGTTGCTTAATGTCAAATCACAGGTCTCTTTCTAAATTCTACAATTATTCTATTTGCAACTATCCATTAGAAGAGAGTGATGAAAATAGAGTAAATTGAGCCCCACCCCTTTTAGTCTGAATTTAATTATTCTGTTAATAACATAAATTTTATTATAAGTAAAGTTATTTTGAGCTAATTATTTATGGTAATTTATTCGATCTTCACCCACTGTAACATAAACTATTTGTGATAAAAAATTATTTTCACATTTTTAGTTCGGTCAGCTATAAAAGGGCTTTAGGTTTTTTCTAACAATTATTTATTTTAAATTTTTTAGTTCTTGTTTCTGTGCTGGTCTTAATTCGTTAAAAATATGGTTTTTTTTTTTCCTCGAAACTAAATTTAAATGGCTAATTGTCCCAATGAAGAATTTATATTCCAATAAGCTAAATTGGCCTTATACCGGTTGACTTTATGCCACTCCACCATCAAATTATTGCATCGGTCTTTGATACGTGTGCAAAGTTTTTATTAACCTTATGGCAATTTGAAGTGGTCATAAGGTCGATTGATCTTATGTTTGTTGACCTTATGCCACTTCGGCATAAAGTGATTGCATTGTTATGGTCCTTGACGCATGTGTAAAGTTTCGACTGACATTAATGCCATTAAAAGTGTCCATGAGGTCGTCGCATGTAGGACATACATTGTGTCCTTTGAATTTAAGTCATCTCACCATCAAATTATTTTATTGCCATCGGACCTTGATACGTGCGCAAAATTAAAATTGACCTTATTTCAAGTGGTCATAAGGTCAATTGACCTTGGATTCAAAAACGATGGATACATACAAGGTTATTCGGATAGACCGAAAAGGATGGGATTATTGCTTAGCACCATTCATGAAAGGTATAAAGTCTTCGGCACAGACAGCATACATCATAATGCAATAATAAAGGTGATGTTAACAACATAACCTCACTTTTTCGGCAGCTCTATTTGCCAGTATTTACGTGTATTACAAAAATAACAAATTTTTATTGCTTCATTTTTCGTATAAATTCTTCAAAGAAATCAATTTTCTGCAAGTGACACCATCGCCATTGAATTGAAAAGTGCAGATTTTATGTCAGATTTGTGGTAAGATACTTCGCTCGCACGCTTGTAGTATTTAGAGGCGAAAGTCTCGTCCTGATTTTAAAAAGCTGATTAACCTTTCATAATTCATTCTTCAGAGCCTTCTTGCTGATGGTGCCGCGGGAATGGACAGGCACTGCCCACGTCATGTTGTTGTTGGGTGTGACCACTCACAAATTGTCGTCAAAGTCTTCTAACGGAAATCCAAGGCAACTAGCAGTTTCAAAAAGGGTGGACCATAGGGAAGTTGGTGTTAGAGGCGTAGGCTCCCCATTACAATTGAAAAGATGGTTGGTGTCATGTGAAGGCACGTCGCATGTAGGACATACATTACGTATGTCGGAGCTGTTTCTGGAGAAGTAAGAGTTTAACCTGTACCAGTATCCAGAACCAAGTTCTTTGTAGACTGCTCTCTTCCTATGAAAGGGTAGGATAGTGTATATTGATAACGTGGTTCACCGGGCGCATCCTGGCAAAAGCGTTTACCAATTCTGTGTGGATTTTGCCTACGGCCTCCTTATGCCTGTCTGGATCAAACGACTGTGTTGGCAGGTGCCGGATTTCATCATAGTGCTGGAGATGTTCCCTTAAGCCTCTTTGAGGCGGGGCTAGATCAATCAGTTGTTTGCTAGGGTGCCCAGTTTGTGACAACTAAGCAAAAACTGTCCGCATTTCGTTATGCTGTGGCAGTTCTGAGTGCAGCATTTTGGCAGGTCTGCAGCCTTTTCCAGTGTGTGCTTTAGGATCAGGCTTCCAAACTGGTGACGCGTAGCACACGATTGCTTCTTACTGGTTAGGAATGTGTCTTTCTCTCTTCCCCGAGTGCAGCCCGCAAGCGATTTGAGGATTTTGTTGCACTTGTGTACTTTAGATATAAATTCGGTGGCATACGCGTTGAAGGTGAGAGTATTATTGAACGTTACCCCTAAGATCATTGGGTGACTGACAGTCGGTAGCGTAACACCATCGACGTGATAGTCCAATATTTGCGTCATCTGTTCCTTCAAAGTCGTAAGCAGAGTGGCCGTCGGTTTGGGCGGTGATAGTACCAGGCCGCGCGAGGTGAAGAAACTTAACTCGGGAGATAGCTGTTTATTCTAAAAACTTATTCGTCTACTGGACTGTCAGATCCCGTTGCCAATATCGTGCAGTCGTCGGCGTAGAAAATGATAGTAACTCCTTCGGGTGGGGTTGGGAGCTTTGATATGAAGAAATTAAACAGAAGCGGGGATAGGACAACACCGTAAGGTTTCGTTCCTTAATTTAACCGACGCTTGTTGACTGTGCAGATAATTTGCGGTCCATATTTTAAGACAAAGGGGAAGGAGTGAACGTTCTGTGTCTTGGAGTAACGTGGCGTGGTTGATGGGGTTATTGCTAATTCAGTCCGTTATATGTATAGCTGTGTGTTTATGGCGTTTAGCGCGGCGGTAGTGCGATGCATTTTGCGGAAGCCATGCTGATGAGAGGCTAAGCGAAGATTCGCTGTGCAATGAAGGAGCAGGACGGGTTCCCCTGTCTTTACAACTGGCGAAAGGAGTGATATGACTGACCTTTATTAGCTGGCTTCCCAGGCTTTAGTTGTGGAATTATCATTGCGTTTTGGACATAGGATCGCGAATATTAAAATTTAGCTTCGTGAGGATATATTTGCAAAAGATATTGAAACTTTTCATGTGGTGGTTGTTATATTGTACACAGGAAAATATTTTCTGTACAAAGGCATTTGCACGGATTTAATTTTGATCCAAACCCATTGGACTGCAGAACGAAGAAAGGTGTTCTGCGTAAAAAAATATGAATAACACCCCCGGTTTTGGAGGGACCCGCGGTTATTTTTCGGTTTTTCGTTAATATGTTTTGAACTAATGAAAATTTTTGTTTTTCGAATTTGGATTAGCGATTCTGGGACCAAAAACGTCTTTTGACACCCTTCCCTTTTTGGACAGCATCGTATAGCATTACTCTTGCCATTTTCCACTGTTGGGAATGGCAAAGGATTTCAACGAAAGGTTGGTAGTCTACTCTCTCATCGCAAAGGTGTTTTAGTACTGACATGGCTATAACGTTTGGGCCTATGGATTTAGAGGGCTTGACCTTTTTGATGGCCTCTCCAATCTCTGTGGAGGTGATGGCAATGGATGGCACGTCGTTTGTGTTTATGTGCCCGACTGTTTGCACGACGTCTGGCCTCAAGCATTATCGTCACCAAGACCTGTAAATAAAGCTGTGAAAACATATTTAAAACAATATATATGGCTATTATTAAAATTATAAAACATCTTATTATACTGTAACGAATTTGGGAAAATCCTGGTTACTATTGCACCTTCTGCTAACGTTCGTGTCGCTGAACTGTCTAAATAACTCCAATATCTGTATTGCAAAATGGCCTTTATTAGACTACTTTGGGAGTAGTACAATTATACTTAACAACTTCGCTTCGCAACTAGTAGCGTGTTTAAATCAAACTGTTTAGTTATTACTCAGCTTGCGCTGCTTTTATACTCTCTGTTGCCTCGTCGTCCGCATATTTCTCCAAAGGTCTAGACGTTCACCTTCTAGAACTCTTGTATCTCCTGCTTTGTAAACAGCTATATACATGTACATCTGTAGTCCACGCCTCTCCCATAGCCATATGCGTGTGTATGTGTGAGTAACTAATTCGGCTGATGACCACATGTGTGTGTGTGAGATATCTCTTCGTTGCCTTGTATGTATGTGTGTAAATGATGACTGATGTATTCATGTACACAAGTGTGGCTGCTTCATGTTTTTGTTGTTGCGTGATTATTTACTAACAGCCTAGTGATGTCAACATTCGCCACACTGCCCTCCACCTAAGTCTCATCGTCCCGATCAGACAAATCTCTCGATCTAAACGCTGCCAGCCTTTCCAAATGAACCACTTTCATTTTGTTTCGTGGTTTGCCAATAGTTTGTATGCGGTAAATTACATCGTTGATCAGTTTTACAACTTTGTATGGGCCTTCCCAATTACACTGCAATTTCGGGTACAAACTGTTTTTTCGTTGTGGGTTGTGTAACCGCACCAAATCTCCTTCCGGAAAACCTTCCGAATTAATTGCTTTATCGTATCTGGCTTTCATCTTGTCACTCATAATCTTTGTTCGTTGCCTTACAAGATCGTGTATTTCTCTCATCTCTTCTTTCAAGCCACCAGTGGATTTCTTGACATTTCTCACCGCATCGGCATTTATCCCAAACTTCAAATCAGCTGGCAATCGAAGATCATTGCCAAAAATTACTTTTGGGGGAGTTTGGCCCGTTGTCTCTTGCACTGCCGATCGGTAAGCCATCAAGAATAATGATATGCGTGTATCCCACTCTTTATGGAACTTGTCAACTAATTTCCATTTAAAACGTTCCACCTTACCATCGGGCTGAGGATGCACTGCAGTTGTCCGTGTTTTTCGAATGCCCAACGTCTTACACATTTCTTGGAACACAGCTGATTCAAAATTTCTCCCTTGGCCAGAATGTAACTCCATTGGTACATCATACCTTGCAACCCAATCGTTTGTAACCACTTCTGCTACTGTTTACGCTTCTTGATTTGGGATTGGGTATACCTCTGGCCACTTGCTGAAATAATCCATAACCACCAGTACATATTTGTTTCCCCGGTTGCTATTAGGAAATGGACCTGCGACATCTATAGCGATCCTTTCATATGGTGCAATTGTGTTATATTGCTTCATCTGGTCATGACTTCGGGTTTTGGGCCCCTTCGCTCTGCTGCAAACCTCGCAGTTGGTAATCCACTCAGTGACTTTCTGGCGGCAACCAACCCAATAGAATATCTGCTTAATCTTCTCGAGCGTCTTCGTAATTCCAAGATGACCTCCACTTGGACCGTTATGTAGCTCACTGAGAACGTCAGGAATCCTTTTCCTGGGAACAACTATCAGTTTTCCCTTACATTGACCATCTTCACTCTCCCATACTCGATGCAGGCAACCGGATATCAATTCTAAACTGTTCCCTGTCTACAGTATGACTTCGCAATAGGACTCTTTGCTGACATCCCTTCTTTATTTGGTTTTTCGTTTCGCTCGAGCCCTCGCATAACATGTGACAGATCTGTATCTTCCAGCTGACACTTCCTTAGTTGTTCCATGTCCCATTCATCTGAACACATTATATTTATATTTATATTTATATTTATTGTAATACCGTCAATGAAACAAAGTTTCTTACAGACTACTAACAACAAGTACATACATTTTTATATAAAAATACAAGTATGTTACATACTAAACTTAAGACGTTAATATGCTAAGCATTTAAAACAAGTTTAAAGATTTATAGATAACGAGCGAAAAAGATTTACGAAAGCTTCAGTGGTCATTGAAAAATCAGTGACGATTGTTTGAGACAAAATATTAAATTCTCGCATAGATCTTGCAAGAGGAGCATTGCTGGCGAAATTAGTTTTAACCTTTTTGCAGTAAAAAGGGTAAGTGACTCGGAGGTTACGCCTAGGAACATTAAAAGTAATCCTATCCATGAGAGAAGGGCAATCAAGGATCCCTTGAATAATATTGAATATAAAAGTCAGCGACAACATAGACCTACTACTATCCAAAGATTGTAGGTCAATAAGCATAAGACGCGAAGCATACCAAGGGACAGGATCGTCGAATTTTAAGGTTCTTAGAGCGAATTTAAGAAACTCCTTTAGAAACTTGGCTATAGGGCCTCCATATGAAAACTGCGTACTCAAGACGCGAGCGTAAAATGTTATATATAACATTTTCAGAGTGTAAGGGTCAGAAAACCTAGTGGAATTCCGACGGATAAAACCAAGTACTGAGTAGGACTTTGCAATGATGAAGTCAACATGATTATTAAAGTTCAACTTCGGGTCAAAGATAACCCCAAGATCTTTTACTTCAGTAACATTGCGCAAGAAAGTGTTCGAAATGCTATAGTTCGTAATACGAACATTCAAAATTTTAGCAAACGTCATCTTAAAGCATTTTTTAATATTTAAAGGGTGTCTATAACGTAGACACCACGAATGAACAGCGTCAATATCACGTTGAAACTTAGCTTCATCAGAAGTATCCCTGACTACCGCGAAATTTTTGAGATCATCTGCATACAGTAAATAATTTGCAAATAAAAAGCAACTACTTATGTCGTTGATGAAAAGAACAAATAGTAGAGGGCCTAGAACGCTTCCTTGCGGGACACCGGATGAAGCAATGAAAGGTTCTGACGAAACACCATCGATAGTAACAACACAGCGTCTATTAGAGAGGTATGATTGTATCCATTTCAAAAAGCAGGAATGGAAACCCATATGAGCAAGCTTTGTCAAAGGCCTTCGAGAAGTCTGTATATACGCAATCAACCTGTAGTCCAGCTGAGAAATCAGTATGACAGTAATCTACAAATACAGCTAAATTCGTGGCTCTGGATCGCCCAGACACAAACCCATGTTGATCTTGGCAAATAAGGGATTTGGTTGCAAAATACAGTTTTTCTTTTACAATGCACTCAAAAAGCTTAGAAATGGTAGAGAGTTTTGAGATAGGTCTATAATTGCGAACATCGTTTTTCTTACCTGATTTTAAGATTGGGATTATGTGAGCAACTTTCCAATCAATAACGAAGGTCCCTGTAGCAAGAGATTTATCGAAAATAATTTTCAATGGTGCAATTAGAGCAGGGCATTTTTTTAAAAGGAGTGCCGACAGGCCATCAACATCGGTTTGAGAAGACGGCTTAAGTGTGGCAAGCCCTTTGCCAATGTCTTCTGAAGATAGGGTCAGAGACCCAAAATTAAGGTGTGAGAAATTTGAAGAAAAGCTTGATGAGGGGACATCATTTTCAGTAGTAAAATTAGACTTAAAAAGTTAGCAAACAGATTAGCTACATCATTGGGCCAATCAGCGAACTGATCATCAAGAAACACTGACTTTGGAATAAAAGAACGTGATCTTTTTGATTTGATAAACGTCCAAAAATATTTCGGATTACTTTTAATACTCCACTCGGCGCTACGAATGAATTTATTGTACAGATATTTATCTAGGCGATTGAACTCGACAGCAAAGTTTTTATATTTATAATAAAAATATATATTATTAGTGAGCAGAAAACGTTTGTGAAATTTGTTTCTTAGGTTTTTAAGCTTTTTTAATTCTTTTGTGTACCATGGAATACTATGTGGTCGCTTCTTTTTAATGGATATATTATTCATACAGAACTCATGCATAAATGCTTTGAAGCTGGAAAAGCACTCATCGATACTTGAATTTGCTATTAGAGCAGTCCAGTTAACATCCAATAATAAACTATTGAGATTCACAAAATCACAGGTATCATATTTGTAAATGATTTTATCATTAGTATTTAGAAAAGTCGGAAGGTGTTCATAAGACTAAACGCTTAGAGTTATGACCTTATGATGTTTATCACATTGACTCATGGGCGACATGCACTCAGAAATAACGTAGTTAATATTATCAGTCACAAATATGAGATCTAAGATTTTGCCTAGCTCGTTAAAAAATAAATTGATTTGCTTCAAATTAACATTTAAAATACAATCTATAAGATGAGTCTCGTGAGAGGCTGTTACATTAGATGGCATGAGACAAGAGTTACAAGCACTATCAGTCCAGCGGACGTTACTCAAGTTAAAATCACCTAAAATACATAAGTTATCATCTAATACATTGTTTTCGATAAGCGATGTGATATTGTCAGCATGCATTTTATAAAGTTCAAAATCACTACTAGGAGGAATGTATGAAGCTACGATATAGAGCGATCCGGATCTGGAAGAGCCTTTTAGGCAGACACATAGCTGGTCAAGCAAAGATTCGTATATATTTAATAGAGTTATTAAGCAGGCACCGTACTTGTGTTTCACCGCGATAAGAACGCCTCCACCTCTGCGAGAGCCAGTCTTGGCAGGATCTCGGTCTTTACGGAAGACATCGTAGGCGTTTAAATCGAAGAATTCACCATCGAAAAAATCAGAGTTTAACCACGTCTCGAATATGACAATAATATCAAAGTCCATTTGGGCGCTGAATGAGTTAACAATGTGGGATTTAGTTCTTAAACCGGAAATATTTTGAAAGTAGATCTTAAGACCAGAAGAAGCGATAGAGGCCGTAGGACGTTGCAAATTAGTAAAATCTCTACAAGCTAGGTTTTCTCTGCTCCCAGCCCTGGCTTTTGGAAAAAAGGCTTGATCCTGACATGTTTAGACCATAGTGACTCATTAAGGACCATAGCGACATAATCTGTTGGTACGCCAAGTTTAAAATTGAAAAACTTTCGCTCAGTATTTTCGTGTTCACCTTTTCTAAGAAGTTTGAAACACATTAGCTCCTCCATGTTTAGGCCATAGTGACTCATTAAGGACCATAGCGACATAATCTGTTGGTACGCCAAGTTTAAAATTGAAAAACTTTCGCTCATTATTTTCGTGTTCACCTTTTCTAAGAAGTTTGAAACACATTAGCTCCTCCACACTAATGTCAGTTTTCTGAGAGACGTATTTAATAATATCATCCTTAGTAACAGAAGATGCGAAAGAAGATAAATGAAGCCAAGATTTGCGAACAGCAACATTAAGATCCATTGTTGTTGTTCGAACCAAATACAACACCTGATTTATTTTGCTTTCGGTTATTCACTTGTCTTCTCCTAGAGTACGTTGGTTTGTTGTTGTTTGACCCATCACTTACATTATTCACATTTTCATTAGATATTGAGTTGTTGTTATTCATCGAGGTAGCGAGTGCAGTATCAATACTTTGTTGATTACGAATAGGAGTAGGCAAAATAGGCGATAACCCATCAGCAGAGGCTTGATGCTCAGTAGCTTCAGCTAAAGCGACGCCAGCAGAAGCAGAATGATTCTCACTGTCTGTAACAACAAGCATATGTGCTGCCGCGCTATTGTCAACTGTTTGTAGTTGGTCCGGCTGAGCGCGCTTAGGCTGAGATGATGTGGGAGAGGGTTCATTACCCTTTTTTTGTGAGCGCGTGACGATTGTGTTAGCACACTTTTCAACAATAGAGGGAGTGAGATTTGCACTAACACTATTAACACCACCAAAACTTTTTTGATTTCTCTCAAAGATGAAAAGAGTTCGTCAAGTTTGAATATGTAGAAAGGTAGAGTTTTGTTAACACAAACGTCACAACTATACAAAATGTTTGCATTTGATTTTAAAAGTTTTAAACAGTTCGAGCTTAATTTTGCAAATTTTAAATGCACTTGTTGGCAACAAATATTACAGGAGATACCGGTATCCTCCAAGAGTTTATTGTCACAAATTATGCACTTAGCCATAGCAAAATAAGAAGAAAAAAAGAGTTGTGCGAGCGAATTGAAACACGTCTGTACGCAACGAAGCACAGATTACATTTATAGTCATAAGCCGGACATCTATGATGTCTTCCATAGCCTCAGCTTTCGAACAGTGCTTGCATTCCAAATTACATGGTCTTCGTGACATTGCATCGGCCATGGGTACTACCTTTCCGATGTTCAATGGAAAAGGCATAGCTTTGTAGTCGCTCGATCCACCGTGCCAAATGACCTTCTGGATTACGGAACTGCAGGAGCTATTTCAACGCTGCGTGATCTGTCCTGACGCGGAATCGCTGCCCGTAGAGGTACTTGTGAAAATGTTTAATGCACTCAACTAATGCCAGCAGCTCTCTCCGTGTAACGCAATAGTTCCTCTCTGGTTTTCCAATTGAACCGCTGTAATATGCAACTACCTTCTCCTGTCCATCGACCAGTTGTGACAAAACGCCTCCTATAGCATATCCGCTCGCATCTGTCTAAAGAATAAACGTTGCTCCTGGAATCCGATATGCCAACATTGGGGCAGTGCACAAATGCTCTTTCAATGTTTGGAAAACCACTTCTTGCTCCCTTTTCCATTCAAAAGCTTTATTTTTTCTTGTAAGCTCGTGGAAGCTATGGGCTACGCTGGCAAAGTTTGGTACAAACCGACGGTAATATGTGCACAGCCCAAGGAAACATCTTAATTGATGCAAGTTATGTGGTCTTGGCCAATCCTTTACAGCTTCTATCTATTCATTCGCAGTGCAGATGCCCTCTGTCGTTACCTTGTGACCCAAATAATTCAATTCCTTTTTAAACAGCGAACACTTTTTGGGACTTAGTTTCAGACCAGCGCCAGCTATTCTCTGGAAAACTTCCTCCAAGTTCTTAAGATGTTGATCAAAGTTCTTGCCCAATACGATGATGTCGTCCAGGTACACCAAGCATTTTTTCCAATGTAGTCCTTTCAATAACTGATCCATGAGTCTATCAAAAGTAGCTGGTGCATTACATAGTCCAAAGGGCATTACTGTAAACTGCCAAAGACCATCTCCGACATTGAAGGCTGTTTTCTCTTTGCCTTCCTCCTTCACCTCCAATTGCCAGTAGTCGCTTTTCAAACCCAGTGTGGAAAACCATTTCGTACCAGATAGCGAGTCCAGAGTATCGTCAATTCTTGGCAATGGGCAGCTATCCTTTACCGTAACGTCTTTCAACTTGCGGTGGTCCATGCAAAACCTCATTTGTCCATCCTTCTTCTTCACCACCGGTACTCCATGGTGAGCTCCATGGACTAGCTGATGGTTCGATGACGCCGCTCTCGCTCATTTCTTGTACGATTTGACTCACAACTTCCCGCTTCGCCAGTGGAACACTACGGATCGACCTCGCATCTCTAGTGTCAATTTGATGTTTCACAACGTTGGTGCGGCCTGGTTTGGAACCATCTTGCTCAAATATGTTTGCGTATTTTAGAAGCAATAGTTTTGCTTTCCTTTGATAGTCTTCCTCTAGTCGATTAATCTTGCTAGTTGAAACGTTTTCCTGGAGCTAGTCACAGTTAATAACTACTTCAGCCTCTTGGCATCTTCTCTATATAGCTCCTTTCGTCAGCTTGAGTGGTGACTTGGACTGGTTGAGTACCCTTACTGGAATACGACTATCTTGTTTTGTCATAGCCAGGGTTTTTCCGACAAGTACGTTCGGTGTTGATCTGTTTGCTGCTTCGTCAACCCACAATTTGTTTGTCCACAATCTCCTTCAACCATCGCCCAGATGCCTGCTTCTGATTTTGGTGGTATTTACTGACTCTCTTCCAGCAGCACTCGTTTACAGCTGTAGCCTCTCTCGTAGCCGAAATTAAGTGGCTCATCCATGTTCTTATATCTCATCGTCTTGCTTTGCATATTGATCTTGATGCCTTGGTCGATTAAGAAGTCCACTCCAATTATGATCTCATCAACAATCTCTTCCACTATAAAATGCGTAATCTTGATCCAAGCAATGGTCTTATCTTTTTCTTGATTAAACCTGATTGAATGATGGAATGAGATGCACCCGTATCTACAGTCAGCAAACGTTCCTTTCCGTCCACATGTCCTCCGACAGTAAGATTGCTTGACCTTCTTCCAATTTGCGGGATAGAAATTCTGGGGAATTCAATTGAGGGAGCCAGCTGTCGCCCCTTGCGGCTGACTCGCTTTAGTTTAACAATTGGGTGGACTTGGGGATTTGCTCATCTCCTTCAGCTCTGCGTTTACGGCCACATTGATGGAACTATTAGGACCGGTGCTGCAATGACGTGCAATGTGACCTGGGTTGCCGCACTTGAAACATTTCATACCTCCGGCATATTTCTGTTGTGATCCCTTTAGTGCTTCCAAAATTGTGTCTACCCACTCTGGCCTTTCTACTTCAACACGATGAGCTTTGTATGCTGGTTTACTCAATAGTGGCGCCGTTTCCTGAGTCAGTACATGGGATACCGTTTCAGAAAATGTTTGCTTTGGTTTCGCGTATGTGGCTCGCTTCGTTTTGACGGCCCGTATGCCATTTATAAAGCTATGAATCTTTACACTTTCAGTGTATTCCACGGGTGCGTCCGCATTTGCAAGATGAGCCAATCTTTCAATGTCCGAAGCAAACTCGTGAAAGGTGTCGTACGATTTTTGGTAGCGGTTTTGTAATTATATTTGGTAGATTTGTTTCCTGTGTTCGCTTTCGTAACGTCGTTCTACAGCAGCCATCCACGCCTCCTAGTTATTCCGCTCTCCTTCGGGAATCGTCTGTAGGATTTCGGCTGCTGGCCCCTTCAATGCTACGAATAGAGCAGAAACTTTATCGTCTGCAAGCCAGTTGTTCACTGCTGAGGTCTTCTCAAACTGTAGCTTAAAGACCTGGAAAGGAACCGAACCGTCAAAGGATGGTGTTTTTACTTTTGGATTATTCGCTGAGACTGCTGGGCGATGTAGCTGCGACGCGTGTACTCGTTCTTTTAAATCATCGACTTTTGCCTGAAATTGAGCGATTTTTGCATCCTGCGCTTCCAGTTTTGATGATACTCTTCCTTCTTGTTCTGACAGCTGCGAGGATATGCGAACTTCTTGTGCTTTCAACTTGGATGCCATATATGTCTTCTGGTTTTCTAGTTGTGTTTCCATCTTGGATGTAATCTGTGTCGACATTTCTGAAATACGCGTTTCTTGTGCTTCAATCTTTGATGTTATGTGTGTCTCCTGCAGATAAGCCAATATCATGTTCAAGTGTGTGCTCGTAACTGTCTGCGATGTCTCATTTTTCTCTTCCATTTTTGTTGTTGTCTCTTCCACATCCAATTCCATAGCTTTCCTTTGTCGTGTTTGCAACTCGGATTTATTGCCAGTAGTATTCAATCCACGGGCTTCCAACTCCTTTTTCAGTTGCTGAATCTCCAATCCATTCAATTTGGCCATGTCCTTGTTGCGCTCTGGGATTTATTCAACAATTCCTCTTCTGATATTTCGGATTTATGCACCTTCTGCTATTGTTCGAATCGCTAAACTGTTGAATAAATCACTCCAGTATTCAGTATTGCAAACTGGTCTTTATTTAGATTATCTTGGGAATAGTACATTTATATTGCACTTCGCAACAACATGTTTAAATCAAACTGATTAGTTATTACTCGGCTTGCGCTGCTTTTAAACTCTCGGTTTCCGCGTTCACCCATTTCTCCTAAGGTCTAGTAATTTCGCGAACAGTTGTACCTCATGCTTGGTTACCAGCTATATACATGTATATTTGTAGTTTGTAGCCATATGCGTGTGTATGCGTGAGTAACTACTTCGGCTGAGACTACGTGTGTGTGTGTGAGATAGCTCTTCGTCGCCTTCTATGCATTTGTGTAAATGAGCATTTATTTGTTTATGTACACAAGTGTAGCATGCTTTAATGTTTTTGTTGTTTTGCCTTTATTTACTAACAGCTTAGTCATGCTAAAATTCGCCACAATATAGTAACGAATTTACTGAAATTCCGCTTATTTGCAACCTTCTGCTAACGTTCGAATCACTAAACTGTTGAATAAATAACTCCACTATTCAATAATGCAAAATGGCCTTTATTAATGTACTTCACAATAAAACTTATCGTCGCAACTAATAGCTTGCTTAAATCAAACTGATTGTCGTGCCTCTAGTGTTGCTGCCTTTTATACTCAGTGATTTCTCGTTCGCATACTTCTAGGCGCTTCCATTTCTAGAATTTACTATTTGGTTATTAGCTATCAAATTACTACGTTTATGGCTTCTCATATGCGCGTGTGTATGTGAGCACAATTATAATTGCATACTTTTGGGAGCATATCAGATAAGTTATCTGCATGTGTTTGTGCGTCTCTTCTCCGCCGCGTGTACGTACATATGTGCACACATAATGATTGATTTATTGATGTGCATACAAGTCACTGCTTAGCATCGGCTTAGAGATGATAGTATCCCTTGGTGTTGCTAACATTCGTCACACTGCCCTCCACCTAAGTCTGATCGTCCCGATCAGACAAATCTCTCGATCTAAACGCTGCCAGCCTTTCCAAATGAACCACTTTCATTTTGATTCGTGGTTTGCCAATGGTTTGTATGCGGTCACTACATCGTTGATCCGTTTTACAGCTTTGTATGGGCCTTCCCAGTTACACTGCAATTTCGGGGACAAACCTTTTTTTCGTTGTGGGTTGTATAACAGCACCAAATCTCCTTCCTGAAACCCTTCCGAATTAATTGCTTTATCGTACCTCGCTTTCATCTTGTCACTCATAATATTTGCTCGTTGCCTTACCAGATCGTGTATCTCTCTCAGCTCTTCTTCCAAGACACCAGTGGATTTCTTGACATTTCTCTCCCCATCGGCATCTATCCCATACTTCAAATCAGCTGGCAGTCGAAGGTCATTGCCAAAAATTACCTTTACGGAAGTTTGGCCCGTTGTCTCATGTACTGCCGATCGGTAGGCCATCAAGAATAATGATATGTGTATGGTACTACTTTCCTTAAATGCTCCTCCAATGTTCTATTGAAATGTTCCACCATACCATCGGACTGAGGAAGCAATGCAGTTGTCCGTGTTTTTCGAATGCCCAACTTCTTACATATTTCTTGGAACACAGCTGATTCAAAATTCCTGCCTTGGTCAGAATGTAACTCCATTGGTACACCATACCTTGCAACCCAATCGTTTGTAACCACTTCTGCTACTGTTTACGCTTCTTGGTTTGGGATTGGGTATACATCTGCCCATTTACTGAAATAATCGATAACCACCAGTACGTATTTGTTTCCGCGGTTGCTAGTAGGAAATGGACCTGCGACATCCATGGCGATCCTTTCAAATGGTGCACCTGAAATATACTGCTTCATCTGGCCATGACTTTGTGTTTTGGGCCCTTTCGCTCTGTTGCAAATCTCGCAGTTGGCAATCCACTCGGTGACCGACTGACGCAACCAACCCAGTAGAATATCTGCTTAATTTTCTCGAGCGTCTTCGTGATTCCAAGATGACCTCCACTTGGACCATTATGCAGCGCGCTGAGCACGTCAGGAGTCCTCTTTCTGGGAACAACTATCAGCTTCTTCTTGCATTGACCATCCTCACTCACCCATACCCGATGCAGCAACCAGATATCAATTCTAAACTGTTCCACTGTGCCCAATATGACTTCGCAATGGAACTCTCTGCTGACATCTCCTCTCTGCTTGGTCTTTCGTTTCGTTCAAGCCCTTGCATAACATGTGACAAATCTGTATCTTCTAGCTGACACTTTCTTAGTTGTTCCTTGTCCCATTCATCCGTACACGGTGTAGTCATTAGCCGGACATCTATAATGTCTTTTTTAACCTCGGTCTTTGAACAGTGCTTGCATTCCAAACTACATGGTCTTCGTGACATTGCATCAGCATTTCCATGGGTACTACCTTTTCGATGCTCAATGGAAAATGCATAGCTTTGTAGTCGCTCGATCCACCGTGCTAATTATCCTTCTGGATTACGGAACTGCAGAAGCCATTTCAACGCTTCGTGATCTGTCCTGACGCAGAATCGCTGGCCGCAGAGGTATTTGTGGCACTGTTTAATGCACTCTACCAATGCCAACACCTATCTCCGTGTAACGCAATAGTTCCTCTCAGGTTTTCCAATCGAACGGCTGTAATATGCAACTACCTTCTCCTGTCCATCGACCAGTTGTGATAAAACGCCTCATATAGCATATCCACTCGCATATGTATCTAGAATAAATGTTGCTCTTGGAATCGGATATGCCAACATTGAGGCAGTGCACAAACGCTCCTTCAATGTTTGGAAAGCCACTTCTTGCTCCTTCTTCCATTCAAAAGCTTTATTTTTTCTTGTAAGCTCATGGAGGCTATGGGCTATGCTGGAAAAGTTTAGCACAAATCGGCGCTAATATGTGCACAGCCAAGGAAATTTCTCAATTCATGCAGATTCATTGGTCTTGGCCAATCCTTTACTGCCTCTATCTTTTCATTCGCAGTACAGATGCCTTCTGTCGTTACCTTGTGACCTAAACAGCGCCAGCTATTCTCTGGAAAACCTCCTCTAAGTTTTTAAGATGTTCATCGAAGTTCTTGCCCAATACGATGATGTCGTCCAAGTACACCAAGCATGTTTTCTAATGTAGTCCTTTCAATACCTGCTGATGGTTCGATGACGCCGCTGTCGCTCATTTCTTGTACGATTTGACTCACAACTTCCCGCTTCGCCAGTGGAACACTACGGGGAGCTTGACGGATCGGCCTCGCATCTCCAGTGTCAATTTGATGTTTCACAACGTTGGTGCGGCCTGATTTGGAACCATCTTGCTCAAATATGTTTGCGTATTTTAGAAGCAATTGTTTTGCTTTCCTTTGATAGTCTTCCTCTAGTCCCTCCGTCCATGCCGTGATTCAGTTGAAAGATTAATCTTGCTAGTTGAAACGTTTTCCTCGAGCTAGTCACAGTTAATAACTACTTCAGCCTCCTCTTTCGTCAGCTTGAGTGGTGACTTGGACTGGTTGAGTACCCTTACTGGAATACGACTATCTTGTTTTGTCATAGCCAAGGTTTTTCCGTCAAATACGTTCGGTGTTGATCTGTTTGCTGCTTCGTCAACCCACAATTTGTTTGTCCACAATCTCCATCAACCTTCGCCCAGATGACTGCTTCTGATTTTGGTGGTATTTACTGACTCTCTTCCACCAGCACTCGTTTACAGCTGTAGCCTCTCTCGTAGCCGAAATTAAGTGGTACATTCATGTTTTTATATCGCATCGTCTTGCTTTGCATGTCGATCTTTATGCCCTGGTCGATTAAGAAGTTCACTCCAATTATGATTTCATCAAAAATCTCTGCCACTATAAAATTGTGTACTACCGTGACGTTCCTTCCCAATTGTGACTTCACATGCCACTTCTCCTAGAACCGTGCTTCTCCAGTGGCTGTACGCAATCTTGCTCCATGCAATGGTCTTATCTTCTTGTTGACTAAATCTGCTCGAATGATGGAATTAAATGCACCCGTATCTACAGCCAATAAACGTTCCTTTCCATCCACATGCCCTCCGACAGTAAGATTGTTTGACCTTCTTCCAATTTGCTAGATAGAGATTATGGGGCATTCAATTGAGGGAGCCAGCTGTCGCCCCTTGCGGCTGACTCGCTTTAGTTTAACGACTGAGTAGATTTGGAGATTTGCTCATCTCCTTCAGCTCTGCGTTTACGGCCACCCACATTGTTGGAACTATTGGGATTGGTATTGCAATAACGTGCAATGTGCCCTGGCTTTCCACACTTAAAGCATTTGACGGCACCATCGTTTTTCTGCTGCGTTCCTTTTAATGCTTCTAAAATTGTGTCTACCCAGTCTGGCCTTTCCACTTCCACGCGATGAGCTTTGTACGCTGGCTTACTCTAAAGTGAGGCAGATTCCTGAGTTAGTGCATGGGATACTGTTTCAGCAAATGTTTGCTTTAGGCTTGCGTATGTAGCTCGCTTTGTTTCGACGTCCCGTATGCTATTTATAAAACTCTGAATCTTTACCCTTTCAGTGTATTCCACAGGTGCGTCCGCATTTGCAAGATGAGCTAATCTTTCAATGTCTGAAGCAAACTCCTGCAAAGTCTCGTTAGATTTTTGGTAGCGGTTTTGCAATTATATTTGGTAGATCTGTTTCCTATGCTCGCTTCCGTGACGTCTCTCGACAGCGGCCATCAATGTTTCATAACTGTTCCGTTCGTACTCTGGAATAGTCTGTAAGATTTCAGCTGCAGGCGCTTTCAATGCCCCGAACAGTGCAGCAACTTTATCTTCAGTATTCCAGTTGTTTACTGCTGATGTCTTCTCAAATTGAAGCTTAAAGACCTTGAATGGAACAGAGCCGTCAAAAGATGGAGTTTTTACCTTCGGATTGCTTGCTGAAACATCTGGGCGATTTAGTTGTAACTGCTCCATACGACCTTTTAAATCATCTACTTCTGCCTGAAATTGAGCCATTTTTGCATCCTGCGCTTCCAGTTTTGATTATACCTGTTCCAAAATTTCTGCCGACATTTCAGATATAATTGCCTCTTGCGCTTCCAATTGAGATACCATATATGTCTTTTGGTCTTCCAGTTGAGATGACACTTGCGACGTCATTTCTGAAATACGTGCGTCCTGTGATTCCGGTTGGGATGCTATATATATCTTTTGTTATTCCAGTTGAGTTTCCATCTTGGATGTTATACGTGTCTCCTGTGATTCTAGTTGTGTTTCCATCTTGATGTTATACGTGTCTCCTGGGATTCTAGTTGAGATGCCATTGTCGATGTTTGAGCAGATATTGCAGCCAAAATCGTGTTCAAGTATGTGCTCGTAACTGTCTGCGATGTTTCATTTTTCTCTTCAGTTTTTGTTGTCTCCTCGCTTTTCGGAATTTCACCTTTTCTTTAAGAAACAATGCACAGTCAATTGTTTCTTAACAAAACCTGAGTTGCCAGGTGAAATACAAAGAAATCTCTTTATAGGTGCGTATTGCAAAAGAAATTTGACAGACCAAATGTTTCTTAAGCAGTTTTTGAGTGCGATTTTATATTGATTATTTGGTTTTCTTAAGAACTGCATAGGGCTCTTAAATCTTCTTTGTGTTGCATTTATGATCCAATTTTAAACAAGAGAAGTCTGCACGTATTTTAAAAAAAAAAAAATTTGAGGTCTACCGCTGAGGTACATATAACAAAAGATAAGTATCATAACACTTCAGATTAGAGTTGGGTCGTTTCGTTCTGAACTTGTTCAATTGACCGGGTCTCTCAACTGAACAAGTGAACTAGATCTTCGATTTCGGTTCTATTTGTTCTTTTAGTTCATTTGTTCATTTAGTTCGTTTTATCTAATCTTATTCTTTCTCTCTTCTCGATCGCGAACATTGTAAATTCATACATACATTCGCAGAAATTCACAGTGAGCACAAATGTCGATGATGCCTCTTACACTAAAGATATGTGTGGTCATCTTTGTGTGTGGCACTGCTACAACAATATATATATGGACTATTTATGAAAAACATGAACAAAAAAGAACAGATGAACAAAAAGAACAACTTGTTCGTTCATCAGAAACAGAACGAAAGATTCGAATCTCTGAAATGAACGAAAAAGCACAACTCTACTTCAGATGTATAGCAAAATGCTGTGAAAGAATATCTGACGACTTGCACTTTTTTTTACTCTTAGATTTTAAGTTGAAACATTTTGGCATTGTGAATTCATACAAGTGGCGAATCTTTGACAAAAACGTTCACAATAATAAACAGCCTGGATCACCTGTTAAATCGCTGTTCGATTCCTCAAATCATTTGCTCAATAGTGTTTTTCAACCATTTTTGTAAGCGATTGGTACATTGGATTATTTACAAATTTTAAAATGTTTGCTGAACTGGCTGCTCATATATTCTCTATTAACTAGATTTTAGAGATAAAATATTAAAATGTAGTCTGTTTTTCTGTATACACATTTTGAAGAAAAGCTGATTTGAAACACAAATGGGCAATTCATGGCATTTCAATTTATTAACCGCGAGCATACAACAAACCTTTCTTCCATTCTCTGGCCATTCGCGACAGCCGTTCTCGCTGTCAGCTATTATTTGACAGGTAGGTATGGCAATGGAGGAATAGAAAGATTTTTCACTTGTATGAATTCACAATGCATTTTGGTTTCGTTTTAAAACCAGAAGTGTATATGTATAAGTTTCAATTCTCTCAATTGTTTAACTGTTTCGTTTGATTTAAAATAGTTTTAAGATTCAAAACTTTATGTTAAGTTGTGTTAAAATTTCAGACGGATCATAGATAAAACACATGCGAGATTTCTTTACCATATGCCGGCTCTGAGTGACTGACAATTGATATAAAAAAATTCAACTGTTCATATAATTTATAATGCTTCAATGCAAACAAAACTATAACAATTTTCATTCCCGAGCGCCAAAATATTGACATTAGTACAAAAAGGTTTGGAAAATTGCAGTCTCAAAATTGTTAAAGAAAATTATTTTTCTTCTCAGAACAAGCTGAAAAAATGGTAACTGCACAATTTACAAAACATGTCAGATGATTAAGGAGCGGAAAATCCGAAACATATTTTAAACAAAAACTGAAATAGTACAAATCATGACTCAATTATATGGTTGGTTCATTTCATCATCTTATTTTATTTTTTCATTGCACTGGCGTTGGGAATGTCAAAAGGAAATGACAAACGCAACACGTTGAAAATTATTTACTGCTGTGGAGGTCAGTTATTTATTAATAGGTAGTTTCAGATCGATTTAAGTTATTATAATAGTGAATGCATCTAATTTATAATTTACCACAACACATAAGACTAGCAATGTTTAATGTTTTATTTCTATTCTATTCGTCTAACGCCAACACACAGATTTTGACAATCTGTACAAAGGTAGGTTGTTGCTGTAGAGATGAGCCAACCATATAGTTGAACCGTTGTACAAATTAAGCAAAACCGTTCCAGCACACCCATACGTTTTTCCTGTATCTTTCAAATGTATTTGTTACGAAATATTCTATATAGTTTTTTCAGGTGCGTTAAGTTAGCAGAGCAAGGTCAGCAGAATAAAAAACCTTTATATACTAAATGGGGCGATCATTAAGTGCCGCATTCGCGAATTAAGTGATCTTATATTTTTTGAGAAATTAAGTGCTCTGCCAGCTTAACGTTAAGCTAGCGGCGCACTATTTGAGAAAAGGTTAAAGACACCTCCAAAATACCAAATTATGCATAGAAAATTATGTGCTCATTAAGTGCTCTACGAATTATGACGGAAATTTGAAATTTTTATGAAAAAACATTTTTATTTTTTTTGTATGAAATTAACCCCTTTCATCATATAACATGTTACATAATGCTAGGAACACGATTGTTATATATGATAAATAAAGAACTGAATAGGGGCTAATTAAGTGCTGCTTTCCTAAATTAAGTGCTCTTATATTTTTCGAGAAAACAAGCGCTCTGCTAGCTTAACGTTGACCTAGCAGCGCACTATGTGAAAAAGGTTAAGAGAACCTCAAAATCATCAAAATATGTATATAAAATTAAGTGCTGTTTAGGTGCTCTACGAATTGTCAAAAATATTCCAAAGTTTTCATATATTTTTCGAGAGGTAGAGGGCGGCGCCCACTCCGCTGGAAGGACCAGGTGGAAAACGATTTAAACTCCCTTGGTGTGACCAATTGGCGCCGGTTGGCAGAGGAACGGTTAAGCGTCAATTAAGTAAGTAAGTAAGTAAGCTGGCTTAACATTAATCTGTTTGAGAAAGGGTTAAAGGCACCTCCAAAATACTAACTTATGTATGGAAAATTAAGTGCTCTACGAATTACGACAAAATTAGAATTTTATATGAAAATAAAATTTGTTTATTTTCTGGAAAAATGTAGGAAAATGTTGTAATATTTATGACAATTCGTAGAGCACTTAATTTTCTATACATAATTAGATGTTTTTGAGATGCTCTTAACCTTTTTTCGCATAGTGGCGGCTAGCTTAACGTTAAGCTGGCAGAGCACTTAATTTCTCGAAAAATATAAGAGCACTTTATTCGCAAATGCGACACTTAATGAGCACCTAACTTTGTATATAAAGGTTTTTTGTTCTGCTGACCCTGCTCTGCTAACTTAACGCACTTGTTTTTTGCATGTTCTGAACAGTGTTTGCTATTTTGGTGCTTTTGGAGCCAGATCTAGCCCTTTTTTGCGTTTAACTCCAAAAATTCCGGTTTAGCTCCTAGCTCTTTTTTGGCTCCAAATCTATTTCGGCAATACGTATTGTGAAATTTGTAATGTGTTTTATGTGTGTCGAAGTTTTGTTTTATTTGTTTCTTTATGTATGATGTTGCAACTCGGTACTCAACTGATAACCAAAACTTTAATCAATAAAATGTGTCATGAGGTTGTACATTTGCTTTTCCAGCTTGTGCAACAGCATAGTGTCACCTTCTAAGGGTTTCGTCCCTTTAACTTCAGATTATAATAAATTTTTGTCTCCCGTACCTTATTTTCATTATACCTTTGAAGAATATATACGAACTAAAAAAGAAGATAAATGTATAGACGAATTTATTGAAAGAAAGATACGTAATATATGTCGCGACTTCTTAAATTAATAGAGCACTTAAGGCAACGCTTGCCGCAAAATATAGAAACGCTTAGCAAAATAGATTTCTTTTCAGTTGAAAACACATTGAGAATTGTGAATCTCAATTGTTTTCATATTTCACAAATGAAAAAAACAAGTATAGCACTGATGAAATAACTAGGTTAGAAATGCAGTGGAAGAATATCTATCTCCAAAATTGGAAAAATGTGACTTCAACTTTAAGTTTTTGGTTTGAGGTTAAAGAGTTTAAGAACGCGTTAAATGAAAACTCTTTGCAAGAGCTTTTCGATTTTGTGCTTACATTTTTTTTTTGCTGCCAATAAGTAATGCTGGAGTTGAAAGAATGTTTTCAAACATGAGTTTAATTAAAAGCAAACACAGAAACAAAATGAATTTAGTTATGTTGATTTCGCTTCTGACAATAAGAAGTGGGCTTAAACGACTGAATAAATGCTGTCATGACTTTGAAATAAACAACGATCTCTTAAAATTAATGAACACAAAAAATATTTATGAATGTAGCAATAATAATAATTCATCTTCTGAGGACGAAATCATAGATTTTGAAGTCTAAGGCCCTTCAAACATATCTCGTCCCAACATAAACTTGAATATCGCACACGTGTATGTTAATGGTGATTCGATCACCCGTAGGACGTTAAAAATTTAAGAAAAAATTGGAAAAAATTTAAATTAATTTTCATCGGCCAACATTTTGGCAAGTCGTATTTTTGGCGAACCTATAGCCGTGCCGTGATTGTAGTAGTGTGAAAAATACTTCCTACTTTTTAATGATACCTTACCTCCAAATGGCAAAACAAAAGTTAGAAAATAAAACGTATCTTTGTTGTTAAAAAGTATAAAATGCACTATAAAAACAGTATTATTTATGTACCTCTATTGTACCTTATTTTTTTGTTGTGATTTTACATTACCTTTTTTATAACTTTGTTTAAGATCTCAAATCAATCTAAATGTGAAATCTTATATTGAAAAATATACATATACTTTTAGCTCTTTTTGCAACGTGTTTTGGATTTTCTTGAAGAAATTTAGCTCTTTCTAGCCCTTTTTTCTAGATTCTAGCCCTTAAGAAATTTTTTTCCTGGCCACACTGGTTCTGAACCATGTGTTTTTTGTAAGTTGACACCATGGCGGAACGATACAAGGTGGCAGCATGGGACAGCTGATTTTATGCTTTTTTTATTTGATTTGATACATCAAAATACGGCGCAGTACGATTTTGACGTTTGTCCATCGAATTTACAAAAACAAAGTTCATGAAATTTTTATTTATGTTTGTAGGTATGTCACCATGCTGCCACCTTGTATCGTTCCGCTATGGTTGACACATCTCCCTTTTTTTTGGTGAACATAAGGTCAATGACGTGCCGTAATTATACATATTAAAGCTAAAAATTAGGATTCCATTTTTTGTAGTCACTCTAATGTACATATTCATGTACATATGTATACATATCATGTTTATACCAGAGACGTAAATTTATATTAGTTACACGTTCTTTGGTTTATACAGTGTGTATCACACAATTCAATTGATTTTCGTTTCCTTCTCTATAACATAGCTCCATTGTCTTACAGGTGGCCATGAAATTTGCTTCAAATTAAGAAAACTTTTTCATAAGTACCAAAAATGCGGAAGTTTTATAATTCGTATCAAATAATACATTCCAAATATTCCAAACGTTTCATAGAATTGTATATCTTATTGTTCCACCTCTCACCATATGATTGATATACATATGTACATAGCCTTGTGCATTTGTCCCACATTTATTCGTATTCGTACACATGCATACGCCATTTTCGAGTAATCGAAACAATAAAACACGAGCCAGGCTTCCTATAGTGTTTAGACAGATTTATAGGTAAACTGTACTTTCGAATTATTTATTTAATTTGCTTCGGCTGACTGCAGAGCGCTCGCTTTAAACCATGCTAGGAGAGAAGCAATATTTGTTTTTTATATACATATTTTAGAATCTTGAAACGTTTTTGGCACTATCAGCTTCAAAAATGTTGTATAAGAATAATGTTTACAGCTTTCTATATATTATAACAACGCTTGTCGTTCTACTGTCATTAGCCTGCCTCACTCCACTGCGATAAAAATTTTTCTTACTATAGTTTAAGACATTTGTATTGTGTAAATATACTACCGCAGTTGGAGTTATGTTATGCTCGGCCTTTTGCACAAAACCATGATTTCCCTTATAAAGGTAAGTTCGGTAACTCTTGGAATGGGCCCATGAAGCGGTAGAAGTAGGTCGAAGGCAGTTCAAAAGGTTTGCTGCGAGAAACCCTCGGTTCTGCAACCGGTACGAGGAGGAAGAAGCGTCGAATGGCAGAATGAAGAGGCAACGTTCGGCGGAAGGCGACAAGCCTGCTTTCAAGAGGCAGAAAGGACCCAATCCTAGAGCCGCGAGGCAGGGCAGTCGCATAGACAAGACAAGTAGGCCCAAATCTGTAAGACAGATAGGCTCCAATAGCGAGGTAGAACCTACCTCGAAAGCTGCGAGTCAGAGGGAAGTTCCAACTACGGAAGTAGGAGATAAGCCAAATGAAGATAACGCTAAGACTACGGCTTTCTCGGAGGCGCTAAAGGGAGTTAACGCTAAGACTCCGGCTTTCTCGAAGGTGCCAAAGGGAGATAACACTAAGACCCCTGCTTTTCCCGAGAAGATGAGTGATGTGGCAAAGCAGTCACTGACTGTGGTGCTGGTTGATCGTAGCAGTCCTTTCGGACAAATGACTACTGAAAGGTGGAGATCTGTGGATAGGGAGCTTATTAGCTTAAAGCTTAAGATGATGCGGGAACAACTAAGTAAGCCCCTTCCAACCTTTGATTCGGGGGATGGTATACTGGTGTGAAGATGATAGCGTGCGACAACATCGCGAGCTTGCGGTGGCTGGAGGAAGTGGTTCCAAACCTCCAAAGGCAAGGCACGAACGCGCGGTTTCAGGTGGTGCATAAAGCGCAAATCCCCACGGTACCAAAAGACAGGTGGAGGTCCCCGACGTCACCACGAACGTGCTAGAAGAGGACCAACCGCTAAATGGTGCTGTGACTCGCACAGAGGAACACCCGGTACAACAGTCACGAGAGGCTGAAGGGGGCCTCGAATACTCTAAACCAAAAGGGCAAGGGGAGGTCGACGACGTCAAGACGAAGGTGCTGGAGGGGGACAAACAGCCCAATGGTGCTGCGAGTCCTACAGATAAACCTCCAACACAGTAAAGTGGCGTCGAGCGAACTCCCCCTAACCCTTGAGAAGGGTTCGTTTTTGACGTGGGGCTGATCCAGGAGCCGTGGCTCTCATCGGGAGGAAAGGTTTCTGGACTTAGCGCGCGCGGGTTTGGCGTTTACTATGCGCAAACGGAAGGACGGGTGCGAGCTGTAGTAATGATAAGGAAACAGTTGCATTCATATATGCTGCCTAATTACACCACTAAGGATCTCGTAGCGGTGGCCGTTGAGCAAAAGAATAAGCAGGCATTTATCCTGGCGTCCTGCTACATGGCCCATGCTGCGGAGGTTCCACCGATAGAGTGCAAAAGGCTAGTACAGGAGGAAGGCGCAAAGGGCGGTTGGTAATAGGCGCAGATCAAATGCGCATCACAATGCGTGGGGAGGAGCAGATACGAACGAGAGAGGCGAATCTCTATTTTGTTACATCCTGCAAACCAATTTGCAGATAGCCAACAGGGGAAATGTCCCTACATACATTGGTCCAACTTCCAGAAATGTTCTGGATATTACATTGGGCTCCGAGCGTGATATATCAAGGTATGATTGGATGGTTTTTGATAGACCATCCTTCTCCGACCATGCGTATATCAGCTTCAGCATCCCCCTAAAGAGGGTAGAGAATGGAGGAACCTTTAGAAACCCTAGGTCAACGAACTGGACTAAATTCCAGAAACATGTAGAAACAAAACTGGGACAACCCAAAGAGGTTGCTAATGTAGAGGAACTGGAGGAGTCGAATGAATTCCTAACAAGGACGCTTAGGACTGCGTATAACAAAGCTTGCCCTCTAAGAAAGTTCAGAGGAAAAGCAAAGCCGCCATGGTGGAGCAATGAGCTGAGTCTTCTAAGAAGACAGGTAAAAGAAATGTTTAAGCTCGCAAGGACCGCGGAAAGCGAAGCGTGTCGGGACGAGTACAGGGATCTACTGAGGATCTACAAGCATGAAATTACCAGGGCGAAGAGAAACTCATGGAAAAGTTTCTGTACGGACATAGAGTGCTCCAGCGAAACAGCACTGTTGAAAAAAGTCCTAGCAAAGGGAAACATAGTCCAGGGACTAATAAAGAAAGAGAACGGGGAATGGTCACGTAATAGTGAGGAATCCCTTGAGGGGCTTCTCGATACACATTTCCCATCGGGAGACGGTTTAGAAGAGCCAGCAGACATCACTCACACTTCGATCATGGAGCTAGTAGTGCCGGGCTTGGCGACCGATACCAAAATCGAGTGGGCAGTGAAGACGTTTTCTAAGTTTAAATCGCCGAAGTATATTCCCTGCCATGCTACAAGTCTCAAGTGGGGCGGTCGTGGAATGGCTTAAAATAATATTCGATGGGTGCATAAGACTGAATCATGTACCGCACTCTTGGAGAACTGCTCGTGTAGCTTTTCTACCCAAGGCGGGGAAGATCGGTCACGTGTATCCCAAAGACTATAGACCCATTAGCTTAACATCATTTCTGTTCAAAACCTTTGAGAGGCTGATAGATGTGTACATAAAGTCCAACGTGGATGAAAAGCTGCTCTCCACAAAACAGCATGCGTACACCAAAGGCAAGTCGGCAGAAACCGCATTGCATAGGGTGGCAATAAGCATAGAGAAATCCCTGGAATATAAGGAGTATGCTCTACGAGTCTTCTTGGACATTGCTGGGGCTTTCAATAATGTTGCAAAATGGGGGATTATGGATGGTCTAAATTACATTAAAGTACATCCTGCCTTAATCAGATGGATCGGCTGCATGTTAAATTGCAGAAAGATTACATCACAATGGGGATTGTACGAGGCCACGAAATCAGTGGACAGGAGCACACCGCAGCGAGGGGTGCTATCACCTCTGGTGGGGCCGCTGGTCATCAACCAACTGCTCAGGCAATTCGATGAGGGACCCGTAAAACTTACGGCTTATGCAGATGACGTTGCAATTGTCATAAGTGGAAAGTGCCTTCCAACGATTAGTTCTTTGATGGATGGAGCGTTTCGGGATATTCATACCTGGGCATCAAATGTCGGGTTGAAAGTCAATGCGGAGAAGACGGATATGGTCTTCTTTACAAAGAGGTACAAGGTCCCAAATTGGACCAGGCCTAAGTTATGAGGGGTGACCTTACAGGAGAAACCTTGCACAAAATATCTAGGAATCATCCTAGACAGTAAGCTGTCATGGAAGCTCAACGTGGAGGAGAGGGTCAAGAAGGCCTCAACGGCACTATGCATGTAAAAGAATGCTGGGGTGTACGTGGGGCCTATCGCCCTCTCTTTCTCATTGGGTTTTTACAGCGATTGTAAGCCCTATTCTATACTATGGAGTTCTTGTTTGGTGGAAAGCCACACAAAAACCAACATACCTCAAAAAATTAGAGGGGGTATGCAGACTATCGATGCTTTGCATTACGGGAGCCCTGAAAACAACCCCGACGGCTGCATTGTATACCATTCTGCACATTCCACCTGTAGACCTGGTAGCAAAGAACAAAGCATTAACGACCGCAACCAAGCTCGGTGCTTCGGGGCAGCTTGAGCGCCGACCATATGGCCATAGTAGTATAGCGTCATCAGTCAAAGACGAACAGTCTACCTGATTCCCTATCTGCGCTTCGAGGGAGATCTTAAGGCCACAATAGAGGTGGACGGTTGCCGCAAGGGTGCGCAAATGTCGGACGAGGCGATACATGTGTAAACCGATGGTTCCAAAGAAGTGGAAGGAGTAGGGTCTGCGGTATACTGCGCTGATCCGGTAATAAGCAGATCCTACAGGCTGCAGGATTACTGTATCGTTTTCCAAGCGGAAATATTAGCCGTAACCAAAGCAGTATAAACCCTGGAAGAGAATAGCTTAAGCTGCAACCGTGTTAACTTTTATATTGACAGTCAAGCAGCATTTAAGGCAATAATCTCGCATAGCACAGCATCTAAATGCGTGTTAGAGTGTAAGCAGTCTCTGGAGAGAATCGGGACAGGGAGAAGCATACATCTATATTGGCCATCTATATCCCAGGGCATATGGGAATAGATGGGAATGAAAAAGCAGACGAACTAGCTAAAAAGGGCGCATCCCTTGAAGCTTGCTCTGTAGACGTCCCAATTAGATTGGGCGAGATTAAGCGAAGGCGAGAGGTGCACATATCGACCAAGCGGGAAAGGCGTGGGTTCAAGCGCGGGGGTGTAAAGTGTCGAAGATTATGTGTAGGTCTTACAACCTTAGACTAACACAGTTGCTTCTATCATTAAAAAGAGAGGACTGTAGACTCATGACGGGTATTCTGACTGGACACTGCCTTCTGGAGTCACATGCCTTTAAATAAGGCTTGGTCAATGATAGCAGATGTAGGAAGTGCGGGTTGGAAGAGGAAACGATCGAGCACGTTCTGTGCTCGTGCCCTGCACTTGCCAGGCTAAGACTCCAGCTATTAGGAGTGATACAGCTGTCAGATCTAGAAGCAGCACGTGGCTTAAGTCCTAGGAAGAGTCTAGTATTTTCCAAGAGGACGGAGTTATTTTATAACATAGGTCTTGGTTTTTGATAGGGTTTTTCGGTTTGGTCGTTAAAACAAACTTCTGGTAACACTACGGACTCAATCAGTCTATGTGAGGGCCTCATGGACCGGCCAGTTCAACCTAACCTAACCTAAGTTCGGTAACTCAGTGTTAAGTGTCTTTGTCGTATTTCATTATCCGCTACTATGGTGCATCACCAGGTGAAGTAAATATAAAATATAGAAGATGGACGCTATCTGAAAAGGGTACTGATGTCTTTGGAACGTTCAGAACAGGGTAAAATTTTTACCCGCTTTGAAAAAGTTACAGTAGAAAAATAAATATATTGCTTCGAATTACAGACACTCAGCCCTATTCTGCATTTCGTGGATTGGAATTTTTTCGATTTGGCAATTTTGGTATTCTGTGTTCCAATCTATTTCGATCCAACTACGAATCGTTCGATTTTGTGTATTCTGCATTTCGATCGTAGTTCCGCTTTTCTAAGTTGAAAATTAGTTGGCGGAAAAATATTTTCTTTTTCTGTTTTTTATTGATTTATAACAGGATTTTAACAAAAATGTAAGTAAAACTTGTTAAGAAACGAAGAAGGCTTGATGATGATTGTTTTTATATGTTTCCAGGTCAAAAACAACGTCGATGTCGAAGTCCTTGGACGTATTTGCCCCGCAAAAGTATCTAAAGCATACTTGAAAGCATCCTTATTAAGTCGAAAGTTTTTTTTTTACCTAAATAAGAAAATAAGTCATTAAACTTTACCACTTTTAAGTTCAATTTTTTAAAATTCGTCACTCATCTCAAATGGATTACACAAATCTCGCAATATTTGCCTTTCCATTCTCGCCTGGCCATTTTCGTATGCGTTGCTTTCCAACTCCACAAATAATGCCACGGCTATTGATTCCATTATAATAGACAGCTATAATTTGTGTCTGTTCGTTGGTTTCAGTTATATGCCAAAGCAAGCTGCCTGAGTAGAGGAAGGTGACGCGAAAACGTAAACAATCCTTGCGGAAAGAATAAATAAACCTTTATAAAGTATTTTAGGCCAGTGCAATGATATTAGCATCCATAAAATTCAGAAAATGTCAACTATATTCGTGCAGGAATCCGTTTTAACAAAACTTGGTGGCCACGGCAGGGAATTGGCCAAAATAACGACAAAAACACACTTACAATTATGAAAGCACTTCACTCCAAAAAATATAACACTGCGGCAATATATTCTACTGCTTTTTTGTACAAAATGGCGTGGATAATGAAATATAAACGTTTTTCAGTGTTTTTTAAAAATTTTCTTTAATTTATTTTGTTCCAATGTTCACACATTCCGTACAAACAGCTGATTTCGAAAAATCTTTTGCTCTTCCTCTTCTCGTTACGAATATACAGAATACCCAACTTCGATTAAAGCGGAGCGTAGAACGGGAACATAATCGAAATGAAGAATAGGGGTGACTGTGTTTTTTCGGCATATCAGTGCCACCTAACCCTAATGCAGAAGGGATACACAGGACCAGTGTGAGGTTACATAAAAAACTTAAACTGTGATGAGCAGTAAAATTCGATGAATGCGTCTAAAGTAAACTGACCTCTGACAAACTTGATCAGAAGATCCACCAAAAACTCCTGACAGTTGAATTCATGGTGTATCACTAATGTTACCAGGTTATTATTTACCAAAGTATCTCAGGTGATATACTAGCCCGCGGCAGTCGGCATATAGGGGAGGACGGGGTACGTTTGACACTTTCACTTAAAAGGCGTTTATTTTCTATAACATATAATATAATTTTAAAAGAGTTAAATGTGTAGAAGCTCCGGGGTTTACATGTGCAATAATGAAAATAAAAAATTAGAAAAAAAGTGTAGCTAATTTTTATTTGCATTTGAAAATTGTTATATAATTATTCAAATGTGCCCCACAGTGGGGCGCATTTGACTTTTTTCGAGTCACATTTGACCATATTTTCTGCTGTTTTCTCAATAATTTATTTGTGAATATTTTGTTAAAAAAAGACTCAGTTTGTTTGTACTATTTAGTCTTATTATAAAAAAAAGAAAATTCAAGTTTAGATTCAGTGTAGGTATTTATACTTATTATAACAAAAGATAGAATTGAAGTTTAGAAAAACTATTTTATGTATAAGCTGTCAAATTTAACATCAAATAATTATTTGGTGCTGCTGCGACAAATTGATGCTGGGTTATTGGAATCGGAAGTTTAAACTCAATCTTGGTTCTAAGTGTTATAGATATGTCTTTTATAACAGGTTGTATAAAAAATCAGTTGTCTGGAGATAGACTACGCAAATAATTTATATTGTGGGTGGAATCGCAAAATATCTCTTCAAATAAAATGGCTTCTTGCAATTTTTCCCGAAGTCGGCCAAAAGTTATTCTCCAACCTTTAATACCTCGTCGTCCAATAACTTGAATTTTGAAATGTCTAGCGAAGCTTTTTTTTCAAGCCTAGCCAGGCTTGTTTTTTTTTCAGGCTTTCTTAGTGTAAGCCAAGGATTTCCCTTCAAAAATCCATAGGGCCTGCTTTCTCCAGCCGCCTTTTTAGTTATCCAACTAGATGTACATGATATGTTATTGCGACCACAAACTCATAAACAAATCTTCGAAATGTATCGTAAGACAATGTGTCGTAAGACATATGCAAAAAAAGCACACTTCTATGCATATTCAACAAATTGTTCTTCTTGAAATTTTGTTAGCGTTTGATGGCTTATGTTTTTAGAGTAATAACTAAAATTCTATCACAACTACTGTCGTTTCCAGAGCCCGAATCGTTCCTCAAAGGATCTACTTTCTTCATTCGCATGATCAAAGTTATTCTTTTTATATTATACTCGTACTTCGCCGCTACGAACGTAACTGTTTCGCGCTTATGCCTAATGTCTGAAATGCTTTCTTCATATCGTTCTCATTTATCTGGCATCGGTTGGTATTTCTCTTGTAGTTACGAACCATTATTATATTAGAACTGGGCAATAGAAAACTATTTGTATTATTATTTATCAACATATGTTTAATGGGGAACATTTGACATTTGTCAAATTTGCCCCTTTGGCGAATGTCAAAGGTGCCCCATTCTACTTACCGTTTCGTTTTCTTGAATTTTGCAAACTGTATTTCACTTCAGAAAAAAATACTATTTAATTTTGTAAAGACCCGTGCAGGGGGACCTATTTCAAAGGATGCCACAAAATTACCGGTTCTTATTGTTTTGAAGAAAGCGTCCGATCTACGAAAAATTACAACAAAGATCGCGAAAATGTAAAAACACGTGTTACTTCCGTACGCGTTGAAATATAATAGTGAATTTTTTTGCTGTTTCTTTTCATTAGACTAAAGCCGGACGCATTGGTGCCGTATGTCGTATCGCTGTATCCGTATCCCTAACGTAATCAGCTGTTTATCGTTACGACGGTTAACCAAAACCCAATTGGTTGGCTACGATACGGTTACGACCTTAGCGGCACCAATAATCGATTGCATTGATTCTCATAAGGTTGGTCGAATCAGCTGTTAAAAGGTTACCGATACGGTTACCGATAAAGCACCAATGTCTCCAGCTTAAGGTCCTTTCCACATCTGTATATTTTTCATAAACGCCCCCGTACACACTACAGACAGTAAAGTCAAATGTTCCCCAGTGTCAAATGTACCCCGCTGTTGTTGTTGTTGTTGTTGTTGTAGCGATAAGGTTGCTCCCCGAAGGCTTTGGGGAGTGTTATCGATGTGATGGTCCTTTGCCGGATACAGATGCGGTACGCTCCGGTACCACAGCACCATTAAGGTGCTGGCCCGACCATCTCGGGAACGATTTATGTGGCCACATTAAACCTTCAGGCCATCCCCTCCCTCCCCAACCCCAAGTTCCATAAGGAGCTTAGGGTCGCCAGAGCCTCGTCTGTTAGTGAAACAGGATTCGCCGCGGCTAGGTGAGGTTGACAATTGGGTTTGGAGAAGCTATATGTTGCGCTGGCAACCTGCAGGGTTGCGCTACACAGCCCCTTGAATCTGGTATTTTAGTCGCCTCTTACGACAGGCATACCTACCGCGGGTATATTCTGACCCCCCCCCCCCCCCCCCCCTAACCCGCTGGGGGAAATGTACCCCGCTCTCCCCTAACCATCAGATGCTGATCTGATCGAGCCGGATTTGTATATTCTAAATTACAATCCATAGCTGTAACATTCCTCTTATCTTATTGGTCTGATTTTTAGGCCAAAACAACAACAACAGTGAGTTACAATTTTTTGAAGCTATATTTAGAATTCCATTGCTTTAGCGAAATTTTTACATAGATATGGTGTAATACGACAGTTTTGGTGTTCTTGTTGTAGGAATGACAAAAACATTCCTCGAAAGTCTTCAGTAGCGCTGCACAGGAGAAAATCCTTAGTTGGATATGACGTGATTACAAATAGTTTGTTTTAACAAAGACCTGATTAAATTTTATTGGAACAAATTATACATACATATATGGACGTAATAGAGTAGCACGGACACACACAGCGACCGCCGTGGTGTGATGATGGCGTGCTCCGCCCACCACACCGAAGATTCGGGTTGACGCCCCGGGCAAAGCAACATCAAAATTTTAGAAACAAGTTTTTTCAGTTGGCAGATAATTTTTCGAAGCGGAGTCACCCCTCGGCACTGTTTGGCAAGCACTTCGAGTGTATTTCTGCCATGAAAAGCTTCTCAGTGAAAACTCATCTGCCATGCAGCTGCCGTTCGAAGTCGGCTTATAACAAGTAGGTCCTGTTCCGTCAATTTCTAGGAAAAAATTAAAAGAAGCACAACGCAAATTGGAAAAGAAGTTCGGCTTAAAATCTCTTCGGAGGTTATTGCGCCTTACATTTATTTTTATTTATTTAGGAATAAAAAACATTGCTTAATAAAAATTGACACACGGCTGACAAAAAAAAAATATTCACGTTCTGTGAAGTGATAAAATGAAAATGAGTTTTCAAACATTTGAACAAATTTTTTTTTGAAATTGTTTTTCATTTTATCACTTCATAGAACGCGAATTGCCCTCCCTAAATATTCATTTCATCATGGCTTTAAGTAAACAATTTTTTACTTGTATTGAAAAAACTAATAAATAATAAAAAGATAATCTTTTGAAATTCAGCTCCTCATTTATGCTCTGCTAAGGCGGGTTTCCAAAATTTTCTGAGATATGGGGTTTTGTTGTTGTTGTTGTAGCGATAAGGTTGCTCCCCGAAGGCTTTGGGGAGTGTTATCGCTGTGATGGCCCTTTGCCGGCTACAGATCCGGTACGCTCCGGTACCACAGCTTCATTAAGGTGCTAGCCCGACCATCTCGGGAACGATTTATGTGGCCATATTAAACCTTCAGACCATCCCTTCCCTCCCCACCCCCAAGTTCCATGAGGAGCTTGGGGTCGCCAGAGCCTCGTATGTTAGTGATACAGGATTCGCCGCGGATAGGTGAGGTTGACAATTGGGTTTGAAGCTATATATTGCGCTGGCAACCTGAAGGGTTGTGATACACAGCCCCTTGAATCTGGTATTTTAGTCGCTTCTTACGACAGGCATACTTACCGCGGGTATATTCTGACCCCCTAACCCGCTGGGGGAATATGGCGTTTTCGTTGCCGCCAGCTGAGATATAGTGATAGTCCACGCCAGAAAGCTTTATTTCCTTCTGTCGGCGACCGTTTTTTTTTGTTTTGAAAGGGAGAGAAATTATTACTATTATTAAGAAATTACAACCGCAGCTCAATTTCTCTTTCAGAAACTAAAAATTTAAATGAAGATGAAGGCGCATAGAAAAATATATAACTAAAAAAATGTTTTTTATTTATATACAGAAAGGCAATTCTCTCAGTCTAGAAAAAGTATCAAACGTTAAAAATGTTCCACGTTTTCTAGACCAAATATACAACGCTCAGAGAATGCACCACTTACACTTGTAATATCCTTTTCATCTGATAAGGCATATAGCGCAAAAAGTTAAATATAAAATGTCTACATATTTTCTGAATTAAAAAAAGCACCATTTTTGGATTTTGCGTTGAAATTTCAGTTCCAACACTCATGTCACATTTATACTTAAGTATATGGTTACGAATATTAGCAAAACTAAGGAGTGCTGCCGTCTCTAAGCCGATGCTAAGCAGTGACGTGAATGCACATCAATAATTCAATCATTATGTATCTACATAAACGAAAAATAACTGCGTCTACATATATGTACCATGTACGTATACGAGCAGCGGAGAGTCAATGCACTAACATGCATATATCTGAGATACTCCTATAAGTATGCAATGAGAAAAACTATAAAATTGTGCAATTTTAGTTATAGCTGAGAAGTTTGTGAGCTCATGGACAATGCTAGTAGATTCTAGAAAATGCGAACGAGGAAACCAAAGAGTTTAAAAGGCGACAGATGTAGAGGCGCTGTAATTCAGTTTGATTTGAGTTGTCAAGCAGTTACGACTAAGACGATATCTAGCGAGCAATAGCAGCAGTATTATTTTGAAAGTCAATTTCATTTAAGCTATCAGTTTGGTTATTAAGCTATTCGTTGCACAGTTTGAGTGTTATTATGAAGTATTTTAATAAAGGGCATTTTTCCATTATTCAGTATTGGAGTTATTTATTCAACAGTTTAGTGCTTCGAACTTAGCAGAGGATTGCAAATAAGGGGATTTGCAGAAAATTCGTTACAATTGGTGTCAGAAGAGGAATTGTTGAATAAATTCCAGAGGACAACAAGGACATGGCAAAGTTCAGTGAATTGAAGATCCAGCAACTGAAAAAGGAGTTGGAGAACTGTGGATTAAATACAACCGGCAATAAGATCGAACTTCAAGCACGGCTAGGAGAGGTAATGGAGTCGCAAGGGATTGATGTGGACGAGCTTGTCTTTTATCCTGATGGGGACGAAGCAACAACAAAAATTGAAGAGAAAACCGAAAGATCGCAGACAGTTACGAGTACAGACTTGAACATGATATTGGCTGCAATAACTGCTCAAACATCGACAGTGGCATCTCAACTGGAATCGCAAGAAACACGCATAACATCTAAGATTGAAGCACAGGAGACGCGTATTTCCGAAATGTCGACACAGATTACATCCAAGATGGAAAATCAACTGGAAGAGCAAAAGACATATATGACATCTCAGTTGGCTGAGCAGTTGAAAGCACAGGAGGCACAGGAGATAAGGGTAACATCAAAGCTGGAAGCACAGGATACAAAAATTGTGCAGCTCGAGGACAAAATTGATGCCGAGATAGAAGCTTTGAGAGGTCGTATACAGGAGTTGCAAATGAATCGCCCAGCTGTTTCAGCGAGTAATCCAAAGGTAAAAACACCATCCTTTGACGGTTCTGTTCCTTTCCAGGTGTTTAAGATTCAGTTTGAGAAGACTGCAGCAGTGAACAACTGGAGTTCTGAAGATAAAGTTGCTGCACTATTCGTGGCATTGAAAGGATCTGTTGCTGAAATCCTACAGACTAGTCCCGAGGGAGAGCGGAACAACTACGAAACATTGATGAGCGCTCTAGAGAGGCGATACGGAAGCGAACACAGGAAGCAGATACACCAAATAGAGTTGCAAAACCGCTACCAAAAAGCTAATGAGATTTTGCAGGAGTTTGCGTCAGATGTCGAAAGGCTTGCACATTTGGCGAATGCCGACGCACCCGTGGAATACACCGAAAGGGTAAAAATTCAGAGCTTTATAAATGGCATACGGGACGTCGAAACGAAGCGAGCCACATACGCAAACCCAAAGCCAACATTTGCAGAAGCGGTATCACATGCATTGACTCAGGAAACTGCCTCACTATTGAGTAAACCAGCATACAAAGCTCATCGTGTGGAAGTGGAAAGACCGGATTGGGTAGACACAATTTTGGAAGCACTGAAGGGATCACAACAGAAGAATGCCGGAGTTATTAAATGTTTCAAGTGCGGCAACCCAGGTCATATTGCACGACATTGCAGCACCGGTCCCAATAGCTCCAACAATGTGGGTGGCCGTAAACGCAGAGCAGAAGGTGATGAGCAAATCTCCAAGACCACTCAATCGTTAAATTAAATCGAGTCAGCCGCAAGAGGCGACAGCTGGCTCCCGCAATTGAATGCCCCATAATCTCTATCTCGCAGATTGGAAGAAGATCGAGCAATCTTACTGTCGGAGGACATGTGGATGGAAAGGAACGTTTACTGACTGTAGATACGGGTGCATCCCATTCCACCATTCGATCAGATTTAGTCAACAAGAAGATAAGACCATTGCTTGGAGCAAGATTACGTACAGCCACGGGAGAGGACACCCAGGTAATTGGAGAAGTAGAATGTGAAGTAGCAATTGTGAACGTCACGGTACTACACAATTTTATAGTGGCAGGTATTGTTGATGAAATCATAATTGGAGTGGACTTCTTAATCAACCAAGGCATCAAGATCGATATGCAAAGCAAGACGATGCGATATAAGAACATGGATGTGCCACTTAATTTCGGCTACGAGAGAGGCTACAGCAGTAAACGAGTGCTGGTGGAAGAGAGTCAGCAAATACCACCAAAATCAGAAGCAGTCATCTGGGCAAAGGTTGATGGAGATTGTGGGACAAACACATTGTGGGTTGTCGAAGCAGCAAATAAATCAGCACTGAACATACTTGTAGGAAAAACCCTGGCTATGACAAAACAAGATGGACGTATTCCGGTAAGAGTACTCAATGAGTTCAAGCCACCATTCAACTTGACCAAAGGAGCTATTTTGGGAAGATGCCAAGAGGCCGAAATAGTTATTAACTGTGAACAGCTCCAGGAACACGTTTCATCTAGTAATACTGATCTTTCAAATGACATCACGGCATGGACGCAGGGGCTAAAGGAAGCCTATCAGAGTAAGGCAAAACAACTGCTCCTAAATTACGCGAACATATTTGACCAGGATGGTTCCAAACCAGGCCGCACCAATGTTGTGAAACATCAAATTGACACGGGAGATGCGAGGCCGATCCGTCAAGCTCCACGTAGTGTTCCACTGGCAAAGCGGGAAGTTGTGAGTCAAATCATACAAGAAATGAGCGACAGCGGCGTCATCGAACCATCAACTAGCCCATGGAGCTCACTTGTAAAGAAGAAGGATGGAAAAATAAGGTTTTGCGTGGACTACCGGAAGTTGAAAAACGTTGCGAAAAAGGATAGCTACCCATTGCCAAGAATTGACGACACTCTGGAAAGCGGCTATTGGCAAGTTATGGTGAAGGAGGAAGATAAAGAGAAAACAGCATTCAGTGTCGGTGATGTTCTTTGGCAATTTACAGTGATGCCTTTTGGACTTTGTAATGCACCAGCTACTTTTGAGAGACTCATGGACCAGGTACTGAAAGGACTACATTGGAAAACATGCTTGGTGTACCTGGACGACATCATCGTATTGGGCAAGAGTTTTGATGAACATCTTAAGAACTTGGAAGAAGTTTTCCAGAGAATAGCTGGCGCTGGTCTGAATTTAAGTCCCAAAAAGCGTACGCTGTTTAAAAAGGAAGTAAATTATTTGGGCCACAAGGTAACGACAAAAGGTGTCTGTACAGCGAATTAAAAGATAGAGGCAGTAAAGGATTGGCCAAGGCCATAGAATCTTCATGAATTGAGAAGTTTCCTTGGGCTGTGCACATATTACCGCCGATTTGTACCAAATTTTGCCAGAATAGCCCATAGTCTCCAAGAGCTAACAAGAAAAAATAAAGCTTTTGAATGGAAGAAGGAGCAAGAAGTAGCTTTCCAAACATTGAAAGAGCGGTTGTGCACTGCCCCAATGTTGACATACCCGATTCCAGGAGCAACGTTTATTCTAGATACAGATGCGAGCGGATATGCTATAGGAGGCGTTTTATCACAACTGGTCGATGGACAAGAGAAGGTAGTTGCATATTACAGCCGTTCAATTGGAAAACCAGAGAGGAACTATTGCGTTACACGGAGAGAGCTGTTGGCATTGGTAGAGTGCATTAAACATTTTCACAAATACCTCTACGGCCAGCGATTCCGTGTCAGGACAGATCACGCAGCGTTGAAGTGGCTTCTACAGTTCCGTAATCCCGAAGGACAATTGGCACGGTGGATCGAGCGACTACAAAGCTATGACTTTTCCATTGAGCATCGAAAAGGTAGTACCCATGGAAATGCTGATGCAATGTCACGAAGACCATGTAGTCTGGAATGCAAGCACTGCTCAAAGGCCGAGGCTAAAGAAGACATTATAGATGTCCGGCTAATGACTATAACGTGTACGGATGAATGGGACAAGGAACAACTAAGAAAGTGTCAGCTAGAAGATACAGATCTGTCACATGTTATGCAAGGGATCGAACGAAACGAAAGACCAAGCAGAGAGGAGATGTCAGCAGAGAGTCCCATTGCGAAGTCATTTTGGGCACAGTGGAACAGTTTAGAATTGATATCCGGTTGCTTGAATCGAGTATGGGAGAGTGAGGATGGTCAATGCAAGAAGAAACTGATAGTTGTTCCCAGGAAGAGGATTCCTGACGTGCTCAGCGAGCTGCACAGTGGTCCAAGTGGAGGTCATCTTGGAATCACGAAGACACTCGAGAAAATTAAGCAGAGATTCTACTGGGTTGGTTGCCGTCAGTCGGTCACCGAGTGGATTGCCAACTGCGAGGTATGCAACAGAGCGAAAGGGCCCAAAACCCGAAGTCATGGCCAGATGAAGCATGGTATATTTCCTACTAGCAACCGCGGAAACAAATACGTACTGGTGGTTATGGATTATTTCAGTAAATGGCCAGAGGTATACCCAATCCCAAACCAAGAAGCAGAAACAGTAGCAGAAGTGGTTAAAAATGAATGGGTTGCAAGGTATGGTGTACCAATGGAGTTACATTCTGACCAAGGCAGGAATTTTGAATCAGCTGTGTTCCAAGAAATGTGCAAGAAGTTGGGCGTTCGAAAAACACGGACAACTGCATTGCATCCTCAGTCCGATGGTATGGTTGAACGCTTCAATAGTAGTAGACAAGTACCATAAGGACTGGGGTACACACATATCATTATTCTTGATGTCCTACCGATCGGAAGTACATGACACAACGGGCCAAACTCCCGCAAAGGTAATTTTTGGCAATGACCTTCGACTGCCAGCTGATTTGAAGTATGGGATAGATGCCGATGCGGAGAGGAATGTCAAGAAATCCACTGGTGTCTTGGAAGAAGAGTTGAGAGAGATACACGATCTGGTAAGGCAACGAGCAAAGATTATGAGTGACAAGATGAAAGCGAGGTACGATAAAGCAATTAATTCGGAAGGGCTTCAGGAAGGAGATTTGGTGCTGCTATACAACCCACAACGAAAAAAGGGTTTGCCCCCGAAATTGCAGTGTAACTGGGAAGGCCCATACAAAGTTGTAAAACGGATCAGCGATGTAGTGTACCGCATGCAAACCATTGGCAAACCACGAACCAAAATGAAAGTGGTTCATTTGGAGAGGCTAGCAGCGGTTAAATCGAGAGATTTGTCTAATCGGGACGATCAGACTTAGGTGGAGGGCAGTGTTACAACTATTAGCAAAACTAAGGAGTGCTGCCGTCTCTAAGCCGATGCTAAGCAATGACGTGAATGCACATCAATAATTCAATCATTATGTATCTACATAAACGAAACAATAACTGCGTCTACATATATGTACCATGTACGTATACGAGCAGCGGAGAGTCAATGCACTAACACATGCATATATCTGAGATACTCCTATAAGTATGCAATGAGAAAAACTATAAAATTGTGCAATTTTAGTTATAGCTGAGAAGTTTGAGAGCTCATGGACAATGCTAGTAGATTCTAGAAAATTCGAACGAGGAAACCAAAGAGTTTAAAAGGCGACAGTTGTAGAGGCGCTGTAATTCAGTTTGATTTGAGTTGTCAAGCAGTTACGACTAAGACGATATCTAGCGAGCAATAGCAGCAGTATTATTTTGAAAGTCAGTTTCATTTAAGCTATCAGTTTGGTTATTAAGCTATTCGTTGCACAGTTTGAGCGTTATTGTGAAGTATTTTAATAAAGGCCATTTTTCCATTATTCAGATTGGAGTTATTTATTCAACAGTTTAGTGATTCGAACTTAGCAGAGGATTGCAAATAAGAGGATTTGCAGCAAATTCGTTACAATATTTGCTTTTCAAATATATGCATGTATATGGGTCAAGGCGAATTCAGTACCAGGTGTTGTTATCCGAACAGCTTGTTGCAAGGCGAATTCAGTACCAGGCATATATGTAATACTCCTATATTGCTAATAGAAAATGCTCGCAATGTGTTTTGAATTCGAAATCAAAACAATACAGCCTATAAAATGTTTGTGATTGTAGCAGCATAAGTGTGACAAGAAAAAATTTAAATTTAGGTACATTCGACTATTGAATACAAAAACAAAAACGTTTAAACAGCAATATATCGGCACTCTGATGTTTGGGAATGTACCTAACCTTTTGTAGCAATATAGGAGTATTACATATATGGTACCAGGCAAGGCGAATCTATACCAAGAGGTGTCAAAGCGAAAATAATCAAGAAGAAGCAATCAGCTGTTGGGATAACAACACCTGGTACTGAATTCGCCTTGGTACCAGGTATTATTATCCCAACATCCAAGGCGAATTCAGTAGAGGAGGTGTTATCCCAACAGCTGATTGCTTCTTCTTGATAATTTTCCATACAAAGCCTTGTACAACAATATGTCAGTTAATCGAAATCAATGAAAATTTTCTTTTGACTTGCCATTCTTCTGCACGACGAATTTGTTGAATTCGCTTTGCCACCACCTGGTATGGATTCGCTTTGCCAACAGCTGATTGCTTCTTCTTGATTATTTTCCATACAGCGCCTTGTAGATTCGCCTTGGATTTGAGTAAAGCAAATGTAGAAGCCGTAGAAAATTTTTCACTAATGTATTTTGTTGTTAAGTGTAGAAAACTTTTGACTGTACAATGAAAAATTTTCTACGTTTTCTATGGTTTCTAGACAAAGAGAATACCCCTAACATAATGTAAAAGCTATTTTCTTATTTAACTTCGCCTTTTTCTGTTTTTAATTTACATATAATTTATTTTATTTTACTTTTGTGTTATTATTCAGTTCTGTTCATAGCATAAGGTCCAGACTAGACCTTGGCGAGTAGCGGTGCCTTTCGGGAGGTTAGGTTGAACTAGGCGTTACCAGAATTCGTTTGACGACCAAACGAAGAACGTCAATAAGGTACCAGGACTTATGTTATAGATTAGATTAACTCCGCCCTCTTGGCTAAACTTAGAAATTTTCTAGGACCTAGCTTAATTGCTGCCTCGCGATCTGGAAACTCTACCGCCCCTAAAAGCTGGAACCTTGACCTGGCGAGCAATGCAGATCATATGCAAATCCTGCCTCCCTTTGATCTCTCCCAACCGAATTGGGACGTCTAGTGAGCGCTGCACCCTCCTTTGCCAACTCATCGGCCTTTTCGTTACCTTCTATCTCTTTCTGACTGGGAGCCCAGTATAGATGCATTGTCACGCCTGAGCGAAGTTTTTCCAATGCTTCTTTGCCTTCCAGGACACTTCTTGATGAAGTTCTGTGTGAGATTATTGCCTTTTGTGTGGCTGTTGAACCGCCTAAGCAATTGGTTGATAACAAGCGTCCACAGCATTGATGATAAAACCCCACCCTGTGGCGCTCCCCTGTTTACAGGTTATGTTGGTTCGCATAATATAGAGCCGTAGCTAAACATGGATCCGATCCAATTTGTTAAGGCCGGATGAACTTCAATCGCGTTGAAACTGTTCAAGAGAAACATTGTACAAAATATCTAGGAATCATTTTAGACAGTAAGTTGTCGTGGAAGCTCAACGTGGAGGAGAGAGTGAAGAAGGCCTCGACGAAACTTTATGCATGTAAAAGAATGTTGGGGTGTACGTGGGGTCTATCACCCCACGATTGTAATTCCTATCCTATACTATGTAGTTCTTGTGTGGTGGTCGATCGCAACAAAAGAGTGCCTTCGTCCAAAAATTAGTGGGGGTATGCAGGCGGCTATCAATGCTAGGTATTACGGGAGCCCTGACCCCAGCGGGTTAGTGGGTCAGAATATACCCGCGGTAGGTATGCTTGTCGTAAGAGGCGACTAAAATACCAGATTCAAGGGACTGTGTAGCGCAACCCTTTCAGGTTGCCAGCGCAATATATAGCTTCTTCAAACCCAATTTTCAACCTCACCTATCCGTGGCGAATCCTGTTTCACTAACAGACTAGGCTCTGGCGACCACAAGCTCGTCATGGAACTTGGGGGTAGGGAGGGAGGGATGGCCTGAAAGTTTAATGTGGCCATATAAATCGTTCCCGAGATGGTTGGGCTAGCACCTTAATGGTGCTGTGTTACCGGAGCGTACCGGATCTGTATCCGGCAAAGGACTATCATATCGATAACACTCCCCAAAGCCTTCGGGGATAAACCTTATCGCTACAACAACAACAACAACAACGGGAGCCCTGAAAACAACCTCGACGGCTGCACTGTATGCCATTCTGCACATTCCACCTGTAAACCTGGTGGCGAAGAACAGAACGCCAACAACTGCAAGAGCCTCCATAAAGATGGAAGGTTGGCGCAGGCGCGCTAAATTGGCAGACGAGGTGATACACGTGTCCAGTAAGTGTTTTTCAGGCGGAAGTAATAGCCGTCACTACAGCAGTAGAAAAACTAGAGAAAAATAGCTTAAACTGTAGCCACGTCAATTTTTATATTTACAGCTAAGAAGTAATAAACATTTCTCATGGCCCAACGTCTGAAGGTGTGTTAGAATGTACGCAATACTGGAAAGAATCGGTATAGGGAGAAATATTCATCTATATACATTTATCATAAACAAAGCACCGGGTGCACTCGGATTTATTAAAAGATGGGCTAAATAATTTGATGATCCTTATCTAAACAAGACCCTTAACATATCATTTGTATGCCCAATAATTGAGTAATGTGCGTGTATTTGGTCTCCGGGATATACAAATCATATAGATCGAATTTAATCTATACAGAAGCAGTAGCTAATCTTCGCATTGCGTGGCCTTAACTGAGAATCAAGTCTTCATCTTCCGCCATGTAGAGAGAGATTTTTTCTCATTAGTTTACCAACTTTAGAGAATATAAGAAGATTACTCGGGGTAATGTTCCTTCATAAACTGACTATCGCTGAGATAGATTCCACTGACCTTGTGAGCAGACTAAATTTTCCTGTTCCTGTGATAACTTCTAGACACAATGTACTATTACATTTACCCATTCTCCTGCAAAATTTTGCGAAATATAGCCCTCTACGCAATTAGCGCTCGCGCTATAATGAACCGTACAGCTGTATTAGTTTTGAGTATTCGCTTGCTACTATCCGTAAGGAAATACTCTCGCGTCTGGCATGATATTTTTCAAGCTTTTTTAAATATCTAGTTAAAAAAGATATAAGCAATCAAATGTATTGATTAAAATTTAAGTTCTTTATTTAATTTGATTGTTTTTATAGCCGCTGTACTTATACACAGGGTATTATAACTTTGATTGGAGAACGGTTGGTTGTACAGGTATAAAGGAATCGAGATAGATATAGACTTTCATATATCAAAATCATCAGTATCGAAAAAAAATTTGATTGAGCCATGTCCGTCCGTCTGTCCGTTAACACAATAACTTGAGTAAATATTGAGATATCTTCACCAAATTTGGTACACGAGCTTATCTGGACCCAGAATAGATTGGTATTGAAAATGAGCGAAATCGGATGATAACCGCGCCCAGTTTTTATATTTGTATATAACATTTTGCAAAACAAAAAAACGTGATTAAATATATAAAAGATTTTTAAAAGGGTCGTGGACGAATAAAATAATGTTATATCTGGGTGTGGCACCGCCCCTTTTATGACTAAGCAATTTTCTGTTTCGGGAGCCATAACTCGAAGAAAAATTTACATATCGTAACAAAATTGGGTACACATATTTTCCATATAGCAAGAAGTATTTCTAGTAAAAATGGATAAGATTGGTTAAAAAGGGTCGTAGGCAAAAATCTTAGCGAAAAATAGTTTTGTACCAATCGTATTGTTATTGCTCTGTTATATCTTTATTTTAAAATAAACAGTAGGGAAATCCCCATATCTGAAGGAGAACTGCATTATTACCCGCTTAAGGTCATTGGTGTTAGGCTCTGTATCCTTTTTGCTTCTTTTAAACGAAAATTAGTTCAGAATAGAACCATATGTATATGTATTATTTCGCAGCCTTGTAGCGCTATTAAGCACACAAAACACAACAACAGCATTTCAAGTGTACAGCTGGGTAGGTAATGTTCGGTTTCTTAGACTCCCTTACTTGTTAATATAGTTTTTAATCTAAATTTTGTTTTTAAACTTATATTTGTTTTCTTGTTATTTATATTGTCTAGGCGGCCGCCGTGGTGTGGTGGTAGCTTTCTCTGTCTACTACACGGAAGATCCTGGGTTCACGCCCCGGCAAAGCACCATCAAAGTTTTAGAAACAAGTTTTTTCAATTAAAAGAACATTTTTCTAAGCGGGGTCGCCTCTTGGCAGTGATTTGGCAAGCACTCCGAGTGTATTTCTGCCATGAAAATAATCTCAGTGAAAACTCATCTGCCTTGCAGATGCCGTTCGAAGTCGGCATAAAATATGTAGGTCCCATCGCGCCAATTAGTAGGACAAATTGAAAGGAACACGACGCAAATTAGAAGAGAAGCTCGGCTTAAAATTTCTTCGGAGGTTATCGCGCCTTAAATTTTTTTTGTCTCAGGAGTCGATCGTTTTGTGCCTGTACCGTAGACGTCCCAATTAGATTGGACGAGATTAAAACAAGCGAGGGCTGCACACTATCGGCCAAGCAAAACAGGCGTGGAACCAACCGCTGGGCTGCAAAATGTCGAGGATCATGTGCAGGTCTTACAATATTAGATTAAAAAAATTACTCTTATCATTGAAAATAGGTGACTTTAGGCGTATGATGGGTACTCTGACTGGACACTGCTTTCTAGCGCACATGCTTTCCTCACGGAACGACGAGTTCAACCTAACCTTACCTCTTTTAATAGCATTATTTTATTTTAATTTTAATTTACCTTATCTTCTTTTATCTTGATTGAATTTAAGCATTTTTATTAGTTTTGTTATTTTTTATTTAAATTTATTTATTTTATTTTCTTTTATTGTAGTTTTCTTAATTTATTTTTATTTTCATTTCTTTTATTCCTCACCAGGCAGCTTGTCGACGGTGTGATCTTTGTGGCTGAGCGGCTTTGGAGCTCGCATCTACCCGGTTTAACCTCTTAGGAGGGCGGTGGGATGTCCGTGATCAGCAACAGCCAACCCCCCTATTAGATGGCTTGCAGCCATAAGATATATTCGGCTGTATTCCAACGGAGCCTCCCAGACACCGGGCTACCTCGGGAAGAAACGATGTCCTGACCACAGTAAGGGGCGCTTCTGTGGCGAACATTTTTCTTCCCCATGGGCCTTATTTCCTTACAATTTTTACTTTGACTCAGATTCATGCTGGGCGTTATTAGTTGATGTCCTATTAAGATTATAGGGCGTAGTAGCAATGCCTACTCACTTCTGACAACTGTTTCTGCGGAAACGGGTGGGACATACTTCATTCTTGACTTATTTGGCAATTCACAAGGTCTCCTATTCGCCGTACTATGTTTAATGAAATCTTATATAGGAAACCATGGAAACCACTCAAATCTTAAACTTTTACATGAATACGACACTCTTGTGAATTTCGCAATTAATTTTTAATTTATGAAATTTTAAAGGGTATATTGGTATTCGAAAGTTGTAGCTGTATTGGTGGTTTTGGCTAGCGTTGGTGTGCAGGTAATTGAGTTGCTCTTACAGGATGCTAAACCTTTTTTTTTTATTTGTAAAACTGCATGGACTAAGTATTCGAACCAAGGGGTGCGTTTTCATCGTTCTTGAGGGCAGTAGTAGAAGTAGGCATTACTTAGAAAAAAAACAAGTGAGGCGGTGTTTGAGTGCGAGGAGCTTTAGACGCTGACCAATAGGAACAAAATCCAAAAATTCTACAAAAAAGTCCGGCGAATTATAGAATGTTTAAAGACAAAATTTAGTCACAAGAGCACATGCTTGAGTGTCCTCTAAGATTCTAAGACTATCTGGCGCATTGTGGAAAGATTGAAGCCCAAAGTCAACGAACCGATTGTACTTTAATAGTGCGGCATCAGACCTGGTAAATCTATGTATTATCGGCCAAACTTGCACGATACATCATACCCTAGAGAAGACTCGCGATAAGATAATCACTACGCACCGTCTTTTCATTGACTTCAACTCAGTTTTGATAGTGCTGAAGCCACAAGTCCCTCCTTGTATACTGATATTTTGACTTGAAGTTCACTGCAAAGCTAATAAAGCTTTACCAAGTGACGTGGAACAACATCCCAGCTCCGTAAGGATAGGACCACTTTGAGCTTTATCTGGATTGGATAAAGACGAAGTACTTACTGTCATCAAAGATTGAATCGGTATTAGCGCTGTTACAGCCACGTTGAGGGATATAAATTCGTGGTTGTGAAGGACATAGTACGCAGACATGGGCATACTGCAAGGAAAAAAACCAAAAGGCTGGCTAGGCAAAGTTATGAGGATAAAAGAAGCTTTGGATCAAAGAGTATTTCTATCTACTCCGTATTGAAATGCAAAGGAAGAGGGCGACCTACACTTATTTGGTCTTCCGATTGGCGTCAGCTGCCCCGAAATGAGGATATTTGGCATGACTTGATACGCAATTACCAAAATCACGTAGGCAGTTAAACGCCAGTTAAAAATTGGGTACGTCGTTGTAACAGCATCAAAGTTGCCAGGTTTAAGGCCCAAAGAATGTAGCATCAAGAAATGCTTCAGAAAAAGTTTTTAAAATAGCGTATCTACTTGTTTCCGGGCATCAAACCCTCCCAGTATATAAAGATGTTCTGGGGCGAATTGTCCAACAAAAAATGTGCTCTCAAGGAAGTTACTTGCATGAAGGGTGAAACTAGCTAAGCTTTCAACACGAATTAGCAAACATTTGTCAGCAACCTGCGGAAACAGCGGTTTACTTTCATTATGCAATGAATACCCAGGTGTTCTCATCCCGTTGACGTGATCCCTTACTCTGACAAGATCGGCGTCCATATTTATACTCAGCTGAGCAGAGCTCACAGAGTATATTAATTTTGTTCGCATAACGGTACCCTGTAATAACGGCATAAACTAATCGAGATAGATGTGGCAGCACTTCGATTACCAACGAGTTCAATACAACTCTTCAGAGATGTACCATTGGAAAATAAAAAATTCCGATCTGGCATCCCTAGAAATTTTCATCATTCCTTTTTCTTGCGAACAACCAACCTGATCGGACGTGCTTGCTGATACAAAAATCTGAACATCGATATAAAACAATTCATTTCTTTAAGTTTTAAGTTTGTTTAATTAAATAAAGTTAGTAAAAACTTTAATCGTTTAAACTTTGTCATTTTACCGAATTTTGCGAGGTAAACTCAACAAACCTCCAAACTGGTGACCCCGACGTGATCGGCAAGCACGTGCAGCGCAAGAATACATCTTTAACTACATATTAACGTAAGTAATTCAAAATGGTGGGAAATGGTGTACCAGCGGCGATTGCACCAGCTCAAACACAAAATGCGTCAGAAACGACAGCTCCGGCGAATTCCGTTGCATTAGTATACGCGCGCCTGCCAATTCCACCAATGGCAAGCACAAACATAGAGGCATGGTCTACCTCTATGGAATTTTGGTTCACAGCTTCGGGCATCACTGCTGATAAGCAGAAAACTTCAACAGTACTAGCAGCTCTGGATCCCAATGTTTTAAGCCAATTGTGTGACGTCATCACAGCTCTACCACAAAACGACAGATTCGACTTTGTCAAACAAAAAATCATCGAGCATTTTGCGGACAGTGGACAGCGGCGGCTTAATTGTGTCTTATCTGAACTACCACTTGGCGATAAAAAGCTTGGTAAGAAATTCGACAAACTCACAATACGTTCACGATCCCGTAGCCGCAGGCGAACACACTCTCGACACAATTCAAAGGCTCGCGACCGTACTGATACCTCACGAAAATCATCAACTTCCCAAGACTGTTGGTATCACCAAAAATATGGTAGCAATGCCAAAAAATGTCGTAGTCCTTGTCGTCATGGCAAGCACACCCAATCAATAACGTCAGAATCTTCTTGACTGTCAAAGCGCGTGGCAGGTTGCAACGAAGGACCTGTCATCGAACGCAACGTACTTCGTCTACAAGTACACGAACGACAAACCGGGAAAAAGTTTCTCGTTGACACTGGTACTGATGTATCCGTGCTTCCCATAACCTCAAAATTATACGACATCCGACCAACGGCCACAAAATTGTACGCAGCAAATGGTTCTGCCATTAAGGTTTTTGGAGAAAGGCGAATTAGCCTGGACCTTGGGTTGCGTCGAGATTTTCCCTGGTCCTTTATTATCGCTGACGTAACAACGCCGATAATCGGCGCTAACTTTATTCGATTTTATGATTTGCTAATCGATATGCGCCGCAACAGGCTCATCGACAATTTAACCAAATTAAAATCATCCGTAACTGCTCCAACGTTGTGTAAGGCTACTGAGATTAAGACGTTCGACACAACAGGCCCATTCGCTGATCTTCTCTCCGAATTTTCTCAAATCACGAAGCTTGCACCTCACGGTTCTTTAACAAAATCAACAGTCGTCCATCGTATTTTGACTACAGGTCAGCCAGTCTTTTCTAGACCACGACGTCTTGCTCCCGACAAGCTCGTAGCCGCACGTTACGAATTCAACTTCCTGCTAAAGGCAGGCATTTGTCAACCCTCCAGTAGCAACTGGTCCAGCCCGCTACATATGGTGCGAAAGAATGATGGCACTTGGAGGCCTTGCGGCGACTATCGCGCGCTCAATGCTCAAACGTTACCTGACAGGTACCCATTACCGTTTCTAACCGATTTCATGTGCAATTTACGAGGCAAGACAGTTTTCTCGAAGATCGACCTACAACGTGCATTCCACCAAGTTCCGATTCACGAGGATGATATACCGAAGACCGCTATCACTACGCCATTCGGGATGTTCGAATTTAAGTTTATGACCTTCGGCCTCTGCAACGCCGCGCAGACCTTCCAAAGGTTGATAAATGAATTCTTGCGTGGCCTCGACTACGTATTCCCTTACATCGATGACATCTGCATCGGTTCTTCGTCGCTCGAACAACATAAAAAAGATTTACGCGAAGTATTCAAACGCCTTCGGGATAATAATTTGGCAATAAACGTTTCAAAGTGCGAATTTGGTAAAAAATAACTCAGATTTTTGGGACATCTCGTCGACGCGAAAGGCATCCGTCCTCTACCCGAGCGCATAGTAGTTATTCGCGATTATCCCAAGCCGGCAGTAGCAAAAGAGCTAAAATGTTTCATCGCAATGGTAAACTTCTACCGCAAGTTTTTACCCAACGCCATTGAGTACCAGTCACATCTGCAACAACTCATTACAGGCAATAATAAAAACGATCGTACCATTATTAAATGGAACAAGGAAGCCGAAGCTGCGTTTGATAGTTGCAAATCCGAGTTGGCAAACGCGACACTGTTAGTTCATCCGTCATCCAGCGCAGAATTAGCACTCCATGTTGATGCATCAGATACAGCCGTGGGAGCTGCATTACATCAAATTGTAGACGGGGAACTTCAACCTCTCGGGTTTTATTCCAAAAAACTGACGAACTCACAACGCAAATATAGTACATACGACCGCGAGCTCACAGCAGCATATCAAGGTATGTGTCATGGTTGAAGGTCGCAAATGCCATATCGTCACCGATCATCGACCGCTAGTATACGCTTTCCGTCAAAAGCTAGAAAAAGCTTCACCTCGTCGAGTAAGGCAATTGGACTTCATCGGCCAATTCACGACCGACATCCGACACATACCCGGCTCTGAAAACTCCACAGCAGACCTGCTCTCACGCATACAATTAGTCGGCCAGGAGATTGACTACGTAAAGGTTGCAGCAGCGCAGCAAGCTGATTTACATTTACAAACGCTTCTTAACGAACCAGGTACGAATAGTAATTCACTTAAACTAAAGTATTTGATATTCCTAACAGCACGGCGAAACTCGCATGTGATACCTCAACATCGAACATTCGCCCTTACATACCACACGAATTTCGTACGCCATTGTTGGCGAAGATTCACGGCTTATCGCAACCAGGCATTCGCTCAACCATCAATCTCATGTCTGAAAGGTTTGTTTGGCCAGGCATAAGGAAAGATACAACAATATTCGTTCGAAACTGCGAATCATGCCAAAGATCGAAAATCCATCGACACACAACATCTGCACCAGCGAGCTACGTACCGCCACAAAAACGTTTTGCGCATGTAAACATTGACATTGTTGGTCCGTTCACTCTATGCGAAGGACAACGCTATTGCCTAACAAGGATTGACCGCTTCACTCGCTGGCCAGAAGCAGCACCGATTCCAGACATGTCCGCTGAGTCGGTCGCCAAAGCACTCATTTCGCATTGGATTTCGCGATTTGGCGTTCCAGCAAGAATCACTTCAGATCGTGGTCGGCAGTTCTATTCTGCTGTTTTCACCGAGTGGATGAGTACGATTGGTACCGTTCACCTTCGCACAACACCATTCCACCCGCAGTCCAACGGCATTATTGAAAGATGGCATCGAAGTTTTAAAGCTGCCATACTTTGCCTCGACCCGAACAGGTGGGTGCATCACTTGCCATCGATTCTACTTGGCCTTCGTGCAGCTTACAAGCCCGACATACACGCAAGCCCAGCTATGCTTGTTTATGGTTCATCGTTACGACTACCAGGCGAATTTTTCCAAACTACTAATACGAAACAAGTAACTCAGGATATGGTATCGCAATTTCGGTCATCAATGCAAAAAATCCGTCCGACAACAACAACACACCATTCATCGCCCAAAATGTTTGTGTCACCTGCATTACATTCTGCGTCTCACGTTTTCGTTCGGAACGATTCGATCCGCCCATCGCTAACGCATCCGTACGACGGACCTTTCCGAGTCATTAAGAGATCGCCAAAATTTTACAAACTCCTCATACAAGGACGACACAACAACATAAGCATTGATCGCCTAAAGCCCGCATTCTTAGCCAGCGACGACTATGAAAATTCAAGCCATACTCATGAGACGGAAACATCGACGAATACACCCGAGCCCATTCCTACGGCAAGGGATAGTATATAGCCAGAAGAGCTTTCGGATACACCGGACCCCATCTCAACGACAAGCCACGTTCCTCCTGAACATGATCGAATGGAGGCACCGCCTCCTGTATCGACGAAATCTACGCGTTGTGGCAGGCAAGTAAATTTTCCTTTACGATACCGGTAGTTTCGTCTAGGCGGGGAGTATTGTGGCAGCACTTCGATTACCAACGAGTTCAATACAACCCTTCAGAGATGTACCATTGGAAAATAAAAAATTCCGATCTGGCATCCCTAGCAATTTTCATCATTCCTTTTTCTTGCGAACAACCAACCTGATCGGACGTGCTTGCTGAAACAAAAATCTGAACATCGATATAAAACAATTCATTTCTTTAAGTTTTAAGTTTGTTTAATTAAATAAAGTTAGTAAAAACTTTAATCGTTTAAACTTTGTCATTTTACCGAGTTTTGCGAGGTAAACTCAACAAACCTCCAAATATATATAGACTTCTATATATCAAAATGATCTGGACGAAAAAAGAAATTCATTTAGCCATGTCCGTCCGTCCGTCCGTAAACACGATAACTTCAGTAAATTTTGAGGTATCTTGATGAAATTTGGTATGTACGTTCCTAGGCGCTCATCCCGTATCGCTATTAAAAATGGACGAAATCGGATTATAACCACGCCCACTTTTTCGATATCGAAAATTTCGAAAAACCGAAAAACTCGATAATTCATTACTAAGGACGAATAAAGCGATGAAACTTGGTAGGTAGGTTGACCTTATGACGCAGAATAGAAAATTACTAAAATTTTGGACAATGGGTGTGGCACCGCCCACTTTTAATAGAAGGTAATTTAAAGGTTTTGCAAGCTGTAATTTGGCAGTCGGTGAAGATATCATGATGAAATTTGGCAGGAACGTTACTCCTATTAATATATTTGACCCGGTCAATAGCCACCTTTTCATAGATCGGGTCACATATGTGTACTAAATAAAAATTAGCAAAATCGGATAACGAACACGCCCACTTAAAAAAATAATGATTTTAAAAGTCAAATTTTAACAAAAAATTGAATATCTTTACAGTATATACGTAAATTATGTCAACATTCAACTCCAGTAATGATATGGTGCAGCAAAAAACAAAACTAAAAGAAAATTTCAAAATGGGCGTGGTTCCGCCCTTTTTCATTTAATTTGTCTAGAATACTTTTAATGCCATAAGTCGAACAAAAATTTACCAATTTTTGTGAAATTTGGTAAGGGCATAATAGCTTCTATGACGATAACTGTTTTCTGTGAAAATGGGCGAAATCGGTTGAAGCCACGCCCAGTTTTTATACACAGTCGACCGTCTGTCTTTCCGCTCGGCCGTTCATACGATAACTTGACCAAAAATCGATATATCTCTACTACACTTATTTCACGTACTTATCTGAACTCAATTTATCTTGGTATTAAAAATGGGCGAAATCCGACTATGACCACGCCCACTTTTTCGATATCGAAAATTTCGAAAAATGAAAAAAAAATGCCATAATTCTATACCAAATACGAAAAAAGGGATGAAACATGGTGATTGGATTGGTTTTTGTGACGCAAAATATAACTTTAGAAAAAACTTTGTAAAATGGGTGTGACATCTACCATATTAAATAGAAGAAAATGAAAAAGTTCTGCAGGGCGAAATCCAAAGTCCTTGGAATCATGACAGGAATACTGTTCGTGGTATTACATATATAAATAAATTAGCGATACCCGACAGATGATGTTCTGGGCCACCCTGGTCCGATATTTCGAAAACGCCTTCACATATACTACTAAGGTTCACTCCCTTTTTAAAACGCTCATTAATACCGTGAATTTGATACCCATATCGTACAAACACATTAGCTATCATCCGGTGGCAAAATCCTGAGCCAGATAAATAATTTTGCATGTAAATGCAACAACAACGATTTGAGTCAGATAAATCCAGATAGAAGTCTGGTTCAATTTGTGAGCCAGATAATTTGTTAATTACTTCTTTTTAGGTTGGAAACGCGGCCTTTAATATACCTACTTTTTCAAAAATAGATGTCGCTGCTTTGCCTTTCGCTGTATGAGTTAAATGAAAAATAGCAGCGACATCTGCCTATCACATTTCACGTCTGCGAAAATTTCACGACATCTGCTTCTCAAGTCTCTCAATGATCCAGAGCATTCCCGTGAGAATTGAGCGTGAGCCGGAGCTGTAAAACTCACTGAAAGACGGCAATTATAGAGTCACCCCTGGGGCCCTATTCAGTAACTATGAGTTTTGAAATGTACGTTTTTATTTCATACAAATTATATGAAGAAAAACTGTACATTTTAAAACTCACAGTTACAGTTAATAGGGCCCCTGGTCCACCTTTATGGCGATATCTCGAAAAGGCGCTGGAGGTAGTAAAATGCAAAAGGCGAAAGGGTGAGGTGACAAAAGTGTATAAAAAAAATTAGAATCTACCTTTTTGATGCCTTAGTATTTGGGTCAGGCAAGAGACTCTTGGCTAAACAATAATTTCTAGGCGTCCCCTAGAAATCTAACGGAGCCACTTTTGCCACCAAGACCTAGTTTAGAAAATATGTACCGATTTAAGGATTTTAGCTTTATGAAAATGATTAAAACAACGTTCTTTTTTTATACAATAGTCTTTGCCATTTTTTTTTTATTTTAAAATGCAAATTTTTTATGTTTTTGCATCCTCAATTTTTTGTTTAAATGCTTAATTCTAAAAAATATTCGGCATCTAAAAAAAACTTTTTAACATCTTCTTCCAAGTGTATATCTTTGCATAGCTCTAGCAAATTTGGTTCTAATCCTTAAAAAAAAGAAAAATTCATTGACGTTCAACATCAAAAGGGCAGCAAATGGCACGTCTTGCTTGACAGCTTCTCATTTGAGAAAAGTGTGAACGCCGGGTTACTTAAAAAAAAAAGGAAATAAAAAAATCGACTTCTGCCGCCTTTTCCAATCAATTTTTTTATAAACTATATACATATGCCGGTACAAGAATTTTTTAGATAAAAATATTAAAGTAACTTTATATTCTCAACGGTTCGAACAAATTTTGCAGAAAACTGATTTTCTTTCAGGGAATTTGTACGAAAAATGTAGCAGTTTATTGCTTTTGTAATACACGTAAACAGAGGCAAAATAGAACTGCTGAAATAGTGAGGTTATGTGATAGACATCACCTCTATTATTGCACTGTTTGCTTTAATGTATTCCTTTGTAGATACTTTTATTATTAAATCATTGAAATTAACCATATAAACTTATTTCTGAGATTCGCTGACTTATTTATTTCTATGAAATCACTTATAGAAACGCCATTGCAATATTTGAATTTAAAAAAATGCATGGTTTCGAGGCCAAAAAAGCAATACAGCTGATGTTTTCGTGCTTACTATGCTAGACGAAATATTCCGAGCACGAACTTGCAACTTCCCAGCCAAATTGAATGCCATGAACTCTCTCGTTAAAATGTTTTTGTTAAAATTTTTGCTGGCCGAATACAGCCTATTTCTGCCTTGTAAAGTTCAACAACAAAAATTCATTTGGTATCCTACATATGTGCATGAAGCTCGATCCAAACTCCTTGGATTTAATTCGAGCCCATAAATTATTGTTTTGACTCGACTCGTTTGTAGAATTGTATTAAAAATCAAAAACCCGTAGTTTCATTTTCAATTCAACTCATAAAAACCAGTATTTTTAAACAGGGTTGCAAATGGTTTAGGTAGAGAAAATGAAACGCCCATTTGACGCCAATCTATGAGCATGCGAAGAATGGTGGAACGCAAGTAGATATGTATGTACATATTTAGAATCCAGTACTTTTTAAATTTTGAGAAAGGATACCTGACAATGCAGGAACATCCTTTTTTAACATAAAATCGTTACTGCTTCCTATTGTTTATATACACACGCTACGGTATTTTTTTAAATGTTTTAAATCGAATATTTTCCCATTATTTTTCTTTAATACATACATATGCACAGCTCAATGGTATCGACATACAATTCACGATGTTTCGTTCGCTCGTCCATTTGGTGATTTTTTTTTCATCAGTACACGAAACGATAGAAAGTTGAAACAGAAATGAAAAAACGTCATAGCATTGCGATCACATAAAAGTTCATTTGGACACAAAAAGTAATTTTTTTATTTGATAATCCTTTAATTTAGTGAAATACATGTGACTATTTCAAAGTAAATAATGTTGGAATAGTTGAATTCATGTGAGCATTATTAGTTATGCAATATTAGCCGGTGTGGATGGTAATATACAAATGCTTTAATTCGTGTTTGTGCATTGTATGTGTGAGGGTGTGTGTACCAAAATATGGTGGCGGTATTGAATTCTTTAGCAATTAACCAGCAAAGTTGAGCATCAGAGTTTACGATTGTCATATTCACATTGTTTGAATTGAATGGTTTTAACCAGAGAACGTATAACTTTCATTGCCATACATATGCAATGCCCTGTTGGTGAGTGTGTTTTCCTTATCGATATTTTCATGTGTACAACTAATATCTGTTGTAACTAAAAAGCCAGTTTATTTAGATTAAACAGCTGTTGGCACTGCTTTACCTAAGTGGGTGGTAGATACAATTTTGGTAATAGTCTAGTTGAGGGGTCGACTGCTAATACGCTACCAAAAATATCGAGAGAGGTGTCAAACGACGCGTATTAATCTCGAGAACAATAATCCGATGCCGGAAAAGAAAAATTTTATCTCTGTCCGGAGATATTTGAAGTTGGCGATTTCCATGTGGTTGTTGTTGTGTTTGTCCCCCAAAAAAAATTGTGCATCACCGTGGCGGTAGCCAGGGTTCTTTTATAAGCGCGGCCGAAGGCCGCCAACGCAGAAAGGTGTTCTGCGCAAAAATAATATGGATCCCACCCCCGGTTTCGGAGGTACGGAGGTGTCAAAAGACGCGTCTTGACATCAGTATTAATAATCCGAAGGCGGAAAATAATAATTTTAACTCGGTCAAAAGATCTTAACGAAAAACCGGAAAAGACCCGCGGGTACCTCCGAAACCGGGGGTGGGATCCATATTATTTTTGCGCAGAACACCTTTCTGCGTTGGCGGACTTCGGCCGCGCTTATAAAAGAACCCTGGGCTACGCCATGCCAAGTCCGGGTGTGTGGTATAACCGTGGCTACCGCCACGGTGATGCACAAATTTTGGTAATAGTCTAGTTAAGGGCTCGACTGCTAATACGCTACCAAAAATATCGAGAGAGGTGTCAAACGACGCGTCTTGACATCAGTATTAATAATCCGAAGGCGGAAAATAACAATTTTAACGCGTTCAAAAAATATTAACAAAAAACCGAAAAAAGACCCGCGGGTACCTCCAAAACCGGGGGTGGGATCCATAGTATTTTTGGGCAGAACACCTTTCTGAGTTGGCGGCCTTCGGCCGCGCTTATTGAAAATAACCCTGGCTACGCCATGCCAAGTCCGGGTGTGTGGTATAACCATGGCTACCGCCACGGTGATGCACACGTTTTTTGGTGTCTACAAACACAACAACAACCACATGAAAATCGCCAACTTCAACTGCAAATATCTCCGGACATAGATAAAATTGTTCTTTTCCATCATCGGATTATTGTTCTCGAGATTAATACGCGTCTTTTGACACCTCTCTCGATATTTTTGGTAGCGTATTAGCAGTCGACCCCTCAACTAGACTTACCTTTTTTTGAGGGTACTAACACAACAACAACCACATGAAAATCGCCAACTTCAACTCCAAATATCTCCGGACAGAGACAAAATTTTTCTTTTCCGCCTTCGGATTATTGTTCTCGAGATTAATACGCGTCTTTTGATACTTCTCTCGATATTTTTCGTATTAGCAGTCGACCCCTCAACTAGACTATTACCTCAAATTCTTGGTAATACTTTAGATCACAACTACTAAACCCTCCCAAAAATACCGGGAGAGGTGTCAAAAGACGCATTTTGATCCCGGACCCCCCAGCGGGTCAGGGATCAGAATATACCCGCGGTAGGTATGCCTGTCGTAAGAGGCGACTAAAATGCCAGATTCAAGGGGCTGTGTAGCGCAACCCTTCAGGTTGCCAGCGCAATATATAGCTTCTCCACACCCAATTGTCAACCTCACCTATCCGCGGCGAATCCTGTTTCACTAACAGACGAGGCTCTGGCGACCCCAAGTTCCTCATGTACTTGGGGATGGGGAGGGAGGGATTGGCCTGAAGGTTTAATGTAGCCACATAAATCGTTCCCGAGATGGTCGGGCTAGCACCTTAATGGTGCTATGGTACCGAAGCGTACCAGATCTGTATCCGGCAAAGGACCATCACATCGATAACACTCCCAAAGCCTTTGGGGAGCAACCTTATCGCTACAACAACAACAACAACATCCCGGACCACGAATCCGAGAGCAGAAATTCAAAATTTTATTTCTGTCAAAAAAACCTAAAAATGGCCCCGTTACGTTCCAAAACCGGGGTGCGATTCATAGTATTTTTGCGCAGAACACCATTCTGCATTGGCGGCCTTCGGCCGCGCTTATAAAAAATTACCCTGGGTGGGTCCAACACAAGTTTGGCGACCAAAACTATATCCGCGCAAAACAGTTTTACCCACAGTATTTCTTGTTGGTTCACCAAAATCATCAAAACAACAACAACCACCTGAAAATTTTCAATTTTGTTTGCAAATAACTCCGAAACGAAATAAATTTTGGAATTTCCGCTTTCGGATTCGTGATCGTGGGTGCGTCTTTTGACACCTCTCCTGATAATTATGGACGAGTTTTAACAGTTGTGAGCTAAAGTAAAGAATAACCAAATTCTTTAATTTGTTTGTAATTATGGTAATAAATAGTCTAGTTGAGGGGTCGACGTTACCAAAAATATCGATAGGTGTCAAAAGACGCGTATTGACCTCGACAACAATAATCCGAAGGCGGAAAATAATAATAACCTTTTTGCGTTGGCGGCCTTCGGCCGCGCTTATAAAAAATTACCCTGGGGTAGTAGTGCAGTTTCGGGGCCCCACCATAAAGTTGGGCTAAGATTTTCGAATGAGGTATCTAAAGACGCGCATTAATCTCGAGAACAATAATCCGAAGGCGGAAAAGAAAAATTGTATCTCTGTCCGGAGATATTTGCAGTTGAAGTTGGCGATTTTTATGTGGTTGTTGATGTGTCGTACCCACAAAAAAAATTGTGTATCGCCGTGGCGGTAGCCACGGTTATACCACACACCCGGACTTGGCATGGCGTAACCCAGGGTTATTTTTTAGGTAATAGTCTAGTTGAGGGGTCGACTGCTAATACGCTACCAAAAATATCGAGAGAGGTGTTAAACGACGCGTCTTGATATCAGTATTAATAATCCGAAGGTGGAGAATAAAACTTTTAACTCGTTCAAAAGATATTAACGAAAAACCGGAAAAAGACCCGCGGGTACCTCCGAAACCGGGGTGGGATCCATAGTATTTTTGCGCAGAACATCTTTATGCGTTGGCGGCCCTCGGCCGCGCTTATAAAAAATAACCCTGGGCTACGCCATGCCAAGTCCGGGTGTGTGGTATAACCGTGGCTACCGCCACGGTGATGCACAATTTTTTTGGTGGGTACAAACAACAACCACATGAAAATCGCCAACTTCAACTGCAAATATCTCCGGACAGATATAAATTTTTTCTTTTCCGCCATCGGATTATTGTTCTCGAGATTAATACGCGTCTTTTGACACCTCTCGATATTTTTGGTAGCGTATTAGCAGTCGACCCCTCAACTAGACTATTACCATTTTTTATAAGCGCGGCCGAAGGCCGCCAACGCAGAAAGGTGTTCTGCGCAAAAATACTATGGATCCCACCCCCGGTTTCGGAAGAACCCGCGGGTCTTTTTTCGGTTTTTCGTTAATATCTTTTGACAGGGTAACTTCCGCTTTCGGATTCTTGATCTAGACGTGAATACGCGTCTTTTGATACCTCACTCAAAAAAAAAAGTCCTTATTTTAGGGTGGGCCCCTAAACTGCACAATTACCTTACCCTGGGTCCAACACCGGTTTGGAAAACAAAAGTATATCCGCGCAAAATACGTATGTTCACAATTTTTTTGGTGGGTACTACAGCATTACAACAACCACATGAAAATCGCCAACTTTAACTGATAAAGATAAAATTTTTCGTTTCCGTCTTTGGATTATTGTTCTCGAGATTAATACGCGTCTTTTGATACTTCTCGATATTTTTTTATGCGTATTAGCAGTGTCATGCGGTCGTAAAAAATTACCCATATTCTTATGATTTGCTAGCAACCAAAGTTTTCAGTTTGCTACTTTTTCACGTCAGATAGCATTGGTGGTTTCGCTCTCCAACCAAATACATGCAATATACTCGTTAGTCAGCGCACAATGCTGCATAAAAAATCTCATGTGACGGGGCCTTAAGAAACTAAACTGTTCACAATACAAACTATAGTAACAGGTTTCAAGAGGTGCCGACCGTTCATATATGTACGTCGGTAAATGTGTCAAAAGACGCGTCTTGTCCTCTGTATCACTAATAAATTTTGCTTCTATTGTTAGCTCCGTTTCCTAATAGAAAATACAGAAAGACCATAATTCAATTACTAGAGGTTTGTTCTCCAATGATGACAAAGCTTTGACACCCCTAAATTTAAAAATCTGGACGGGTTGCTTTTATGAAGTACGGAAAACGGACAATAATTCAATCCCTTTCAGGGAAAATTGTAGTAGAAAAGTACCTTTAGTAGTATATTAGTAGTGATAAATGTTGGTTTGGTCATTCTTTCAGAATTTTTTCAAAGAATGCCATACGTCAGAATTTTATTCAAAAATACACTATCTCAAAATTTGTTTCAAAAACTGCCTATCTGAGCGTAAGTTCTATGCATTTTGACGTAAGAAGGAGTTAAAGAACAGAATTCTGAGATAAGGCGTTCTTCGACCTAATTTTGATATAGGGCGTTTTTGTGACAAATCCTGAAATGGGAAATTTTTTAAAATCATTTTGAGATAGGACGATTTCAAACTGGTAGCCGCAATGAACTGACAAAAAAAAAATAAAATAAAAAAATGGCTTATTGTCTTATAACTTTATATTCCGGCCTTGACTTTAACAGAGGAGTTAAGCTTTTGAGCTCCCTTGGGCAGTGTTATCGATGCTGATTGTCCTTTGCCGGCTGCAGATCCGGTACGTTCCGGTAACAAGCACCATCAAGGCACTAGCCCGACCATCTCGGGAACGATAAAGTATGACCACATGAAACCTTCAAGGCCAAACCGCCCTCCCACCCCCTAGATAGATCCAGGCTAAACTTGGGGTCGCCAGAGCCTCGGCTGGAGGAAGTTGACAATTAGGTGGAGAAGCTATATATTACGCTGGCAACCCCTTGAACGAATTTGGTACTTTGGTCGCTTCTTACGACAGGCATACCTACCGCTGGTATATTCTAAGCCCCCTAACATCCTGGGGAGTTCAGCCACACTAATAGATCATGGCATAGTTAATAAATTTATCATAAAATTAAAAAAACTGGTTTCTCCTATTTCTGCTACATAAAATTTTGCGAAAGAACACAAAGAAACAACACAGTTAATGGATGTCAATCGATTTCGGAGCAAAATGGCTGTAATTGCAAAAAATTTGTCAGCCGAGCAAACCTCTTGTGATTGAATCATGGACTATCCCGAAAAGGAAACAAATTTAAGTGTCAGTCAGTCAGAATACTGTCAAAAAATCAGCTGTTGCTGCATGAGACAAAAGAAAATAAAAACCTGCTTTTGAATTATTTGACCATGATGAAATAATAAAGGTGATGTCAACAACATAACCTCACTTTTTCGGCAGCTCTATTTGCCAGTATTTACTTGTACTACAAAAGTACAAAATTTTTCATAAAAATTTCCTCAAAAAATTAAGTTTTCTGCAAAATTTTGTCTATAATCTTTTGGGGAATACAAAGTCATGTTTATGTGTATGTCTAAAAAATTCTGGTAGCGGCTTATATAGTTATAATATTTCTAAACGTATAGTAAAATCTACTCCGATCGTAGTAGAATTCAAAGGCAGTTATGTATGATAGACTACCCTCTAAATTATGCATGCCGAACTTGTCAAAATAAGGGAAAACGTCAACGGGATGAGAACACTTGAATATTAATTTCATCATGTATTTGTCAATGCGTGAAAAATCCAAAATACACATGCGTTTGTACTGGACAGCAAAGAATAACAGGGTTTTGTGGTCACATTGAGTCAGGTGAAATTTCAACTCATGATATAAAAAAAAAACTACTACTTAATTAATTTGTTTGTAGGGGACACTTACAAAATTCAGTTGTTAAACTTTGGTTTTCTCACATCCCGTATAGAAAAATGTACGCAGTGACTATTTAAGTCGGTGTATATACATGGAATTAGCTCCCGTTTGCATATTCCAGGTACAGTTTTTCATATAAATGCGTTTAACATAATATTATGCATCATGACTAGATTGCACGTATTTTGGAGGAGGACGGTGGATTGAGCGGCACTGGCGCCATCTTAAATGGAAAGGTACCCAACTGCCAACTTTTGTTGCAAGCAAAGCATAAGAAGAAGAATATGACAATTGCCTTTGCTTAGGGTGCTTTCACACTTTGCAAGTGAAATTATTTTTACCACTCGATGGTACTTTTCTAACATTTCTCACAGTTAAAAACTGTAATTTAACAAATGATTACGACACAAATATACGATGTAAACAAGTATTTTTTTGGTATAGTGAAAATGTTTATAACATTGGACAATCGGCATTACGGGATGCGATTGGTTAAAAACTATCCACATTTTTTACAAAAATCAAAATTGGCTTAGAAACTCTTATAATTGGAAATGCGTATGAAAATGTAATTTTCTTTTTTATTGTAACGAATTTACTTGCAAATCCTCTTATTTGCAATCTTCTGCTAACGTTCGTATCGCTAAATTGTTGAATAAATAACTCCAATATTGAATAATGGAAAAATGGGCTTTATTAAAGTACTTCACAATAACACTTATACTTTGCAACTAGCTGGCTTAATAACCAAACTAATAGCTTGAATGAAACTGACTTTCAAAATAATACTGCTATGGCTCGCTAGATAGCGTCTTAATCGAAAATGCTTGATTGCTCGAATCAAACTGAATTCCAGTGCCTCTACATTTGCTGCCTTTTATACTCTCTGATTTCAACGTTCGCATCTTCTAGGCGCTTCCAGAATATACTAGTTGCCATCAGCTCTCAAACTTCTCAGCTGTAACTACAATTGCACGATTTTATAGCTTCTCTCATTGCATACTTTCAGGAGTATCTGAGATATATGCATGTGTTTGTGCATTGACTCTCCGCTGCTCGTATACGTACATGGTACATATGTGTACACGCAATTATTGTTTCGTTTATGTAGATACATAATGATTGATCTATGGATGTGCATGATATCACTGTTTAGCATCGGCTTAGAGATAGCAACACCCCTTAGTTTTGCTAATATTCGTAACACTGCCCTCCACCTAAGTCTGATCGTCCCAATCAGACAAATCTCTCGATCTAAACGCTGCTAGCCTTTCCAAATGGACCACTTTCATTTTGGTTCGTGGTTTACCGATGGTTTGTATGCGGTACACTACATCGTTGATCCGTTTTACAACTTTGTATGGGCCTTCCCAATTACACTGCAATTTCGGGGACAAACATTTTTTACGTTGTGGGTTGTATAACAGCACCAAATCTCCTTCCTGAAAACCTTCCGAATTAATTGCTTTATCGTATCTGGCTTTCATCTTGTCACTCATAATCTTTGTTCGTTGCCTTATCAGATCATGTATTTCTCTTTGCCAAAAATTACTTTTACAGGGGTTTGGCCCGTTGTCTCATGCACTGCTGATCGGTAAGCCATCAATAATAATGGTATGCGGGTATCCCACTCTTTATGGTACTTGTCTACTCCTTTCCTTAAGTGCTCCTCCAATGTTCTATTGAATCGTTCTACCATACCATCGGATTGAGGATTGTTGTATGACTGACTGTTGGGGTAAGGCGGATGTGGCATTTGGCATGCTGGCAAGCCCCTGCTAGCTCGTCGTGCGGGGTGAGTTTTTGCTCACTCGCCTTACCTACAGTTATACAAACAAGAGAGAGGTTCATGCCTGAAATCTATGAAAAGGAAAGGAAAGCTGGAAGAAAAGGTCTGTCCGTGTCAGGTGGAGTCATCCCTCCCACTCTGCGTAAAACCTTGACGCAGCCTTGGACGTCGCTGTGACTCCTAAATTTAGCAACGTCCCCTTAGCCTGACATTTGTCTGTTGTCCGTTATCGTCCCATGTTCCTATCCGGTTCTGTCTGTCCTAGTCGCCCCACATTCACCCCCCCCCCCCCCCCCCCCCCTCTAATGTACCAGTGCAAATACCCACACCAATCTGTTGCTTAACTAGCCGGACATGGCTTTAATCTCTCACCCCATAAAAAAAACCAAAAAGATAAGTAAACAAGGTGAGGAGGGTTTCGTTATAAAACTTCTCAAGCTTAATTTATTTTCGACAATAATATTATATAAAAAAAATGAAAAAGAAAAAAACGTGATGAAGGGGGAATAAAAAAAATCAAGGTCTAATCTAACTTAAACACCTAAACTTAAATATACGAATTCAAAAAGGTAATCTACCTTCAGGTAGGTATAACTTCAACAAATCTTACCGCTCTAAAGTTTGATAAAATCTCTTAAATAACTAAACTAATAGGAACCCAAATAAAGCAATGATATCAAAAATTCAACAAAAGGAATTCAATGAAATCAAAAAATAATTAAAGTGGACTACCAAATTTTGATGCAAAATAAAAATAAAAAAACAATGGGGAATAAATGAAGGAAAGAAAACTAGAACGACAAATAAAAAAAATGTGCAAAGATGAAAAAAGGACTAAAGCGCAATGCAATATAAAATCAATTTATAAACTAAAATGCAAAAGTAAAATTTACTCGATTAAAAATAATAAAAAAAGCAAAAAAATTTATGACAAGTTATAAAACCGTGGTATATCGGACGACCCTCGTGCGCCGATAGCTTCTCTACCGCACTCAGCTTCCAATACTTTCAATGTTATATACGTAGGCAAGCAATTTTTGTTTTGGTAAATATACCTTATCATCTAGTACTCACCGATCTTTCCTGTGACAGAGGCGCCTGCGTCGTGGAGAGAGGGTTGCTGAAAACAAAAAAAACAACGCGCATACATATGCACATCTAAATGCTGGAAGTTGTTCCAGTGCCCACTAGAAGGTGGGAGAGCTAACCAAAACTTGGTTGGAAGTTATTCGGCTATTTAAGTCGGTTGCCGTCCGAATCAAAGGAAAATAATGTGCCCTAAATTATAAGAAAAAATGACTGTCTTGCGGCAACAAAAAAATAAAGAAATCAATGGGGCCAATAAAGTGAAGACTAATAATTTAAGTTCACCAAAAAGAAATGGAAATAAAAACAAGAAAAACGCGAAATAAGAAGATGAAGCTAAAAGTGTTTAACCTTTTGCTGGTGAAGAAAACGAAGCGTGATGCAACGGAAAGGGGGGAGGTGATCAAGGGAAAAGATGAAATGTAAAGGGAGGTGGAAAGGGGAATACAAAAGGCTAGACAGGAAAACGGCTAAAATAAAATCGAAACAAAAAAAATTTCCATTAAGTAAAAAGAAAGGGAATCGGGTGCGAAATAAAGAGACAAAAAAAACTTACTTTGAGGTAAGATAACAAGAAGTGTTTACAAAAAAAATTGTCTTTCCCAATTTTCGCAAAAACAAATCTATTGAATAAAAAAAATTTAGTTAAATCAAACTGAAGAAAACACAAAAATAACTATGGTGAAAAAATCCGAATAAAAAGCAAAAGCACGAAAATCGAGTTTGGGAAGATTATAGAAATAAAAAGGAGCTAAGCACAAAAAAAGCAAAAAAAAAAAATAATTGGAAAAATATGAGGGATTGAAAATAACTAAGGAAAAGGAGAAACTAAGTTAATGAAAAGGGCGATGACTTAGTCTAAAATTAATGTTAGGGCAGATCGAAATTTAAAACGAGTAAGAAAATAACTAACTTATGAACTAAGAAAATTCAAGAGTACTACGAAGAAACAAAAAAACTCGGATTATTGAGATGCAAACAAAAAAGGGCAAAGAAAATTTAACTATCGAAGCAAGGAAAAACAAATGGCTAAAATTATTTAATTCAAATGAAAGGTAAAGATTGTAAGCAGCAGCGATGACTCCTTTCTTCTATATCTTCTCGTTCTTCTGGGCTAGTTCTGGTGACTATTTAGGTATGATGATATGTGATGGTTGCTGTGGCAGGAGCGTTCAGAGGCACTCTGGCTGACTTTGTACGTGGAGCCTAGCACCGAAGATTATGCTCCCCCTTTACTCCTCGTTGGTTTGCTACCCCAAAATATTTGAGTATATGCAGTGTGCAAATTTATGTAGTGGCGTTTTTGAGGCCTTTGCGGTATGTCTGGCGGTTTCCTAGAAAGCTGCAATTCTGTGTACTGTACTCTGGTTCCTTCGGCGACTGGTATTCCTTACGGACCGTTTCTTTTCAACGCTTTCTACATAAACGGGTAAAGGTGTCCGCACTCCTTTGCTCAACTTTTGATTTTGTGTATTTAGGACTGTATTGGTGCCTGGTATGGCAAGGTCCTTTAATTTTAATACTACTCCGCCTTGTTTTAGCGTTTGTGGCTCATGATGGTGGCGACTTCAAATTTTTACGCAGCAATCTGAGGCTGTTGTCAAGCAGGGTATGGGATCCCGGTTCTTCCTTGGGATTCCGCTAAATTACCCGTTAGCACGGTTTTATGAAGAAAAATCGCGAACCTTTTTTTTTCGCAAAAAAAAATATATATAATTAAAACTTGCTTCCGCACTCACTTAAGTCAACTTTTCTTTTTTTGAGACATTCTCTGCAATCGTTTGGCGGTCGTACCCCATAAATCGAAAGCCTTTCTTTCTCACCACTTTCACTCAAGAACGAAAGACACCAATACATATAATCCTATTTTGGCGGGACATAAACTTTCACGAACTAACTTCACGCATACTAACAGATACATGTTCGAACATCTATCCAAGTGTTTGCTTTCTACCAGTTACTAACACATGTAAACGTAGCTATGCTGGTATACGCACACAGATACATACGTAAATGTTTGAACATCCTTACCATCGCATTAACCCACAGACTGCCGCTACAGGCTCGCAACCGCCGATGTTGCATGCAACATGGAGCATGGGCGTAAAAAAAAATTCAATACGCAGTCTGTCCTAAAGCTACCTTCAAACGCCTAACGTGTGGCCTCGACCCACGACCTAAAGCCGGGCTATTGCCTATTCTTCCGATTATGTAGGGTTTATGTTAACTCGTATAAGGGCAGCACGCGGAATAAAAAAAGTGTTTCTACTACTAACCTAATATCACAGATATCTACTTATATTAATGACTAGAATGGCATGCGGGTTAAATCTAAAGTTATATCACTGGTAAGTATTTAAGCCTATATCACAGATATCTATCTACCTAAATCTATGTCACAGGTTTTAGTATGTTAGTAATAAAATATCACAGAATCTATAAAAATAATAATAAAAAATAAAAAAAATAAATAAATAATAAAAAACAATAAATAAATGAATAAATAAGGTCAACTATAAACATGGTCAAAGAAATAAATAATTGCATAAATAATTACTCTAATGGTCAAGCTAAAACTAAAGCTAGAAACGTTGCACACATCTACATTTAACATAGGTCACCAAGACTAAGATTCAACATATGATTAAGCAACAAAAATATCCTTAGCGTGGTATACGCCGACTTTCTTGCCACTGGTATCGCCGAGTTCATACATCGAGTTGCCGATTGCTTTAAGAACGACACACTTTACTTGCTTTGGAGAAAGCTTAGCATTATAGTTGTTTATTTGTGAACTCTGTTTGAAATTTCGGCGATATACCACTTGTCCAATTTGGAATTTCACATCTTTGGATCTGGTGTTGTAAACCTTTTGGCTTCGCTCATGTGCTAACTTCAGCTCCTTCATTATCGAGTCCCTAATTCCTTGCAACCTATCTGCTCGCGCCTCTATCTGTAGATCAGTATCTTTCACGGTGCCTAATTTGCGGCATACTTCATAAGACGTGCCATGTTGCATCATCGGTAAGCCAAAAGTGGCATAATATGGCGAGCAGTTTATTGATGTGTGTATCGCGCTACGAAGGGCAAAGGCCGCATCACTGATGCACCTATCCCAACTCTTTTGATTCTCTTTAATGAAGGATCTTACTATCTGTAGTACTGAGCGATTCACCCTCTCCGCTGCATTCCCTTGTGGAGAGTAGAATGCAGTCCGGATATGTCTTGTGCCATACTTTTCTAAAAATTTTGCAAAAACATCGGATACAAACTGTTTGCCATTATCTGAGTGGATGTATTCTGGGACTCCAAAGATGTGAAAAACCTCTTTCTCTAAAAACTTAATAACATCTACAGACGTGGCTTTACGAATAGGTTTCAAAAAGACAAACTTGGAAAAATGGTCAAGACAAACAAACACATACACATTACCATCACTCGTACGTGGATAAGGGCCCATAAAGTCTATAAACAATCGTTGGAAAGGTCTCTCAGTTATGTGTCGCTTTCCCATGAGTGGTTTGTGAAAAGAGTTTTGGGTTTTATTTCCCTTACAGACTTCGCATTCCCTGACATAATTTTGAACCTCTGTTACCATACCAGGCCAGTAGTATTTTTCGCGTATTCGGGCTAACGTTTTATGGATGCCTCCGTGCCCAGCAGAAGGTGAGCCGTGGGAGGCTTCCACCAATCCTGCACGCAATTCCGACGGCACCCAGAGTTTCCAGGCTTGGTCCTGCTGAAGATCGTCCCCCGGTTAAACTGCGTCCGTCTATAGACATACCCGTCTGATACGCACAACTCTGGTAGTATATCTTGATTCTTTGTCACAGTTTTCTTAAGTTCGTCATACTCTTCCGTTTTAAAGTATGGTGAGTCCAAGTCGATGTCCATTAGTCTGTCAGATAGCTTAATTTCGTCCATGTGTGCTCGCGACAGTGTATCTGGAACGACGTTAAGTGCTCCTTTCCTATGCTCTATTTCAAAATCGTATGCCTGCAATTTCAAACTCCATCGGGCGAGTCTCCCAGAAAGATCTTTCTGGTTCATCAACCATTTGAGACTCGCGTGATCGGTGATGATTGTGAACGGCAACCCTTCGACGTACGGCCTAAATCTCTTCACGCTTATCACTGCCGCGTAGCACTCCAGCTCGGTTATGCTGTAGTTTCGCTGTGCTTTATTTAGTCTGGCGGAAACGTAAGCTATCGGTCGTTCGTTGTTCTCGTCGTCCAACTGGAAGAGTACCCCGCCCATACCGTCTGCCGAAGCATCGCACTGGATATAAAATCGTCTGTCAAAGTCAGGGTGTACCAGTACGGGAGCCGAAATTAGGCTTTGTTTTAGTTGCTCAAACGAATCTCTAGCCTCATCAGTCATCGTAAACCTTTTTATTTTGTCTTTAGTGAGACAGTCGTGCAGCGGAGCTGCAATGGTTGCGTAGTCTTGAATAAAACGACGGTACCAGCCTGACATCCCTAGAAACCGTCGGAGCTGCTTTGGTGTTTTCGGCTCGGGGAAATCCCTCACAGCAGCAACTTTGTTCGCATCGGTACGGATGCATCCATCGCCCACTACATAACCTAAGTACCTAACTTCTTTAAAACAAAATTTACTCTTTTCCACGTTAATGGTAAGGTTAGCCTCACGTAAACATCTAGCGACCTTTCCAAAAACCATAAATGAGACGAAAAATCTACGGAACATACCAACAAATCATCTAAATACACAAACACGGAATCACGTAAAGAAGCGGGTATAACCTTGTCCATAAGTCTACACATTCTTTGCGCTGCGTTACACAGTCCAAACGGCATGACTGTGTATTGGTATAGGGGACGCCCTGGCACTGTAAATGCTGTCTTTTCCCTAGATTTCTTTTCGAGCGGGATCTGCCAAAAGGCATCTTTCAAATCAATGGCCGAAATGAACCTAGTGTTCTGCAGTCGGCTAATGATCCCGTCGATATTTGGCAGTGGATATGCATCTTTGATGGTGCGTTCATTAATTTTTCGTGCGTCGAGGCACAGACGCTTCTTTTCTCCCTTTATCACCAGCGACACAGGGGAGCTCCAGCTACTATTGCTCTCCTCTATCACGCCTAAACCAAGCATCCTATCGAGCTCTTCAAAAACTAGCTTTTGGATCGCTGGTGATATAGGGGTAATGCCTTTGCTTGACTGAGAGGTTTTCATTTGTGACTTCTATCACGTGTTCCTCCACATTCGTTTTCCCTAAACCTAGGACCGCAAATGAGGGAAACTGCGCCTTGGCCTTCTCCAACGCCACACTTTGCTCTCTTGTCAGAACATGCTGTACCGCTTCAAATGATAAGTCGCCCTCGGCGGGTACAAGTTCTGCAACGCCAGTGTGAGTTGGATGCGATAGAACCCCACGACTAACAACCTGCAGATCGAAAGCCTGCCAAAAGTCTACCCCTAAATACACCTCTTGCTGGAGGCCTGGCACGATGAGAAACTCTAGGTCCTTATATATTCCATCCCAGAAGACAGACAGAGTAATAGCACCAACCACTGGCGTTGGGATGATGCTATCCTCCCTGCCTTCTATCAGCTTCTCATAATTTTTACCTAGACAACTCGCGCCAGCACCTGAATCCAGCAAGGCTACGACATCCCTATCCCCGATCTTTGTCTGCGCAAAGAAACGGTTGTCGCCTTTCATGGTGACAATTGTCGCTACTATTTTATTAATAAGTCTTCTCATATTTTTTTTCTTTGATCGCATCTTCATTATCTTTTTAAAATTTTTATTTCTTTTCTTAGCAAGAAACTCTTCGCAAAAAATTCTTTGCCTAGCTGCTTCGTACTCCAGCTTCCTTTGATGTAGACTTTTTGGCTCGGCTTTCCCTACACATAACTTGACTCTACACGCATTGTCGTCCGCCCTTTCTAAAATTCTGAAGCTGGGTTGGTCTCCGGGTAGTCTGTTCCCTGGCGAGGTTTCCCGGCAATCTCCGCCAGTTGGGAGTTTCCCTTACAGGCTTTGTAAACACAAAAAGACATATCACCCCCACACGCAAAACATACCATATCATGAAAGGACGATCTACAACGATTATCTCTCTTCAATTCGGACGGATTCTTGACAAAAAAATCTACAGGCATTCCACACGAAAAACATAACATGAGGTGAAAGGGGGACGCACAAAACGAATTGGTGGTGGGTTTGGAGTTGCTCAAAGGTTTGTGTTGGTTCGTAGCTCCCGGCACTGGGCGATATGGTTGTTGGTTTGGCCGGATTCGTGATCGCCTCCACGGGTTGCCTATTGATCCCCTCATCCCCAGGTGTCACTTCGGGATATTCTAATTCGTTGACCGGTTTGGGACGGGTTCGGTTCTCCTTTATGAGCCGCTCTGCCCTCCTACACTCAGCCTTCAGCTCCGCCAACGAGTCAATCTTTGATGCGAAGGTTAAGTTCGCAAGGTAGGATTTCAGGTCGCCCCTAATGATCCCCACTAGCTCCTTCTCCTGGATCTTTTTCCGCAGGCGGAATGTCAGGTTATGGACCTCACCGTAGAAGTCGTCGAACCCTTCTTGTGGCTGTTGTTTGCGCTCCATAATTTCTCTTATAATCTCGTAATCGGACTCTGCAGTCTTGAAGTGGGCTAGCAGTTCTGCTTTGAGCTCAAAATACCCGAACTCGGGTACGTCGGCGTGATCTTCAAGAACTTGCCAGTACCACTTCAAGGCAGAGCCCGTTACGAGGCAATGGAAATCGGTGAAGAGCTGAAAGTGGGATATGTTGTGTTGTTGCCTCAACTTTTCAATCCTAAAAATGAAGCTCTCCGCCGTAATTCCCTTAGTCGTCCCGTCAAACTTCACATGCCACTTATCCAGGTCCAACTTCTTCCATCTTGGTGGGTCCTGGGTGTTCCTATCGCTACCTGAAACCCCCCCTGCTGCGCCTGGACTGACACGCTGGTTGGCTGTGTCATTTCTCGCATCCCTAGGCTCGGGTGTAGACGCGCGCTCAGTCCGGTGCCCTAACGGTTGTGCCGAGTTCTCCATATCAGCGACGCGGTTGCTGAGGTTCGACACGTTATCCCGGATATGACGGACCTCGTTCATGTATTGTGCCATCACCTGGTTTTGCTGTGCCATCATCGCCATCATCTGGCTTAACTGTTCGATGCTGGCGGCTGTGGAACTAGGTCCGCTTCTCCGGGGTTCCGCTGCCCCAGCACCCGCGTTTGCTGGTGGCTCAATTCTCCTAGGGACTGCCCCCTCCAACAGCACCTGGCTCCTCCGTATCCGTCATCTCAACTAGTTGGTCTATTTTCCTGGAAAAGCTCGAACTCTTTTCCTCCTCGCTGAAATAGAAACTGTCTGATCTCCTAATCGCAACCGGACGTATCACCTCCTCCCGACTAGTCGACCTAAAAACCCGCGAAGTGCACCTGTTAAAAAAGTCTGTTGGCAAAAAATCTACGGGATGGGGTACGCCCGTGTCGATCTGCGTAAAGATTGATCCGACCACCTGGTTCTGCAGCGCTCTGCTCACACTCCTTGTGACCCTCTGGTTCTTGTTGAACAACCCCAATCCACCAGCAACTCGTTCCGGTGCGTCTTCCCCCTCCATACACGACAACAATCGCTCAGGAAAGGAAAACTTTCTTGACCTACAGGGATGTGGTACCAAACAGAACTAAATCCCAAATACAGAGTTGGTAGAGCCTAACTATAAAAAGACTCCAACAGTCACCACTAGTGTGCGAGTTAAGGTTGGGGAAATAAGGGTGGTTAGCACAAAAAAAAAAAAAATAATGTTCTTCCTTGAGAAAAGAAAAATCGAAGGAATTAAACAAAGAAATCCAAAAAGAAAACGGTTTATAAACTAAAACTTTACACCAGCCCACGGGGGGTTAAAACCGAAGAAAGGACCCTAGATTTAAAATTCAAACAAAACTCAAAAAAGGAAATTTCAAAAAAATTTGTTGCTACGCAGTTAAGGGTTGATAAACTCAAGAGTAAAAAAATGTATCCAAAAAAGAAAGAAAGGGAATAAAGTAAAAAAACCCAAAAAAATAAAAATAAAAGTTTCTTAATATAAAACAGAAATATTTAGCAAAAAAAATAAGCTCAGTGGGTTAACCTAAAAATTCAACACACAAGATATTCCCAATCTATGGTAATATAAAAAAAATACAACGGAATATGTAGAGATCGAACTCCGTATTTAGGTACGAAAATTCCAAAAACTCAAAAAGGTATAGAACTCAAAAATACAATAAAATAAAATAATAAAAATTCAATTCCGACTTCAAAACTTCAAAAATAATTCGGAATAAAAAAAAAAATATAGAAATTCACTAATAAAGTTGTTTAGTAGATAACACCAAAGAACAATTAATGATTAAAACCTTTTTAGAATCCTATTTCGAAGTAAGCCAAAAGTGATTTTCTCAATAAGGTAACTTAAGAACTAAGTAGAAAGATCCAAAAAGAATACAATTCAGAATTTCAAAGTTTGATATTACCGAAATACAAACATATGAATCTTGAAAGTAATCCGAATTCAGCAAACTTTGTTAAACAACAAAAATAATAACAAAATGAAATTGCAAAAAAAAGTTATATACGTATATATATGTATGTGTATAGTAGCAATGTGTTGATATTTTGTGCTTATGTGTAATTCTCCCTTTTTTTTTTTTTTTTTTTGATGTTGCTATATATATTTTTTTCTTTTATGTATCAATACGCTTGGTGTGTGTTGGTGTTGCACCTCGGCAAGGTCGTAATGAATGTGAGCTGTCCGTCCATACTTTGTCCAAGTCCAATTCAACTACGTCTCTCCTACAATTCAAGTCAGTCGAGTATGGCACATCAAGTTGACAGGCCTTGGCCCTAAACTTGGCTGCCATAATCTCTTGAAATGTCCGTGGCGCAGGCGCACTGTAAACCTCACGTGCAAACCGTGCTGGACTATTTGCACGGTAGCTTGAACAGTGGCCTGCAACCGAAAACGTCTACCTCCTATCATACTAGCTTTACCGTAGGATCCCACTTACACAAGCGTTGCAGCTCCTATAAGAAACTCCCACGGTAAGCTGAGTATCCCCCCTCGTATTGGTTGTAGTGACACAAATTGCATCGGACTTGTCCAAGCGATGCTGCTGCTACAACGGTCGCCTGTCCTGTCATAATAAAGAAGGGTGTGAAAGAAATGATATAAGGAAGAATTACCAAAACGCTAAATGGAATAGAGAATTAAAGCATATGAAAGACGTAAAGAAACGGGAATTGCAAAAGCGTTAAAAACTGAAACTAAGATTAAAAATGGGAGAAATGAAACAAAAAAAACGAACTGGGCTATTTCGTTGGGCGCCATTGTTGCATGACTGACTGTTGGGGTAAGGCGGAGGTGGCATTTGGCATGCTGGCAAGCCCCTGCTAGCTCGTCGGGCGGGGTGAGTTTTTGCTCACTCGCCTTACCTACAGTTATACAAACAAGAGAGAGGTTCATGCCTGAAATCTATGAAAAGGAAAGCTGGAAGAAAAAGTCTGTCCGTGTCAGGTGGAGTCATCCCTCCCACTCTGCGTAAAACCTAGACGCAGCCTTGGACGTCGCTGTGACTCCTAAATTTAGCAACGTCCCCTTAGCCTGACATTGGTCTGTTGTCCGTTATCGTCCCATGTTCCTATCCAGTTCTGTCTGTCCTAGTCGCCCCACATTCACCCCCCCCCCCCCCCCCCCCCCCCCCTCTAATGTACCAGTGCAACACCCACACCAATCTGTTGCTTAACTAGCCGGACATGGCTTTAATCTCTCACCCCATAAAAAAACCAAAAAAATAAGTAAACAAAGTGAGGAGGGTTTCGTTATAAAACTTCTCAAGCTTAATTTATTTTAGACAATAATATATACAAAAATGAAAAAGAAAAAAACGTGATGAAGGGGGAATAAAAAAAATCAAGGTCTAATCTAACTTAAACACCTAAACTTAAATATACGAATTCAAAAAGGTAATCTACCTTCAGGTAGGTATAACTTCAACAAATCTTACCGCTCTAAAGTTTGATAAAATCTCTTAAATAACTAAACTAATAGGAACCCAAATAAAGCAATGATATCAAAAATTCAACAAAAGGAATTCAATGAAATCAAAAAATAATTAAAGTGGACTACGAAATTTTGATGCAAAATAAAAATAAAAAAACAATGGGGAATAAATGAAGGAAAGAAAACTAGAACGACAAATAAAAAAAATGTGCAAAGATGAAAAAAGGACTAAAGCGCAATGCAATATAAAATCAATTTATAAACTAAAATGCAAAAGTAAAATTTACTCGATTAAAAATAATAAAAAAAGCAAAAAAATTTATGACAAGTGATAAAACCGTGGCATATCGGACGACCCTCGTGCGCCGATAGCTTCTCTACCGCACTCAGCTTCCAATACTTTCAATGTTATATACGTAGGCAAGCAATTTTTGTTTTGGTAAATATACCTTATCATCTAGTACTCACCGATCTTTCCTGTGACAGAGGCGCCTGCGTCGCGGAGAGAGGGTTGCTGAAAACAAAAAAAAAAACAACGCGCATACATATGCACATCTAAATGCTGGAAGTTGTTCCAGTGCCCACTAGAAGGTGGGAGAGCTAACCAAAACTAGGAAGTTATTCGGATACGCGGGTGCCGTCCGAATCAAAGGAAAATAATGTACCCTAAATTATAAGAAAAAATGACTGTCTTGCGGCAACAAAAAAATAAAGAAAGCAATGGGGCCAATAAAGTGAAGACTAATAATTTAAGTTCACCAAAAAGAAATGGAAATAAAAACAAGAAAAACGCGAAATAAGAAGATGAAGCTAAAAGTGTTTAACCTTTTGCTGGTGAAGAAAACGAAGCGTGATGCAACGGAAAGGGGGGAGGTGATCAAGGGAACAGATGAAATGTAAAGGGAGGTGGAAAGGGGAATACAAAAGGCTAGACAGGAATACGGCTAAAATAAAATTTAATATTTAAAACGAAACAAACCGAATTTAGGAAACAAAAAAAATTTCTATTAAGTAAAAAGAAAGGGAATCGGGTGCGAAATAAAGAGACAAAAAAAAAACTTACTTTGAGGTAAGATAACAAGAAGTGTTTACAAAAAAAATTGTCTTTCCCAATTTTCGTAAAAACAAATCTATTGAATAAAAAAAATTTAGTTAAATGAAACTGAAGAAAACACAAAAATAACTATGGTGAAAAAATCCGAACAAAAAGGAAAAGCACGAAAATCGAGTTTGGGAAGATTATAGAAAGAAAAAGGAGCTAAGCACAAAAAAGCAAAAAAAAATAATAATAATAATTGGAAAAATATGAGGGATTGAAAATAACTAAGGAAAAGGAGAAACTAAGTTAATGAAAAGGGCGATGACTTAGTCTAAAATTAATGTTAGGGCAGATCGAAATTTAAAACGAGTAAGAAAATAACTAACTTATGAACTAAGAAAATTAAAGAGTACTACGAAGAAACAAAAAAACTCGGATTATTGAGATGCAAACAAAAAAGGGCAAAGAAAATTTAACTATCGAAGCAAGGAAAAACAAATGGCTAAAATTATTTAATTCAAATGAAAGGTAAAGATCGTAAGTAGCAGCGATGACTCCTTTCTTCTATATCTTCTCGTTCTTCTGGGCTAGTTCTGGTGACTATTTCGGTATGATGATATGTGATGGTTGCTGTGGCAGGAGCGTTCAGAGGCACTCTGGCTGACTTTGTACGTGGAGCCTAGCACCGAAGATTATGCTCCCCCTTTACTCCTCTTTGGTTTGCTACCCCAAAATATTTGAGTATATGCAGTGTGCAAATTTATGTAGTGGCGTTTTTGAGGCCTTTGCGGTATGTCTGGCGGTTTCCTAGAAAGCTGCAGTTCTGTGTACTGTACTCTGGTTCCTTCGGCGACCGGTATTCCTTACGGACCGTTTCTTTTCAACGCTTTCTACATAAACGGGTAAAGGTGTCCGCACACCTTTGCTCAACTTTTGATTTTGTGTATTTAGGACTGTATTGGTGCCTGGTATGGCAAGGTCCTTTAATTTTAATACTACCCCGCCTTGTTTTAGCGTTTGTGGCTCGTGATGGTGGCAACTTCAAATTTTTACGCAGCAATCTGGGGCTGTTGTCAAGCAGGGTATGGGATCCCGGTTCTTCCTTGGGATTCCGCTAAATTACCCGTTAGCACGGTTTTATGAAGAAAAATTTCGAACCTTTTTTTTTCGCAAAAAAAATATATATAATTAAAACTTGCTTCCGCACTCACTTAAGTCAACTTTTCTTTTTTTGAGACATTCTCTGCAATCGTTTGGCGGTCGTACCCCATAAATCGAAAGCCTTTCTTTCTCACCACTTTCACTCAAGAACGAAAGACACCAATACATATAATCCTATTTTGGCGGGACATAAACTTTCACGAACTAACTTTACGCATATTAACAGAAACATGTTCGAACATCTATCCAAGTGTTTGCTTTCTACCAGTTACTAACACATGTAAACGTAGCTATGCTGGTATACGCACACAGATACATACGTAAATGTTTGAACATCCTTACCATCGCATTAACCCACAGGCTGCCGCTACAGGATGTAATGCAGTTGTCCGTGTTTTTCGAATGTCCAATGATTTACACATTTTCTGGAACACAGCTGATTCGAAATTCCTGCCTTGGTCAGAATGTAACTCCATTGGTACGCCATACCTTGCAACCCAATTGTTTATAAACACTTCTGCTACTGTTTCTGCTTCTTGGTTTGGGATTGGGTATACCTCTGGCCATTTACTGAAATAATCCATAACCACCAGTACGTATTTGTTTCCGTGGTTGCTAGTAGGAAATGGACCTGCGACATCCATGGCGATCCTTTCAAATGGTGCACCTGAAATCTACTGCTTCATTTGGCCATGACTTCGTGTTTTGGGCCCTTTCGCAGTTGGCAATCCACTCGGTGACCGACTGACGGCAACCAACCAAATAGAATCTCTGCTTAATTTTCTCGAGCGTCTCCGTGATTCCAAGATGACCTCCACTTGGACCATTATGCAGCTCGTTGAGCACGTCAGGAATCCTCTTTCTGGGAACAACTATCAGTTTCTTCTTGCATTTACCATCCTCACTTTCCCATACTCGATGAAGGCAACCGGATATCAATTCTAAACTGTTCCAATGTGCCCAATATGACTACGCAATAAGACTCTCTGCTGAGATCTCTTCTCTGTTTGGTCTTTCGTTTCGTTCGAGCCCTTGCATAACACGTGACAGATCTGTATCTTCTAGCTGACACTTTCGTAGCTGTTCCTTGTCCCATTCACCTGTACCTGTTATAGTCATTAGCCGAACATCTATAATGTCTTCTTTAGCCTCAGCCTTTGAACAGTGCTTGCATTCCAAACTACATGGTCTTCGTGACATTGCATCAGCATTTCCATGGGTACTACCTTTTCGATGCTCAATGGAAAAGTCATAGCTTTGTAGTCGCTCGATCCACCGTGCCAATTGTCCTTCCGGATTACGGAACTGCAGAAGCCATTTCAACGCTGCGTGATCTGTCCTGACGCGGAATCGCTGGCCGTAGAGGTATTTGTGGAAATGTTTAATGCACTCTATCAATGCCAACAGCTCTCTCCGTGTAACGCAATAGTTCTTCTCTGGTTTTCCAATTGAACGGCTGTAATATGCAACTACCTTCTCCTGTCCATCGACCAGTTGTGATAAAACGCCTCCTATAGCATATCCGCTCGCATCTGTATCTAGAATAAACGTGGTTCCTGGAATCGGATATGCCAACATTGGGGCAGTGCACAAACGCTCCTGCAATGTTTGGAAAGCCACTTCTTGCTCCTTCTTCCATTCAAAAGCTTTATTTTTTCTTGTAAGCTCATGGCGGCTATGGGCTATGCTGCAAAAGTTTGGCACAAATCGGCGGTAATATGTGCACAGCCAAGGAAACTTCTCAATTCATGCAGATTCTGTGGTCTTGGCCAATCCTTTACTGCCTCTATATTTTCATTCGCAGTACAGATGCCTTCTGTCGTTACCTTGTGACCCAAACAGCGCCAGCTATTCTCTGGAAAACTTCCTCTAAGTTTTTAAGATGTTCATCAAAGTTCTTGCCCAATAAGATGATGTCGTCCAGGTACACCAAGCATGTTTTCCAATGTAGTCCTTTCAATACCTGCTGATGGTTCGATGACGCCGCTGTCGCTCATTTCTTGTACGATTTGACTCACATCTTCCCGCTTCGCCAGTGGAACACTACGGGGAGCTTGACGGATCGGCCTCGCATCTCCAGTGTCAATTTGATGTTTCACAACGTTGGTGCGGCCTGGTTTGGAACCATCTTGCTCAAATATGTTTGCGTATTTTAGAAGCAATTGTTTTGCTTTCCTTTGATAGTCTTCCTCTAGTCCCTCCGTCCATGCCGTGATGTCAGTTGAAACATTAATCTTGCTAGTTGAAACGTTTTCCTGGAGCTAGTCACAGTTAGTAACTACTTCAGCCTCTTGGCATCTTCTCAATATAGCTCCTTTCGTCAGCTTGAGTGGTGACTTGGACTGGTTGGGTACCCTTACTGGAATACGACTATCTTGTTTTGTCATAGCCAGGGTTTTTCCGACAAGTACGTTCGGTGTTGATCTGTTTGCTGCTTCGTCAACCCACAATTTGTTTGTCCACAATCTCCATCAACCTTCGCCCAGACGGCTGCTTCTGATTTTGGTGGTATTTACTGACTCTCTCCCATCAGCACTCGTTTACAGCTGTAGCCTCTCTCGTAGCCGAAATTAAGTGGTACATTCATGTTTTTATATCGCATCGTCTTGCTTTGCATGTCGATCTTAATGCCCTGGTCGATTAAGAAGTCCACTCCAATTATGATTTCATCAACAATCTCTGCCACTATAAAATTGTGTACTACCGTGACGTTCCCAATTGCGACTTCACATGATACTTCTCCTAGAACCGTGCTGTCTTCTCCAGTGGCTGTACGCAACCTTTCTCCATGCAATGGTATTATCTTCTTGTTGACTAAATCCGCTCGAATAATGGAATGGGATGCACCCGTTTCTACAGTCAGTAAACGTTCCTTTCCATCCACATGTCCTCCGACAGTAAGATTGCTTGACCTTCTTCCAATTTGTGAGATAGAGATTATGGGGCATTCAATTGAGGGAGCCAGCTGTCGCCCCTTGCGGCTGACTCGCTTTAGTTTAACGATTGAGTGGACTTGGAGATTTGCTCATCTCCTTCAGCTCTGCGTTTACGGCCACCCACATTGTTGGAGCTATTGGGACCGGTGCTGCAATGTCGTGCAATATGCCCTGGGTTGCCGCACTTGAAACATTTAATAACTCCGGTATTCTTCTGTTGTGATCCCTTCAGTGCTTCCAAACTTGTGTCTACCCAATCTGGTCTTTCCACTTCCACACGATGAGCTTTGTATGCTGGTTTACTCAATAGTGAGGCAGTTTCATTAGCTTTTTGGTAGCGGTTTTGCAACTCCATTTGGTGTATCTGCTTCCTGTGTTCGCCTCCGTATCGCCTCTCTAGCGCTCATCAATGTTTCGTAGTTGTTCCGCTCTCCCTCGGGAATAGTCTGTAGGATTTCAGCAGCAGATCCTTTCAATGCCACAAATAGTGCAGCAACTTTATCTTCAGCACTCAAGTTGTTCACTGCTGCGGTCTTCTCAAACTGAATCTTAAACACCTGGAAAGGAACAGAAGCGTCAAAGGATGGTGTTTTTACCTTTGGATTACTCGCTGAAACAGCTGGGCGATTCATTTGCAACTCCTATATACGACCTCTCAAAGCTTCTATCTCGGCATCAATTTTGTCCTCGAGCTGCACAATTTTTGTATCCTGTGCTTCCAGCTTTGATGTTACCCTTATCTCCTGTGCCTCCAGCTGCGAGGATATGCGGGCCTCCTGTGCTTGCAGCTGCTCAGCCAACTGAGATGTCATATATGTCTTTTGCTCTTCCAGTTGAGTTTCCATCTTGGATGTAATCTGTGTCGACATTTCTGACATACGCGTTTCTTGTGCTTCAATCTTAGATGTAATCTGTGTCGACATTTCCGACATACGCGTTTCTTATGCTTCAATCTTCGATGTTATACGTGTCTCTTGGGATTCCAGTTGGGATGCCATATTTGTGCATATTTGTGATGACATTTCTGTTATGCGTGTTTTCTGGGTTTCCATTTTTGCCGATATCTGTGATAACAAAGCCAATATCGCATTATTCTCGCTGCTTGCGACTGGACTCGCATTTCCGTTATTCTCTTCAATTTTTGTTGTTGTCTCGTCCCCATCAGGATAAAAGACATACTCGTCCACATCAATTCCTTGCGACTCCATTACCTCTCGTAGCCGTGCTTGAAGTTCAATCTTATTGCCGGTTGTATTCAATCCACGGCTCTCCAACTCCTTCTTCAGTTGCTGGATCCTCAACTCACTCAATTTTGCCATTTTCAAGTTTTCCTCCGGAATTTATTCAACAATTCCTCTTCTGACACCAATTGTAACGAATTTACTGCAAATCCTCTTATTTGCCCTTTTGCTAAGTTCGTATCACTAAACTGTTGAATAAATCACTCCAATATTGAATAATGGAAAAATGGCCTTTTTATTAAAGTACTTCACAATAACACTTATACTTTGCAACTAGCTGGCTTAATAGCCAAACTGATAGCTTAAATGAAACTGACTTTCAAAATAATCTGCTATGGCTCGCTAGATAGCGTCTTAATCGAAAATGCTTGATAGCTCAAATCAAACTGAATTCCAATGTCTCTACATTTGCTGCCTTTTATACTCTCTGATTTCAACGTTCGCATCTTCTATGCGCTTCCAGAATATACTAGTTGCCATCAGCTCTCAAACTTCTCAGCTGTAACTACAATTGCACGATTTTATAGCTTCTCTTATTGCATACTTTCAGGAGTATCTGAGATATATGCATGTGTTTGTGCATTGACTCTCCGCTGCTCGTATACGTACATGGTACATATGTGTAGACGCAGTTATTGTTTCGTTTACGTAGATACATAATGATTGATCTATGGATGTGCATAATATCACTGTTCAGCATCGGCTTAGAGATAGCAACACCCCTTAGTTTTGCTAATATTCGTAACATTATTAATAACCGAATATAAAATGCATTTGTAACAAAATTTAAATAAATGGTCGGGCAGAGTGCTAACAAATTATCTACATATAACCATTGATTGAAAAGACCTATTTTATTTGAAGCAGAGCATGATTATAATGCACCACGGAAGAAAGAGTTTTATTTTGTAAAAAAACTATTCGATTTATATTTTAGTATCAAAGAAGTAAAAATTTAGCATTTACTTAAATGTTAAAGGGCCCTACGCAGCTCTCAAGTAAACGCATAAGAAATATTTAGATTTATTTCTTTTAAATAGAAATGAGAACAACCAATATATTTAAAATGATTGATGACGCATGGTGAACGCACAATACACATAGAATATTGAATTTCAGTTGATTTTTCATGTATGACAGATTGTTTTTTTAAAGATTTTCAAGTTAGGATTTTTGTGGCCAAATGTGAGTAAAATAAAACAATGTATCAAAAAAGAATATTAAGATATGTTTTTCATATGTAGAACATATGAAATGTATGTGTTTAACTCGAAATTGTAAAATTCTTTTGGACTGAAAAACTTAACAAAAGTTGAAGCTGTGCTAGTGGCCCCACTTTATAGTTTTTTCAATACGAAAAAATAAAACTTCAAATAAAACTCATGATGAAATGAATATTCTGGGAGCCAATTCACGTTCTTTCTATCGGAACCCGCCTATGGAAGCAGAGGTAGAGGGCGGCCCCCACTCCGCTGGAAGGACCAGGTGGAAAACGAATTAAACTCCCTTGGTGTTACCAATTGGCGCCGGTTGGCAGAGAGAAGAGGGACTGGTGCGCCTTGTTGGACGGTCATAACCGTTTAAACGGTTAAGCGCCAATTAAGTAAGTAAGTAATTCACGTTCATGATTCAATCAACAGGGGTTTGCTCGGCTGACAAATTTTTTGACAATTGCAGTCATTGTGCTTCCAAATCGAATTGACGTCCGTTAACTGTGTGGTTTCTTTGCGAGTTTTCGAAACATATTAATTTCTACTACTAAAGGAAGCAATCAGTTAACAAATACCCGATAAGTACTGAACTGCATAATACCTTACAATTCTTTTAATTTTATCATGAATTTATTAACTATATCTATTAGTGTGACTGAGCATATGTAGGTAATTTTATCAAAAGTACGGACACCACACACATTCGTATACCTATTAACATACGAAACCTAAACCAATTCAAAATTCATCGTTCAACGTCACAAACTGGACTAGTAAATCGATTCACGTAAAAATGTCATTATTAAATAATGGAGATGCCATAACGAAATGTACTCATTCAGCATGCTAATTTATTCATTCCGTATGTTCGGAACAATTCATCTCCATATTTGTAATCGGTTTATATTTGGAATATTTTGTATATACTTCAGAAAAGAGCTTTCCGAAATTTCAGAATAAAAAGGTGAATACTCCCTGTGTAGCCAAGTCAAGGCCGGCATATAAAGTTCTAAGACAATAAGCCAATTTCTTTTTTTCATTGCGGCTGCTGCGTAGAGTATCACCCCATGTCGGCTGCCTGTTCAAAATCGTCGAATCTCCAAAATATTTTTCAAAAATTTCCCATTTAATTTGTCATAAAAACGCCCTATATTAGAATTAGATTGAAGAACGCCTTATCGCAGAATAGGGAGTTTTTTAAAACAAATTTTGTATTTTTGAATAAAATTCTAACGTACGACATTCTTCCAACAAATTCTGAAAGAGTGACCAAACTAACATAACTACCAATTCACGAAATATTAATTAGAAAATGAATTATTTCCCCAAAACCTGTTGGAATTTACAAATTTATTATCATTACTAATATACTACTAAAGGTACTTTTCTACTACAATTTTTGCTGAAGGTGATTGAATTATTCCCCGTTTTCCTTAATTCGTAAAAGGAACCGGTCCAGATTTCTAAATTTGGGAGTGTCAAAGCTCTGTCATCGTTGGAGAACAAACCTCTAGTAATTGAATCATGCATACCGTTAACGTTTTCCTTATTCTGACAAGTTCGGCATGCATATTGTAACGAATTTTGGGAGTTCCTGATATTATGCACCTTCTGCTAACGTTCGAATCGCTGAACTGTCGAATAAATAACTCCAATATTCAGTATTGCAAAATGGTCTTTATTTAGACTACTTTGGGAGCAGTACAATGATACTTCAATATCACGTACTTCACAAAACCGTGTTTAAATCAAACTGATTCGTCATTCCTCAGCTTGAGCTGTTTTTTTTACTCTCTGTTGCCTTGTCTGCATATTTCTCCTAAGGTCTAGACCAGTGGTCCCCAAAATCAAAACTGTGGTTGTGTGAGTAAAACTAAAATAATCTTATTGGTAGTGGTTTAGTTGTTGATGACAAATCAATGAGGTAGAACGTATGCACGCATGCTTGTTAACACACAAAAAGTAATTCGTAAATATGCCATATAAATACTACGCTATTGCTTGAGTCTAAGGAAAAATTTAAACAAAATAAATTGTTAGCATTAAAGCAAGATCTTTCTGGCCGAAAGTGGATGGCAGGAGGTCTGCTGAAATAATTGGGTTCACTAAGGCTCACCTATCAATGGTCATTGGGGTTTTGACAGGGCACTGTCCCATGGGTATCCATGCGGTACGTCTCAATATACTGGAAACTCCATCCTGCTGCAGCTGTATGGAGGATGATGAGGTGGAATCACCAAATCACTTTATGCTTGATTGTGCAGCTTTTGCCAGAATTAGGCGAAAGTACTTCGGTCGCGACTCACTTGGATCTCCCGAGGATATATCCAAAGTTGAGATCGGTATCATTCGGAGCTTTATCGTTGCTACCCAACGATTCTCTAAGTAGCTGGATCTAGGTCACCGTTATTTTTGGTGTATGTGGTATCACAACGGACCTTCGTGTTGTCCAAGAGAGCTATCCTTATCAGGGCAGCTACCACCTAACCTATACTATCCTATCCTAGCATTAAACCATGAAAACATTCTGCGCATGATCGTTTTTTTGCAAAATATCCGTTCGCAAATGCGCAAATAAACAATAACCTCAGCCGACGTTGCTACTCTGCTTGTTCGACGACAACTAAAGGCGAAAGAGAATAATAATACGTGTGAAGTGGCGCCAATAATTAGTTCACTAAATGAGGACCGCTGACATACACACATGTAGTCATAAGCTAAGTGCAGAAGTTGTACTCACACATACACACGCATATAGCTAAATCAGCAAGCAGGATATACAACAGTTCTAGAAGGTGAAACCGTCTAGACCAGCGGAGTAGATTTTACTATACGTTTAGAAATATTATAATTATATTAGCCGCTAATTGAATTCTTTAGCCAAAAAGATTAACATAACTTTGTGTTTCCCAAAAGAATATAGAAAAATGTTTGTAGAAAACAAATTTTTTGGGGAATTTTGTACGAAAAATTAACCAATCAAAATTTAATACTTTTGTAATACAAGTAAATACTGGAAAATAGAGCTACCGAAAATGTGAGGTTGTGCTGTTGACATCACCTTTATTATTACATCATGAATAAAACTATAGTTGAGACCAGGCATGCTTAACCAACGAAACGATATCATTTCGTTACGATAATTAACGTTAATAAACGAAACAAAGTCATTTCGTTTCGTTTAATAACGTTAAGAACGTCAAATTAACGAAATGATTTTGTTTCGTTTTCTGCCATATCAAAACGAAATCAAATCGTTTAAGTTGATTATTAATTTCAAACTATGCTGGTAAAGCTGATTGATGGCGGAGTCATTAAAGGTGAAAGCATTAGCCAAGCTGATTGCAACTTTTCTCATGAATTTTGACAGTACGAACATTTCTCAGAGTATTTTTGACATTACCACCAACGAATTACACAAACAAATTACACGGAGTTTGTGTGTATGTCCGCTCGCTGTTACCACCTTACGGCTTCAACATGGCTATAGCATTGCCAGCACAATTCAAACATAAAGTATCACGTTTTTGTTAACGTTTTTAACGTTAACGAAAGCTTTTCGTTTCGGTTAAAAACGAGATACAATTTATCTTGATAATTTCCTTATCGATAATATTTCGAAGTGTTTCAACGGAAACGGTGGAAATTTGTTGATAAACGATTAGCTTAACGTTAAGGTGCATCCCTGGTTGAGACATTGCAGGTTAAAATATGAGATTTAATAATTCTTCACAGTTAAAGCTCTATGTGGACATATATATAGGGTTATCTACTTTATTTACATATACTATTTATATACTATATTTTTGTAAATTATTTTTGAATTACTTTATTTTGAATATTATTTCAAAAAGAAAATTTTCTTGTCAGTTTTTATAAATTTTCAATGTGAATATTAATATTTAAAAATTTAAATAAATATAAAATACAATTTTTTTAAAATAAATTAGTTGATGATTTAATACATTTGGCGATCCTGCATCTTATCTGGAATTCCCTATTAGACAATATGAACTACAGAAGAAAAATAAGAGAGGAATGTGCATACAAAAAAAATCATAGTTGTAAACATATTTTCAACGACAAATAATTGTTCCTCTTAACTAAGAACGCATACAAATTAGTGAAACAAATAAATACAAATCAACTTTTAAACAAATTTGAACAATGAACTAAATAAATGAAAATACAGCAAGATACATATCGAATATATGATCAGAGTTGTAAAAGCCCCATTAATACAACACTAAATTAAGATTCTTAAAATTGTATCATAATAGTGACAACAAAAATAAAACAACCAATAAAAACCTCTCGTTGATGCATATGCAATACCACCATCTACCAACTGCAAAACGGGATTCAAGGGGTTGTGTAGCGCAATATATAGCTTCTCCAACCCAATTGTCAACCTCACCTTCGAGCGGCGAATCCCGTTTCACTAACAGACGAGGCTCTGGCGACCCCAAGCTCCTCATGGAACTTGGAGGTGGGGAGGGAGGGATGGCCTGAAGGTTTAATGTGGCCATATAAATCGTTCCCGAGATGGTCGGGCCAGCACCTTAATGGTGCTGTGTTACCGGAGCGTATCGGATCTGTATCCGACAAAGGACCATCACATCGATAACACTCCCCAAAGCCTTCGGGGAGTAACTAATCGCTACAACAACAACAACAACCAACTGCAAAACCTCCCAACTGACAAAGTGGCAAAAATTAGATTTGGTAACCCTGCATTCCAGGCATCGAGTTTCATCTATAAAAATAAAAAATTTCGTATTCCAACAGAAAATTCCATTAAAAAACGGTAAATGCAAACCCGCATGTAAAGTGTGTAGTCAAATTTTATTTGCAAAACCAACCATCATTTAGCCCTGCTCAGCAAGTTGATCAACCAAGTGTCAATACTACGGACGGAGAGTGGGCTAATTTCTTTGTGTTCTTTGCTTTTCAATTTCCTTCAAATTTTAACTTTTTGTGAATATAATATATGTACATACATACCAGAAATGGCTTCAAATGAAGGATCTGTTATAATTATGGAAAAGTTTTTGAAAGGTAACAAAAAAAGAAATAATATGCTTTATATACATATATAATATCAAAGTGTTTGCATGTATGTACATTAAAATATAAATTTAGATGCTTGGGCGACTCCACCAAGTTCTCCTGGAACTTCCTATTCAGAGTTGGATTTGCCGCCGTACACGCATGGGATGCGCATCTCAATAGAGAATGATGAAGAATTTTTCAATTTTCCCAGTATGTTCAATTCTCCTGTTAAGAAAGGTATAACCAAAACCAAAACTAGTTGCAAAGAGTCCAGAATATACATAAGAGGAACCTACGCAATTCAGAAGGTCGCGGGTAAGGAATTCACCGCGTGGTAAGAAAATTCCTCCACCTCCATAAGAAATACACTATGCGGCGAATTCTTTACCCGCGAGGTGCTGAATTGCATTAGATCCTCTTATATTCTAGCCTCTTTGCTATTTGGTTACATGTAAAGAAATGTTGTATGTGTTTTTTCCAGCTACGGCAAGAGCGAAGAGCGACACAGATAACAATACGGCGGAATCAAAAAAACACAGCAACGATTCTATCAAAGGTGACTGTGATATTCATACTTCCCCCAGCAATGAAGACCTTCCAGAAATATAAATTTTGGAAGAAAACAAAAATAAATGACGAAAACGGAACACAGACAATTGGAAAAGAGAGATCAACAAAAAGAAAAGAATGCTTGGAGAAGAGTACATAGGGTTTCGCAAAACACAAAACAAAATAGTCCAATATGTGCCACGAATGAAGAGAGTGCTTAATAAGTCAACTTTTGCTAAAGCTTGCAAAAAGAGTAAAACATTTGATTGTAAAAAGTTTAGTGAGCAGCAAAGGGAACACATTTTTGCAAACTTTTGGAAAAACATTAATTGGCGACAAAAACAAAAATATGTTTGCTCGCTGGTTCACGTTCAAAATACAAAAGCAACTAAGCGCAGCAAATTAAATAAATCAAATTCTTTAGCGTATTTTCTCAAATAGGGTGCCGAAAGCCGAAGGGTTTGCAAAAATATGTTTTTATCGAACTTAGGACTAAAGGCATGGACTGTACGTTCGTGGCTCACTAATACACAGGTTTCGTGCAGCTCTAAAAAGAAACGCAATTCCAAGAAAAATTTCAAAAAAAACGTGTAAAAAATTTTTTGGCATCTTTGCCAAAGCTCCCGTCACATTACCTACTGCACGTCAACATCAGGCAAATTCTATTTAGAGCCAGTCATTGAAACAAAATCACAGTTGTACTCTCTTTATAAGAATAACACTCTCGAACTTTCTCTACCCGTAGTCTCAAGATGTTATTTTGATAATATCTTCTCCGAAGAAAATATATCTCTTTTTAAACCTAAAAAAGATGAGTGCGATACTTGCATTGCTTTTAAGACCGGAAATATATCCGAAGTGGAATATAAAAAAAGAATGATACCATTCTTGCCAATTCTGGAGAAATTCATTTAATTACCGTTGACCTACAGGCTGTTAAACTATGCCCAAAATTAAGCGCCAGCGCTGCTTATTATAAAACTAACTAACTAACTAATAACTTCACAGCTTACAACTTAGTTACTAAAGAAGTTGTTTGCTATTGGTTTGATGAAACCGCAGCCGACTTAAAGTCTTCAACGTTTGCCAACTTTTATGTGGACTATATATCATCAATACTTCGTAAAGATGTAAAACCTGTGGTGATTTATTCCGATGGTTGCACATATCAGAATCGAATTTCTGTTGTCGACAATGCACTCCTTAAACTTGCCATTGAATACATTGTTGACATAACTCAAAAATTTTTAGTAGAGGGGCATACACAGATTGAGGTAGATTCGGTTCACTCTGTAATTGAGCGAAAATTAAAGAATCGGAAAATATATTTACCTAGCCAATGTATTTCGGCAACACAGAAATCCAGACGCAATCCGTTTCCATATATCGCACGAGAGTTGGACTACACATTTTGTAAAGACTATGATAATAAAGAATATCAATTATATGAATCCATACGCCCAGGTCGCAAAAAAGGGGATAAAGTCGTTTTCGATTTACGTGTCTTGAAATACTCTTCCGATGCATCAATCAATTATAAGTTGTCTTTCGAAAGCACTTTTCTAGAGCTTCCACACCGACCTAAACGTAAATGGAATAAAAACAACCCTCACGCTCTTTATTTGTCTCGTATACCAATACAAAAATCTAAATACAGCACTTACAAGAATTGAAACATGTAATTCCTTCAGCTTGTCACTACTTTTATGACAATTCACCTTACAAACAATAGATACTAAGATTTATGTCTCTAAAATTAATTATAAAAATTTTTGTTGTTATATCGGCCTACTGATTTTAAGATCGCGGGTTCGAATCGAGCTCAAGGCCTAACAATAATTTTTTATCATTATTATTATGATAAAATTTTTCTTAATTGGCAGCATTGTCATCAAACAAGTCCAATTTTAACATCCATTCTGCAACAGATGTCGCAGTGTTGTGAATATCAATTGGCACGAACCAGAATAGAAGTAGGATTAATGAAGACAAACAAAACACCGCTGTGATGGCTGAATGGTTATAGCAGCGGTGCCTAAACGTTGCCGATGAAGGAATTTAGCAGTTCCCGAAATGGATCTATACAACGAGCTTTGCCAGTTGTCTAAATTTTTTCTTTCTTCTATTCTAATTTAAAAATTTTTTCAATTAAGAAAAAATTTATCATAATAATAATAATAAAAAATTATTGTTAGGCCTTGAGCTCGATTCGAACCCGCGATCTTAAAATCAGTAGGCCGATATAACAACAAAAATTGTTAATACATCCCAGAGCACGGGGAAAAAAGTGTCAATAAAATATGACGCTATGGCAGCACTGCCATCAAACAAGTCCAATTTTAACATCCATTCTGCAACAGATGTACTTACATCAATACCAACATAAATTTTGAACGCAATTAACACAAAAATACATTTCCAAATTTTATAGAATATATACAACAAAAGTCTAACTTCTTTTTAATTACAACAAAAACTTATAATAATCAATATACAATATAAATTAACATTAAAATTAAAAACAACTATTTATTCGTTTCACTGGAGGGGGCGTTATAGGGTTATCTATTTTTGTAAATTATTTTTGAATTACTTTATTTTGAATATTATTTCAAAAAGAAAATTTTCTTCTCAGTGTTTATAAATTTTCAATGTGAATATTAATATTTAAAAATGTAAATATAAAATAATAAAAAAAAAAATAAATTAGTTGATGATTTAATACAATCAATATAAAGTAATTCAAAAATAATTTACAAAAATATAGTATATTTAAATAAAGTAGATAACCCTATAATATACAGTTATGTTCATATTAATAGCAGTGCTTTCTTAGAACCCTAAAAAGTGGATATATCTAAAGTAAAGTAAGGCCCAAGCTGATTTCACTACTTCCCACAATAACTTTGCATTTTTTTCATCAACGGCGTGCTTTATATCCCCCCATAAGTTTTCAATGGGGTTCAAGTCCGAGGATTAAGCTGGCCACGCCATTACTGCAATTTTGTTCTCCCGAAAGAAATCCTTTGCTCGCTTGCTCGTATGTTGTGGGTCGTTATCCTGTTGGAAAACCCATTTTAGGATTTCCTCTTCTACATATGTATATATGCATTTGTGAAAACAGCCATAGAAGTGAAATTTTTTATGAGGGAAACATTTTACACGTGTGGCGTTTTATATTTCGTTAAGTTTCTCTTGACTTTTTTGACTCTAATTAAATAAATTTTGCTTTTCCTATGTTTTCGCAGCCGCCGTGGTGTGATGGTAGCGTGTTCGACGCAAACAGGAAGATAAGCTCTGCCTAAAATCTCTTCGGAGGTTATCGCGCCATACATTTATTTATTTCATTTGTAAATATTACTAAGTTTTATTTAACTATTGTAATGATCTTTATTCATTTCACGTTGCTTACAGACTAAACTTACGACTAAACTTCAAGTAATTGAGCAGTGCTCCAAATGTGATTTTATGTATATATTCCAGTGAGTACGAGCCCACAGTATATAGTATAAGAGAGGGCATAGTTAATAGTTACACTGTATGTGTTTTCTGGTATACCTATGTGTACACTCATGTTAAATATATTGCTGTCCAATACCTACAATACCCCCTTCTTAACTTAAATATGCCTTCCCATATTTAATAATTTACATTTGTATTATAAAGTTTCCATTTATCAGTGATAATTTAGTTTTATTCCTTATCATTTTCTTAGTGAATTACTCTACTTCTCAGCTTATATTTATAATCTGGGTTTTCGTTTTCCGTGGTTGGTACATTTTCAGAATTTTTCGTTTCTAGCTCTTTTTCGGCTTCATGTGTGTCTACTGAATTTCCATAGCTTCCAACGGTTATACCTTTATTGGAATCTAAGCTTTGATGCGGTAGCAGATCACGCGAATCATTAGAATTGTATGTATCGCCTTCGTTTGAGGCGTTACATGCTATGATTTGATTTGCGTGACGCTTCCAAATTTTATCCGAAGCTATGATTTTTACCTTGAAGGTCTGTTGGCCTAGTTTTTCTAAAATTTCAGCCTTGGTCCAACTAACCTTCCCCGGTATGGAGTAATCTCTAACAATAACTTTGTCGCCTTTTCTAAATTGGTTTTCCCTATTTCCACAATAATATCTCCTCTGCTTATTTTGCTGATCTCTTACTTTATTTCTTACTGACTGATATGAATTGCTATCAGTTTTTCTTTTGGGGTTCAGTACGTCTAAGCGAGTACGCAGTTGTCTGCCAAACATAAGCTGGGCTGGAGATATGCCTGTAGTACTGTGCACTGCATTACGATAGTCCAATAGAAATCTATTCAAAACATGGAAATTGGTTTCCGTAGTTTTATACAAGCCTCTCCTTAACGCCGTTTTTATTAGTTTTACACAATTTTCGGCTTGACCGTTGCTGGCAGGATGACCGACTGGCGAAGTTATGTGCTTAATTGCATTTCTTTCTAAAAAAAACTTTAAATTCTCGTGATACGAAAGCTGTCCCATTATCCGAGACTAAGGTTTCCGGCAATCCAAACGGAGCAAAAATTTGCTTTAACACCCCTATTGTCGCTTTGCTCGTGGTGTTTTTGCCCATGTCAACACACTCAACCCATTTGCTATAGCTGTCCACTACAATTAGACACCAACGCTTCATAAAAGGTCCGAAAAAGTCTATATGCACCCTAGTCCACGGTTTTTCTGGCCACTGCCAAGACTTAAGAGTTTGCTTCGCCGGTTCTGGTCGTGACATTAGGCATGCCTCACAGGACTTCGCCTCTTTCTCAATGTCTGCACTTTGGGTTGGCCACCAGCAACACTCTCGAGCCATCGCTTTCATTTTAGCAACCCCCAGATGGGAAGCATGAAGATATTGCATGACATCAGGTTGCAGCGCTCTAGGTATTAGCACCCTATGTCCCCAGAACACACATCCGGAATCTGAAGACAAGTCCAGCCTTCTGTCAAAGAACGGGCGCATGGCCGTATCGGTACAACAGCTGGGCCACCCAGACTTTATGGATTCGCACACTAGCTGTGACAGTTTATCGTTTTGGGTTTCTGTCCGAATTTTTTCAATATTCAAGGGCACCACACTATTTTGTTGAACGTAATTTAAAAATACTCCATCCGGACAGTGTTCCTCCTCGGTTTCCTTTGCCGAAGGGTTTCTAGAAAAATAGTCCGCGATGTTGGTCTTCGACTTAATGTTGACTATATCGAAGGAATACCCAGATAGCGTCAATGCTATCCTCTGCAGTCTATTAGCCGCCATTATTGGGATACCCTTTTTTGGGTCGAAAATATGATGCAACGGTTTATTGTCCGTCACCAAAGTGAAATGGCGCCCGTAGAGAAAATGGTGAAATTTCTTTACACCGTATAGAATTGCCACAGCCTCCCGATCAAGTTGCGAATATCTCTGTTCTGTTTCAGATAACCTACGCGATGCAAATTCTATAGGTCTTTCAATGCCATCGGACGTAATTTGTGACAATACTGCCCCAACTCCTACCGGGCTAGCATCTACAGTTAGCTTGGTTTCAAGCTGTGGGTTAAAATGTGCCAAGCACGTTTCCTTTTTTAACCCTGCCTTTAACATGTCTATCGCACTCTCACATTGCTTGGACCAAAGGAATTTGGTGTTTGCCTTGAGCAAGTCATACAGCGGGGCACATGTCTTTGCTACATCGGGTAAGAAGCGACGATAAAAATTAACCACGCCTAGAAATGCTTGAAGTTCCTTAACTGATTTTGGGTACGGCATGCCATCTATTTCGCGCGTCTTTGCCGGATTTGGATGTAAACCTTCTTTGTCTATTATGTGCCCTAAGTACTCTACCCGTTTGCAGCAAAACTGGCATTTATTTTTAGCTAATTTTAATCCGGCATTTTCTAGTATTTTCAAAACTCCCTCAAGCCTTTTCATATGTGTTGCCCTATTCGGAGCCGTGATTAATATGTCATCCAAGAAGATTACTACACCCTCTAAATGCATCAAAAGACCTTCTATCATTCTTTGAAAAATTGCTGGGGCCGATGCCAGCCCATACACTAGCCTCGTGTACTGAAAAAGCCCTTTTGTTGTCGCGATTGTAGTCAACTTGCGTGATTCGGGGTTAAGTTCAATTTGTTGATAAGCCGTAGATAAGTCGAGTTTCGTAAACTCTTCGCCCCCATGAAGTTTCGCAAAGAGATCTTCAATCTTCGGTAACGGGTACTGTTCTACTACTAAATTTGGATTAACCGACACTTTGAAATCTCCACAGATTCTAACCCCCCCATCTTTTTTGAGAATAGGCACTATCGGTGTAGCCCACTCGGAGAACACCACTGGCTCAAGGACTTTTAATTGTACTAGGTTGTTGATTTCTTTCTCCACCTTTGCTTGGATCGCCAGCGGTACCGGCCTTGGCTTAAAAAACCTTGGTGTCGCTTTTTCGATCAACTGCAACCTCGCTTGGCCCTTGTTGAAACAACCTAAAGTTCCATCGAACAGTAACGGAAATTTTTCCACCACCCTAGGCACTCCTATACTTTCGCTGGGCAGTGTGAAGTTTAAATTAGCGATATTTAACCCAAACGCTCTTAAAAAATTCCTGCCTAGTAATGGTGGTCCCCCATTATCAACTACTAAGAATTTTACCACTTCGCGTTTGCCTTTAAACTCCACCAGTCCGTCATAACTACCAACAGGGTATATTGCTACGCCATTATACGTTTTTAATATAACGTTTGTACTTACAAGCTCACTTCTGCTAACTAAGGTTGTGAACCGTGTGGACCATCGTTTGCAGATTGCAGTGCGAACAAATTCATTTCGCAATCCTCCGCAAATTTTAGTTGTGTTTCCCTAACCGTACACACCTTTTTTAAATGCCCTATTCGCTTACAGTTATGACACTTAAAGTTTTTATACCTGCATTCTCTGCTTACATGGTTCGATTTTCCACATACCGTGCACTGCTTCCCTTGTCTTTGCTGTACGCGTTTTTCTTTGCTGCCTTTGTTCGCTGACTGCGGCTGTTTCTGTTGCCGTCGCTGTTCGTTGCTCTGCTGCGGTGGCTGTTGCTGCTGCTGTACCTTTTTGCCCTTGCTTTGTACATAGTTCAATGCTTCTTGCGGTTCTTGCTTAATCGAGTCACCGAGGCGTTGAGTATATATATACTCGGTGGTGTTTGCAATGTCCACCGCCTTCTTAAAATCACACGCTATCGTTTCCATGAAAATTTTGTCACGCGCTGGACCTTTCTCCAACCCCATGATAAATTTGTCTCTCAGTGCGTCGCTCAAACATGCACCAAATTCACAATTTAATGATAACGACCTTACCCGGACGGCCCACTCGTTTATGGACTCTGTTGTCATTTTCTTTGCCTCATAGAATTTATAACGCTCTGCAAACGCTGACGCCGGTGGCTTAAAATGCGCATCCATAACCTCTACGCAACTTTTAAACGTCGTCGCTGCATCGTCTACCTTTTGTGGGCACATTAAATTTTGCAGGAGAATATAAGATCCCTCACCGATTGACGTTAGAAAGATTGCTTTTTTTTCTTTTATCGTCCGTAATTTCATTTGCGATAAAGAATTGGTTCAATTGTTGACGGAATACATTCCAATTATTATCCTCGTGCCTATAATGTGGTACACTACCAATAATTTGAACGGCCATTTTACTTGCTGTCGTATGATTTTGTGAGTTCTGCTTTGCCTCGTCGCCACTGTAATGATCTTTATTCATTTCACGTTGCTTACAGACTAAACTTACGACTAAACTTCAAGTAATTGAGCAGTGCTCCAAATGTGATTTTATGTATATATTCCAGTGAGTACGAGCCTACAGTATATAGTATAAGAGAGAGCATAGTTAATAGTTACACTGTATGTGTTTTCTGGTATACCTATGTGTACACTCATGTTAAATATATTGCTGTCCAATACCTTACAACTATCAAATGCAACTCAGCTTAAAATAGTCTTACGCAAAAAAAAAAATGCAACTTTAGACCTGAGATTCGCATCAGGTGAGCGACGCTGTTTGTAATATTGACGTTTGTCGCTCAGTTGACACACCTAATATGGTACGCAATGGAAGGAAGCTACATATCTTACTCGTAAACCTATACAATGGCTCCGCACCGAGGAGTATTCAAATTAAAAAAAATAGCTGCTATCGTTCTTCGGCATTATGAGCAATGTTGCCAGAACTTTTCCAGAAGAAAGGCTAGATTGACAAAAATAAAAAGCTAAAAAAGGCTAAATAAAAATTTTTAAGGCTAAGAAAAAAAGCTAAAAGTTTAAGGCAACTTTCTATGTGTTTTATTAATTTTTTTAATAAAAGACATAGCAGAATAAACAATTTAAATTAATTTTTACTCCAATTTCATAATAAATAATAAATATAGTTGTGGACCAACGTCTCTAAGACCCCTCTCATTATGGTCCACCCCTGTTGAAACAGCAACTTTCCTTGGACTCCCGTTAGAGGATATTGATGACAATTTGTGATCGGTCGCACCTATTGGATCGCTGCAACAACAACAACATAAATAAAACTCCACTATAACTAGTCTATAAGTTTTCGTAATATGTTTGAGGCCGATACAACTATTTTTAATAAAGAAATCTACTTTTTGTCCTTTCAAAGAACACATGAAAAATGTAAATACTACATTCTACACTGTCTGAATAGCTCTTTTTCAAGTTTTTGGTATGTGTTTTACACCGACTCCAAACGATATCTCGGAAATGACATCTAGCAAATGCATTTTTGGAGGGAATATTTTCATGACACTTTCAGGGCTGGCCGAACCACAGGTGATGAGTGACCCCCGTTTAAATAAAGTTTTGAAATGGGTTATTAAGAATATGAATCATCTCAGTAGGTTAGGGGGCTTAGAATATACCCGCGGCAGATATGCCTGTCCCAAAGGGCGACTAAAAAACCAAATTGATTCAAGGGGTTGTGTAGCGCAACCCTTTCAAGAGGTTGCCAGCGCAATATATGTATAGCTTCTTCAACCCAATTGTCAACCCCCCCTACCCGTGGCGAATCCTGTTTCTTTATTTATTTATTTATTTAATTAATCAACAAACAAGATGTTTACAGACTGTCAGTGTACAAAACTTCAAGTTTATATAGCTTATATAAAAAGTATAGTTAACTTTATGACAAGTGTCTAATGATTAGGTGCTTAAATGTAAATTTACTACAACTAAAATCAAACGCCAAGGAATGGGAATAAGCATTAAATTGAGAAAGTGTCCTCCTAAGGGGACCATTCATTGCATAAACCGTTCTAACAATACCCATATAAAACAAATCGGATCTGCATCCGGAAAAGGACCACAGCATCGATAACACTCCCCAAGGCCTTCGGGGAGTGCCCTTATCGCTACAAAAACAAGAATATGAATACAGGAATTTGAAGTCAGATGGTGTGTTATTATAAGTCCAAGCAAATTTAATATGTGCAATAAAATTTATAATAAGGTAATACTATGGTGCACTAATCCTTATTCAACCTCGTTACTATAACAGCTTATGTAAGCCTGATTTTGGGAGGGCTATATATAAGCCTTAAGTGGTTTTTTGATAAGGCCTTATGTAAGTAAGCCTTATTTTTGTTGGTCCATAAGTTGTTATATTCTACCTTATGGCTTATAATAATTCCTTATGTTAGGCTTATTTTGTTTATATATGACACTACTTTATTTTCTCTCAACTAACGAAACATAAGAAAGATACAACCTCGTTCATTAAAAACAAACGAGCCAGTTTTTATTTCGATAGGTTTTATTTTTTATTTGGTTTTTAGTTTGACAATTTTGTGCATAAAAACACCATTAAAACCAACTTTCTTGTGAAAAAAGTGAACCATCTGAGACCGGAATAATTTTCCCCGTGTTATTTGCATTGTTTTTATTGTTAAAAATATTAATCGCGGGTTGGAGTCGAGCTCCAGGCCTAACAATAATTATTTTATCTTATTATTGTTATGATAAATTTTTCCTTCCTTCTATTCTAATTAAAAAATGTTTTCATTTAAGAAAAAGTGTATCGATAACAATAATAAGATAAAATAATTATTGTTAGCCCTTGAGCTCCATTCGAACCCGCGATTCTACAAGTCAGTAGGCCGATATAACAACAAAAATTGTTAAAAATATAAATGTAAAAATATAATTAAAAACATAAACAAAAACATCTCAAACTCACTAATTTTGGGGGAATAATGATCTCGCTTCTCATGGTAGACATTTTTTTTTTGTATTTTAAAGTTCGGATAAAGTTTCGTCAGTTTTTTTAGCTTGGAATCCAAGACAAAATAAAGTCGAGTCATTTAGGTATTTCACAGAACGGTATATTTGAAATAAATGTTATGCCTGTTGACATAAATACAGAAAACAAGTAATTTTCCCATTCGCGTGGATGCGATTTGCAAAAAGGTCGATACCGTCGTTTAAGGCTGCGTATCATTTCATAGCTCTTTTGTCTACATGTAGACTTAGAAAGCCAGTTACATAAATGTTTCTGAAATCAAAAATTCAATGTTGCCTTAATAAAGTTACTACGCCTCGATTTCTGCCTACCATAATGCCAGCATTATCTGTTCCTTAGCCCCTCGAATTTTTAACATCTAGCCGAAATTCATCAAATTTGTTCTTAAAATTGAATCTACGTCAAACTGTTTATCGAGATTTTCTAAAATTTTGAAAAAGAGCTATGTAAACAATTTCTGAAAGAAGCTGAAAAAAAGCTTAAAGCTAAATCGGAGCTTTTCAAGCTAAACGGAGAAAAAAAACCTAAATCTAGCTTGAAAAAAGCTAAAACGCAACACTGATTGTGAGTTCAGTGAATGTAGCTTACAAATCGTAAACGTCAAAAACTTCTACCGCATAAAGACGTTTGACATTTTTGAATTAAACTTATGTGTACCGATAATTTGAAATATTTTAAGCTCTAAACCAAGGAGAATCCATACCAGGTGGTGGAAAAGCGAATTCAACCAATTCGCCGTGCAATATGAATGTTAAGCCGATTCTCTTCTATGGCAGCTATTATCATTCCACGATAAAATACTTTTTTCCACCATTTGCTTGATTTTTTCTTAATATCATACAATCCAGACGACCCTAGTCCACACCACCCATTATAGCGCGGTACGTCTTTACGTTGTAGTAGTGTTTTATTGATGGCACATGGTTATATGACATTATAAACATGCATCCAAGTATTATATCGATTTCTTCGGAGTCTGTTTGAGGAATTTTTTGTTTGTTCGTTAGTGCATTGAGCGATGTACGAAGGCATGCTTCTTGAAAACAATTTGCGAAAATTTTGATAGGGTGTTGAGTGACGCGTAATACTTTCTGAGATATTGCATTCGCGATGGTTACTAACCGATTATTTTGGAATAAACGATACATCCGGTGTGCCTCAAAGAAACGTGGCTACAAGCTGCTCACATGTAGCGTTTCCGCGTGCAGGTTGATCGGGTATGACATCAATAGACTCCTCGTCACTCAACTGGCTATCCTCAGCATTACTGGGAGTATCGTCACTGTGAGTGGTTTTAGCTGACGAAGGACTATAAATACCATCACCACCGTCACTGAAATCAGTTCCTGATTCACTGGCCTCATCGTCTTCTTCTTGAAGAAGTGCACTTATTTCGTCGCAATATAAATTCGACATTATTGCAGTCTATAACGTAGCAAAAGGAAAAATATAACTGTATTAAACATTGTGTGTAACATACTGCTGGGACATATATGCCCAGATATAAAACCTTATTGGGACAAATACGTCCCAAAACTCATTTTCACTGAATATTTTTCACAAAACACCTATAAAAGTATGTATTTCCACTTACCAGTATAAGAATAATAATTTTCTATAGAAAATCAAAGGCACTTAGATATAAACGTAATATTTTATCAAAATTACGCGTAAATTTGATGCAATATTAGTCGATGCTCACAAACAACAGATAAAAACAAAACACGATTGAAACTGAATGTAGGTCGCCGAGCTTGAAAGAAACACACTGGAGGAAACGGCTGGCCTGTCAACCAACGCGCTCAGAACTCCCATGGGCTGTCTTGTTATGTCTCCACAACATCATCTACACAGTGAGGCGAAAGTTCTTCCCATAACAGTTTCTGCTGAATACCAAGAAACCTGTGCATCCCTACAGACATCAGGTTGATGACTTCCAAGAACTTAAGAAGTAATCTCTGTAAGCACTATGAAGAAATCCGGCAATTAAGAATTCAGGCGTATGAAAAAAATAAGAATTTTAAGGCCCTCAGAGGCATCCTAAAAAAGGCGTCGACTGCTATGTCAGGGATTGCACGGTTCTTGAAGACAAATACTATAAACTCGCAGTTGAAGAGAGCAATCTTCCGCGACGCACGCCACTCTAGCTAAACTTCGATATGGATACTATAATGGGTCAAATTCGTATTTATCATTTTAAGTTATATTGCCTTTCTATTTTGAAAATAATAAAACCGTGCTAGATCTCACAAAAAATGAAAAAATTGCCGATTTTCATGGAACTTTAAATTTAGAATTTGATTTCGGCCGAAGAGTTCAATGTACTGCTTAGGTGCAATCTTAGTTTATAGGTCGTAAAACGGAAGAATAAAGTTAATCCATTCTTAACAGCTGCCACTAAGCTGCCGATAGTGCATTTTTTGCCAATCGTTGGTTAACTTAAACAAAAGACAAAATCATCTCGAAATATTACAATTTAAAAAGCGTTTCCATCGATAATGTCCAAGCCAATATCTGAAAATTGAATCGTGTAAACGGGCGTGCGATAATTACGTACAAAAAAGTTGGTAGGCAACCAGCTTTTGAAGTCATTTAATTTTCTTTTCTGCGACTCTGCATTTGTTTAGATCCAAGGCGAATCTATACTAACGTACTGGCAAAGTAAATTCAACCAATTCGTCGTGCAGAAGAATGTCAAGTCAAAGGAAAATTCTCATTGATTTCGATAACTGGCATATTGTTGTTGGGATAACAACACCTGGTACTGAATTCGTCTTGGTTTGGCACTGACTGAAGTGTCAAAATTACCGGGGCTGCTGCCGTCGGAATCGACCTAGGGATGCAATAATTAGCGCAAAAGGAGCGGAATTTCAGATATGGGTTGGTTTCGTTGTAAATTCTTTTGGACAAATTTTGTATGAAACATGTAATGCATTTAATGGAACCTACTGAAAATTTTACAAAAGTCGTAGAATGGGGTATCCAAAGACGCGTAGTTGTACCAAGTTGTACCAAGTAAAGTTTTTCCATCCATTCAAAAGTTATCCGCGAAACAATTGATTTTGTTAAATGATTAGCGCAGCGTGCGTAAAGCTTAGCACCCTTCGAAATTGATCTATCTGCGCAGCTATGGCAGGTTGTCTGAAAAATTGTCAACTTACTATTCCAAAAACAAAATACAATTTTTCAAATTTAGAAAAATTAAAAAATAAAATAATTATCATTAGAAAAAAATTATTGTTCTGGCCTTGAGCTCGAATCGAACCTTGATTATCCGCGAAAAACAGTTCTACAGCTACTCCTACAGAAGATAGAACAAGCATTATGGTCAGGAGAGCGCAGCTGTGAGAGAATATCTGATATATATCTTACTTGTAAACTTTTCCAATGGTAGCTTTACGGAAAAATTTATCAGTAGAGAATGCATCGTTCCTTGGTGTCAGTGTTCATGAAGCCCAGTCTTCGTAAACTTTCCACTTTGCAGACACATTAGTATGTTTAATAAATTTACCATAGAATCAGGAAATTAATACTACGGAATTATGCAGTTTAGTACAAAGTAGGCAGTTGTCAATTTTGACCTACTTCTACTGTTAATTCCCAAAGAAACCACACAGTTGGGGGTGAGGGCAATTCGATTTGTCAAGAATTTTCTCAACCAAGCAAACCTCTTGTGATTGAATCATGGACAAGTATATAACCCGATTTGCCCGCGTTCAAACCATACAAACGATAGGATTTGAAGAACATGTGGAGAAAAAGAGAAAATTCGAAAATATCAGCCGCAAACGATTTGTAAAACATGTCTGATTGTTTAAGAATTACTTAATAAATCTTAGAACGTAAACTGTAATGTCACACCTCAATGTAGAATGAGCCACATGTTAAAAAATAGGTTTTTTAGTATATGTGTAAGGAGTATTATATATGTACATGTTTTTGAGCATAAATGTCCTTTCAAACACATATAGGTATTAATATATTTTTATATACTTCCATTTCAGTTTACTTTGAAGGATAAAAGTTACATCGCTACACTTTCGCAATGAGGTTGTCTAAACATCAGATAAAGATAATTCCACGTATTCGACGGAAATATAATGTATCTATCGAATTTTTAAAGTCAAATTTGCCAAACATAGAAAAGTTTCTGTGGTATGCTTTGAGTCCTCGTCTTGTCATTAAGCGAGTCGCTATACGCAAAGGTAGCAAACAGCGTGTTATCTTAAACTACTACCACTTGAGGAGAGTTTTATTCGATAAAGCGGAACGTAAGGTTATAAAAACGCGCAGGCGAAATGTACAACAATGGTCCCGACAGATGGTTTCATATTTGCGTAAAAAATATGGTATCAAAGAACGTATAGAAATAACCTCGTTTAATGATAATACAGATGCGAAAGACAAATCAGAGGAGAATACACCTATTTGTAGTAATTCGGCATCGGAAGATGTAAGCAAACAACTCAAAGAGCAATTGGAATTATTGCGTACTGGAAAGCGTACTGTACCACTCATAGAAAATGAGAATAAATCAGCGGAAAACAGTTTCAATGAAACTGAGTCGATTGATGGAGTATCGAGACAGAATAAGACAGAAGAGGAAATACCAACAACATCTAAATCAGTTAGTAACACCCAAAGCGCTAAAGGAAATGTGACTGTTACAAAAATGTGTGATATTACACCATCAGCAGTATTAGATAAGACTGAAAGTGCCGTACGGAAATCAATAGAAACGACCCCAGAAAAACAAATAATGGGTAGCGTTGAAACCCGATCAGAGCAGCCAAAACATAATTACAAAGCCGATAAAAACATATATGCTGATGGTGAGACTGTTGAATTACCTCCCATCGATAATAATAATAAAATTGTAACTGGTTCAAAAGCCATATCGTCTCGGTCGGAAATATCAAATAGTAGTGAAGCAACGAAGAAGACTCCAAGCAATAAAAGCAATTTCTTGGATATGCTTATGAATAAGGTACGTGGGGGTAAGAGCATATTGACTGAAATATCCGGTAATGTAAAAAGTGTTCACAAGCCTTCATCCGAAAGGGCTATAACCCCTGATAGGCATATAGATAAAACCCATGATAACGAACACCTCACCGATTCTGGTGAAGAATTTTTCGGTTTCGATGAGACTGAGCGTTTACCTGGTATGATGCTTACACCAATCGTACCATTTTCGGCGCAATCGAAAGGCGGGGCAAATGGTGCATTTATTAGTGAATCGTTAAATGAGTTTATGCGTGAAAATTCGCTGGAAAATAATAATTATGTAGCTGAAAGTACGACTGGGCGTAGACATCGACAGACTACATTGGACGGTCTGGTTACACCCGATTGTGTACCACCACGAATTGAAATGCCATTAGTACCAGAAAGTTTACAAAAATTGCGTACAGTTGCCGAGCGACGTCAATATTTGCAGAAATTTAATAAGAACCATAAATTGGCAATCATTAATAATGAAGCAGCCATTTGTCGTGAGTTACAAAGAAAAATGCGACATCGAAAGTCGAAAAGCGTATCACAGCAAGTATTACAAGCGCCAAATTCACAAATGCCATTCACACGTCAAGGCTGGAAAGCGGCATCATTTGTTACTACAGAATTCAATCATTACTATTATCAAACATTAAAAGTTAATGATGGCAACGAACAGGAGCTTGTACGTCTACCAGGTGTACGCGGTAACAATGACGAACGTAATAAGCAACCATACTTAAGCCGTGTACCAAAAAATGCTCTATCAAATCAATGTGATGCCGAAATTTGTGGTGATGCTTTAGTATGGCGTGACTTCAAACCTCTGAAAACGGAACCCGATAAGAAAAGACTAAATGAGTCACCGCTACCAACTGTGTTCAAACCTTGCCCACTATCTCATAAACCTTTTCAAAAGCCTTTGGACGATGAAACAGCGCCATTGTTGCTTGCAGGTGGCAGTATGGCAGTGGTGCGTATGCCAATTGTAGAATTGGAAGTTTTTCCAGCTCTTGGTAAACCTCTGCATGAAGTAGCTAAACGTTATTTAGAGTGCATACTACCACATGGTGATATTACACGTGAATGGGCGGAATTTAGTGTGTCTACACTGCAAAAATCTGCGGATTGTAATAAAAAGGAAAATTCATCAAATGCACCACCGAATGATAAAATAAATTCAACTTGCGCCCCAACAAATGAATCATATGCATTTCCAATTCCATATCTTAATGATCGTAGTCATATCTTGGTACGTCGCGTTGTTGATCGTTCAGAAAAACTTGACGAAACGTTCGAGACGGCGACGACATCGCCCACAGCTGATTTTTCCTTTCGTAAAGACATCAATGAGAACGATAATGTGTTAGTGGAATGTGCAGATGTGCTTGGTGAGATAATAAATAGTGTCGCTATCAGTTGCAGCGAGAACTCATTCATTAAGGTAGATCCAGATGGTCTGCAGAACGAAAGTGATTATGCTGAGACTAAAAATGAAAAAGTTCTTAAAGATGAAAAAAGTAAAATAACAGGCGACGACGCGAAATTGGGCAGTCAAGCTACGGCGAATAAAAAGCAGAATCGTCTTCTGTAAGTAAAAATAAAATAAAATATGAATGATATATGTATAAATCATTGTGTACAAAACATGTGTGATATCTTATCCGTCAACTGCCTGGCAGGATGTTGAAGATCGCAACTTTTTAGCGTTTTGGCAGCGTTTTGACAGGATGTTCAATACGGGTCGGCTATCTTCAGCGGGTGATAGAAAGAGTTTATTAGTTTGACGTCTATGTTGAAGATATAGCATTTTCAGGTCAAATGAAACTTTTTTCATTTTAAATGAAACTTTTTTCATTTCAAATGAAACTTTTTTCAAGTCAAATGAAACTTTTTTCATTTCAAATGAATCTTTTTTCATTTCAAATTAACCTTTTTTCATTTTAAATGAAACTTTTTTCTTTTTAAATGAAACTTTTTTCAAGTCAAATGAAACCATACTACTAAGGTAATTGTCAATATATTTATATCGTGCTTTATAACGCTATTTATCAAATTTTTCTTTAATAAAACTATTTCTAATTAGCCACATTGAAGGCAAAATTTTTGCTTAAATTTTCTTTGTGAATTTAAGCTGGAGTTAAGGTCGGCTTAGTTTAACCTTGCCGTTTGATCGTTTCAATTTTTTAATAGATAAAGTAGCAGGGTTATACGCTAGGCAACTTATATACTACAGTTTAACCACCCACTGAAAATAAGCACCTATATTTTTTACTTGTATCTACTCCTCTTATATATAAAGCACATTCTTCTTCTACATATACTTCGTTAATAACGTAGGAATAAAGCAACGTAGAGAACAAAGAGAAGGAACCAAAGTGCATGATGTGAGCTTATTACCTATTCACTGTGTGACACCAACTAACACATCGGTTGAATCCTCTGTATTACGCTTTTCTCTTTGACCAACGTCTTACCAAACAACATAGAACGATAGCAAGGTATTGAGAGAAACATTACTTTTACCAACTATATAGTAGAGCATGTGGACTGTGGAGATATCTTTTTTAACTATGCTGAAAAACATAACCGTAAAAAGTGATCTTTTCTACTCTATGGCGCGGTTACATTGCACTTCACTCGTTTGGGCCTTTGAAAACATATATATTTGTTTTTATTCCATTATTTTTCATTGTATATTGTATTTAAATGTAATACTTAGAATATATATATTAGAATGGTTCGATTTATTAACCGATATCGCGCCATCGATTTTTCGATAGGATTTGGGGTCAGGAAAAAAAGTTTCACTACGCATACCCAAAAAAATAATTTTCGAGCCTGCGAGATTTCATTTTTTTTTTTACTTTTTTTGACTTTGATTTTTAAGGGTTTTTTCATGACCTACTAAAAAAATTTTCATATGATACCCTGTCCGACCCAAAAACATCTGCTAAAAACGTTGATATACATGAAAATTATACAATCAAATGAAAATTTTATAGTGTTCATAGTGTTTAATGTGACAAAGTGTACTACAAATCGATGGTACCGATTTTCTATGTAATTAATGGTGTAATTTTTGTAAATTTTATTTATTTTTCATTTGTAATTTTGTCAACCGCCACATCTAAAAATATTACGACTCTGCTGATGCCAAGGTAATTTGGCGAAACGTTGGGCCGTAAGGTGGAATAAACTTTGTTTTTATTCGCACTACAACGAAATAGATCAGAATAGTTTAAAGGAAACTTAATCTCCGAAATTTTTTTTTAGTAGGTCATGAAAAAACCCTTAAAAATCAAAGTAAAAAAAAAAAAAAAAATTAAATCTCGCAGGCTCGAATATTATTTTTTTGTGTATGCGTAGTGACTTTTTTCCTGACCCCAAATCCCCTCGAAAAATCGATGGCGCGATATCAGTTAATAAATCGAACCATTCTAATATATATATTCTAAGTATTACATTTAAATACAATATACAATGAAAAATAATGGAATAAAAACAAATATATATGTTCTCAAAGGCCCAAACGAGTGAAGTGCAATGTAACCGCGCCATAGAGTAGAAAAGATCACTTTTTACGGTTATGTTTTTCAGCATAGCTAAAAAAGATCTCTCCACAGTCCACATGCTCTACTATATAGTTGGTAAAAGTAATGTTTCTCTCAATACCTTGCTATCGTTCTATGTTGTTTGGTAAGACGTTGGTCAAAGAGAAAAGCATGATACAGAGGATTCAACCGATGTGTTAGTTGGTGTCAGACAGTGAATAGGAAATACGCTTACATCATGCTCTTTGGTTCCTTCTCTTTGTTCTCTACGTTGCTTTATTCCTGCGTTATTAACGAAGTATATGTAGAAGAAGAATGTGCTTTATATATAAGAGGAGTAGATACAAGTAAAAAATATAGGTGCTTGTTTTCAGTGTGTGGTTAAACTGTAGTATATAAGTTGCCTAGCGTATAACCTTGCTACTTTATCTATTAAAAAATTGAAATGATCAAACGGCAAGGTTAAACTAAGCCGACCTTAACTGCAGCTTAAATTCACAAAGAAAATTTAAGCAAAAATTTTGCCTTCAATGTGGCTAATTAGAAATAGTTTTATTAAAGAAAAATTTGATAAATAGTGTTATAAAGTACGATATAAATATATTGACAATTACCTTAGTAGTATGGTTTCATTTGACTTGAAAAAAGTTTCATTTGAAATGAAAAAAGTTTCATTTAAAAAGAAGAAAGCTTCATTTAAAATGAAAAAAGTTTCATTTAAAACGAAAAAAAGGTTGATTTGAAATGAAAAAAGTTTCATTTGAAATGAAAAAAGTTTCATTTGAAATGAAAAAATTTTCATTTGACTTGAAAAAGTTTCATTTGAAATGAAAAAAGTTTCATTTAAAATGAAAAAAGTTTCATTTGACCTGAAAATGCTATATCACACTTGTCCTATCCAAAGTGATTTAAACCATCGTTTACTCGAAGGCCGGGTTTTCAGTGGAAGTTTAAATGATTAGACTTTCTGCGCGGGTCTAAGCTGCAGTTAAAGCTGAGCTCAGTTTAACCTTCTGGCTTTGGTGGTTTACATAAAATTTCACTGCTCTCAGTTTAAGCGCCCGCAGTGGCAGGACTAAACTCTAGTTAACTTTAACTCGCGCTGAAAAACCAGGTCTAAATCCGTGCGCACATACAAGGTTATTATCCTGTGGATAAGGGGGCTTAGAACTTACCCGCGGTAGGAAAGGTGGCCGCCGTCGTGTAGTAGTAGCGTGCTCTGGCTACCACACCAAAGATTCTGGATTGAAGCCCCGGGCAAAGCAACATCGAAAATTTAGAAAGAAGTTTTTTCATTTAGAAAAAAGTATTTCTAAGCGGGGTCGCCCCTCGGTGATGATTTGGCAAACACTCCGAGTGTATATCTGCCATGAAAAGTTTCTCTGTGAAAATTCCTCTGCCTTGCAGATGCCGTTCGGAGTCGGCATAAAACAGGTAGGTCCCGTCCCGCCAATTTGTGGGAAAAATTAAAAAGGACACAAAACATATTGGAAGAGAAGATCAGCCTAAAATCTCTTCGTAGTTTATCGCGCCTTGTATTTATTTATTTTAGGTATGCGACTTTTTTTTCGGTAGCATTCTTCACCGTACCAGTTGCTTTTTCTCGCTCAGCGGTAACCAATTTTTTTCCTCGGCGGCGGTACGAAGTGCTTTAGCGATATGCTCCCACGGTTTCTGCATTATGTCGGGTTGAGTTGTGCTCTTAGAGAGCAAGTGTGATCGTCGAGTTGCGAAATCATTGAGTATCTGTTGCGCTTGCAGCCTTTCGGCGTCTAGCTTTCCTTGTGTTTTTTGCTTCTTGTTTGCGTGTATTTCGATCGGGGGACAGCTTTGTACCTTGATGTATATTGTTATGCATGTACTTACCTCGTGCCGGATATGATCATGTTTCGAGCACCCGCGAAGTCGATCAGCCTCAGCGGGTTAGGGGGCTTAGAATATACCCGCCGAAGGTATGCCTGTTGTCGCTACAACAACAACATCAGCCTCAGTTTCCATTAGGCGAGGTTTCATTGTGGATGCTGAACTTTCCGACCTGACCCCAACTTTTTTGTCCACCCTGCCTGAGGCGTTGACGTCAGTACTTGGCTACAACACCGAAATTGGGCTTTTTTCAAAACCACTCCAGTATATGCCACATTTATTGATAGTTTTCTTGCCACTCTTTGTCCATCGCATTTCAGACGTCAGCTTTTCCCTCCACGAGGACATCAACCAGCCGGGTATCTGCACCAATCCCATTAAGGAAACGGACATTCCAGGTTCATGTCCTCAAATCATAGTCCTGTAAACGTTTGCAGAGGTCGTCATCAGTAAAGGGTTGTCTTTTTATCCGATGCCCTTTGTTGGTTTTCATAGGAGTGTGGCTTGACGTGCCGGTTCCCAAGCCCGGCACACAACCCGCTCAGCACTACCAAGCTGAAATATCTTAATAATTTAGTAAGAAAGCACAAATAATTGGATTTTTTTACCGTAAGACTTTGAAACACATTTTTTTTAAGTGGGCGTAATTGCCAACCCATTTTGTTAGTTAGAAAAAAGTGTATATATATTAGCAAGGAAAACTCCATGCCAAATTTCAACATGATATCATCAACGGCTTTTGATTTACGACTTGCAGAACTTGAGAAATTTCTTATTCTGACTGTGGGCGGCGCCACGACTATTTTATATTGATTTACGGCTTGCAAAAGATTTAAACTTTCTTCTTATAAACGTGGGCGATGCCGCACACATTTTTCAAACTGTTTCTAAACTTATTCTTTTCGGCATGAAGGCAACCCACTAAAGTTTCATCAATTGAGATAAACCCTACATTTAACTGTACCTTATAATCTCCCAAAAACATTTAGATTACTTGACTTCCCAAGACATTGGCAATTATTTCTCCCTCTGTCTCACAAATAGCTTCCTAGGTTTCTGTCCATTATTTTCAAAAGATTCTCTCACGTCAGTATGAATTACCTTGTCCCATTTCAGCGTCCCTAAAATTTCCTATCGAAATTGTTACTATCATACAAAAATACTGTCTTTCTCGACTTCCATTCCCATTGAAATAGTTTCTAAATGTCTTTCGCTTTGGTGGAACAGTTCTTTTTGAAAGGTGATAAGAATTCGGAGCAACGGCGATGTCTTCGTAAAGTTCATACGATAAAAAAAATTATCTTTTAGATAAACTTAAGTCATGAAATTTTAGTCTCAGAACAGTGTAACGTTGTTTGCAAAACTGAGCTAAATGTATGTATTTATTAAACATTGCAAATCTAATTAAATTACGTTTAATAGGTGGGAAGTTCCAAAGGCTATTTTAACTACCTTCCTCATCAATTCAAATTAGGATAGTTCGATATACTTTGAAGCCCCTGGGCAGCCTTCCGATACTTAAAATGATGCCCGTCATTCTTAATGAACCGAAATTTTCTCTTTATTGAATAACTGTAATTTCTTTTTCGTACACAGATTAGAGCTACGTCGCCTAAATGCAACAATAATTGATGCGGCTGTAAAAGCGGAAAAAGGTAAAGTATTTGAACTCGTTCAGTGAAAAGAAGGTCCAATGATTAATGCACGTGGAAACTGTCAATTTAAAACTACCTGTCTGAAAAATACTAGGAAAATCATTATGATCACTGAACTCTATAAAAAAAAGTGAAGGTTTTAGTACCAAATTGTTACATTTTTAAGCTAAGTATCCACATCTATAGAAAAAGTTCAAGAAAAAATTGTGTGCCCTTTCTCTTGCATGGGTCTGGGAGTGCCTGACCTCGCTTGCAATTGCATCGAATTATTTTACAATTAAGATTATCTGGGTCCCGGGCCATAGTGATATCACGGGTAACTGTCAAGCGGATTTCTTAGCCCGCATCGGTGCAACTGAACCGGATGAAGATGGCTGTAGGGATTTCGTGATCCCGCTGGCCACTGTGGTTTGCTCCTCCATAGCTGGGCCTCGAGTCAGCTCAGCAAACGTTGGGCGGACACCACGTCTTGCAGGGTAGCAAGATCTTTCTGGCCGAAAGTGGATGGCAGGTCTGCCGAAATAATTGGGTTCACTAAGGCTCACTTATAAATGGTCATTGGGGTTTTGACAGAGCACTGTCCCATGGGTATCCATGCGGTACGTCTCAATATACTGGAAACTCCATCATGCTGCAGCTGTATGGAGGATGATGACCAAATCACTTTATGCTTGATTGCCCAGCTTTTGCCAGAACTAGGCGAAAGTACTTCGGTCGCGACTCACTTGGATCTCCCGAGGATTTATAGAAAGTTGAGATGGGTATCATTCGGAGCTTTATCGTTGCTACACAACGATCCTCTAAGTAACTAGATCTAAGTCACCGTTATTTGTGGTGTATGTGGTATCAAAATGGACCTTCGTGTTAGCGAAGTGAGCTATCCTTATCAGGGCAGCTACCACCTAACCTAACCTAACCTTCTCTTGCATGAATTGTGTATTTCCTTTATCTTCCAGCACACTCAATGTCAATAAAAAACACTTCTGCTCAAATAGAATTGCAAAACCCATTCAAAAAAATCAACGGCTCTCCTGTGCACTTTTTCTAGAAAATCTTTAGAAAAAGGTAGTAGAAAGCGTTTTCTTGGCCGGTGGATACCATTTGGCAAACGGAACATTTCTTGAGGATCTCTTGAGCGTTTTTGTATCAACTTTTCACTTTAATATTATATAATCACCCTTATCGCAAAGTACACACGGAAAAGTGTTCGCCTTCACTTTTTTTGTTCGGGTGAACTTCAAAACAGCTGATGCTCTATTGTGAATTAGCAGTGAACAAATAATTTACTTGCAACTGTGTAAGTTTTGTAACCAAGTACATATTTCTTTAAAATACAGCAAAAATAGAGATTAAAAATGCATAAAAAATGTTTAGTATTGCACTTAGGTTGGTATTGATTGAGCGCGAGGAGAATATAAATGTGAAAGCGAGTCGGAGGCAATTAAGGGACAGTTCTAACACTTTGGAGCTAAGTGATTCACTGTAAGTTAAAAATTACTATTTTCAGCACTTTTGAATAAAAAGTTAATTTTTTTCAATTAGTTTTCGGCAATATTACATGCTAAGCATTCAAATATTTGCTAGATATTCTTACCAACTCCTTGCCACCATTGAAGCAAAAATTTGGAGTTCCACCAAAAGTCTTCGTTTTTTCGCAGAGGGAGGAAATGAAAAAGGCGTTGGAAAGGTCCATGAGGTGGGTCTTAGCCAATATTGTTTCAGTAAGGTACTTTCAGAGGTTCTGAACATTTTGGAACCGTTGCTTTGTCCACAATGGATAACTTGACCGACTTTAGAAGAGCAACGTCAAACTGCACACGATTTTTATACAAAGTTCGGAATACCAGGAGTTGTAAGAGTTGGACCCGGCTCCTGTCCCCTTCGCATTAATTGGATTTTTGGACGCCTTCTTTCGTACATATCTTTTTTGGTCATTCCATAACTAGAAAAAGATACTTTTTCATAAAAAATTGAATTTACTTACTTAGCAATAAGAGAATTTTACTTTTTTCCACTCAGCTTCACTCTTAACCAGGGATATTTAAACATAAAGTAAGTTGCTTGGAAAAGTCCGGCACTTTTCCCCGATCATCTTGTCAAGCAGCATTTCCGATTGTGCATTATTTATTGATGTACTCCTAATAATAAAAGTACATGTAATTATAAGAATATCAAATTTCTAAACAAAAAATTACTTATATTTTGTTTTTCTCTCGTTCGTCTGTAAAATATATGTAAGTGAATAAATTTGTGTTTCCCCGCTTTTCATTTCGCCCGAACAAAGAGTTGCCAATAAGGCGAAATCTTTATCGAACACAAAAAATTATTTCGCCACCCTCTGCGATAGGGTGAACAAAAAAGGAGAATATTTTCGGGTGAAAAAAAAACTCGCGATAAGGGTGAATGCTTAATGTCAAAATTACTGCCTGCAACTGGCCACGGTGAGTTGGGATCAAAGGCGACATTACTGACTCGAAGTCGATAAAGAAAATAGATGAGTTGCGTCCAAAAATGGAAACTTCTTTGAGAAATTCGTGTTTTAAACATTTAAAGTTGAACTGTTGAATAGTAACTAACTAATATTCAGTACAGCAAAATGTGCACTTTTCGCGAACAGACTTTTCGTGAATAGCTACTTATTTATGTATCTGATATCTGCGTTTCTCTTCTAGTTATATGCGTGTGTATGCGTGAGTGAGAACTGCTGTTCTTAGCTGCAGACTACATATATGTATGTGAAATATTCTCTTTGCAGTTAGCTTAGCAGTTTACATGCATGTGTGGCAGCTTGCTTTGATGTTTATCAACGAATTCGACAAGCACTTTCTCATGACGGTATTATCAAAAATTTTGGAATATAAAGTTATTGCATGCGCGAACTTCGATGGAAAGCAGCGGAGCGTAAAAAAATTCTAGTAGGTCACTTTCACCACACCAAAAAATTTAACACAATTTTTAACATAATTTAAGCACAGAAATACACTGATTGGAGTTTTAGTGAGTAAAAGTTAAAATTCTGAACACATTAGCTGAAAAAAAGTGTACAAATAATTATTAAATAACAAATACAGACAGTGGTAGTTTAACAAATTCTGCTGTGGTAAGTGGTGAATGTGACCTACTAGAATTTTGTGAAGCTTGCCTCACACGATTTTTCGTCTATGCAATGTCTCTATATTATATCGTTTCTGGTATTATCAAGCCCAATATCTAGCTTTTTCGGTGGATATTTCTCAAGCAATTTGGTTTACAATTTGGGGAATGTTGAGAAAAAGTATACCCTAAAGTCAGTAGTATGTGGCAGGGCTTCCAATGACAAGCCAAAGTTAAATGGGCTTATAAAGTGGGGGTTCCCCCTGCTACAAAGGGTATAAGATTTATCATGCCTTGTGGCAGACCTGCAGAACTACATAGTTATATGGGAAAATACACCGTACTACAGTATGAGTCACTTAAAATTATTTTGAAAAACAAAGCAAAAAACTAGCATAACGCTTAACATTTTTTGTAGCCACGAATTCTGTTTAAGAGATATTAGATTAATAATTTGCGTGGCCATTAAACTGGGCCCAGTCTTTCAGTTAAGCCGTTTTACGCATATAGGGAATATTGCACCTTGACAGTTTCTTGCACACAACTCCTTAATCAATCTGATATTCGTTTCTTATGGCTTTTTCTTTTCTGGAAAAAATGTTACCTCCTTGTTGCACTTTTAAATTGTAACTATTGAACAAGGTCAGCAAGCGCTTTTCAAAATGGCAGTACTTGTAGGTAATAATACTCCTTTTCTTAGTCCATGGGAAATATTAAGTGAAATTGACATGCAAACTTACGCGAGATCTTAGAAAACGCAACAGGGCGTCATTATTTTCAGAAAAGAAAAGGTCGTTAGTTTATTTGACCTTTTTTATTTACGTATTTATTTGCGAATTCTAGGAACGAAACCATGTACAAAGGAATTCTGTGCGCTTGGTTGTGTATGCCAAAGTCTTGCAGCTGATTATCCTTTACGCCAACACTGTGGTAAATCGAAATGCGTCATTGAATGTACGTGCAAAGGGACAAATCAGTCGCGTATTATGCGCCTAGAAACCGATGTAGGTTATATAGACAAACATACGCATACACTTTGCGAAATTGAATAACAAGCCCAAAAATTCCTTTAAGTTTGTTGTACCAATATATATAAAAAATAAGGGAGTTCAGAGTTTTGTGCATGTGTAGAGGAAACGTATCCTGAAGCAAATAAAACTGTAGCATATTTTCCAACATAGAATAGAAATTCAGCAGTTCTCAATACAGAACAAAATGTGCAAAGAAAAAATTGAAAATGAAAAAAGTTGTTAATGGTCCGTAGCTTCTCTTTGGTATGGCAACGTTTGCAGTATCAAATGCACAAAACTTTGAACAGACTTAAATCATAAGTTTGAAATGCAATTATGCTAGACTATTTGCACAAAATCCTGAACTCCCTTAATTATTAATTAGCTTAAAATAAAAAAATAGTAACAATGTAGCATGTACATTAGAGTGGTCTTAAAAATTTCTTTTCCGCAAAAAAAAACTGTACCGACCCGACATATTATTCCTTTGCATATAATTAATAAGTATCACAACTCTTAGGCAGATTACACCAGCTTAAGACGTGGCACATTCCCATTCACAATGCCCAAAACCATTTTTTTCAATTTTCAAGAATAATACCCGACAAAATCCTATTATTGTAATTATGCTGTTTTACTTATAGTTTTTTCAATCAAGCATTTTCCAACGTTTCGGGAGACTAATTGACGTATCAAGTCAAAATTCAGTACACATATATCTCCCACATTGGTTAAGAACCACGCCCTTTTTATAAACCTTTTTCTTTTTCAATAAAACATCATAGACCATGTAAAGGGCATTATCTTTGTGAAAAATATTTTTATATCAATCGTATTTCGATCATTCATTATTCTGCGTTTCGATATCCATTACTGGAAGAAGAATTAAACTATTGTGAAGAATGTCTATATGCTTTTTTTATTAATATGAACATTTCTTATAAAATCGGCCAAGATCATTTAATAAACACCCCCCTTTTGACAACACTTAGTGTCAAAAACTGAAACTAAACCGGTCTTCGGAATCATTTACAACAGGTAATTCTCAAAAACAAGAATTCCTATTTTAAATCCAGACTCATTATGCCATTTGGATAGGTAAATTTTCAAAAAATTGGTGGGACTAAAAAATCTTTCGAAAAACGAAATTCCTTTTTTGGTTCACGAAATCTTGCACTCAAGTGGACCGACACTAGCCATCTTGGCCTAATCTGAATTAGGAAATATTTTAAAAGTGGTATAGCGTTTAGCGTTGCTGAACAAGGTAAACAAGTCGATTTCGCGGATAACTGTTTCCACCAACGTCCTTATATTTATTGGCTAAAGTAATATACACGTTGAAAATCTCTATGTTATCAGAACAATTTGTTATTTTACTATTTATTATAAAAATTTACTTAAGACCAGTGGTCACCAAAATTGAAACTGTGGCTGTGTTAGTAAGACTTAAATCATCGTAGTGGTAGTGGTTAAGTTGTTGAGGTAGGACGAAATGCGCTCATGTCTGTTAACACTCAAAAAATAATTCGAAAAATATGCACATACAAATACTATTTTATTGCTTGAGTCTAACTAAAACTTTAAACAAAATAAATTGTTAACATTAAACTATGAAAACAATCTGCGCATGAACGCCTGTTTGCAAAATATCTTTTCGGAAATGCGCAAATAAATAATAGCCTCCTCTGATGTTGCTACTCTGATTGTTCAGCGACGACTAAACGACAGAGTATAATAATTGCCATCATCCCGTCGCAAGGATTCTGAGCTAGATAAATTATTTTGCATGTAAATGCAACAACAACGATTTGAACCAGATAAATTCAGATAGAAGTCCGGTTCAATTTGTGAGCAATTTTAATTTCTTGTCTTTAGTTTGGTCACGCTGCCTATAATAAACCAATTTTTTCAAAAATTGATGTCGCCGATTGGCTTTTAGCTGTATGTGTTAAATGAAACACAACGGCAACATCACAACTCATTTGTACAAAAATATAACGACCCCTGTTTCTCCAGTCTCCCAATGAATCTGAGCATTCCCGGGAGAATTGAGCTTGATACGGAGCTAGAAAATTCACTGGATGATTGCTAATATGTGTGAATTGAGCGCGAATAATTATTTCACTAGTTTACGACCAGAAGGAGCGACTGGCGCGTTGTTGTTGTTGTTGTTGTAGCGATAAGGTTGCTCCCCGAAGGCTTTGGGGAGTGTTATCGATGTGATGGTCCTTTGCCGGATACAGATCCGGTACGCTCCGGTACCACAGCACCATTAAGGTGCTGGCCCGACCATCTCGGGAACGTCTTGTGATTTAAAGTTTATTATTTGAATAAATGTAAGAAATACCTATGGAAATAACGGAACCCCAGCGAGTAAGGGGGCTTAGAATATACCCGCGGTAGGTATGCCTATCGTAAGAGGCGACTAAAGTACCAAATTGATTCAAGGGGTTGTGTAGCGCAACCCTCTCAAGGGGTTGCCAGCGCAATATATAGCTTCTCCAATCCAATTTTCATTCACAGCCGAGGCTGTGGCGACCCCGAGCTCCTCATGGATCTAGGGGCCTAGAAGGTTTCATGTAGTCATACCAAATCGTTCCCGAGATGGTCTGTCTAGTACCTTTATGGTGCTTGCTACCGAAACGTACCGGATCTGCATCCGGCAAAAGATCATCGACATCGACACGCCCCAAGGCCTTCAGGGAGTGTCATTATTGCTACAACAACAACAACATGGAAATAACGAACGAGTTTTATAGACACTTGTGGGACCTGCCACCCGAAGCACCTCTTTTATCTTTAGATACGAATATACATATGCAGATCTTGAAGAGGAGAAAAATATAGTTGAGCAAAAATTTATTTCATATTTCTAAAACGAAAAAAAAAGATTTTCAACTCCCACTTATTTCTCGAAAGTTGGATCAAAAAGAGAAATAAATGCTGTTAAGAATTAACCTGATGCAAATGAGTGTTTTTTTTTTAAATTAATGGAGAACCATGATACAGGGCCCGCGTGTTAAATCGTATCGAAATCAAGTTTTGTACTCAAACATTAAATCAAAATAGCTTTGAAATCGTGAGTCCGAAAACTACATATGTGAACTAGAGGCTTCGCGTACTAGTTAGATTTATAATTTATCATAATTTGTATAAATAGTTTGGCAGGTTCATATTTAAAAATTGGGTGAAGAATTGATTCCGATACGAATCGTTACACACGATACCGGCCCAGATTTAACAAACATGGTAGAAAAACAAGAAAGGTTGTTTAAGTTCAGGTGTAAACGAACATCATTTACTCAGCTAGAGATCTATAGTATAGTTCATTTAGTTCTTTATGGCCCTAAGTATTTTCGAAACTTTCTTCACAGCAGTTCAATTCTTCGTCTTATTGGTCAAAAGAGGTTGTCACAACCATTTCAAATGTTTTAAGTTACGTCAATCGGTCTTCGAGTTCTGGCTGCAGAAACGGTAACCAATGCAAGATTAAATAAGAGCCGGTGCCACACCCATTAAAAAAAATTTACATTCATTTAATTTTTGTAAATACGCCTAAGAAGAGAAATAGCATATTAACACCTTTTGATAAGGTTTTGTGGAGCATGACTCCCGAAAATTACAAAAGACCCGATTATGGGCATGGAAATGTCCCATACCTTAACCTGAAGTTATCTACCCAAGAGTTTGGAAATTAATTACCTACATACAAAGGAATAATATGGCTACAGCTTTTTCATTAACTAAAATTTTTTTCATACAAAATATGTCCAGTCTAATATGCCAAAATTATATATTTTTAAATTGTTATCTGAAAAAAGTAGCAATCCATTAATGGTATTTCGCAGAATGTATGCATTCTTAATAGTTATCATATTTAAATCATATTGTATATGTTCGTTTATTATAAATAATTAGGGTCGTTCAATTACCACGGAAGATGCATTTATGCTACGTAGACAAGCTACAGCACGGCTGGCACGTATGGAGAAAGAGTTTACATCTACAATCGTTTTGACAGAAAATGAAACTTTACTCATCAACGAATCACAATATGATAAGAAGCGTCGTTGCACGAAAGCACCAAAACGTTACGAAGACCGTGGTGATACCGACGATGACTTTGCAGGTCGATCCACAGCTAGTATCTCACCACAGAAAACGCAAAATACTGCAGTTGTTGCTATTGAAACTGCCACACCAACGGATACCGCATTAAACTCTGGGTTTTCAGAAACAACTACAGAACTACGTGAACCCATATATGTTATGGATAAAGTTTTGGAAAAACTAAAACATTCTACTGTCCCATTAGTTCGTTTCGAAGGCGTTCAAAATATGGCTGTTTGGTGTATGGTACATGAATTATATAAATGTTATTGTGGTGGTCGTGCAATCGAAGGTAAACCGCTCATTATCGAAAAGGACAATAATACAACTTCAAGCGATCAATCAAATAACTTAGTTAGCACTAAAACTGCATCTATTGAGAGAGAATTTGTAATTCCCTCAACTAAAGCACGATACTCGTTTGATAAAGTGGAAGCAGAAATTGATATAGCAGATGAAGACGAGGATGATGATAATAGTGACGAAGAAAGAGGCAAAGAAGAAACTCGAGGGAAATATGCAAATGTTAAAAAACGGAAAAGTACTGATCACAAATCTCATGGTGGTGCTTTGATATATGCCAGCACAGATGATGAAAAAAGTGAGAGTGACGATGATGAAGATCATAATAATGATGACTTAACAGATTCAGATTATGATGGTGAACGTTACCTGCCAAAGAGGCCGAAAATTACTAATGCTGAACGTCAAGAAACGCGTGGTCGTCCATCTGAGATGACTTTTATAAATAAGTATTTTAAGGCAAATCCGAATGGTTGCCGCAGAATAGTTGCGGTTCCACGTAAAACTTATCTGCGACTTAACCGCAAACGGCGTAAACAAATTCACGAATATATTGCTAAGCATGAAAACAAACAAAGCATGTTGTTGTTAAATGAACACATTTTACGCTCAGTTTATTATCACAAAAACGAGTTGGAAAAACAACGGAAAGAAGAGGCACAGGATTCATTGTTGTCACGAAATAAACGGAAATTAAGAGACGCAGAAAACTCCGAAGTAGAGAACGTGTCAAAGAAAGGTATTATTTAAAATCGTAATGTCCTTAAACAAATTATCTATTCGTAGCTATAAATTAGATATTAATGCATATATCGTTAGCTCAATTCCCAAAGACTCTAACCAACAGATTTTTCGAAACTGCATTTTTCCCAGATTTTGGAATAATAAGTATATTAAAGTACAACCCCAGTAAAAATTTGAAAGCATCCCAACTACTTTTACGGATATATGGGCGAGAGAGCCTTGAAAAAAGGAAATGAGTATGGGCAAGTTGGTACCTATCACCTTTCATTGTCGCCCTCTCATCTAGTGATCGGCGAATAAGCAATCTGTTGCCGAGGTAGAGTTTCAGTGTATGGACACGGTCAATACTACCGTCCCACGGTGGGGTATTTGATCAATCTAACTGGCCAAAATTAAAACAGCAGTTATTTCTGTTCAAAAAGTGGTTGTCTGACTTCATTGTTATGAAAGGAAATATTTGACAGTAAATGCACGGTATTCCGCGCAGAATTACTATGGATCGGGCCCCCGATTTCGGATGGACCTGGGGTAATTTTTTGGCATTACATGAGATATGTCAATATGGGCATCAAACGAAAAGTATTTTACTCCGCATTTCTATTGACATTTTTAAGAAGGGTTGTCACCTCACCTTTTTTATATTTCTTTGTATATCCACTACCATCTCGGTAACGGCTTAAGCGATTTGAATCAAATTTGGTACATCGATATAGCATTACATTTCAAGACTTTTCACCTAGCTGTTGCCACTGAGGATGTTTTCACAAGGTTGCCACCTTTTGCCAATAAGGGTATCAGTCTCTTACAAAATTCGTCACCACTCAAAAAATCGCGGGCACAAGTTTATGTATTGCCAAAAAATTATTGACACGATATGCCATGAAAAAAGATATATCTTTTTATTTGCATGGTTTTTAAACAAATTAATATTGAAAAGTAGTAGTCTTACAAGTAAAATAACTCAGTTAAAACATGTGGTATAAAAACTCTAACATATGAATTAAAAAAACATTTACCTGTCCTAAAATAAAATGTAACTAGATTTGATTAAGGCTAAACAAGTGAACAAGTATTTAGGTTAGAAGGGTATATTGGTTTTTAATCCAAAAATACATCGAACTGCACACAATTTTTATACAACGTTAGATGTGCGCGGTTAGCTCCCGTTGACGTTGCAGATGGGTTTTGGGGTATGTATACTATTCAGTGGACCTCTAGGAACGCCTAGGAGTATATTAAAAAAAAAAATTGGAATACTTTGAAAAATCGACTTTTGGCCAGCTAGATTGATCAAATACCCCACCGTGCGTCCGTAGTAAAAAGGCAGTAAAATTCACTTACAACGTTTTAGGAATTTTAATGTCAATAAATTTCTGCTGTTAGAACTTACTAAATAACAAATACTTATTTAAAATTGACATTGAAAGATAGAACAAGGTTTTAAATTTGATGTTTACTTGAAGCATTTTATGCCAATTTCATACCAAGAGTTAACGAAATAATTAGTAAAGTTTTCTACATTTATGCCAATTTCACAGAGGGCTAATGAAATAACTAGTGCAGTCAAAAGTAAATTTCAATATGTCATGAAAAACAAAAAAATGCAAAATTCGATTTCTACAGCGTATCCAGTAAAATATAATATGGCCTTATGAAAACTATATACATACAAATGTTGTGTTAATGATTCATAAAGAAGTATCGGGGACTATAACAGTTTGACTTTTGTAGCGATGCCAATTGTTGGCCAAAGATCGCATTTTACCTATACGGAAGTTCACCGATCGGACGTTTTCACTTCTTTTACTTAGTAAACCATGAGGTAGGAAACGCCGATAAAAACTCAGCATACAAATGAACGGACGCAATACGAAAATTGTATGGAGATTTTGAAAGTTGGCAATGTGTTGCGCTTTGTTTACCGGTGGCGGACTGCCTAAAGATATACTGTAAAAACGAAGAAAGTAGATTTCCTGTACTTTAAATTTACACTTTGAAGAGTTAATGATCATCTCAAACTCATGAAATCGCTCATAAAGTATTCGCACGTGTGGTAAATTTGACCTTCGTTGTTCATGCAATTAAGACATCGTCAATAACGAAATCTAACCCCCGACATACCTCATCCATCAGGCGTTCGAAACTACGTGTAGCATTCCTCAATCCGAAGGAGTTTTTGAGAAACTCAAACAGAACAGGTTAATAATTGCCGTTTTTTTTATATCCTGTCGATTAACATTCCCTTGATGGTACGCCCGTATAAGATATAACTTCGAGAAAACTTTGCGTCTGGGAAGGCAGTGTGATGACGGCAATAGGGTACCGATCTGGAAAGGTTATTTTATAAAACAATCCACAGTCTCCACAGGGACTCAACTCTCCATTTGCTTTTTGATGATCGAATAATATGATTGTCTTACATATATTCAAACTCCATTTTTGCAATGGCTAAACAATTTGGTCTACTTTTGTCCGAACTGGAGGACCTGAAGTTTTCATATGATAAAAACATTATTATTCTTGCTCCACTGCGAAAGTGCTACATTGTGAATATCAGGAAATTCTAATAATTTATGATAGACACTTACTTACTTAATTGGCGCTTAACCATTTAAACGGTTAGGGCCGTCGTAAATCGTTTTCCACCTGGTTCTTCCAGCGGAGTGGCGGCTGCCCTCTCCATCTGCTTCCATAGGCGGGTTCCGATAGAAACACTTTCTTAGCCGAAGCGTTGTCTTTCATTCGCATAACATGGCCTAGCCAGCGCAGCCGCTGCGTTTTAATTAGCTGATGTCTGCGTAAAGCTCGTACAGCTCATCATTAAATCTCATTCGGTACTGTTGTTGTTGTTGTTGTAGCAGTGCTTCGCCCCATCCAATAGGTGCGACCAATCACGAATTGTCATCAATGTCCTCTAACCGGAACCCAAGAGAGTGTGTTCCTCCTCTGCTAGTTCTGCTGGCCGACGCCTGTTTGTGGATATCACTGAGGACCTGCTGTGCTTTTTTCCTTCATACGGCTGTGTTCTCTGGTGCCGTATTTCCTCATAATGGTTATGGAGATGACCCCTTAAGCCCCTGGGAGGTGTAGCCTCTTCAATCAGATGCCTTTTGGGATGCCCAGGTTTCTGAGTATTCAACAGAAACTGTTTAGCATTTCATTATTCTCCATAATGGGGAGTACTCTCGCATCATTGTGCAGGTGGTGTTCTGCGGACATAAGAAGACAGTCCGTAGCGGTTCCGAGGGCCGGATTTTGGCAGGCCTTAATTTTCTTCCAGTGAGTAACCTTTAGGCTTGGCGACCATATGGGGTCCGCGTAGCATGCAATCGGCCGGCCAATTGCTTTATAAGTAGTAATGAGCGTTTCTTTATCTTTACTCCAAGTGCTTCCGGAAAGAGATTTGATGATTTTATTACGGCTCTGGATTTTCGGTACAATTGCGGCTGCATGCTCTCCAAAATGTAGATCCTGATCGAACGTCACACCCAGGATTTTAGGGTGTAAGACAGTCTGCAGAGTGATGCCATCGACGTGGATGTTCAATATGGTCGACATTTAGCGCGTCCATGTTGTAAATAAGGTCGCCGATGATTTGGTGAGTGACAATGGCAGGTTTCGCGAGGCGAAGAAACTGGAGTTATCGGGGAGATAGCTGTTTATTTTGTTACAAAGTTCATCGATATGTGGGCCTGGGCCTGTGGCCATTATTGTGTAGTCATCGGGGTACGAAACGACAGTGACTCTTTCTGGTGGTGAAGGTAACTTTGATATGTAGAAGTTAAACAGAAGTGGGGATAGGACACCACCCTGTGTCACTCCTTGTTTAATTCTTCTTGGTTTGGATATTATGTTCCTGAACTGCACCGATGCTTGCCGACCAGGCAGATAATTTGCGGCTGAGACGTGGGGAAGGGGTAACCCTTCCAGGCCTTGCAGTAACGTGCCGTGGTTGACCGTATCAAAAGCTTTTGACAGGTCTAACGCAACGAGTACTGCTCTATGGTGGGGGTTTTGATTTAATCCGTAAGTTATCCGTTTGTTAATGGCGTTTAGCGCGTTGGTAGTGCTATGTAATTTTCGGAAGCCATGCTGATGATTGGCAAGACACAAATTTGCATTGAAACCGCATTCGGTACTCGCCGTCGCCAATGCGTAGAGGTCCGTAAATCTTTCGAAGAACTTTTCTCTCGAACACTCCCAGAGCCGCTTCATCTGATGGTGTTATAGTGCATGCTTCTGCACTATATAGCAGGACAGGTATTCGATATATTTTAGTACCATAAGTTTTAATTTGGTTACCATTTGTTCTAAAAATAGCAGTTTTAGGGCGTTTAATCAACTTGTCCACGACCTAAGCTCGGCATCGTTCGCAAAAAATGTGAAGGTTGTTGATCACCCATAACTTGACCACTTAAAAGGTGTTAATATTCAGAATGATACAGGACTATCTGCGGATGATACAGTTTGAGTTGGTGTTAAAGGCGAAAGACCTGGCACGATCTGTTCATGATCCACCATACTCTCATTACGTGTTGGTGATCTCAATATTGTCAAACATTACATATATTGCACACAAATTTTCACACGATTTATTTTATTTTGAATTTTTGTTACTGCTCCGCCAAAGATCCTGAAAAGTTTATCTAAGCGGGGTCGCCTCGGCAGAGATTCGGCAAACACCCAAGTGTAGATATTTCTGCCATGAAAAGCTTCACAGTGAAAACTCATCTGCCTCGGGGTCGGCATAAAACATGTAGATCCCGTCCCGACAAATTGTAGGAAAAATTAAAAAAATCACGTCGCAAATTGGAAGAAAAGCCAAGTATTTTATTTTTAAGAAGCTTTGGATAGCCCCTGCAACAATGCTTTGTGTCGCGGAATAAGCCCGATCACTCAAAAAGTAAAAAAAAGGATTCAACCCGTTTAGCCCCGAATTGCATATAAGTACCTTACTTCGGATAATATTTCTCTTCTGCTCTGGTATAATTTTTGGAACTTTACCTTGCGCCAGATGTCCAGGGTCGAAACCTACCCACTTTGGTCACTCCCATTAAAAAGGCATACAAAAAATTGTTTAAAGCGGATGCTTTGGCGAAACTGATACCATCTATCAAGCCATAAATGTATATGGCGCAAAGTCTCTTAGAGTAAAGTTTCTATTTTTACAGATAGCCTTGTCACTTGCCAATTACTGAAGAAGAACTATACACATTTACAATTAAAGAGATGGTTGGTGTAATGTGGGGACACATTGCAAGCGGGCATACATTTTGTATGTCGGGGTTGATTCTGGATAAGTAAGAGTATAATCTGTTACAGTATCCAGAACGAAGTTGAGCTAGAGTGACTCGCGATTCCCTGGGGATTATGCATTCCTCTTCCGCAAGTTTTGGGTACTGTTCTTTGAGTACTCGATTCACCGGGCAATTCCTGACATAGAGGTCCGACGCCTGATTGTGGAGTTCACCAAGGACCTGCCTGTGTTTTTTTTCTTCATACGGCTGAGTTCTCAGGTGCCGTATTTCCTCAAAATGCTTACGGATATGACTCCTTAGGCCCCTAGGCGGTGTTGGCTCATCAATCAGATGTCTGTTGGGATGCCCAGGTTTCTGGGTATTCAACAGGAACTGTTTGGTTAGCATCTCATTTCTCTCCCTGATGGGGAGTATTCTCGCCTCATTATGTAGATGGGGTTCTGGGGACATAAGAAGACAGCCCGTGGCGGTTCTGAGAGCAGTATTTTGGCAGGCCTGTAGCTTCTTCCAGTGGGTAGTTTTTAGGCTTGGCGACCATATAGGGGACGCGTAGCATGCAATCGGCTGGCCAATTGCTTTGTTTGTGGTAATGAGCGTTTCTTTGTCTTTTCCCCAAGTACTGCCAGCAAGGGATTTGAGGAATTTATTACGGCTCTGGATTTTCGGTACAATTGCGGCTGCATGCTCACCAAAATGTAGATCCTGATCAAACGTCACACTCAAGGTTTTGGGGTGTAGGACAGTCGGTAGCGTAGTGCCATCGACGTGGATGTTCAAAATGGTCGACATTTGGGACTTCCATGTTGTAAATAAGGTCGCGGAGGATTTAGTCGGTGATAATGCCAGGTTTCGCGAGGCGAAAAAACTGGAGAGATCAGGGAGGTAGCCGTTTATTCTGTTGCAAAGCTCATCGATCTGTGGGCCTGGGCCTGTAGCCATTATTGTGCAGTCATCGGCGTAGGAAACGATAGTAAGGCCTTCTGGTGGCGAAGGTAGCTTAGATATGTAGAAATTAAACAAAATTGGGGATAGGACACCACCCTGTGGCGCCCCTTGTTTAATTCTTCTTGGTTTTGATGTTTCGTTTCTAAATTGCAACGATGCCTGCCGACCACCCAGATAATTTGCGGTCCACCTTTTAACCTCATTTAAAGACCGTAGTTACAAAGGTATTTCAGGAAATGAAAAAGCTCACGTACTGGCAAAAGGCGGGCTCAACCTAGACGAATGCATACATATTAAATTATCACCTGAAAAAGAGTTAAGACACATTCGAAATGAAATAAAAGACAAATGATACACGTTCTTTATCGAACAGTATAACCACAGATATGTCTTCATAGAAACGTTTAAAAATAGACCCCTACATCCATGGTTTCACAAATGCACACTTAGAATCCTCACCGGATACACATATGATACAGAATACTCAATTTCAATCATCAAATATTTCAATGCAACATACATAACAACAATCGAAAAGATTTCAAAATCCCAACTGACAACACTAACCTAAGCCAATGGTTTGAAAACTTTGATATATAAACAAAATCACACAACAATCCAAGTTTCTATATAAATAAATTAAAGCAAAATTTTAAAACAAAAAGTTTTTACAAATTTAGTTCTTTTGTTTATTCTTGGTTTTCATATCGTCCACCACGCTCTTTCATTTTTGTTACAAACATTTTGTCGCTATACACATGGTGGATAAGACAAGTCTGATAACTTCTGCATGTACGTCCAAAATAAGAAATGGAACCGATCGCCTAATTTTTAAATTGACTATCGTGGTCTCAACCTGCATCTCGTTCTATCACCCGCTGAATATAGCCGACCCTATTGAACATCCTGTCAAAACGCTAAAAAGTTGCCATCTTGAACTTCCTGTCGGACAGTTGACGGATAAGATATCACACTTGTTGGTTATACATCAAACGACTATATATAACGACTTATTGAAACGTAGTCATTCGATAAAAAACACAAAATAAAAAGTTAGACACACAAATTATACGTAAATACGTATGTAGGTACAAAGCTGTCACACTCAGCTCTCGCCTCTATATCATTACCATCTGTTTAATCGCGAAGCAACATATGAAAAGGTGGCTTATGACTCAAAAAAGAAGTTGCGAGAAACAGCTGTTAACAGCTGTTTTTTTGCGAGAAACAGCTTTAAACAGCTGTTTTTTTTTAGACTTAAGCCACCTTTTCATAGACCGGGTCACATATACATTAATTGGAATGTCAAGATTGGAATACAACATTTAAGAGGAACAACCTGTTGAGAAACCATTGTCCTCCTAATTCTTGTATCTAGAATTTAACTCATAAAAGAAGGGGGATACTCTGGCTCCTGCCATTACACTCAAAGCCCTAAAACAAAAGGATTCATAAATATTCCTATAATATTTATTTATTTATCATTCACAATCCCACCTTCACGCGCTATTTCTCCCTATAAATGTAGTCATGATTTCTAAGTCCAATATAAACATATCTTAATCTTTTTTTATTCCCTTTAGAATCCTGCAAAGAGCAAAACGAGCCAGTGCAAAAGAAATCGTTAAGTGAAAAAGAACACAAAATTGTTGATTTAGCTGATGAAGAGTCATGCCAATCCTCACTTTCCTCGCTGCATTCAACATCATCAGCGAAACCAACATTTAGCAAAAAGTTGAAGAAGAAAAGTCGTCGGCAAAAGCGAAGCTTAGTTAGTAGCCAAACCAACGAGAAGCATGCAAATGAATTTGATAAGCGTCACTCAGTTGTTGAGGAAAATAGTAATTTATCAAATACAATCACAGCTCCTGGCAACTTAACCAATATCGAGATGAACGAACAAACTGTTCAAAATTTAATACAAGAAGCGAAATTATCTGAAATTCAAAAATCCGATAATGAAATAACTTTAAGCGATGATGCTGAACCCTCAGCATTACCTGCTTCCGCAAGTAAAGGTGGAACAGATAGTGCCACAGCAGATATTAGTACGGCTGACACGGAATGTTCGGCTGCACTGTCTCTAAATAATATTCAATCGTCATCTACACTTTCAAGTACAAGAATGGATTTCTTTAGAGATGTAGTACGTAGCATGAACAGTTTGGTGAATAAAAAAATGCAAGATATTGGTTTAGCATTGAAACGTGAAAGTAAAGTAATTCCGGCACCGAACAACGAAATATTATGTATTATTAAATGGTCAAATTTTTTGGACGCGTTTGTTGAAGGATTTGTTTTTATTTGGCAAGTAAAACTTCGTGACGATCAATCATTCTATGCTGCCACCATAAGTAATGTAATGCCAATGGTATTGAATGCAGTTGGTGTGGTGAATATAGAAGCATTACCAATTAAACAACTCCCATTGCTGGGTCGAATGCTTATGGAAAGATGTCGAAATCAGGAAACAAGCGATTTGGCTATTGTAATGCAGGGTCGTACAAAGTATTGGCTCGTTAAGGGTTTCCTACGGGCAGACAAATCTAGTGCATGTGCAAAGCCAACACCAAAATCACATCCATTGCTTACACGTAAAATTAATGTGTTATCAAGTTTGCTGGCCAAACAACATATTCGGGAGCTTAATAAAAAGGCAGCGCAAAAACAAAACGAGTCATTGCCAGATACGATAGAGATAAAGGAAGGCACAGAAGTATTAACTCAAAACGCTAATTCAACAAATCAACCTCAATTGAAACATAAGCCACCGCCACTAATTCATCGTGGACCAAAAATAATGGCAGCGAAGAACGGTCAAAGCAAGAATAAAAGTATTCTTAAGATACACAAGTTGAATAGAGGTACTAGTGAATCTAAAATACAGGGTAAAAGTACCAATGCGTCCAGTATGATTCGTGATAGCACAACTAGTAATGTGGATAAATCAAAATCAAGTTCCACCGCTTCATTACTGCAAGAATTGGTTGAGAATAACAGCTTATATACGCAAATGAAAACAAACATTGCTTTTCGTAAAGTCAATCCAGCTGATATTGAAGAGTTGCATGGTCTTGATGTAAAAGCAGAGCCGCATCGTTGGCTGGTGCTGGATCTTTGTAAAGACTTTTCCCATATATATGTTCCAGATTTTCAAGAACTAGTATCTCTTGATCGTATTCAGAAAGTAATGGCATTTAGTAGGCAAAAGCAAAAGATTGTTAAATTACAATTCTTCCAAAATGCAGCATATGATGCCTTTGTTACACCCGTTTCTGAAAGTAAACTTTACTTCGGACCTTTGAAGCTAAATTTACCACCGCCTTCATTGATATTGTTACAAAGTGTCGATGGAAAAATGATGCTGCGAGAAGTGTATCAACAAATGCATAATATACAAAGTGACACAAATGAGAGTACTACAGCGTTTTGGATGGTGCGAAAGAATGGACAGGTAATTAATTTAATATTTACTCATTCCTCCTCGTTCCTACGCGAACATCAATGTCGACATTTCAAAAATTTATGTACATAGATACCTTAATGCACAACCAGCATTGCCTACTCCTCATATGAAGATCCTGGTTTCAAGTTCCGGGCAAACATCAAAAATTTAGAAACAAGTTTTTTCAATTGAAAAAAAAAGGTTTTCTGAGCGTTGTCGCTCCTGGGAAGTGCTGTGACGGTATTTCTGCCATGAAAACTCATCTGCCATGCAGATGCCGTTCAAAATCGGCATAAAACATGTAGGTCCCGTCCCGTCCCGCCAATTCGTAGGTAACTTATAAAGGATTATGACGCAAATTGTAAGAGAAGCTCGGCCTTAATTCTCTTCGGGTGTTATCGCGCCTTTCATTTGTGGGTCTTGATGTTAATGAGACAAGAGTTTGCTACAAGAAAAAATCGACGCACCCGCGCGTCGATAGCCACCAAGGCATCAAATCCCGAAGATCTTTTGCAATGAGAATTCCTCGACTTTTTGTAAATGTATAAAAATATGAGTAGCTTACCAAAAAATATTTATCTATATCATATGTTTCCAAATGAATTCAAAACAAATTTTATAAACAAATAAAAAATTTGTTTCGTTTTAAACAAACATCAAAAATTTGTTGTGTACACTTTTACACATGTGTTACATAGAAACTTCAGCCAGTTCAAAATACTTCTTTATTAAAAAAAATATCCTTGAAATGTTAGATCCTTGTTACATACATAACCGACAGTTGAGTATACATTTAGTGATCCATCGGATAGAAAAAATTTTGTTTCCTTCGAAATCGGATCATTGAGATTTGTAACGTCTAAAGAAGGCTGAACTTTACCAGGAAAGGGGGATTGAAATTGATAATTATAAAAATATAAAAAAAGGACACCATTCACCAATCAAGGTTATTTAAATTTGCAATATGAGACCCCGAAGAAATCCAGATATCCAGGGATTTTAATAAATGTAATCCCCGAAATTCGAAGTGCCAAAATGGAAAGCAATGTCAGCTTAGAAATCAAAAGGACCAACAGCAAAATCCTCTCGGCGAACGAAAATTATGGTCTACAAGTCGTACTTCAAAAAATTAGGTAGAATTATGGTTATATCGGTGATGCCGATGGCTTGTCTGGAAGGAGGTATGAGCTTTACGCAGTGCTGTATGTATGATCTTTACGCAGATAATACAACAAATAAAATCCCAAGGGCTTCGTTAGGAAGGTCATGTTATACGAATAAATGAAGACGATCCGGCTTAGAAAGTATTTCTATCGACACCCGTATTAGGAAGGAGAGGAAGGCGAGTACCTTCACTGAGTAGGGAGAGGCAGGTGGAAGAAGACTTGATCTCCCCTGGTGCTCCCAAAGGGCGTCAGTTATCGACTGGGATAGCAGGCGTGAATTGTTGTGCAACAACCAAAATCTCTTAGGCGGTTAAGTGGCATTTAATGATGATGAGGTTAATTTGTACCAATAAACTAAGTGCAGAGCAGAACTGTTAAATTTGAATTAGCATTAGTAAACAATTGATAAAAAAAGGAAATACTAATTGATTACCATTAGAAAAAAACATATTTTTTTAATCAATTTGAAAGTAATCATTAAAGAAAATAATCAATTTAAAGGATAATCTTTACGTTAGTAATTATTATTTAACAGGTCTGGTAAATTATTTTCCTTGTTTGTAGTTATTTGTTATTTCTAAGATAAGTCATGAATTCCTCTTCCCTATTTTACCAGGTTCATTTTGATTTTGATATAACTGACGTTGGTACAGCAAGTAGTGCACCTGATAATGAAACCGTGATGGGTAACCGATTGCCAATACAAACCACACAAAAATTCAACAATTCCGAATCCGATGATGATGATTGCATGATTGTAGAGAATAACGAAACTCGGTCTACATTTGCACCACTTGTACCACAATCTCAGCCAAATATTACAGTAAAACCCTTAGCTGAATTACAACCACAAACCAGTCAATCAGCATTGCCAGTTTCTCGCACCAATTTTACAATACAAACGAGCAGTAAATCGAACCGTTTGCAAATAACAAACCTAGGAACTACACCTAACTCAAACAATAATAATTCCACACCAACAGAGACACCCGCCACGCAATTTCAAATGATAACAAACTCTAATGATAATGATATACTAGCGGGAACACAAATGTCAGTAATACCATTAAGTTTGCCATTGAGTACCCAATTGGTACCAGTTTCACCTAATACGTCATCTCAAACTCAAATAATACCTTTGACGGAAAAAGAGTCGAATTCTATTTTATGTGGCATTCCACAGAATGCCGTTATTACAGGTGTAGCACCTGCGCCACAAGACGCCTCTTACGGAACCACAATATTTATTTCCAGTCTACCAACAACAAATGCAACAGACGTTAATGGCTCACAATTGCCGCCAAATCTAGTTGCAAATGTTACAACCTCAAATTCATTAGCATTCATATCACCCGCCACCGCTTCAATAATTTCCAGTACAGACGCAAACTGTAATAGCAACGCTGATTCAACGGTCGTTGTTGGTACACCCACTATTCGTTACATTACACCAGATGTACGAGTGACAGCTACAGGTGCCTCCGATTCGCTCACCACAGCTACGCAAAAAACTGTAAGCAGTTCAATCAAATGTGCATCTTCAACAACTCAACAAGAAAATGTTACAACCAACATTGCCATATCATCAAGTCAGTCGTTACCTGCACCTGATACAACGGGTACAATAACAAAGACGGAGCAGGCAAACGCGCAAATTCCGGACGATTGGAAACGTTTTCTGATGGATGAAAAGTCAAAAACATCAACTATAGGCGCTACAACAATAACCAAAATGGTAGAAAACCTGGAATGTGCTGTTAACGGCATATCTGTGAGTGATTTGCAAATACCTTTAACCATTCAAGAAACTGAATTTGAGCCAGCAGCATCAATCGTTTTTAAACCTAAGGCGGCAGTTTCCACAGCTAATATGCCAAATGAATCACAAACCGCATCGTCAGTCGATGTGACTCATCAATATCACGCAACATTGAATGATAAAATATCTGTAATACATACAGCAACAACAGCGGCAGCGACTACTACAATAACCGCTAAGAGTAAGAGCATGAAACCATCTACACCAATGGTATTGTCACAACCTTTTTCCCTGGCGCCAGAGGCGTCCACTGTTGTTCAAAAAACCCCCTATATGTCGACAAAGGCACAAGTTATGACCTTGCCGTATCGAAAGATAGCGCCTAGCAATGAATCAAATAAATTAATAGTAAAAGCTGTTACTAAAGCTAAATCAACGACACTGCCATATAGCTCAACATCAAGTACCGGTCGCACCTATTGGATGGGGCGAACCACTGCTACAACAACAACAACAATCGTTACAAATAATACAGTTAAACTAACAACAAATACAGCTGCGGCATTACCTACTTCAACGCGTATTACGTTCACAAATGCTAAAGCCACGAATCAATCTTTAGTGCAGCGGCTTAAAGCGCCACCACAGCCGTTAAGGCCATTTACGATGAAACCATTTAGTGCACCACGTTTATCAATGCCATCTTTGGCGACTTCAACATCTGCCACCGCTACAAACATTACATCAAATTTAACGATAGCAAGTGTGACTGGTGGTGTTGCAGCGACACCCCCCAAGCCTTTAATAAATGTTAGGCCAGCAATTCCAATCCCACAACGTATAAGTCCAGCAAATCCAGTAACAAAACGCTATAGCGACTCTGCACTTTTGGCATCGTCTCTAGGCAATAGCAGAGTAAGTAGTTGTGGTGGTGGCACTACAGCAACTACTGCTTCTGTTGTTCCAAACAAATCTACAACAGTTACAACGTCATTTGCCTCACGCCCGCAGTTAGCTGTTACCACATCGACGCCAAGTGCAAATACTAACAACAACAATACTACCTTAAAAATGGGCATAACAAAATCAGCTAAGAATTTCGACGAGCAGTATGGAGTTTTTTGTTCTAGCGCGAGCGATAGTTCGCCTAGATTTTGGGCGAAACGTGTGAAAAATTCATATATTGTGAAGGTCCCGGGCTTAAGCAGCGTTGTGCATCGTGCCGATTTGGAAAGTGTCGGTACATATTTAAATCAGTGAGTAATGTTGCTTTATTTATTAATATGTCTACTTGACTACTGAACTTACAATTGTTATATATATTTTTTTAAAGGCATCTTATGTCTCAAAGTCCCGCCATGAAATCAAAGCTTCCAATTAAATGGAAGTTCGTGCCATCTGATCAATTAAATTTGCCAATCAAAATGTTAAAAGCGAACCACGATGGCAGCACTGTAAGTATAAAAAGCTTCATAGGCAGAAGTCATGCTTCTTAGAACTTTCGCACACGCTAACAAGTTCTGGGAGTGCAAAACTAGATTTATTGTAAGCGTGGTAGGATCGTATTTTATCCGTTGTATGCAATGAATGCTATACCGATAGTTCATAGATAATGCGAGAAAGACGCTTATTTTAGTTTTATTATAGCATAAATTTGATGTCGAAGCATTTACATGCAATTTGCCTGTAGAAAAGAAGCTGAAAATTCAAGTAGTATACTTCTTGGTGGAACTGGACGCTGCTAAGGCCATTAAAAGCTGTAGTATACAGTTGATTAGTTAATTACCAAACTGAAAGTTTGTTAAGAATCAGGATTTATGTTCTAAAGTGTTCTCTTGGCGAATAGTAGCAGCGCAATCTGCCGAGCGCAGGATACGAGCACTGAACGTGCTTTACAGTTTCTTCCCACAATCTACATCGGCCATCACTTACGTGACGCATAATAGCACACGTTGATTTTTCTTTTTGTTCATGTAGCGATAAAGACTCTCCCCGAAGGGTTTAGGGAGTGATTGATGTTGAGGATCCTTTGCCGGATATAGATTCATATATATACAAGCCTGGGCGTCTCGGGAACACCCCCTTGTTGTTGTTGTAGCAATGCTCGCCCCACCTAATAGCCGCGACCGATCACAAATTGTCATCAATATCCTCTACCGGGAGTCCAAGGAAACTTGCCGTTTCAACAGGGGTGGACCATAAGGAAAGGGGTGTTAGAGGCGTTGGTTCCATATTACAATTAAAGAGATGGTTGGTGTCATGTGGGGACACATTGCAAGCGGGGCATACATTTTGTATGTCGGGATTGATTCTGGATAGGTAAGAGTTTAACCTGTTACAATATCCAGAACGATGTTGAGCAAGAGTGACACGCGTTTCCCTGGGGAGTATGCGTTCCTCTTCCGCGAGTTCTGGATATTTTTCTTCAAGTACTGGATTCACCGGGCAATTCCCGACATAAAGGTCCGACGCCTGTCTATGGAGTTCACCAAGGACCTGCTTGTGTTTTTTCGCTTCATACGGCTGGGTTCTCAGGTGCCGTATTTCCTCAAAATGCTTACGGAGATGACTCCTTAGGCCCCTAGGCGGTGCTGGTTCGTCAATCAGATGTCTGTTGGGATGCCCAGGTTTCTGGGTATTCAACAGAAACTGTTTGGTCAGCATCTCATTTCTCTCCCTGATGGGGAGTATTCTCGCCTCATTACGCAGATGGTGTTCTGGGGACATAAGAAGACAGCCCGTGGCGATTCTGAGAGCAGTATTTTGGCAGGCCTGTAGTTTCTTCCAGTGGGTAGTTTTTAGGCTTGGCTACCATATGGGTGACGCGTAGCACGTAATCGGCTGGCTAATTGCTTTGTATGTGGTCATGAGCGTTTCTTTATCTTTTCCCCAGGTACTGCCAGCAAGGGATTTGAGGATTTTTTTACGGCTCTGAATTCTCGGAACAATTGCGGTTGCGTGCGCACCAAAATGTAGATCCTGATCGAACGTCACACCCAAGATTTTGGGGTGTAGGACAGTCGGTAGCGTAGTGCCATCGACGTGGATGTTCAAAATGGTCGACATTTGGGGCGTCCATGTTATAAACAAGGTCGCGGAAGATTTAGTCGGTGACAATGCCAGGTTTTGCGAGGCGAAAAAACTGGAGAGATCAGGGAGATAGCCGTTTATTTTATTGCATAGCTCATCGATCTCTGGGCCTGGGCGCAGTCATCGGCGTAGGAAACGATTGTGACTCCTTCCCGTGGTGAAGGTAGCTTAGATATGTAGAAATTAAACAAAAGTGGGGATAGGACACCACCCCGTGGCACCCCTTGTTTAATTCTCCTTGGTTTTGATGTTTCGTTTCTGAATTGCACCGATGCCTGCCGACCACCCAGATAATTTGCGGTCCACCTTTTAACACATGGGGGAAGGGTAGACCCTTCCAGGTCTTGCAGTAACGAGCCATGGTTGACCGTATCAAAGGCTTTTGATAGGTCTAGCCCAACGAGTACTGTTCTATGGTGGGGGTATTGATTCAAACCCCAATTTATCTGGGTGCTAATGACATTTAGCGCGGAGGTAGTGCTATGGAGTTTTCTGAAGCCATGCAGATGAGGGGCTAGCTGCAAATGTGCTTGGAAATAAGGGAGCAAAATGGCTTCAAGCGTCGTTGCCACTGGCGATAGGAGAGATATCGGACGATATGACTCACCTACGTTAGCTGGTTTCCCAGGCTTTAGTAGCGGAACCACCTTGGCCATTTTCCATTTCTCGGGTATGACAAAGGTAGAAAGAGACAGGTTGAAGACATGCGCTAAATATTTGAAACCCTCTTTCCCTAGATTTTTAAGCATCGGCATGGCTATGCCGTCTGGGCCCACTGCTTTGGATGGTTTAGCGCGACCAATGGCGTCCTCAACCTCTCTAGCGGTGATGGTGATTGGTGGCGCGCTGAATTTGTGTTTATGTGCGTGTCTATTGGCTCTCCGTCTATCTCTGTCGACCGTAGGATGCATTATATATTGTCGGCAGAAAGCGCTCGCGCATTTTTTCGCATCCGACAGCACCTTATCGCCAAAGGCGATGGAAACTTTGTTGTTGTTGTTGTTGTAGCAATGCTCGCCCTCCTAATAGCCGCGACCGATCACAAATTGTCATCAATATCCTCTAACGGGAGTCCAAGGAAACTTGCCGTTTCAACAGGGGTGGACTATAAGGAAAGGGGTGTTAGAGGCGTTGGTTCCACATTACAATTGGAGAGATGGTTGGTGTCATGTGGGGACACATTGCAAGCGGGGCATACATTTTGTATGTCAGGGTTGATTCTGGATAGGTAAGAGTTTAACCTGTTACAGTATCCAGAACGAAGTTGAGCAAGAGTGACACGCGTTTCCCTGGGGAGTATGCGTTCCTCTTCCGCAAGTTTTGGATAATTTTCGTTAAGTACTGGATTCACCGGGCAATTCCCGGCATAAAGGTCCGACGCCTGTTTATGGAGTTCACCAAGGACCTGCTTGTGTTTTTTCACTTCATACGGCTGTGTTCTCAGGTGCCGTATTTCCTCAAAATGCTTACGGAGATGACTCCTTAAGCCCCTAGGCGAAGCTGGTTCATCAATCAGATGTCTGTTGGGATGCCCAGGTTTCTGGGTATTCAACAGGAACTGTTTGGTCAACATCTCATTTCTCTCCCTTATGGGGAGTATTCTCGCCTCATTATGAAGATGGTGTTCTGGGGACATAAGAAGACAGCCCGTGGCGATTCTGAGAGCAGTATTTTGGCAGGCCTGTAGTTTCTTCCAGTGGGTGATTTTTAGGCTTGGCCACCATATGGGTGACGCGTAGCACGTAATCGGCTGGCTAATTGCTTTGTATGTAGTCATGAGCGTTTCTTTATCTTTTCCCCAAGTACTGCCAGCGAGGGATTTGAGGATTTTGTTACGGCTCTGAATTCTCGGAACAATTGCGGCTGTGTGCTCACCAAAATGTTGATCCTGATCAAACGTCACACCCAAGATTTTGGGGTGTCGGACAGTCGGAAGCGTAGTGCCATCGACGTGGATGTTCAAAATGGTCGACATTTGGGGCGTCCATGTTGTAAATAAGGTCGCGGAAGATTTAGTCTTTGATAATGCCAGGTTTCGCGAGGCGAAAAAACTGGAGAGATCAGGGAGGTAGCTGTTTATTTTATTGCATAGCGCATCGATCTTCGGGCCTGGGCCTGTGGCCATTATTGTGCAGTCATCGGCGTAGGAAACGATTGTGACTCCTTCCGGTGGTGAAGGTAGCCTAGATATGTAGAAATTAAACAAAAGTGGGGATAGGACACCACCCTGTGGCACCCCCTCTTTAATTCTCCTTGGTTTTGATGTTTCGTTTCTAAATTGCACCGATGCCTGCCGACCACCCAGATAATTTGCGGTCCACCTTTTAAGACATGGGGGAAGGGTAAACCCTTCCAGGTCCTGCAGTAACGAGGCATGGTTGAACCGTATCAAAAGCTTTTGATAGGTCTAGCGCTACGAGTACTGTTCTATGGTGCGGGTTTTGATTTAAACCGCAATTTATCTGGGTGCTAATGACATTCAGCGCGGTGGTAGTGCTATGGAGTTTTCTGAAGCCATGCTGATGAGGGGCTAGCTGCAAATTTGCTTGGAAATAAGGGAGCAGAATGGCTTCAAGCGTCTTTGCCACTGGCGATAGGCCATTTTCCATTTCTCAGGTATGACAAAGGTGGAAAGAGACAGATTGAAGACATGTGCTAAATATTTGAACCCCTCTTTCCCTAGGTTTTTAAGCATCGCCATGGCTATGCCGTCTGGGCCCACTGCTTTGGATGGTTTAGCACGACCAATGGCGTCCTCAACCTCTTTAGGTGATGGTGATTGGTGACGCGCTGAATTTGTGTTTATGTGCGCGTCTAGTGACTCTCCGTCTATCTTTGTCGACCGTAGGATGCATTATATATTGTCGGCAGAAAGCGCTCGCGCGTTTTTTCGCGTCCGACAGCACTTTGTCGCCAAAGGCGATGGAAACTTTGTCTTTGTGCTTAGTCGGATTCGATAGGGAATTTACGGTGGACCAAAGTTTACCTACACCGGTAGAGAGGTTACAACCTCTTAGGTGCTCTTCCCATTTCGCCCGTTTGTGTTCGTCCACAAGCAATCTGATGCGTTGGTTTATATCCCTTATTTGGGGGTCGCCTGGATCAAGCTGTCTTATAAGGTCGCGTTCCCTCGCTAAGCTCGCGGCCTCCGCCGGGAAGTGGGGCCGAATTTCGGGAATTCTCCCGGCGGGAATGAAATGTGCCGAGGCGGAATCAATGACCTTACGGAAGGCACGCTCCCCTTGGCGGGCATCAGTCGGGATAGGGAGGGCAGCAAAGCTGCTGTCTGTTGCAGATTTATATTCTTCCCACTTTCCTTTTTTGAAGTTTATGAAAGTGCGTTTTTCGGTGACGATGTAGTCGGCGGTACGCTCGAACGAAACAAGTATGGGCAGGTGGTCGGATGCCAATGTTACCATCGGCTGCCAGTTGACGCAGTTTACGAGTTCTGCGCTCACGATTGAGATATCTGGCGAGCTATGACAGCTTCCTACCATACGTGTGGGGGCATCTCCGTTTATTGTGCAGAACGTCGTTTCTTCTATTTGATACGCCAACATCTCACCCCTACTGTCCGCCCGCAAGTTTGAATGCCATAGGTCGTGATGGGCATTGAAATCGCCTAAGATAATGCGATTGTTGCCAGTGAGTAAGGCCTCGATATTAGGGCGGTATCCACTGGGGCAACAGGTGACAGGAGGGATGTAGATGTTGATGATTTCTAGATTTGCATCGCCTGACCGGACAGATAGGCCTTGACGTTCTAAGACATTGTCCCTGCGGTCGATGCCAGGATCAAATATATAATATTGCACAGAGTGGTGTATAATAAACGCGAGGCCGCCTCCATTTCTGCTCTCGCGGTCTTTCCTGTGGACATTATACCCAGAGCAGGTCTGCAATGCAGATCTTGCTATGAGTTTAGTCTCTTGAATCGCAGCAATGCGGATGTTGTGCCGCTTCATGAAATCGACTATCTCCATAATCTTCCCAGTTAGTCCATTACAGTTTAACTGCAGAATTCTGAAGTGCATGAGGGGTGACGCCGCCAATCTAGGGGTAAGTGACGGGTGACTACGCCTAGGTTGTGGAAGGCCAGGACGCAATTGCTGTTGTGGCCTTGGGACTGGGCGCCCTTGGTCAAGCATTGGGGTACCCGGATGATTTGGGTTTGCCACCTGGCAACATGGCGCGATGGAACCCGTCGAGGGGTTGCCGTCGCGGATACCAGAACATCTAGGAAAGTGGCACCACCCAAGGCAGCAGCTGCATTGAGCGTATGTCGCAAACCTATATATTTTGTGCTGGAAGACGGTGCAAACGGAGGTAGGGACTAAGAGTCTGTTTCCCTGACCTGCACGATTGCTGCCAGAAAAGAGGGGGGAGAAGAAGACGGGGGCAGGGGCTGATGCTCAGCAATGCTACCAGCTCTACTACGAAGGTAGTAGTTATGAGTGGTATCAGCTGTTTGAGTTGTTGGCGCCGTGGGGCGCGAGCAGCAGCGGGTACTTGTTGTGGCTTGCTGAGCAGAGAGGCTGCTGGAAGTTAGGGGGGGGGGGGGGGGGGGGGGGTGCTTAGGCGTAGACTACGGGACGCCCTTGGGCGTGAGCAGCAAGGAGCCACAAAAGATTTATAAAAGTTACTTGGACGTCGGGTTTTGGGATCAAGCCCAGAACAACCTGTCCGATGCAACCATCCCTTGCACGAGACACACTGAACAGAGTATGACCGTCCTAAAAAGATTCTTTTCTGGCAAATGCAGCAAAACCATTTCTCAAGACCGGGGTCAGGAGACGGACCCGGATTGGGTTCAATACCTTCCCGGACTAAGAGAATATGTAGCAGTCCTGCTGCAAGGAGCTGCTGGGAGGATGACAATTTGTGGGAGGGACGAAACAAATTAAATGGGGTCACACTGAAATGACAGTCCTTGGTCGGGAAAAATCCCGAGTCGCTCCGGTACATAGAACCGACTGCCTTGTTCTATGAGGACCTTGGGGTAGCGGAATCCTTGCCTGCTAAAGAAACAGCATTCGCCGTGGCAGGCTGAAAATTGAGTTGGAGAAGCCATATAACTCCTTGAATCCTATAGGTATTTTTTTGTTTTTATTGTAGCGATAAGGACACTCCCCGAAGGTCTTGGGGAGTGTTATCGATGTTGATGGTCTTTTGCCGGATACAGATCCGGTACGTTCCGGTACCAAGCCCGACCATCTCGGGATCGAATTGCTATGACCACATACGACCTTCTAGGCCATACCGCCCTCCCACCCTCGAGATCTATAAGGAGTTCGGGGTCGCCAGATCCTCAGTTGTTAATGTAACATAATTCTCCACGGATAGGTGAGGTTGACAATTGGTTTCAGAGAAGCTATATATTGCGCTGGCAACCTGAAAGGGTTGCGCTACACAACTGCTTGAATCTTAGATATAGCGCTCTTTAATTGAAGGCTGGGTGTCTTGGAATACTTCTAGATAGGAAGCGATCGTGTTAATTTTTACATTAAGAGCTAAGAAAGCGCTGGATGTTGTGCTCTGATACGAGTTGAGTTTAACAAAGCCTGGACGCTTCCCAAGGCAGCCGTTTCTATGTACCGGAGCGACTCGGAATTTTTCTGTCGGGCTGTCATTTAAGGGTAACCCCATTTAATTTGTTGCGTCCCTCCCACAAATTTTCATCCTCCCAGCAGATCCCTGCAGCTCCGAGAAGGTATCGAACCCAATGGCCCCGGTCCAGAGAAATGGGTTTGACGGAAAAGAATATTTTTAGGACGGTCACACTCTTGTCAGTGTCACGTGCAAGGGATGGTTGTATCGGACCACCCCCTCCCCCCCACCCTCATCCCCCTCACTTTCATAGATGTTCTGGTCTCAGCGACGGCAACCCCCCGACGGGTTTCATTACGCCATGCTGCCAGGCCGCAAACTCAACTACTCCGGATATCCCAATGCTATTGTGTCCTGGCCTCCCTCAACGCAGGCGTGGTTACCCCAGAGTGACGACGTCTCCCCCGGTGCACCTCAGAATTCTGCAGTTAAACTGTGATGTGTTAACTGCGAAGATCACGGAGATAGTTGATTTCATGGAGCGACATAACATCCGCATTCCAGCGATCCAGACCAAACTCACAGCAAGATCTGCTCCGCAGACCTGCTCTGGGTATAACGTCCACAGAAAAGATCGCGAGAGCGGAAATGGAGGCGGCGTTTATCAGCCACCACTCAGTGCAATATAGTATATTTGATCCCGACACCGGCCGCAGGGACAGTGTCCTGAAACGCCAAGGCATATCTGTCCGGTCAGGCGATGTAAACTTAGAAATTATCAACATCTACATGCCTCCTGTCACCTGTCGCCCCAGTGGACACTGCCCTGATATCAGAGCACTACTCGCTGGCGATAATCGCATTATCTTAGGCGATTTCAATGCCCACCACAATCTATGGCATTCTAACCTATAGGCAGCAGGGGTAAGATGTTGGTGGACCAAATAGAGGAAACGACGCTCTACACAATAAATGGATACGCCCCCACTCGTATGGTAGGAAGCTGTCACAGCTCGCCAGATCTATCCATCGTGATCGTAGGTCTAGTAAACTGCGCCAACTGGCAACCGATGGTAACATTGTCATCTGACCACCTACCCATACTCCTTTCGCTCGAGCGATCTGCCGACTTCATCACAACTGAAAAACGAACTTTCATCAATTTTAAGAAAGGAAAGTGGGATATCGACAATCGCTTTGCTGCCCTCCCTATCCCGACTAACGCCCCTCAAGGGGAGCGTGCTTTCCGCAAGGTCATCGAATCCGCTTCGGCTCGTTTTATTTCCGCCGGAAGAATTCCGGAAATCCGGCCACATTTTCCGGCGGAGGCCACAAATTTAGAGAGAACGTGACCTTATAAGACAGCACGACGCGCCGACCCCCAAATAAGGGATAGCAACCAACGCAACAGATTGCTTGTGGATGACACAAGCGGGCGAAATGGGAGGAGCATTTAAAGAATTTTAACCTGTCTGTCGGTGTGGGTGAGCATTGGTTCACCGTAAAGTCCCCATCGAATCCGTCTAAGCGCAATGACAAAATCTCCATCACCTTTGGCGATAAAGTGCTGTCGAATGCTAAAAAATGCGCCAGAGCTTTTTGCCGGTAATATGTAATGCCAACTGATGCGTACACAAGCATAAACACAGCACGTCCCAATTACCATCACCGCCAAAGAGGTTGAATATGCCATCGTTCATGCTAAACCATCTAAATCAGTAGGCCCAGACGGCATAGCCATGCCGATGCTTAAAAATCTAAGCAAAGAGGGATTTAATTATCTAGCGCATGTCTTCAACTTGTACCTATCCATCTTCGTCATATCCGAAAAATGGAAAATGACCAAGGTGGTTTCGCTATTAAACCTGGGAAACCAGCTAACATAGGAGATTTTTATCGTCCGATATCTCTCTTATCGTCAGAAGCCAAGACATTTGAAGCCATTCTGCTTCCCTATTTCAATGCAAATTTGCGTCTTGCCAATCATCAGCATGGCTTCCGAAAATTACATAGCACTACCACCGCGCTAAAAGCCATAAGCACACAGATAAATTACGGATTGAATCAAAACCCCCACCATAGGACAGTACTCGTTGCGTTAGACCTGTCAAAAACTTTTGATACGGTCAACCACAACCGCCAATTATCTGTCTGGTAGGGTTACACTCAGAAATCTCCATAGCACTACCTCCGCGCTAAATGCCATTAGCACCCAGATAAATTGCGGTTTAAATCAAAACCCCCACCATAGAACAGTACTCGTAGCGCTAGACCTATCAAAAGCTTTTGATACGGTCAACCATGGCTCGTTATTGCAAGACCTGGAAGGGTCTACCCTTCCCCCATGTCTTAAAAGATGGACCGCAAATTATCTGGGTGGTCGGCAGGCATCGGTGCAATTTAGAAACGAAACATCAAAACCAAGGAGAATTAAACAAGGGGTGCCACAGGGTGGTGTCCTATCCCCACTTTTGTTTAATTTCTACATATCTAAGCTACCTTCACCACCGGAAAGAGTCACAATCGTTTCCTACGCCGATGACTGCACAGTAATGGCCACAGGTCCAGGCCCACAGATCGATGAGCTATGCAATAAAATAAACGGCTACCTCCCTGATCTCTCCAGTTTTTTCGCCTCGCGAAACCTGGCATTATCACCGACTAAATCTTCCGCGACCTCAGGCGTCGGACCTTTATGCCGGGAATTGCCCGGTGAATCCAGTACTCAAATAAAAGTATCCAAAACTCGCGGAAGAGGAACGCATACTCCCGAGGGAAACGCGTGTCACTCTGGCTCAACTTCGTTCTGGATACTGTAACAGGTTAAACTCTTACCTATCCAGAATCAACCCCGACATACAAAATGTATGCCCCGCTTGCAATGTGTCCCCACATGACACCAACCATCTCTTTAATTGTAATGTGGAACCAACGCCTCTAACACCCCTTTCCTTATGGTCCACCCATGTTGAAACAGCAAGTTTCCTTAGACTCCCGTTAGAGGATATTGATGACAATCTGTGATCGGTCGCGGCTATTAGGTGGGGCGAAGCACTGCTACAACAACATCTGTCTGGTCGGCAAGCATCGGTGCAATTCAATAACATAACATCCAAACCAAGAAGAATTAAACAAGGGGTGCCCACAGGGTGGTGTCCTATCCCCACTTCTGTTTAATTTCCACATATCAAAGCTACCTTCACCTCCAGAAGGACTTACTATCGCTTCCTACGCCGATGGCTGCCAAATAATGGCCACAGGTCCAGGCCAACAGATCGATGAGCTTTGTAACAAAACAAACAGCTATCTTCCTGATCTCTCCAGTTTTTTCGCCTCGCGAAACCTGACATTAGCCGGGTTTTTTTACATACGTATACGTTTACGATTGCGCGTAGAAAAACGCTTATCCTAGCTTAGATAATGCTTAGGAGACCCATCTAGCGGCAACTAGCTACAAAAAATGTTGTACCGAAAAGCGCAGACACAAACCTCTAGTGGTCATAGTGTATAACATATAGCTAAATGGTTGGGATGAATAGTGGGCACACACCATTTGTAAAGGTGAAACATAGACACATATTTCAGTTGCATCTGAGTACAATGCGTATTGAAATTTGGGAGTACCAATTTTATGCACAGCAATTTTAGAAGAGCAGATATAGTTTCACGCTTAGCAGTCCACATAAAGTTTAAGCGTAAACGTAGATAGATGTAAAAAAAACACAGCTATTGTCACCGACCAAATCATCGGCGACCTTATTTGCAACTGGACGCGCCAAATGTCGACTGTATTGAACATCCACGTCGATGGCATCCCGCTATCGACTGTCTTACACCCCAAAATCTTGGATGTGACGTTCGATCCGGATCTTAATTTTGGATAGCATACAACCGCAATTGTACCGAAAATCCAGAGCCATAATAAAATCCTTAAATCTCTTGCCGGTAGCACTTGGGGTAAACACAAAGAAATGCTCATTACTACTTATAAAGCAATTGACCGTCCGATTGCATGCTACGCGTCCCCGATATGGTCGCCAAGCCTAAAGGTTACTCACTGGAATGAAATACAGGCACGCCAAAATACTGCTCTCATAATCACTACGGGCTGTCTTCTTATGTACCCAGAACACCATCTACATAATGAGGCGAGAATACTCCCCATTAGGGAGAGAAATGAAATGCTAACCAAACAGGTTCTGTTGAATACCCAGAAACCTGGGCATCCCAACAGGCTACACCTCCCGGCGGCTTAAGGGGTCATCTCCGTAAGCAATTTGAGGCAATACGGCACCTGAGAACACAGCCGTATGAAGCAAAAAAGCAGAAGCAGGTGCTCAGTTATGTATATCCCCAACAGGCGTCGGACCTCTATGCCATGAATTGTCCAGCGAATCCAGTACTTAAAGAAAAATACTCAGAACTAGCAGAAGAGGAACGCACTCTCCCTAGGGAAACGCGCGCCACTCTAGCTCAACTTCGATCTGGGTACTGTAATAGGTTAAACTCTTACCTCTCCAGAATCAACCCCGACATACAAAATGTATGTCCTGCTTGCAATGTATCCTCACATGACACCAACCATCTTTTCAATTGTAATGTGGAACCAACGCCACTAACACCCCTCACACTACGGTCCACCCCTGTTGAAACAGCAAGTTTCCTTGAACTTCCGTTAGAGGACATTGATGACAATTTGTGATTGGTCGCACCTATTGGATAGGGAGAAGCACTGCTACAACAACAACAACAAAGCAACAACAAATCTTGGGTCTCCAGAAAAGATGTTAAATTATGGTTAAACCGACTCTCTTCCGTAGCTTTTGTTAGGTGAACGCAGAGAACACTGCAAGCGGTTTTATACAATTTATATATTTCTATAATTATCGGTTCAATGAAAGCTACGGTTAAACTTCCTGATAGCACACACCCCTTTTGTTTTTTAGTCTGAATCGGTTTAATTCACTTATCTAAATGCCATGATGATATCACAAAAATACATTCTCCGATTTACTCCTGGAGTGTAACTCCAGCAAGAAGCGCTTCTAGTAAAAATATTCATATTTAATTTTTTTAGTCCGAGAAAATTTTGATTGGGCGTTTCAAAGCACAAGGAAGTAGTACATCTACCGCGCCTGCATCATCATCAAATAGCACTGCTGGTAACTTCCTAAAAGATGATCCGATTGCTTCAAATCAAAGGACGGATAAAAATTGTAGCGAAACAATTTTAATTGAAGATTAAATAAAATGATGTAATTTTGTATTAAAGTAGCTAAATATGCACATTAATAATTAATTTTAATGAATTTTATCTACTTTCGAAAAAAATAGCATCTCATTATTATATTTTTTTTTATAAATTATTTGAGTAAAATTAAACATAAAATAGTATTTAAATTAGGTTAGGCGTGAAAATAATTATAGTCGCCTTATGCTGTTTAAAGTATATTGGTATGATTTGTTAAAATTAATAAACTCGAAAACTTAGTGTTTCTTTTGTTAATCTTCTTTTTAATACAAGCTGTGTTTCGCTCTGAATATTATAGATTATTTTTATGAATCATTCAGGGCTGTCATGGAATCCAAGTCGGTTTTGGCGGAATTACAAACCAATATTGATTTAAATTGGTGTCATAAAACCGTATTGGTTTTGCTCTTTTCGAATGTAAATAAAAGCGATGTTCGAATCAGCTGTTTTGCGATGCACCGGCAATTTTGATGGTAATTCTTTTGGCAAAATTTTATAAAATAGTAGTTTTGTGCATTTAATCAGAAATAAACTAATTCATTGATATCAAAATGGCATCAGCAGTTGTAGCATTTATATTATTGGAAGAAGTTGCGAGAGGGTCAAAAGGAAAATTTTGCGAGATCGCAGCAATCCATTTAAGTTGCCAGAGACAGCGTAATTAAAAATATTTCTTATAGTGAGTTTCTAAATATTTATAGTGCATTTGCAGTTACATTGCATACTATCGCATAAACAAAGAGGCTATCCGAATGGTATTGGACACCATTGAAGGACGCTTAACTGGGTCGAAAGTTCTGCCACGGCTGCAACTAGCAGCTACGTTACGATTTTTAGCTGAATGATCCCAACAAGGATCAGTTGGCAGGGATTCTAGCATGAGTGTAGGTAGGAGCATGGTGTCAACGATTTTAGATGATGTGCTTCGTGAAGCCCTTCGCAATATCTGGATGTTTCTCCACAAATTCAGTCAAAATACTGTTTTGCATTGAATTTTTATGTTTTCCCCTATTATGTATGAAAATATATGTAAATTTACTTTTATTTTTATAAAACAAACCTTTATTTACTTACATTATTAGAAAATACTCAACTGCAAGAGAAATACAACTAGGAAAAAATGAAATCCAACAGCATTTAACTGATTGGATTGTTTCCGATAGCAAAATCGATATTATCGGATTCTGTGACACCTAAAACCGACATTAATTCCAATTCGAACATTAAACCGATAACATTGGATTTCATGACACCAAAGTAATTATTTTGTCGTTTTAAATCCGATTCCGACAATAATTGGATTCCATGACAGCCCTGATTGTTGGTGTCCTTATTTTGTTCTTTTAAAATTGAGTACATGTGGAAACGTGTACCAAACAGAGAGAGAGGCGCTTGTGAAATAATAAAATAAAGTATATTTTAAATGAATATAAATTGAGGTCTAGTTTTTTTTTTAATTTGTTTGATATATACATACATATGTAGATGTAAAATTTATAAAGTTTTTGGCGAAGACGCCCAAATAAGGAATCGAGTAGATAAAAATACAGAATTATCAATATCATTTGTGTGTTATTGGGTTGACCAACGTACACAAAACTGTAAATGATTTTTCCGTTGGCAGCACTGCAGGCGTAGGCGCGGAAATTTTAATCTAAACTCTGATAATTGAAATATATAGTCAGTTACAAAAATTTTAAATAAATTCAAGTAAGGAAGGCTAAGTTCGGGTGCTACCGAACATTACATACTCAGCTGAGAGCTATGGGGACAAAATAAGGGAAAATCACCATGTAGGAAATTGAACCTAGGGTAGCCCTGGAATGTGATTGTATGACATGTGTATCAAATGGAAGGTATTAAAGAGTATTTTAAGAGGGAGTAGGCCATAGTTCAATGGGTGGACGCCATTTAGAGATATCGCCATAAAGGTGGACCAGGGCTGACTCTAGAATTTGTTTGTACGATATGGGTATTAAATGAAAGGTGTTAAGGAGTATATTAAAAGGGCGTGGGCCTTAGTTCTATAGGTGGTGCCTTTTCGAGATATCGCCATAAAGGTGGACCAGGGGTGACTCTAGAATTTGTTTGTACGATATGGGTATCAAATGAAAAGTGTTAATGAGTATATTAAAAGTGAGTGGGCCTTGGCTCTACAGGTGGACGCCTTTTCGAGATATCGCCATAAAGGTGGACCAGGGGTGACTCTAGAATGCGTTTGTACAATATGGGTATCAAACGAAAAGTGTTAATGAGTATTTTAAAAGTGTGGAGTGGTGGCAGTTGTATATGTGAAGTCGTTTTCGAGATAGTGACCAAAATGTGGACCAGGGTGACCCAGAACATCATCTGTCAGGTACCGCTAATTTATTTATATATGTAATACCACGAAGAGTATTCCTGCCAAGATTCCAAGGTCTTTTGAATTCGCATGCAGAACTTTTTCATTTTCTTCTACTTCATATGGTAGGAGTCACACCCATTTTACAAATTTTTTTTCTAAAGTTATATTTTGCGTCAATAAACCAATCCAATTACCATGTTTCATCCCTTCTTTCGTATTTGGTATAGAATTATAAGTTTAGTAAAGATATATCGATTTTTGCTCAAGTTATCGTGTTAACGGCCGAGCGGAAGGACAGACGGTCGACTGTGTATAAAAACTGGGCGTGGCTTCAACCGATTTCGCCCTTTTTCACAGAAAACAGTTATCGTCCTAGAATCTAAGCCCCTACCAAATTTCACAAGGAGTGGTAAATTTTTGTTCGACTTATGGCATTAAAAGTATCCTAGACAAATAAATGAAAAGGGCGGAGCCACGCCCATTTTGAAATTTTCTTTTATTTTTGTATTTTATTGCACCATATCATTACTGGAGTCGAATGTTGACATAATTTACTTATATACTGTAAATATATTACATTTTTTGTTAAAATTTGACTTAAAAAAAATTTTTTTTTTTTTTAAGTGGGCGTGGTCGTTCTCTGATTTTGCTAATTTTTATTAAGCATACATATAGTAAAAGGAGTAACGTTCCTGCCAAATTTCATCATGATATCTTCAACGACTGCCAAATTACAGCTTGCAAAACCTTTAAATTACCTTCTTTTAAAAGTGGGCGGTGCCACACCCATTGTCCAAAATTTTACTAATTTTCTATTCTGCGTCATAAGTTCAACTCACCTACCAAGTTTCATCGCTTTATCCCTCTTTGGTAATGAATTATCGCACTTTTTCGGTTTTTCGATATCGAAAAAGTGGGCGATAGTCCGATATCGTTCATTTTAAATAGCGATCTGAGATGAGTGGCCAGGAACCTTCATACCAAATTTCATCAAGATACCTAAAAATTTACTCAAGTTGTCGTGTTAACGGACAGACGGACGGACGAACGGACGGACGGACATGGCTCAATCAAATTTGTTTTCGATACTGATGATTTTGATATATGGAAGTATATATCTATCTCGATTCCTTTATACCTGTACAACCAACCGTTATCCAATGAAAGTTGATCACCCCTATTCTGCATTTCGACTTGGATTGAATTTTTTCGATTTGGCAACTTTGGTATTCTGTGCTCCAATCTGTTTCGATCCAACTTCGAATCGTTCGATTTTATGTATTCTGCATTTCGATCGTAGTTCCGTTTTTCTACGTTGCAAATTTGTTGGCGGAAAAATATTTTATTTTTATTTTTTTTTATTAATTTATAACAGAATTTTAACAAAAATGTAAGTAAAGCTTGTTGAGAAACGCAAAAGGCTTGATGGTGGTTGTTTTTATAAGTTTCCAACACAAGTGCAGTATGAGACGTTGGCTAATTTAATGGTAACACAGCGAGACATGATGACTCCTGGGAAGCCATCCTTCGCATAAAATTCTTTCTTCGCTTGTATTTTCTCCTCTCACTTTGTCCAAATTTTATCCACTGAGGGCATAAATTTGGTTATATTACATCCAGAAACGTAGACAGTGACTTTGACTCTCCCATTCCTACAATATAATCCGCCCATATTCTATGCTGGTAACTGCCTTCTGCAAAAAATCTCAAAGCAGCTACTACAATATTAAAGGCAGATGTCGATGCCGAAGTCCTTGGACGAATTTGCCCCGCAAAAGTATCTAACACATACTTGAAAGCATCCTTATTAAGTCGAAAGTTTTTTTTGAACCTAAATAAGAAAATAAGTCGTTAAACTTTACCACTTTTAAGTTCAATTTCTTACAATTCGTCATTCATCTCAAATAGATTACACAAATCTCGCAATATTTGTCTTTCCATTATCGCCTGGCCGTTTTCGTATGCGTTGCTTTCCAACTCCACAAATAATGTCGCGGCTATTGATTCCATTATAATAGACAGCTATAATTTGGGTCTGTTCGTTGGGTCCAGTTATATGCCAAAGCAAGCTGCCGGTGTAGAGGAAGATGAAGTGAAAACGTAAACAATTCTTGTGGAAAGAATAAATAAATTTTTATAAAGTATTCTACGCCAGTGCAATGAAATTAGCATCCATAAAATTCAGAAAATGTTAACTATATTCGTGCAGAAATCCGTTGTAACAAAACTTGGTGGCCACGGCAGGGAATTCGCCAAAAGAACGACAAAAACACACAATTATGAAAGCACTTCACTCAAAAAAAATATAACACTGCGGCAATATATCCTATTACTTTTTTTTGTACAAAATGGCGTGGATAATAAAATATAAACGTTTATCAAGGTTTTTTACAAATTGTCTTTAATTTATTTTGTTCCGATGTTCATACATTCCGTACAAACAGCTGATTTCGAAAAATCATTTGCTCTTCCTCTTCTCGTTACGATTCTGTCGTAATGCAGAATACCCAACTTCGTTTAAAGCGGAGCGTAGAACGGGAACGTATCTGAAGTGCAGAATAGGGGTGAGTATGTATACATACAACCAGTGCGCGGTTGCATTTTATCAGAGTTGCCATAGTAAAATTTTATTATCAGTTATTTGCATGCAATATTTTACTTTTCGCAACTCTGTTCAAACGTCATCGTGTCGTGATCACGGTCGTTAAAAACCGAGCAATGATCGGCTGATGGTGGTCCGCAAACGCATTGCAAAGGAGTATTGTTAGAGTACTCCAACATGAAGAAAATGGAACACGTAATCCAACAATTTTTGCAGAGTAAGTACATTAGACATCCGATTAGATTTTGATAAGGTAATTTTTCAACTTCTTCCTCCTCTTGATCACTTTTTGGACACATATTCTTCGAAAGATTTTCATCTATATTCATTGGAGTACTAACGGCCTTGCAGTCATTCATGCTAAAATGATTCAATATATCTTGTAATATATTTAGTTTGCGTCATTAAAATCTGGCTTCGCTTAAAATTACATTTATGCCCCTATTACCGTTTACAACAACTCTGGTTGGGTTGAAATTTCGCACTTTGGTATACAGATTACAACTCAACCTGTCAAAAAAAATTTCGGTTGAGTTGTCTAGTCTTACAACTTTTTGTGGCATTGCCGTTTACAACCTTGTGTTGGTGTAGTTGTCAAAGACGTCAAAATCTAACAACTGCTTACTAGCAGTTGTCTCATACAATTTTGCAGTTGTTTTGAAAAAATGTTACGTTTTAGAAGACGGTTCACCACCTAATTTTTAACAAAAATTTTCGAAGTTGGTATCAAAAGACACGTTTCGACCTCCGATTAAAGAATCCGAAATCAAAAATTGTAATTCTTTACGACAGCATGACACTGCTAATACGCGTCCAAAAATATCGAGAGAGGTGTCAAAGGACGCGTATTAATCTCGAGAACAATAATCCGAAGGATTAGAAGGAAAAGAAACATTTTCAGCCCAATTCTAAACGAAAATTCCGTGCGAGTTTTCTCCCTTCTCCCATTCCTCGTATTCTAAATAAAAATTCCTTGTGAGTTTTTTCACTTCTCCCTTTCCTCCTATTCTGAACAATGTTCAAAAAAGCGGAAACCGGTTATGGGAGAAAAGTAGGTATTATGAATGTGAGGGGAGGGAGATTTCTCTGCCATTTCATAGGAGTTTTTTCACTTGTTAAATTAAAGGGAATGCATCAAAATAGTTAAAGGAAATTGGTTATTTTAAGAAAGAACACTTATTTGTACAAATTTGTGCTAAAAGATGTATTTATATTCTACCACAATATTCTCACTTCTAATACAACAACAACTACAACCACAATATTCTTTATTTTAAGTTGAAAAGTATATCATAAGCAATGGTAGAGCTCTTGGTATACAAATTTGATGCAGCCATCCAGAAATTGCGCAAGGATTTTTTAATAAGGCTTAAATAGATTTTGGCATATGATGAAGGACGAATTCAACTCAACTTGGCCGCCAGAAAATTGCTTTGCTGAATGAAAGCAGGCATCTCCGGCAGATTTGTGTGCGGCCGTCTTCTTCTTATGTTCCGCTGTTGATGTTGCTGTGGCACCAATTCATTACTCATTTCAGTGAATACCACATGAAATGCAATAAATACTGTGCAATGTTTATATTTTATTTCTTAATTTCCAACAAATTTGCAACAATAATTAAACTTTTCAATTTTTTAAACAAAATAAGAAATGTGCAACGAAATTTCAATTGACAAAACAGCTGACTTCGAAAATTCGAAATTCCTATTCCCCAATTATTGTTCTCCCTAGGAGAACAGAATTGGAGGAATTTTTCCGCGGGAATAAAAAAATCCGCGAGAACAAAATTCCGCGAGAATATTTAGAATTGGTCTGTTTATCTCTGTCCGGAGATATTTTCAGTTGAAGTTGGCCTCATATTTCTGACCCTCTCGGGCCATTTTGTGGGTCTTTGTAAATATCTTTCGAAAGAAATAAAATTTTTAATTTCCGCTTTCGAATCCTAAAAACGTAGGTGGAAACCCGTCTTTTGATACCACCTTTGATAAGAGTTATATGGTGCACGGGCTTATAAAACGTTACAAAAAAACAAAAAATTTAAAGCCCGTAGTTAAACCTTTTTTAATCAAACAATAATTAACAATTTTGTACACATTTCTAGAAAAAACAATGTTTAAACGAATTACATTGAATATCTTTTTGACTTTATGTAGCCACATTCCATAGTTGTACGAGGCTGGTCGCAGTTCGGATGCAGCCAAAATAGGTGAAATTATGCGAGTCCCATTGATACTAATCACTACTCCTGGGAATCCTATTTGAGTAAAATACAGTTTTTTCTGTTTGGGTTTTAATCTACTTCGCACAAATACGCTCCTCAATAATATTTAATACCAGTCCAACACCAAAATCATTTCCACAGCATATTTGATAGCTGCCGTCAGCAAGGAATCGGAGTGTGGCGCATAATTTTAAAATACGAAGGCGTATGCGGAAATAGTCCTTAATTTTGTTTAGTACTGAGTAAAATGCTTCCTTTCAAATCTGCAAAATAACTTCATATGAAGCTCATTATTTGTCACTTAAACATTTTCTTACTTGGTGCTTGGTAGTTCCAAGGGATTGGAATGATCACGCGAATGTTTTCCGTATTCGCGACATGTCAATCACAAACATTTTCGCCATTATAAAATAGATTTCATATAATATTAATAAAAAAAATCACATTTGAAAATGCTTAAATTTTTGCCACAAATTGATCAGCTGTTCATTTATCTGTCAAATCATCACTTTCTTAGCTTGGCAGCACCATTTCAACTTCAACTGAAATAAGTTGTAATTCGTAATACCAAACAGGAGTTGAGTTGTCTGAAAGTTGAGTTGTTTTAATTACAACCCAACTAAGTTGAGTTGTATATCGTAATAGGCATAGTACAGGTCTACAAGTAGGATATGTAGCAGCACGCACATACACAGCCACGCTCACCTGATAAAATGCTTGTTCTTGTTCGTTTTTTTTGTGGATGCTATTTGTCACTGTTGTACTTCTTAGGACCAAACAAAGTTTAGTAGCTGCTATCGAAAACTGCTTAAAATTTTTTTTTCTTATATTACAAAGAAATATACTTATTTACTTTCAAACGAGCACTTAATTACATCTCTCTTTAATAACCATATATTTTGGACAATTTTAATTAACAAATTGTGATACTTTTTTACGGGGACGATTGCTAAAACACGACCAAAACCGTCGGGGGAGGTATTAATAGACGCGTTTTTGCCTCGCTTCTAATAATTCGAATACTTTTTATCTTCGGACTATTGACAACAGGACAAAACGCGTCTATTCATTTTTCTTTCCGCTTTTTTGGACGGGTTATTGCAGTCGACCTCGGTTTCAAACTGTTTTTCGCGGAGAACTTTTGAACGGGTAGAAAAACTTAACTCCCGTGTTTGTATTCTTAATACTGAAATAACTACGCGTCCTCAGATACCCCAATTGAAGACTTTTTTATAATTTTCTGAAGGACCCACATGGGTGCACTTAAAATTTCCTACTAAATTCGTTAAAAGAAATTTACCATCACAGCAACCCATATCTGATATTCCGATCCCTTTTGTGCTTCCCTGTGTCGCTTTCGACGAAGCAACCCCGGAAATTTTGACACTTCGTTCAGTGTCAAAACTCATGTTCCACGCAGGTTCCACTGGGTTCCACGCTAGTTTGACACTGACCGAAGTGTCAAACTGCCGTGTGTTAGAAAGGGAAAGAAATTGTTTCCCTCTCATACATATCATACTTGTAAACCTGTACAATGTACACAGCCACGCTCACCTGATAAAATGCTTGTTCGTTTTTTTTGTGGATGCTATTTGGCACTGTTGTACTTCTTAGGTCCAAGAAAAGTGTAGTAGCTGCTAACGAAAAATGCGTAAAACTTTTATCGTAAAATTACAAATAAATGCCCTTATTTACTTTCGAACGAGCACTTAATTACATCCCTCTTTAAAATCCATATGTTTTGGACAATTTTAATTAACAAATTGTGATACTTTATTACCGGGGACGATTGCTAAAACACGACCAAAACCGTGGGGGGGGGGGGGGGGGGAGATATTAATAGACGCGTTTTTGCCTCGCTTCCAATAATTCGAATACTTTTTCGCCTTTGGACTATTGATAAGAGAACAAAACGCGTCTTTTCATTTCTCTTTCCACATTTTTGGACGGGTTAATGCAGTCAACCTCGGTTTCAAACAGTTTTTCTCGGAGAACTTTTGAACGGGTAGAAAAACTTAGCACCCGTGTTTGTATTCTTAATACTGGAATAACTACGCGTCCTCAGATATACCAATTCAAGACTTTTGTATAATTTTCTGTAGGGCACATATAGGTGCACTACATTTTCATACTAAATTCGTTCAAAAAATTTACCATCACAGCAACCCATATCTGATATTCCGCTCCTTTTTTTGTTTCCCTGCGTCGCTTCCAACGACAGCAACCCCGGTAATTTTGACACTTCGTTCAGTGTCAAACGCATGTTCCACGCAGGTTTCACTGAGTTCCACAATAGTTTGACACTGACCGAAGTGTCAAACTGCAATGTGTTAGAAAGAGAAAGGAATTGCTTCCCTCTCATACATATCATACTTGTAAACCTGTACTATGGTAATAGGCCCTTTAAATTCAATTCCTAAACAGTAGTCTAAAATTCCCAGATCTTTCATTTCAAATGATTTGGCAAGTTCGAATTTTAATTTATCTAATTCATACAAATTATCTGACGCCAATATAAGATCGTCTACGTAGATTGTTAAGATAATAATATTGTTTTCCTAATATAAACACAAGGATCTTTTTTCATTGGGCTCAAGCTAAGTTCTTTAAGTTTTTCGTTCAACTTCTTTTACCATTGTCTTCCTGATTGTTTGAGTCCATACAATGCCATTTTAATTTTACAAACCTTATTTCCCGAGTACTCAATCTTCTCTTTTTGGTCAAGGATTTCATTTAAATTCTCTGGTATTTCCATGAAAATTTCTTCTCCGATTTCCCCGTTTAAATATGCGCAAACAAAATCCAATTGGTGTACATGTAGTCCCAATTCCACTGCCAGTGCCCTTAACATTCGAATCAAACCTATTCTAGCTACAGGGGAAAACGTTTCGTTATAATCTATACCTGGTTTTAGGGTAAAACCTTTTGCAACTAATCGAGCTTCATTCAATTGACCCATCAGCTTTAAATTTTGTACGTAAAACCCACTTACATTTTGCAGTCTTCTTTGCTTTAGGTCGATCAATAATTTCCCAAGCTTCGTTCTTTTTCAGTGCATCAAATTCTTTTCGTATTGCTTTCTTCCATTCGTATGCATCGTTCCCAGAAATTGCTTTTTTTACAGTCAACAACTCATTGTCTTCTGCTAAACCAGCAAAATTAAAATCAACCCAATCCGCTTCTTCGTTTGTTGTAACCATGTTAAATAACTTCCTTGGTCTACCCCGCTTGCCTGTTAACAATTTCCTTGGTCATCAAGGAAAGTAACCACAGGACTGCGACCTGTCCATAATGTGTATGGTATTTGTCCATCTAAGCTTAGCGATGACATATGTTCCTGATGTAATTTGCCGTTAAAATTGCCGTTTGACACTTCGGTCAGGGAAACAAAAAAAGGAGCGGAATATCAGAAAAGAGTTGCTGTGATGGTAAATTTTTTTGAACGAATTTAGTATGAGAAAATGTAGTGCACCTATATGGGTCCTACAGAAAATTATACAAAAGTCTTGAATTGGGGTATCTGAGGACGCGTAGTTATTCAGCATTAATAATACAAACACGGGTGCTAAGTTTTTCTACCCGTTCAAACGTTTTCCGCGAAAAACAGTTTGAAACGGAGGTCGACTGCAATAACCCGTCCAAAAATGTGGAAAGAGATATGAAAAGACGCGTTTTGTCCTGTTATCAATAGTCCAAAGGCGAAAAAGTATTCGAATTATTGTAAGCGAGACAAAAACGCGTTTTTTTCACGCGCAAACGTAAACGTATACGCGTGTAAAAAAAAACGGCTATTATAAAATTACGAAGAAATATCCTTATTTCCTTTCAAACGAGCACTTAATTAAATCTCTCTTTAAAATCCATATGTTTTGGACAATTTTAATTAACAAATTGTGATACTTTATTACCGGGGACGATTGCTAAAACACGACCAAAACCATCGGTAGAGGTATATTAATATCTCTCGTATCAAGTATCACAATTTGTTAATTAAAATTGTCCAAAACATATGGATTTTAAAGAGAGATTTAATTAAGTGCTCGTTTGAAAGTAAATAAGGATATTTCTTCGTAATTTTATAATAACCGTTTTTTTTTTTACACGCGTATACGTTTACGTTTGCGCGTGAAAAAAAAACGCCTATCCTCGCTTAGATAATGCTTAGGAGACCCATCTAGCGGCAGTGGTTAAATAACTACAGCTACAGCACAGGGTGTACCGAAAGCGGAGACGCAACCATCTGATGGCCATAGGGTATAACATATAGCTGAATCAGTTCCGATGAATTGTGGACACACATAGAATATGTTACGGTCTGCTGTTATGGTCTACGGTTACGGTCCACTTGGTAGCGTTTTCGTGCGAACACACCTAGTGACTAGTGATGGGAACCAAAAGTTGCGATGCAAAAGTATCGAAAAGAAGAAAGAAAAGATCTGCTATCACTAGCGAAAAATTTGCCACGAGTTTCCGGCCGTAGAAACACCAAGAAGGAGTGGAAAAATTTAGAAAAAGAAAGAAAAAGATAGCCACGAGTTTCCGGCCGGGAAAAAAAGCAAGCATTGGCCTTTTTTTTGCGCAGTTAATCGGAAATTTTTATAAAACCAAAAAGGTTTATCGTAAAACTAGTCCTTTAAGGCGTTATACCGAGAAGATTTGTGATTTGCTTCAGCCAAAACTTTGGCGGCCCTGCGATTATACAAAAGGATCGTATAACATCTAGTGACACAACTTCAACAGCAAAGGCGTTAAGCTCAGATACTGCTTCATTAGCACTATTGCTTACATCAACTGCACGTCCCCAACTATATTCAACTCATCGCAAAACACCCTCGCCGTGCTGTGCACATATTCAAGAGAGTATTGTTGAAGAACCAAAAGACTGCAACGAGGAATCGCCGGCCGATTCCTTAACCCAAGTACCAAAAGAACAAACAGGGAAATGCCCAGAAACTAGGAAAGAGTCGATAGCGCAAAGTACCGACATTGTTCATTCCGACAAACCTCGTTTCTACTCGTCTATTTTGGGTGGTAATAAACCTTACAACGGTAGTGTCGTGTTGACACAAGCTCAACGTAAAGAATATCCAGTTGAAGTAGGTTGGCGTTTCACAGTCACACCTAGTGAGCAAAGTTCTAGTGATTCCAATTCGGATTCGGACGGGCACTAAACTAATTGTGGATGAAAAACCCTTGGTATCCGAAGATAAACCCCTTTCTCTACGTTTACGAAGTACACCACCACCTTTGGAAAAGCGTCCAACACCACCTCTGCCTCCAGGGCCAGCAGTACGCTGCAGCGTAATACAACGACGCCAAAATTAGCACCAAGTCATCCAGATCGTAAAGGTCAACACGAAGTTTATTGCCACCAGGTTCACTCGATCACCTCGGACCAGAGCGCAACAACCACCAACAGTACCAACACAGCGCGCTATAACCAACAACAGCGACAACTTCACCAGCATCCACAACATCACCAGTAACCACGCCGGCAGAGGCCCATGGTACGTACTCTGGCGGCTATGTAAGTACCAGCAATGTATAAACTTAGATATAATTAGTCAAAGAAGTTTCTAAGTGGTACTTAGAGGGTTTTATACAGTCCGGTTGAACTATTTAACAAGGGTCGATTTTTTTTTGTCAAATTTTATTATTGAATACTTGAAATTGTTAGCTTTACAACAAGGGGCATACATTTGTTTTTATCATTTTAATAATATTTTTTTTTTTTTGCTTTAAAATGATTGAAGTTAGCTCGATAAGTTTTTAGTCATAAAAAAGATGTCTGTATCATTTGAAAAGTTTTAGTGTTCCATTTTTGGAGCTCAACCATCAATTTAAAAAAAAAAAAAATTTTTGCGACAGCAGCCATTGGTCGATTATGCACGAATTGGCTAAAAGGATTTCAACTTTTTTCTTATATCATACAAATACAATATATATATATATATATATATATATATATATATATATATGAATCACTATTGCTTGCAACATCTTTCGAACAACAAGAAGAAAATAATATACGTGCATGTAATACATATTGCTATCGCAATTTCATCGTTATTGCTTTTGTGACAAATTTTCTTAGTACATATTACATATTATTATCATTATACATGCGCATTATACCAAATTGATATTTTGTTACACTCAAAAATAAGTTCTACTACAACAACATAATAATTTTGTAAGAGAGCCCCAATTATCGAAATTTGTATCCAAACTTTATAGTCCTAAAATATGTTTTGTGAATGGAAAAAAAATTCAACCAAATTCTTACTTTGTATGTAGTATATTTACTATACATAAGCACATTTATTTACATAATTTTTCTCACACAAAGCGTTTATAACGATTATCAAAAAAAAAAACGAGACAAATATATGTATAATTTGAAATATTACGAGCAAAAGTAAGAGAAAAGAAAAGAACCCCCAACAGAACAACCTTAGCCAGACTTAAGTATTCATATTAGGTTTCGTTTTCGATTTCGGCCCAATAAAGTGTGAACTGTTGGATCATTTTTTTCTCTCACTTTATACACTACACACACTTACATACATTTTCATAGTGTAGATAGCTATTCGTAGGTAGGTAGGTAGGTTGAACTGGCCGGTACATGAGGACCTCACATAGACTGATTGAGTCCGTAGTGTTACCAGAAGTTTGTTTTAACGACCAAACTGAAAAACCCTATCAAAAACCAGGACCTATGTTATAAAATAACTCCGTCCTCTTGGCAAATACTAGAAGCTTCCTAGGACTTAAGCCACTTGCTGCTTCTAGATCTGACAGCTGTATCACTCCTAATAGCTGGAGTCTTAGCCTGGCAAGTGCAGGGCACGAGCACAGAACGTGCTCGATCGTTTCCTCCTCCAACCCGCACTTCCTACACCTGCTATCACTGACCAAGCCTAATTTAAAGGCATGTGACGCCAGAAGGCAGTGTCCAGTCAGAATACCCGTCATGAGTCTACAGTCCTCTCTTTTTAATGATAGAAGCAACTGTGTTAGTCTAAGGTTGTAAGACCTACACATAATCTTCGACACTTTACAGCCCCGCGCTTAAACCCACGCCTTTCCTGCTTGGTCGATCATGTGCACCTCTCGCCTTCGCTTAATCTCGCCCAATCTAATTGGGACGTCTACGGAGCAAGCTTCAAGGGATGCGCCCTTTTTAGCTAATTCGTCCGCTTTTTCATTCCCATCTATTCCCATATGCCCTGGGACCCAATATAGATGTATGCTTCTCCCTGTCCCGATTCTCTCCAGAGACTGCTTACACTCTAACACGCATTTAGATGCTGTGCTATGCGAGATTATTGCCTTAATTGCTGCTTGACTGTCAATATAAAAGTTAACACGGTTGCAGCTTAAGCTATTCTCTTCCAGGGTTTCTACTGCTTTGGTTACGGCTAATATTTCCGCTTGGAAAACGCTACAGGAATCCGGCAGCCTGTAGGATCTGCTTAATTCCGGATCAGCGCAGTATACCGCAGACCCTACTCCTTCCACTATTTTGGAACCATCGGTGTACACATGTATCGCCTCGTCCGCCATTTGCGCACCCTTGCGCCAACCGTCCACCTCTATTGTGGCCTTAAGATCTCCCTCAAAGTGCAGGTAGGGAATCATGTAGTCTGTTCGTCTTGTGACTGAGGACGCTATACTACTATGGCCATATGGTCGGCGCTCAAGCTGCCCCGAAGCATCGAGCCTGGTTGCGGTCGTTAACGCTTTGTTCTTTGCTACCAGGTCTACAGGTGGAATGTGCAGAATGGCATACAGTGCAGCCGTCGGGGTTGTTTTCAGGGCTCCCGTAATGCAAAGCATCGATAGTCTGCATACCCCCTCTAATTTTTTGAGGTATGTTGTTTTTTGTGTGGCTTTCCACCAAACAAGAACTCCATAGTATAGAATAGGGCTTACAATCGCTGTAAAAACCCAATGAGAAAGAGAGGGCGATAGGCCCCACGTACACCCCAGCATTCTTTTACATGCATAGAGTGCCGTTGAGGCCTTCTTGACCCTCTCCTCCACGTTGAGCTTCCATGACAGCTTACTGTCTAGGATGATTCCTAGATATTTTGTGCAAGGTTTCTCCTGTAAGGTCACCGCTCCTAACTTAGGCCTGGTCCAATTTGGGACCTTGTACCTCTTTGTAAACAAGACCATATCCGTCTTCTCCGCATTGACTTTCAGCCCGACATTAGATGCCCAGGTATGAATATCCCGAAGCGCCGGATCCATCAAAGAACTAATCGTTGGAAGGCATTTTCCACTTATGACAATTGCAACGTCATCTGCGTAAGCCGTAAGTTTTACGGGTCCCTCATCGAATTGCCTGAGCAGTTGGTTGATGACCAGTGTCCACAGCAGAGGTGATAGCACCCCTCCCTGCGGCGTGCCCCTGTCCACTGATTTCGTGGCCTCGTACAATCCCCATTGTGATGTAATCTTCCTGCAATTTAACATGCAGCCGATCCATCTGATTATGGCAGGATGTACTTTAATGTAATTAAGACCATCCATAATCGCCCATTTTGCAACATTATTGAAAGCCCCGGTAATGTCCAAGAAGACTTCTAGAGCATACTCCTTATATTCCAGGGATTTCTCTATGCTTATTACCACCCTATGCAATGCGGTGTCTACCGACTTGCCTTTGGTGTACGCATGCTGTGTTGTGGAGAGCAGCTTTTCATCCACGTTGGACTTTATGTACACATCTATCAGCCTCTCAAAGGTTTTGAGCAGAAATGATGTTAAGCTAATGGGTCTATAGTCTTTGGGATACACGTGACCGATCTTCCCCGCCTTTGGTATAAAAGCTACACGAGCAGTTCTCCAAGAGTGCGGTACATGATTCAGTCTTATGCACCCATCGAATATTATTTGAAGCCATTCCACGACCGCCCTACTTGAGACTTGTAGCATGGCCGGGAATATACCATCTGGGCCCGGCGATTTAAACTTAGAAAACGTCTTCACTGCCCACTCGATCTTGGTATCGGTCACCAAGCCCGGCACCACTAGCTCCGTGATCGAAGTGTGAGTGATGTCTGCTGGTTCTTCTAAACCGTCTCCCGATGGGAAATGTGTATCGAGAAGCACCTCAAGGGATTCCTCACTATCACGTGACCATTCCCCGTTCTCTTTCTTTATTAGTCCCTGGACTATGTTTCCCTTTGCTAGGACTTTTTTCAACCGTGCTATTTCACTGGAGCACTCTATGTCCGTACAGAAACTTTTCCATGAGTTTCTCTTCGCCCTGGTAATTTCACGCTTGTAGATCCTCAGTAGATCCCTGTACTCGTCCCGACACGCTTCGCTTTCCGCGGTCTTTGCGAGTTTAAACATTTCTTTTACCTGTCTTCTTAGAAGACTCAGCTCATTGCTCCACCATGGCGGCTTTGCTTTTCCTCTGAATCTTCTTAGAGGGCAAGCTTTGTTATACGCAGTCATAAGCGTCCTTGTTAGGAATTCATTTGACTCCTCCAGTTCCTCTACATTAGCAACCTCTTTGGGTTGTCCCAGTTTCGTTTCTACATGTTACTGGAATTTAGTCCAATTCGTTGCCCTAGGGTTTCTAAAGGTTCCTCCCTTCTCTACCCTCTTTAGTGGGATGCTGAAGCTTATATACGCATGGTCGGAGAAGGATGGTCTATCGAGAACCATCCAATCATACCTTGATATATCACGCTCGGAGCTCAATGTAATATCCAGAACATTGCTGGATGTTGGACCAATGTATGTAGGAACATTTCCCCTGTTGGCTATCTGCAAATTGGTTTGCAGGATGTAACAAAATAGAGATTCGCCTCTCTCGTTCGTATCTGCTCCTCCCCACACATTGTGGTGCGCATTTGCATCTGCGCCTATGACCAACCGCCCTTTGCGCCCTTCCTCCTGTACTAGCCTTTTGCACTCCATCGGTGGAACCTCCGCAGCATGGGCCATGTAGCAGGACGCCAGGATAAATGCCTGCTTATTCTTTTGCTCAACGGCCACCGCTACGAGATCCTCGGTGGTGTAATTAGGCAGCATATATGAATGCAGCTGTTTCCTTACCATTACTACAGCTCGCACCCGTCCTTCCGTTTGTGCGTAGTAAACGCCAAACCCGCGCGCGCTAAGTCCAGAAACCTTTCCTCCCGATGAGAGCCACGGCTCCTGGATCAGCGCCACGTCAAACGAACCCTCCTCAAGGGTTAGGAGGAGTTCGCTCGACGCCACTTTACTGTGTTGGAGGTTTATCTGTAGGACTCGCAGCACCATTGGGCTGTTTGTCCCCCTCCAGCACCTTCGTCTTGACGTCGTCGTCCTCCTCTTGCCCTTTTGGTTTAGAGTATTCGAGGCGCCCTTCAGCCCCTCGTGAATGTTGTGCCGTGTGTTCCTCTGTGCGAGTCACAGCACCATTTAGCGTTTGGTCCTCTTCTAGCACGTTCGTGGTGACCTGTCTTTTTTCCCTTAGGCTTCTGAGGTCCTTTTCGACTTCGCCCACTTCCAGCGTGTTAGGATTTTTATCCTCGGGACTTCTTTTCCTGAGTCGCATGTAAATTTTGCCAGTGCCAAAGGACATTTTGCCAAGCTGCGTGTACAAAATATCCTCCGCCTGCTTGTTTATTTGGAAGATGTAGAACTGACCATCCTCGGTAGGCCGAGATACAGTAAGTACCTTCCAATCCTGTGTCGGTATGTTCGGATTCTGATTCTGCAGAAGTCGCAGTGTATCCTCCGACTTCATCACGCATGGTATCCATACCTTAACTTTTGGTACCGTGGGGATTTGCGCTTTATCCACCACCTCAAACCGCGCGTTCGTGCCTTGCCTTTGGAGGTTTGGAACGACTTCCTCTAGCCACCGCAAGCTCGCGATGTTGTCGCACGCTATCATCTTCACACCATTATACCATCCCCCCGAATCAAAGGTTGGAAGGGGCTTACTTGGTTGTTCCCGCATCATCTTAAGCATTAAGCTAATAAGCTCCCTTTCCACAGATCTCCACCTTTCAGTAGTCATTTGTCCGAACGGACTGCTACGATCAACCAGCGCCACAGTCAGTGACTGCTTTGCCACATCACTCATCTTCTCGGGAAAAGCAGGAGTCTTAGTGTTATCTCCCTTTGGAACCTCCGAGAACACCGGAGTCTTCGCGTTAACTCCCTTTAGCGCCTCCGAGAAAGCCGGAGTCTTAGCGTTATCTCCCTTTGGCTTATCTCCTACTTCCGTAGTTGGAACTTCCCTCTGACTGGCAGCTTTCGAGGTAGTTGCTACCTCGCTATTGGAACCCATCTGTCTTACAGCTTTGGGCCTACTTGTCTTGTCTATGCGACTGCCCTGCCTCGCGGCTCTAGGACTGGGTCCTTTCTGCCTCTTGAAAGCAGGCTTGTCGCCTTCTGCCGAACGTTGCCTCTTCATTCTGCCATTCGACGCTTCTTCCTCCTCGTACCGGTTGCAGAACCGAGGGTTTCTCGCAGCAAACCTTTTGAACTGCCTTCGACCTACTTCTACCGCTTCATGGGCCCATTCCAAGCGCTCGATCTCCACTTCTGTTGGGTCGACCACTGCTCCCAAGCGTTGTACAATTCTTAGTGCTGCACGGTACTGCGAGAGAGCTCTTTTACTTCCTCTGCCCTTCCGTACCCTTCTCCACTCTTCTACTCCGTTTTCATTTGTGTGCTTCTCCAACACGGAGTTCATTGAATCAGCACTACTCTCGCTCCCCGAGTCCGACGCATCGCTTAATTCGTATTTGTCGTCCCTGGATTGCGACGCAGTCCTCCTCTTTACATCCTCCTTATTACGTTCAGGTAATGAGTTGTTCATCTTGGTCGTACGACCACCTGCCCGACAAGGCGGGCTCAGCGGTCCAGTATTATATACGGGGAAAGAACCGTCCGCCACAGCAGCGCCCCTTACTGCGGTAAGGCCATAAATACTTCCCGAGATGGCCCGGTATCGGGAAGGCTCCGTTCGAATACAGCCGAATTTATCCCCTGGCTGCAAATCGTCCAATAGGCACGGTCCGCATAACACCCTGGATTAGGGGTTGGCAGTTCTTGGTCACCGACATCCCGCCGCCTCCTATGAGGCGAAACGGCGTAGATGTCAGTCCTAAACAGCTCCGCCTCATAGTCGGGCGCTATGGAGTTCGGCTAAGCCCTCACACCAACGACAAGGTGCCTACCCTAGCTATTCGTAGTTCAACATTTTTTTCTCGTTCTGAATTTGTCTTGGGACGATGCGATAAGCAGCCTTGTTTTGGCTTTGGAGCCTATGCTGTAGCCCCCTGGCTAAGAACCTTGCACTATCTTATTTTTTTAGTTGCATACATACGTTAATAAAAATGAATTGTCAATAAATTGTGCATTCTAAAATGGGAATGCTGATAGTCTTTCTGATTTAAAAGGCACTAGGTAAATCAGGTAAGGGGCCACCGAAAATTAGGTGCGTCGGTGGCCATGGATTTGAGGGTGGAACAAGCACCGAGCGTCGCAACAACACCCGCGGCGCCCCCTATATATATTCGGCCTTTGTTTTTTTCTTCCATTTTCAGCTTTTTGTTTTAATTTAATTTTCAGCGGTTTTTTATTTTTATTTCAGAGTTAGTAACCGGTCATATCCGGTTCGGTAATTTTTGTTGCGTTTAGTTTTTTTTTGAAGTTATTTTTTTTTGAATTTAAATTTTGAATGTTGTAACGGTCTGTCCGTGACATCCGGTTCTGCCGGATGTTGTTTTATTTTGAATTATAAGCGTTTTGAGTCGGTCTCTGCGCTTCTGTCAGTTTTTTTTTTAATCTGACAGCTGAGTTTTTTAAGGCATGATATGGCTTTTTTTCTGATTATGGCGCAGGAACAGTAAGGTTGGCAAGGACCCGCCCCAGCCGACAATGACTAGCCACTGTGCACCACAACATCATGCCGACCGCCTTCCTTACTGCTTCCACAGAAAATGCGTATCCATAACAGATGGCGCCCAACGTGGCACCTGAGGCGCTGGTCGCGAGGGTCAGTCGGGTCAACCTGTGAAGTTGGCCATCCCACCAGTCCGAGTGAGCAGCCACAGAAGCTGCCACCTACGTTGCGGTGGGATGGTTGGACGGATCAGGTTGTCCGGGCTGGTCATCGGGGGCAGTGGCTGACGGAGCTACGGACTACACGTCAAGTCCTCCGGATTTTTATATTCACCCGATGAGGCAGTGCTGAACGCACTTACCTTTTTTGTAAGTGGGATTTTAGTTTGCCGGATGTTGTCCGTAGTCGGCTAGGAATAATTTTGTCCCCTAATTGGGATTTTTTATTTTAATGTAAAATTTTTTTTTTAGCCGAATTTGTGTTGTTAGTGTGAGTGCGTGGGTGTATGTGGTGAAAGAACCCCAGCTCATCCCACGTCCCAGGTGGTAGTTTAGAATACCACCTGGACTGTGACGGGGTGAGCCGGGATTCAAAGTGACACTCCTTCCTGTCCCACCAGACTGGGGGAGCGGCTCCGAAACCGCTACACCCATTTCGGCGGTGGCAGGAGGGGTGTGCAGAGAGAATGGACGGGAGGCCTCAGCACCCCCAGCCAGTCGCAGGGGCGAGCCCCTGGAGACTGCCCCTGCGTTGCGGCTGGGCGTGTTGAGACCAACCCGTGAGTGTCTGGAACTGACCCTAGTGGCTCCAACCAGTCTCGGAAGGGGTCTTAAGGCCCCCTCGCATTGCGGTTTGGAGCACTAGGGACATGTATGAATGTATCTGTGTGATTTTTTTTCTTCTGTAGCCCGAGTGCCTTCGGGGAATGGGATGTCAGCGTTCCCATTGAGTACCCAAGATATACACATAACCGATAATTATTTTTTTTTCTGCTGATTTTTTACTTTTTTTTCTACAGCAGTTATTCTCGCGAATTTTTTTTGCAAACTTTTTTTTGTATAACCATTTTTTTTACCCTTCAACGTTTAGGGTATAGGGGAAAGGGGGTGTATTTTAACTTTTTTTCCTAGTCCCTAACTGCCTTACGTGGCAAAAGTTTTTGTTATCTACTACTTGACCAACTTTTTTCTCTGACTATGTCGCGCGAGCAGTCGTACGGCCAACCGGGCCGGAATACTCCGTTTGGAAGTGCGGGGAGTTTCCGGGGAAGCCAGCACCTGGGCGGTAATAATAGGGGGGCTTTCCTCAAGGCCAGGCGTCCCTTGGTGGTGCACACCCCAGTAGGGGGGCAATACGGAAATCCCGCGGGAATGAACATGGGCTCGGACCTGAATGACCCTCGCGATAAAATGGACAGACCTGTAAGCACCAGTAATCTTGATGCGCCCCTATTAAACGCGCATGATATCTCGGGGCTAATGACCAATGTGTCGACCTACGCACCGGATGGAGCTGGTGCCTTACCATTACACCAAGGAGTTGGAAACTTTAGAGAAGCTGCAGGTGACCGGGCGAATACCCCAGGAATACAGAACGAAGCTACTCGTGGAGACTCGTGGGTGGAAGTGCTACACCGACTGTTCCAGGCTTCGCAGGAGGAAATGCGGAGGGAGATGGGGTCAATCAGAAACAATACGGACCAGCTCAACGCCGCTCTCGAATCTGCGCAGCAATCAATTCATCAGAACCGGAACGCAAATAGGATGGACCGTAACCCACTTCCAACAGTAATACCACCAATGTACCCGGCTCCGAGCAGCATAGTAGTGAAACCGCAGGAGTGGAAAATCTCGTTCGACGGCACTGGGAGCGTAACAGATTTCCTTTTTAAGCTGAACACCTTGTGTGAGCGCACACAATGCACGGACGAACAAATAATGCCTAGTTTCCACCTGTTTCTTTCCGGGCGGGCCGAAGAATGGTACTGGCTGTTCACGAAAGAAAACCCAAATGCGACATACGCCTTTTTGTGCTACTCATTAAAAAGAGAGTTCGGTAATTTGAAAACTGACCACGAGATCATGATGGAGATCTCCATGCGCAAGCAGAAAGAAAGCGAGTGCTATGACGTGTTCCACACGGACATCATTTCTTTGAACGCGCGCTTAAGAGAACCCATGTCGGAGGTTCTACTGATTGCCATAATAAAAAGAAACGTCAACAGTAGCCTTAAGCTGATGCTTTTCAACGCAGATGTAAGGACCCTTCATGATCTACGCGATGTAGCACGCAGAGGTGAACAAGTGCTGAAAGAAAACAAACTGTTGGGAGCCACTTACCCAGGACGGCATGTAAACGAAGCACGCGTGACAACCCCGGACATGAGGATGGAAGGCGAGGATTGCGAAATGGATACGCAGATAGAGACGCTGGAATATCGACGCAACAGGAGATCGGACTATTCGGGAATCCAGTGCTGGAATTGCCAGGCAATGGGCCACTCATACATATACTGCGAGGAACCCATTAGGAATCCTTTTTGTATTAAATGTGGCCAGAGGGGAGTATTAACTCCAAAATGCCATAGGGACCATCGCAGGCAGGGAAACCAGTACCCGAGCGAGAAGGCGGGGAACCTCGTTCGGCATCATAGCTCCCACACCAGCCAGTGCTCGAGGCGTCGTCCCGTGCACTGAGCCAGAGGGTGAATCTCTGCATGGAGGTGGCGAGCTTCCGAGGTGCAGTACTACCCTGGCAGAAGAACCCTCAAACGTGATAATAACTTACCCTGACAGTACGGACAATTCGAGAAGTTCTGAATCCGAGAGTCAAACGTCCTCATCCGCGATGGGCGAGCCGATCAAGATTCTGCGACGCCAGCACAGGGATGTCGCTTGCCAAACGCAATTTTCACCAAACCTAGAAGAAAGGGATCATAGGTATGAACAAATAAGACATACCATTTTTGAACAATACCCGGTATCGGACAATATTTTGAAGTGCAGGAAGAGATACCACAGGAGAGTACAGGAGCGTATACTACTGCAAGCCACCACGTTAACGCTTACAGAGGATGAAAGGCCCCTCGTAAAGGCTAAGATTAAGGATAGTTTTCTCGTAGGGTTGTTGGACTCGGGAGCCAACATCTCCATCTTAGGGAAAAATGGATTAGAATTCCTAGAGGATAACGGCTTCGATTATCAGCCCTTACATGCGTTCGTATATACAGCGGGCGGCAACAAGCAAACAATTTTAGGCTCAGTATATCTGCCGGTCACCTTCAAAAATATCACAAAGGATATTCGTTTTTACCTTGTTCCCTCACTGCTCCAAGAGGCGTACTTCGGGGTAGATTTTTGTAGAGCATTTGCGCTAGCTCCCGAAATATTCCCAAGCGTAGAGTGCATAGAGATTAGACCTGAAAAGGAAGAAGAACTTAACCTCCATGAATTGTCACCAGACCGGAAATTAGAATTGCAAAAGGTCATCGAGACGTCCTTCGTACGAGAAGTTAGGCCTAGGGCAAACTAAATTAGTGGAGCATCACATTGACACCGGTGATGCAGTTCCCATAAAAAGCAAACATTTCCCTCTTTCGCCACCGAGGCAAGCCGAAGCCTTTAACGAACTAGACAGGTTACTCGAATTAGGAGTAATAGAAGAATCAAACTCTCCGTGGTGTAGTCCTGTGGTACTGGTTCGGAAACCAGGCAAAGCTAGGCTGTGCATAGATTCCAGGAAGGTCAACGCGGTGACTAAGAAGGACTCATACCCCCTGCCTCATATCAACGGCTTATTGAGCAGACTGAAAGATACGCATTTTATTAGTGGCATTGATCTGAAGGACGCGTTCTTCCAGATCAAATTGACAGAGTCCTCCAAGGAAAAAACAGCATTCGCAGTTCCGGGGAGGCCTCTGTACCACTTCAAGGTAATGTCATTTGGTCTGTGCAACGGACCGCAGACTATGAGTAGGCTGATGGACAAGGCCATCCCTTCGCGTCTGCGAGAAAACGTCTTTGTCTACCTGGACGACCTGATGGTATGCAGCACTAATTTTGAAGACCACCTGAAATTGCTAGCGGAAGTGGCCCAATGTTTGAGAGACGCAGGGCTGACAATAAACGTGAAGAAAAGTAAATTTTGTCAGAAGGAAATACGCTACTTAGGGTACTTGATAGGCAGCGGGTGTTTGAAAGTGGATCCGGGAAAAATAGAAGCAATGCAAAACTTCCCGATCCCTAAATCCCCTCGGCAAGTGCGTAGGTTTGTGGGCATGGCGAATTGGCACAGGGCGTTTATTACCAATTTTGCTGACTTGGCAGGTCCCTTGACCGACTGTCTCCGCAAGTCAGCAGGCCCGTTCAAGCTTACCTCTGAAGCTATAGAGGCCTTCGAAAAACTAAAAGTAGCTTTGAGTTCCGCTCCTGTCTTGGCCCAACTTGATTTTTCCCGAGAATTCGTAATCCAATACGACGCGTCTAAAATAGGTGTTGGCGGAGTGTTGTTCCAGGTCGATGACGAGGGCGCTGAGCATCCAATCGCGTTTGTGTCGAAAAGGCTGAATAATGCTCAACGCAATTACACGGTAACCGAGCTGGAATGTCTCGCCGCCATAATCAGTGTGAAGCGTTTCCGACCCTATGGTGAGGGATTACCGTTTCGGATTATCACGGACCACTCCAGTCTCAAGTGGTTAATGAAACAAAAGGACTTGAGCGGGAGGTTGGCGAGGTGGTCGCTCTTACTGCAAAGATACGACTTTAAAATGGAATGGTTTGATGCCGATGAGTTGACTTTCACTACCACACCCGGGGAAATAGATTTAGTCTCTCCCGAATTTAGCAGCAACGAGTATTTAGACTTGATTCGGACCGTCACCGAAAACGAGGAATCGCTTCCGGATTTACGAGTGGTGGACGGGGTAATTTTCAAACGAGTTAAATTTCGTAAGGGAGTGGAAGGGGAAGAAGACTCGCTGTGGCGATTATGGTTGCCGAAAGGGTTGACTGAGGAAGCAGTGAGATTAGCACATGACGCTAACCGGAGTTACCATGGCGGGTGGCAGAAAACCTTAGAACGTGTTAGGCAGAAGTACTTCTGGCCGCAGCAGGCTAAGGACGTCAGGGACTATGTCCAGCGTTGTGACACCTGCAAAGCGGTAAAACCCACTAATCAGCAGTCGAGACCGCCTATAGAAAATACCTTTGCATCCGAAAGGCCATTTCAGCGATTATATTGTGATTTCCTATGGCCTTATTCAAGATCTAAACGGCGCAATCAATTTCTTTTTATAGTATTAGACCATATTTCAAAATACGTTTGGCTAAAGCCCATGCAGAGAGCCACCACTGTTAACGTTATAAATTACTTCGCTTCCGAAATTTTTCCAGCTGTAGGGGTCCCTGAATTTATTCACAGTGACAATGGTAAGCAGTTTATCTCGAAGGAAATGAACCATTTTTTTTTTTTTTTTTCAAATTACGGGGTGACGCACGTGAGGACGGGGTTATATTCTCCTCAAGCAAACGCATCCGAGCGCGTTAATAGAGAAATTGTTTCGAAGATTAGGATTTTCCTGAAAGATTAACCTGACCATACCGATTGGGATAAGCATATACCCGAGATTTTATCTGTTTTGAGAAGTGATTTCCATACGGCGATTCAGTGCTCTCCATACTTTGCATAATATGGCCAAAATATGGTTCAACATGCCTCAACGTACAAAATTTTAGAGAAACTCGGCAGCCTTCGGGAATACCAGGTTACGATAGTAAGCAGAACTGACAAGTTGACTAATATTCGTGAGCAGATCCGTAGAAATTTAGATCAGGCCAAGGATAGGGGAGTAACCACCTATAACAAGCGCTCTAGGCAAGTCAACTATAAGGAAGGTCGGGAAGTTTTTCGGAAAAACTTTGCCTTAAGTAACTTCAAACAGGGCATTAACGCCAAATTCCTGCCAAAATACCTGAAGTGTCGCGTGCTTCGAAAAATAGGCAATGCATTGTATGATCTCGAAGACCTAAACGAGAAATTGATAGGTCTCTTCCACGCTTCGGATATCCGTCCGCAATGAACCAGAAAGAACGTGTCTTTGCCAAATTACAATTTGATTTTTTTTATATCTACCTACCAATCGGACTTTTTTTTTGTCTGGGCGCTTTGCCGGTCGGGGACCTCTCGCCCAGTATTCTCCCCGAGCACTGACCTCACAGGATGTTCACACGCGTACTCACCGAGGACCGTGAACACCCTGGCAGTCCACGCTTGGGGTGGACGAGCCTTTTGGAGTTTGGACGAGTTCTCCTTATCAAAATGTCTACACCCATATTTTTCTTTTGCCTTCTGTGGGGGAGTTTTGACGAGTTCTCCTTATCAAAATGTCTACACCTTTTTTTGTTTTGCCTTTCTGTGGGGGCGATAACCACTAGGAATCATCTTTCGGAGTTTTGACGAGTTCTCCATAACAAATGTCTAATTGCCGCAAAGCCCTTTTAAACTAGGAACCAGAATTAATTCCCAAATTTGACTTAACTTTTTTTTTTGATGGACCTATGTTGCCCGGCTAGCTTCGTAGTAGGACTTTGAGACTCTTATCTCAGGGGTGAGTCGTGCCCCACGTTGATTGGCATCGGAGGTTCCTGGCAGTGGCTTCCCACAGATGATCCGGTTTCCTGTTCGCTTCATCGTCAGGTCTTCAAAGCGAAGCAGGTTTGTTACGGTCTGCTGTTATGGTCTACGGTTACGGTCCACTTGGAAGCGTTTTCGTGCGAACACACCTAGTGACTAGTGATGGGAACCAAAAGTTGCGATGCAAAAGTATCGAAAAGAAGAAAGAAAAGATCTGCGATCACTAGCGAAAAATTTGCCACGAGTTTCCGGCCGTAGAAACACCAAGGAGTGGAAAAATTTAGAAAAAGATAGCCACGAGTTTCCGGCCGGGAAAAAAAGCAAGAATTGGCTTTTTTTGCGCAGTTAATCGGAAATTTTTATAAAACCAAAAAGGTTTATCGTAAAACTAGTCCTTTAAGGCGTTATACCAACGAGAAGATTTGTGATTTGATTTTGGCGGCCCTTCGATTATACAAAAGGATCGTATAACATCTAGTGACACAACTTCAACAGCAAAGGCGTCAAGCTGAGATACTGCTTCATTAGCACTATTACTTACATTAACTGCACGTCCCCAACTATATTCAACTCATCGCAAAACACCCTCGCCGTGCTGTGCACATATTCAAGACAGTATTGTTGAAGAACCAAAAGACTGCAACGAGGAATCGCAGGCCGATTCCTTAACCCAACTACCAAAAGAACAAACAGGGAAATGCCCAGAAACTAGGAAAGAGTCGATAGCGCAAAGTACCGACATAGTTCATTCCGACAAACCTCGTTTCTACTCGTCTATTTTGGGTGGTAATAAACCTTACAACGGTGGTGTCGTGTTGACACAAGCTCAACGTAAAGAATATCCAGTTGAAGTAGGTCGGCGTTTCACAGTCACACCTAGTGAGGAAAGTTCTAGTGATTCCGATTCCGATTCGGACGGCACTAAACTAATTGTGGATGAAAAACCCTTGGTATCCGAAGATAAACCCCTTTCTCTACGTTTACGAAGTACACCACCACCTTTGGAAAAGCGTCCAACACTACCTCCACCTCCAGGGCCAGCAGTACGCTGCAGCGTAATACAACGACGCCAAAATTAGCACCAAGTCATCCAGATCGTAAAGGTCAACACGAAGTTTATTGCCACCAGGTTCACTCGATCACCTCGGACCAGAGCGCAACAACCACCAACAGTACCAATACAGCGCGCCCAAGACCGCACGCTATAACCAACAACAGCGACAACTTCACCAGCATCCACAACATCACCAGTAACCACGCTGACAGAGGCCCATGGTACGTACTCTGGCGGCTATGTAAGTACCAGCAATGTATAAACTTAGATATAATTAGTCAAAGAAGCTTCTAACTGGTACTTAGAGGGTTTTATACAGTCCGGTTGAACTATTTAACAAAATAAATAAATAAATATAAGGCGCGATAACCTCCGAAGAGATCTAAGGCCGAGCTTCTCTTCCAATTTGCGTCGTGCTCCTCTTGATTTCCCCTACAAATTGGCCGGACGGGACCTACATGATTTTATGCCGACTCCGAACGGCATCTGCAAGGCAGATGCATTTTCACTGAGAGCTTTTCATGGCAGAAATACACCCGGAGCGCTTGCCAAACACTGCCGAGGGGCGACCTCGCTTAGAAAAATTTTCTTCTAATTGAAAAACCTTATTTCTAAAATTTTTGATGTTGCTTTGCCCGGGGTTTGAACCCAGGGCATCTGGTGTGGTAGGCGGAGCACGCTACCATCACACCACGGTGTATTATTGAATACTTGAAATTGTTAGCTTTACAACAAGGGGCATACATTTTTTTTATCATTTTAATAATATTTATATTTTTTGCTTTAAAATGATTGAAGTTAGCTCGATAAGTTTTTAGTCATAAAAAAGCTGTCTGTATCATATGAAAAGTTTTAGTGTTCCATTTTTGGAGCTCAACCATAAATTTAAAAAAAAAATAAATTTTGCGACAGCAGCCATTGGTCGATTATGCACGAATTGGTTAAAAGGATTTCAACTTTTTTCTTATATCATACAAATACAATATATATATATATATATATATATATATATATACATATGAATCACTATTGCTTGCAATATCTTTCGAACAACAAGAAGAAACCAATATACGTGCATGTATATTGCTATCGCAATTTCATCTTTACTGCTTTTGTGACAAATTTTCTTAGTACATATTACATATTATTATCATTATACTATGCGCATTATACAAATTGATATTTTGTTACACTCAAAAATAAGTTCTACTACAACGACATAATAATTTTGTAAGAGAGCCCCAATTATCGAAATTTGTATCCAAACTTTATAGTCCTAAAATATGTTTTGTGAATGGAAAAAAAATTCAACCAAATTCTTACTTTGTATGTAGTATATTTACTATACATAAGCACATTTATTTACATAATTTTTCTCACACAAAGCGTTTATAACGATTATCAAAAAAAAAAAGAGACATAAATATATGTATAATTTGAAATATTACGAGCAAAAGTAAGGAAAAGAAAAGAACCCCAACAGAACAAGCTTAGCCAGACTTAAGTATTCATATTAGATATCGTTTTCGATTTCGGCCTAATAAAGTGTGAACTGTTGGATCATTTTTTTTCTCTCACTTTATACACTACACACACTTACATACATTTTCATAGTGTAGATAGCTATTCGTAGTTCAACATTTTTTTTTCTCGGTCTGAATTTGTCTTGGGACGATGCTATAAGCAGCCTTGTTTTGGCTTTGGAGCCTATGCTGTAGCCCCCTGGCTAAGAACCTTGCACTATCTTATTTTTTTAGTTGAATACATACGTTAATAGAAATGAATTGTCAATAAATTGTGTATTCTAAAATGGGAATACTGACAGTCTTTCTGATTTAGAAGGCACTAGGTAAATCAGGTAAGGGGCCACCGAAAATTAGGTGCGTCGGTGGCCATGGATTTGAGGGTGAGACAAGCACCGGGCGTCGCAACAACACCCGCGGCGCCCCCTATATATATTCGGCCCTCTTTGTTATTTTCCTTTTTGTTTTCTTTTAATTTTCAGGAGTTTTTTTTTTGATTTTGATTTCCGAGTTAGTAACCGTTCGTTTCCGGTTCGGTTAGTTTTTTTTTTTTGAACAGTTTTTTTTTTTTAATTAACGTTTTTTTTTTGAAATTCAAAATTTTTGAGTGTCAACGGTCTTTACGTGGCATCCGGTTCGACCGGATGTCGTTTTAGTTTGAATTTATAAGCGTTTTGAGTCGGTGTCTGCGCTTCTGTCGGTTTTTTTTGAATTTGACAGCTGTTAGTTTGATAGGCATGATATGACTTTTTTTCTGTTTATGGCGCAGGAACAGTAAGGTTGGCAAGGACCCGCCCCAGCCGACAATGACTAGCCACTGTGCACCACCACATCATGCCGACCGCCTTCCTTACTGCTTCCATTGTAAATGCGATTCCATATCAGATGGCGCCCAACAAGTATGGTAGCGTGCGCGAGGTGGCGCGCTGGTGGTTATTGCGCAGCGGGTGGTTATTGTGGTCGCCAGTTATTGGAGATTCTTTCCCTTTTGCAATTGTTTATGAGCAGTAAGACTTAAGGATTTCTCAATTTCGCGTTTCAAAATTTCTGACTTTCCATGCGAACTGTGTGGAAGGAGGTGCGTGGTTTTTTGGAATACCTTGCCACAAAAACCGGATGCATGTCCTACCAAACGACCGCCACAACAAAGTAGTCATATGTATTGCCAAATTTGCGTACAGTTTCAAACAGCTTGCACTCATTTTGCAACTTACTGAATGGTATAATAGTTAGGCCTTCAATGCCGGCTTCACGGAATATATCCTCATAATGTTGAATTGTGGGACCATAATCAACTTTGGCGCCACGTTGCAGATCGGATACAATTACAGCTGCGTCATCGTCTTTATCCACCGAAGAATGCTTCAAGTTTGGCTTTACAACTCGTTTGGGTACATTGGGGATTTTAAAGCCAGCCACATTTAAGAAGTATTCTTAAGACCCTTTGCAATTTCCTTATGTTATCGTCGTTTACAGTAGCATTGAATTTGTCTTCATCAAAAGGTTGTGCTGCATATAAACGTTTTAGCGGCGACTTTATGGTTCCCTTTTGGTTACCCTCGCGTTTTAATTTCAGTTGGTGTTTTTTTACGCCCGTTTTGCAGCGGCCTTCTTCCTCCAAATTTTTCCAGAAACTCGTGGCAATTCTTTCTCCTATCAGCCCTTTTTGCAGCGGCCTTCTTTTCGACGTTTTCCCGGAAACTTGTGGCAAATTTTTTTGCTAGTGATCGCAGATCTTTTTTTTCTTGTTTTCAATACTTTTGCATCGCAACTTTTTGGTCCCATCACTAGTCACTAGATGTGTTCGCACGAAAACGCTTCCAAGTGGACCGTAACCGTAGACCATAACAGCAGACCGTAACAAATATGATTACTGTCTTTATGTTAAAACCGGAAATAACTTTAATACATATTTACTATTGCGAAGATATACAAGAAATCATTAATATTAAAAACGAACTAAGTAAAAAATTTAAAATGTAAGATTAGGGAAAAGTTAAAACCTATATAGGAATTGACATTGAATATGAATATGGAATACGTAATAAAATGTTTTTAAGCCAGGAGCGTTATATAGAATCATGGGCTAAACGGTATAACATTCAAGAAGCAAAATTGTATAAGACACCAATGGAAATAAATTTGAAATTAGAACAATCTGAGCTAAATGAAGGTGTAAGGTATGGGAACTTAATGGGTGCACTATTGTACATAAGCTCCGGTACTAGATCTGATATTGCTTACAGTGTGAATTTTTTAAGTAGATTTCATAATTGTTACAATGACACATTTTAAGTATGCATTGCGAGTTCTTAAATATTTATACCTAACCAAAACACTTCAATTAACGTATAGTAAAAATAGTAATGCTGATGTAATGGACTGCTATGCAGACGCAGACTTTGCAGGAGATATTGTGGACAGGAAGTCAACCTCAGGTCTTGTTATTCGATTATTTGGAAACGTAATATATTGGAAGTATAAGAAACAAAATAATGTAACAAAGTCAACATTTGCCGAATATATTGCTATGTGAGAAGCTGTAACAGATATTATTTTTCTGCTTAGTGTAACGAGTGATATATTCATAAAAGTTTATAAACCTATAAAAATATATAAAGATAACGCAGGGGCTTTGACTATAGCGAAGTATGGAAAATTTACAAAAAAACTCAAAGCACATTGAAGTGCATTACCATTATGTTCACGAAAATGTAAAAAATGGAACTATTGAAATTGTAAAAATTGCATCTGAGAACGATGATGCAGACATTTTTACAAAAGCATTGGGAACAGTTAAGTTTATTAAATTTAGAGATATCTTATTATAATAAGTTTATATGAACTAAGATACGAAATGATTGTATATGTATACAGGGAATATAATCGTAGGAGGCGTCTTGAGAAATGGTACTTTTATATTCCATTGACACGGCAACACTAGGCTAAGAAGAACTTTAAACTACTAGTTCCGATTATTTTCTATCATCACTTCTTCTACTTTTACTTTCGCGAACTATAACCCTGCAAAAATTGCTATGGACCAAGCGAGTGCTCCAAAATTAACCACAATTCATACAAAAAATATGGCCCATTTAACATTGCGATGTCCTAGGACTGGACCATATACTCCAGCTCCGCATTACATCAGAATAATCCATGGAGTACCCACAGTCCAATAAACATCGTGTAGTGATTACAATCGTCAAAAACGAGCAATGATCGGCTTACAATATGTTCGTGTAGAAACTTGAGTTGGTCCATTGCTGCATTACAGTGGAGTATAATGGTAAGTACTCCAGTGGACCACATGATCCAACGATTTTTGCAGGGAAGGGCTAATTAAACTTCCTTAACCCTAACGCCATAGTCGTAGCCATAGCCACATCCATAACCTTCTCCAATGTGATCGATTAATGGTGCCTTAACCTAAAAATCTTAAAAATTTCATAAAAATGAAGAAAACGCAAAAAAAATGCGACCACATTCCACAAAAAATAAGTCTCTTAGTCATAACGATATGGCGAGAAACCAAAAACGAATTGCCCTGCAAAAATCGTTGGATGATGTGGTCCACTTGTGTTATACTGGAGTACTTACAATTATACTCCACTGTAATGCAGCAATGGACCAACTCATGCTTCTACACGGACATATTGTAAGCCGATCATTGCTCGTTTTTAACGATTGTAATAACTACACGATGTTTAATGGACTGTGGGTACTCCATGGATTACTCTAATGTAATGCGGAGCTGGAGTATATGGTCCAGTCCTAGGACATCTCAATGTTAATTGGACCATATTTTTTGTATGGATTGTGGTTAATTTTGGAGCACTCGCTTGGTCCATAGCGAGTACTCCATACATGCATACATGGAGTACTCGCGATTTTTTCAGGGTGGTTGGCTATGGTATGGTTATGGCGTTAGCGTTATGGTATGGCAGCATTAATCGATTACATTGATTTCCATAAGGTAGGTTCGATCAGCAAAAAATGTGCCAGCTAAAACGAAAAACGGACCAAAAATTTCGGTTAACTTTAGTTTGACCTACAACTGTAGAAAAGGTCCACAAATTATGGGAAAAAAGATAAAAATACTTGTTTTAGTGTAAATATTATTATTTCGAAGGCAGAGGGTAAATATTATTTCCCATTAAAAAGTTATCACTAAAAACAGGTTTTGTAAATATGAAGTCCCGGTGCAGGCAGTCCATTTTGATCACAAAACCTGGAACGTCAGACATATAAGATAAGCCCAATAAGTTTAAATAAATGAACATTTTTCGACTATGATTTTATTAGAGATTGAAACTATAAATTCGCCGAAATGTATGTCACAAATCCCCATATTCAGATCTATTAATTTTTGTTTGGAGCGGCATCATTCACAAAAATGTGCATTTTGACAGCGCTCTCTCGAAACAAAGAACAAATCCATTCATCTATACTTAGGTTAGGTTAGGTTGAACTGGCCGGCCCATGAGGACCTCACATAGACTGATTGAGTCCGTAGTGTTACCAGAAGTTTGTTTTAACGACCAAACTGAAAAACCCTATCAAAAAACAGGACACATGTTATAAAATTACTCCGTCCTCTTGGAAAATACTAGAAGCTTCCTAGGACTTAAGCCATTTGCTGCTTCTAGATCTGACAGCTGTATCACTCCTAATAGCTGGAGTCTTAGCCTGGAAAGTGCAGGGCACGGGCACAGAACGTGCTCGATCGTTTCCTCATCTAGCTCGCACTTCCTACATCTGCTATCACTGACCAAGCCTAATTTAAAGGCATGTGACGCCAGGAGGCTGTGTCCAGTCAGAATACCCGTCATGATTCTACAGTCCTTTCTTTTTAATGATAGAAGCTTTGTTAGTCTAAGGTTGTAAGACCGCGCTTGAACCCACGCCTTTCCCGCTTGGTCGATCATATGCACCTCTCGCCTTCGTTTAATCTCGTCTAGTCTAATTGGGACGTCTACGGAGCAAGCTTCAGGGAATGCGCCCATTTTAGCTAGTTCGTCCGCTTTTTCATTCCCATCTATTCCCATATGCCCTGGGACCCAATACAGATGTATGCTTCTCCCTGTACCGATTCTCTCCAGAGACTGCTTAAACTCTAACACGCATTTAGATGCTGTGCTATGCGAGATTATTGCCTTAATTGCTGCTTGACTGTCAATATAAAAGTTAACACGGTTGCAGCGTAAGCTATTCTCTTCCAGGGTTTCTACTGCTTTGGTTACGGCTAATATTTCCGCTTGGAAAACGCTACAGTAATACCGCAGCCCTTAGGATCTGCTTATTTCCGGATCAGCACAGTATACAGCAGACCCTACTCCTTCCACTACTTTGGAACCATCTGTGTACACACTTATCGCCTCGTCCGCCATTTGCGCACCCATGCACCAACCGTCCACCTCTATTGTGGCCTCCCTCGAAGCGCAAATAGAGAATTAGGTAGTCTGTTCGTCTTGTGATTGATGACACTATACTACTATGGCTATAACAAATGCATGCATAATCAATCAAACAAAGTGTATAATGAGACCTTGACTCGAATTTAAAGTGGTAACCTTATAAAATCAGTGGAAATTTATATATAAAAGTTAAAAAAATAAAAAAGTCACCAGAATTCCGGTTTAAAATGCCCTCTGAGTGCTGCGAATGCACAGCGAAATTGACGATTATAGAAGAGACGGTGGAGTGTAAGGGGGGATGTGGTAAAAGCTACTGCCTTAAAAGCAGTAAAATTGGAAGAGCGATTTGAAAGTCATAAATGGAAATATAAACATTAATTGGTTTTGTAATGAATGTACATGTATCAAGTACAAATATGAAGTTTTTGGAAATTAAATACATAATTCAAAATGCAGAACAGAATAAATTGAAGAAGAGTGAGGTTAGAGAGGTTATGGACGATATCTTTACAAAGAAGTATCAAAAATTTAAGAAAGACATTGTAGATGAACTAAGTGTTGTTTTAGACCAACAATTACAAACGAAGTATGAGGAAATGAAAAAGCAAATAGTTGAAGAAGTAACGAAAGAACTAAGCAATAATATTGCAAAAATTAGTGTATCGCATGACCATAACAGTGCTAAAGTGAATGCAAATAATCCAAATAAAAAGCCAACATATGCACAAGCAGCAAAAAAAAAATGCGAACAAAGTAGTGATTAAACCAAAGGCGAATGTAAACAAAAATAATAGAGAAAAAAAATGCTCATAAATCAGTGATAGAGCCGACAGAAGGTTTAATAAGTGAAGTGAGAGCAATAAACAGTGGCGGTATAATTGTTGGGTGCGTCGACGGCAATGCACTAGCATAGTGTACCTATACAAGTGTGTCAACTAAGCGATAAACGTCAAAACTACAAACAGCCTCGCTCACCTGATGCAAATCTCAGGTCTAGAGTTGCATTTTTGGTACTTCAAGCTAAGTTGCATTTGTTAGTTTAATAAAACTTTGTAGTATTTACAGATGAAATAGTTGCATATATTTCCGCGGAAATAAGAATACTAGAAGATTTATAGCCTGCAACAATGCGGAAACATACGGAAAGCAAATTTTGTTTAAATTAGAGTCAAAATATAAAGCACCGCACGTGTAACATGGAAAAATTGCACTTCTAAGGCTGTTTACACACATGCATAAGGGCGAAATTATATAAACGCTTTGGTCGCTTCAAAGCTAAGATAAAGTACGACGTTTCATTGTTTTTCGTATGGCGTTGTCAAAGCGTAGACACGCAACCAAAGCATTTATGTAAATTTTTTGATACTTCGCCCCACAGATGAATTAATGAATGCAAAACAATAAAAGAGTCTGTGTAAATCCGCCTTAATTTTTGTAGCTGTGAAAGTCTCCTGCAAATAAAATGGTGCTGTAAGTGCAAACAAATCAAACTCCTATATGACCCTATTTTATTTTCCATGAATTTTTCTTGTATTTTCTCTTTATTTTTTGTCGAGGGAGCCAATAAGGTTTCAGTAATGGTGTAAGTGTGTGGACTATATTTAAAAAAAACTAACGAAATAAAAGAAAAATACAACGTAGTTCATTAAAAATATTGTAAATCTTCCCAAGTAGCGCAACTAACATCTGATAGCTCAAAATTAGCACACACACACAAACATCACTAATGGCGATATTACGGAAATCTTTAGAGAAATTCAAGTTACATTTTTAAACAGACATACAATTTTATAATTTTGGAATATATAGCATCTAGGACACCTTAATTGTAGTAATTGAAAGAAAATGTTTGCTTATACTCAAGTATTTAATTATTTTTTCTAAATTTATCTTTAATATTGATACAATGATTGAAGGTATATTAATCCAATGCAACTCTGCTCTTCCTACTGTTCTTCATTCCACTCCATTTGCCTTCTTTCACTGAATTCGAGTGCCTTCCACTCTATTCGCAACATAACCTCAATTTAAGCTGCCAAACTATATAGTAAACAATGATTAAAGACAAGCTAGTTTGTATTTCGATAGGCTTTTTTAACATTAGGCCGTTTTTTCTTTATTTTTTCTGACAAATGAAACTTTTGTTTTTAGTTTCGAAATTTCGTCCATAAAAACACAACTAAATACAAAGTGTAAATTGTGTGTGCATATGAGTTTTCGATAAGTGTACATTTTTCAGTTTTTCGTAGTTAAGGAATTGACCTCCAGATTCTTGTGTTATACAAATATAGTGAACTTGGGTACAGAAATTCAAATTAAAAAGTTTTTCACAATAATTTGAAAAACTCTACGTTTTCTCTGCTTTTTACACTTAAAGCAGTAACCCTCCGTAATAAATTAAACTTTTAATGAAAATCAATAACTCTGAACTGAACATTTTTCGCCATGATATAAAATTAAAATGCTGTGGAACAGGAGCACTTTTGTGACTACATAAACCCTGTTTCAATCTTTTACGTCTCTGCACAGAACCCTAATTGACCGTTTTCAACCGAGACAACAATGGCAACCCAGATTTTCCCGGTATGCTCACTTAAGCGAGTGCCTGTCAGAAAGAAGTCAACACACTTGTACTTGTACACTATGTGCACGCTTATTGAGCTCAATCTTCCCTACAATATTCGAATCTATAATTATTTCATTAGTAGCTAATCGAATGCCTAATGAAGTCAAAAGCACAATGCAACTCCGTTGGGAGCGTTCAATTTCTTAGTTTTTGGTGTGTTCAGTGCTTAAAAATGTTATTTGTCAAAGTAAATGTCATTGTCTGCTTGGCGGAACGATACAAGGTGGCCGCATCGAACAGCTGATTATAACCTTTTTTTATTTGATTTGATACATCAACTTCCGGCGCAGTACGATTTTGACATTTGTCCATCGAATTTACAAAAACAAAGTACATGGAATTCTTATTTATGTATGTAGATGTCACCATGCTGCCACCTTGTATCGTTCCGCCATGATTGTCTGTCATATAGCATTGTCATTTTATTCGCTTGACATTTCATCCTTCAGACTAATCGAGCAGTTACTTCTGTGTGAAAGCAAAAAATTTACGATTTCATCAGAAGGTGAAATGAGATCATTAAGTTTCTGTGTGAAAACAGTATAAGATGTGATTCACATAGCCGTCACACAGGCAGTGTGTTAATATATGTTCACGAAACAATTGAGTATAAAGTGATTTACAACAACAACTTTGACCAAAATATGTGGTGTATAATTATTAAAATTAAAACAAATGGTGTATGGGACTCTTATATCATTCACCTAATAGTAATGACAGCGATTTTATAAATTACTTGTTTGAAAATGTTCTACATAAGTTTGAACCAAGCAATAATAACTTACTTATGGGGGATTTTATAACCGCACTGCGTTACCCGCTTTACGCAACAAAACACACCCCTGCGTGCAAGTGGCATCGCCGTCAGCTGTTGCTGAACAGCAATGCCAATTGCACTCAGCAGAACCAATCATCAGCGGTAAAAAATGATGGCCGCTGAGCTGGGCCAAAAAAACGAGCCCGACGGTTTTTTCGTGAGGACAAGCAAAGTAACCGGCCAAGCCATCAGAACGCGCTAGTGATTAAAAACCAAAAAAGAGAAAAAAGTAAATTGAACAAAACTATGTGGTGGTTGTGCGGTTGTAACTAAAAAGTTAAAAGTCTAAGTAACTGAGTTGAGAAATTAAAGTGTAACTATATTTTACGGCTGAAACATAAAGAAATGAAACGATAGCGAATTTATTGAAAAAAATTAAAAAGACTAAAGTTACACGTAAATAAAGACAAAAATTAAAAGAACTAAACTAAGTGTACTATTATTGGAAATAAGCAAAAAAGGAAACAAGGTTTGTGTGTCCAGTTCAACAAATGGGCTGCATACCCGCTAGGGCGAGTATCCAATCCACAAGCGTGGGTATAAAAATTGCAAAATGGTTGGCGATGAAAAGCCAACCTTACAATTTCAATATAGACATGAACAGGAACACTTCCATCCGAAATCAGTTAAATGACATTATGGCAAATGTATGTGACTCAGGAAATCGATTTCAATACCCGTATAACAGAAACTTCTCAAACAAGAATTGATTTACTTTACTCAAATAGTGATAAAATTAACTGTATGAGGCTTGAAGAAAATAAAATCTCTCACCATGAAACAATTGGGTTTAATTTAGAATCAGAGAAAGAGTACCACATGCGTGTAACAAAAACTATAACTTCTTGGGAGTGCTACAATGCTGAAAACTTTCTTCATATCTTTAGGTACTATAACTTGAGTATATTAAACAATTTATCACTTGAAGATAAAATCAAAGCTTTAAATTATGTTATGGTTCAAGCAGTGAAAGTTCTAAAGTTTGAAAAACAAATTGAAGTGAAACTAATGAATAAATGGTATGATCGCGAGTTAACTGATCTAAACAGACGCAAAAATGGTCTCTATAAAAGTAGTCAAATGAGTGGTGACTGGAGGCAGTACAAACGCATTAACAGACACTACAAAAAACTAATTAAGATTAAGGAAAACAGGTACCTGGAAAGTAAAATCTTAGCTAATAGACAAAATAATAAGCTTATGTGGAAATATTTAAAAGACACAGTTAATTTAAAAAAAGGGATAACTCGCGTCAGACGGTCTCGCGGAAGAGAGCCCATCAATGGGACAACCGGCTTCGCCTTTAAAATTTTACAAACAGAGCAACTGGACACGACTGCGCGCAAAATTTGACGAAGACGCGGAATTCAAAATTTACGCCGAATCTCCGTGATAGTTGCTTCAATATTTTGATGCATCATCTTGCCGTGTTTATCGGCAACTACTAATTTTGTTACGATGTGACCGGCTGGCAGAATAATCGAAGGTTTGGCATCATATGGAAAGCAAACCGCAGCATCGAATCTTCCGTAAACTCTTAGTAACCCGTTTTCATCCATATAAGGACAGAGTTGGTATAGCTCACTGTTGCGGCAATAGGTTGCTTGTTTTTGGCTGAGCTCAGGCCAAGGGGGCCACTGCTGGCGGACAGTGAACGGCCTATTAATTAGGTTAGCTGCGAATATCAAATAAGCAGCCCTCGACCAAGGGCGGCTGGTGAGGAGGGTTTGGCTTAAAAGGCCTAAAGCACCCTGAGAACCTCCAGTGGCAGGGCGAGTAGATGCCGCCCTGAATTAAGCATCCACAGCCTAGTACGGGGTTGCTTCGAGGGAATACCTACCCAAGATAGGGAGGCAACTATACGACGTGGGATACACACTCAGGAAGGTAAAGAGGTAAATTATTTGTAAATTTAAGGTGATTGTCACATTAAGACTGAGCCCAGTAAGGTCTTAATTAAGATATACTGGAATCAACGACTCGGATATGTTTGTTAAGGGCTGGCGAATATGGCATTCGGAAATCTCAGTACACGGCTTGACACACCGTCGAAATGACTTTCCGGTTAATGTCCCATTCGTCTCCGTCCCGTTAAAACCTTGGCAGGCCTTGGGGTACGTTCAAAGTCTGTCATCATTAAGTTGGTGGTGCAGGTTCGGTTGAGATCCTCCCGATTAATACTGATCTGGCTCTGAACGCAGTCTTCATGAGGGACTGCGTCAACCTTCACGTGGCCTCCCTGGCTTCGCATAGACAACCACGGGATCTATATAGGTAACTGCACACTCGGACCAAGATAGCGGCCTCAAGTGGGGACCCAATTAAATAAATGATGAGCAACAACAATACTAAAATAAAAAACCAAACACAGGAGAATGAAATGGCGTTCAATCCATTCGTAGGAAGGAAGCTAGCTCGCTCTCCAGGAGGGCGTGGCCCATCGGCTGGGGGCCTTAACAATTCTTCGCAAGTTGTAACGAAACCCAAAGGAGCGGAGGCCGAAAGCAAGCAAGGAGCATTGTCGCCGGGTGCTACACCGAAGCTTTGCATAAAGAACTCCGACAGCAAGGCTCAAACGGGCACACAATTATTAAGTGAGCTAATTAAGCAGGCGTCAGCTGCGTTAAATCAGCAAAACCCCCCTGGAGAAAAAAATATGACCCAGCTAGGCAAGGCGATTGAGGACTTGATGCAGTTCTTCATAGGGCGTAATAATATACACGCGGAAATCAAGCGCTTTGCCTCCGTAATAAAAGTGTTGTACATCGAGTCGGCCCTAGAGGTAAAGAATTTAGAACATAAATTGCGTGCAAGCGAATGTGCCAAGGATAGAAGTCCATCACCCCCAGGAAAGCGACCGAGGAATAATTCGTATTCGACCAAGGAGAACAACGTGGTAAAACCCACTACTAAACTAAAAGACGTCTTGCCAGGGCACGTGGGTGGTCACAAACGACGGCAAGAAACGCAAGAGAAGACGGAGCGGAAAGAGGAAACTGCAGCCCAAAAGACGGGAGAGTGGCAGTTAGCTAAAAAGAAGAGCAAGAAAAAACACTTAGGGCTAGGCCGGATGCAATCATCATTTCCAAGGCGGGGGATGCGACGTACGCCGACATATTGCGTAAAGTGAGAAGATGCGACGAATTAAAATCCCTGGGTGACGACGTCAAAACTATTAGAAGAACGGCGAAAGGAGAGCTGTTACTAGAGCTGAAAAAATCGCAAGATGGGAAAACAAGCACGTACTAAGCAGAAATTGAAGCGGCACTAAAGGACTCGGCTAAAGTTAAAACAAAGTCCCAAATGGTCACACTACAGTGCAGAGATCTCGATGAGATTACTACGCCCGAGGAGATTTGCAACGCCCTCCACCAGCAATGCAACATCAAACTTCCTGATGTGGCTGCCATAAAAAGCATACGCACAGGGTACAGTGGCACGAAGTCGGCACTTATAAGCCTTACAGCGGATGATGCCAAGGCGGTTCTTAATACGCAAAGAATCCGGGTAGGATGGGTTTCCTGCCGAATTAGAGAGCTCAAGCAAGAGAAACGCTGTTATAGGTGCTACGGGCATATAGCTCAGAAATGTAAGGAGACTGTACATAGGTCTAGCCTATGCAGGAAATGCGGCCAGGAAGGTCATAAGGCTGCAAGTTGCGAAAACGCACCGAAATGCGCGCTATGTGGGGGACAACATTCAGCAGGCAGTTTTAAATGCCCACAACGAGAGGGCAGCAAAATGACTGTCTCATGAGGGTATTGCAGCTCAATTTAAACCATTGCGAGGCAGCCCAAGAGCTATTATCCCAAACAGTCTATGAAGGAGGATATGACATAGTGGTACTCTCTGAACAATACAAAAATCGCCAGGAGCAGGGTTGGCTCTCAGATTCAGCAGGGAAAGCCTCAATTTGGGCACCAGGGAAATTTCTCCCACAGGAAATTATGACGCCAACGGTAGCAGGATTCACGTGGGCAAAAATCAACGGTATATACGTCTTCAGTTGCTAGGCCCCTCCGAGCATGACCATCGCCAAGTTGGAAGATATGATATACGGGATCACCATTGAAGCACGAGGTAAACACCCGCTTTTAGTGTGTGGAGACTTCAATGCATGGTCATCTGTGTGGGGAAGTAGACGAACCAACGAAAGAGGAAGAGTTCTCGAAAGCCTTACTTCTTTGAGGCTAGAACTCCTAAATGAACCAGGGATACATACCTTCGATACAGGTACCAGACGATCCATTATAGATCTCACCTTCGCTAGCAGCGAAATATCAAGACGAGCAAAATGGTCCATAAGCAACGTCTACACACACAGCGACCATAAAGCTATTAGCGTAGAGCTGCTCGAAACTCCACGAACGGTAGCAGCAAGACATCGACAAAGTAGGAAATGGAAACAGCACCTTTTCGACCCACAAATATTTGACATTATCTGGAAGGACGCCATAGTACGAGAATCGCACGCGGAAGACCAGTCGGTTCAAATCACTAAGTTGCTATGTATGGCATGTGATGCTGCCATGCCCAGAAGTCGCGGAAAAGCACAGCGCACTCCGGTATATTGGTGGAATGACGAAATTGCGGAAGAGCGTAGAAAATGTCACAAAGCACGAAGAATAGCGCAGGGGGCACGATCATCACCACGATATGCGGAGCTACACAGCACCTATGTCGCACGAAGAAAGGCACTTAAAAATGCCATAAAAAAGAGCAAGAAGTTATGCTTTAGGGAACTGCTGGATAGTATCGACCTAGATCCTTGGGGATCAGCCTACAGAACTGTGATGGCCAAAGTTAAAGGACCGATATCACAGCAACCTACGTACCCGATATTGATGAATATTATTGTTGAAACACTTTTCCCGGCGCAAGATCGCTGGGTTTATCCAAGCGAGGATATAGAAAGTACGGAAATTACAGAGCAAGAGGTGCTGGACGCTGCAAAAAGAGTTGCTGATAACAAATCCCCAGGACCCGACGAAGTACCGAACATAGCTCTTAAAGCCGCGATTACAACTAGGGCTACATTATTTAATGATCTTTTTAATGCCTGTATGCAAGAAGGCGTGTTCCCTCGCCCGTGGAAGCGACAAAGACTTGTCCTATTGTGAAACGTGGTAAACAGCCGGACCAACCATCCTCATATAGGCAACTTTGTATGCTGGATTCCCTAGGGAAGATTTTCGAGCGTATAATTAGTGAGCGCCTACAGCTGACTCTAGAAAGACCAGGTGGCTTATCGAATAGTCAATATGGATTTCGCAAATCAAGATCCACAGTAGATGCAATACAAACAGTCGTCAATATAGCTAGAGAAGCTATCTCCGGAGGCCAAAATAAAAGGAGGTTCTGTGCACTGATTATGTTGGACATCAAGAATGCTTTTAACACTGCGAACTGGATGCAGATAATGGCAGCACTGCAAAGCTTCGACATTCCAGCTTACCTACGCAGAATAATAGGTAGCTATCTGAAAGACAGAGTACTTCTTTTTGACACGGACCAAGGAGCAAAAGAGTACAAAATCACAGGAGGCGTCCCACAGGGATTGATTTACCAGAAAACACGCAAATTGTGGGATATGCTGATGATATTGCAGTGGTAGTAGTGGCCAAGAAACTGGACCTGCTTCAAGCATTATGTAATGACGCCGTAGCAAGAATAAAGGAATGGCTGACCTATACGGGACTGCAGTTGGCTAGCCAAAAGACGGAAGTGGTGTTAGTAAGCTCCAAACGGTCGGCGAACGAGTTAGTCTTAACTGTCGGGGATCACCAAATCACCTCAAAGGATTCCTTAAAATACTTAGGAGTGCACATTGACTCTAAGTTAACTTTCAAAGAGCACTTCAGAGCGGTGGGGGAGAAAATTACCAAAGTTAATGGATCACTTATGCGAATAATGCCTAACATTGGTGGTCCGAGCGAAGCTACACGTCAGCTATTGTCCACAGTAACCAGCTCAATAATACTATACGCAGCACCAGTGTGGTATGGATCTAAACCGACCCATCAAAAATATATATTAGCAGCGTACCGACTTGCTTCTTTAAGAATAGCAAGTGCTTATCGGACGGTGTCCGACGACGCGATCCTGGTTCTAACCCGGAAAATCCCGGTGGACTTACTGGCAGGCGAAATGGCCGATCTGTATAACACTAATATCGAGCGACCATCTGAAGAAGACAAGAAAAGAGCAAGGACACAAACAATAGCTAAGGGGCAAGAACGGTGGGAGGCCTCGAGTAAAGGGCGTTGGACTTTCACACTAGTTTGGAACGTAGCTCAATGGAATGAGCGGAAGCACGGCGAACTGAACTACTATCTCACGCAGATAATGAGTGGACGTGGCGGTTTCAAAGAGTATTTATGGAAGCGTAGGATAGAGGAAGATTCTCATTGCCCAATGTGTACCACGGAGTTAGAAAACGCAGAACACGTCATGTTCCACTGCCCCCGTTTCCACGAAGAAAGACTCACCTTGCATGGAGTCTTTGGGGAGGAACCTACCACGAGAAATTTAGTATCACATATGTGCAACAGGAAAGATTGCTGGACTGCAGTGATCAAAATGGCATTTATAGTAATGACACGCCTGATGGATGCTGAGAGGGAGCGCAGGGAAATGCGCATGCGAAGCAGTGGCGATTAAATGACCACTCAGAGCAAATAGCGGGAACCTGGACGCAGGGACAACAGTAGGCTCTTAAAACATGAGAAATATGGAACGCCACCCTGAAGTAATGAGAAAGTGGTGCCGGGGTGGGCGACGCTTCCAGAACTGGGCTGTTTTTTAGTCTACGGACACACGGTTGCTGCGACGGCAGCAATTATGGTGCATTAGGCATTTTTCAGCCTCCCCGCAAAAAAGAAAAAAAAGGTTCCTTGTCAGCAATATCTTTCATCTCAGCAACGTATTTTTCTTCTTGGATTAGACGGCATAATGTTAACTGTGATCTCTCGAGTTCCTCTGCTGTTAAGCCATACATTTGCTCGGACGTCTTCCGTTTTCTGCATGCTGAGATAAATCTAAGAATCCAAGCGATAGTGCGTTTAAGTTTGGCAAAGGATGAAAAACGACTAAAGTCAATAAATATTTTACGTGCAACCATTAACCCGAACTTTGGTTTAATTTCTTCTTCATCAAACGATTCATGTCGATTTTTTTCCAAGAGAGTTTCCGTCATGCCAGTTGTCCTGTGGAGTTTTAAGAAAATGCGGACCGTTGAACCAGCGCGATGATGGCGAGAAATCTGTAGGACACTTAGCACGAGTGGCTTCATCTGCTACATTGTCTTTCGTAGACACCCACCTCCAATAGCTTTGATCCGTCCAGAATTTCCGCAATCCTATACGCAATGAAGGGCTTGTACCGGCGATTCTTACTATTGATCTAATGTAACACGGTACTTGAAGCGCTTCATATAAAAAAGTCATTAATTTTGAAAGAATGTTCATTTAAAATAGTATTCATCAACCTCGTTCCCAGAACTGCTGCCTGCAGTTCAAGGCGCGGCATCGTAAGAGGCTTCAACGGAGCGGTTCTGGTCTTCGCGCAAACAAATGAAACTCCAATCACATCATGAACTGTGATGGACCTCCAGTAGGCTGCTGCGAACGCGTCCTCACTGCGTCGACAAATACATGTAGCTGCAATTGTTTCATAGTTGTATTATTAAAATAATGGCGCGGGATATGGCATTGTGTAACATTGGTAAGTTGCTGGCGGAACCTCACCCAGGCTGCGTTCACTTCGGCTGGAATTTGTTCATCCCATCTAATCTGGCGTCTCCAGACTTCTCTCAGCAAGAGTTTGGCGCTTATAGTAAAGTGGGATAAAAAACCTATAGGATCAAATATAGACACAACGATACTAAGAATCTCTCTTTTTGTTGGACATCTTAATCCATCCAGGACGATTTTATCAGTGTAATTAAACTTTACTTCGAAATTAAAATCATCAGTACTAGGTTGCCAATACATCCCTAAAACCTTTTCGGAAGCGAATGTTTCCTTGCGATTAATGCCCAGCGCAACACTTTTAGCACCCAGCGACTTCATTACTTCGGGCGAATTCGATATAATTTTATAATTAGTGACCTTAATGGCTTCATCCATATAGTGGTACTCGAGTATGGCCTTTACTGCTCGTAAGTTATCCTCTTGACGGTGTCTCAAACCGTTCACTGTCTTCACATGATGAGCTAAGCATGGTGAACAAGCTGCCCCAAAAGTCATTACTATCGTTTCATATACGTCGGGTGGTTTTGTCTTATTGCCTCCTCGTCAAAGGAATCGTTGTGCGCATCGATCGCTAGGTTGCACCACCACCTGGTGAAACATTTCCATTATATCGCCGCATACTGCAACCTGACCCTCGCGAAAGTGAAATAATATTGCGGCCAGCGGGCGATACTGCTGAGGCCCTTTTAACAAATGCGAATTGAGTGAGGTCCCATTCGAGCAAGCTGCTGCATTGAAGACAAGGCGCAATTTCATCGGGTTATTTGGGTTCCCCACGGCGAAGTGCGGCAAGTACCAAGTCTTTGGATGATAAGAGGCTATTTCGTCAGCGTTAACCTTACGAGCGTATCCCTTCTGCACGTAACTGTCGATGATTCAACTATATGCTTCGGCGAATTCCTCATTGCGTTTCATCTTTCGTTCAATACCAACTAACCGCTTGAGTGCCATTGAATAACTTTCGGGCAGAACACTATCATTGGACTTCCATAACAAACCTACTTGGAACCTCCCGTTGATCTCTATAGTATTGGCTTCCAACATTGCGTTAGCTCGTTCGTCATCGTCACTTAATACAGGTGGCACAGATTTCACTCCAAAGTTTTCTGTTTTAAAATAGTCAGATACGATATCGTGAAGCTCCGAATCATTTAGCGAACGTGTTAGTAAACATGTAGCGTTTGGCTTATACGCCCTATTAATCTGTCCGAAAATCACCCAACCAAGCTCAGTATGTGCTGCATATGGCCCGTTTCCATTTCGTCCCATGATTTTCGAAGGTAACCCCAGATGGCAGTGATCTAATCCAATAAGCACATTCGGCGTAGCGTTAGAATATAGCGGCTGTGTGAATTTTTTACCAAATTTCAAATTATCCACATCTTTCCCTGACAAGGTTTGCGTGGGTAGATTGAGATTATTTACGCCATAAATATTACGCAACATATTATTACGAATATTAGCAACACTAAGGAGTACTGCCATCTCTAAGCCGATGCTAAGCAGTGATTGTATGCACATCCATAAATCCGTCATTATGTATCTACATAAACGAATCAATCATGATGTCTACACATATGTACGTACACGCAGCGGAGAAGCAACGCACAAACACATGCACATATCTTATCTGAGCTATGCAATTATAATTGTGGAAGTGTCGCTCACAAACACACGCGCATGTGAGATCTATATACGTACATCTGTAGTTATAATTATAGCAGATAACCAACTAGTAGATTCTAGAACAGAAGCGCCTAGAAGATGAAACGAGGAAATCAGAGTATATAAGGCAGCAACCGTAGAGGCGCTACAATCAGTTTCGATTAAGCACGCTATCTGTCGGGCAATAGTAGAGTTTTTATATTGAAGTACTTTAATAAATGCCATTTTGCATTATTAAATATTGCAGTTATTTATTCAACAGTTTAGTGATTCGAACTTAGCAGAAGGTTGCAAATAAGAGGATTTGCAGTAAATTCGTTACAATATGCTTCTTCTTCATCCCGCGACCATTTATGTAGAGGTCGACCAATACTGTCGACTCCTGAACCGCTCTGCCTCCAAACCATTGCATATCGAGTCCCTTCCATTGATCGCTGACACCTAACTTCTCCAATAAGTCCCAGTCGACCATTGTTACCGACGAGCCCTCATACAGTAATGCGTAGGCATCCGCACTTTTGGTTGGACCATGAAGTGTCACGGGAACTACTCGAAAAAGTAATTTGTTGCTTGAACTTATACTAACATTGCAGCTAAGGACCGCGTCATTGGTTGATTTCGAAACCTGGTTTGAGGGATTTGTCGTGGGACTATCTCCACTTCGCTGCTTGGCATAATGGGTTTCATGTAAAAGCTTATTATGCTTCTTTCCACAATTATTTATTGAACATGCCTTTCGTCTGTGGCAATCTCGTGTAGAGTGACCATAGTTAAGACAGCTGAAACAAAGTTTATGTCGTTTTACTATAGACCAACGATCGGTTACGTTTGCATCTAAAAATTGCTTACATACATATATTTTGTGCCCTAATAAAGTTGGATTAGCTATATGGTGCTCCTCATTAATGGATTGCAAAAATATGGCACGATTTTTTGTTGTTGTTGCGAACTGCACAAGTTTACCTACGCTATTTTCTGAAATCGGGAAACTTCTCGGATTAGCTTTAATTGGCTACGAATTAAAAATTCAGGTCGACTGAAACGTGTACGCAGATGCTCAACAGTATCATTAACATTATTTGGATGAATCAAAAGAGACTTGACTACATCCCGCGCTTCACCTTTAAGGCACTTATATAAACGTCACGGACCCATGCAACACCTTGAGTGGACGTGCGGCCGATATCGAACTGGCACGCAGCACTCCGGATGCCGAGAGCGATACACTCTCGGTATCTGAGTTTACGGGCCAGTTCTTTACGGGCATGGACGAGCAGCTTTTGCTGGAATCCGACCCGTCGGATGCCGAATTCGACGATACAATCGTAGAGGAGGCATCCGACGATGCGGATCAGCAGAGGATGGACGTCGATGCCACAAACGAATCGTAACGGGCGCGCAGGTACTACAGATAAAACTGCACCATTCTAAGGCAGCCTCGGCTGCCCTAATATTACGCCTCAGCACTACGTATGAGGACGTCGTTCTAGTCCAGGAGCCTTGGGTCGTTGACAGCAAGGTCTGTGGACTCTTTTCTAAGGACTACCGGCTGGTGACACCGCCCGTGACAGGTAGAATCAGATCTTGTATTCTAGTAAAGAAAAATCTAGTATTTATTTTACTATCTCTTTTTAGCGACGAGGACTTTACCTGTATTAGCCTCGAGCTACAGGGGCAAACAATCTGGCTGATGCCCGCATATCTATCTCACGATCGCCCAACTTCTGTGCAGGACCGGCTCTGCAAAGCGGTACGGGAGGCCCACAGTAAAGGGTTCCCGATAATAATTGTGGCCGATGCCAATGCACATCACACTGCTTGGGGCTCTACCGACATTAACAGTAGGGGTGAGTCTCTTTTTGATTCTATTATAAGTAACATATACTTCAACTCTGGAGACAAACCAGCTTTCATCACCTCAAATAGGAAGGAGTTCTAGATGTTACTCTAGTTTCTGGGACATTATCTGACCTTGTCAAAAAATGGAGAGTTTCCAACGAAAACTCCTACTCTGATCATATGTATATCATTTTCACTCTGCTCTTGCGTACACCGCCTAGGGTGGCTTACAGGAATAGGAGACGTATGGACTGGAACCTTTATAAAAAAAGTCCTATGCTCTACTCTTGTTGTTGTTGTTGTAGCAGTGCTTCGCCCCACCTAACAGACGCGACCGATCACAAACTGTCATCAATATCCTCTAACGGGAGTCCAAGGAAACTTGCTGTTTCAACAGGGGTGGACCATAGGGAAAGGGGTGTTAGAGGCGTTGGTTCCACATTACAATTAAAGAGATGGTTGGTGTCATGTGGGGACAGATTGCAAGCGGGGCATACATTTTGTATGTCGGGGTTGATTCTGGATAGGTAAGAGTTTAACCTGTTACAGTATCCAGAACGAAGTTGAGCCAGAGTGACACGCGTTTCCCTGGGGAGTATGCGTTCCTCTTCCGCAAGTTTTGGATACTTTAATTTGAGTACTGGGTTCACCGGGCAATTCCCGGCATAAAGGTCCGACGCCTGTTTGTGGAGTTCACCAAGGACCTGCTTGTGTTTTTTCGCTTCATACGGCTGTGTTCTCAGATGCCGTATTTCCTCAAAATGCTTACGGAGATGACTCCTTAAGCCCCTAGGCGGTGCTGGCTCGTCAATCAGATGTCTGTTGGGATGCCCAGGTTTCTGGGTATTCAACAGGAACTGTTTGGTCAGCATCTCGTTTCTTTCCCTGATGGGGAGTATTCTCGCCTCATTATGTAGATGGTGTTCTGGGGACATAAGAAGACAGCCCGTGGCAATTCTGAGAGCATTATTTTGGCAGGCCTGTAGCTTCTTCCAGTGGGTAATTTTTAGGCTTGGCGACCATATGGGTGACGCGTAGCACGTAATCGGCTGGCTAATTGCTTTGTATGTAGTCATGAGCGTTTCTTTATCTTTTCCCCAGGTACTGCCAGCAAGGGATTTGAGGATTTTGTTACGGCTCTGAATTCTCGGAACAATTGCGGCTGCGTGCTCACCAAAATGTAGATCCTGATCAAACGTCACACCCAAGATTTTGGGGTGTAGGACAGTCGGTAGCGTAGAGCCATCGACGTGGATGTTCAAAATGGTCGACATTTGGGACGTCCATGTTGTAAATAAGGTCGCGGAAGATTTAGTCGGTTATAATGCCAGGTTTCGCGAGGCGAAAAAACTGGAGAGATCAGGGAGGTAGCCGTTTATTTTATTGCATAGCTCATCGATCTGTGGGCCTGGGCCTGTGGCCATTACTGTGCAGTCATCGGCGTAGGAAACGATTGTGACTCCTTCCGGTGGTGAAGGTAGTTTAGATATGTAGAAATTAAACAAAAGTGGGGATAGGACACCACCCTGTGGCACCCCTTGTTTAATTCTCCTTGGCTTTGATGTTTCGTTTCTAAATAGCACCGATGCCTGCCGACCACCCAGATAATTTGCGGTCCACCTTTTAAGACATGGGGGAAGGGTAGACCCTTCCAGGTCTTGCAGTAACGAGCCGTGGTTGACCGTATCAAAAGCTTTTGATAGGTCTAGCGCTACGAGTACTGTTCTATGGTGGGGGTTTTGATTTACACCGCAATTTATCTGGGTACTAATGGCATTTAGCGCGGAGGTAGTGCTATGGAGTTTTCTGAAGCCATGCTGATGGGAGGCTAGTTGCAAATTTGCTTGGAAATAAGGGAGCAAAATGGCTTCGAGCGTCTTTGCTACTGGCGATAGGAGAGATATCGGACGATACGACTCTCCTATGTTAGCTGGTTTACCAGGCTTTAGTAGCGGGACCACCTTGGCCATTCTCCATTTCTCGGGTATGACAAAGGTGGAAAGAGACAGGTTGAAGACCTGCGCTAAATATTTGAAACCCACTTTCCCTAGGCTTTTAAGCATCGGCATGGCTATGCCGTCTGGGCCCACTGCTTTGGATGGTTTAGCGCGACCAATGGCGTCCTCAACCTCTTTAGCGGTGATGGTGATTGGTGACGCGCTGAATTTGTGTTTATGTGCGTGTCTGTTGGCCCTCCGTCTAACTTTGTCAACCGTAGAATGCATTATATATTGTCGGCAGAAAGCGCTCGCGCATTTTTTCGCATCCGACAGCACTTTGTCGCCAAAGGCGATGGAAACTTTGTCTTTGTGCTTAGTCGGATTCGATAGGGACTTTACGGTGGACCAAAGTTTACCCACACCGGTAGAGAGGTTACAACCTCTTAGGTGCTCCTCCCATTTCGCCCGCTTGTGTTCATCCACAAGCAATCTGATGCGTTGGTTTATATCCCTTATTTGGGGGTCGCCTGGATCAAGCTGCCTTATAAGGTCACGTTCTCTCGCTAAGTTTGCGGCCTCCGCCGGGAAGTGGGGCCGGATTTCGGGAATTCTCCCGGCGGGAATGAAACGTGCCGAGGCGGATTCAATGACCTTGCGAAAGGCACGCTCCCCTTGGCGGGCATCAGTCGGGATAGGGAGGGCAGCAAAGAGGTTGTCTGTAAAGGATTTATATTCTCCCCACTTTCCTTTTTTAAAGTTTATGAAAGTGCGTTTTTCGGTGACGATGAAGTCGGCGGTACGCTCGAGCGAAACAAGTATAGGCAGGTGGTCGGATGCCAATGATACCATCAGCTGCCAGTTGACGCAGTTTACGAGTTCTGCGCTCACGATTGAGATATCTGGCGAACTGTGACAGCTTCCTACCATACGTGTGGGGGCGTCTCCGTTTATTGTGCAGAACGTCGTTTCTTCTATTTGATCCGCCAACATCTCGCCCCTACTGTCCGCCCGCAAATTTGAATGCCATAGATCATGATGGGCATTGAAGTCGCCTAAAATAATGCGATTGTTTCCAGTGCGTAAGGCTCTAATATTAGGGTGGTATCCACCGGGGCAACAGGTGGCAGGGGGGATGTAGATGTTGATGATTTCTAGGTTTGCATCACCTGACCGGACAGATAGGCCTTCGGTCGATGCCAGGATCAAATATGTGATATTGCACAGAGTGGTGTATTATAAACGCGAGGCCGCCTCCATTTCCGCTCTCGCGATCTTTTCTGTGGACATTATACCCAGAGCAGGACTACAATGCAGATCGTGCTGTGAGTTTAGTCTCTTGAATCGCAGCAATGCGGATGTTGTGCCGCTTCATGAAATTGACTATCTCCGTAATCTTCCCAGTTAGTCCATTACAGTTTAACTGCAGAATTCTGAAGTGCATGAGGGGAGACGTCGCCACTCTGGGGGTAAGTGACGGGTGACTACGCCTGGGTTCAGGAAGGCCAGGACGCAATTGCTGTTGTGGCCCTGGGACTGGGCGTCCTTGGGCAAGCATTGGGGTACCCGGATGATTTGGGTTTGCGACCTGGCAACATGGCGCGATGAAACCCGCCGAGGGGTTGCCGTCGCGGAGACCAGAACATCTAGGAAAGTGGCACCACCCGAGGCAGGAGCTGCATTGGGCGGATGTCGCAAACATATATATTCTGTGCTGGCAAACGGTGCAAACGGAGGTAGGGACTAAGAGTCTGTTTCCCTGACCTACACGATTGCTGCCGGAAAAGAGGGGGGGAGAAGACGGGGGCAGGGGCTGTTGCTCAGCATTGCTTCCGACTCTACTACGAAGATTGTAGTTATGAGTGGTAGCAGCTGTTTGAGTTGTTGGCGCCGTAAGGCGCGAGCAGCAGCGGGTACTTGTTGTGGCTTGCTGAGCAGCGGGGCTGATGGCAGGTAATGGGGGGGCGCTTAGACGTAGACTACGGGACGCCCTTGGGCGTGAACAGCAAGGAGCCACAAAAGATTTATAAAAGTTACGTGGACGTCGGGTTTTGGGATCAAGCCCAGAACAACCTGTCCGATGCAACCATCCCTTACACGAGACACACTGAACAGAGTATGACCGTCCTAAAAAGATTCTTTTCCGGCAGATGCAGCAAAACCATTTCTCAGGACCGAGGTCAGGAGACGGACCCGGATTGGATTCGATACCTTCCCGGAGCAAGAGAATATGGAGCAGTCCTGCTGCAAGGAGCTGCTGGGAGGATGACAATTTGTGGGAGGGACGAAACAAATTAAATGGGGTTACACTGAAATGACAGTCCTTGGTCGGGAAAAATCCCGAGTCGCTCCGGTACATAGAACCGACTGCCTTGGGAAGCGCTATGCTCTACTCTCCTAAAGAACGCTTCTTACGGTAGGCCGAGCCTACCGCTAAAAACTGATGAACCGCCTCCTTTAGACACGACATTTGCTTCTCTCGGTGAGCTAGACTCATCGTCAAAAATAGAAAAAGCAGTAGATATTATCACCAAATCTTGTAACGCTGCCTTCACAGTAGCCTGCCCGGATATTAAGGTGAGGGGTAAGAAGAAACCCTATTGGTGGAACCAAGAAATCTCCGAGCAGAGGGAAAACAGCAGAAAACTCTTTAACGAGGCTAAGCGTACGGGATTCTGGTCCCATTATAGGGACGCCTTTAAAATCTTTTAAGAAGTTAATCCAGAAGGCCAAAAGGGACTCCTGGAAGAACTTCACTAATGACATCGAAGAAGTCTCAGAGGCCAATCGCCTACGAAAGGTCCTCTCCAAAAACCCCATACCTCCAAGCTGCATTCGCACAACGAGCGGAGAATGGGCCACTTCTAGTACGGAAATTCTCGAAACCCTGATCAGCACTCACTTTCCGGGCTGCAGATCTCAACCATACATCTTAAACACACAATCTAACCCAGAGCCATTTCAACCCCTGGACCACATTGTAAGTGAAAAAGGAGTTATCTGTGCAATCAAGTCCTGCAAGCGATTTTTTAAGCCCGCTGCTAGCTAAAATCTACAAGGCTTGCCTCAACCTGGTCTATATCCCCACGGAATGGACCAAGGCAAAGGTAGTCTTCATACCCAAAGGAGGCAGGATATCGGGCAACAGTCCAAAGGATTTCAGACCAATAAGTCTGACCTCCTTCCTCCTAAAAGTTCTAGAACGATTGCTGGACGCCTACATTAGACGATCGGCAAATAAGGCACTCATCTCCAACAACCAACACGCCTACTCTAAGGGCAAATCCGTAGAGACAGCTCTACATGCTATCACTACTAAGATAGAGAAGGGTCTTGCCTTTAAAGAATTTACGCTGGGTATCTTTCTCGACATAGAAGGAGCCTTCAACAACGTTCTCCCAGCAGCGGTCACAAAATCTCTACGTTCTTTAGGGGTGGAAGAGCCTCTTGTGAAGTTCGTCGAGCTCCTTCTAAACAAGAGAATCATTATCTCTGAGCTGGGCAGCTCATCGTTAATAAGGTATACCAACAGAGGAACCCCCCAGGGGGCGTTCTTTCTCCTCTACTATGGAACCTGACGGTGAACGCTCTGTTATCTATACTACAGCCCACCGGATGGCAAGTCATTGCATATGCCGACGACATAGCCTTGACAGTTACCGGCAAACACCTTCCGGTGCTTGGCGAACTCCTGCAAAATGCTCTTAATCTAACAAACACATGGTCTATGGAATGCGGACTCAGCATCAGCAGTGAAAAACTGAGATGGTGCTTTTTACCCGCAAACGCAGTATACCGGAATTTACCCTCCCATCCCTAAACGGGAAGGAAATCAAACTCTCTACCGAGGTTAAATATCTCGGAGTTATTCTAGACAGGAAGCTTGACTGGAAGCGAAATGTGGAGGAACGATCCAGGAAAGCCACAATGGCTCTCTACGCTTGTAAGTCGGCAATCGGAAAAAGGTGGGGTCTCCAGCCACGCATAGTCCATTGGATCTATACGGCAGTGGTGAGACCCATACTCTTCTACGCCGTCACCGTATGGTGGACGGCACTCGATATCGAATCTAACAGGAGTAAAGTAACGAGAGTGCAGAAGATGGCGGCAATGCTCACCAGCGGTGCCCTTCCCTCCACTCCCACCAAAGCTCTTGAAACCATATTATTCCTTCTCCCAACTGATCTATATGGTAGATACTGTGCCTCCTGCAACGCGGCGAGGCTCAACGCTATCGAACCATGGAGGGATTGCAGGTTTGGTCACACCCGGATCCTGAAGCAAGTCCCTGAAACCTTCTTGAAATTGGACCATACAACATCGCTCCCTTGCTGGGACAACAAATTTTCCACAAGAATCCCAGAGAGGAACGAGTGGGCAAACGGCGTAGAGCCGGGATCACACGAAATATCCGTTTTTACAGATGGCTCTAAACTAAACAACAGAGTCGGCAGCGGGATATTCTCGGAGAAGCTCAATCTAAGCGAGAGCTTTCGCCTACCTGATCACTGCAGTGTTTTTCAGGCTGAACTCATAGCTATCTGGGAAGCAGCCCGCTATCTTGCTAACCTGCAGGTAACCAATTCTATTTCAATTTTCTCTGACAGCCAAGCTGCCATAAAATCCCTGCAATGCAGTAACACCTCGTCACTAGTGGCATTGAAGTGCAGAGAAACCTTCAACAAACTAGCTGAAAATTGAAACCTAAGCATAATATGGGTTCCTGGCCACTGTGACATCTCAGGAAACTACGCTGCGGATGAGCTAGCTAGGGAAGGCACCAACTTGCAAACAACAACCTCCGCTGATTGGGCCAGCCCTCCTCTAAACACTTGCAAATACCACCTGCGATCTCTTTTCACGGATCAGGCAAACGCCAGATGGGCGAGGGAACCTACATGTAGTATATCCAAGCAAATCTGGCCTAAGCTGGATGAAAAGAGATCGCGATCGGTGATATTGTTAAACCGTATCTCTATAAGCCCACTAGTGGGCCTTCTTACAGGTCACTGTCTCATGGGCACTCACGGTGCCTATATGGGCCTGCAGACAAATGACTTCTGCCGCAGCTGTAGGGACGAGGAGGAGATAGAAAGCGTTGAGCACTATCTGTGCCACTGTCCCGCACTGTCAAAAACCAGGTGCCAATGCCTCCACAGACACTCTTTTGGGTGCCTTGCGGAGCTTGAATCTATAAACCCAAACGATATCTTGCGTTTCATTAGGCAAACGCGCTGGTTTAGCCTCACTGGGGTCTAAACTCTCCTCTTCTTCGAAAGTAGGGTAATGGGAAATAGGGGCCCCCCGCGTGGTAGCACAACGGGCCACAACGGCCTACACGAGTCTCCGCTCGGACAGCGGAGGCAGCCACTCTAACCTAACCTAACCTATATAAACGTTGATTATTTTCAAATTTCGTATACCCGTAGGCAACTGTCGACTCGACATAGGTGAAGATCAATCAGTTTTTTACGCGACATTGTAGAACCAAGGGCATTTAAATCATTCATCGCTGCTCTTTGCAGCTGTATAGCTGGGTCTACTGAATTGCGTGCCGGCAAATTGGTGTACGATGAAGCGCGATTGTTAGAGTTCAATGCAAATGTCGTCGGGTGCATATACACTGGTTGCGGAAGCGCACTTTGTTGCAATGCATACGACGTTATATTACTATCACGAGATGTGCTTGACTCCTTACTGTATTAATTGGCGGTTGCAACGAGTTTAAGAACATGTTGCTGGCATCACGCTGTTGTGTAAATGCACTGGCATGTGTTTGACTTGTTGATGCATCGAATGTTGCCGCGCATTCGGCAAAATGTTGCTGGTTTGACTTGGTAGGTACATCGGATGTTGCTATACATTCGGCAACATGTTGCTGGTTTGACTTGTCAGATACGCGTACGAACCTACATGCGATTCCCTTGACATCGATATTGGCATGGTTGATATGGTATCACTGCCCACCGATGTTGCTTGCCCAACTGACAAAGCATTAGTTGACCTAGTTGGTACTTCTTTATTTTTCCCTGAATCTGATTTGCCTAACCTAACCTCAGCTTCTTTAAGTTGGCGTTGCAGAATGGCAATTTGATTCTGCATTGAAATTAGCGCAGTTTTATTCGACGAAGACGGTATGCTTGCATGCACTATTGGTGGTGCTGATTGTGGATTGCCGGCGGCGATTTCAGTGGCTGGCATAAGTAAAATTTCTACTAATTTATCGGCGGTAGTGATATCTGTTAAGCGGGCATTCAGTTCTCCGCTTTGTGCAATGACTGAGCGGGACAATTTTGTTGCGGGCGAAAATTCATAAAATTGTTGTTAACTGACTGTTGGCTAGGGGCCGTTGTGGTGGTGGCAGGGGGAATGTACAAAGTATGTTCAAGGCTTACCTGGCAAGTCGACGGTAGCTGCGCAGCAACAGCGGTAATAGCACTGCTTGTGGTTGTGATGCTAGTGCTGGCAGTTGTGGTCTTGTGTTCTGAGGCAGAATCCCCACTTTGAGGCATGGCGGCAGTTGAATTTGTTACGGTCTGCTGTTATGGTCTACGGTTACGGTCCACTTGGGAGCGTTTTCGTGCGAACACACCTAGTGACTGGTGATGGGGCGAAAGTTGCGATACAAAAGTATCGAAAACAAGAAAAGGACCGATCTGCGATCACTAGCGAAAATTGCCACGAGTTTCCGACAAGAAAAAAAGGAGGAAGGGACACAACTTCAACAGCAAAGGCGCCAAGCTCAGTTAATATACTGCTTCAGTAACTTTATTGCTCACTTCAACTGCGCCTCCAAACGATACTCAACTAATCACGAAACACCCTCGCCGGCTGTGCGCGTAAACAGGTAAATGCCCAGAAACTAGGAAGGAGTCGATAGCGCAAAGTACCGAAACCATTCATCCCGACAAATCTCGTTTCTACGCGTCTATTTTGTGTGGTAATAAACCTTACACCGGTTGTGTTGTGTTGACACAAGATACAGTTGAATGTAGGTCGGTGTTCACAGTCACACCTAGTGAGATAAACCCCTTCCTCTACGTTTACGAAGAACACTACCACCTACGGAAAAGCGTCCGACACCACCTCCGCCTCCAGGGCCAGCAGTATGCTGCCGCGTAATACAACTAACGTCGAAATGGCCAAGTCATCCGGCTCGTAAAGGCCAGCACGAAGCTTTATCGCCACCCTGGTCATTCGGTTACCTCGGACCAAAGCGCCAACCACCAACGGCGCCTACTATTACCACGGGCATCACCATCGGTAGTACTTCCCCCAACCCCTTCATTAGCGCCAGCCATGGGCGCAACAACCACCAGACGTACCGCCACCACCAGTTGCAACGCACGTAGCGGGGCCGCGATCATAGGCCTGCGGCCACTAATGTTAACACCAACAGCAGGCGGTACCACCGACAACAATACTAGCCGCAACCTTATCAGCTACGACCATACCGGCTACAGCAATACTAGCCGCAGCATTATCAGCCACGACCATTCAGGCTACAACGATACCAGCGTAACAATACCAGCTACAACAACAACCGCAGGGCAGCGAACCTAGGCCTGCGGTCATCCCGATTACGACAACGAATATCAGCGGTTAAAGCGGTGAGTTCGTTCCGATGCTGACTAAATATACGTATTTGTAGCCTCAACCTTGTTCTTTCATTTTTTTTTTTATGACTCAACATATAGTATTAATATACCAACATATTCAAATTTAAGGCTACAACCCTAGTATAGAATCTTAACATGTAATACATACATACATGCATATACCTAAGTAAAAAGAGCAAGCAGCATCCACTTGTAGTAAAGTTAAAAAAGTAGACGTAACGTAATGTTAAGTTAAAGAGGTTTAATTGACTTAGAAGGAAGAAAAAAAAAAAACAATACCAGCACTGACTAGTAAATGCAAAACAGTTTACGTTTTACTTGAACATGTAAAACGGTTTCGTTAATTTTACTATAAATTTAAAAGTTCACGTTTTACTTGAACATGTAAAACGATTTCGTTAATTTTACTATAAATTTAAAAGTTCACGTTTTACCTGAGCATGTAAAACGATTCCGTTAATTTTACTATAAATTTAAAAGTTTACGTTTTACTCGAATATGTAAAACGATTTCGTTGACGAGTATGATTTACTATGAATTTAAAGGTTTACGTTTTTCTTGAATATGTGAAACGATTTCTTCGAGGAGTATGATTTACCCCTAATTTAATCTTAATTGCTTTTATAACAAATTTTCTTAGTACATGTTACATGTTAGTGTCATTATACTATGCGTTATACCAATTTGATATTTTGTTAAACTCAAAATAAGTTCTACTACAACAACATATTAATTTTGTAAGGGGGCCCCAATTATCGGAATTTGTATCCAAACTGTATAGCCCTAGAATAGGTTTGTGAATGAAACGAAAACGGGCATTTAACCAAATTTTTACTTTGTATGTAATATATCTACTATTCATAAGCACATTTGTTTACAATTTTTTTTTCACACCAAGCGCTTATAACCCTTGTCAAGAAAAAAGGGGGTGACATAAATATAGGTATAGCTTTAAATATTTCTTTTATAGCAAACATACGTTAGTAAAAATGAAATTTGAATAAACTTGTAAATAATATGGGAATGCTGGCGTCGCCATTTATTTAGAAGGCACGTAGGGTTACCAGGTAAGGGGCCACCGAAATTTAGGTGCGTCGGTGGCCATGGTTTTTGAGGGGGGCTAAGCACCGGCCGTCGCAACAACACCCGCGGCGCCCCTCTATATATTGGCCTTTTCCCTTTCTTTTACTTTTCAGCTATTTTTTTGTTCTTTTGAATTTCAGCTTTAATAACCGGCCGTGTCCGGTTCGGTAATTTTTTTTGTGTCAGCCTTTTTGAATTTGAATTTAAATTTTTGAATGTTAACGGTCTGTCCGTGACATCCGGTTCGGCCGGATGTTGTTTTATTTTGAATTTATAAGCGTTTTGAGTCGGTCTCTTTTGAAATTGACAGCTGAGTTTTTTTTAAGGCATGATATGACATTTTTTTTCTGTTTATGGCGCAGGAACAGTAAGGTTGGCAAGGACCCGCCCCAGCCGACAATGACTAGCCACTGTGCACCACCACATCATGCCAACCGCCTTCCCTACTGCTTCCACCGAAAATGCGTATCCATAACAGATGGCGCCCAACGTGGCTTGGTGCCCGAGGCGCTGGTCATTTTGGTCAACTTGTGAAGTTGACCATCCCATCAGTCCGAGGTGCGCAGCCGCAGGAGCAGCCACCTGCGTTGCGGTGGGATGGTTGGACGGATCAAGTTGTCCAGAATGATCATCGTTGACAGTTGCTGAGGGCGCCATAACAGATGGCGCCCAACGTGGTTCCTGAGGCGCCGGGTGCGAGGGTCACTCCAGGTCAAATTGTGAAGTTGACCATCCCACCAGTCCGAGTGAGCAGCCACAGGAGCTGCCACCTACGTTGCGGTGTGATGGTTAGACGGATCAGGGTGTCCGGAGTGATCATCGTCTCCGGTAGCTGAGGGATCCACGGACTTTACGTCAAGTTATCCGGATTTTTGTATTCACCCGATGAGGCAGTGCTGCACGCACTTTAATTTTTTTTTTGTAGATTAGGGGTTTTTATGTTGCCGGAATGTTGTCAATAGTCAGCTAGGTATAATTTTGTCCGCTAATTGGGATTTTTATAATTTTTTTTGTAAGGTTAAATTTTTTTTTATATAACTTTTCTTTAGCCGAACTTGTGATGTTAGTGTGAGTGTGTGAGCGAATGGTAGGACCCCAGCTCAGCCCACGTCTCAGGTGGTACCACAGAATACCACCTGGATTGTGACGGGTTGAGCTGGTATCCCAAGCGGCACCCTTACCTGTCCCACCAGTCTGGGGAGCGGGCATTGAAGCCGCTCCACCCATAGCGGTGGAGGCAGGAGGGGTGTCCAGGGTGAATGACGGGAGACCTCAACACCCCCAGCCAGTCCCACTAGCGCGTCCTTGGAGACCGCCTCTGCGTTGCGGCTGGGTGGGTTGGGACCAACCTGAGTGTGTAGGAAATTGACCCTAGTGGCCCCAACCAGTCCCAGAGGCCGGTCCTTAAGACCCCCTTATGCGTTGCGGTTGGGAGCACTAGGGACAAGAATGAATGAGTTTGTGTTTTTTTTATATTTTTTTTGGAGCCCGAGTGCCTTCGGGGAACAGGAGATGTCAGCGTTCCCATTTAGTATTCAAATTTTTTTGTTTGGCCTTCTGTGGGGGCGATGACCACTAGCCTTTCGGAGTTTGGACGAGTTCTCCTTTATCAAAATGTCTACCCAAATTTTTTTTTGGCCTTCTGTGGGGGCGATAACCACTAGCCTTTCGGAGTTTGGACGAGTTCTCCATATCAAGATGTCTACACCTTTTTTTTTTTGCTTTGCCTTTCTGTGGGGGCGATACCCACTAGAAATCATTTTTCGGAGTTTTGACGAGTTCTCCATAACAAATGTCTAATTGCCGCAAAACCCTTTTAAACTAGGAAACAGAATTAGTTCCCAAACTTGACTCAATTTTTTTGATGGCCCTATGTTGCCCGGCTAGCTTCGTAGTAGGACTTTGAGACTCTTATCTCAGGGGTGAGTCGTGCCCCACGTTGCTTGTCGTCGGAGGTCCCTGACAGTGGCTTCCCACAGCGGATCCGGTTTCCTGTTCGCTTCATCGTCAGGTCTTCGAAGCGAAACAGGTTTGTTACGGTCTGCTGTTATGGTCTACGGTTACGGTCCACTTGGGAGCATTTTCGTGCGAACACACCTAGTGACTGGTGATGGGGCGAAAGTTGCGATACAAAAGTATCGAAAACAAGAAAAGGACCGATCTGCGATCACTAGCGAAAATTGCCACGAGTTTCCGGCAAGAAAAAAAGGAGGAAGGGACACAACTTCAACAGCAAAGGCGTCAAGCTCAGTTAATATACTGCTTCAGTAACTTTATTGCTCTCTTCAACTGCGCCTGCCAACGATACTCAACTAATCACGAAACACCCTCGCCGGCTGTGCGCGTAAACAGGTAAATGCCCAGAAACTAGGAAGGAGTCGATAGCGCGAAGTACCGAAACCGTTCATCCCGACAAATCTCGTTTCTACGCGTCTATTTTGTGTGGTAATAAACCTTACACCGGTTGTGTTGTGTTGACACAAGATACAGTTGAATGTAGGTCGGTGTTCACAGTCACACCTAGTGAGATAAACCCTTTCCTCTACGTTTACGAAGAACACTACCACCTGCGGAAAAGCGTCCGACACCACCTCCGCCTCCACGGCCAGTAGTATGCTGCCGCGTAATACAACTAACGTCGAAATGGCCAAGTCATCCGGCTCGTAAAGGCCAGCACGAAGCTTTATCGCCACCCTGGTCATTCGGTTACCTCGGACCAAAGCGCCAACCACCAACGGCGCCTACTATTACCACGGGCATCACCATCGGTAGTACTTCCCCCAACCCCTTCATTAGCGCCAGCCACGGGCGCAACAACCACCAGACGTACCGCCACCACCAGTTGCAACGCACGTAGCGGGGCCGCGACCATAGGCCTGCGGCCACTAATGTTAACACCAACAGCAGGCGGTACCACCGACAACAATACTAGCCGCAACCTTATCAGCTACGACCATACCGGCTACAGCAATACTAGCCGCAACATTATCAGCCACGACCATTCAGGCTACAACGATACCAGCGTAACAATACCAGCTACAACAACAACCGCAGGGCAGCGAACCTAGGCCTGCGGCCATCCCGATTACGACAACGCATATCAGCGGTTAAAGCGGTGAGTTCGTTCCGATGCTGACTAAATATACGTATTTGTAGCCTCAACCTTGTTCTTTCATTTTTTTTTATGACTCTGCAACAACATATAGTATTAATATACCAACATATTCAAATTTAAGGATACAACCCTAGTATAGAATCTTAACATGTAATACATACATACATGCATATACCTAAGTAAAGAGAGCAAGCAGCATCCACTTGTAGTAAAGTTAAAAAAGTAGACGTAACGTAATGTTAAGTTAAAGCTGGAGACATTGGTGCTTTATCGGTAACCGTATCGGTAAACTTATAACAGCTGATTCGACCAATCTTATGAGAATCAATGCAATCGATTATTGGTGCCGCTAAGGTCGTAACCGTATCGTAGCCAACCAATTGTGTTTTGTCGTAACGATAAACAGCTGATTACGTTAGGGATACGGATACAGCGATACGACATACGGCACCAATGACTCCGGCTTAAAGAGGTTTAATTGACTTAGAAGCAAGAAAAAAAAAAACAATACCAGCACTGACTGGTAAATGCAAAACATTTTACGTTTTACTTGAACATGTAAAACGATTTCGTTAATTTTACTATAAATTTAAAAGTTCACGTTTTACTTGAACATGTAAAACGATTTCGTTAATTTTACTATAAATTTAAAAGTTCACGTTTTACCTGAGCATGTAAAACGATTCCGTTAATTTTACTATAAATTTAAAAGTTTACGTTTTACTCGAATATGTAAAACGATTTCGTTGACGAGTATGATTTACTATGAATTTAAAGGTTTACGTTTTTCTTGAATATGTGAAACGATTTCTTCGAGGAGTATGATTTACCCCTAATTTAATCTTAATTGCTTTTATAACAAATTTTCTTAGTACATGTTACATATTAGTGTCATTATACTATGCGTTATACCAATTTGATATTTTGTTAAACTCAAAATAAGTTCTACTACAACGAAATATTAATTTTGTAAGGGGGCCCCAATTATCGGAATTTGTACCCAAACTGTATAGCCCTAGAATAGGTTTGTGAATGAAACGAAAACGGGCATTTAACCAAATTTTTACTTTGTATGTAATATATTTACTATTCATAAGCACATTTGTTTACAATTTTTTTTCACACCAAGCGCTTATAACCCTTGTCAAGAAAAAAGGGGGTGACATAAATATAGGTATAGCTTTAAATATTTCTTTTATAGCAAACATACGTTAGTAAAAATGAAATTTGAATAAACTTGTAAATAATATGGGAATGCTGGCGTTGCCATCTATTTAGAAGGCACGTAGGGTTACCAGGTAAGGGGCCACCGAAATTTAGGTGCGTCGGTGGCCATGGTTTTTGAGGGGGGCTAAGCACCGGGCGTCGCAACAACACCCGCGGCGCCCCTCTATATATTCGGCCCTTTTCCCTTTCTTTTACTTTTCAGCTATTTTTTTGTTCTTTTGAATTTCAGCTTTAGTAACCGGCCGTGTCCGGTTCGGTAATTTTTTTTTCGTCAGCCTTTTTGAATTTGAATTTAAATTTTTGAATGTTAACAGTCTGTCCGTGACGTCCGGTTCGGCCGGATGTTGTTTTATTTTGAATTTATAAGCGTTTTGAGTCGGTCTCTTTTGAAATTGACAGCTGAGTTTTTTTTAAGGCATGATATGACATTTTTTTTCTGTTTATGGAGCAGGAACAGTAAGGTTGGCAAGGACCCGCCCCAGCCGACAATGACTAGCCACTGTGCACCACCACATCATGCCGACCGCCTTCCTTACTGCTTCCACCGAAAATGCGTACCCATAACAGATGGCGCCCAACGTGGCTTGGTGCCCGAGGCGCTATCGCGCTGGTCATTTTGGTCAACTTGTGAAGTTGACCATCCCATCAGTCCGAGGTGCGCAGCCGCAGGAGCAGTCACCTGCGTTGCGGTGGGATGGTTGGACGGATCAAGTTGTCCAGAATGATCATCGTTGACAGTTGCTGAGGGCGCCATAACAGATGGCGCCCAACGTGGTTCCTGAGGCGCCGGGTGCGAGGGTCACTCCAGGTCAAATTGTGAAGTTGACCATCCCACCAGTCCGAGTGAGCAGCCACAGGAGCTGCCACCTACGTTGCGGTGTGATGGTTAGACGGATCAGGGTGTCCGGAGTGATCATCGTCTCCGGTAGCTGAGGGATCCACGGACTTTACGTCAAGTTATCCGGATTTTTGTATTCACCCGATGAGGCAGTGCTGCACGCACTTTAATTTTTTTTTGTAGATTAGGGGTTTTTATGTTGCCGGAATGTTGTCCATAGTCGGCTAGGTATAATTTTGTCCGCTAATTGGGATTTTTATATTTTTTTTTGTAAGGTTTAATTTTTTTTTATATAACTTTTCTTTAGCCGAATTTGTGATGTTAGTGTGAGTGTGTGAGCGAATCGTAGGACCCCAGCTCAGCCCACGTCTCAGGTTGTACCACAGAATACCACCTGGATTATGACGGGTTGAGCTGGTATCCCAAGCGGCACCCTTACCTGTCCCACCAGTCTGGGGAGCGGGCATTGAAGCCGCTCCACCCATAGCGGTGGAGGCAGGAGGGGTGTCCAGGGTGAATGACGGGAGACCTCAACACCCCCAGCCAGTCCCACTAGCGCGTCCTTGGAGATCGCCTCTGCGTTGCGGCTGGGTGGCTTGGGACCAACCTGAGTGTGTAGGAAATTGACCCTAGTGGGCCCAACCAGTCCCAGAGGCCGGTCCTTAAGACCCCCTTATGCGTTGCGGTTGGGAGCACTAGGGACAAGAATGAATGAGTTTGTGTTTTTTTTATATATTTTTTGGAGCCGAGTGCCTTCGGGAAACAGGAGATGTCAGCGTTCCATTTAGTATCCAAATTTTTTTGTTTGGCCTTCTGTGGGGGCGATGACCACTAGCCTTTCGGAGTTTGGACGAGTTCTCCTTTATCAAAATGTCTACCCAAATTTTTTTTTGGCCTTCTGTGGGGGCGATAACCACTAGCCTTTCGGAGTTTGGACGAGTTCTCCATATCAAGATGTCTACACCTTTTTTTTTGCTTTGCCTTTCTGTGGGGGCGATACCCACTAGAAATCATTTTTCGTAGTTTTGACGAGTTCTCCATAACAAATGTCTAATTGCCGCAAAGCCCTTTTAAACTAGGAGACAGAATTAGTTCCCAACTTGACTAAATTTTTTTGATGGCCCTATGTTGCCCGGCTAGCTTCGTAGTAGGACTTTGAGACTCTTATCTCAGGGGTGAATCGTGCCCCACGTTGCTTGTCGTCGGAGATCCCTGACAGTGGCTTCCCACAGCGGATCCGGTTTCCTGTTCGCTTCATCGTCAGGTCTTCGAAGCGAAACAGGTTTGTTACGGTCTGCTGTTATGGTCTACGGTTACGATCCACTTGGGAGCATTTTCGTGCGAACACACCTAGTGACTGGTGATGGGGCGAAAGTTGCGATACAAAAATATCGAAAACAAGAAAAGGACCGATCTGCGATCGCTAGCGAAAATTGCCACGAGTTTCCGGCAAGAAAAAAACAGGTAAATGCCCAGAAACTAGGAAGGAGTCGATAGCGCAAAGTACCGAAACCGTTCATCCCGACAAATCTCGTTTCTACGCGTCTATTTTGTGTGGTAATAAACCTTACACCGGTTGTGTTGTGTTGACACAAGATCCAGTTGAATGTAGGTCGGTGTTCACAGTCACACCTAGTGAGGTAAACCCCTTCCTCTACGTTTACGAAGAACACTACCACCTGCGGAAAAGCGTCCGACACCACCTCCGCCTCCAGGGTCAGCAGTACGCTGCGGCGTAATACAACTAACGTCGAAATGGCCAAGTCATCCGGCTCGTAAAGGCCAGCACGAAGCTTTATCGCCACCAGGGTCATTCGGTTACCTCGGACCAAAGCGCCAACCACCACCAACGGCGCCTACTATTACCACGGGCATCACCATCGGTAGTACCTCCCCCAACCCCTTCATTAGCGCCAGCCACGGGCGCAACAACCACCAGACGTACCGCCACCACCAGTTGCAACGCACGTAGCGGGGCCGCGACCATAGGCCTGCGGCCACTAATGTTAACACCAACAGCAGGCTACAACATTATCAGCCACGACCATTCAGGCTACAACGATACCAGCGTAACAATACCAGCTACAACAACAACCGCAGGGCAGCGAACCTAGGCCTGCGGCCATCCCGATTACGACAACGAATATCAGCGGTTAAAGCGGTGAGTTCGTTCCGATGCTGACTAAATATACGTATTTGTAGCCTCAACCTTGTGCTTTCATTTTTTTTTATGACTCTGCAACAACATATAGTATTAATATACCAACATATTCAAATTTAAGGCTACAACCCTAGTATAGAATCTTAACATGTAATACATACATACATGCATATACCTAAGTAAAGAGAGCAAGCAGCATCCACTTGTAGTAAAGTTAAAAAAGTAGACGTAGCGTAATGTTAAGTTAAAGAGGTTTAATTAACTTAGAAGCAAGAAAAAAAAAAAAACAATACCAGCACTGACTGGTAAATGCAAAACAGTTTACGTTTTACTTGAACATGTAAAACGATTTCGTTAATTTTACTATAAATTTAAAAGTTCACGTTTTACTTGAACATGTAAAACGATTTCGTTAATTTTACTATAAATTTAAAAGTTCACGTTTTACCTGAGCATGTAAAACGATTCCGTTAATTTTACTATAAATTTAAAAGTTTACGTTTTACTCGAATATGTAAAACGATTTCGTTGACGAGTATGATTTACTATGAATTTAATCTTAATTGCTTTTATAACAAATTTTCTTAGTACATATTACATATTAGTGTCATTATACTATGCGTTATACCAATTTGATATTTTGTTAAACTCAAAATAAGTTCTACTACAACAACATATTATCCCCAGTTATCGGAATTTGTATCCAAACTGTATAGCCCTAGAATAGGTTTGTGAATGAAACGAAAACGGGCATTTAACCAAATTCTTACTTTGTATGTAATATATCTACTATTCATAAGCACATTTGTTTACAATTTTTTTTTCACACCAAGCGCTTATAACCCTTGTCAAGAAAAAAGGGGGTGACATAAATATAGGTATAGCTTTAAATATTTCTTTTATAGCAAACATACGTTAGTAAAAATGAAATTTGAATAAACTTGTAAATAATATGGGAATGCTGGCGTCGCCATTTATTTAGAAGGCACGTAGGGTTACCAGGTAAGGGGCCACCGAAATTTAGGTGCGTCGGTGGCCATGGTTTTTGAGGGTGGGCTAAGCACCGGGCGTCGTAACAACACCCGCGGCGCCCCTCTATATATTCGTCCCTTTTCCCTTTCTTTTACTTTTCAGCTATTTTTTGTCCTTTTGAATTTCAGCTTTAGTAACCGGCCGTGTCCGGTTCGGTAATTTTTTTTGCGTCAGCCTTTTTTGAATTTGAATTAAAATTTTTGAATGTTAACGGTCTGTCCGTGACATCCGGTTCGGCCGGATGTTGTTTTATTTTGAATTTATAAACGTTTTGAGTCGGTCTCTGCGCTTCTGTCGGTTTTTTTTGAAATTGACAGCTGAGTTTTTTTTAAGGCATGATATGAAATTTTTTTTCTGTTTATGACGCAGGAACAGTAAGGTTGGCAAGAACCCGCCCCAGCTGTTGTTGTTGTTGTTGTAGCAATGCTCGCCCCACCTAATAGCCGCGACCGATCACAAATTGTCATCAATATCCTCTAACGGGAGTCCAAGGAAACTTGCCGTTTCAACAGGGGTGGACCATAAGGAAAGGGGTGTTAGAGGCGTTGGTTCCACATTACAATTAAAGAGATGGTTGGTGTCATGTGGGGACACATTGCAAGCGGGGCATACATTTTGTATGTCGGGGTTGATTCTGGATAGGTAAGAGTTTAACCTGTTACAGTATCCAGAACGAAGTTGAGCAAGAGTGACACGCGTTTCCCTGGGGAGTATGCGTTCCTCTTCCGCGAGTTCTGGATATTTTTCTTCAAGTACTGGATTCACCGGGCAATTCCCGACATAAAGGTCCGACGCCTGTCTATGGAGTTCACCAAGGACCTGCTTGTGTTTTTTCCCTTCATACGGTTGGGTTCTCAGGTGCCGTATTTCCTCAAAATGCTTACGGAGATGACTCCTTAGGCCCCTAAGCGGTGCTGGTTCGTCGATCAGATGTCTGTTGGAATGCCCAGGTTTCTGGGTATTCAACAGAAACTGTTTGGTCAGCATCTCATTTCTCTCCCTGATGGGGAGTATTCTCGTCTCATTATGCAGATGGTGTTCTGGGGACATAAGAAGACAGCCCGTGGCGATTCTGAGAGCAGTATTTTGGCAGGCCTGTAGTTTCTTCCAGTGGGTAGTTTTTAGGCTTGGCGACCATATGGGTGACGCGTAGCACGTAATCGGCTGGCTAATTGCTTTGTATGTGGTCATGAGCGTTTCTTTATCTTTTCCCCAGGTACTGCCAGCAAGGGATTTGAGGATTTTATTACGGCTCTGAATTCTCGGAACAATTGCGGTTGCGTGCGCACCAAAATGTAGATCCTGATCAAACGTCACACCCAAGATTTTGGGGTGTAGGACAGTCGGTAGCGTAGTGCCATCGACGTGGATGTTCAATATGGTCGACATTTGGGGCGTCCATGTTGTAAATAAGGTCGCGGAAGATTTAGTCGGTGACAATGCCAGGTTTCGCTAGGCGAAAAAACTGGAGAGATCAGGGAGATAGCCGTTTATTTTATTGCATAGCTCATCGATCTCTGGGCCTGGGCCTGTGGCCATTATTGTGCAGTCATCGGCGTAGGAAACGATTGTGACTCCTTCCGGTGGTGAAGGTAGCTTGGATATGTAGAAATTAAACAAAAGTGGGGATAGGACACCACCCTGTGGCACCCCTTGTTTAATTCTCCTTGGTTTTGATGTTTCGTTTCTGAATTGCACCGATGCCTGCCGACCACCCAGATAATTTGCGGTCCACCTTTTAAGACATGGGGGAAGGGTAGACCCTTCCAGGTCTTGCAGTAACGAGCCATGGTTGACCGTATCAAAGGCTTTTGATAGGTCTAGCGCTACGAGTACTGTTCTATGGTGGGGGTATTGATTCAAACCGCAATTTATCTGGGTGCCAATGACATTTAGCGCGGAGGTAGTGCTATGGAGTTTTCTGAAGCCATGCTGATGAGGTGCTAGCTGCAAATGTGCTTGGAAATAAGGGAGCAAAATGGCTTCAAACGTCTTTGCCACTGGCGATAGGAGAGATATCGGACGATATGACTCACCTATGTTAGCTGGTTTCCCAGGCTTTAGTAGCGGGACCACCTTGGCCATTTTCCATTTCTCGGGTATGACAAAGGTGGAAAGAGACAGGTTAAAAACATGCGCTAAATATTTGAAACCCTCTTTCCCTAGGTTTTCAAGCATCGGCATGGCTATGCCGTCTGGGCCCACTGCTTTGGATGGTTTAGCGCGACCAATGGCGTCCTCAACCTCTCTAGCGGTGATGGTGATTGGTGACGCGCTGAATTTGTGTTTATGTGCGTGTCTATTGGCTCTCCGTCTATCTTTGTCAACCGTAGGATGCATTATATATTGTCGGCAGAAAGCGCTCGCGCATTTTTTCGCATCCGACAGCACCTTATCGCCAAGGCGATGGAAACTTTGTCTTTGTGCTTAGTCGGATTCGATAGGGACTTTACGGTGGACCAAAGTTTACCTACACCGGTAGAGAGGTTACAACCTCTTAGGTGCTCTTCCCATTTCGCCCGCTTGTGTTCGTCCACAAGCAATCTGATGCGTTGGTTTATATCCCTTATTTGGGGGTCGCCTGGATCAAGCTGTCTTATAAGGTCGCGTTCCCTCGCTAAGCTCGCGGCCTCCGCCGGGAAGTGGGCCGGATTTCGGGAATTCTCCCGGCGGGAATGAAATGTGCCGAGGCGGATTCAATGACCTTACGGAAGGCACGCTCCCCTTGGCGGGCATCAGTCGCGATAGGGAGGGCAGCAAAGCTGCTGTCTGTTGCAGATTTATATTCTTCCCACTTTCCTTTTTTGAAGTTTATGAAAGTGCGTTTTTCGGTGACGATGAAGTCGGCGGTACGCTCGAACGAAATAAGTATGGGCAGGTGGTCGGATGCCAATGTTACCATCGGCTGCCAGTTGACGCAGTTTACAAGTTCTGCGCTCACGATTGAGATATCTGGCGAGCTATGACAGCTTCCTACCATACGTGTGGGGGCGTCTCCGTTTATTGTGCAGAACGTCGTTTCTTCTATTTGATCCGCCAACATCTCACCCCTACTGTCCGCCCGCAAGTTTGAATGCCATAGGTCGTGATGGGCATTGAAATCGCCTAAGATAATGCGATTGTTGCCAGTGAGTAAGGCCTCTATATTAGGGCGGTATCCACTGGGGCAACAGGTGACAGGAGGGATGTAGATGTTGATGATTTCTAGATTTGCATCGCCTGACCGAACAGATAGGCCTTGACGTTCTAAGACATTGTCCCGCGGTCTTTCCTGTGGACATTATATCCAGAGCAGGTCTGCAATGCAGATCTTGCTGTGAGTTTAGTCTCTTGAATCGCAGCAATGCGGATGTTGTGCCGCTTCATGAAATCGACTATCTCCGTAATCTTCCCAGTTAGTCCATTACAGTTTAACTTCAGAATTCTGAAGTGCATGAGGGGTGACGCCGCCACTCTAGGGGTAAGTGACGGGTGACTACGCCTAGGTTGTGGAAGGCCAGGACGCAATTGCTGTTGTGGCCTTGGGACTGGGCGCCCTTGGGCAAGCATTGGGGTACCCGGATGATTTGGGTTTGCCACCTGGCAACATGGCGCGATGAAACCCGTCGAGGGGTTGCCGTCGCGGATACCAGAACATCTAGGAAAGTGGCACCACCCAAGGCAGCAGCTGCATTGAGCGTATGTCGCAAACCTATATATTTTGTGCTGGAAGACGGTGCAAACGGAGGTAGGGACTAAGAGTCTGTTTCCCTGACCTGCACGATTGCTGCCAGAAAAGAGGGGGGAGAAGAAGACGGGGGCAGGGGCTGATGCTCAGCATTGCTACCAACTCTACTACGAAGGTAGTAGTTATGAGTGGTATCAGCTGTTTGAGTTGTTGGCGCCGTGGGGCGTGAGCAGCAGCGGGTACTTGTTGTGGCTTGCTGAGCAGCGAGGCTGCTGGAAGGTAGTGGGGGCGCTTAGGCGTAGACTACGGGACGCCCTTGGGCGTGAGCAGCAAGGAGCCACAAAAGATTTATAAAAGTTACGTGGACGTCGGGTTTTGGGATCAAGCCCAGAACAACCTGTCCGATGCAACCATCCCTTGCACGAGACACACTGAACAGAGTATGACCGTCCTAAAAAGATTATTTTCTGGCAAATGCAGCAAAACCATTTCTCAGGACCGGGGTCAGGAGACGGACCCGGATTGGGTTCGATACCTTCCCGGAGTAAGAGAATATGTAGCAGTCCTGCTGCAAGGAGCTGCTGGGAGGATGAAAATTTGTGGGAGGGACGAAACAAATTAAATGGGGTCACACTGAGATGACAGTCCTTGGTCGGGAAAAATCCCGAGTCGCTCCGGTACATAGAACCGACTGCCTTGGGAAGCGACCCGCCCCAGCCGACAATGACTAGCCACTGTGCACCACCACATCATGCCGACCGTCTTCCTTACTGCTTCCACCGAAAATGCGTATCCATAACAAATTTTTATTGCTTGACGACTTATTTCTGGCGCTCCGGCGAGGTGGAGTGCGCTGCATTAAGACATCCACAAAGCAACAGCAGATCGAACACAAATGGCACAATTTAGTTGCAAATTGAACGGCAGTCACAAAATGGCGGCATATATGCACTTTAGAATTGTCTTACAAAGTGCGAAATAAAGATTGGCATTTGCCAGGGGTCTTGCGAATCTAACTCCTCTGTTCATATATGGCGCAAACAGGAAATACACTAAATACTTTAGTATAACAATCGATAGAGTGTGAGCCGTAGAGACAGAGTTAAGGTTTAATTTATTTCTATAAAAACACATTATAAGTACAAAATACATATACATTTAAACATTTTAAATCACCGCAGCTTTCTCGACCTCCTTCTTGCAAATGATAAATAAATGTGATTGACTGTCAAACTAGGCGCCAAAATATGATTGGCCATTGTTGGCACATGATTGGCATATAAATAGTAGAAGAATGAAGAATGGCAGAAGGCAAGAAAACCGGGGGTTTCACATTCACAATTTATAACAATTCATGACAAGGTTTGTTCCGGTGGTCATTTCATCACAGAGTCTGTGACCAGGGTTATGTCAAGGACCTCTTCGCGGGTCCTCGTAATGAAGGTGGGGTTATTTCCCCTATTACATATACTTAGATCAGTGCCTAAAATATAGTTAAATAAAGACTCACCTCGGTCATTTGTATCACTGCTGCCCCACTGGGCATGGTGAGCATTGGCATCGCCTCCTAGTAGGATGAAATCATTTCGTGGATTTGCTGCTCTCACGACCTCCCTGAAATTATGCGGTGGTAGTGAGCCTTGGTGATCGTGCGCTAGGTAGAAAGAAGCCAGTTTGAAGCTTCTCCTTAGCACCTCGACGATAACCGCTGTCAGATCCCCGTCGCTAAAATTGGGTAGAAGAAAAACATTAGGATTAGTGTATCATTAAGCTTCTATGCCCACCTATGCAATACATTTTGCGGCATTGCGCATCATGAACTCCTATGCAATACATTTTTAACAGCTCAATCATATTACCATATTATACAAATTATTGACCTAACACAGCGGTTACCTAACATCAATGGAATGCCGAATATGAAACTCTTGTCTGTTCACAAATAATAAATTCTGCTTATTATCAATTTTAGTTTCTCGCCAAAATTTCTACATACAACCAATCATGAGAATTGACCGACAGAATATCGATTTGCTGGAGAATGCATACATATTTACTTATATGCATAGCATGCATACAAATCTACATGCATTCAGACTATGCATACAAATATACATATATGCATGCGTACATACAAATCTACATGTATGCAGACTATGCATACAAATCTACAGGTAAGCATACCATGCTTACAAATCTACATGTATGCATACCGTGTATACAAATTTACATGTATGATTAGTGTTAATACAAATGTACATATTTTAAGTATTAAGGTAATTATGAATGTGTAGGTTAAGAATGTATCTATAAAAGAGAAAGAATTTGTTTAATAAATAAGATTGATGTTCAGACATTTAAACCACGAACATTTTCGTTTTATAAATTTAAATATTTCAGTAGACTTAGCCAATATACATGTGCGAGGCTTACCCTTTTCCTGAACGCTACAGAGCTTATACGCTAGCGTCCGAGGCCACAGATCCTATTGCCAGTGATCCACGGCTCCTGGACTAGTACGATGTCTACCGCACCTGATGACAGGTGCAGTAGGAGTGCAGCTGATGCTTCTTTACAATGATGCAGGTTAATTTGGAGGACCCTGATCATAGAATGTTTGCGCTTTCCTCCGTGAGCGTTGCATCCGAGTCGCCATCCCCAAGAAGCTGACCCTCAGAGTACAACCTCCTGAGAGCCAAGCTTCCAGCCGAGCCTGACGAAGCGTAGCCACTACCTTTCTCGCCCTCGCCTACCTCCATCTCGTCTTCACTGGGGGGAGTTCAGCCACCTCCGTGCGAGACTGAAGGTTGACCAAGGCTTCGACGTCAGCCTTATAAACCTTAAGGCTTATAGTTTTGAAGCCGTAGCTTACTTTGAAGTCCTGCCTTTTCAGCGCTTCGACGCTAGCGCTGTCGAGCAACAGGACTATCTGCATCATGGCCCGTTCAGATTTCTCCACGTTGACCACCTTCCAACTCTTGGTCGGTAGACCCGGGTTGTACTCCTGGAGCATCTCCAGAATGTCAGCTGGGTCCGTTGGTGTCACTGGAACCCAGGCTATATCCCTTGGTCGTGAGGGGATATCACGCGCCTCCACTACCTTGAGGCGCGCGCCCGGATATATCTCCCCTATCAGCGTGACGGCGGCTCTATAGAGGTTTACCGACCTGGCGTCGTCACAGGCAATTAGCTTGACATTGCCCTGAAACCACCCTGCATCGGTGTAAGATGGCGGTGGACCAGGGTTGTCTTTTTTACCGTAGCGAGCGCGGCCTCGATCCATTTCCACTGTTGTTTCGGGATCCTGCCATCTTCGCTGCTCTCATCAATAATGGCAATGATCTGGCGACCTTTGGAAATTTCGCCGAAGGACCGCGTCCAGCCTCCCTGCTTCTTGGCCCTTTCGGTGGGGTTGGATTCATCCATGGACCGCTGGCGTTTCGAAGTTTCATCACTCTCGACCCAGTCCAGCCTGAAGTCCGGCAACATTTGTGTCGCCCAACCACGATCACGCTGGGCCTTCGCCCAGTCGTCCGCAGACACTTCCCCCTCCCTTATCGGCGAGGAGGCATTCCTGAGCAGGATCCGGGAAGCCCAGCGCTTGTCTTGGTGACTGGGCTTTTTTAGTCCCTTGGCCCTAGAGCCGGCCACCCTCACATCCCTGGAACCCCCAACAGCCAACCCACCAGACACTTGATGCTGAGTGACAGCCATGCTGGTGGGGGATACGGGATGGGCGTCAGCCGTCCCAAAGGCCTCCCGGCCGGTGGCCCCTCCCCGAGAGGTACCGGCCTTCGGACTCCACAGGCTGGATTCTCTCTCAGCCCTACCCTGCCTAGATTGGCCCTATAGCCCACCCCACCCACTTCCCTATGACGTTGGAGTAGACTACTTTGGACCACTGGCGGTATCCATTAGAAGAAGCCAAGAGAAGCGTTATGGTGCATTTTTTACGTGCCTTACGACAAGGGCAGTTCATATTGAAATCGCTCACAGCCTCTCGACTGATTCCTGTATAATCGCAATAAGGAATTTCATAGCACGACGATGTAATCCAGTGGAGATTTATAGTGACAACGGCACCAATTTTAAAGGAGCAGAAAGGGAGCTACGTACCATATTCGATTTAATGGATTAAGATAAGATCATCAAGGAGTTTACTGGTCCAGCTATGAGTTGGAAATTCATCTCACCAGCATCGTCGCACATAGGTGGTGTTTGGGAAAGGCTAGTGCGCTCCTTCAAAAAACGCGAGTACTCTATAAATAATGTAAGGAATACTCCTTTGGGAGTATAAGACTGCTCCAAATCTAATCTGTATTCATACAAAAAATGTGCTCCAATTAACATTGCGATGTCCTAGGAGAGGAGTAGGTGATCCCACTCTCGCTTTGTTTGTGAGTATTCCTAGAGTACATACGTGAAAGTACATTCCAAAGTACTTTCACTGTAGTACTCCATGGAGCACTCACAGAGGATCATATGCCAAAGTACTAAAGAGGAATTGTGTTGTCGGAAAGAATTATCGGAGTGAATTTAATTTAAAATGAAAGTAAATGAAGAGGGGCAATACAACTTTTATATTTTATACTACGAATATTCTTATGTTATTTAGCATTCGCGTGAATAAAGAAACTAATATTTCTCTATACTATAGTATGTATACATAAAACCAGTGCGCTGTTGCATTTTATCAGAGTTGCCAAAGTAAAATTTTATTATCAGTTATTTGTATGCAATATTTCACTTTTGGCAACTCGGTTCGATCGTCATCGTGTCGTGATCACGGTCGTTAAAAAACGAGCAATGATCGGCTGATGGTGGTCCGCAAACGCATTGCAAAGGAGTATTGTTAGAGTACTCCAACATGAAGAAAATGGAACACGTAATCCAACAATTTTTGCAGGGGTGTTCCATTTTCTTCATGTTGGAGTACTCTAACAATAGTCCTTTGCAATGCGTTTGCGGACCACCATCAGCCGATCATTGCTCGTTTTTTAACGACCGTGATCACGACACGATGACGATCGAACAGAGTTGCCAAAAGTAAAATATTGCATACAAATAACTGATAATATAATTTTACTATGGCAACGCTGATAAAATTCCACCGCGCACTGGTTTTATGTATACATACCCTGCAAAAATTGTTGGATTACGTGTTCCATTTTCTTCATGTTGGAGTACTCTAACAATACTCCTTTGCGAAGCGTTTGCGGACCACCATCAGCCGATCATAGCTCGTTTTTAACGACAGTGTTCACAACACGATGACGATCGAACAGAGTTACCAAAAGTAAAATATTGCCTGCAAGTAACTAATAATAAAATTTTACTTTGGCAACTCTGATAAAATACAACAGCGCACTGGTTTTATGTATAAATACTATAGTATGTATAGAGAAATATTAGTTTCTTTATTCACGCAAATGCTAAATAACATAAGAATATTCGTAGTAAAAATATAAAAGTTGTATTGCCACTTTTCATTTACTTTAATTTTAAATTAAATTCACTCCGATAATTCTTTCCGACACAATTCCTCTTTAGTACTTTGGCATATGATCCTCTGTGGGTGCTCCATGGAGTACTACAGTGAAAGTACTTTGGAAAGTACTCTCACGTATGTACTCTATGGATACTCACAAACAAAGCGAGAGTGGGATCACCTACTCCTCTCCTAGGACATCGCAATGTTAATTGGAGCACATTTTTTGTATGAATACAGATTAGTTTTGGAATACTCCTATACTCCCAAAGGAGTATTCCTTACATTATTTATGGAGTACTCGCGTTTTTGAGGGGATGTCATATATGTATATTATTGTTTAAATAAAAATTTGTGTCAAATGACGCGTTTTAATTTCGGAAGCAATAATCCGAAGGCGGCAAAGTAGTACTTTTACTCTGTCAAGATATTTTTGCAAAAAAAAAGTTTAAGACTTTCATGTGGTTGATGTAATTTTGGTGATATTGTTGTACTCAGAAAAGAATTAACTAAAAAGGCGTTTTGCGCTAATAGAATTTTCACCAGTTTCGCAGCCGTTTGAGGGTAATTATTCAGTTTTTTGTGAATATCTATTAATAAAAGAACAATTTCTTATTTCCGACTTTTAATTATTGAATTACATTACAGAATTCTTGAATTCAATTCTACTGGCATTTTCTTTTGTGTCTTCTATTCCCTTTTACATTTGCGAATTACTCTTAAAAGAAAGCGTTAAATAAAACACGGAATGCAACAAGAGTTAGCAAGAAAAATTTTAAGAACTGCTTGGAACTGCCGGGATATATGAGACACCGGCAACCAAGTTAGCCGTTATTGAGGAAAAGGAGTTGGTGGAACCTGGTCACCAGGGGAGAGTGTTGAGAAAGATCTGGTAGCTCCTCATCGTGAGTGACAACCCAGCAAAAATGTGCCCGTAAATTGACTAGGAAAATGACTAACAGCTGTGTCGATGGAACACGTAAATCGCTAAGTAGCATTTGTACAGGGCAGCAGTAACATTTGTGACCAGTCCATTCCGTCGTACCTATTTATGTGATTGTCCATACTGCTCACACATATACGGTTTTAGGTTATCGAAAAGTAAACAAACTATAGTGCTGTACTGTTCTTACATTCACGTTCTGGCAATCATTTTTTGAGTTATATACCTGTAACTTTACGAGTATTTTTACGTTAATATGACCGTCTTTTTACTAGTGTTATGACCGTTTTTTTACTTGGATTATACTGCTATATAAATAAAATATTTCTTTAATTCAAATCTATTAACATTTCTTTTATTAAACATTTTTACAATATATTACATTATTTATAATAGTTGTAAATTATTAACTATAAGTCTTAAGGAATAGTTTTTCAGTCTTGTTGGTGACCCATAAATACAAATTTTATTGTATGCGATTGTATGCGATTGTATGCATACAAAGTTAAGGGAAACTTAAATAAATTAATTAATGATATAGAAAACAAAAGAAAAGAACTAACAGAACTATTTGTTGCAGTAAACCATCAAATCGTGAGTAGGCAATTCACAATTTGGGTAAGTTGACTTGTAATTCGCCAATTTTAATGCTATAACTTTTTTATTTTAGTTCAGAAAGCTGCAATTGAGGTTCGAAAGTTACAATTGAAGTTCAAAAATTTCAATTCAAGTTCAGAAAATTAAATTCAAGCTCAGAATTTCAATTTGTAGTTCAGAAAATTAAAATTGAAGTTCAGAATTTCTGTTTGTAGTTCAGAAAATTATAATTGAACTTAAATTGTTATTTTCTGAACTTCAGTTGTAATTTGCTGAACTGCAGTTGAAATTCCTGAGCTTCAATTATAATTTACTGAACTTCTATTGAAAATTGTGAACTTCAATTGTAATTATTTGAACTTCAATTGAAATTTCCGAGCTTTCAGAACTTCAATTGCAACTTTCAAATTTTTTTTACATAAAATGAACAATTTAACATTTTTTTGACAGTTAAATTGGTGAATTGCCTACCAGTGGTTTGAAACCACTTACATTCGTATTGGCGCTTCTCTATATCATTAATATAACAATATCTTTTTAATAATTCAATTAATACACAAATATAAATTTTTTCCCTTTACATTTTAGAACTGTGTACAAAAATATGTAATTTTACATATCACAACCTAAACCAAAAAGTATTTCAACTCATAATCAGAGAAGATTTGTGTTGAATGTTGATTTATACCACGAAAATAACTAAATTGGTAACAAAACCAGGCTAAACGATAACGTTAACTACCAAAAAAAAAAGGTATTTCACGATGTTTTCATGGATCGATTTACACTTAAATACCGATCTGAAATTTTTTTAAGTTTTCATATTTTTTAGTTTAAAATGCGATATATGCATTCTGTGGCATAATTTTAGATTGAATGTACTTCATGCAATTTTCTTTCTTCGTGATTTTGCAATAATAAACGTAGGTACTCATAGTAATTTTTTGTTTTGAATTATGTGATTACAATATTTATAAGGACTATTTAGTTGATGGTATTGGTACTGTCAGTTAAATTCATCAGCAATTATTTATATTCAAAATATTTTTTTGTTATACATCTATTTTATAAATTTTGGTTAAAAATTATTGACAAATTCGTTGCAATTAGATTGCTTTAAAAATCTTTGCAAACTTTGTGCGATTGTTGAATATTCAGGCAGGTTCTGAAATTCGAGTATTATTTTAATTAGAGCATTTTTTTGCAAGAAAGAAATTCCTTAGCAAACTTACCTGCAAAGCATTAGAAGTCTCAGCAGAAGCATAAATTAATTTTGTCTCCACTTTCTGCGTAGCCGACAATTTCTTAAATTCTTCATCTGAACGACGAGCTACTTGTTTGAAATTATATGCTGCCTGCAAATTATCTGTACAATTTACTTGTTTGAAATTATATGCTGCTTGCAAATTATCTGTACAATTTATGCATACAATTTTTGGAAGATTTGATGTTGCGTGCAACTATGGTAAACGGAATGGCTGATTCGCAGAAAATTTTTGTGACGTATTTGAGGGTACATAGCATGTAAGAAAAGGCAAGCATATATGTATCGGGCATTTCAATTAGGCCATCTCATTCTGCCATACTAACAATTGTGGAACAATGTGGGATATTTTGTTGTTGGTCGCCACCCTGCAAAAATCGTGTGACCAAAAACGCACACAGACACACGAATTTTTGACAGGGGTGACGATTTGGAATGAAAAATTCTCCAAATGAAATAGCATGTTGACAAATTTAGCTTTCCCACAATGTATCGTGCTCTCTCGCACCTATTATTTTTATAGGGATAGCAAAATACGTCATTTTTGCGTGCAAAAAAATCCACCATTTCTAATTCAGCAGAGACAGCAAAACATTTGGCGGTCGAAAATTTTTTCAATTTTGAGAGTTTTAAATGGAATATCTCCGGAAAGATTTAAAATTAAGAGGGAGTTCTCCAGATCACATATATATATATATTTTAAAGTGCGCAAACTTATAATTTAAAAGTTATTTGGTGTTAAAGTTTGCAAATTTCTATACAAATTTTATATGTGTATACGTATATATATGTGGCAGCACAGCTTTGTAATGCCATCAATAAAATATATGTATATATATATGTGCATGTTGCTACAAAAGCGCGAATGATTTAATAAAAACATTTATAATAAGTGAAAACAATGCAAAAGCGAAATGTGAAAAATACAAAAATGCAATTTAAGTTTATCGTTGCCAATTTATATAGATATGTATGTGGATTAAGGTTTTGAAAGATGTGTAAATTGTAATTTAAAGTGCTATAGAAATTTGCAAACTTTAACAACAAATAACTTTTAAATAATAAGTTTTCGCACTTTAATATATATATATTTGTGATCGGGAGAACTCCCTCTTTCATTTGATACCAAGTTTTACCCCGAACTCGGGGGTGCTATTCTAAAATTTTCCCGAATTCACAATTATATAGCACCATGCCGCGAATTATGATAAAAGGTGGTGTGTGTAGAAACACTGAGGTAAGCATTTGACGCGACTGGTTACTCTTGGCCATTTATTAACTAAATTGATAACTTTTAGGATGAAATCCTCAAAGCAGCTGTAATGAAATATGGCAAAAACCAGTGGTCACGTATTGCATCACTGCTGCACCGCAAATCTGCCAAGCAATGTAAGGCACGCTGGTATGAATGGCTTGATCCTATCATAAAGAAGACAGAATGGTTGTTGTTGTTGTTGTTGTTGTAGCGATAAGGTTGCTCCCCGAAGGCTTTGGGGAGTGTTATCGATGTGATGGTCCTTTGCCGGATGCAGATCCGGTACGCTCCGGTACCACAGCACCAATAAGGTGCTAGCCCGACCATCTCGGGAACGATTTATGTGGCCACATTAAACCTTCAGGCCATCCCCTCCCTCCTCACCCCCAAGATCCATGAGGAGCTTGGGGTCGCCAGAGCCTCGTCTGTTAGTGAAACAGGATTCGCCGCGGATAGGTGAGGTTGACAATTGGATTTGGAGAAGCTATATATTGCGCTGGCAACCTGAAGGGTTGCGCTACACACCCCTTGAATCTGGTATTTTAGTCGCCTCTTACGACAGGCATACCTACCGCGGGTATATTCTGACCCCCTTACCCGCTGGGGTAAAGACAGAATGGTCACGGGAGGAGGGTGAAAAGTTTTTGCATTTTGTTGGTGGTGAACGTTTCAACATTTTCCAAGGTTTGGGATTAATTTCATTTTTATAGTTTATAATTATTTAAAGGTTGCGTTAATGCTAGAACAAGTACATTGATTTTACGTGGCAGTGTTGAACAATTTTTGGAAGAAACTGAGCTTCGTTACATGATGCTATAATGCTTGTGCGGCGTACAATTAAACATGATTCTGTTGTTGCTGGTAAGTCAAAATACAAATTAAAAAAGGGAGGGATGGCCTGAAGGTTTAATTTGGCCACATAAATCGTTCCCGAGATGGTCGGGCTGGCACTTTAATGGTGCTGTGTTACCGGAGCGTAACAAGGACCATCACATCGATAACACTCCCCAAAGCCTTCGGGAAGCAACCTTATCGCTACAAAAACAACAACAACATTGTGTCCAAATCCCGAAAAAAAAACTATAAAATTTGTGTCAGTGAAATGATAATTATTGCTTTTGGTTTTTAGTTCTGAGGCATCGTCATCGAGTTCCTTCTGATCGTATATGCCGGTTCTTTTGCATTATTTTACATGCATAAAGTGCCGTTGAAGCCTTCCTCACCCTCTCCTCCACGTTGAGCTTCCATGACAGCTTACTGTCTAGGATCATTCCTAGATATTTTGTGCAGATTTCTCACGTAGGGTCGCCCCTCCTAACTTAGGCCTGGTCCAATTAGGGACCTTGTACCTCTTTGTAAACAAGACCATATGCAACGTCATCTGCGTAAACCGTAAGTTTTTCTGGTCCCTCGTAGAATCCCCTAAGTAGTTGGTTAATGACCAGCGTCCACAGCAGAGGTGATAGCACCCCTCCCTGCGGAGTGCCCCTGTCCACTAATTTCGTGGCCGCGTACAATCCCCATTGCGATGTAATCTTACTGCAGTTTAACATGCAGTCGATCCATCTGGGAAGGCTGGATGTACTTTAACGTAATTAAGACCATCAATAATCGCCCATGTAGAAAGCCCCGGCAATGCTTAAAAAGACTTCTAGAGCATATTCCTTATATTCCAGGGCTTTTTCTATGCTTATTCCCACCCTATGCAATGCGGTGTCTACTGACTTGCCTTTGGTGTACGACTGTTGTGTTGTGGAGAGCAGATTTTCATCCACGTTGGACGATATGTACACATCTATCAGCCTCTCAAAGGTTTTGAGCAGAAATGATGTTAAGCTATTGGGTCTATAATCTTTGGGATACACGTGACCGATCTTCCCCGCCTTTGGTAGGAAAGCTACACGAGCAGTTCTCCAAGAGTGCGGTACATGATTCAGTTTATGCACCCATCGAATATTATTTTAAGCCATCCCACGACCGCCCTACTTGAAACTTGTAGCATGGCCGGACATGTACCATCTGAGCCCGGCGATTTCACCACCACTACGAGATCCTCAGTAGTGTAATTAGGCAGCATATATGAATGCAGCTGTTTCCTTACCATTACTACAGCTCGCACCCGTCCTTCCGTTGCGCATAGTAAACGCCAAATCCGCGCGCGCTAAGTCCAGAAACCTTTCCTCCCGATGGAAGCCACGGCTCCTGGATCAGCGCGTTAGGAGGAGGAGTTCGCTCGGCGCCACTTTACTGTGTTGGAGGTTTATCTGTAGGACTCGCAGCACCAATGGGCTGCTTGTCCCCCTCCAGCACCTTCATCGTGACGTCGTAGTCCTCCCCTAGCCCTTTTGGTTTAGAGTGATCGAATCCCCCTTCTTGTACCTGTTGTGCCGTGTGTTCCTCTGTGCGACTCACAGCACCATCTGGCTGTTGGTCCCCTTCTAACACATTCGGGGTGACGTGGGCTACCTCCACCTGTCTTTTTTCCCTTAAGCTTTTAAGGTCCTTTTCGACTTCACCCACGTCCAGCGTGTTAGGAATACACGCGACTTCTTTTCCTGAGTCGCATATAAATTTTGCCTGTACCTAAGGACATTTTTCCAAGCTGCGCGTACAATATATCCTCCGCCTGCTTGTTTATTTGGAAAATGTATAACTGACCTTCCTCCGTAGGCCGAGATAAAATAAGTACCTTCCAATCCTGTGTCGGTATGTTCGGATTCTGATTCTGCAAAAGTCGCAGTGTATCCTCCGACTTCATCACGCATGGTATCCATACCTTAACTTTTGGTACCTTGGGGATTTGCGCTTTATCCACCATCTCAAAACGCGCGTTCGTGCCCTGCCTTTGGAGGTTTGGAACCACTTCCTCCAGCCACCGCAAGCTCGCGATGTTGTCGCACGCTATCATCTTCACACCATTATACCATCCCCCGAATCAAAGGTTGGAAGGAGCTTACTTGGTTATTCCCGCATCATCTTAAGCATTAAGCTAATAAGCTCCTTTTCTACAGATCTCCACCTTTCACTAGTCATCTGTTCGAAAGGACTGCTACGATCAACCAGCGCCACAGACAGTGACTGCTTTGCCACATCACTCATCTTCTCGGGAAAAGCCGGCGTCTTAGTGTTATTTCCCTTTGGCACCTCCGAGAAAGCCGGAGTCTTAGCTCCCTCTAGCACCTCCGAGAAAGTCGGAGTCTTAGCGTTATCTCCCTTTGGCTTATCTCCTACTTCCATAGTTGGAACTTCCCTCTGACTCGCAGCCTTCGAGGTAGTTGCTACCTCGCTATTGGGGCCCATCAGTCTTACAGCTTTGGGCCTACTTGTCTTGTCTATGGGACTGCCCTGCGTCGCGGCTCTGGGACTGGGCCCTTTCTGCCTCTTGAAAGCAGGCTTGTCGCCTTCCGCCGAACGTTGCCTTTTCATTCTGCCATTCGACGCTTCTTCCTCTTCATACCGGTTGCAGAAACGAGGGTTTCTCGCAGCAAACCTTTTGAACTGCCTTCGACCTACTTCTACCGCCTCATGAGCCCATGCCAAGCGCTCGATATCCTCTTCTGTTGGGTCCACCACTGCTCCCAAGCGTTGTAAAATTCTTAGTACTGCACGGTACATCGAGAGAGCTCTTTGCTCCGTACCCTTCTCCACTCTTCTACTCCTTTTTCATTTGTGTGCTTCTCCAACACGGAGTTCATTGAATTAGCACTACTCTCGCTCCCCGAGTCCGACGCATCGCTTAATGCATATTTGTCGTCCTTGGCTTGGGGCTCAGTCCTCTTCTTATCATCGTCCTTATGAAAATTAGGTAATGAGTCGTTCATCTTGGTCGTACGACCACCAGCCCGAAAAGGCGGGCTCAGCGGTCCAGTATTATATACGGGGAAAGAACCGTCAGCTACAGCAGCGCCCCTTACTGTGGTAAGGCCATCAATACTTCCCGAGGTGGTCCGGTATCGGGAAGGCTCCGTTCGAATACAGCCGAATTTATCCCCTGGCTACAAATCGTCCAATAGGCACGGTCCGCATAACACCCTGGATTAGGGGGTTGGCAGTTCTTGGTCACCGACATCCCGCCGCCCTCCTATGAGGCGAAACGGCATAGATGCCAGTCCTAAACAGCTCCTCCTCATAGTCGGGCGCTATGGAGATCGGCTAAGCCCTCACACAAACAACGATTTTCGTTACAATTGCTAGTGCATGCTCTCCAAGATGTAGATCCTGATCGAAAGTCACACCCAAAATTTTAGGGTGTAAGACAGTCGGTAGGGTAATGCCATATGGTCGACATTTGGCGCGGTCATGTTTTAAATAAGGTCACCGATGATTTGGTTGGTGACAATATCAGGTTTCGCGAGGCGACAAAACTGGGGAGATTGGGGAGATAGCTGTTTATTTTATTACAAAGCTCATCGATGTAGGAAACAATAGCATAGGCGTAGAAGCAATAGCGACTCCTGGTGGTAAAAGTAGCTATTGATATGTAGAAGTTAAGCAGAAGTTTGAATATGAGTTTTTTTAAGTTATAGCAAAAAAAGCGTTGAGGATTTTTAATATCTTACCAGGTACCTTCGTACATGTTTCTAAGAATGAAGAATAAAACCTATTCAAACTCAATTTCGACTTCGCTATACTTTAACATACAATACGTTACCCCATTTCAGCACAACTATCATTTTTTGATTTTATTAAATTTTATAAAATTTTTCTTCCTGTACAGTTCTTTTCGGTATTGGATGGTAAATATGGCTTTCGCATTTTCTCCATCAATAACTGTGAAAAGGTGGAAGAAATCTATGCGTGTAAATCTCACATATTATCTTGGTCGAGCGTTTCTTCAATAGCTCTCTAGTGGTGATGGTGACAGCAGAGAAACCCAACTGTTTACAAATGTTACACTTCAAAAAGAAGCAAAATATCTGCCATTGCGTCTACGGCTCAAATACCCACAGTATATGAATGAATCGATTGCACCTAATTGTCTGCCTAACGGATAGTATACATATTCATCAAATCGAAAATATTGCACCAAACGAACTGGGTGTGAATACTGAAACAGTACACATATTCAAAATCGATGAGGAGGCTGTGATGATGGTATAGGGTGAGTTGTTGAATAACATACGAAAACCACTTTAACCCATCTATATATTTGCAATACAGCTAAAGCTTTACAAACAGCAAAAATTGCTGGCGCCAAGCAATTGGAAAGGCAGTGAAGCATTCATCACACTGTACGGATGGTGTAAAGTTAGAAACTGCTGTTGTAACAGCTGCCACCGACACAACGGTCATCTCTACTTCGCCGAGTAGCGGCTCGTCCGACTATCTATCGAAGACAGTATAATTATATCTTTTGCCAACACAGGTTAGCGATGTGCTTGCACAGGAAAATATTTCAATTGGAAAACAAAAACCAATTAAGAGAGTTTATTTATTATTAAAGTATTTACTTTTCTTTATATCAACAGTATTAATTTAAGTTGCAATATCACGTACATATGTAATAAGGGATGTGATACGATTGCTGTCGGAATTAGATTTGAAACCAATCAATACTCCTGCTAAGGGTTGCAGAATTATTGCTTGAGTAATTAGATTTAGAACAATAATAAGTCTGACTTAATTACAAGTCGTACATTTTTAAGTTCATCAATTACGACAGCAATTGGATTCCACGACAACTTTGAATAATCTTGATCTGAAAAAAGAGTAAACCTAATCTGAATTTCTACTAAGCTTTAAGTTGTAGATTATTCAAATAATTGGAGTTTTTTCTAAAGCTTAAAATTATTTTCTGCTCGCTTAGAAAAGATTTCAATTGGAAAACAAAAACCAATTAAGCGAGTTTATTTATTATTAAAATACTTACTTTTCTTTATATCAACTGTATCAATTTAAGTTGCAAATTCATGTATATATATAATAAGGTATGACGGGATCCTATTGCTGTCGGAATTAGACTTGAAACCAATCAATACTCCTGCTAAGAGTTGCAGAATTATTGCTTGAATTGAATATTCTTGATCTGAAAAAGGAGTAAACCTAATCTGAATTTCTACTAAGATTTAAGTTGAAGATTATTCAAATAATTGGAGTTTTTCTAAAGCTTAAAATTATTTTCTGTTCGCTTGGAAAGGATTTAAATTGGAAAACGAAAACCAATTAAGCGAGTTTATTTGTTATCAAAATACTTAATTTTCTTTATATGAACTGTATTAATTTAAGTTGCAATATCACGTACATATATAATAAGGGATGTGATACGATTGCTGTCGGAATTATATTTGAAACCAATCAATACTCCTGCTAAGGGTTGCAGAATTATTGCTTGAATGATTAGATTTAGAACAATAATAAGTCTGACTCAATAGTCGTACATTTTTAAGTTCTTCAATTACGACAGCAATCGGATTCCAAGACACCTTTGAATATTCTTGATCTGAATTTCTACTAAGCTTTAAGTTGTAGATTATTCAAATAATTGGAGTTTTTTCTAAAGCTTAATATTATTTTTTTGCTCGCTTAGAAGAGATTTCAAATGGAAAACAAAAACCAACTAAGCGAGTTTGTTTATTATTAAAGTTCTTCTCTTTTATATGAACTATTAATATAAGTTCCAATATCATGTACATATATAATAATATTGAAAATAATAAATATTGAAAATTAAATTTTTTTGTTTCATATTTTATTCATATGGCTGCTCCAGGTAAAGTAAATCTGCAGGTAAAATTCACGTTATATGGCGGTTATATAAATGGGAAAACCGCAGTAAAATTGATTGTCAAATGACTCGAAAATGTAGAGTGAAATGACGGAGAAATGACCGCCATTTGACGAGCATTGTGACGTGTGTGAGCAGCACAGTACTATGCTCACATCCTGTAGGTGGGAGCGGAATGCACGATCACATTAATAGGAACGAAACGGAAAATTTGGTCACAAAACCTAATCACGCCCATACAAATGTGACTATGAATATAACCGCTGGGAAAAGTCACAATGACCGTAAAATGACTAGTCAAATGACGTGGAGCGTTTTTGCAGGGCATCTTTGGTCACTAGATTTTTGCTGGGAAGCTACCCTACAAGCTCCACGTCGTTTTACTAGTCATTTTACGGTCATTGTGACTTTCTGCAGCGGTTATATTCATAGTCATTTTTGCATGGGCGGATTAGGTTTTGTGACCAAATTTTCCGTTTCGTTCCTATTAATGTGATCGTGCATTCCGCTCCCACCTATAGGATGTGACCATAGTACTGTGCTGCTCACACACGTCACAATGCTCGTCAAATGGCGGTAATTTTTCCGTCATTTCACTCTACATTTTCGAGTAATTTGACAATCAATTTTACTGCGGTTTTCCCATTTATATAACCGCCATATAACGTGAATTTTACCTGCAGATTTACTTTACCTGGAGCAGCCATATGAATAAAATATGAACCAAAAAAATTGAATTTTCAATATTTATTATTTTCAATATTATTATATATGTACATGAAATTGGAACTTATATTTATCCAGTTCATATAAAACAGAAGAACTTTAATAATAAATAAACTCGCTTAGTTGGTTTTTGTTTTCCAATTGAAATCTCTTCTTCTAAGCGAGCAAAAAAATAATATTAAGCTTTAGAAAAAACTCCAATTATTTGAATAATCTACAACTTAAAGCTTAGTAGAAATTCAGATCAAGAATATTCAAAGGTGTCGTGGATCCGATTGCTGTCGTAATTGAAGAACTTAAAAATGTACGACTATTAATTGAGTCAGACTTATCATTGTTATAAATCTAATCATTCAAACAATAATTCTGCAACCCTTAGCAGGAGTATTGATTGGTTTAAAATCTAATTCCGACAGCAATCTTATCAAGATATCCCTTATTATATATGCACATGAAATTGTAACTTAAATTAATACAGCTCATAAAAAGAAAAGTAAGTATTTTAATAATAAATAAACTCGCTTGATTGGTTTTCGTTTTCCAATTGAAATCTTTTCCAAGCGAACAGAAAATAATTTTAAGCTTTAGAAAAAACTCCAATAATTTGAATCAATTTAAATCTACAACTAAAAGCTAATTAGAAATTCAGATTAGATTTACTCTTTTTTTTCAGATCAGGAATATTCAAAGGTGTCGTGGAATCCGATTGCTGTCGTAATTGAATTTGAATGTAATAAAGTAAAGTAAAATATGAATTTAAAAATGTAGGATTAGTAATTTTAATTGAGTCAGACTTATAATTGTTCTAAACCTAATCATTCCAGCAATAATTCTGCAACCCTTAGCAGAAGTATTGATTGGTTTCAAATCTAATTCCAACAGCAATCGTATCACGACATCCCTTATTATATATGCACATGAAATTGTAACTTAAATTAATACAGTTCATATAAAGAAAAGTAAGTATTTTAATAATAAATAAACTCGCTTAATTGGTTTTCGTTTTCCAATTGAAATCTTTTCCAAGCGAACAGAAAATAATTTTAAGCTTTAGAAAAACCTCCAATTATTTGAATCAATTTAAATCTACAACTTAAACCTAATTAGAAATTCAGATTAGATTTACTCTTTTTTTTTCAGATCAAGAATATTCAAAGGTGTCGTGGAATCCGATTGCTGTCGTAATTGATGAACTTAAAAATGTACGACTAGTAATTGAGTCAGACTTATTATTGTTCTAAATCTAGTCATTCAAGCAATAATTCTGCAACCTATAGCAGGAGTATTGATTGGTTTCAAATCTAATTCCGACAGCAATCGTATCACATCCCTTATTATATATGTACGTGATATTGCAACTTAAATTAATACAATTGATATAAAGAAAAGTAGTACTTTAATAATAACATAAACTCTCTTAATTGGTTTTTGTTTTCCAATTGAAATCTTTTCTAAGCGAGCAGAAAATAATTTTAAGCTTTAGAAAAACTCCAATTATTTCAATAATCTACAACTTAAAGCTTAGTAGAAATTCAGATTAGGTATACTCTTTTTTTCAGATCAAGAATATTCAAAGGCGTCGTGGAATCTGATTGCTGTCGTAATTGATGAACTTAAAAATGTACGACTTGTAATTAAGTCAGTCGTGGAATCCGATTGCTGTCGTAATTGATGAACTTAAAAATGTACGACTTGTAATTAAGTCAGACTTATTATTGTTCTAAATCTAATTATTCAAGCAATAATTCTGCAACCCTTCGCAGGAGTATTGATTGGTTTCAAATCTAATTCCGACAGCAATCGTATCACATCCCTTATTATATATGTACGTGATATTGCAACTTAAATTAATACTGTTGATATTGTTACGGTCTGCTGCTACGGTCTACGGCTACGATCCACTTGGGAGCGTGTTCACGCGAACACACCTAGCGATGTGGCGAAAGTTGCGATAAAAAGATATCGAAAACAAGAAAAAGACAGACCGGCGATCACTAGCGAAAAAAATGCATGCGTTTCCGGGCTTAAAACGAGAAAGGTGAAAAAAATTTTTTGTGAAGCCAGAAATATAGAAGACATCCATATTTCCTTTTTGCTTCACGACAACGCAAACGAAGAAATATTAGAAAAGCCACATTCACCGAAATAAATAAAGAAAAGAAGCGACATTTAAAGCCGACGGCAGTGAAAAACTTATTAATTGCCCACTGCTTGCCGTTCACTGAGTCCCACATTCTTATCGACCAACTACCCGGTCAGCACATTGGTAAAATAAGTGTTGTGAATAATTTTACGCCCTTTAATTGTGGCGAAGTTTTTAACCAGTATCACGGTCCCGTTTGACTGAGTCCCACATTCTTATCGACCAACTACCCGGTCAGCACATTGGTAAAATAAGTGTTGTGAATAATTTTGCGCCCTTTAATTGTGGCGAAGCTTTTAACCAGTATCGAACAGTTTGGAATCTTCTGTTTTTTTTTGCAATTTCCTGCGGACCAAAAAGGACATTTAAGGAACATTTAACGAATCTTGCTGATACGACAGCATCGACAAGTCCGAACCTTTTAGTAGTACAGGGTCAAGCGAATTACTAGAAGACTTTTAAACCAACACCTCCGCCTCCAGGGCCAGCAGTACGCTGCAGCGTAATACAACGAACACCCAATTAGCACCAAGTCATCCAGGTCGTAAAAGTCAACACGAAGTTTTTATTGTCACCAGGTTCACTCGATCACCTCGAACCACGAGCGCAACAACCACCAGGCGGTACCACCGACCCCAATACTACTAGCGCATCCTTATTAGCTGCGTTCATACAGGCTATAACAATACTAGCGCAACCCTTATCTGCTACGACCAGGTGAGCTACAATAAACCAGCTACAATGACAATCACAGGGCAGCGAATATAGGCCTGCGGCCAGTCCAATTGCGATAACGAACATCGGCGGTTAAGCGGTGAGTTCGTTCCAATACTGAACTAAAATTATGTATTTGTAGCCTTAACCTTGTCTTTTAAAATTATATTTTTGACTCCGCAACATTATATAATGTCAATATACCAACATACTCAAGTTTAAGGCTATCACCCTAGTGTAGAATTAAAGCGAATGTGAATACGAATGCAATATGCACAATGACCAAAGGAAATGAAAAGTTTAAAAAAAAAAGCAATTCTTGTTGTACGTTCAAAATTGTTGCATACAAAAAAGAAAATTTTTTACCCAACAAAAAAACAAAGCATATTTTAATGGTCATAGGTGTGCAACTTATACTGCCTATGAAACAAAAAAAGTGTTTCAGGTATTAAAATTTGCTTTGCGTTACGGTAGAATTTTACCATTACATTTTTTTTAATTGATGCAATCGTTGCGAATATGATTTTGGAATGAGCAAACGTGTTGATATTGTTTCGGTCAGGAATAAAGTTTTGTTGGTAATTCAAGTTCAGTTGCATTATCAGCTAAAATGCATTAAATCTATATTAAGAGACGCAAATAACAAGTAATGCGGATTAGCTTGCATTTTCAAAACAAAAACTTCTTTTGTATACATTTTTTGTTGACTGAGTTGAACTAAGCCCGAAACAATACCAACCCTGACTGTTACATGTAAAACAGTTTACGTTTCACTTGAACAAGTAAAACGATCTCATTAATTGTTAAAAGGTTCATGCTTTACCTGAACCTGTAAAACAATTTCGTTGAGTTCACAATAAATTTAAAAGTTCACGTTCTACCTGAACAGAAGTATGAATCCCGTAATTTTTCCATGAATTTAAAAGCATACGTTTTACTTGAACTTGTGAAACAATATTTTTTTGAGGGGTAGGATTTACCCCAAGTTTAGTCCTAGTTGCGTTTATAATAAATTTCCTAATGCATAGTACATATTAGTGTCATTATACTATGTGTAATACCAAATTGATGTTCTGTTAAACTCAAAGTAAATCTAATACAACAACCTATTAATTTTGTAAGGGGGCCCCAATTATCAGAAGTTGTATACAAACTGTACAGCCCTAAGATAGGTTTGTAAAAACAAAAAAAAAGAGAAAAAGGCATTTAACCAAATTCCTACAAAAAAAAAAAGATTTTTTTTATTACATACATAGTAGATTATAAAACAAACCAATTTTTATTACTTTCAATGAATCGTCGCAAAACGCGGCTCACAATAAATTTTTCTAAAAACTTACAAAAAGGAATAGAGTTCCTCTTCAATTAGGCACGCATTTTCGATTGCTATATTTTTTTTATAAAATTATTTATAAGCATAAATATATTCAGAAACCTTGCAGTAAGAAAAGAAAAAGAAAAGCTATGTTAGCAATAATGAATATTGAATAAATTTGTTAACAATATGGGAATGCTGGCGTCACCATTCATTTAGAAGGCACGTAGGGTGAACAGGTAAGGGCCACCGAAAAATAGGTGCGTCGGTGGCCATGGTTTTTGAGGGTGGGCTAAGCACCGGGCGTCGCAACAACACCCGCGGCGCCCCTCTGTATATTCGGCCCATTTCTTTTTCATTTTAATTTTCAGCTTTTTTTTGCAATTTTATTTTTCAGCAGTTTTTTTTTGAATTTGATTTTCAGCGTTAGTAACCGGCCATGTCCGGTTCGGTAGTTTTTTTTTGTCAGTTTTTTTTTGAATTTGAATTTAAATTTTTGAATGTTAACGGTCTGTCCGTGACATCCGGTTCGGCCGGATGTTGTTTTATTTTGTATTGATAAGCGTTTTGAGTCGGTCTCTGCGCTTCTGTCAGTTTATTTTGATTTTGACAGCTGCTAGTTTGATAGGCATGATAGGAAGTTTGGCTTGGAGTTTGATTTGGAAGTTTGATAGTAAGGTTGGCAAGGACCCGCCCCAGCCGACAATGACTAGCCACTGTGCACCAACACATCATGCCGACCGCCTTCGTTACTGCTTCCACTGTAAATGTGATACCATAACAGATGGCGCCCAACGGGATTTGGTGCCCGAGGCGCTGTCGCGCTGGTCATTTTGGTCAACTTCACAAGTCCATCAGTCCAAGGTGTGCAGCCGCAGGAGCAGCCACCTGCGTTGCGGTGGGATGGTTGGACGGATCAAGTTGTCCAGAATGACCATCGATGACAGTTGCTGAGGGCGCCATAACAGATGGCGCCCAACGTGGCGCCTGAGGCGCTGGCCGCGAGGGTCAGTCGGGTCAACCTGTGAAGTTGACCATCCCACCAGTCCGAGTGAGCAGCCACAGAAGCTGCCACCTACGTTGCGGTGGGATGGTTGGACGGATCAGGTTGTCCGGGCTGGTCATCGGGGGCAGTGGCCAAAGGGGTCACGGGACTTCACGTCAGTCTCCGGGATTTTTTTTTTATTTTCACCCGATGAGGCAGTGCTGCACGCACTTTATTTTTTTTGTTTGTAAGTGGGGTTTTTATTTTCCCGGAATGTGGTCCGTTAGTCGGCATTGGAAAATGAATGTCCGCTAATTGGGATTTTTTTTTCTTTTAATGTTTAAAATATTTTTTTTGCCGAATTTGTGTCGTTGGTGTGAGTGCGTGTGTGTACGTATTGAAAGAACCCCAGCTCATCCCACGTCCCAGGTGGTAGTTTAGAATACCACCTGGACTGTGACGGGTTGAGCTGGGATTCAAAGCGGCACCCTTTGCTGGCCCACCAGACTTGGGGAGCGGCTCCGAAACCGCTCCACCCATTGCGGCGGAGGCAGGAGGGGTGTCCGGTAAGAATGGACGAGCGGCCTCAACACCCCCAACCAGTCCCAGGGGCGAGCCCATGGAGACTGCCCCTGCGTTGCGGCTGGGCGTGTTGAGACCGACCCGTGTGTGCCTGGAGCGGACCCTAGTGGCCCCAACCAGTCTCGGAGGGGGGCCTTAAGACCCCCTCGCATTGCGGTTGGGAGCACTAGGGACATGCATGAATGTATCTGTGTTTTTTTTCTGTAACCCTGCTGCCTTCTAATGATGGGATGTCAGCATTCCCATCACCACCTATATTGTATATTTTACTAACTACCTTTTTTTTCCAGCTTTGAATTTCTTTGTCGATACGATAGTCGAACAAAGGACAATAATACGTGTTCGCGCGATTTTTTCTCCCGCACAAAATTTTTTTTTCTCGCCTATGTATATATATACACATTTTTTTTTTTGAACAATTCCTCGCCTACAATGTAGGGTGGAAGGGAGGTGAGTTCAGACCTTTTACCTAACCCCTAACGGCCTTACGTTTGGCAGTAAATAAAAGCCTTTTTCCAAATACTAGGATTTAACAAACTACGACCTAACCAATAAAAGTTTTTTTTTAATTATTATATCACGCGAGCAGTCGTACGGCCAACCGGGCCGAACTACTCCGTTTGGGAGTGCGGGAAGCTTCCGTGGGAGCCAGAACCGGGGCGGTAGTAATAGGGGGGCTTTCCCCAAGGCAAGGCGTCCCTTGGTGGTGCACACCGCAGTAGGTGGACCTTATGTAGATCCCGCGGGGCCGAATATGGGCCCGGACCTGACTGACCCTCGCGAAAAATTGGACAGACCGGGAAGCAACAGTCAATTGAACGCGCCCCTATTAAACGCGCATGATATCTCGGGGCTAATAACCAATGCATCGATCTATGCACCTGAAGGAGCTGGTGCTTTACCACCAAATCAGGCGACGGGAAATTTTGGGGACGCTACAAGTGATCGGACGAATACCCTAGGAATGCAGGGAGAAGCCACTCGTGGAGGCTCGCGGGTGGACGTGCTACACCAGCTGTTCCAGGCTTCGCAGGAGGAAATGCGGAGAGAGATGGGGTCAATTAGAACCAATATGGACCAGCTCAACGCCGCTCTCGAATCCGCGCAGCAATCAAATCAGCAAAACAGGAACGCAAGTAGGATGGACCGTAACCCATTTCCAACGGTAGTACCGCCAATATATCCTGCTCCGCAGGAGTGGAAAATCTCGTTCGACGGCACTGGGAGCGTAGCCGATTTCCTTTTTAAACTGAACACCTTGTGTCAGCGCACACAATGCACTGACGAACAAATAATGGCTAGTTTCCACTTGTTCCTTTCTGGACGAGCCGATGAGTGGTACTGGCTATTCACCAAACAAAACCCTAACGCGACATATGCCTTTTTGTGCTACTCATTGAAAACGAAGTTTGGCACTTTGAAAACTGACCACGAGATCATGATGGAGATCTCCATGCGGAAGCAGAAAGCAAGTGAGTACTATAACGTGTTTTACACGGACATAATCTCCTTGAACGCGCGCTTAAGAGAGCCAGAGGGTGAATCTCTGCATGGAGGTGATACGCTTCCGAGGTGCAGTAGTACCCTGGCAGAAGAGCCCTCAAAAGTGATAATAACTTACCCTGACAGTACGGACAGTTCGAATAGTTCTGAAGCTGAGAGTCAAACGTCTTCATCCGCGATGGGCGAGCCGACTAAAGTTCTGCGACGCCGGCATAGGGATGTCGCTTGCCAGACGCAACTTTCACCAAACCTAGAAGAAAGGGAACATAGGTAAGAACAAATAAGACATACCATTTTTGAACACTACCCGGTATCGGAAAATATTTTGAAGTGTAGGAAGAGATACCACAGGAGAGTACAGGAGCGTATACTGCTGCAAGCCACCACGTTAACGCTTACAGAGGACGAAAGGCCTTTAGTAAAGGCTAAAATTAAAGATAGTTTTCTTGTAGGGTTGTTGGACTCGGGAGCCAACGTCTCCATCTTAGGGAAAAATGGAGTAGAATTCCTAGAGGATAACGGCTTCGAATATCAGCCCTTACACGCGTTCGTATATACAGCGGCCGGCAACAAGCAAAAAATTTTTGGCTCAGTATCCCTACCAGTCACCTTCAAAAATATCACAAATGTTATTCGTTTTTACCTTGTTCCCTCATTGTTCCAAGAAGCATACTTCGGGGTAGATTTTTGGAGAGCATTTGCGTTAGCTCCCGAAATATTCCCAAGCGTAGAGTGTTTAGAGATTAGGCTTGAAAAGGAAGAGGAACTTAACCTCCATGAATTGTCACCAGACCGGAAATTAGAACTACAAAAGGTCATCGAGACGTTTCCTTCATACGAGAAATTAGGCCTAGGGCAAACCAAATTAGTGGAGCATCACATCGACACCGGTGATGCTGTACCTATAAAAAGCAAACATTTCCCTCTTTCGCCACCGAGGCAAGCCGAAGCTTTTAGAGAACTAGACAGGTTACTCGAATTAGGAGTTATAGAAGAATCCAACTCCCCGTGGTGTAGTCCTGTAGTACTGGTCCGGAAACCAGGTAAAGTTAGGCTGTGCATAGATTCCAGGAAGGTCAACGCGGTGACTAAGAAAGACTCGTACCCCCTGCCTCATATCAACGGCTTATTGAGCAGACTCAGGGACACGCATTTTATTAGTGGCATTGATCTGAAGGACGCGTTCTTCCAGATCATACTGACAGAGTCCTCCAAGGAAAAAACAGCATTCGCAGTTCCGGGGAGGCCTCTGTTCCACTTCAAGGTGATGCCATTTGGTCTGTGCAATGGACCGCAGACTATGAGTAGGCTGATGGACAAGGCTATCCCTTCGCGTCTGCGAGAGAATGTCTTCGTCTACCTAGATGATCTAATGGTGTGTAGTACAAATTTTGAAGACCACCTGAAATTGCTGGCGGAAGTGGCTAACTGTTTGAGAGACGCAGGTCTGACAATAAACGTCGAGAAAAGTAATTTTTGCCAGAAAGAAATACGCTATTTAGGGTACCTGATAGGCAGCGGGGGTTTGAAAGTGGATCCGGGAAAAATAGAAGCAATGCAAAACTTCCCGATCCCTAAATCCCCTCGGCAAGTGCGTAGGTTTGTGGGCATGGCGAATTGGTACCGAGCGTTTATTACCAATTTTGCTGACTTGGCAGGTCCCTTGACCGACTGTCTCCGCAAGTCAGCAGGCCCGTTTAAGCTTACTCCTGAAGCTATAGAGGCATTCGAAAAACTAAAAGTAGCCTTGAGTTCGGCGCCTGTCTTGGCCCAACCAGACTTTTCCAAAGAATTCGTAATACAATGCGACGCTTCCAAAATAGGTGTTGGCGGAGTGTTGTTCCAGGTCGATGATGAGGGCGCTGAGCATCCAATCGCGTTCGTGTCGAAAAAGCTGAATAATGCTCAACGCAATTATACAGTAACCGAGCTGGAATGTCTTGCCGCCATAATCAGCGTGAAGCGTTTCCGACCCTATGTCGAAGGATTACCTTTTCGGATTATTACGGACCACTCCAGTCTCAAGTGGCTGATGACACAAAAAGACTTGAGCGGGAGGTTGGCGAGATGGTCACTCTTACTGCAAAGATACGACTTTAGAATGGAACATCGTAAGGGCACCCTGAATGTAGTACCAGACGCGCTGTCGCGTTTTGATGCCGATGAGTTGACTTTCACTACCACACCCGGGGAAATAGATTTAGTCTCTCCCGAATTTAGCAGCAACGAATATTTAGACTTAATTCGGACCGTCACCGAAAACGAGGAATCACTTCCGGATTTACGAGTTGTGGACGGTGTAATTTTCAAAAGAGTTAAGTTTCGTAAGGGGATGGAAGGGGAAGAAGACTCGCTGTGGCGTTTATGATTGCCAAAAGGGTTGACTGAGGAAGCAGTGAGATTAGCACATGACGCTAACCGGAGTTACCATGGCGGATGGCAGAAAACCTTAGAACGTGTTAGGCAGAAGTACTTCTGGCCGCAGCAGGCTAAGGACGTCAGGGACTACGTCCAGCGTTGTGACACCTGCAAAACGGTAAAACCCACCAATCAGCAGTCGAGACCACCTATAGGGAGTACCTTTGAATCCGAAAGGCCATTTCAGCGGTTATATTGCGACTTTCTAGGGCCGTATCCAAGATCTAAGCGGCGTAATCAATTTCTTTTTATAGTATTAGACCATCTTTCAAAATACGTTTGGCTAAAGCCCATGCAAAGAGCCACCACTGTTAATGTTATAAATTACTTCGCCCTCCGAAATTTTTCCGACTGTAGGGGTTCCTGAATTTATCCATAGTGACAATGGTAAACAGTTTATCTCGAAGGAAATGAACCAATTTTTAGTAAATTACGGGGTGACGCACGTGAGGACGGGGCTATATTCTCCCCAAGCGAACGCATCTGAACGTGTCAATAGAGAAATTGTTTCTAAGATTAGGATTTTCCTGAAGGATAAGCCTGACCACACCGATTGGGATAAGCATATACCCGAAATTTTATCAGTTTTGAGAAGTGATTTTCATACGGCGATTCAGTGTTCTCCATATTTTGCATTATATGGCCAAAATATGGTCCAGCATGCCGCAACGTACAAAATTTTAGCGAAGCTCGACAGCCTTCGGGAAGACCAAGTTACGATAGTAAGCCGAACTGACAAGTTGACTAATATTCGTGAGCAAATCCGTAAAAATTTAGATCATGCTAAGGATAGGGGAGTAACCACCTATAACAAGCGCTCTAGGCAAGTCAACTACAAGGAAGGTCAGGAAGTTTTCCGAAGAAACTTTGCCTTAAGTAACTTTAAACAGGGTATTAACGCCAAATTCCTGCCGAAATACCTTAAGTGTCGTGTGCTCCGAAAAATAGGCAATGCATTGTATGATCTCGAGGACCTAAACGGGAAATTGATAGGTCGCTTCCATGCTTCGGACATTCGTCCGCAATGAACCAACAAGGGCGTTTCTTTTGCTAAATTACAATTTGATCTTTTTCTTTATATCTACCAATCCGACTTTTTTTTTTCTCGGCCTTTTGGCGGTCGGGGACATCTCGCCCAGTATTCTCCCCGAGCACTGACCTCATAGGATGTTCACGCGCGTACTCACCGAGGACCGTGAATACCCTGGCAGTCCACACTTAGGTCGGACTAGCCTTTCGGAGTTTTGACGAGTTCTCCAGCTCAAAATGTCTACACCTTTTTTTTTTGATTTTGCATTCCTGTGGGAGCGATACCCACTAGAAATCATCTTTCGGAGTTTTGACGAGTTCTCCATAACAAATGTCTAATTGACGCAAAGCCCTTTTAACTAGGAAACAGAAATTATTCCCAACTTGACTTAATTTTTTTTGATGGACCTATGTTGCCGGCTAGCTTCGTAGTAGGACTTTGAGACTCTTATCTCAGGGGTGAGTCGTGCCCCACGTTGATTGACATCGCAGGTACCTGGCAGTGGCTTCCCACAGATGATCCGGTTTCCTGTTCGCTTCATCGTCAGGTCTTTAAAGCGAAGCAGGTTTGTTACGGTCTGTTCACGCGAACACACCTAGCGATGTGGCGAAAGTTGCGATAGAAAGATATCGAAAACAAGAAAGACAGACCGGCGATCACTAGCGAAAAAAATGCATGCGTTTCCGGGCTTAAAACGAGAAAGGTGGAAAAAAATTTTTGTGAAGCCAGAAATATAGAAGACATCCATATTTCCTTTTTGCTTTACGAAAACGCAAACGAAGAAATATTAGAAAAGCCACATTCACCGAAACAAATAAAGAAAAGAAGCGACATTTAAAGCCGACGGCAGTGAAAAACCTATTAATTGCCCACTGCTTGCCGTTTGACTAAGTCCCACATTCTTACCGACCAACTACCCGGTCAGCACATTGGTAAAATAAGTGTTGTGAATAATTTTACGCCCTTTAATTGTGGCGAAGCTTTTAACCAGTATCACGGTCCCGTTTGACTGAGTCCCACATTCTTATCGACCAACTACCCGGTCAGCACATTGGTAAAATAAGTGTTGTGAATAATTTTACGCCCTTTAATTGTGGCGAAGCTTTTAACCAGTATCGAACAGTTTGGAATCTTCCGTTTTTTTTTGCAATTTCCTGCGGACCAAAAAGGACATTTAAGGAACATTTAACGAATCTTGCTGATACGACAGCATCGACAAGTCCGAATCCAAATACAACCTTTTAGTAGTACAGGGTCAAGCGAATTACTAGAATACTTTTAAACCAACACCTCTGCCTCCAGGGCCAGCAGTACGCTGTAGCGTAATACAACGAACACCCAATTAGCACCAAGTCATCCAGGTCGTAAAAGTCAACACGAAGTTTTTATTGTCACCAGGTTCACTCGATCACCTCGAACCACGAGCGCAACAACCACCAGGCGGTACCACCGACCCCAATACTACTAGCGCATCCTTATTAGCTGCGTTCATACTGGCTATAACAATACTAGCGCAACCCTTATCTGCTACGACCAGGTGGGCTACAATAAACCAGCTACAATGACAATCACAGAGCAGCGAATATAGGCCTGCGGCCAGTCCAATTGCGATAACGAACATCAGCGGTTAAGCGGTGAGTTCGTTCCAATACTGAACTAAAATTATGTATTTGTAGCCTTAACCTTGTCTTTTAAAATTATATTTTTGACTCCGCAACATTATATAATGTCAATATACCAGCATACTCAAGTTTAAGGCTATCACCCTAGTGTAGAATTAAAGCGAATGTGAATACGAATGCAATATGCACAATGACCAAAGGAAATGAAAAGTTTAAAAAAAAAAGCAATTCTTGTTGTACGTTCAAAATTGTTGCATACAAAAAAGAAAATTTTTTACCCAACAAAAAAACAAAGCATATTTTAATGGTCATAGGTGTGCAACTTATACTGCCTATGAAACAAAAAAAGAGTTTCAGGTATTAAAATTTGCTTTGCGTTACGGTAGAATTTTACCATTACATTTTTTTAATTGATGCAATCGTTGCGAATATGATTTTGGAATGAGCAAACGTGTTGATATTGTTTCGGTAAGGAATAAAGTTTTGTTGGTAATTCAAGTTCAGTTGCATTATCAGCTAAAATGCATTAAATCTATATTAAGAGACGCAAATAACAAGTAATGCGGATTAGCTTGCATTTTCAAAACAAAAACTTCTTTTGTATACATTTTTTGTTGACTGAGTTGAACTAAGCCCGAAACAATACCAACCCTGAATGTTACATGTAAAACAGTTTACGTTTCACTTGAACAAGTAAAACGATCTCATTAATTGTACTATAAGTTTAAAAGGTTCATGCTTTACCTGAACCTGTAAAACAATTTCGTTGAGTTCACAATAAATTTAAAAGTTCACGTTCTACCTGAACAGGTGTATGACTCCCGTAATTTTTCCATGAATTTAAAAGCATACGTTTTACTTGAACTTGTGAAACAATATTTTTTTAAGGGGTAGGATTTACCCCAAGTTTAGTCCTAGTTGCGTTTATAATCAATTTCCTAGTGCATAGTACATATTAGTGTCATTATACTATGTGTAATACCAAATTGATGTTCTGTTAAACTCAAAGTATATCTAATACAACAACCTATTAATTTTGTAAGGGGACCCCAATTATCAGAAGTTGTATACAAACTGTACAGCCCTAAGATAGGTTTGTAAAAACAAAAAAAAAGAGAAAAGGGCATTTAACCAAATTCCTACAAAAAAAAAAAGATTTTTTTATTACATATATAGTATAGTAGATTATAAAACAAACCAATTATTATTACTTTCAATGAACCGTCGCAAAACGCGGCTCACAATAAATTTTTCTAAAAACTTACAAAAAGGAATAGAGTTCCTTTTCAATTAGGCACGCATTTTCGATTGCTATATTTTTTTTATAAAATTATTTATAAGCATAAATATATTCAGAAACCTTGCAGTAAGAAAAGAAAAAGAAAAGCTATGTTAGCAATAATGAATATTGAATAAATTTGTTAACAATATGGGAATGCTGGCGTCACCATTCATTTAGAAGGCACGTAGGGTGAACAGGTAAGGGGCCACCGAAAAATAGGTGCGTCGGTGGCCATGGTTTTTGAGGGTGGGCTAAGCGCCGGGCGTCGCAACAACACACGCGGCGCCCCTCTGTATATTCGGCCCATTTCTTTTTCATTTTAATTTTCAGCTTTTTTTTGCAATTTTATTTTTCCGCAGTTTTTTTTGAATTTGATTTTCAGCGTTAGTAACCGGCCATGTCCGGTTCGGTAGTTTTTTTTTGCGTCAGTTTTTTTTTTTGAATTTGAATTTAAATTTTTGAATGTTAACGGTCTGTCCGTGACATCCGGTTCGGCCGGATGTTGTTTTATTTTGTATTGATAAGCGTTTTGAGTCGGTCTCTGCGCTTCTGTCAGTATATTTTGATTTTGACAGCTGCTAGTTTGATAGGCATGATAGGAACTTTTCTCTGTTTATGGCGCAGGAACAGTAAGGTTGGCAAGGACCCGCCCCAGCCGACAATGACTAGCCACTGTGCACCAACACATCATGCCGACCGCCTTCCTTACTGCTTCCACTGTAAATGCGATACCATAACAATATAAAGAAAAGTAAATACTTTAATAATAAATAAACTCTCTTAATTGGGTTTTGTTTTCCAATTGAAATCTTTTCCTGTGCAAGCACATCGCTAACCTGTGTTGGCAAAAGATATGATTATACTGTCTTCGATAGATAGTCGGACGAGCCGCTACTCGGCGAAGTAGAGATGACCGTTGTGTCGGTGGCAGCTGTTACAACAGCAGTTTCTAACTTTACACCATCCGTACAGTGTGATGAATGCTTCACTGCCTTTCCAATTGCTTGGCGCCAGCAATTTTTGCTGTTTGTAAAGCTTTAGCTGTATTGCAAATATATAGATGGGTTAAAGTGGTTTTCGTATGTTATTCAACAACTCACCCTATACCATCATCACAGCCTCCTCATCGATTTTGAATATGTGTACTGTTTCAGTATTCACACCCAGTTCGTTTGGTGCAATATTTTCGATTTGATGAATATGTATACTATCCGTTAGGCAGACAATTAGGTGCAATCGATTCATTCATATACTGTGGGTATTTGAGCCGTAGACGCAATGGCAGATATTTTGCTTCTTTTTGAAGTGTAACATTTGTAAACAGTTGGGTTTCTCTGCTGTCACCATCACCACTAGAGAGCTATTGAAGAAACGCTCGACCAAGATAATATGTGAGATTTACACGCATAGATTTCTTCCACCTTTTCACAGTTATTGATGGAGAAAATGCGAAAGCCATATTTACCATCCAATACCGAAATAGAACTGTAGAGGAAGAAACATTTTATAAAATTTAATAAAATTATAAATGATAGTTGTGCTAAAATGGGGTAACGTATTGTATGTTAAAGTATAGCGAAGTCTCAGCGGCTTTGTCCTGGTGAAAATTGAGTTTGAATAGGTTTTATTCTTCATTCTTAGAAACATGTACCTGGTAAGATATTAAAAATCCTCAACGCTTTTTTTGCTATAACTTAAAAAAACTCATATTCAAACTTCTGCTTAACTTCTACATATCAATAGCTACCTTTACCACCAGGAGTCACTATTGCTTCTACGCCTATGCTATTGTTTCCTAAATCGGTGAGCTTTGTAATAAAATAAACAGCTATCTCCCCAATCTCTCCAGTTTTGTCGCCTCGCGAAACCTGATATTTTCACCAACCAAATCATCGGTGACCTTATTTAAAACATGACCGCGCCAAATGTCGACCATATGGCATTACCCTACCGACTGTCTTACACCCTAAAATTTTGGGTGTGACTTTCGATCAGGATCTACATCTTGGAGAGCATGCACTAGCAATTGTAACGATAATCGTCGTTGGTGTGAGGGCTTAGCCGATCTCCATAGCGCCCGACTATGAGGAGGAGCTGCTTAGGACTGGCATCTACGCCGTTTCGCCTCATAGGAGGGCGGCGGGATGTCGGTGACCAAGAACTGCCAACCCCCTAATCCAGGGTGTTATGCGAACCGTACCTATTGAACGATTTGTAGCCAGGGGATAAATTCGGCTGTATTCGAACGGAGCCTTCCCGATACGGGACCACCTCGGGAAGTATTGATGGCCTTACCACAGTAAGGGGCGCTGCTGTGGCTGACGGTTCTTTCCCCGTATATAATACTGGACCGCTGAGCCCGCCTTGTCGGGCTGGTGGTCGTACGACCAAGGTGATCGACTCATTACCTAATTTTCATAAGGACGATGATAAGAAGAGGACTCAGCCGCAAGCCAAGGCCGACAAATACGCATTAAGCGATGCGTCGGACTCGGGGAGCGAGAGTAGTGCTAATTCAATGAACTCCGTGTTGGAGAAGCACACAAATGAAAAAGGAGTAGAAGAGTGGAGAAGGTTACGGAGCAAAGAGCTCTCTCGAAGTACCGTGCAGTACTAAGAATTGTACAACGCTTGGGAGCAGTGGTGGACCCAACAGAAGAGGAGATCGAGCGCTTGGCATGGGCTCATGAGGCGGTAGAAGTAGGTCGAAGGCAGTTCAAAAGGTTTGCTGCGAGAAACCCTCGGTTCTGCAACCGGTATGAGGAGGAAGAAGCGTCGAATGGCAGAATGAAAACGCAACGTTCGGCGGAAGGCGACAAGCCTGCTTTCAAGAGGCAGAAAGGGTCCAGTCCCATAGCCGCGACGCAGGGCAGTCCCATAGACAAGACAAGTAGGCCCAAAGCTGTAAGACAGATGGGCCCCAATAGCGAGGTAGCAACTACCTCGAAGGCTGCGAGTCAGAGGGAAGTTCCAACTATGGAAGTAGGAGATAAGCCAAAGGGAGATAACGCTAAGACTTCGACTTTCTCAGAAGTGCTAGAGGGAGCTAAGGCTCCGGCTTTCTCGGAGGTTCCAAAGGCGCCGGTTTTTCCCGAGAAGATGAGTGATGTGGCAAAGCAGTCACTGACTGTGGCGCTGGTTGATCGTAGCAGTCCTTTCGAACAGATGACTAGTGAAAGGTGGATATCTGTAGAAAAGGAGCTTATTAGCTTAATGCTTAAGATGATGCGGGAATAACCAAGTAAGCTCCTTCCAACCTTTGATTCGGGGGATGGTATAATGGAAGGAAGTGGTTCCAAACCTCCAAAGGCAGGGCACGAACGCGCGTTTTGAGATGGTGGATAAAGCGCAAATCCCCAAGGTACCAAAAGTTAAGGTATGGATACCATGCGTGATGAAGTCGGAGGATACACTGCGGCTTTTGCAGAATCAGAATCCGAACATACTGACACAGGATTGGAAGGTACTTACTGTATCTCGGCCTACGGAGGAAGGTCAGTTATACATCTTCCAAATAAACAAGCAGGCGGAGGATATATTGTACGCGCAGCTTGGAAAAATGTCCTTAGGTACAGGCAAAATTTATATGCGACTCAGGAAAAGAAGTCGCGGGTATTAAAGTCCTAACACACTGGACGTGGGAGAAGTCGAAAAGGACCTCAAAAGCCTAAGGGAAAAAAGACAGGTGGAGGTAGCCCACGTCACCCCGAATGTGTTAGAAGGGGACAAACAGCCAGTTGGTGCTGTGAGTCGCACAGAGGAACACCCGGCACAACAGGTACAAGAGGCTGAAGGGGGCTTCGAACACTCTAAACCAAAAGGGCTAGGGGAGGACGACGACGTCACGATGAAGGTGCTGGAGTGGGACAAGCAGCCCATTGGTGCTGCGAGTCCTACAGATAAACCTCCAACACAGTAAAGTGGCGTCGAGCGAACTCCTCCTCCTAACGCGCTGATCCAGGAGCCGTGGCTTCCATTGGGAGGAAAGGTTTCTGGACTTAGCGTGCGCAGGTTTGGCGTTTACTATGCGCAAACGGAAGGACGGGTGCGAGCTGTAGTAATGGTAAGGAAACAGCTGTATTCATATATGCTGCCTAATTACACTACTGAGGATCTCGTAGTTGTGGTGAAATCGCCGGGCTCAGATGGTACATGTCCGGCCATGCTACAAGTTTCAAGTAGGGCGGTCGTGGTATGGCTTAAAATAATATTCGATGGGTGCATAAACTGAATCATGTACCGCACTCTTGGAGAACTGCTCGTGTAGCTTTCCTACCAAAGGCGGGGAAGATCGGTCACGTGTATCCCAAAGATTATAGACCCAATATTTTAACATCATTTCTCTTTGAGAGGCTGATAGATGTGAACATAAAGTCCAACGTGGATGAAAAGCTGGTCTCCACAACACAACATGCGTACACCAAAGGCAAGTCGGTAGACACCGCATTGCATAGGGTGGTAATAAGCGTAGAGAAAGCCCTGGAATATAAGGAATATGCTCTAGGAGTCTTCTTAGACATTGCCGCGGCTTTAAATAATATCTCTAAATGGGCGATTATGGATGGTCTTAATTACGTTAAAGTACATCCAGCCTTATCCAGATGGATCGACTGCATGTTAAACTGCAGTAAGATTACATCGCAATGGGGATTGTACGCAGCCACGAAATTAGTGGACAGGGCACTCCGCAGGGAGGGGTGCTATCACCTCTGCTGTGGACGCTGGTCATTAACCAACTGCTTAGGGGATTCTACGAGGGACCAGAAAAACTTACGGTTTCGCAGATGACGTTGCATATGGTCTTGTTTACAAAGAGGTACAAGGTCCCTAATTAGGAGGGGCGAACCTACGGGAGAAACCTTTCACAAAATATCTAGGAATGATCCTAGACAGTAAGCTGTCATGGAAGCTCAACGTGGAGGAGAGGGTGAGGAAGGCTTCAACGGCACTTTATGCATGTAAAAGACTGCAAAAGAACCGGCATATACTATCAGAAGGAACTCGATGACGATGCCTCAAAACTAACAACCAAAAGCAATAATTATCATTTCACTGATACAAATTTTATAGTTTTTTTTCGGGATTTGGACACAATGTTGTTGTTGTTTTTGTAGCGATAAGGTTGCTCCCCGAAGGCTTTGGGGAGTGTTATCGATGTGATGGTCCTTTAGCCGGATACAGATCCGGTACGCTCCGGTAACACAGCACCATTAAAGTGCCAGCCCGACCATCTCGGCAACGATTTATGTGGCCACATTAAACCTTCAGGCCATCCCTCTCTACTCACCCACCTACCGAACGATTCACCTCCAAACGATTTCGTCTAGCAATGGTATTATCTATCATTTTCGTTCGGTCTTTACCTTTCTAACAAACAGGAAGGCAAAAGTAATTGTCAAGTGATAAGTTGCAATTGTTTAACATAGTGCAAATACACTAGCGATTCGTCTCTGATCCGCATCGAAAGTTCGTTTCGTAATAGAGAATGAGGCCCTAAGATTTTTTTTCAATTTGTATTTTGACTTACCAGCAACAACAGAATCATGTTTAATTGTACGCCGCACAAGCATTATAGCATCATGTAACGAAGCCCAGTTTCTTCCAAAAAATTTTCAACACTGCCACGTAAAATCGATGTACTTGTTCTAGCATTAACGCAACCTTTAAATAATTATAAACTCTAAAAATGAAATTAATGCCAAACCTTGGAAAATGTTGAAACGTTCACCAACAACAAAATGCAAAAACTTTTCATCCTCCTCCCGTGACCATTCTGTCTTCTTTATGCTAGGATCAAGCCATTCGTACCAGCGTGCCTTAAGGCTGGTTTCCATTATGTCAAAACTACTGACATCAAATATTGACATCATGTGACAGCTGGTCATTTGGTGTCAAAAGCGTTTTCATTACATCTCCTTAACTGACACAAAGTATGAGTGTCAAACGCCTTCGTCAAAACTACGCGTCAATTGATTGACCTTCCGTTTTCATTTCTGATGTCAAACCTTACGTGTCAGTTGATTGACATTCCATTTTCATGTTTGTTGTAAAAGCCTAAACGTCATTTTTTGGCAGATGATCAGCTTTATATAAATATAAAGAATATTAGAAAGTAAAATAATATAAAAAAATAAAATGCGTAAAAATATAAAAATTAGTATAGCTACTGCCGCTCTTTGTTTGGTAACATCGCTACGAGCTTGGCAAAATAAAAGGTATAATCAAAGAAACCCGAAACAGTGGTGGATTCGACCCGGTCTGCGGAATAGAGAGACATGTGGGTTTTATTCTACGTTGCGCACTAAGCTGGTCAAGCGGGATCCAAAGTGGCTAAGCAATTTTTTGCGAATGTCTGTGGAAGATTTTGATTTTCTTGTGGAGCGCCTCACTCCATATATTTGCAAGAAAAAAACAGTTTTTCGAAAACCTATTTCGGTTGGCGAAAGAATTGCTGTTACTTTGCGTTATTTAGCAACTGGCGACAGCTTTTCTAGTCTGATGAGTGTTTTCCTTCTGGGGAAAACCACCATTTGTAAGATAATACATGAGACATGTCGGACTTTTTATACTGTTTTAGGAGAAGAATTTTTAAAGGTGGGGAGCGTAACATGTGTATTCCTGCAAAAAGCGTTAAAAAAATGTTTTATCTTCCGTGAAGGTTCCGAGCACCCATGACGAATGGACGAAGATAGCTGACCGTTTTAACGAGCGATGGCATTTTCCTAATTGCTGCGGGGCATTAGATGGAAAGCATATTGCTATTCAAGCTCCATCAAACTGCGGTTCAGAGTATTTCAATTACAAAAAGTATAACAGCATTGTCCTGATGGCTTTGGCGGATGCTGACTACAAATTTTTGTTTGTTGAAGTTGGGGCATATGGCCGTGAGTCTGACGGGGGCGTTTTCGCAAGGTAAATCACATGCATGTTGCACCAGAATTATCATAACTTAATCAAAATTTCAGATGCCCTCTTTCAAGTGCTCTTGCTGACAACACATTAAATTTCCCGCCTCCAAGGCAACTTCCGCTAGAAATTGCTGAAATGCCTTTTGTGATTGTGGCTGATGACGCGTTTCCCATAAAAACATACTTAATGAAACCATTTTGCTATCGGGAACAGGTGATGTCGCACAAAATTTTTAATTATAGGCTATCGCGGGCAAGAAATGTAATTGAGAATGTGTTCGGAATATGTGCGTCTCGTTTTCGAATTCTCAGAAGACCAATGGATGTGAAACCGGAGCATGCGAAAGATATTGTCCTCGTGATTTGTGTGCTACATAACTTTCTCCTGACACGAAAATCCATATACATACAAAGATGTGATGTTGACGATGATACTGAGGGAACTGCTGTGAGAGGTAGCTGGCGAACAGAGCTGGGGGAAAACGGGATACTCCCATCAATTAGGCCAAGCAGCACATTAGGTAGAGGGACAGACAACGCGATGAATGTGCGCGAAAATTTTATGGAGTATTTTATGACGCCCCACGGTGAAGTGGCATGGCAGTATAACAGGACCATATTGCATAACTCATTTCAAAGTTGTTAATGAATACCACCCCACATCAGGCAATTCCACGTACCCGATTGACTTGGAGTTTACCCGGCCAAGAGCTGTTATTTCAGCATATAATCTATACTTTTCCCTATATCACTTTCGTAGCGAATGTACATATATTTGTGTGTTTTTAATAAATTTCATTTTAAATATAGAAACCACACAAATTAAAGTTTCAAAGTTTTTGTGTTACGGAACCCAAAAACGATTATTTGATACTCGTTTTTGTTCCATATCGAATTACGGAAAGCCACCCCTGCATAATTGAAATTTTTTAAAAGCGCCTAAGTAAGAAGTACAAAATTTAGGTAAACTTAAATAATCATAAGATTTTGCAATTTTATTTAGTTTTAATAATAAACAAATTAGTTGCATATTGGTTACACAGTACAACAAATTTCGAATTTTTCGTAACATAATTATAACCATATCTGGGCAGGGTGCATTAAAATTTTAGTGCACTCAGAATTCCGCTATCACTAAAAGGTATACACATTTTCCAGTTTAAGTTCAGAAATTTACAATTCAAGTTCAGAAGTTTCCAATTCATATTCAGAAAATTAAAATTCAAATTCAGAAAATCACAACTCAAATTCAGAATTTCCAATTTAAGTTCAGAATTTCCAATTCAAGTTCAGAAAATTACAATTCATATTCAGAAAATTACAATTCATGTTCAGAAAATTACAATTCAACTTCAGAAAATTTTACTTTGTGCTTTGAAAATTTTTTTCACACTTTTTTTCACACATGTTCGTAAAAGTAATTGAGTCAAAATTCCTATGATTTTACTTCATTCTGTAAATGTAAATACACGTGCGCGGCCAAGGTAAAAAAAATTTTTTCACATTCATACAAAGTATAATATATAAAAAGCGAAGCGTAATGGAATGTAGCGAGGTTTCTCTGATATTCATATGGAAGGGTTTTTTGTTTACATATTTATTTTGGAAAAGCCACATGCTCTTTTGAAGAGGAAGCTATGTATGTATTTATGTACGAATTAATAAAATTAACATATATGTTTAAACAATTTTGCATGCACAGATTTCCTTTGGATGAAATAAAAATACCTGAACAATTTTCTGTACTTAAATTGTAATTTTCTGAACTTGAAATATAATTTTCTGAACATGAATTGGAAATTTCTGTACTTGAATTGTAATTTTCTGAATATGAATTGGAAATTTCTGAACTTGAATTGTAATTTTCTGAATATGATTTGGAAATTTCTGAACTTGAATTGTAATTTTCTGAATATGAATTGGAAATTTCTGAACTTGAATTGTAACTTTCTTAATTTAAATTGTAATTTTCTGAACTTGAATTGTAATTTTCTGAATATGAATTTGAAATTTCTGAACTTGAATTGTAATTTTCTGAATATGAATTGGAAATTTCTGAACTTGAATTGTAATTTTCTGAATATGAATTGTAAATTTCTGAACTTAAACTGGAAAAAGTGTAGTGGTACTTCAAATGAAAATTTGTACACTGTGTCCAGGTATGGTTATAACACTAAGTACTGAGCTTTACAGTTTGTTTAATTACGCATAAAAAGAAAATAAAATAAATTAATTACTTCATTAGAAAGAGAAATAGATTTGAATTCATTTATAATGGTGGAACCATTTGCGTACACTTTTTTCTTTAATATAACTTAAGTCCGCTTACAGGTATTTCTTTTTTTTTGTAATTTTCACAAATTTTGCCTACAATAAAATTACTCAACTACTTTTCTATAAAAGCCGTCGAATTTTCGTAAAAAGTAAAGTTTTTTTTTTAAGAATTTTTAAAACTGTTTTAGTACGCTGCAGCTAGCAGAACATTGGTCAAATGAGCGGACGGAAAAATTAATTAATGAAGTGGAGTCGACGGAAGGGACCTGGAACTTCTTGTCCAAAGAATATAAGGACAGGAATGCCAGGGAAGACCTTTGGCAAGAAATTGCAGTTATTATGTAGCTGCCTAGATCAGAGGTATCCACAATATTAATATTAATAAAAATTAAAATTACTGTCGTAAATACAAATTGTTACCTTTATTCACAAAGGCCATAACCTACATTTTTTTCGAAAAAGCAAAAAAAATAATTGATGTTTGCTTCTGCTGTAAAACTTGAAATATGTTGGTTAGGGCCTTTGTGAATCAAGGGGACGATATACATATGCGTTTTATTTAATACAAGGTGTCAGACGCGGTATGTTAATTGGAGTCCTTTATAAATTAAATAAATTTCCGTTGAATGGATCCTTAATCCATCAGATATTCTGCTGGATAGACCTGTAGAAGAATGTAAAGCCTGTAAAGCCTTTCTGAAATGTGAGTACAACCTCATAAATATTTGATTTAAAGTCGTGTGCATGTTGGGTATTTGAGGCTTCCCACAGGCGTCCATTTGAGGCAACAAATTGTCCGACATCATCCCAAGCATCACTTTTTGTAGCAGCAGTTACAGTTTCTAAGCACCGCTCAACAACTTTGGCGTAACCATCCTCATGACAATTGTCATATCTTCGTCGCTTTGTGCCTGATGTGGATGGTGTCGGAGAGGACTCTTCTGGAGAATGTTCGGAAGCAGATGCAGATCCAAGTGATGGGATTTGGCTTTTCTAAATTGAAATCATATACATATTTTGGATGAGTCAGTATTATTAAATGAGGAGTGATTAAACAAAAGGCCGTGTTGCCATTTTCCACTCAATGCGGGATTTTAATGAAATAGGCCCGGAAAACAAAATTACACATGTTGTCTTCAATGGAAACTGCTAAAAGACGCTACTTCCTATATAAAAGATCTGTCAAAAACTAAATTTCATAAAAAGGGCATATTTCTTTGAGTTTCAACCAAGAGGAAAAAGAAACTCCATCTGCGGTATACGCTTACTGACCCGCTAGCCGGAAATGTTTTGACAGATAACCGAACGATTTGTCAATTCAACTGTCGGTAAGCGTTTACCGGAGATGATGAAAACGGCTTATTTTAGTATTCCAATTCTGTATATACTTACATGTTTCAAGTTCGAAGTTGTTGGCGCTTCACTTCGCATCATTGGTTCTAAAAATTTAAGGGATGCGTGTATAGGGTTTGCTGTAGACGACGTTGACCCTTGCCCACTCTTTGTCTGTCCCATTTTATTAAATGCGGCCTAAATTTGTAGAGAAAGACAATATGATTATTATTCTGTAACGTATTTGAATGTGACACCAAAGACAATAAATTACTATAAGCTGAGTCAGTTCGTTATAGTGAAATTACAATTTGGCACTAACAGCGACGGTGGCAGTGGCTACTTTTTTTTAGGGAATGTTCAAGTAATAACTCACATTTGCACAGTGGCAGTAAGAAGCAATACTGCCGAGTTTAGCACTGTTTCTAAATTCACTGCCGCTGCCACGATACTGCTACTGCTAAATTGTAGTTTCAGTATTACTTTGCGAAATCGACAATAAATCCCACAATATTTTTGGTGACACAAAACACAATAACTTACCCGAAACGAACAACGAAGACTGTTCCACTTTGTGGATACCTCCGACCTAGGCAGCTCCATAATTTCAGCAATTTCTTGCCAAAGGGCTTCCCTTGCATTCCTGTCCTTATATTCTTTGGACAAGAAGTTCCAGGTCCCTTCCCTCGACTCCACTTCATTAATTAGTTTTTCCGTCCGCTCGTTTGTCCAATGTTCCGCTAGCTTTCGCACTCTTTTTTTGGTTGCAGGGGTTGGTGGCGTGGCTTCCATTTCGTCCATTTATCTAGTTTTCATAAATTAAACGAAAACAATTTAAATACATATATCAATCTTTATATATTATATTAAATAATTAATTTCCTTACCTTAAATTTGCAACTTGATTTTTGGCTTACGAAATCAGCTGTGTAAATGTCAAACCTAGAGAAAAATGCCAACATGCTGCCAAATGCATTTTGACAGTCAAATGATGCCATATCAACTGGCAAACAGAAATGGGGCCGTTTTCATTTAGCTGACATTTTAATTGACACAGCGTAGTCAAAAGTGACGACAAACACAAATGACACTATATGAAAACCCGTTTTCATTAAAATGGCAACGTTTGACGTGAAATTTGACATAATGAAAACCAGCCATTACATTGCTTGGCAGATTTGCGGTGCAGCAGTGATGCAATACGTGACCACTGGTTTTTGCCATATTTCATTACAGCTGCTTTGAGGATTTCATCCTGAAAGTTATCAATTTAGTTAATAAACGACCAAGAGTAACCAGTCGCGTCAAATGCTTACCTCGGTGTTTCTCCACATACCACCTTTTATCATAATTCGCGGCATGGTGCTATATAATTGTGAATTCTTTCGATGAGCACAAAAATCAAATCAAAAATGTTTGTCGAAATAAACAGCAAAAATCATTGTATATTAAAGACTTTGGGAAATTTTTAGAATAGCACCCCCCGAGTTCGGGGTAAAACTTTGTATCAAATGAAAGAAGGAGTTCTCCCGATCACAAATTTATATATTTTAAAGTGCGCAAACTTATAATTTAAAAGGTATTTGTTGTTAAAGTTTGCAAATTTCTATAGCACTTTAAATTACAATTTACACATCTTTCAAAAACTTAATCCACATACATATCTATATAAATTGGCAACGATAAACTTAAATTGCATTTTTGTATATTTCACATTTCATTTTTGCAGTTTTCACTTATTATAAATGTTTTTATTAAATCAATCACGCTTTTGTAGCAACATGCACATATATATATATATACATATATTTTATTGATGACATTACAAAGCTGTGCTGTCACATATATATACGTATACACATAAAAAATTTGTATAGAAATTTGCAAACTTTAACACCAAATAACCATTCCGAGTGCAACTTTCAGCGAGTGTGGATGGTTTAAAACAATTTGTGAAAGTAAAATCGTATAGTACATTTTTTGGCACACAAAAGTGAACAAATTTTTTGGTTTTGTAGTTGCAAATTTGTATATGTTGCAAATCGTAATAAAATATATAAAATAAAGTCTTACAAAAGAATGTAGTGCGTATATATGCACGAAAGTGGTTTTTTATAATTTTTAAATAATCTGCGCGTTAGTGCTACAAACTAAAGGCAATTTTAAACTTTTCCAAGCATACTAAAACTCTGGGTAAGTGAAGTGGCTAAATTGTAAATTTCTAAAAAAGATTAAATAAGTTTCAACCCTAGAGTGCAGCTCTAAAGCTCACTCCTGGGTAAATTTAAAGATAGAGTGTCCTTTGGGACACGAAAAAGAAACACCAAAATGGCATCTTCATCGTCTTCAGGTAAAGATGGTGAACGTGGGCCTACAAAAAAGCCTAAAATTTTAAACGATGAAAATGTCACGGGATTCTTTGAAATGTCGAATAACGCCATCGTCAGAATAAAGGAAAAAAATGTAGGTAACGGGGATTCTGTTGCGTCTTCTCAGACTCCGTTAGCCATAGGAACAAAGACAAACGAAACATTAACACAAAAAACAACGGACATAACAAATGACAAAACTACTGCAGAAAGCAGTGTTGCCAACACACAACAGCACAGTGATGTACCGAAAAACTATAACCATGACGCAATAAAAATTTTATATCCGCCCAGATTTACTGGAGAAATTTTTGTTTTGGTAGATAGCTCCCAATGCCCCAGCTTAAAAAATGAAAAATTTACAACTGGGCTTACTTTATGTAGCCAAATAAAAGATTTACGTTTTCGTGACATTGATCATGTTAAGGCCTTAGGAAGAACACTCTATAAAGTAATCTTTAAAAATACCTATTCGGCAAACTCTTTCATAATGGACGAACGCCTAGCCAAAAGAGGATTAAGGCAATTTGTTCCTAGAACAGCCTTAGAAATATATGGGGTAGTTAGAGGTGTGCCCACATGCTACTCGGAACAAGATATTTTAAAAGAAGCCGAGTCGAGTGTACCAATCGCGTCTGTACGCAGATTTATTAGAAAAGATCCCACAACTGGTGAACAAACTTCATTAAACTCAATAAAAATTGGGTTTACTGGAAGAGAACTGCCAAAATCAATTTTCTTCGAATATACTAAACTCGATGTAGATTACTACATCCCGCCCTTACGGCAATGTTCAAAATGTGGTCGTATTGGCCACACCATGTTAGGATGCAAAGCCAAGGAAAGATGCATAAATTGCGGAAGTAATGAATGCAAAAACGCAAATTGCCAAAGTAACAATTGCATTCTATGCGACAAAACGGGCCATAGTGCCAAAGATAAAAACAAATGTGCAATGTGGGAGAGGGAAATTACAATAAACCGTATCAAGACAGTCAAGAGTCTCAGCAGGAAGGAAGTATTAAATACTTACTTCCCTACTAAAAACAGGTTTGATATACTTGATCTGGATGAGGAAACACATTTTCCAACAATTTCACACAATTCTGATGATTTTCATGACAGGGAAGGAGTAGTAAACAAACGTCTAACAAGAAAGTTATATAGCGAAATCGCCAGCAAAGGCGATGAAATAGCTGTCAGGAGACAAATAACTCCAAAATCTGTTGAAAAACGGGAAAAGAAACTATCTACCAAACCTGTATTTGAAACCGACGAATACCAAAAAGGTATTGTAAAAGAATTTGAAAAAGTCATGACTGATCTCATGAAAGTCACCCAAACAATCTCCCTCCAAATTAATAACAAGGAGGTTTTGGAAAGTTTCTTCCAAGTCAAATCCAAATATGACAGACTGATGATAAAATTGGACGAGGAAAAAATTAATGCCTTGTCACATTCTAAAAAACCTTAATGTTAATTTTACAACTAAACTGCCAATCATTTAAAGCAAATTTAGATGCCATTGAATTTTATTTATCTAAATATAACTTTGATATAGCTTGCCTTAATGAAATTTTTTTAACTAGAGTAAGCACTCATAGAAAACTTATAGGATTCAATTTAATCAAGAAATATAGAGAAGATGGTTATGGGGGTGTCGCAATAGCCCTCGAAAATACCATAAAATTCAAAAAAAATAAATTTTGTTACCAACTTTGACATTTTAGTTATACAAACAACAAATCTTAAACCAAACCTAACTGTATGCACTGCATACCTTCCACCCAGTGTAAATACCTCCGAATTCAGCATTGAAATTCAAAGAACTCTAAATTTTCTTGACTCGCTCCCAAATACGGTATTCATCGGAGATTTTAATGCCAGGCATAGCAACTGGGGTGACACATTAAGCTCCAGCAAAGGAAATCATCTTTTCAATTTGATTCAGGAATCTACCTTCCAAATACTTAATAATGGAGACTACACGTTCCAAAAAGATAACAGATCACCAGGTGGATCTGTACTCGATCTCGCTTTTTCCAATTTCAATGCCCCTTTTAAATGGTCAGTGGATAAAATCAGAATTGGGGGTAGCCACCACTATCCTATAACTATTGACATAAACAACATCAAAACAAACACTTCCACCTTTTTGTCAAAAAAAAAAGTTATTAAAAAACTTAAGTAACCTTGAATGCGAATCAAATTTAGAGATGTTTGAAAACAAATTCCAGGAAGAAATTAAGAATGCTACTGTCACAAAAAGTGATTCCAAAGTACTAAAAACTGGTGGGATGACAATACTGAAAAAATTTATAGGTTCCTCATTGTTGCTTTTAAAAAAGCCAAACGATATCCAAATCCTGAAAACTATCATGCTCTAACAGAAGCGAGGAAACGTTGGAAAAAAGAAATAAAGCGAGCCAAAAAAGTCAATTTTGATAATAAAATTAAAGAACTCAACTCCGGTATTGATAAAAATGGGTGGAAGTTCGTTAAAGCCATCAGGGGGGATTATAGTTCCAATAGTAAAAATGCATGGAACAGTGAAAATAATTTAAATTTCCTGACCATGTTACAAAATCAAGTTCATCAAATATCTACCAGACTAGAAATGAACATTGCCATAGACACAGATCCAAACTTAATCATAACATACGAAGATCTGCAAAATGCTCTTAAGAAAAAGAAAAAGGACACCGCTACTGGAGCGGATAAAATTTCCTACAGCATGATAAAGTCACTCCCTGATGTTACTTTAAATAATTTTCGAGCAGCACTAAATGACATTTTCCTTTCCAACAAAATACCAGACAGCTGGAGAACAATAAAAATTGTTCCAGTCCCAAAAAAGGAAAAAGACCTGAATAATTTCGAAAATTTTAGACCTATCTCATTAATATCTGTCCCGCTCAAATTATTAAATACATGCATTAAAGACAGAATATATAACTTCTTAGAAAAACACAACAAGTTACCTTTATCAACTTTTGCTTATAGGAAAAATAGATCGGCAACCTCATGTGTAAATCACATTTTGCATCAACTCAAAGTCCTGAAAAGTAATAAAGCTCACTCCATTTTATGTACAGTCGATTTCAGTAACGCTTACAACTGTGTAGATATACATATTCTTAAAAACATTCTCTTTGATATGCAAATCAATGAAGCATACATAGAATGGATTTGTAATTTCTTATCATATAGGAAATTAAGGCTAGGTAATGACGAAGCTGAAGTTGTAAATGGCCTTCCTCAAGGCAGTTGTCTGTCGCCTCTTCTATTTAATTTATATACAGCCTCCTTACACAATCTCAGTGATGACAACACACATATTTACCAGTTTGCTGATGATTTGTTTATAATCTCATCAGGTAACAATTTCATTGAAGCAAATTTCAATCTTCAATCAAAATTAGACATTCTAATGGAAAAATGCAATCTACTAAATCTCAGTTTCAATCCAAACAAAACTAAAGCCATGTATATAAACCAAAGCAGTAAGAAAGAATTGAGAGTTGAAGTAAATGGCATCAATATAGCTCAAGTCCGTAACATTAAAGTCTTAGGGCGGTACATAAATTCATCCCTTAGTGCGAAGCAGGCATGCTTAACGAACGAAACGATATCATTTCGTTACGATAATCAACGTTAATAAACGAAACGAAGTCAGATCGTCAAATTAACGAAATGATTTCGTTTCGTTTTCTGCCATATCAAAACGAAATCAAATCGTTTATGTTGATTATTAATTTCAAACTATGCTGGCAAAGCTGATTGATGGCGGAGTCATTAAAGGTGAAAGCATTATCCAAGCTGATTGCAACTTTTCTCATGAATTTTGACAGTACGAACATTTCTCAGAGTATTTTTGACATTACCACCAACGAATTACACAAACAAATTACATAGAGTTTGTGTGTGTATGTGCGCTCGTTGTTGCCACCTTACGGCTTCACCATGGCTATAGCATTGCCAGCACAATTCATACATAAAGTATCACGTTTTCGTTAACGTTTTTAACGTTAACGAAAGCTTTTCGTTTCGGTTAAAAACGAGATACAATGTATCTTGATAATTTCTTTATCGATAATATTTCGAAGTGTTTCAACGGAAACGGTGGAAATTTTTTGATAAACGATTAGCTTAACGTTAAGGTGCATCCCTGGTGCGAAGGAACATTTCTCAAATGTCGTAGAAAAATCAAAATCCAATATCAACTTATTCAAATGTCTAACAAATATCAAATCAGGACTTCATCCGCAAACTGGTTTAAATTTATATAAGTCCTTAGTAAGGTCCAAAATCGAGTACTGTAGCACAACCTGTGTAAATGCTGCTCAATCTTCACACAACAAAGTTCGATCACTGCAAAACAAATTCTTACGTAGATCTTTAGGCCTCACTCCGTCTACGCCGGTACCCCTACTTTATGCTATCGCAAACGAACTTCCACCCCAAGGAAGATGTAAGTGGCTTATGGCAAAAGAAATGGTTACGATATTCACTACAAATGATCCAATAAGAACTTCCATAACTGAGTATACGCATTTAAACACAAATTACACAACAATTTACAACCAATTCAAATGGATTTTCGACAGTCTTGGTACGGTGGATTGTTCTTTCCCTTACCCCAAGATCATCATCCGAGACAAAATTTTAAACTTAAAAAAAGCCAATATGACTAATGAATATGCTGTTGCAAACTATCATGAAATAATTGACAATTACAAAAATTTAGCCTTTGACATTATATTTACAGATGCCTCTCTTGGCGAAAACAAAACTGGTTGTGGTATTTTTTATTTGAACACTAACAGCGAACACTCATTTTGTTTGCCTTTCAAATCCTCTTCTGCCTTTGGTGAAATATTAGCCATAGAGGAAGCCATTAATTTGGCCATTACAAACGAAAGTGAAAGTATAGCTATCTTCACAGATAGTCTAGCGGTTTGTCACATTTTAAAAGACCATCGAACCAACAACTATATAGCTCAAAATATCTTTCGTACTATTCAACATCACAATTTCAATCAAGTACACATAATCTGGACACCCAGTCATATGGGTATACCAGGAAATGAAAGAGCTGATACAATTGCCAAGAAAGCAACCGAACTGACATCTTCAAAGATTTTAAACTTACTATACAAGAGGGTCTTAGATTTATTCGAAATGAAATATACGACACTTGGTACAACGAATTTTTGGAATTTTCAATTGAACATCCAAACTTATATGCAGACATACATAGAACTAGGAAAAATCACTGCTGGTTCAGGAAATTAAAATTTCCGACTACGGAACTGAAGAGACTAAACAGAATCTTGGCAGGTCACACATATGACAAGTCCTATTTATTTAAAATTGGCGCCAACAGATCCGAAAGATGTGTTTGCACTTTAAGATATATATATATGTGATCTGGAGAACTCCCTCTTAATTTTAAATCTTTCCGGAGATATTCCATTTAAAACACTCAAAATTGAAAAAATTTTCGACCACCAAATGTTTTGCTGTCTCTGCTGAATTAGAAATGGCGGATTTTTTTGCACGCAAAAATTACGTATTTTGCTATCCCTATAAAAATAATAGGTGCGAGAGAGCACGATACATTGTGGGAAAGCTAAATTTGTCAACATGCTATTTCATTTGGAGAATTTTTCATTCCAAATCGTCACCCCTGTCAAAAATTCGTGTGTCTGTGTGCGTTTTTGGTCACTAGATTTTTGCAGGGTATGAATGATGGATAAACTTGTGTCCTGCCAACGTGTCAAGCTGCGAATGACAAGTCAGCAGTAATCGATGAACGTCAAATTTCGTACTTCTGTCAACGTGGCAATTTCTGCTTGGGCAATGAAAAGAGTGATGAAATTGCAATTCATGACAGTTGATATACATACTAAAGAAAAAATAGCGAGCATTTTGGCAACATCAGACACAGACAGGACAAGTGTTTTAACGTCGCTGATAACTTAATAGATTCCTTTTCAATGTCATATATGTATATTATTGTTTAAATAAAAATTTTTGTCAAATGACGCGTTATAATTTCGGAAGCAATAATTCGAAGGCGGCAAAGTAGTACTTTTACTCTGTCAAGATATTTTTGCAAAAAAAAAGTTTAAGATTTTCATTTGGTTGATGTAATTGTGGTGATATTGTTGTACTCAGAAAAGAATTAACTAAAAAGGCGTTTTGCACTAATACAATTTTCACCAGTTTCGCAGCCGTTTGAGGGTAATTATTCAGTTTTTTGTGAATATCTATTAATAAAAGAACAATTTCTTATTTCCGACTTCTAATTATTGAATTACATTACAGAATTCTTGATTCCATTCTGCTGGCATTTCCTTTTGTGTCTTCTATTCCCCTTTACATTTCCGAATTACTCTTAAAAGAAAGCGTTAAATAAAACACGGAAAGCAACAAGAATTAGCAACAAAAATTTTAAGAACTGCTTGGAACGGGCGCTGCTGAAATACTTCCCCCCTTTATCACCCTCTTAGTCTATGTCATGATCAACTTGAGTTCAATGATTTTCTAATCTAAAAGGGACTTACACTTTGCAGGTCCATGTGCAATGGTTCAACATTCTAGGTCACTTCTTTCCTATGGAAAACTGTACTAAACTCCCTTTATTTATGCTGACTTTGCGAAGACAAAAATTAATTTGATTTAACCTGATTATCATTGAATGTCCTGCACACGTATTAGTATCGATGTCAGAGATATCCCTTTTCGGTTTCGGCTCTATTAAATTAAACGGCTTTAACGGTTAGGGCCACCTAACATTTAAGGTTTGCGTCATTTTGGCCGTCACATCTGTCTTAATGCAAACAACTTTTGTATATGTAGTAACTTTTTTATTTATGTAGATTATAAATTTTTTAATTTCAATAATTCAAGTTTTCAGTATGTTTTGTTTGTATTATAAATAACCGCATTTTGTTTAATTGTAAAATGATTAATGTATTTATTTTAAATTTTGTATTCCTAAACCTTATTAAAAAAATACCATCAGCTGATTTCCGGCGATCACCTGTTCTTGGTTACGAAATGGTCAAGTTTCTTGCTGCGTTTCGATCAAGCGTGATCCAGTTACGAATGGAAATTTAACATACAAATGCAGCAACAAATTGATCCATATGTGAGCGTGGACGATTTCGACGATTTTACCGCATCGTCGACGATCTCAGTTTATGTGCTCAAGTAATGGCTTAAGGGCACATTACTGATGCTTAGCATAGACTTGACTTGACTTGGCGTACACTTGGCAACTTAGTCACGATTATACTCCACTTAGCGCATACAATCTGGCATTATAATCAGCTTTGAAATTTATTTTTAAATAAATGTCAATTTGTATGACAAAATGTCAAAATGAAATGGAAACAAACAAATGGCATTTCAAAATGTAAACGTCACTCAGAACTTACATAGAAAATGAAAATTCAACAGACATCTAAGTCAAGTTAAGTGTTGCCAAGATTTGAGTAATCAGTAACATTTTTTTTTATATTTTATACTACGAATATTCTTATGTTATTTAGCATTTGCGTGAATAAAGAAACTAATATTTCTCTATACTATAGTATGTATACATAAAACCAGTGCGCTGTTGCATTTTATCAGACTTGCCAAAGTATAATTGTATTATCAGTTATTTGTATGCAATATTTTACTTTTGGCAACTCTGTTCGATCGTCATCGTGTTGTGATCACGGTCGTTAAAAAACGAGCAATGATCGGGTGATGGTGGTCCGCAAACGCATTGCAAAGGAGTATTGTTAGAGTACTCCAACATGAAGAAAATGGAACACGTAATGCAACAATTTTTGCAAGGTATACATAAAACCAGTGCGCATTTTATCAGAGTTGCCATAGTAGAATTTTATTATCAGTTATTTGTATGCAATATTTTACTTTTGGCAACTCTGTTCGATCGTCATCGAGTCGTGATCACGGAAACAATATTTGGTTGGGTGATACTTGGCAAAATAGAGTCGAGTCAATCATTTCATATTTTTGTGGGTACTGCATCACTTGATGCAACTAATCAGTTACAAAGGTTTTGGGAAGTCGAAGAAATACAGCCGCTGACACAGGTTCTGACAGTTGAGGAACAACAAGCAGAAGATCATTACATAAAGTATGTTACACGCGCAAAAGATGGTAGATATGTAGTTCGGCTGCCTCTCAGGGAAGAAAAATTAGAATTTGGCGATTCGAGGTTAGCAGCATGGAATCGATTATGCTTAATGGAAAGGAGATTTAATAAAGATGAAATATTAGCACATAGCTACAAACAATTTATGCAAGAGTAAAAATTGATGAATCATATGGAAGAAGTGGTAGATGAAAAGGCACAGGTCGAGTATTATCTCCCACATCACGCCGTGTTGAAACCAGAAAGTACAACTACAAATGGGAAGGCACTGAATGATAAACTACTCATAGGACCCACGGTTCAAAAAGATTTATTTTCGTTATTGATTCAATTTCACAAGTTTAAGGTAGGGTTCACAGGTGATATAGAAAAAATGTACAGACAGATTTTGGTCAACAAGAACGACAGAAGCTATCAAGGAGTTTTATGGAGGGAAACCAGTGAAGATGAAGTAAAGGCATATGAGCTAAAAACAGTTATGTACGGCACTGCATGTGCACCCTTTTTAGCAACAAGGACACTCAAGCAAATAGGAATTGAAAATTCGGCCTTATTTCCCAGAGCAAGTAAAGCAATTCTAGATGGGTTTTATGTAGATGATTTCATGTGGTGCTTCGAAGATGTAGAGTCGGCTGTGCAGTTAAAAATCGAGTTATGTGATCTACTTACTCAAGCAGGATTCCATTTACGCAAGTGATGTTCGAACTCATCAGAATTTATGTCCACGATCGATGCAAATGATACAGAAATGTCAGCGGAAACGATTATCGATGATACGCAGACAGTCAAAACTTTAGGATTGTTATGAAACACAACGTGTGATTCCTTCAAATATAAGGTAACTCTAAACGAAATACAACAGCAAATTACCAAACGAACAGTTTTATCAGATATTTCGAAAGTATTTGATCCATTAGGATGGTTAGCACCAGTGGTCATTTCTTTGAAACTTTTAATGCAGCAGTTATGGTTGAGGGGCATTGATTGGGATGAGCAGTTGCCTAATGATGTGGTCACACGATGGTACGAGTTGAGGAGTGGCATCAATGACATTTTGAAAATGAGAATTCCAAGATGGATTAGATTTACAAACGGTGAGTTGTTAGAACTTCATTGCTTTGCAGATGCATCAGAGGTAGCGTATGCTGCCGCAGTTTATATTAAAGTTCGCCATTTAGATGGGTTAGTGTCAACAAATCTTATTGCCTCCAAAAGCCGGATAGCACCTATTAAACAAATAACATTACCAAACTTGAGTTGTGCGCTGCACAGCTCATGACCAAATTGGTTGTAAAAGTAAAGGAAGCACTTGACGTTGATCAGGTTCCCATATTCGGGTATTCTGATTCAACTATTGTCTTAGCTTGGCTAAGCGATTATCCACGTCGATGGAAAACATTCATTGCTAACCGAACTTCATACATTTTGAATATATTACCACGAGAAAGCTGGCGTCATATTTCTTCACATAATAATCCTGCAGATTTAGCAACAAGAGGTATTACCGCTTGTAACTTAATAAATAACGAGCTTTGGTGGCACGGGCCTAACATACTGAGAACACGTCATCAGTGGGAATAAGTGGCACCAGAGCCGCCAGAGGAAACGCATCTAGAAGAAAGGCAACATATGGTCATATGCCATGCCGTTGAAAATTCAACAGATGATTTATTTGAACGTTTTTCAAGTTTTGGAAAGTTATTGTCAGTGACAGCATACATGTTGAGATTCATAACAAACTGTAGAACAAATAAAGTAGCCAGAACAACAGGCTTTTTAAGTGTGCACGAGCTGGATAATGCGCATGATGTCTTAGTTAGGCAGGCTCAGAAGGATTCGTTCCATTCAGAAATTCAGATGTTATTAGCTGGAAAATCTCTGCCTGTAAAACACAGTCTATCTGCATTAACACCATTTATCGATCAAAAGCAATTGTTGCGAGTAGGTGGAAGGGTTGAGAACGCAGTTATAAAGTTTGACCAAAAACACCCGATAATTCTTAACAAGGATAGTTCGTTGACACACTTATTAGTGAGATATCATCATAAGAAATATTTACATGCAGGTAATCGACAATTGCAATATGTACTCGGATTAAGGTACTGGATTCCAAGAGTGGTCCGAATAATCAAGCAATGTATATACAAGTGTACCACATGTATGCGCTTCAGAAATAAACCATTGTCTCAGCAGATGAGTAGCTTACCTCGATATCGGGTGGAACCAGCATTAGCTTTCGTGAATACAGGCATAGATTTTGCAGGACCTATACACGTAAAGTCGTGGAAGGGTAGGGGAAGCAAAACTTACAAATGTTGGATAGCAATATTTGTTTGTTTAGTGACAAAGGCAGTACATTTAGAGTTGGTATCAGAACTATCAACTGCATCATTTCTGGCAACCCTTCTTAGATTTGTGGCTAGACGAGGAAAACCGTCGAACATATACTCAGATAACGGTACCAATTTTGTAGGCTGTAATCAAAAATTGAAGGAATTGTGGCATTTTTTACATGAAAGGCATAACCAGGAGAAAATTGTTAAAGGTATGGCAGAACAAGAAATTCAATGGCATTTCATTCCCCCAACTGGTCATCACTTTAGAGGAATGTGGGAGGCAGGGGTCAAACGTACAAAATACCATTTGAAGAGAGTTCTCGAAGATGCTAATACAACATTCGAAGAGACATGCACGGTCTTATGCCAAATAGAGTGTTGTTTGAATTCACGGCCACTCTGCACAAAATTCGAAGATGATCCAGATCCCCTTACACCAGGGCATTTTTTAATTCTTAGATCAATGGCGACTATCCCAGAAACTAATTACACTCAATCCAAGGTAAATAGTTTAAACCGTTGGCAGTATTTACAAAAATTAGTTCAACAATTTTGGAAAAAATGGTCGTTAGAATACATAAGTCGATTACAACAACGCCCAAAATGGAGCCAAAAACTCAAAAATATCCAATGTGGTGACATTGTACTCCTCAAAGATGATACATTGCCACCAAGCAAATGGAGTATAGGCAAAGTTGTAGAAACATATCCAGGCAAAGATGAACTTGTAAGAGTTGTTTCAGTCAAAACATCAAGGGGAACATTTAAATGTCCCATCGTTAAGTTATGCCCGTTATTTATGGACTATTGAAAGTGGATACTTTCAAGAGGGGCGGTATGTTTGCGTCCGTTGTCTATCGATATACGAAGTATTCACAAAATTTGATGGTCTGTAATTGTTCTATTTAATTCACTAGTTTGTATCCATTTTTATACCTAAGCTTTAGATATACTACATAAAATTATAATCCTGTAATGTACATTATCAATACAACCCTGTAAAATGCAACTATGTAAACAAGGAGAAAGAAACTAATAAAATTTGGCTTGTCTAGACAGTCTTCAACCGACAATTGAATCGTGCAGTTCACATTTTTATTATACAGTCCACAAACTTTAATAGTTCACTATTGCATATGAACACTTGCTAACATATTTTGCGTCGTATTCGATTGTTATATTGCAGTTTTTAATTGCGAAAAATGTTAGAAAATTTACTAACCAGTGGGAAAAATAATTTCACTTGCAAAGTGTGCCAACAGCCTTAGCTAAAGCAAATGTCAAATTCTTCTTATGATTTGCCTGGAAAAAAAATTGGGAGATGGCTACTTTTCAATATCAGATGGCGCCAGTGTCGCTCATTCTACCGTTCTCCATAATAATACTATGTACAAACTCACACCAAATTGGCAATTTATACCATTTGGGCAATTTATGACGCAATTTATCATATAATAAATTATTATAATAAATTGCTAATTTGAAAAAAATTGTTTCAAACTGGAAATGCAACCTTGTACAGTGTCTTTATTAAGTAGATTTAAACGTCAGTTACGCATGGCTCAACTATATGGTTGGCTCTTCTCATCAGCTGATTTGATTATTTTCATTTCAGGAAATTATATAACATCACTGGAAGAGTTTATGAATGGATAGAGGATAATCTAAGTAACAGATATCAAACTATAGGATTTAATATGAAAAATTTTCACAGGAGATAGAAGTAAAACATGGTTTTCCACAAGGAAGTAAATTAGGTCCGTTGTTGTTCATAATGTATATTAATGATTTGCCAGGTGTATTACATCATTGCAAAATACATATGTTTGCGGATGATACACTGATTTATTTAAAGGAAAAGGATGTGCAAGTTGGGCTTGGAAAGATTAATGAATATTTACTTACTGTAAACGAATGGTTGTGTATGAACCAATTGTGTGTTAATGTACAAAAAGCAAAATGTATGGTAGTAGGAAAGACTAGATTTAGGGAGGAAGCTGAAATGAGATCAGTTTTATTTTCAGGGTCACAGCTGGAATGGGTCCAAAGATACAAGTATCTAGGGGTAATTATAGATAATAGTTTGAGTTTCAAAGAACACGTTGAATATATAAATGGCAAAATAGCAAAGAAAGTCAACTTGATGCGTAGATTGAGAAAAAATATTTCGAAAGCAGGAAAAACTACATTATTTAAAATGATTTTGGTGACTCATATAAAGTATTGTTCTTCAATACCATTGATGGCAAGTAAACAAGCAATATCCAAGTTGCAAAAAAATTTTAATAAAGGGATGACAGTACTGAACAAAAGTCATACTGAACGTGTTCAAAGTATGTCAAGAGATTTAGGATATTTATCTATAGAAAATGAAGTGAAAAGAGGTGTACTAACTTTGATCTTTGGAGTTTTAAATGGCCTAATACCTGAATATTTAGAATATTTAATTAGAAGAAATTCTGATGTACATCAGTACCAAACTAGACAGGCAAATCAGTTTCACTTGGAGCCTGTACGTACAACTAAGGGCTTAAAATCAGTAGCAATGTATAATGCTGTCCCAGATGAAATAAAAAATGTAAGAGCAGTTGGATTGTTTAGGGAAAGGATAGGTCTCTGGTTAGATGCTAATGCAATGGCGGATGATTAATGTGATATAAAATAATATTTAATAAATCTATTTGTTTTAGTTATAATTAACTTTACATTTTATATACAGCTGGCTGTTAAACTTAATAAGATATAATAATTGTATAGAAATTAATTGAATTAGCAGTAGGCATATATGTAATACTCCTATATTGCTAACAGAAAATACTCTCAATGGGTTTTTAATTCGAATTCTTAATATTGTAGCAACATAAATGTGACAAGAAAAAGTTAAAATTTAGGTACATTCGATTATTGAATACAAAAACAAAAACGGTTAAACAGCAATATATCAGCACTATGATGTTTGGGAATGTACCTAGCCTTTTGTAGCAATATAGGAGTATTACATTTATGGCCGTAGGCTACTTTTTAATAAATAAATAAATAAAATCTACTCATAATGCATACGCTTGTGTTAAAGTCATCTATATGAAAAAGTGCTCATGTGTCGGAGCTATAACAGCTGCTGGGATTACTACACAAATCACACACAGAATATTTTGCATTCACGAGTTCAAAATTGATGTATATTGCTTCTTTCTGCGCACCGACGTCACACTTGACTGCTTCACCGACTGAAAGAAAGAGAGAAAAAAACAAGAGCTTAAGGAAAATGACGTGAAATTGCCCATAAAAAACAGCTGAACTAATGCTTACATGCGCAATGCGCCACCTTCTATAATTTCATCATGGGGTAACTACAATTATGAAACACACCTAAGTTTTGACATCCAGCTGATTTAATTTATACATGTTTCATTACTCGTCCGTTGATACACTTTTAGCCCGTAAACCGCATAGTGTACAAGTACAAGTGTGTTGACTTCTTTCTGACAGGCACTCGCTTAAGTAGGCATAACGGGAAAATCTGGGTTGCCATTGTTGTTTCGGTTGAAAAAGGTCAATTAGGGTTCTGTGCAGAGACGTAAAAGATTGAAGCAGGGTTTATGTAGTCACAAAAGTGTTGCTCCTGTTCCACAGCATTTTAATTTTATATCATGGCGAAAAGTGTTCAGTTCAGAGTTATTGATATTCATTAAAAGTTTAATTTGTTAGGGAGGGTTACTCCTTTAATTGTAAAAAGCAGAGAAAACGTAGAGTTTTTCAAATTATTGTGAAAAACTTTTTAAATTGAATTTCTGTACCCAAGTTCACTATGAAAACTTAAAAATGTACACTTATTGAAAACTCATTTGCACACACAATTTACACTTTGAATTTAATTGTGTTTTATGCACAAAATTTTGAAACTAAAAACAAAATTTTCATTTGTCAGAAAAAATAAAGAAAAAACTGCCTAATGTCAAAAAACCCTATCGAAATACAAACTGGCTTGTTTGTTTTTAATGAACTACGTTGAATTTTCTTGTATTTCATTAGTTTTTTCAAATATAGTTCACATACTTTCACCAGTATTGAAACCTTATTGGCTCCCTCGACAAAAAATATAAGAGAAAATACAAGAAAAATACATAGAAAATAAAGTAACGTCATATAGGAGTTTGATTTGTTTGCAATTACAGCACCATTATATTTGCAGGAGGCTTTCACAGCTACAAAAAATTAAGGCGGATTTAAACAGACGCTTTGGTTGCGTTGCATTCATTAATTCATCTGTCGGGCGAAGTATCGAAAAATTTACATAAATGCTTTGGTTGCGTGCCTACGCGAAACTATATTTCAAAAAACTAACGAAATACAAGAAAAATACAACCTTTCATTAAAAACAAACGAGCCAGTTTGTTTTTCGATAAGATTTTTTGACATTCGCGGTTTTTTCTTTATTTTTTTCAGACCAATGAAAGTTTTTTTTTTAGTTTGAAAATTTGGTGCATAAAAACACAATTAGAATCAAGTTTCTTGTGAAAAAAGTGAACCATTAGAGAAAGAAATAATTTGCGCGTGTTATTTGCATTGTTTTATTGTTAAAAATGTTAATGTAAAAATAAAATGTAAAACATAAACAAAAACATGACAAACTCGCTAATTATGGGGGAATAGTGGCCTTGCTTTTTCATGATAGAAATTTTTTTTGTGTTTTGAAGTTCCGATAAAGTTTCGTTAGTTTTTTTTAGCTTGAAATCCAAGCAAAAATAAAGTAGTGTCATATATGCTTTTGAAGTGACCAAAGCGTTTTATATAATTTTGCCCTTATGCATTTGTGTAAACAGCCTTAGAAGTGAAATTATTCCATGTTACACGTGTGGCGCTTTATATTTTGACTCAAATTTAAATAAATTTTGCTTTCCGTATATTTCCGCATTGTTGCAGGCTACAAATCTAGTATTCTTATTTCCGCGGAAATATATGCAACTATTACATCTGTAAATACTACAAAGTTTTATTTAACTATTAAATGCAACTCAGCTTGAAGTACTCTTACGTACCAAAAATGCAACTCTAGACCTGAGATTTGCATCAGGTGAGCGAGGCTGTTTGTAGTTTTGACGTTTATCGCTTAGTTGACACACTTGGTATAGGTACACTGTGGTAAACCGCCCTACAAGAAACGCTGATAGTTTTACTAATACACTCACACTTGTAATTGACAATGCTGATCCTGCGATGACGTAAACATTGATACTCAAATTTATGTATATTCCTTTGTTCGCTCACGCATGTCCGCATGTACCCAACGACAGCCTATAATTATGAAAAAGAACTCAAACTGGGAAAGCTTCGGACACCTGGTACAGAACAAAAGAACATACAGCAGATACCATTATGCATGTGAGACAGATACATAATTCTCAACGGAATTTTATGTATGCGAGAACAGTTTATCCGATTTAATCATGTTGTCACTACTGACTGTCATATGACAATCAAATGATTATCACGGTTGTTTTGTTATTTTTTAAATTCCGCATTTTCAACCGACGAAAACCATATAAAAAATAAATTTAAAAAATGAAAAAGAGAGCATTTCAAAGCTCCATGCTAAAAGAAAAAAAATCTAAAATAATATTAAAAAATACCAAAAGCTGTCGGAATGTGTGGGGCGCACTCAAAAAATTGATACGCGAAAAATAATAGTGGTTAGTGGTGATTAATTTTTAAACGTGTTTCCGCATGAGGAAAGCGCTCTTCTGTTGTTTTGTTATATTCTGAATTGAAATTGAACATTCTGAACTCGAATTCTTATTATTTATTTTAAACAAATAAGAAACACGTATGCTTTTATCATGTACAAAATTAAAACCGTAATGAAATAAAGTAAATAAAAAGCAAAAAGCATTGTTTCATTTTTGGCGGAATATAACAATGGTCATTTATGATAGTATAACAGTCAAACCTGATATCTACAGTAAACTATCATTTATGACACTTTTTGATAGTTAGAGTGTCAGCACTGATCCAGGAAAATGAATGAGAGTGAGCAGTACGGCTATATACTTAATCAGTAGGCCACGTTGGTGTATAAGAAGGAGACAAAAACTCACACGTACACAGTTGTTTACATCACATTTGCGCAAGTCCCCTTAAGTTTGTGATAGAAAGTTTGTACGAGGCGCTGATCGTTAGGTTGACATTGCTGACAATCAGATGATAGTCATATGATAGTCTGTATTCTTGTAGGACGATGCGTTTTTTAAAAATTGTACCAGTTCTCGCCAATTTGGTTAAGCCGGAGTCATTGGTGCCGTATGTCGTATCGCTGTATCCGTATCCCTAACGTCATCAGCTGTTTATCGTTACGACGGTAAACCAAAACCCAGTTGGTTGGCTACGATACGGTTACGACCTTAGCGGCACCAATAATCGATTGCATTGATTCTCATAAGGTTGGCCGAATCAGCTGTTAAAAGGTTATCGATACGGTTACCGATAAAGCACCAATGTCTCCAGCTTTATATATAATATAGTTATGGAACACAATATATTACATTAACATTTGGCATAAACACAAAATTATTGAACAAAAAAATTAACTAATCGCCATTACTAAAGTTAAAGCCCGCCGAGAGGATATCTAGAGAATACTTTCCAGTTCACCAGAAGTAAGAAAGTTTGGTAGAGAATTTAAAGCAAAAAACTGTTTCGTCGTCGAATACGCATTGCCATTACAAGGCTTTTGGATAAAATGGGTGATGAAAAGATTCCAGGCATTTATGACAGTGCAATTAAAACATTGCGATTAGAAGATATACCAATTCTAAACAATGAAAATTGTAAAATTAAAAATCGGCAGCGAGTTGAAAAAATTTTAAACGAGTTTATGGCTGGAGGCCATGAAAGATTGCAAGTTGTTTCGGATTTTGACTTTACTATTACAAAACAGCGGACCTCTAGTGGGTTACCTGTGCCAAGTAGTTTTGGTATATTCGAAGAATGTAAATCATTGCCGCCAGGTTTTGTTAAAGCAGCGCGTCAGCTTCATGATACTTATCGTCCTATTGAAGTTGACCCGCACATATCACGGGAAGAGAAAACACATGCTATGATTGAATGGTGGACAAAATCGAGTCGGACCTTAACGTAAGTTAAATAAAAATTTTCTTGTTTACGTCTATTGCTTTAGTATAATCATAATCATTAGCAAACTTGGTAATAGTCTAGTTGAGGGGTCGACTGCTAATACGCTACCAAAAATATCGAGTGAGGTGTCAAAAGACGCGTATTAATATCGAGAACAATAATTTTGGTAGCGTATTAGCAGTCGACACCTCAACTTGACTATTACCGCAAAGCTTAACCTGGATCATATGTACATATGTACATTTATGTGTACGTAAGCAAGTATGGTATTTGCTGGCGCTCGACGTTTGCAATTTCAATTCAAACATATTGGAATCCCAAAGATGCTTCTCATGACCTTATGTTTTGTTGCATGTGCAAATAAAAGCAATAACTAATTTCACACAAGTCATGACTTCGGAGAAAAATATCCACTAGTTTAGTATATATACCCCTAACATTCAGATAATAGACATTGAGGTCATTACGAAAGGTAGATTTGTCTGATACCGTTCTCTAATGTTGTATTCTACGAGTTTTTAAATGACCTTGCAGGCATTGGTCCTTATTAACTTAACAGAATTTATAATAAATTTGGTAAATAACTTGATTTAATTTTTTCAGACGACACATCGAATTGTTCTCTAACTCGATGTGATCCAGTGGTGGTGCCTGAGGATGTTTATTTATTTTATTTTATTTATTTATTTATTTACAGTCTTGTAGACCTAAATTAGGTACATGTATGTATGAGATCATTATCTAAATGGTAGTGCTTTGCAATAGTTATATAATAATTTCTTAAATTTATTGATATTTGGACATTGTTTTATTTCAAATGGTAGATCATTGTACTCTCTCAATCCCTCGTAGTATATATTGTTCTTGTCGAATTCTGATCGAACAGCTGGCAGCTTATCATCCAGCACTTTCAATATGCCTGGATTGCCTCAGATTACCGGTGTGGAATACTACTGATCTGAATGCGTATTCTCGCCGGTTTCTGTTTAGGAAGGCCAATTGGTCTTTACTAATGTTGTAACCCAGGGGGTAGGGGATCAGAATATACCCGCGGTAGGTATGCCTGTCGTAAGAAACGACTAAAATACCAGATTCAAGGGGCTGTCTAGCGCAACCTTTCAGGTTGCCAGCGCAATATATAGCTTCTCCAAACCCAATTGTCACCCTCACCTATCCGCGGCGAATCCTGTTTCACTACCAGACGAGGCTCTGGCGACCCCAAGCTCCTCATGGAACTTGGGGGTAGGGAGGGAGAGAATGGCCTGAAGGTTTAATGTGGCCACATAAATCGTTCCCGAGATGGTCGGGCTAGCACCTTAATGGTGCTATGGTACCGGAGCGTACCGGATTTGTATCCGGCAAAGGACCATCACATCGATAACCCTCCCCAAAGCCTTCGGGGAGCAACCTTATCATCTTTACTAATCGATGAAGTCTCTAAAATAATGTGGCATGAGTACGGCGGAGATATTGAAGCGAGCTCCTTTCGTTATGACCTCAATGTCTATTATCAGAATGTTAGGGGTCTAAATACTAAACTAGTGGATCTTGTGGCAACCTAAACAATCGAACTACGCTGGTAACCCAGCAAAAGCGAAAGAACGAAACAAAACGAAATACAAGTGCTCTTAGCAAAAAGAAGAAAAAGTTTTCAATCAATATCATTATATCATTATATCATCTCGTCATCGAAACGCCGGCACGCGCATTTATTCACATTAAATTTATACCTTTATTAAATAATTAGCTTTCCTTACTTTTAGTAAATAACATGCAAATAAATTAAAATTGTCTTAGTGTAGTAAGCATTTACAAAGTGAATTAAAGTAAACACATAAAAGCCTTAAACTCATAGATTCATTATCCCCATAAAGTGGTGACCCCGAAATAAAAACGCGGTGATAGTGAATCTTAAAGCAAACCACGATTCAAGTGAGATTGTACGGTGTGCGAACCGGCATTTGGACCCACAGCAGAAAGGCGTAGGTATTACAACGTGACCATAACGGCATACATCATAACGGTTCTCAACGACACTTTCGACCTCTGGCAAAATGAGCGATGACGAAGCAGCAAAAGTCGCAGCGGCTGCAGGAGGCGGCAGCAACGTCGGCGCCAACGGCGGTGCTAACGACGAAAACGCCGATAGACCGCAAATAAATGCGGTATTTGGGAAGTTACCGTTTCCCAAGCTTAATTCCAAATACAACATAGAGTCATGGTTTATTAAAATCGACGCGTGGTTTGAACTCCATGGTTTTGGCGTACGTAAGGAAAAGGATAAGTACACAGCTATTATAGCACATGCGGACGACTTCATTTTAGACCAAGTTTTTGATTTAGTGCGCTGCCCACCCACAACAGCCCCTTATGCTACGCTTAAAAAAGCCATAATTGAGAAATTCAGCGATTCTGCTATGGCGCGACTCGATAAGTTAACCGGCATACAACTTGGCGACAGTAAACCAAGCCATTTGCTGAGCCAAATGCAACGAACGAATGCCACTAAAGACGAGTCAGTTATCCAGCAATACTGGCTCAAACAGCTACCTGAATCAGCACGCGCCGTTATCGCCGGCATGCTACAGGCACAACCCAGCACGCCATTGCATCAACTCGCAATCATCGCAGACTCAGTACTAGATGCACTAAGCCGAGACTCGAACGCATCACCACCAGCTAGGGGATGCGCCATCAACGCTGTCGAAACATCATCCAATCGTGTGTCCGAGCTAGAAAGACGAGCGGAAAAGCAAGAAGCCATACTTGACAGCATCAACAGCAAGCTAAATCAGTTAACACTCAACAGTCGCAGTCGACCACGTGAACGTTCACGAAGCACAGCTAAACGCACTAATACACCGTACGGCACGGCAAAAGTGGAACAATCTCCGACTTGTTGGTATCATCGCCTATACGGAACGCAAGCTCGTAAGTGTCGCAGTCCTTGCGATTTTTCATCGAAAGCTACAAAGGCAACAAAAAACTGAACACGGCCGCAACGGGCATTTTCGACGGTTGCGGCAAAATAAAATCATCAAACAATCGGTCCCAATGCGAATTAGAGGTAAAGTTTTCAGAATTCATTAAATCTAAACGTTTTTTTATACCCGATAGGAAATCGAAGCAGCTGTTCCTAATCGACACCGGAGCAGAGGTTTCTGTGATTCCCCCAACCCGGGCATGCCGTTTGTCAAATTTTAAAGGCAGCCCACTCTTCGCAGCTAATGGCACACCCATAAAAACATATGGTGTAACACAACGAACACTCGACTTAGGTCTCACACGAACATTTACGTGGGACTTCGTCATCGCAGAAACGAGGTACGCTATTATCGGCGTCGATTTCCTTCGTCATTTCAACCTCATAGTAGACATCGCGAACAAACGAACCCACCGCGCGTATGTAGCCTCGAACAGCCAACAATCAACGAGTGCCAAATTCCCAACGAAATCGCACATCTGCTCGGTGAGTTTGGTGAAATCACCGACATGAACGCACCAGCTCCTTCCAAAACTCAAACGGGTGTAACTCACTGCATCGAAACAAAGGGTCCACCTGTTTTTGCCCGACCTAGACGACTCGCCCCAGACAAACTCAAAGCGGCAAAAGACGAGTTTGAATACTTAACCGGACTCGGAATTTGTCGCCCGTCTAAAAGTTCGTACGCTTCCCCACTACACATGGTAAAGAAGGCAAGTGGCGAGTGGCGACCATGTGGCGACTATCGCGCTCTCAACGCCCAAACAGTACCGGATCGTTATCCATTGCCACATATACAAGACTTCACACACTTCCTATACCAAAAACGGGTTTTCAGCAAAATTGACCTAAACCGCGCTTATCACCAAATTCCAATCGAGCCCAGCGACATCCCGAAAACGGCAATAACCACGCCATTCGGGCTATTTAAGTTTACGCACATGACATTTGGTCTGTGCAATGCTGCACAAACATTCCAACGGTTCATGCATGCTGTTTTTCGAGGACTGGAATTTGTTTTTGTTTACATCGATGACGTGTGCATCGCTTCAGAAAGCGTCGACGAACATAAAATCCAATTGCGACAAGTTTTTGAACGTTTACGGCAATTTCACTTGACTATTAACCTCAAAAAATGCAAATTCATGCAAAATCAGATAGATTTTCTCGGGCACGTTGTCACAGCGGAAGGCATTAAACCATTGCCTGTAAAAGTTGCCAAAGAACTACGGCGATTCTTGGCGATGATCAACTTTTACCGCCGTTTCGTTCCCAATACAGTACGTCATCAAATACCTTTAATCACTTTAATTCCGGGGAACCGAAAAAACGATAACACTCCTATTAAATTCAATGACGAAACCACGATCCATTTTAATGAGTGCAAGAAGCAATTGGCAAACGCAACCCTCCTCGTTCACCCAGCGACAAACGCTAAAATATCGCTGTGCACAGACGCCAGCGATACTGCTATTGGTGCTGCACTCCACCAAATCGTTAACAATAATCTCCAGCCACTGGCATTTTATAGCAAAAAGTTGACCGATACCCAACGGAAGTGTAGCACCTACGACAGGGAGTTGCTCGCAATATATATAGGGCCATAAAGCACTTTCGTTGTTTTTTAGAGGGGAGACCTTTCGAGATACGAACCGATCATAAACCACTCGTTTACGCATTTAAGCAAAAGCCGGAAAAGGCGTCACCACGGCAGCTGCGACAACTAGATTTTATAGGGCAATTTACCACGACCATCGTTCACGTTTCTGGCATTGAAAATACAACCGCCGACGCACTGTCGCGTATAGAAGCAATCGAGCCAATAACAATCGACTTTAATCATATCGCCGAACAACAAAAGAAATGTCCGGAATTAAAAACGCTAATAGAAGGTAATACTTCCCTCCAATTGAAATGGATACGCTTACCAGGCACGAAATATAAAATCTGCTGCGATGTCTCCACGGCAGAGGTACGTCCATTCATACCAAAATCATTCCGTAGGAATATCGTCGACAAGATGCATGGTATATCGCACGGTGGTGTTCGAGCAACCACCAAGCTCATCAAGGCACGCTTCGTCTGGCCGAACATGGGAAAGGAAATAGCGAACATAGTTCAACGATGCCTCAGCTGCCAACGATCTAAGGTTAGCAAACACGTCCGATCTCCGTTACAGCCAATACCGTTACCATCAACCAGGTTTGAGCACATTAATGTGGACACAATAGGTCCATTACCGCCATCTAACGATTACCAGTACTGCCTCACGATCATTTACAGGTACACTCGCTGGCCTGAGGCAATACCGATTCACGACATATGCGCAGAAACAGTAGCCAAAAAACTAGTCAACATTTGGTTCTCACGATTTGGTATACCAACCCGCATCACTACCGACCAAGGAAGGCAGTTTGAGTCCCAACTCTTCAAGGAGCTGTCACGCATGCTAGGCATAACACATCTGCGTACAACAGCATATCATCCACAGGCGAACGGAATCATCGAACGAAATGATTGGGTTGATCATCTGCCTATATTGCTACTAGGCCTTCGCTCCGCATTTAAACCTGACATCAGAACCACAGCTGCGCAACTCGTTTATGGCACTAATCTACGGTTACCAGGTCAGTTTTTCAATGACAGCGACAACCACATACCGCAATCAGATTTCGCTAGACAACTCACAGATATAATGCAGAAGGTACGCCCAAGTCAAACGGCAATCACGACGCTACGAAAGCTTTTGTATTCAGCAAATTAGCCGACGCAACTCATGTATTCGTGCGCAACGACAAAACCAGACCAACATTTCAACCGCCGTACGATGGCCCGTATCTCGTAGTTTCTAAACACCCAAAGTATTTTAAGGTCGATATAAATCACAATCGATAGATAGATTAAAACCCGCATTTATGGAAGTACAACAACAACATACGCAATCGCCGACAGTCATAACACCACAAAGCTCAACCCAAGGAGCTGCAGCAACACCATCACCAGATAAACCAGACATCCCATCTCAAACGACTCCAATCGCTCAGAATTCCACCCAAGCGACCAGCTCATCGACGATCACCACAAATGAAACGCCTACTAATAGCCGCGGTCGCAAAATAAGACTTCCCGTCCGTTTCAGGACGTAAAGTCTGGGGGGACCTCTGTGGCAACCTAAACAATCGAACTACGCTGGTAACCCAGCAAAAGCGAAAGAACGAAACAAAACGAAATACAAGTGCTCTTGGCAAAAAGAAGAAAAAGTTTGCAATCAATATCATTATATCATTATATCATCTCGTCATCGAAACGCCGGCACGCGCATTTATTCACATTAAATTTATACCTTTATTAAATAATTAGCTTTCCTTACTTTTAGTAAATAACATGCAAATAAATTAAAATTGTCTTAGTGTAGTAAGCATTTACAAAGTGAATTAAAGTAAACACATAAAAGCCTTAAACACGTAGATTCATTATCCCCATAGATCTTTTTCTCCGAAGTCATGACTTGTGTTATGACGTTTTGGTTTTTACTGAGACATGGTTGAAACATGGTTGTTTAACTCTGAGATATTAGCAGACTCATATGAGATCTTTAGAAAAGACCGACAAAACATAGTTGGTGGAGGCATGTTAATCGCCGTACATACCAGGTTCTCTGGTGAGGAAGTGTATTTCGATGATTCTGCTGATGTTGAAATCCACTACGTGGCGGGTTAAACTCTTATCTACTTATAAATATTTTGTAGCGTCTTATATTCCGCCCCAGTCAGTTATTTATATATACTTAAAACACTCTTCCCTATTAAAAGTTATATTTACTATGTCTAGGTCTGTTGATTCTGTGTTAGTGGCAGGCGACTTCAATCTGCCCTTTGTGTCGTGGAATTTTATTGACGGAATGCTAGTTCCCACTGCTTCTAATGTTGTATTCTACGAGTTTTTAAATGGCCTTGCAGACATTGGTCTTTATTAACTTAACAGAATTTATAATAAATTTGGTAAATAACTTGATTTAATTTTTTCAGACGACACATCGTATTGTTCTCTAACTCGATGTGATCCAGTGGTGTTGCCTGAGGATGTTTATCATCCAGCACTTTCAATATGCCTGGATCGCCTCAGATTACCGGTGCGGAATACTACTGATCCGAATGCGTATTCTCGCCGGTTTCTATTTAGGAAGGCCAATTGGTCTTTACTAATGTTGTAACCCAGCGGGTTAAGGGATCAGAATATACCCGTGGTAGGTATGCCTGTCGTAAGAGGCGACTAAAATACTAGATTTAAGTAGCTGTGTAGCGCAACTTTCAGGCCTGAAGGTTTAATGTGGCCACATAAATCGTTCCCGAGATGGTCGGGCTAGCACCTTAATGGTGCTATGGTACCGGAGCGTACCGGATTTGTATCCGGCAAAGGACCATCACATCGATAACACTCACCCAAAGCCTTCGGGGAGCAACCTTATCATCTTTACTAATCGATGAAGTCTCTAAAATAATGTGGCATGAGTGCGGTGGAGATATTGAAGCGAGCTCCATTCATTTCACCAACGTTGTAATATTTCTCAAATGTGTGCCTTTTTCCAAAACCACTTCAGCACCTCCAGCTACTGCTTGGAGCTCTAAAGAACTTAGCTATCTAAAAAACATAAAACACGCTTCTTCAAGCGTTTCAAATTATCTGGTTCTATTAGCGATTGTGCTGCATATTCCATCTTGCGCCTTAAGTACAACAGCCTACAGATAAGATGCTATAAGAATTATCTGATGGAGATTAAGCATAGGATCTCTTCCAATCCAAAATCATTTTATTCCTTCGTCAACTCCAAAAGAAAAGTTAAAAGGGTTTCCTTCTGTGATGAAGTATAACGATCAGATTTCTAGTAATGACTCCGAGATTACAAATATGTTTGCTGACTTTTTTAAATCTAATTATTCGACTATCCTTGACTCCCCTCTGGTGGATTATCAATATATGTTACCTGCGCTTAACTCAGTAGGTATCCCATATATTCATACAGATGAGTTACTAAGGCATCTGGAAAGTCTGAAAATTTCCTACTCCAGTGGACGTGGTGAAATACCATCTGTTGTGCTCAATTTCTTTGTCAACCCCTTACCTGCTTTTTTAATGCCTCTTTGAGGCAAGGGATATTCCCTAAGAAGTGTAAGGAGTCATTTACAATACCACTTAATAAAATTGGGAGTAAATCTTGTGTCACAAACTATAGAGGAATAGCCAAACTTTGTGATATTCCAAAACTATTTGAATCAGTTGTCACAAAGCAACTGGCTTTTACAGTATCTTCAGCAGTAGACCTGTCACAACATGGCTTCTGCAAGGGTAAGACTGTGTCTAACTTACTGGAATTCACAACCCTTGTATCCAATAACTTTAGGACGAACTGCGAAGTTGATGTCATATACTGATTTCAGTAAAGCGTTTGATAAAGTTTCCAATTCCTTACTCCTACTAAAACTCGATCGATTGGGTTTCCCATCACGGCTTCTCTCTTGGGTTTCTTTGTACTTGGAAGGAAGAAAGCAAACCGTTGTGTTAAACAAATGCTTGTCTGAATTCATCAAGGTATCTTCTGAATTTCCTCAGGGCAGTCACCTTGGTCCAGTGTTGTTCCTGCTCTTCATTAATGACCTCCCAAATGTTTTGAAGCACTGCATGCCGCTGATGATGTCAAAGTGGTTATGCCCATTCGCTCACCTGAAGATAGGGCACTTCTTCAATCGGATTTGAATAACCTAGGTGAGTGGTGTGATGTGAACGTCATGTCACTAAACTTACCGAAGTGCAAGTTTATGTGTTTTACGAGGAAATCTTTTAAATCCCATCAGTACTTGAAAGGTGATTATATCATTAAGAAAGTCACAAACTTTACTGATCTTGGCGTTATGATGGACCCTAAACTGGACTTCAAATCACATATCGAATCGTGTGTGAATCGGGCTAGAGGAACTTTGGCTTTCGTAAAAAGATGGTCAAGGGAATTCAATGACCCCTATGTCACCAAAACTCTTTTTTATCGTTAGTAAGACCTATATTGGAATATGCTTCCATTATCTGGAACTCGCGTTTTTGCTTTTTGCTTTAAATCATTTGCCCTGGGATCCATCAAGGAATCTACCGCCCTACTGCAGCCGTTTAACACTTTTACAGCTGCCTTCACTACAGAGCCGTAGGGAGATGCTTGGCGTTCTATTCATCATCATCATCATCATTTATTGCAAAAATAGTATTAGTACAATAAGATCTAGGATCTTTTATAGTACAACAAAAAGATAAATCGCAATGTAAAAAAGAACAAAAGTCATAACAGAGGGTTATGTAGGTTAAATAATCACATCAAACATAGAGAATTATCGTAATTTACTAGTATCTAAAATAAACAAATAATTAAATTCAATAACAAAACATTGTATACACTCATACATATTGATGGCGAAAACTCAAGAAGTATAATGGTTTCAACTAAAATGAGCATAAAGAACATTTTTAAAGTTGCTTTTATTTAGACTACTACGTACGGATACTGGAATAGAGTTCCATAGGCGAATGGCATTGACAAAGAATAGCCGTCCAGATGTTAGATAGTTATAAGTTGGTACTATTAGGTCGTTGATTTGAGCAGACCTGGGGAATATTAGCTTATCATATAGGTAACTAGGCTCCTTATACATAAGTTGACAAAGGAAAATGCTGTTCCTAGCTTTAAGATATTCGAAGATTTCGCAGCCCAGTAGACGCGCACTCCAGCTGGATATATGATCAAATCTGGCTAAGCCGAATACATAACGTGTAACATGATTAAATGCTACATCAATTTTATGAGCAGACTGGGAGCTCAGTTTACTGTACACTAGCTCAGAGTAGCAAATGATCGGCATAATCAATTGAATTGCAAGTTTTCTTCTAACATTGACCGGAGTATAAATAGCAGACATTCGTAAGTTTCTTAAGATATAGTATACTTTCTTAACCACCGAATTTACATGATCATCACAGGACAACGTCGTGTTAATAACAAAACCAAGATTAGTCACTTTTGAAACGAGTTTGAGACATTTACTGGCAACGCTCAAGGGCGGAATACTTGAGAAACTTATTCGTTTTTTAGATATAGGCAACACGTATGATTTCTCACTGTTCATGCATAAGTCATTTTTCCTAGCCCATTCAAATATGGATGTTAAGTCATTATTCAATCTTGAGCATAAATCGTTTGTCCCCTCATGATTTCCCGACAAATATAGTTGGACATCATCAGCATATGCATGCATATGAGCATGCTGGCATGCATTAAATATGTCATTAATAAAAATACTAAAAAGTAGTGGACCCAAGATAGAGCCTTGGGGTAGTGGTTTTAGACCTGAAGTTTCGGAGCCGACTTTGACAAGCTGGGATCTACCTGTCAGATAACTTCGCATGAGCCGCACTGCGGAGTCATCAAAACCAAAATAATTTTTTAATTTTGAGCACAGCAGGTCATGGTTCACAGAGTCGAAGGCTTTTGAGAAGTCAAGCAGGCATAATAAAGTCAACTGGTTTTTGTCAAAGGGTGCCCTGACGTCGTCTAAAATTTTTATGATAGCCGTGGAGCAACTGTGCTTTGATCGGAAGCCTGACTGGAATGGTGATAGCAGACTATGTTTGCAAACATGGTCTTGAATTTGTTCCGACAACAATATCTCAAAGACTTTTGAGAGTGCTGGCAAAATGCTGATAGGCCGAAAGTCACTAGGACAATCTGCAAACTTAGTTTTTGCAATAGGTATAACCGTGGCAATCTTCCACATATCAGGGAAGCAGGAGGTAGTAATACTGTGGTTGATAATATGCGTCAATGTAGGAAGAATGTACGGGGCAATTATTTTAACAAATTTGAGCGGTATATTGTCCTGACCGATTGCGTTGGACCTTATTTTATTTATGCATCTCGCCACATCAAGTTCCGAAACAGCTGTAAACTCAAATACTTGACAAACAGGAACCACATATAAGGGAGGGGTTGAGAAACTGGTATTAAGACAAGACGGGTTAGCTTGGCTCACAAAAGCTGCATTAAGATCTTCAGGATTAAGGGAACAGTCAGAACTCTCACTCACATGTACACGAAGTTTTTTCAGATTACGCCACAAAACATGATTAGGCAACGATATATTCAACATTTTACTGTAGTATCTGCATTTTTCTCTCCTAATATAGGCTGTGGTCTCATTTCGTGTAAGTTTGTATGCACGCCAATTTGCGTCGCTTCGGTTTTTCTTCCAAAGGGAATAAAGCTTATTGCGCTTGATAATCATAGCACGGACGGATCTATTAAACCAAGGGCAAGAGGAAGATCTGTTGCTATATACCCGAGATGGAACGTGAGTTGTATAGAGGTATAAAATAATTTCATTTAAAAATCTCAGCTTTTCATGCACCGAACTCAAGCTCCAACAAGTAGACCAATTTATGCTGGAGATGTCTCCAAGAAGATTATTTACGTCCAGTCGTCGATAATCTGGTGAAATGGATGGTCTAGCTACTGCACTGTGGTTATCGAGCACTACATCAAATGAACAGAAAATTAGATCATGGTCTGAGATAAAGGATAATTGATCAAACTTTAAGACTTTAGACGTATCGGACACAATGAAATAGTCAAGAAGGCTGGGGCAGCAGTTCTGTCCATACCTTGTTGGTACGCACACATTAACCACTTCAAGACCAACACTTGAAACATTGTCTAACAAACGGCAGGTATACGGGTCACTACATAAGAGATTAACATTAAAATCTCCGCAGATAATTATATCAGTGTAATCAACTGCGACCGAGGACAACATTGTAAAATATTACTTCACGTTGTACAATTTATTAGGGTTATAGACGCACGAAAAAAGGACTTTGGACATTGAACTAGACACTTCAACTAGCAAGTTCTCAGTGACGCCAACAGCTATACTTGATATGATTCTCGACTTGAGATGTTTTTTACAATACATAGCAACACCACCACCTTTCTTTACCTTTCTATCCATCCTATAGAGTACGTATCCCTTTATGCCAAAATGGTCATCAAGTATTTCAGGTTTAAACCAAGTCTCGGAAACACAAATGATATCAACACTAGATTGTTCAAATATCGCTCTGACTACATCCATCTTTTCACCATTTAAACTACGAGCATTAAAGTGCACCACGTTGAAACCTTTATGGTGCCTGCATAGGACATTAAGCAAAGCTAGGCTATTATTCGCAATGCCATTCGCATTTCTACTATCTCCAAACACTGAGTACAATCGAATTAAAAGCAACTTTAAAGTAAGTTATAGACAAAGCCGAAGTAAAAGAAAAAAAATAGATTAATGTTTGCGCCATCTTTACATAACAAAAAACAATGAATAAGCATATGAACTTAAGGTTGGCGAAATCGATCCAGATCACAGCCTCACTGGTAACTTTTGTTGGCTGTGCGGATGTATCAAGTCCATGCCTAACGTAGACGCAGCCACGGAGCGTGAATGCCGCCTGCAGCTTTCCCTGCCGCCTTAATTGGATAGCCGCATGTAGCAAAAGCCTATTTTCCTTGGTAAGGCTCTCGTATAGGTGGAAGTTTCCCTGGATACCAAGGGGTTCCAGAGAAACAGCGCTTTTCATACGCCTACGGTGCTCCCCAAACGCACGGAGAGTACGATTGCGATCCAGCGGCGAATGGAACTTGATCACAATCGCACCGTTGTTGCCTGCACGTGAGGGTCTCGTGCGGAAAATGTCCCTTATTTGCGGTGACTGAAAATCAATGGACATGCACACCACGTTAAAAATACTTTTTAGGTTTTCGCCCTCCTTATACGGGACACCAAAAGCGACAGCATCAGCAGCGACATCAGCAGTCAGTTTTTGCTGAAGTCCTTTTGCCAACTCTTTTTTGAGATTTTCTATTTCGGACTCAGACTTTTCTAATCTCTCCGTCAACAAAGAAATCTGCGTGGATGAGGCAGACAGAGTGTTGGTAAGTAACGAGATCTCCTCTTCGATACGTTTATTTATTTTTTTCTCCACTTCATCTAATCTTTGAGAGACGCCCTCTACCAAAAGCCGCAACTGGGCAGTCTGTTGATGCACCTTCGACTCGAATTCCTTCAGGGTGTTGTACACTGCTGAGAGGGTGATAGCTGCAGCCCCATCAACTTTTTGTGTTTTCGCGGCGGGGGAGCCCTTGCTCAAACGACGTTTTACTGCGGGAGGAGTAATGTTTGGCATATTACCCAAGCGAAGACACCAGATCCAATATCGAAAACAACTTAGACGCACCTGGTCACCTTAATATATGTTAGCTGGGTGGCAACCCTGAACACTGTACGAATAAAAAGTATTTGCACACCTGCTTACGTCGCTATTCACTTAAGCGAATTTATTTGGCGCTATTACAGAGTTATGTATGTATATAACGAAGTTAAAAAACTTACAAATTCTGTCGGAAAAATATCAAAACACGCTTTTTATAACATGTATCACAGTACAAGGCACTATATTTAATTCTTATGGAATTGACCCTTGTATTTAATTTAAATTTTATTTATTTACACAATTTGTTGATTGTTTTTCGGCAGACGTATTGTTTGCGGACTTAACACGAGCAGGGTTGCCAATAAATCCATGGTAAAACTATTAAGAGGGATGATAAACAGTCCTCTTCTGCTTGGCGAGGTGATGCTTAATGTCCCTTTTAGGCCCTATCGGTATTTCCAACCGCTATATTTAATTACCTGTAGATCGAATTTTCAAATGCATGAACCTCTTCGTTGTCTGTGTCAAGATTTCAATAATCACTGCAATATTATTGACACTTGTGACACACTTTACGGTATAAAAAAATATATACTCACTGCCTTGAACTCATAACTTATTCAAAATTAACATGTTAAACTAAATCTGTTACCAGCTCCAGTTACTTTAGGCGGGTGGCTTGGAATCACGTCCTTTCCAACCTCCAACGCATCGCAGCCCTACTCATTGTGTGTGTACATCAGCTGCTCGAAATCACGTCCATTCCGACAGCACTAATAATCAATAGTTACGTTGGGCGGGTAGCTTGGAATCACGTCCTTTCCAACCTCCCACGCATCGCAGCCCTACTCATTGTGTGTGTACATCAGCTGCTCGAAATCACGTCCATTCCGACAGCACTAATAATCAATAGTTACTTTGGGCGGGTGGCTTGGAATAACGTCCTTTCCAACCTCCCACGCATCGCATCCCTACTCATTGTGTGTGTACATCAGCTGCTCGAAATCAAGTCCTTTCCGACAGCACTAATAATCAATAGTTACTTTGGGCGGGTGGCTTGGAATCACGTCTTTTCCAACCTCCCACGCATCGCAGCCCTACTCATTGTGTGTGTACATCAGCTGCTCGAAATCACGTCCATTCCGACAGCACTAATAATTAATAGTTACGTTAAGCAGGTGGTTTGGAATCACTTCCTTTCCAACCTCCCACACATCGCAGCCCTACTCAATGTGTGTTAAATATACATCAGCTGCTCGAAATCACGTCCATTCCGACAGCACTAATAATCAATTCCGCTGCTCGGCATCACAGTCCATCACAGTCCATCCCGACAACTGATTTGATAATGTATATGGGGTATTCCATCCCATTTCGACCAATTTTGAACCCGACCCCTTTAGAATTGGCTGAAAGTTTTTCTTCTTTTTCTAGCTTACGAAAGACGTTTTTCAGAATTTTTTAAAATTTTTCATCCAACTCAAAAAAAGTTATGAATTTTAAAAAAACACCGTTTTTGTTTTCAAAATGCTATAACTTTTTCAAAAATTTACCGTTTGGGATCTTTTTTTTTTTAAAATTTGTTTTTAAATGTAGTTTTTTTTTGTAATTTTTCAGTTTTTCGAGATTTTTCGAATTTCGCCATTTTTTTTTTTTCATAAAAAACTTCAATCAATTCTGCAATCATCCCCACTAATCCCGGAGTGGGCCGATTTTTCTTTTTTTTATTTAATTGATTAGTGGGGATGATTGCAGAATTGATTGAAGTTTTTTATGAGAAAAAAAATGGCGAAATTCGAAAAATCTCGAAAAACTGAAAAATTACAAAAAAAAACTTAAAAATTTTTTTTTGTATTTTTTCCGAAAAGTACATTTAAAAACAAATTAAAAAAAAAAGATCCCTAACGGTCAATTTTTGAAAAAGTTATAACATTTTGAAAACAAAAACGGTGTTTTTTTTTTAAATTCATAACTTTTTTTGAGTTGGATGAAAAAATTCTGAAAAACGTCTTCGTAAGCTAGAAAAAGAAGAAACACTTTCAGCCAATTCTAAAGGGGTCGGGTTCAAAATTGGTCGAAATGGGATGGAATACCCCATATACATATTTTATAATATAATTTTGCTCACTATGTATGCTTCTGTAATTTATTCTGTAATCCGTAATTATATTTAGTCTGATTAATTGTAAAATTGGTAGACTAATAAATAAATAAATATGCTTCGGGATGATTAGCTTAAGTAAGGAGTTCGCTTCAAACAAATCGCAACACTTCCGAAGAAGCAGATTGTTTGTTTACCACGTTGCCGACTCACCAATGAAGTTTTCAAGAGCTACAATTAAGTTTTTCATTTAGATGCTTTCAACGCAATCTTATGCATGCCAGTATTTGAATCCAACTCCGGTATTGAGTCCAACACCTGTCCAGTAACCTACAAGAACTGTATGTGCCGAAAAATAAGTACCTTGATCGTTCTAATGTGGATAAACATAACATATGCTCTGAACTTGACTCCACCACTATTGTAATTTAAGCCGTTGATAGAGCTGCCAGGTTATCACTGCTGTGAGGGCTTAGCTGAACTCCAAAGCACCTTGCTGTGTACGTTTTCCACGACAGCCGGTTCTATGTAGCGGAGCGACTTGGGGTTTTGTTCCGGCCAAGGGCTGTAATTTCAGTATAACCCCATTTAATTTGTTGCGTCCCTCCCACAAACTGGCATCCTCGGAGCAGCTCTTTGCAGCTGGACTGTTCCATATCCTCCTGCTCCGCAAAGGTACTGAACCCGGTGCCATTCTCTGGTTCTCCTGTATATGTCGGAAAAGGATATACCTCAGACGGTCATACTCTTGCCAGTGTGTCAGGTGTAAAAGATGGTTGCACCGTTCGGCCTGTTCTGGGTAAGAACCCAATGTTCGTCGCGCAAGAAATTTTTAGAAAACCTTTGTGGCTCTCTGCTGTTCGCGTCCAAGGACGTCGCGCGGTTCACTCTCAAGGGAACCTCCGCCACTTTCTAGCAGCAACGCTGGCTAATAGGCCGCTGTTTCTCGCGCCAAACGCGGCCGCTCCACTCATCTACGTAGCATGGACAGTAGCAATGCCGATCACCAGCTTTTACCATTGTCCCATCCATACTTTTCCGACACATGCATTAGCGTAAGGAGTCATAGTCTGCCACATCATGTGGCCCGTGTGCAAGCTAAGAATATTTATGATCGCAGTTCAATGCAGTTCCTGCCCTGGCCGATGCCACCTTCATAGATACTCTGGGCTTAGAAATGGCGTACGACATCAGGTCACTCGACAGAGCCTATATCCTTCAAGGCGCCTACCCACCTCTGACTCCCAGAAAAACGAGTAAAATCAGTTGACAAGGAGACTCTGTGTTATCGATACGCATTTACAGTGGAAGCAGTAAGGAAGGCGGTCGGCATGATTTTGTGGTGCACAGTGGCTAGTCATTGTCGGCTGGGGCGGGTCCTTGCCAACCTTACTGTTCCTGCGCCATAAACAGAAAAAAAATCATATCATGCCTATCAAAACTAAAAGCTTTCAAATTTAAAATAAACCGACAGAAGCGCAGAGACCGACTCAAAACGCTTATAAATTCAAACTAAAACAACATCCGGCCGAACCGGATGTCACGGACAGACCGTTACAACATTCAAAATTTAAAATCCAAAATTCAAAAAAAGAAACTCAAAAAAAAATCTAACGCAAAAGAAGACAAAGCTAACCGAACCGGAAATGACCGGTTACTAACGGGTAAAATTTAAAATAAAAAAAACGCTGAAAAATTAAAAGGAAACATGAAAAGGCCGAATATATGTAGGGGGCGCCGCGGATGGTGTTGCGACGCTCGGTGCTATGCCCACCCTCAAAATCCATGGCCACCGTCGCACCTAAAATTCCGGTGGCCCCTTACCTGGTAACCCTACGTGCCTTCCAAATGAATGGTGACGCCAGCATTCCCATATTGTTAACAAATTTATTCAATATTCATTATTGCTAACATAGCTTTTCTTTTTCTTTTCTTACTGCAAGGTTTCTGAATATATTTATGCTTATAAATAATTTTATAAAAAAAATATAGCAATCGAAAATGCGTGCCTAATTGAAGAGGAACTCTATTCCTTTTTGTAAGTTTTTAGAAAAATTTATTGTGAGCCGCGTTTTGCGACGGTTCATTGAAAGTAATAATAATTGGTTTGTTTTATAATCTACTATACTATATATGTAATAAAAAAAATCTTTTTTTTTGTAGGAATTTGGTTAAATGCCCTTTTCTCTTCTTTTTTGTTTTACAAACCTATCTTAGGGCTGTACAGTTTGTATACAACTTCTGATAATTGGGGCCCCCTTACAAAATTAATAGGTTGTTGTATTAGACTTACTTTGAGTTTAATAGAACATCAATTTGGTACTACACATAGTATAATGACACTAATATGTACTATGCACTAAGAAATTTGTTAAAAACGCAACTAGGACTAAACTTGGGGTAAATCCTACCCCTCAAAAAAATATTGTTTCACAAGTTCAAGTAAAACGTAAGCTTTTAAATTCCTGGAAAAATTACCGGAGTCATTCACCAGTTCAGGTAGAACGTGAACTTTTAAATTTATTGTAAACTCGACGAAATTGTTTTACAGGTTCAGGTAAAACATGAACCTTTTAAACTTATAGTACAATTAATGAAATCGTTTTACTTGTTCAAGTGAAATGTAAACTGTTTTACATGTAACAGTCAGGGTTGGTATTGTTTCGGGTTTAGTTCAACTCTGTCAACAAAAATGTATACAAAAAAAAGTCTTTGTTTTGATAACGCAAGCTAATCCGCATTACTTGTTATCTGCGTCTCTTAATATAGATTTAATGCATTTTAACTGATAATGCAACTGAACTTGAATTACCAATAAAACTTTATTCCTTACCGAAACAATATCAACACTTTTTGCTCATTCCAAAATCATATCCGCAACGATTGCATCAATTAAAAAACGTAATAGTAAAATTCTACCGTAACGCAAAGCAAATTTTAATACCTGAAACACTTTTTTTTTTGTTTCACAGGCAGTATAAATTGCACACCTATGACCATTAAGATATGCTTTGTTTTTGTTTGTTAATTTTTTTTCAGTATGCAACAATTTCGAACGTACAACAAGAATTGTTTTTTTGGTTGGTTTTTTTTATACTTTCATTTCCTTCGGACATTATGCATGTTGCATTCGTATTCACATTCGTTTTAATTCTACCCTAGGGTGATAGCCTTAGATTTGCGTATGTTGGTATATTAACATTATATAATGTTGCAGAGTCAAAAATATAATTTTAAAAGACAAGGTTAAGGCTACAAATACATAATTTTAGTTCAGTATTGGAACGAACTCACCGTTTTAACCGCTGATGTTCGTTATCGCAATTGGAATGGCCGCAGGCCTATATTCGCTGCCCTCTGATTGTCATTGTAGCTGGTTTATTGTAGCCCATATGGTCGTAGCGGATAAGGGTTGCGCTAGTATGGTTATAGCCGGTATGGACGCAGCTAATCAAGATGCGCTAGTAGTATTATCGCCGGTATGAACGCATCTAATAAAGATGCGCTAGTAGTATTATCGCCGGTATGAAAGCAGCCGATAAAGATGCGGCTAGTATTGGGGTCGGTGGTACCGCCTGTTGTTGTTGTTAACATTAATGGCCGCAGGCCTATGTACGTGGCCCCGCTACGTGCGTTGCAACTGGTGTGGCGGTACGTCTGGTGGTTGTTGCGCTCGTGGTTGGCGCTTATGAAGGAGTTGGGGGAGGTACTACCGATGGTGATGCCCGTGGTAATAGTAGGCACCGTTGGTGGTGGTTGGCGCTTTGGTCCGAGGTAACCAAATGACCCGGGTGGCGATAAAGCTTCGTGCTGGCCTTTACGCCGGTGGTAGTGTCCTTAGTAAACGTAGAGGAAAAGGTTTATCTCGCTAAGTATGCTGCAAACGCCGACCTACTTCCACTGGATTTTGTGTCCACTCAACATAACCTGTATGCGTTTATCATCACCCCAAAATAGCCTTGCACAGCGAGATTTGTCGCAAAGAACTGTTTCGGTGCTTTGCGCTACTGACTTTCCTCGCTTTTTTTTTACCGATCCTCGGGTAAATGCACCGCCGGTGAGGATGTTTTCCGATCCTTCTTAAAAATTTTTCGTACCTCCACCTGTTCTTGCCGGAAACTTAATTGCCTTTTTTTTTTTTTTTTTCTAGTGATGGCCGGTCTGTCTTTTTCTTGTTTTCGATAATTTCTTATCGCAACTTTCGCCACATCGCTAGGTGTGTTCGCGTGAACACGCTCCCAAGTGGGTCGTAGCCGTAGACCATAGCAGCAGACCGTAACAAACCTGCTTCGCTTTGAAGACCTGACGATGAAGCGAACAGGAAACCGGATCATCTGTGGGAAGCTACTGCCAGGGATCTCCGACGACAAGCAACGTGGGGCACGACTCACCCCTGAGATAAGAGTCTCAAAGTCCTACTACGAAGCTAGCCGGGCAACATAGGTCTATCAAAAAAAAATTTAAGTCAAGTTGGGAATAATTTCTGTTTCCTAGTTAAAAGGGCTTTGCGGCAATTAGACATTTGTTATGGAGAACTCGTCAAAACTCCGAAAGATGATTTCTAGTGGGTATCGCTCCCACAGGAATGCAAAATCAAAAAAAAAGGTGTAGACATTTTGATCTGGAGAACTCGTCAAAACTCCGAAAGGCTAGTCCGACCTAAGTGTGGACTGCCAGGGTGTTCACGGTCCTCGGTGAGTACGCGCGTGAACATCCTATGAAGTCAGTGCTCGGGGAGAATACTGGGCGAGATGTCCCCGACCGCCAAAACGCCCAGACAAAAAAAAAAAGTCCGCTTGGTAGATAAAAAAAAGATCCAATTGTAATTTAGCAAAAGAAACGCCCTTGTTGGTTCATTGCGAACGAATGTCCGAAGCATGGAAGCGACCTATCAATTTCCCGTTTAGGTCCTCGAGATAATACAATGCATTGCCTATTTTTCGGAGCACACGACACTTAAGGTATTTCGGCAGGAATTTGGCGTTAATGCCCTGTTTGAAGTTACTTAAGGCAAAGTTTCTTCGGAAAACTTCCTGACCTTCCTTGTAGTTGACTTGCCTAGAGCGCTTGTTATAGGTGGTTACTCCCCTATGCTTAGCCTGATCTAAATTTTTACGGATTTGCTCACGAATATTAGTCAACTTGTCCGTTCGGCTTACTATAGTAACTTGGTCTTCCCGAAGGCTGCCGAGCTTTGCTAAAATTTTGTACGTTGCGGCATGCTGGACCATATTTTGGCCATATAATGCAAAGTATGGAGAACACTGAATCGCCGTATGAAAATCACTTCTCAAAACTGATAAAATTTCGGGTATATGCTTATCCCAATCGGTGTGGTCAGGCTTATCCTTCACGAAAATCCTAATCTTAGAAACAATTTCTCTATTGACGCGTTCGGATGCGTTCGCTTGGGGAGAATATAGCCCCGTCCTCACGTGCGTCACCCCGTAATTTACAAAAATTGGTTCATTTCCTTCGAGATAAACTGTTTACCATTGTCACTATGGATAAATTCAGGAACCTCTACAGTCGGAAAAATTTCGGAGGCGAAGTAATTTATAACGTTAACAGTGGTGGCTCTTTGCATGGGCTTTAGCCAAACGTATTTTGAAAGATGGTCTAATACTATAAAAAGAAATTGATTACGCCACGTAGATCTTGGATACGGCCCTAGAAAGTCGCAATACAACCGCTGAAATGGCCTTTCGGATTCAAAGGTACTCTCTATAGGTGGTCTCGACTGCTGATTGGTGGGTTTTACCGTTTTGCAGGTGTCACAACGCTGGACGTAGTCCCTGACGTCCTTAGCCTGCTGCGGCCAGAAGCACTTCTGCCTGACACGTTCTAAGGTTTTCTGCCATCCGCCATGGTAACTCCGGTTAGCGTCATGTGCTAATCTCACTGCTTCCTTAGTCAACCCTTTTGGCAACCATAAACGCCACAGAGAGTCTTCTTCCCCTTCGATCCCCTTATGAAACTTAACTCTTTTGAAAATTACACCGTCCACAACTCGTAAATCCGGAAGTGATTCCTCGTTTTCGGTGACGGTCCGAATTAAGTCTAAATATTCGTTGCTGCTAAATTCGGGAGAGACTAAATCTATTTCTCCGGGTGTGGTAGTGAAAGACAACTCATCGGCATCAAAACGCGACAGCGCGTTAGGTACTACATTCAGGGTGCCCTTACGATGTTCCATTCTAAAATCGTATCTTTGCAGTAAGAGTGACCATCTCGCCAACCTCCCGCTCAAGTCTTTTTGTGTCATCAACCACTTGAGACTGGAGTGGTCCGTAATAATCCGAAAAGGTAATCCTTCGACATAGGGTCGGAAACGCTTCACGCTGATTATGGCGGCAAGACATTCCAGCTCGGTTACTGTATAATTGCGTTGAGCATTATTCAGCTTTTTCGACACGAACGCGATTGGATGCTCAGCGCCCTCATCATCGACCTGGAACAACACTCCGCCAACACCTATTTTGGAAGCGTCGCATTGTATTACGAATTCTTTGGAAAAGTCTGGTTGGGCCAAGACAGGCGCCGAACTCAAGGCTACTTTTAGTTTTTCGAATGCCTCTATAGCTTCAGGAGTAAGCTTAAACGGGCCTGCTGACTTGCGGAGACAGTCGGTCAAGGGACCTGCCAAGTCAGCAAAATTGGTAATAAACGCTCGGTACCAATTCGCCATGCCCACAAACCTACGCACTTGCCGAGGGGATTTAGGGATCGGGAAGTTTTGCATTGCTTCTATTTTTCCCGGATCCACTTTCAAACACCCGCTGCCTATCAGGTACCCTAAATAGCGTATTTCTTTCTGGCAAAATTTACTTTTCTCGACGCTTATTGTCAGACCTGCGTCTCTCAAACAGTTAGCCACTTCCGCCAGCAATTTCAGGTGGTCTTCAAAATTTGTACTACACACCATTAGATCATCTAGGTAGACGAAGACATTCTCTCGCAGACGCGAAGGGATTGCCTTGTCCATCAGGCTACTCATAGTCTGCGGTCCATTGCACAGACCAAATGGCATCACCTTGAAGTGGTACAGAGGCCTCCCCGGAACTGCGAATGCTGTTTTTTCCTTGGAGGACTCTGTCAGTTTGATCTGGAAGAACGCGTCTTTCAGATCAATGCCACTAATAAAATGCGTGTCCTTGAGTCTGCTCAATAAGCCGTTGATATGAGGCAGGGGGTATGAGTCCTTCTTAGTCACCGCGTTGACCTTCCTCGAATCTAGGCACAGCCTAACTTTACCTGGTTTCCGGACCAGTACTACAGGACTACACCACGGGGAGTTGGATTCTTCTATAACTCCTAATTCGAGTAACCTGTCTAGTTCTCTAAAAGCTTCGGCTTGCCTCGGTGGCGAAAGAGGGAAATGTCTGCTTTTTATAGGTACAGCATCACCGGTGTCGATGTGATGCTCCACTAATTTCGTTTGCCCTAGGCTTAATTTCTCGTATGAAGGAAACGTCTCGATGACCTTTTGCAATTCTAATTTTTGCGTTGGTGACAATTCGTGCAGGTTAAGTTCTTCTTCCTTCTCAAGTCTAACCTCTAAACACTCTACGCTTGGGAATATTTCGGGAGCTAACGCAAATGCTCTCCAAAAATCTACCCCGAAGTATGCTTCTTGGAGCAATGAGGGAACAAGGTAAAAACGAATAACCTTTGTGATATTTTTGAAGGTGACTGGTAGGGATACTGAGCCTAAAATTTTTTGCTTGTTGCCGCCCGCGGAATATACGAACGCGTGTAAGGGCTGATATTCGAAGCCGTTATCCTCTAGGAATTCTACACCATTTTTCCCTAAGATGGAGACCCTACAAGAAAACTATCTTTAATTTTGGCCTTTACTAAAGGCCTTTCGTCCTCTGTAAGCGTTAACGTGGTGGCTTGCAGCAGTCTACGCTCCTGTACTCTCCTGTGGTATCTCTTCCTACACTTCAAAATATTTTCCGATACCGGGTAGTGTTCAAAAATGGTATGTCTTATTTGTCCATACCTATGTTCCCTTTCTTCTAGGTTTGGTGAAAGTTGCGTCTGGCAAGCGACATCCCTATGCCGGCATCACAGAACTTTAGTCGGCTCGCCCATCGCGGATGAAGACGTCGGACTCTCGGCTTCAGAACTATTCGAACTGTCCGTACTGTCAGGGTAAGTTATTATCACTTTTGAGGGCTCTTCTGCCAGGGTACTACTGCACCTCGGAAGCGTATCACCTCGCCGAACGAGGTTCCCCCGCCTTCTCGGTCGGGTACTGGTTTCCCTGCCTGCGATGGTCCCTAGGGCATTTAGGAGTAAATACACCCTTATACCCACATTTAAAACAAAAAGGATTTTTTATGGGTTCCTCACAATAAATATAGGAGTGCCCCATTCCCTGGCAATTCCAGCATTGGATTCCCGAATAGTCCGGTCTTCTGTTGCGTCGATATTCCAGCGCCTCTATTTGTGGATCCATTTCGCCGTCCCCGCGTTCCCTCCTCATGTCTGGGGTTGTCGCGCGTGCTTCGTTTACATGCCGTCCTGGGTAAGTGGCTCCCAGCAGCTTGCTTTCTTTCAGCACTTGTTCACCTCTGCGTGCTACATCGCGTAGATCATGAAGGGTCCTTACGTCCGCATTAAAAAGCATTAGCTTAAGGCTACTGTTGACGTTCCTTTTTATTATGTCAATCAGTAAAAGCTCCGACATTGGCTCTCTTAAGCGCGCGTTCAAGGAGATTATGTCCGTGTGAAACACGTCATAACACTCATTTGCTTTTTGCTTCCGCATGAAGATCTCCATCATGATCTCGTGGTCAGTTTTCAAAGTGCCAAACTCTCTTTTCAATGAGTAGCACAAAAAGGCATAAATCGCGTTTGGGTTTTGTTTCGTGAAAAGCCAGTACCATTCTTCGGCCCGCCCGGAAAGAAACAGGTGGAAACTAGCCATTATTTGTTCGTCCGTGCATTGTGTGCGCTCACACAAGGTGTTCAGTTTAAAAAGGAAATCGGCTACGCTCCCAGTGCCGTCGAACGAGATTCTCCACTCCTGCGGCTTCACTACTATATTGCTCGGAGCAGGGTATATTGGCGGTACTACCGTTGGAAATGGGTTACGGTCCATCCTATTTGCGTTCCTGTTTTGCTGATTTGATTGCTGCGCCGATTCGAGAGCGGCGTTGAGCTGGTCCATATTGGTTCTAATTGACCCCATCTCTCTCCGCATTCCTCCTGGTTTGTTTTATAATCTACTATACTATATATGTAATAAAAAAAAATCTTTTTTTTGTAGGAATTTGGTTAAATGCCCTTTTCTCTTTTTTTTTTTTTACAAACCTATCTTAGGGCTGTACAGTTTGTATACAACTTCTGATAATTGGGGGCCCCTTACAAAATTAATAGGTTGTTGTATTAGACTTACTTTGAGTTTAACAGAACATCAATTTGGTATTACACATAGTATAATGACACTAATATGTACTATGCACTAAGAAATTTGTTAAAAACGCAACTAGGACTAAACTTGGGGTAAATCCTAACCCTCAAAAAAATATTGTTTCACAAGTTCAAGTAAAACGTAAGCTTTTAAATTCCTGGAAAAATTACCGGAGTCATTCACCAGTTCAGGTAGAACGTGAACTTTTAAATTTATTGTAAACTCGACGAAATTGTTTTACAGGTTCAGGTAAAACATGAACCTTTTAAACTTATAGTACAATTAATGAAATCGGTTTACTTGTTCAAGTGAAACGTAAACTGTTTTACATGTAACAGTCAGGGTTGGTATTGTTTCGGGTTTAGTTCAACTCAGTCAACAAAAATGTATACAAAAAAAAAGTCTTTGTTTTGATAACGCAAGCTAATCCGCATTACTTGTTATCTGCGTCTCTTAATATAGATTTAATGCATTTTAACTGATAATGCAACTGAACTTGAATTACCAATAAAACTTTATTCCTTACCGAAACAATATCAACACTTTTTGCTCATTCCAAAATCATATCCGCAACGATTGCATCAATTAAAAAACGTAATAGTAAAATTCTACCGTAACGCAAAGCAAATTTTAATACCTGAAACACTTTTTTTTTTGTTTCACAGGCAGTATAAATTGCACACCTATGACCATTAAGATATGCTTTGTTTTTGTTTGTTAATTTTGTTTCAGTATGCAACAATTTCGAACGTACAACAAGAATTGTTTTTTTGGTTTTTTTTTTTTTATACTTTCATTTCCTTCGGACATTATGCATGTTGCATTCGTATTCATATTCGTTTTAATTCTACCCTAGGGTGATAGCCTTAGATTTGCTTTACTCATAGCAAATGCTGAGATTCTTTGTCACCAATAAAATGTATGTACGTATGTATGTATGTATTTACTTGAAAAATTGTTCCTAGCACAACAATTTTAACAAATTATTTAACAGGGCTAGTCATGAATAGCATGAGCTATAAAAATTGAACATTTATAATAACAAATTAGATTAATCAAATTAAATTAAATGTAACGGATAATAGTTAAATATTTATGTATGTAGATATAAATCTTAAAACTAAAGAAAAGTAATTAATAAATATTAAAAGACAGCAGTAGTGATGATAACCTTTGGCTATTATAGATCGAATAGCATTTAACAAATAAAGAAAGAAAACACAGAGAAAGGAAAAGGACTTAGAAATGAACATTTTAACAACAACAATTTGAGATCCAGTTTAAGAGTCGTAAAAAAATGATGTTAGCTCTTTTTTGAAGTGCAGAGCATTACTCAAGAGTCGAAGACTTGCAGGTAGGGAGTTCCAAAGACGTATTGCAGTAACAAAGAATTGGCGTTCAGAGGCTAGCGTGCGGTATCTAATGTGCGTAAGAAGAAGCACCGATCTTGGTGATTGCAGAAAAATAAGCTTACGATATAGTCAGGTTCCTTCGTGTGAATCAATTTATGGAGGAAGGACAGTGTTTTGACTTTTAAAAGATTTTCGAAAGAAATGTTTAACAAGCTTTCAGCATGTTGTGATACGTGATCAAGTCTTTTCAACCCATAAACATATCTAGCAATGTTGTTGTAAACAACATTTAGTTTGTTCTTGCACACATAGTCACAGTTTGAGTAAATCACACAACCATGGAGTAGCGTAGGTATTAAGTACGCTTTAGCCAGAAGTAGTCTTATGTGCCAAGGCGTGAAATACTGTGTTAACCATAGTGTAGGAAGCATTCCATACACTTTTCCAACCGTTCTAAAAATATGGTCTTTCCATGTCAATGTTTTGTTAAAAATTACACCTAAGTTTTTCGCCGTATCTACGGATTCTATAACGGAATTGTCGAACACTACATTCTCTAAATCATTAGTGGGAAAAGACCTTCTATGAATAACAATACATTTTGACTTATTCGGGTTTATACATAAGCCATTCATAGTAGCCCATGAAAATATTTGATTCAAATCGTGGTTTAAGTTACTTATGCACAAGCTAGTTTGATCACGATGACCACACGTAAACAACTGCACATCATCAGCGTAGATATGAACATTACAATATATCGAGGATCCATTTTATGTGCTACGCACACGCACTTTCCCTTTAATTCTTTGTCTTTTGTTTCTTCTTTTTAAATTAATAAAACTGTGTTTAGTTTTTAAATATAGTTTCTTTTATTTAAACTTTTAGTTTTTTAACACTTTTATTTCTGATAAGTTCTTTAGCACTTAATTCTAATTAGTTCTCTAACACTTTTGTTTCTTTTATTGTCACTTAACATTAGTTTAAGTTTTACTGTTACGCTAAGTGCGTAAGTATATTTTAAATTTTTTTGATTTTTATTACAACTTACGTGGCTGCCGGTTCACTTAAAACTAAAAACTGCCGCTAACGCACTCTGTGGCTAGGCAGCTTTTCTTTAGGTTGCTTAGCAACGAAATTAATGATGGCGTCGAGCAACGGCAGTTACAACCAATCAGAAACTCTCCGCGTTGCTCGACTCTAATATTTTTAGTGATGGCAAGTGCATCTGATGCATGGTTGCATCTTGCACTTTTCCAAATAGGGAGTTGCCAGCTACAATTCAATTTAATGCAATTTACTATGGCACTACATCATCCCCCTTTAGAAAAGGAGAATTTGGTAAGATTAGTAATTAATCTTGCCACATTCTTCTTTGGGCTTTAGTAATTTGTTGTAATGTTTTGAATGAACGCTGTTAACCCGGGATTCGTTGGTTCAGAACAGTGCAACTTTTTTTTTTTAAAAGAGAATTAAAATTTGAATTTTTAAAGAAAATGAGATATGTTAAAAAATTTAGTTGTAAAATAATTGATTTATAGTTTGAAATGAACCGGTTTTTTGCTTTCTATTCTTATTGTAGGATCTACGTTAGTAAATTTATATTTATTTGGTAGCTTAAAAAATTGTTTTCTTTAGCCTTCATTGGCGTATTCCTAAAATAGATTTATGTCTTAAAGATTATTTAGTTAAATTTATAAGAGCTGGAAGTACGGAACTTAACAATTTAATTAATTTTTTGTACTCGGTTTTTATGTAAATTTTTTTCGTTTTCTTTACTTATCTCACAAATTGTTACATTTGGTCCATCAATATTCTTTACGATGTAGGGACCTTGATATATATTTTTATGTTTATTTCTAGGTTCTGTTTCTACTAAAACTCTATCATTAATTTTAATTTCTAAAGGCTTAGCCGTTTTATCGTATAAATCTTTATTTCTAATCTTATGCTTATTAATCAAATTTTTTGCCATTTGATGCGATGTTTGCATTTTAAGCTCTTTCGCGTAATTTTCTACGTAATAGATCGGATCAATTTGCTCTTTTTGCAATTCGTGTGGCATTGCAGTCTTTCTGCCAAATATTAATTCAAACGGAGTAAATTTATTATCAAAAACCGAACTACTTGTAGTATTGTGTAAAAATGTAAAGTATTTTAAATATGTATCCCAATCTGAATACGTTTCATTTAGATATGTACGCAAGTATTCGTTAAAGACTCTATGATTTCTTTCAACAGTACCAATAGTTTCGTGGTGGTAAGCTGTTGAGAAATCATGATCAATCTTTAAAAGTTTTGTCAATTCAGAAAATAATTCGTTTTTATATTCCGTTCCTAAATCGGATCTAATAGCTTTCATTGTACCATATTTTAATATAAAGGTTTAAAAAATAGCACAAGCAATAGTTTTTGCTGATTTATCTGGTACAGCTACTGTTACCAGGTATTTAGAAAAGTCACATATTATAGTAACAGCGAACTTGTTACCATATTTGGATTCCGGAAGTGGACCTATTGTATCGACAATTACTATGTCAAAGGGTTTGCAGGGTGTTGGAGTCAACACAAGATTTTCCTTTGTTTTTGGTTTTACTTTATTCAAAAGGCATTTATTGCAATTTTTGAGAAACATAGCTATGTCACGAGTCATATTTTTCCAATAGTATTTTGTTCTTAATTTGAAATATAATCGTTTTGTACCGCAATGACCGCCTAACAAAGGGTCCTCTTGATAAATTGTCATAAGTTTCTGTTTTTGCTCTGTTTCTGTTAGAGTTTCTACAGGGTCTGTTAGTATTATTTGTAATGATTTTAAAATTTTATTACCGCTGATTTTAAAATTTCTAATTGAAAATTCTTTGGAAAATATACCATTTTTTGGCCATTCTAACTGCTTAATATTGTGGCTGCTGGCTGCTTTTTCAAGCCTCGAAAGTAACTCATCTAAATTTGTTTTTCCGTTAGCATTCACAAAATTAAGTAAATTTAGTTTTTTATGTTTTAAATGCGCATAGATTTGTGTATTGGAGATCTCATTATTTTTATTAAATTGTATAGTCGACTTTATTCGCGGTATCTTTTTTTAAAAATCTTATGAAAATTTGTCATAAACTTGTACTTTAGGCGTATCGCAAAAAGTATCGTTAAAATTATCGTCTTTATTTTGTAATTCCTTTGGTTTGGTTTGTGATCGCGTTTGGACTGCTAAAACATGCTTTGTAGATTCTTTTATTTCGTCTATACTAATGCGTGAAAGAGCGTCAGCCACAACGTTAAATTACCCTTTTATATATTCAATCGTAAATTTATATTCTGACAGTTCTAATCGAATTCTAGAAAGTTTAGACGAAGGGTATTTCATGTTAAAAAGATAAACTAGTGGTCTATGATCGGATTTTACTGTGAAATTTGTACCGTAAACATATGGAAGAAAATGCCTTATAGCGAAATGTATTGCTAGGAGTTCTAATTCGATAATTCCTTTTTTCTGTTCTGCTTTATTAAAGGATTTTGACGCGAAACAAATTGGTAAATCGTTATCACCATGCTTTTGGCTCAGTATAGCACCACACCCACTCTTAGAAGCATCTACTGTAATTATAAATTATTTTTTGAAGTAAGGGTATTGTAGTAGTTGAGGAGACATTAACGCTAGTTTTAGTTTTTGAAAGCGTTTTCGCACGCTTCATCCCAAACAAATTCAACTTTTTTCCGATTTAAACGATTTAAAGGCGCTGCGAGTGACGCAAAATTCGGTATAAATCGCCTGTAGTAATTTGCAAACGTGACAAATCGCTTAACCACATCTTTGTGTTTTGGCTTAGTATACCTTTTAATAGCGTCTATTTGCGAATCATCTGGCAGCAAACCTTTTGACGTGCATTTATGGCCTAGAAAAGTTACTTCGGAACGAAGGAAATTGCATTTGTTTGGATTCAGCTTTAAATTAAACTTTCTACAGATTTCGAAAACTTTTTCTAAATTTTTAAGGTGGTGTGTCTCACTACAACCAATGACGATAACGTCGTCAATATACATAAAAGCCTGATTTGGCGAAATACCTAAAAATTCTATTGACATCATACGAGAAAAAGAGTTTGGTGCTATATTTAACCCGAAAGGTAAAACTTTCCACCGAAAAGCTCCTCGATCTCTACTGAAAGAAGTTACGTCTCTAGATTTAGGGTGAAGGGGTATTTGGTGAAAACCAGAAAAAAGATCTAGAGTTGAAAAGTATTTGGCTCTGCCAAGATTGTCGAGTATGTCATCACCGCGTGCTAGTGGAAATTTGTCAGCTTTAAGCTTATTATTGACTGCTCTGAAATCAACGCGCATACGATACGACTTTTTGCCTGTTGAATTTTTTTTCGGTATCAAAATTAAAGGACTGTTATAATTTGAAAAACTAGGTTTGATTAAATCATTCTGTAATAGGTTTTCGACTTGTTTATTTATTTCTTCGCGTTGTGTGTATGGCAAACGGTAATTTTTAATATAGACGGGAGATTTGTCAGTTAATCTAAGTTTTTGTTCGTAGAAATTATTAAGCGTCATTAAGTCGGTTTTTAATGCAAAAATATCAAAATATTTCAAACATAAATCAAGTAATTTCTTTTCAGCATAAGAAGGCATTTGTTTTGCTAAAATTTATTGAATTCTTTTATGTCTTCAGTTTGAATATTGAAATCTTTTACGTACTTGACCTCGTCGGTGGTGTTGATAACTTTTATTATTGGGTTTTTTGTATCAACGATACATTTGGCTGTGAAAACACCGTTACAAAGTTCCTGAGAATCAACAAAAACTGGACTTGTCGACTTTTTCAAACTAAAAACACGAAAAACTTCGCATCTTGGTGGAATTACAAGAGTATTTGTTGAAGTGCTATGCAAAATTGAAATATTTACCTTTTCTGTCCATTGTCCGAATGTAATTGTGTCATTAGCATAATTGATTATGCATTTGTTCGTTTTTGGAAAGTCTTTCCCTATTATACCGTCCGAAGGAATAATAAAGTTGTCATTGACAACGTGAAAAGTCAGTGGAAAAAATGTATTTGATGCAGTTATACTTGTATTAACTGTTCCTAGTGTTGTTACCGTGTCTGTTGTTACGCCTGTTATATTTATTACGCTACTATCGTCTACTTCTACATCGTTTGCCAAACTGGAAATTTGTACTAATGAAATGTCTGCCTGTGAATCTACTAGAAAAGAACATATTTTATGAGAATCGCTACAAGCGACTTCGACGAAATCAGAAAAATTTAAATTTAGACAATATATTGACTGAGAAGTATTTATTCGAATTGCTTCTGCTCCCTCAGTGTTCGCGCCTGAGGGGCTTCGGCATTTAAAGAACGAACATTGGCTGAATTTCTAGAATTTGAACCCTGATTATTGGAATTTCTGTTATTTACGGACCGATTATTATTGTTATTGTTGGAATTGCTATTGCCTCTATTGTAAGTTCGATTATTGCCTCTGTTATAATTGTTATTTCGGAAATTTGTATTATTGTGTTGCCTATCTGCGTTATTGTTAAATCGAAAATTACTATTGTTGTTGTATCTGAAATTACTGTTGCCTCTGGAATTTCCACGGAAATTACTATATCTTATCGGATGTGACCGAAACCCTAACACTTGCCGTCCTTTAACTTCCTGTTCTCTCTCTATAATCATTTTCGCTACAACGTCCTTTGAATCTTTGAAGGTTGTTGACGCAATCTGAATTATTGGAATCTAAATCTTGCTCTGAGTTTTTGGAATTTGAACCTGGATGTGAATTTTTAGAAACTACCTTCCCGTTTCTTAGGTCCATACGTGTTGAAACGAAAACGAAATATTAAAATTTTATTGGAACAAGATATGTGGAATTTGTTTATGAAGATTGAATAGAAATTGAATTTAAAGGAAATTAAATTTGAACGAGAGAATTATTCGTAAATGGATTGTGCCTGATTAGAAAAGTTATGCAGAATTGAAAGCCTAGTGGGATTTGAGAGAGTAAAACTGAAAGAATTTAAAAGATGTTGAATATTGTATACGAATATACTTATTGAAATGTACGAATTTTTAATTGTACAGAATGTGAAAAAAATGTTTGAATTTGAAATGTATGGAACAAATTATAATTTTGGAATTTTTATTATCTAAATGCAAAAATTAAAGAATGGCAAATAATTTTATATAAGGCCCGAAACGGACGCACCACTTTTATTAAAATTGTATGGTTTTATTTTTATAGATACGGGCGCACCGCATCTTTCCAAAATTGTGATATAAATGTCCTCGGACGCACCGGGATTTAAAAAAAAAATGTATGTCATATTTTTTTCACGGACTCACCGCTTTAAAGAAAATTTGTAATCATATTATTACGCGGACGCACCGCTTAAGAAAAGTAAACAAATTTTTTTTGTTTCTAATTTTTTTGATGGAGCCCACTGTAGGGCAAAGTGGGACTAGAAGCAATTAATGAAAAATTAAAAAAAATTTTGTTCTTTTTTTGTCCCACCCTGTCCCACAGTGCCTACCCAAAATCTTACCCATATACCTAAAAGTATGTGAAATTCAATTAATTTATGTATTATATGTGGCTAAACGAGCGTGGAAACACCAGCACACTGGCAGGTGCAACCCTGCCGCCCACTTAACACACCACACACTAACACTAACACGTTCACGCACATAAATTGTCACACCACACATATACATTCATATATAAACAAAATCACAATCTTGTAAAACTTTGTACGATACAGGCGATCTTGGCGCGCAATCGCAACATATTTAAATATACCAAATTTTTTATTTAACCCATTTCCTTGGTCATCCAGTTTTTTTTGTCTTGCGGATTTTATTCGATCGTTTGAGTGCAAGGTGAGTGCAGTGAACAGTGCAAAAAAGGGCTAAAGTTTATCTATGGTCCATCAAGCCGTAAAGAAAGGCACCTATGGACAGTGAAAACAAAAAATAAAAAACAAGAGACAATACAGTCCACACAAAAAAAATTAAATAACATAAATATTATACAAAAGCCCAAGTGCAAAATAGTTACAAGTGCACTAACAAAATATACATAAAATACATACATTGAACATAAAAAATTAATAAGTCAAAAATAATACGGGCGCGATAAATATTTACAAAAACAACAAAGCATATACGGGTCTTAAAACACAAAAAATCACATAAAATAAAACAAACAGAACGGGCGCGAAAACCTCAAAAACATATAAAACATATATATATATATATATATATATATATAACTACAGTGAAACTGGATACACATTAGGGTGAAAAAAAAAAATATTTTATTAAAAATCCGCAAAACACAATATTTTAAAAATATTTATTAAACGCTTAAAAAATTAAATTGAGGGTTAAAAATAATTCCGGTCGTGTATTTATAACACAAACAAAAATTAAAAAAAAAAAAAAATACATTAAAACTTACTTAAAAACTAATACCAACAACACAGGTACCCACTCTAACCCCTGATAGATTGCGGTAAGTTTTATCTAACCAATAATAGAATTGCCTTAGTGGAAAAGAAAAAAAAAGGAAGCAAATACTTTAAAAATAAATTGTTATTCCCTAACGGCTAATAAATTTTTTCCTGTGCTAGCACAATAGCAAATCCAAAAAGACCGCTATAATTGCAAGTATATACATACTTGCCAATATTGTCCCGCAATACCCCTTCGCCTTTTAAAAAAAGAGCTCGAAGCAGGATTGCTTAACAAAAAAAAAATATATATATAAATATATATATATATACCTATATATAAGTATAAAAAATTAATTGCGGCAAAAAGTAGGATTTGCATTATATTATATATATACATATCACATATTTCGATATTACATATAAAAATATAAATTTATCGTCCCGTTGTTTGCAGTCAAAAAGAACATAATATACATATTTTGATCAACCTTATATCTAAACATACGGTAAAATAAACTCTTGAGCCCATATACAAATCATATAAATATAGATCCATAATAAAGGACAAAACACCAAAAAAAAAAAAACCCATCTACTGCTTATTTTTCTTGTTGCTAAGCGCAACTTAATCTCTATAGAACAAAAACAAATTAACATTCAAGTTTTCACTTGCAAATTTATCCCGCAATACCCCCTCTGCATGCGTCTCTTAACATATCCATAAGTCAAGCAAAGGCAGGATTTTGTAAACTAAATAAGCAGTAGGCACAAGAAAAAGGAAAAATAATAATCATTTCCAACGCACTTTACTTTACCTACTTATTTCTTAAATACATATATTAAAAAGCATATTCAGGGTAAGATTTGCACAAACAAATAAACGTTTCGTCAGCGACAAAGCTGCAATATAAGAAAAAAAACCAAATCACCAGTTCCTTGACTTTAAAGGAAAGAAAACCAAAACAAACCAAAAATTATTATTTATCTGTTGTTCTAGGCATACAAATAAACAAACACACTAACTTGTGTTTAGCCACCCCCGCAATAGCTTAATAGACAAACATACATATATATAAGTAAGGTAATAACCGGCCTTACTTGAAGCGCAACCCAACAAACTTTTTTAGCATAAAAGCATTAAGTTTGATAAAACATAAACCAAAATCTGTTTGATTGTATAGTTAGTAAACTAGTTAATTACTTAAATTAATACCGCGTTAGAAGACACACTCGCGAGCAAAATAAAAGCATTAAATATATACATATATATAGATAAACCTATATAAATTTATTGAAAATCCAATAAACGAAAACGCGAATAATAAACAACCTCTAAAGCGAAAGAAGGAGGAAACCTATTAATACATTTAAATTTATTTCGACAATAAATGTCAACTGACCCTAAAACGCCTCTTTTAATTCCACCAAAAATGGGTGATGAAGAAAAACCCCAAGGTACCCCTGCAGACGCTACACGCGCAAAACAGGGTTCAAAAGCCAAAAAAGCCAAAGACTTTTCAGCTGCAAAGTTCATTGCAGAAAGTGGCAGTGTCATAAAATACTGCACTAGATTCTCCTCATTACCTGTAGAGGAAAACACGGAATCGGTTCTCGAGGTAAAAGAAAAATCCCTTGAAAGATTTTGGACACTCGACCGCTCGTAATGCTTTTCTTTTTACCTATCGACCCTAACACCGATAATATTGATCACACAAATATCTAATAACATAAAAATAAACCAAACCTAAACAAGTTAACCGATCTAAACGAATATGCTTTAAAAACCAATCGAAAACCCGCTTAAATGATAAATAAGATATTTATATTGATATATTCACATATGTCCATAAAGCTGCTTCTATCAAGCACTCAATATGCCCTTATGAGACACTAAAGTCCGTTCTTTCTCCACACAGGGTATCATGGACATGGAAGTGGATGAAGCCGCCCCAAAACCCACCATCCGCTCAGCGGTTACCGTTCCCCGAGCACGCGCAACCCCGACAGCAGCGCCGCGCAACACTGCATCCCGAGCAACGGGCCCACCGGACCAAAGTCCTCGTCCTGCATCGCAGAGGCCTAACATAGCGGCCACTCCGCAAACGCCACAAAGGGATCCGGTAGTGGCACATGGCGTGCGCTGCCCACTCTGCCGCCGCCAACATGCGCTACGCCTATGCGCAATATTTCGTGGCATGCAACCGCTTCAACGGCAGCAGGTGGCACAAGCGCACGGTCATTGCCTAAATTGCTTGGCATTGTGGCATGCAACGACGGAGTGTACCTCCAGCACATTATGCCAACTGTGTGACAGGCCACACCATACCCTGCCCCACCGGACATCAAGGCGAAACGTCGCCGTCGTGCCATCACCACGCAACAACGTGCGTCAACGGCCACGCACTCATCATCAACCACAAGCACCACTTCCCTATTGGCAGCAGAACCAGCATCCAAGGCAGTGGACCCACCCAGGGGCCCGCTATCGCCCTCAAGCATCACATCGTCGACCATCAACCACGCAGCGCAGCCGTCGCCCATCAGGGCTAAGTAACGTCGTGGCAACCCTGCAGCAGCTACAACGATTGCTAGGCTGATCACTCGCCTAGGGGGCCGGGATGGCTAAACGAGCGTGGCAACACCAGCACACTGGCAGGTGCAACCTTGCCGCCCACTTAACACACCACACACTAACACTAACACGTTCACACACATAAATTGTCACACCACACATATACATTCATATATAAACAAAATCACAATCTTGTAAAACTTTGTACGATACAGTCGATCTTGGCGCGCAATCGCAACATATTTAAATATACCAAATTTGTTATTTAACCCATTTCCTTGGTCATCCAGTTTTTTTTGTCTTGCGGATTTGATTCGATCGTTTGAGTGCAAGGTGAGTGCAGTGAACAGTGCAAAAAAGGGCTAAAGTTTATCTAATATGTATGTATATTAAAATTTTTGAATATAATGCAAACATTTTTTTTGTAATACGTATGGTAAGTATTTTTTTAAAAATTGGGAAAATTAAGTGAAATAAAATGTGTTTACATTTTAATGAGTATGGTAAGTGGATATCGAAAAATGAAAATTAAGAAAAACGTTTTTTTTTTTTATTTAATTTAATTAATTAAAATATGTTTGTAAGTTTATTAATAAGTTTTGAAAAATAGTTGAAAATTGAAAATTAGTTATAAAAAGAAAAGTGAAATATATTTTATAATAATGTAGATAATACAAATTTTTCGCACACCATACCATTGCTGTACCTGCTGCTGTGCCTGATGTTCAGCTGCTGGTGCTGCTGCTGTTCTGCTGGTGCTGCTGTTCTGCTGCTGCTGTTGTTGGATGGCGTCACTTGTCTTCCGCTTGTTCTTGTTGTTGATGTACGCTGGTTTGCCGTTATGATGGTGGTGTGGCTAGTACCGTTATTAATGTGGTGTGGCTAGTGCCGTTTAATGTTTTTCCGCTAAGAAATTTGTACAGTTTATTCAAAAGGTTTGGTTTTACGTTTATCGAATTATATTATTTCTGCTTCCGTTTAGTTTTTCTTTATTATTAACTCCGAAATTTCTATTATTATTTCCGTTTTTTTTAACTCTTTGTGTTATGCGTATATATTTTCTTTAAATGTCTTTCAATTACATTTTTTTCTCTCACTAGCCACTGCCATTAGCCACAACTACTGCCATATTTGCATTGATTTCTTTAAAATTGAAGCTTTTTATTGTATGTTTTTTGAAAATGATTAAATTTTTGTATATTTTATATGTCTTTGTATTTTTTTGATTTTTCCGAGTTTTGTATTTTTTTGTAAACATTTTTAAGTTTTGTAATTTTTTTCAAGCAATCTTACGAAACTATCAGAGAATCCGTAGTATTTGCTTAATTTTAGTAAAAGAATAGAGTGATCCACTGTGTCGAAAGCTTTGGAAAACCCCAAAAGCGCCGGCACAGTTAATTCACCTCTGTCATAGGCAGGGCGGATATCTACGATAATTTTGAGCATGGCGGTATTACAACTGTGGAAGGGTCTGTAACCAGACTGAAATTCGCTCAAGAGCCTGTTTGTATTAAGATATTCTGTAATTTGGGCAGCCGCTAGTTTCTCCCAGACTTTTGAAAAGACTGGCAATATACTTATAGGACGATAATCTGTTGAGACAGCACCCGACGGTTTTTTAGCAACAGGAATATGACTTGCTTTTTTCCAAGCATCGGGAAAGGTTGACGTAATTGAAAAATTAATTATGTGAGTCAGAGTTGGCACTATGTATTGCATTATCAGTTTCAAAAACCTAAGACTAACACCATTCTCACCAACTGCATTCGATTTAATTGCAATCATACTTCTCATGACATCGACCTCTGTTACTGCATTGAACTGAGATTCATTTTCTGGTGTATGAAGTAAACTTTCATCAATCTTGAAGTTCCCGTAATTATTTGGTTTGCATGACTGTAGAAAGAAATTGTTCATATCTGGATTTAAATCGCATCCTGAATTAATTTTTGACCCGATACCTAGGGATCTTAAATTTTGCCACAGATTTTTAACCGGCAAATCAGTATCAAGCTTCGTTTTACAAAATTCTCTTTTAGAATTCTTAATTAGCAGCGTAGCATTATTTCCGGCTTGGCGATAAAACTCCCAAGCTGTTTCCGTAGGGTCACCTTTCCAACGACTATATAACTTATTGATAGATGTTTTTTTAACTTTTTTATTTTTTGTAAATTATTCATTATTTCGACATTTTTGAAATTTTGTGTTGAGCTTTTTTTTTTTCTTTTTAATTTGAGCACCCACGCCTGTTGGGAGGCTTACCTCCTTCCGGCCACTCGCCGTATTTACAGGGCTTCGGCCCACGGTCTGCGCGCACACACAGAGCTACGCACACGCACTTTTCCCTTTAATTCTTTGTCTTTTGTTTCTTTTTATATTAATAAAAATTTTTTTAGTTTTTAAATATAGTTTTCTTTTATTTAAACTTTTAGTTCTTTAATACTTTTATTTATGATTAGTTCTTTAGCACTTAATTCTAATTAGTTCTCTAACACTTTTGTTTCTTTTATTGTCACTTAACTTTAGTTTAAGTTTTACTGTTACGCTAAGTGCGTAAGTATATTTTAAATTTTTTTGATTTTTATTACAACTTACGCGGCGGCTGGTTCACTTAAAACTAAAAACTGCCGCTAACGCAACTGTGGCTAGGCAGCTTTTCTTTAGGTTGCTTAGCAACGAAATAAATGATGGCGTCGAGCAACGGCAGTTTCAACCAATCTGAAAATCTCCGCGTTGCTCGACTCTAACATTTTTAGTGATGCCAAGTGCATCTGATGCATGGTTGCATCTTGCACTTTTCCAAAGAGGGAGTTGCCAGCTACAATTTAATTTAATGCAATTTACTATGGCACTACAAATACTTAAGGATATCGGGTAAGTCATTTATATACAGAACAACAGATAGAGCCTTGAGGGACGCCTCTTAAGACCTGTAGGAAGTCAGACTTTTTACCATCTATACGTACTGCTTGAGTCCTATCGCCAAGATATGATCTTATAGGGGCAACTGCATGACCAGAGAAGTCAAATAAGTTTTCCAGCTTCCTACAGAGCAGAGAGTTGTCTACAGAATCAAAAGCTTTAGAGTGGTCAAGAAGTGTTAAGAAGGCAATGTAACTTTCATCCACTCGCTCACGAATTTCTTCTGTCAGATAATAGTGCCGTTGTACAGCTCCGCTTTGACCTGAAACGGGACTGACAGGAGCTTGTATTCATGTACATATGATGCGATTTGCCCATGTAGAATACGTCCAACGACCTTAGAGAGGAAAGAGTGTATGGCTATTGGTCGATACTCATTATTTTGTTTACGGATTGGAATAACTTTTGCAGCTTTCCAGTATATTGGGAAGACACCGGTCGTCAAAATTGAGTTGACCAAGTATGTGGGGAAGGATTTTGGGAAGAATGGCTTTTAAAAACTTTGAGCATATACCATCAAGCCCCACTGCGTTAGACTTCACAGAAAGTATGGCTTGGACAACATCACAATTATCGACACAAACAAACTCAAAAGGGCTAGTGTCAACATTAACACGAACGGAGTAGTTATCAATACACACATTGTCGGCTGAGTTTGGTAGTCTTACAAAAGTATTTATTTCGTTGATGTCTACATCAGGGGGATGGGACAGGTACTTTTGGGCTTACCAATTCCTATTTGTTTGATTTTGTTCCACTTTTCTTTTGTATTCAAAGCAGAACTAAACTTATACTTAATATAATTTGCCTTGGGCAGCCTTTTGGATTTGTTTGCAGTAAGCCGAGTTTTTTTTAAAGCAGCTATGCACTTCGACTGCTTTGTACCCTTTCCACCGTGAGTAGGCTTTTGGTTACGAAGGTGGATAAGGTGTTTTCATGTAGAATTGAACCAAGGGCTATTATTGTATTTAGGTGTTTTTATTTTTAGTGGAACGTGATCATCGAATAACTTATTTATGTTATCCTGCAGAAACTTTGTCTGGTCATCAACCGATGTTAACGTACGAATCAAGCTCCATTCAACCGACTCAACGGACTCAGCAAGAGAGTTTGGCTGTAAGTTTAGCGTGAAGCAGGGTTTGTTGGAAAATCTTTTGTAAGTTTTCCCGTTCCTCAAAGGAAATCCTATGAACTCGGACGTCGCATGCAGCAATTTGCAGTTCCTGCTTAGATATACAGTTTTCCTGCTTACATACTCTCTGTTTTAGTGTGGCTATTTCATTTTCGAGGTGCCTAATCCTCTCAAACATACTCTCCATGCGATTAATTCTACCACTTAACTCGTTTAACTCCTTCTTCAGGCCTTCAAATTTATCTTCCAGTTTTCTGTATGTAAACTCCATCATACACTTTTCTGCTTCCATTATTTTATTGGATAACGAGTCATTGTACTTTATCAGTCGTTGGTCGATTGTACGGATGAGGTTAGGAGATGAATCGCTTAGACGAGGAGCCTTTTTAATTATTTCAGCTTCATTGCCCAAGGTCTCGCCACGACGCTTTCCAGAATTTTGAGACATGGTGTTCCAAAAAAAATACTCCGAAAAATAGATGAGTTGGAACCAGGTGGCAGCACAGGTGTAGATGGTATAATTTATTTTAGGCTACCAACCGATAGATGGTGCAATGCGAATGTTGAATTACTGAAAGCTTTCAGCACAGGACTTGGCGGGAGATTTTCGGTTGTTGTTGGTAGCTATATTATCAAACTTTCTTTGTTGTACCACTGTTGTTATTGTGTTATGACGAATATACTTGTGATTTTCATTAATACTCCTATTACCGTTTACAACTCAACTCTGGTTGGGTTGAAAATTGCCAATTTGGTATTACAGATTACAACTCAACCTGTAAAAAAAAATGTCGGTTGAGTTGTCTAGTCTTAACGTCTTTTTGTGGAATTACCGTTTACAACTTTATGTTGGTGTAGTTGTCAAAGACGTCAAAATCTTACAACTGATTACTAGCAGTTGTCTCATACAATTTTGCAGTTTTTTTGAAAAAATGTTACGTTTTAGAAGACGGTTCACCACCTAATTTTTAATAAAAATTTTCAAAGTTGGTATCAGAAGACACGTTTCGACCTCCTTTTTTAGAATCCGAAAGCAAACATTAAAAATTTCATTTCTGTCATATCATTTCGGTTCAAATTGTCATGTGGTTGTTGTATTTTGCCAAATTTTTTGTACACACGAATGCAGAAAGGTGTTGGACCCACCCAGGGCTATTTTTACAAATCGCGGCCAAAGGCCGCCAACGCAGAAAGGTGTTCTGTGCAAAAAAACTATGGGTCGGACCTCATATTTCGGACCCTCTGGTCATTTTGTGGGTTATTGTAAATATTTTTCGACAGAAATAAAATTTTTAATTTCCGCTTTCGAATCCTAAAAACGAAACGCGGCTTTTGATACCACCTTTGATAAGAGTTAGATGGTGCACGGGCTCATAAAACGTTACAAAAAAAAAAAAAAAAATTTAAAGATTGTAGTTTAACCTTTTTTAATCAAACAATAATCAACAATTTTATACACATTTATAGCGACATTCCGAAGTTGGACGAGGCTGTTCGGATGCAGTCAAAATAGGTGAAATTATGCGAATATGAGTCCCAATGATACTAATCACTACTCCTGGGAATCCTGTTTTAGAGTAAAATACAATTTTTGCTGTTTGGGTTTTAATCCACCTCGCACAAATATGCTCCTCAATAATATCTAAAACCAGTCCAACACCAAAATCATTTCCACAGCATTTTTGATAGCTGCCATCAGCAAGGAATCTGAGTGTGGCGCATAATTTTAAAATAGGGGTACAGCTTTCCCTCGAAAGCATTTGCGGAAATGGTCCTTAATTTTGTTTAGTAATGAGTAAAATGCTTCCTTTCAAATCTGCAAAAATAACTTCATTAGAAGCTCTTCATTTGTCACATAAACATTTTCTTACTTGGTGCTTTGTAGTTTCAAGGGATTGGAATGATCACGCGAATGTTTTCCGTATTCGCGACATGTCAATCACCAACATTTTCGCCATTATAAAATAGATTTCATATCATATAATAACTTGTAACAACAAAATCACTTTTGCAAATGCTTAAACGCAAATGCTGTTCATTTATCTGTCAAATCATCACCTTCCTAGGTTGACAACACCAATTCAACTTCAACTGAAATAAGTTGCAATTCGTAATACCAAATAGGAGTTGAGTTGTCTTAATTACAACGCAACTATGATACCATACCACACTACGGGTATATTCTGACACCCTAACCCGCTGGAGGGTTTTCAGTGTTTTGCAGGAAGTACGAAGTTTTCATTACAATTTTATTAACTCAGTCACCTTATAACTTGTATAAGAAAATTAAAACTAATTGAACTCACAACTAATTGCCGCCTTTGATGCAATTCAGAGTTCGTATAGCCTTCATAAAAATTGGTGCATACAGATAGCACCAACCCCGTAAAAAAGTGAAAAAATTGTTTCATTGAGAAAATTTTCACATTCGTTGGAAAGGTCTAAATATTTTCTTATACGATCCCACCAAAAACTGAATATCGGTTTATAGCTAACAAAGTTATAGGCTAGCAGAAGTCCAAAGGTACGAAAAAATGTTTTTTTTGCACGTTACTAATGATAGTTTAGTTTAGTTTATTAAGTCTATGATCGAAAAGAATCTTACAGACTAGAAACAAATGAATTGAAAGATATAAAAACTATATAGCAAAACTTATATACGTAATTAACTTGTAAATAATAATAAAAAAAATAACATTGAGTTAAATAAGTATATAAAAATAAATTACAGGCACAATTCCAGAGAAGACTTGAACGTACTTCTCGACAAAGAGAAATCAAGAAGGAAACTCCCTGAGAGTCTATTAAATTCGGTAAGTGCGCGGAAAATCGGGTCGAACATGCAATAGTTAGCTCTACCGACACGCAAGTAAAAGGGCAGGAACGTACGAAGACACCTATTAGGTACATTAAAACTAACTTTAGCTAGAAGAGCTGAACAATCCAAAGAGCCAGTGATGAGATCATAAACAAACATTACTAGATGCACAGCTCTCCGGATTTCAAGAGACAGGAGATTGATAAGTATGCAGCGCGAGTAATAGGATGGGGTTGGATCGTCAAAGTTAATAGAAAATAAGCAAAATCTAATGAATTTTCTTTGAACCCTCTCTATTCTGGCAGAGTGGCCACTATAGATAGGATTCCAGACAACGTCTGCATATAAAAGGAAATCAGACGAATTAAAGCAGGAACCAATGTCCAAGGACCAAGAATGCTACCCTGAGGTACCCCGGACGTTGCCAAGAAAGGTTGGGACTTACATGTCACATTGACACGCATAAATTGAATATATTCCAAAGAGGTATCACAAAGATAAACTAGAGAACTTCAACAACAACAGAACTTCAGGACAAAGGCACAGAGGCCGTCACTGTCACATTTTAACGACACATTTTAACGAGCATTGCTGACGTCATCGCCGGAGATCACGAGGGAGCCAAAATCTAGACGATCATAGAACCCGGATCGCGAAAAAGAGTCATTCAGATCGGCAGCAAAGTTTGATTTAAAAAATCAGCAAACAGCTCAACTGTTTCAGGTAGGGACTGGGAGCTTACTCCATTAAAGCTCATGGAGATCGGGATATTCGTCGAACCACGTTTGGAGCGGATAAAGTTCCAAAAGGCTTTAGGATTTTATTTAAGCTCATTTTCGAGCCTACCCATATAGCGATTATAAAGGAATTTGTCAAGGACATTACATTGACGCACACTGGTAGTGAACTGTTCTCTGAGAAGGATATTATTTGACTGATAGACTTGGGGGTGTCCAGAGAAAATCTTGTATTCAGTCATTCTTAAATCTTGGAGATCTACCAGAAAAATTGTACGACCTCCCAGGTATTTTTTTGGTATCAAACGGTGTAATCTGCAAACTGTAAAAAAAATGTTTTTCCGTTCTGTTGTACAAAATAGTATGCAGTAAATATATACATATGTACGTACATTCGAGTATATAATTTTAATTTTTTTTCAGCGGTTTTCCATTTGATGTAAACGAAATCGATGAAATCGCTAAAAAATATGCACACTCTGTTCGTGATAATACTCAGGAGCTATTTCGAATTTTAAATGAACTCAATGTTCCCGTGCTGGTTTTCTCAGCCGGTCTGGGGAATTGTGTTATAGCTATGCTTCGACAAGCAGGAATTATGTATCCTAACGTGAAGGTTATATCAAATTTCCTCCAGTTCAAGGATAGTATGCTAGATGGATTTAAAGAGCCAATTATACACACTTTCAATAAAAATGAAACAATGTTGGAAGGCAGTGATTACTACGATCTGGTCCATAATCGTGATCACATAATTCTCATGGGTGATACATTAGCTGATTCGGGTATGGCGGATGGTGTTCCTGCATCGTCTCATGTAATGAAGATCGGTTTCCTATTCCATCATGTAAGTGTTACAGTCGTGTACATTTCTTTATATTTTTTATTGTTGGTATGCTCTGTTTATTACTTTAGGTACAAGAAAATATGGAACAGTATATGGACACTTTTGATATTGTCTTGGTAGACGACCAAACAATGGATGTGCCATTAAAATTGTTGGAAATTATACAAAGAAAACTTCCCACAATCGTCTAAGTTTTTGATTACTTAAAGTCACAAAATTAAAAGTAGATTAATAAAAAAAATCAATTTATAACTAACCAATCAATAAGAAACAACTTACATAAGATAAAAATATGTATAGAAAAATCGTGTTGTCCATTTAACTCAAGCTCAAATAAAAGCACGGCCAAAGAAATTTATAAACTTACGGATGTCAATTTTCGTAAAAACCGAAAAAGTTAGAGGCAGGGATGCACTTTAACGTTAAGCTAATCGTTTATCAAAAAATTTCCACCGTTTCCGTTGAAACACTTCGAAATATTATCGATAAAGAAATTATGAAGATAAATTGTATCTCGTTTTTAACCGAAACGAAAAGCTTTCGTTAACGTTAAAAACGTTAACAAAAACGTGATACTTTATGTTTGAATTGTGCTGGCAATGCTATAGCCATGGTGAAGCCGTAAGGTGGTAACAGCGAGCGCACATACACACACAAACTCCATGTAATTTGTTTGTGTAATTCGTTGGTGGAAATGTCAAAAATACTCTGAGAAATGTTCGTACTGTCAAAATTCGTGAGAAAAGTTGCAATCAGCTTGGGTAATGCTTTCACCTTTAATGACTCCGCCATCAATCAGCTTTGCCGGCATAGTTTGAAATTAATAATCAACATAAACGATTTGATTTCGTTTTGATATGGCAGAAAACGACTTTGTTTCGTTTATTAACGTTAATTATCGTAACGAAATGATATCGGTTCGTTGGTTAAGCATGCCTGGTTAGAGGTGATTATAATAGAAATAAGATATTTTTATTGTATTGAATTAAATCGTCTGGCGGGATGGCATCTACAAGGCAGATGATTTTTCACTGAGAAGTGATTTATGGCAGAAATACACTCGGAGTGCTTGCCAAACGCTGCCGAGGGTCGACCTCGCTTGGAAAAATTTTCTTCGAATTTAAAAAAACTTGTTCTAAAATTTTGATGTTGCTTCGCCCGGGCGTGAATGACGAATTAAAAATGTATAAAATAAGTTAAGCTGGGTCACGTAAATACTAGATACATTTCGTTTTATATAGGTGATAACTGCTTTCGTTTTTTATATTCGATGCCATTCATATGCCACCACATATTAAAATAGAATAGAAGCTTTCACTTTTATCGGTTGTAGCGAAAACCAAATTGGCATTGCTTATCCTTTCAACGGTTCTGCTCCATTCATTTCACCAACGGTTTTACATGCAATATTTCTCAAATGTGTTCCTTTTTCCAAAACCTCTTCAACACCTCCAGCTACTGCTTGGAGCTCTAGAGAACTTAATTATCTAAAAAACAAAAAAAAAAAAAAAAACACGATTCTTCAAGCGTTTCAAATTATCTGCTTCTAATAGTGATTATGCTGCATATTCCATCTTGCGCCTTAAGTACAACAGGCTACAGATAAGATGTTATAAGAATTATCTGAGGAAGATTAAGCATCGGATCTCTTCCAATCCAATTCCAATTCCTGTAGTTGCTAAAACTCAGCTGTTCTATGATGTTGCCACATATTACTTCAGGGTTCGATTTGGGTAGTCACTACACCACCCCCTTTCCAGAAAATTCGCCGATTTGCTGGCATCAATACTTGTGGCTTGTGTTATTGCTGTTAATTCGTCTCAATCATTATCGTGTATGTCTTGGGGTATTTGTTAACAACCAGGTATGGCCCGTCGTAAGGTCTCTCAGCGGCGTTTTAATTGTATCGTCGCGTAGAAAAACATGGCTGCATAAGCGCAGATCCTTGGGAACAAACACCGCAGGTTTACCATGCTGTGACGTTTGTATTGGCCGAACGGTCTCGAAATGCCGTCGTAGTGTAGTAGTTCTCGTAAAAATTATGTTGGTTATTTGGAAATAATTCCTTGGTTTGTGTTTGGAATTGCGTTTGCGTTTGCGTATGCGTTATCGATTCTTTGCTTTGTTTTTAAATCCACCACGTCGTAGTGTCTTAGGAAATCCGCACCTATTATAGGATGCGCAACGTCGGCGATTATGAAACACCACTTAAATGGCCGTCCCACAGTGGCTAAAGTGGTTAAAGCATGGCAAAAATCAAAAAAATCATGAAAGCGTTCGCTAAATCTAATACATGTTTCTAATAGCGGTAGAGCCGCTCAAAGTTGACCAATTTTCAACATTGGGAAAAATTTGAAATTTTTCTTTTTTCGTTGTATTTAAAATGGTTTTGTGAGTAAATAAGGCGGCCGGTTGTCGTTTTCTTGTATAGCAATTAAAGATAATTTAATTTAGGATTGAAACAAAAAAAAATTGTTTTTTTTTTGTTAAAAGTTGGCGGACGTACCTGTTTTTCGAAATGCCTATTTTTAGGCCCTTTTTAAAACTTTGATGGAAAAAAAATGTGCTCCGTCAAATTAACAGTAGTTATTTGTGAAATATTCAGTAACCTAAATTCATAAAGTCTACCTGCGTCCAGCTGCAACTTCACTTTTTACATCAAATAAAGTTAAACAACCATGGGCATAACTACGCGCCTGAGCAGGTATATATAATTCAGTACGGCCGTAAGGTCGTTTTTGTTATTGGAACTTGTTAATAACATACATTTTTTTAGTTACAAACTGTATACCTGAAATTCATTTTAATAATTTGAGTAGGTATATAAAGCTATCCATCATACAATGTTTACTTAAATAAAGTGAATAGTATTTTTAAATATAGTTCACAGTTTAATATTTAGTCAGATACACTCGAAGCCAATTCTAATATGTATCTAGAAAACTCGAAACTATTTGCGGTGTTTAAATCTACAATGTCAAGACGGGACTTCGTTGAGGCTATTATGAGAGAATTAGCGGGTGAAACAAGCATTAAAGAAAAGGAAGGACTGGAAGAAAAAATTGGTTTACAATACATTATGATAGAAAGAAAATGGAAGGACGTCTATCGTAACAATTCAAAACTTCTAAGTAAGCATGAAAAGTGGCTAGCTGACAAAACTTTTTTGAACGAAGAAACGCCTAGCACGTCAACCAATCCAACTAGAGGGAGACCAACAAAACCCATAGATGAGTTTTCTACCTACACAAGGAAAAGGAAGCTGTCTGATACCAAAAAACCTATGGCCACGACTCATCTTTCAGAAGCACTGGCTATTAAATATAAAAAAGACGAAGAAAACGTGAAGTCTCATATAACAGAAGCAGTTGCGGTAGCAAGTCCAGTGCGACTGATGAGGATCAAAAACAGCATTCCCACACCACCAAATGCGCTACATAGGAAATACACTCCCGAAGAAGCTTTGGCGCTGTTTATAGATCTCGGTTTAACGAAGAAAAAATATATTGCGTAAGTCATTATTGCAACGTAATGCCGATATTTTACCTGGATACAAAAAAATTACTCAAGCCAAGAAAGAAGCAGTTCCTCTAAGTCCCAAAATAACCGAAGTATCAGCTGAAATTGAGCTACAAAACCTAATGGTACATACTGTAGTGGTACTTGTTTATTGTACCACTTAGATATGTTATACGAAAAATTAAATTTATTAGTTATATTTTCTTTTGATTTCATCGAGTGTTAAACATTTTCATATATCAATTTTCTATCAATTTTAAAACATCATTTTCCTTAAACTTATTTTCAATAAATTATATTATTATTACTGGAATAAATTTATATTAATTGGTTATACTAAGAGCATAAAATATGGCGAACCAGCTTATTACGAACAATATAACAATTATTTTAAATAATTGGCGGTATTAGTTGTGTCGGTTCAAGTGACATTATAAAGGATATTCTTTTATTAAATTTCTACTAAACACGCGCTGATATCAGCGATAAAAGTCAATATTATACTGGTTATGTTTTTGTTACCAATTTTGAAGCAATGGAACCTGGCTATTGTGGTGTTAATATTTGCGGAACTACAGGAATTTAAACAAACACTATTAGTGGACAAACTACAACAGCGCTGTAAAATACATCAATTGGACTTGTCCAGGTATCCCTAGATACTAGTAAACAAAACACATTTTTTAAAAAATATTTAAAAAATAAAATTTATATACATACTATATTGATTGCAAATCTCATCAGCAAATCAACAGAAAAATTTTATAATAATTAAAGGCATATTTCTAATATTCTAACTAATACAAACGTTTCATCATTTTAAAAAAATTTAAAAGAATTACAAAGAAAGTGATTTCAATTATTGTCTTTATATTTACATAATTGAAAAAAATTCAATAATTAGTTTAAGTCATTTGGACTATACAAATATGTAATTTCTCTACAATATTATATTGTATATATATTATTCATTGTAAATCCATCTCCAGTGAATTTATTTTAACAGTGGTTTTTATTTTATTTCATTTTTAAATATTATGGTTCTGACCAGATCTCAAGAAAATCTACTTACTTTTATAGAAAGTATGCCGCTTACAATCAAATACTTCAATCACTAATAGTCAAATAGTCACATCAATGGCAACGCAAACAACCGCTATTTCTAACTTTCCAACAATTACGACATCTCTAATAACACAAAATACACTTACAACACCAACTGTCGCAAATTTCCAATCAGTTCCTATAAGTTCAGTTCAATCTTTTTCAAACAATCAACAAGCTAACAGGTTGTTAAAATTACCACAATTTTGGTATGAAAATCCTGAAGTATGGTTTATCCATGCAGAAGCACAATTTTCTATAAATAATATACTTGAAGATTCAGTAAAATTTCATAATGTTTTAATTTCTCTTCCTCAAGAAATTGTTTCTAAAATACTAGATGTCATTAATCCTCCACCAATGACAAACAAATATAAAACAATTAAAAGGATATTGTGTGAGAGATTAACTAAATCTGAAGATAGTCGACTAGAACGACTATTCTCTGATACTCAGCTTGATGAAATGTTTAGTCGGTTCTAGCTCCATTGTTGGACAAGAACTACTTTTTAAGCTTTGGTTACGTAAATTACCACAACAAGTTCAAGCACATTTAATGTCTTGTGAAAAAGAAACCATAGACAATAAAATTATTATTGCTGACAAAATTTATACTCTTTATATTAAACCTCAGGTTTCCTCAATTTCTCAAAACTCTTCTTTGGAACAAACTATTCAAAATTTAACTCATTTAACTTCTGTACTTTGTGAAAATTTAAATAAATTAACTCTTGATGTAAGTGAATTACAAACAAGATCGAGATCTAATGAACGAAATAATTTTAACAAATTAAATAAAAGAATTTTAAGGAAACGATCAAATTCTCCAAACAATATTTGCTGGTACCACTTGAAATTTGGGAATAATGCAGTTAAGTGTATTAAACCATGTAAATTTTTTGATATAAAACCAAATCATTTAAATTGAATCGTTCTATCATGCCGGTGGCTGATGATAGAAGAACTGTCAAACCATCTAGCCGCCTTTTTATTTTTGATAAGCAAAACAAACTTAATTTTTTAATAGATACAGGAGCTGTTGTTTCAGTCATTCCTCTTTCAAAATTTAAACAATTTAAGAGAAAGTCCGATTTAAGTTTATCAGCAACAAACGGAGCAATTATCCACACTTTTGGTTCAAAATTACTCAAAATAGATATAGGACTAAGGCGTGAATTTCATTTTCCTTTCATTTTGGCAGATATTAAAACTCCAAATTTTTTTGAAAGATTTGGACTTTTAGTGGACATTAAAAATAAATTGGTTATAGATTCAGAAACAAAATTAAAAGTAGTAGGTTCTTTTGGATTCTGTGAAATTTTCGAGCTTAAATTACCATTGAAAATTAACAAATTTTCTGAATTGTTCAAACAATTTCCTGAAATTACAACCGAACCAAATTATACTAAACTAGTTAAACATAATCAGCCCTATTCTGCATTTCGACTTGGATTGGAATTTTTTCGATTTGGCAATTTTGGTATTCTGTGTTCCAATCTCTTTCGATCCAACTTCGAATCGTTCGATTTTTTGTATTCTGCATTTCGATCGTAGTTCCGTTTTTCTAAGTTGCAAATTAGTTGGCGGAAAAATATTTTCTTTTTATTTTTTTATTAATTTATAACAGAATTTTAACAAAAATGTAAGTAAAACTTGTTAAGAAACGTAGAAGGCTTGATGATGATTGTTTTTTATATGTTTCCAGGTCAAAAACAACATGTCGATGTCGAAGTCCTTGGACGTATTTGCCCCGCAAAAGTATCTATCACATACTTGAAAGCATCCTTGTTAAGTCGAAAGTTTTTTTTGAACCTAAATAAGAAAATAAGTCATTAAACTTTACCACTTTTAAGTTCAATTTCTTACAATTCGTCACTCATCTCAAATGGATTACACAAATTTCGCAATATTTGCCTTTCCATTCTCGCCTGGCAATTTTCGTATGCGTTGCTTTCCAACTCCAAAAATAATGCCGCGGCTATTGATTCCATTATAATAGACAGCTATAATCTGTGTCTGTTCGTTGAGTCCAATTATATGCCAAAGCAAGTTGCCGGCGTAGAGGAAGGTGAAGCGAAAACGTAAACAATCCTTGCGGAAAGAATAAATAAACCTTTATAAAGTATTTTAGGCCAGTGCAATGAAACTAGCATCCTTAAGATTCAAAAATGGCAACTATATTCGTGCAGGAATCCGTTGTAACAAAACTTGGTGGCCACGGCAGGGAATTGACCAAAAGAACGACAAAAACGCACTTACAATTATGAAAGCACTTCACTCAAAAAAATATAACACTGCGGCAATATATTCTATTGCTTTTTTTTTGTACAAAATGGCGTGGATAATAAAATATAAACGTTTTTCAGTGTTTTTTACAAATTTTCATTAATTTATTTTGTTCCAATGTTCACACATTCCGTACCAACAGCTGATTTCGAAAAATCATTTGCTCTTCCTCTTCTCTTTACGATTCCGTCGTAATGCAGAATACCAAACTTCGATTAAAGCGGAGCGTAGAACGGGAACGTAATCGAAATGCAGAATAGGGGTGAATGCTGTTCATAGAATCGAAACCAAAGGAGTTTTACCATTTTCAAGACCACGTCGTTTGGATCCAATTAAACTTAAAGTGGCCAGAACAGAATTTGAATATTTAGTCAAAATTGGTGTTTGTAGACCTTCAAGTTCTTCTGTTGCTTCACCTTTGCATTTGGTTCCTAAAAAAGAAATTGATGATTGGCGACCTTGTGGAGATTATAGAAGACTTAATCACCCCTATTCCGCATTTCGATTACGTTCCCGTTCTACGCTCCGCTTTAATCGAAGTTTAGTATTCTGCATTACGACGGAATCGTAAAGAGAAGAGGAAGAGCAAATGATTTTTCGAAATCAGCTGTTTGTACGGAATGTGTGAACATTGGAACAAAATAAATTAAAGAAAATTTGTAAAAAACACTGAAAAACGTTTATATTTTATTATCCACGCCATTTTGTATAAAAAAAGCAATAGAATATATTGCCACAGTGTTATATTTTTTTGAGTGAACTGCTTTCATAATTGTAAGTGTGTTTTTGTCGTTCTTTTGGCCAATTCCCTGCCGTGGCCACCAAGTTTTGTTAAAACGGATTCCTGCACGAATATAGTTGACATTTTCTGAATTTTAAGGATGCTAATTTCATTGCACTGGCCTAAAGTACTTTATAAAGGATTATTTATTCTTTCCCCAAGGATTGTTTACGTTTTCGCTTCACCTTCCTCTACGCCGGCAGCTTGCTTTGGCATATAACTGGACCCAACGAACAGACACAAATTACAGCTGTCTATTATAATGGAATCAATAGTCGCGGCATTATTTATGGAGTTGGAAAGCAACGCATACGAAAATTGCCAGGCGAGAATGGAAAGGCAAATATAGCGAGATTTGTGTAATCCATTTGAGATGAGTGACGAATTGTAAGAAATTGAACTTAAAAGTGGTAAAGTTTAATGACTTATTATCTTATTTAGGTTCAAAAAAAACTTTCGACTTAATAAGGATGCTTTTAAGTATGTGTTAGATACTTTTGCGGGGCAAATACGTCCAAGGACTTCGACATCAACATGTTGTTTTTGACTTGGAAACATATAAAAAACAATCATCATCAAGCCTTCTACGTTTCTTAACAAGTTTTACTTACATTTTTGTTAAAATTCTGTTATAAATTAATAAAAAAATAAAAAGAAAATATTTTTCCGCCAACTACTTTGCAACTTAGAAAAACTGAACTACGATGTTGTTGTTGTTGTAGCAATGCTCGCCCCACCTAATAGCCGCGACCGATCACAAATTGTCATCAATATCCTCTAACGGGAGTCCAAGGAAACTTGCCGTTTCAACAGGGGTGGACCATAAGGAAAGGGGTGTTAGAGGCGTTGGTTCCACATTACAATTAAAGAGATGGTTGGTGTCATGTGGGGACACATTGCAAGCGGAGCATACATTTTGTATGTCGGGGCTGATTCTGTATAGGTAAGAGTTTAGGGGTATTCAACAGAAACTGTTTGGTAGCACGTAATCGGCTGGCTAATTGCTTTGTATGTGGTCAAGAGCGTTTCTTTATCTTTTCCCCAGGTACTGCCAGCAAGGGATTTGAGGATTTTATTACGGCTCTGAATTCTTGGAACAATTGCGGTTGCGTGCGCACCAAAATGTAGATCCTGATCAAACGTCACACCCAAGATTTTGGGGTGTAGGACAGTCGGTAGCGTAGTGCCATCGACGTGGATGTTCAATATGGTCGACATTTGGGGCGTCCATGTTGTAAATAAGGTCGCGGAAGATTTAGTCGGTGACAATGCCAGGTTTCGCGAGGCGAAAAAACTGGATAGATCAGGGAGATAGCCGTTTATTTTATTGCATAGCTCATCGATCTCTGGGCCTGGGCCTGTGGCCATTATTGCGCAGTCATTGGCGTAGGAAACGATTGTGACTCCTTCCGGTGGTGAAGGTAGCTTAGATATGTAGAAATTAAACAAAAGCGGGGATAGGACACCACCCTGTGGCACCCCTTGTTTAATTCTCCTTTGTTTTGATGTTTCGTTTCTGAATTGCACCGATGCCTGCCGACCACCCAGATAATTTGCGGTCCACCTTTTAAGACATGGGGGAAGGGTAGACCCTTCCAGGTCTTGCAGTAACGAGCCATGGTTGGCCGTATCAAAAGCTTTTGATAGGTCTAACGCTACGAGTACTGTTCTATGGTGGGGGTATTGATTCAAACCGCAATTTATCTGGGTGCTAATGACATTTAGCGCGGAGGTAGTGCTATGGAGTTTTCTGAAGCCATGCTGATGAGGGGCTAGCTGCAAATGTGCTTGGAAATAAGGGAGCAAAATGGCTTCAAGCGTCTTTGCCACTGGCGATAGGAGAGATATCGGACGATATGACTCACCTACGTTAGCTGGTTTCCCAGGCTTTAGTAGCGGGACCACCTTGGCCATTTTCCATTTCTCGGGTATGACAAAGGTGGAAAGAGACAGGTTGAAGACATGCGCTAAATATTTGAAACCCTCTTTCCCTAGGTTTTTAAGCATCGGCATGGCTATGCCGCCTGGGCCCACTGCTTTGGATGGTTTAGCGCGACCAATGGCGTCCTCAACCTCTCTAGCGGTGATGGTAATTGGTGACGCGCTGAGTTTGTGTTTATGTGCGTGTCTATTGGCTCTCCGTCTATCTTTGTCGACCGTAGGATGCATTATATATTGTCGGCAGAAAGCGCTCGCGCATTTTTTCGCATCCGACAGCACCTTATCGCCAAAGGCGATGGAAACTTTGTCTTTGTGCTTAGTCGGATTCGACAGGGACTTTACGGTGGACCAAAGTTTACCTACACCGGTAGAGAGGTTACAACCTCTTAGGTGCTCTTCCCATTTCGCCCGCTTGTGTTCGTCCACAAGCAATCTGATGCGTTGGTTTATATCCCTTATTTGGGGGTCGCCTGGATCAAGCTGTCTTATAAGGTAGCGTTCCCTCGCTAAGCTCGCGGCCTCCGCCGGGAAGTGGGGCCGGATTTCGGGAATTCTCCCGGCGGGAATGAAATGTGCCGAGGCGGATTCAATGACCTTACGGAAGGCACGCTCCCCTTGGCGGGCATCAGTCGGGATAGGGAGGGCAGCAAAGCTGCTGTCTGTTGCAGATTTATATTCTTCCCACTTTCCTTTTTTGAAGTTTATGAAAGTGCGTTTTCGGTGACGATGAAGTCGGCGGTACGCTCGAACGAAATAAGTATGGGCAGGTGGTCGGATGCCAATGTTACCATCGGCTGCCAGTTGACGCAGTTTACGAGTTCTGCGCTCACGATTGAGATATCTGGCGAGCTATGACAGCTTCCTACCATACGTGTGGGGGCGTCTCCGTTTATTGTGCAGAACGTCGTTTCGTCTATTTGATCCGCCAACATCTCACCCCTACTGTCCGCCCGCAAGTTTGAATGCCATAGGTCGTGATGGGCATTGAAATCGCCTAAGATAATGCGATTGTTGCCAGTGAGTAAGGCCTCGATATTAGGGCGGTATCCACTGGGGCAACAGGTGACAGGAGGGATGTAGATGTTGATGATTTCTAGATTTGCATCGCCTGACCGGACAGATAGGCCTTGACGTTCTAAGACATTGTCCCTGCGGTCGATGCCAGGATCAAATATATAATATTGCACAGAGTGGTGTATAATAAACGCGTGGCCGCCTCCATTTCCGCTCTCGCGGTCTTTCCTGTGGAAATTATAACCAGAGCAGGTCTGCAATGCAGATCTTGCTGTGAGTTTAGTCTCTTGAATCGCAGCAATGCGGATGTTGTGCCGCTTCGTGAAATCGACTATCTCCGTAATCTTCCCAGTTAGTCCATTACAGTTGAACTGCAGAATTCTGAAGTGCATGAGGGGTGACGCCGCCACTCTAGGGGTAAGTGACGGGTGACTACGCCTAGGTTGTGGAAGGCCAGGACGCAATTGCTGTTGTGGCCTTGGGACTGAGCGCCCTTGGGCAAGCATTGGGGTACCCGGATGATTTGGGTTTGCGACCTGGCAACATGGCGCGATGAAACCCGTCGAGGGGTTGCCGTCGCGGAGACCAGAACATCTAGGAAAGTGGCACCACCCAAGGCAGGAGCTGCATTGAGCGAATGTCGCAAACCTATATATTCTGTGCTGGCAGACGGTGCAAACGGAGGCAGGGACTAAGAGTCTGTTTCCCTGACCTGCACGATTGCTGCCAGAAAAGAGGGGGGGGGGAGAAGAAGACGGGGGCAGGGGCTGATGCTCAGCATTGCTACCAGCTCTACTACGAAGGTAGTAGTTATGAGTGGTATCAGCTGTTTGAGTTGTTGGCGCCGTGGGGCGCGAGCAGCAGCGGGTACTTGTTGTGGCTTGCTGAGCAGGGAAGCTGCTGGAAGGTAGTGGGGATACGCTTAGGCGTAGCCTACGGGACGCCCTTGTGCGTGAGCAGCAAGGAGCCACAAAAGATTTATAAAAGTTACGTGGACGTCGGGTTTTGGGATCAAGCCCAGAACAACCTGTCCGATGCAACCATCCCTTGCACGAGACACACTGAACAGAGTATGACCGTCCTAAAAAGATTCTTTTCTGGCAAATGCAGCAAAACCATTTCTCAGGACCGGGGTCAGGAGACGGACCCGGATTGGGTTCGATACCTTCCCGGAGTAAGAGAATATGTAGCAGTCCTGCTGCAAGGAGCTGCTGGGAGGATGACAATTTGTGGGAGGGACGAAACAAATTAAATGGGGTCACACTGAAATGACAGTCCTTGGTCGGGAAAAATCCCGAGTCGCTCCGGTACATAGAACCGACTGCCTTGGGAAGCAACGGAACTACGATCGAAATGCAGAATACAAAAAATCGAACGATTCGAAGTTGGATCGAAAGAGATTGGAACACAGAATACCAAAATTGCCAAATCGAAAAAATTCCAATCCAAGTCGAAATGCAGAATAGGGCTGAATATTGTTACAGTACCAGATCGCTATCCACTTCCACATATACACGATTTGAGCATAGATTTCAAAAACAAAACTATATTTTCAAAGTTAGATTTGGTTCGTGCGTATCATCAAATACCAGTGGCACCTGAAGACGTGCATAAAACGGCTATTACAACACGAAATAGCGCCCAAACCTTTCAAAGGTTTATAAATGAAACTCTTTTTGGACTAGATTTTGTTTTTGCTTATGTTGATGATATATTAATAGCGAGTGAAAATGAGGAACAACATTTTGAACATTTAAAGATTGTTTTTAAACGTTTGGAAAAGTATGGATTGAATATTAAACCAACAAAGTGTGTTTTTGGTTCTCCTGTTATCAATTTTTTAAGTTATGAAATTTCAGAAAATGGTATTAAACCATCAACTGAAAGAATAGAAACAATTACAAATTTTGAGAAACCTAACTATATTAATAAACTTCAGAAATTCATTGGAATGGTTAATTATTACCATCGCTATATTCCAAAGATTGCAGAAGATCTTATTCCTTTACATCAAATTTTAACTATAGCAAATAAAAATAAGAGTAAAACTTTTAACTGGACTAATGAATCAATTAAAGCATTTAATAAAGTGAAAAATCTTTTTGCTCAAAATACATTATTAAATCATTTTGATGGGCATTCAAAATTATCTTTATCTGTTGATGCTTCAAATGTTGCAATTGGAGGAGTTTTACAACAATTAAAAAATAATATTTTGGAACCTTTGGCTTATTTTTCTAAGAAGCTGAGTCCTGCAGAATGTAAATATTCAACTTTTGATAGGGAACTTTTAGGAATATATAGAGCTATTAAACATTTTAAACATTTTTTAGAAGGTCAAGTATTTACAGTATATACAGATCATAAGCCATTGACATATGTGTTAAATTCAAAGACTGAAAGATCTCCCAGACAAACGCGACATCTAGAATATATAGCAGAATTCACGAATGATATACAACATATATCTGGAAAGAATAATATTGTAGCGGATGCATTATCAAGGTTTCCAGAAATACATAGATTCACTTTCAGCAAAAGATATTCATTTTGATACTTTGTTTGTTGAACAACAAACTGATGAGATTCTTAAAACTCAAGTGTCTTCTCCACTATCGAAGAATAATTTAAAACAAATTTTAATTCCAATCCATAATTTTAAAATTTGGTGTGATATTTCGGGTTCAATACCACGTCCTTTTGTTCCGAATTCCATGAGAGAAATAATTTTTTCAAAATTACACTCTTTGGCACATCCAGGGGTTCGTGCGACCAGGCGTTTAATTCAATCAAAATATTTTTGGCCTAATATGCGGAAGGATATAAATGAATGGGTCTCAAAATGTATTTCTTGTCAACAATCGAAAATTTCAAGATATACTAAGCCTCCTATACAGAAAATTGATATACCCAATAACCGATTTGAACATATCCATTTAGATTTAGTTGGACCACTTCCACCATCTGATGGTTATAGATATATTCTGACGATTATTGATAGACATTCAAGATGGCCAGAGGCTTATCCTCTTAGAAATATAACTGCACATACGGTGGTAAAAGCATTCGTGCAAAATTATATTTCTAGATTTGGTGTTCCTCTTAAAATTACTGTTGATCAAGGTGCACAATTTTCATCTGAATTATTCAATGAACTCACTCAAATTCTTGGTTCACATAAAATTCAAACGTCTGCTTATCATCCACAAGCTAATGGAATGATAGAACGATTCCATCGTCAACTCAAAACTTCAATTATAGCTTCAGGAGATTCAATTCATTGGACAGAAATATTACCTATTATTTTATTAGGGTTACGTACTGCAGTGAAAGAGGATTTAAAATCGTCCCCTGCTGAGTTAGTTTATGGACAAACTATTCGAGTTCCTGGAGAATTAGTCGTTTCTAGAAATGATGAAAATTCCGTACATAATACTATTAAAAAATTAAGAGATCATTTTTCAAGAGTTAGAACAAAAATTTTACATCATAATAAAGATGTGAGTTATGTTCCAAAATCTCTTGAGGAATGTGAATATGTTTTTGTAAAAGTTAATCAGACTTCAGGACTTAATCCGCCTTATGAAGGACCTTATAAAGTCGTATCGAAACATAAAAATACCTTTAGAATTCAGAAAGCTAATGTTATTAAAGCTGTGTCAATAAATCATTTAAAACCTGCTCATATATCATCTAATTTTTCAACTGAACCTGCACAAACAATTAAAAAGGTTACTTTTAATATTAATTAGTTTTGTTGCTTTTGTTTAAAGAATATACTTAATACTTATTTATATGTTTCACTGGAGGGGGAGTAAATGTAGTGGTACTTGTTTATTGTACCACTTAGATATGTTATACGAAAAATTAAATTTATTAGTTATATTTTCTTTTGATTTCAATGAATGTTAAAAATTTTCATATATCAATTTTCTATCAATTTTAAAACATCATTTTTCCTTAAACTTATTTTCAATAAATTATATTATTATTACTGGAATAAATTTATATTAATTGGTTATACTAAGAGCATAACACATACGTCTACACGACTCCTTTAAAGTTTTACTGAAGAAAAGTTGAAGTCACTGCCAAAGGAGCTAGCATTGATAACTAAGTGGGGCTGTGATGGATCATCAGGACAAAGCTCATATAAACAAAGCATAAATGTAGACGATGAAACAATTACAGATAGTAATATGTTTATGGCTTCTATTGTTCTATTACGACTAAAAGATGAAGCTTCAGAATATTGGAAAAATCCACGTCCGTCATCAACTATATTGTGCCGCCCGATATTATTTAAATACGAGAAGGAGTCTTCGCAACTCATAAAAGCTACATCGAGTGATAGAAAAAACCAATTGCCAAATTAGAACCAACAATAATTGAAATTGAAGAGGGGAATGTCGTTACAATAAAGCAATGCTTACATTGCTACAACAACAACAACAACATTACAATAAAGCATGATTTTCTTCTAACAATGGTCGATGGAAAAGTTTTGAACTTAATAACAGAACATCTACAATGAAATGTCCAATTTGTAAGAAGAGCCAAAAGGACTTTGAAAATCTTGATGATTCAATAACTGACGAACTAAATTATGAGTATGGAATATCTCCTTTGCATGCTAGGATAAGATGTATGGAATTTGTGTTGAAGCTGGCTTATACACTACCATAACAAGGAGAAGTTTTCGACAACAATACAACATATAAGGAGAAACAAAACAGGAGAAAAAAAATAATTCAGGATGCATTCTATAAAGAGATTGGCCTTAGAGTTGACTGTCCAAAGTATGAATACGGAAATACAAATGATGGTAAATCCTCAAGAAGATTTTTTGAAAACGATGAAGTGACTGCTCGCATAAAAGGAGTTGATAGAGAGTATTGTGAAAAGATTAGGAGTAATTTTAAATATTTTAAACTGCCATGAACCAGTTATAAATAAATAAATTTAAGGCGCGATAACCTCCGAAGAGATCTAAGGCCGAGTTTCTCTTCCAATTTGCGTCGTGCTCCTCTTGATTTTCCCTACAAATTGGCCGGACGGGACCTACATGTTTTATGCCGACTCCGAAAGGGCATCTGCAAGGCAGACGAGTTTTCACTGAGAGCTTTTCATGGCAGAAATACACCCGGAGCACTTGCCAAACACTGCCGAATGGCGACCCCGCTTAGAAAAATTTTCTTCTAATTGAAAAACCTCATTTCTAAAATTTTGATGTTGCTTTGCCCGGGGTGCGAACTCAGGGCATACGGTGTGATAGGCGGAGCACGCTACCATCACACCACGGTGGCCGCATGAACCAGTAAATGGACCCAAATTTGGAGAATATGCATCTAATACTACAGAGTTGCTGCATCAAAAGTATCCTGAGAAGAAACTTACACCAACGGTACACAAAATTTTAGCACATGGAAAAGATTTAATAGAGTACCAGTGCTTACCATTAGGAGAATTGTCTGAAGAAGCTCAATAATCTAAGAACAAGGATATAGATGTATGAACACCTGCAAAGTATCACGAGTTAGACAAAACGAAGACCTTTTCATCATGTTAGCTATCTCTTCTGATCCAGTCATATCATCTATGAGGTATGTAAGAACACAAAAAGATCTTACAGATGCGTATAACTCAGAAATGGTTGCTTTGTTAGATATATGTTCCAGTGACGATGACTATGTTAAGATAAAATAAGTTTCTCACTTCTTATCACAACAATGAAAAAGAGATTTACTAATCAATTTTGTTACTTTATTGAAAAATAAGATATCTATGTACAACTTAATTTTTTATTTCAAATAAAAGAATTTATTAATTTAGTAATTTATAAATATATACTTTTCGTTATTGCATTTCTCTAAATTTTATCAAATTTATTTTAAATCTTAGGCATTTCGCCTTCAAAGGAGTATTAAATTTTTATAGAAATCAATACGTCTATCGAGTTTGGTACAAATTGGTAAATCGGTTACTAAGATCAAACTGTTTAGCATAAATGGGCAGTGCCACTCCCCCTTTCAAAAATTCGTTGGCTGTTTAATCTTTAGCTTAAATACAATTTCATTGAACCACTTTCGATAACTTTTAGTTATTAATAAAATACATATTTGGCCTGTAAATTAAAAAAAAAAACATGTAAACTTTTACGATGAATTTTGAAGCACCTTGTTATTGGGGCACAAAGAAAGGACATTTGAGTTTTATAAGAGTATTGCCATTTAAAAAAAAAAACATACGTCTATCGATTTTGGTAGTTATTGATTACGTGAATACTTAGATACAACTTTTTATCATAAGTGGGCAGTGCCTCGGTATCTTATCAAAATCATTAGTTTATCTTATTTAATGCTTAAATACCTCATTATAAGATAAATCTCTTTTAATTTTTTTTTATTTTTTACTAAACACGACGAATTTTTTTGAAGCACCCTGTATATGTGACATTCTGAGCTTTCACACAATAACTTCAAATAATTAGCTTTCATTTGCATTTTAAATTTTTAAAATATCTTCATTGGTTCAAAAGTTATGATTTTTGCAAAGAAAAAACTCAAGAGGCGCCACTGTGCGTCGTAGGCCGAGAGCTAATGTTATCTGTCGTTTGCCGAATGTATTAATTGTAGTATTGTTTGCAGCAACCAGTTTCATTGCGTTTGGTTGCATACTCTCACCGTGACGTTTGGGTACCACCGAAATTCGGCGCCCGTGTCGATGACAAATTTCATTGAAGACGTTCTGTCTCGAATGTATTAATTGTAGTATTGTTTGCAGCAACCAGTTTCATTGCGTTTGGTTGCATACTCTCACCATGACGTTTGAGTACAACCGAAATTTTGGCGCCCGTGTCGATGAGAGATTTCATTGAAGACGTTCTGTCTCAAATGTAAAGACGGTCGAATGTAAAGGCGGCTGGAGTATATAGCTGCTTTGTACGAAAATATAATGATACCAACAGATATTGCAGTTTGTATCCCGTGCGTCCTCACTGCGTGAGCTAGTCGATCGTGCTTGTTGCCAAGGTGCTCCGATCCGTTGCTGTTTATACGTTACTTCCCGCTTGTCTAAACGATCTAGCATATCCACCAACTCTAACATGGCTGCTGTTACATCGTCACTTGGTTTGCAATGGGTGGCGAGGAAATAATGTCGCTGGCATGTGCCAGTACAGCTGAATCGATTTCGGCAACGACCGTAAAATATTTGGTTGTACTATTCTGTTGTCGTCGGGGTCACCACTTATAGAATGTTATGTTTATTATTCTATATTTATTAGCTCAAATAAAACTTAAACTAAAACTAAAACTAAAAAGAACAATGCGGTATCTTAAAACGGAAAGTCCCAAATTATATTTGCGTTGAAATTCAAAGTATTACTAGACGTTGGCTGTAGTTGCTAAAACTCAGCTGTTCTATGATGTTGCCACATATTGCGGCAGGGTTCGATTTGGGTAGTCACTACACCACCCCCTTTCCAGAAAATCCGGCGATGTGCTGGCATCAATACTTGTGGCTTGTGTTATTGCTGCTAATTCATCTCTATCGTCGCGTAGAAAGACATGACTACAAAAGCGCAGATCCTTGGGAACAAATACCGCAGGTTTACCATGCTGTGACGTTTGTATTGGTCGAACGGTCTCGAAATGCCGTCGTAGTTCTCGTAAAAATTATGTAATCCACGGGACCCTCCTCCTCCGAGTCCATTATGTCACTAGGAAGCCGAATAGGTTGGCCATAAATCATCTCTGCCACAGATACTCCCAAGTCTTCCTTAACAGCTGACCTTAACCCCAGAAGGACGAGAGGCAGGACTTCCACCCAGTTTGCATCCGCTGGATGACATCTAAGGGCTGCCTTTACAACTCGGTGCCATCTTTTCACCATACCGTTTGCTTGTGGATGGTAGCTGGTGGTATGTATATGCTTGACTCCTAAAAGTTTGGTCAACTCCCTAAACAAAGCGCTTTCAAATTTACGTCCCTGGTCTGTGGTAATAAACTCCGGTGTACCGAACCGGCTTATCCAGCCGTTGAGAAATTATCTGGCAACCGTTTCGCTGTCATGCACGTCAAAGGAATCATTTCCAACCACCTTGAAAACCGGTCCACACATGTGAGACAGTATGTGAAACCTCTTGACGGAGTTAAGGGTCGAACTATGTCCACGTTGACATGCTCAAATCTTCTTTTTGGAACTGCGAATTGTTCTAGCTGAAGAAAACAGACTAATGAAATTAAGCTGTCGTGTCTGGCGTGGTGAAAGTTTCTCCCACTTCTGTTCCAATGCATGTGCCAACGGTTCGTGATCCATGAAAAAAATGAAAGCTGTTCCCTCTAAATGATAACGGAAATGCCGTATTGCCTTGTAAATTGCTGTTAGTTCACGATCATTTGCACTATAGCGTTGTTCTGTTGGGGTAAACTTCTGTGAGAAAAACCCTAATGGCATCCACTTACCCTTAACTAATTGCTGCAGCACGGCACCGACTGCGACGTCGGAGGCGTCAGTCATTAAAGCTATTGTGGCATCTTTCATGGGGAACGCAAGAAGGGCCGCTTCTGCTAATTGTTGTTTCAGTCTCTCGAACGCTTCTGTTGTTTCTCTCGTCCAAAGGATCTTGGTTTTATCTCTTTTCTTACATGGTCCCATTAATTTCTGTAAAGGTGCCTCGGTGGCCGCAGCATGGGGCAAAAATCGCCTATAAAAATTTACTGTCCCCAGAAACCTTCTCAACTCGTGCACTCCCTTCGGCTTTTTGCACTGTAGAATACCTTTGACCTTCTGTGGCAGCGGTCTGATACCATCCGCCAAGACTAAGTGTCCTAAAAACTCCACTTTTTCTAAACCCAGTTGACATTTTTCGCCGTCGATAACTAACCCCCTCTCGCGGTAACGATAAAAAGCTGTTTTAGATGCTCCAAATGTTCCTCTGGCGACGTGGAAGCTACGAGTACATCATCTAGATATGGAATACAAAAGATAAACCTTTTACTGTTTCGTCAATGTAGCGTTGGAACGTTTGGGCAGCATTCCTTAAGCCGAAAGTCATATATTTAAACTCAAATAGTCCGAACGGCGTTAGAATAGCTCTCTTTGGCACGTCTGCCTCGTGTACTGGGATCTGGTGGTATGCCTTCTTGCAATATATTAACGAACATTTTTTCCCGAACAATTCACCACTTAAGTCCTGTATATGCCGAATTGGATAGCTATCTGACAATGTTTTCGCGTTCAATCTCCTATAATCGCCGCAAGGCCGCCACGTCCGGTTTGATTTCTGCACCATGTGCAACGGGCTCGTCCATTGACTACTTGAGCGCTGACAAATCCCGCGTTCGGTTAGGTACTCAAACTCTTTCTTCGCACATTCCAGTTTTTCGGGAGAAAGTCGTCGCACCCTTTGCGCTACCGGTGCCCCTCGTGTCTCTATATGCTGTTGGACTGCTGTCGTGGGTCTATTGGCCTTGGGCAAGTCATTAGTAAGATCAGGATAACGTGATAAGATCGCATGATAGGGATTAGCTCCCTTTAAAGAGAGTACACTATGTGGCGGCAGTATGATTTGGCAAAGTGCCCGAGTATGCGTTGCTTGATCTATGATAGCTTTGTTTTTTAAATCCACCAACACGTCGTAGTGTCTTAGGAAATCCGCACCTATTATAGGATGCGCAGCGTCGGCGATTATGAAACACCACTTAAATGGCCGTCGTAGACCGAGATTTAATGTTATCTGTCGTTTGCCAAATGTATTAATTGTAGTATTGTTCGCAGCAACCAGTTTCATTGCGTTTGGTTGCATACTCTCACCGTGACGTTTGGGTACAACCGAAACTTCGGCGCCCGTGTCGATGACAAATTTCATTGAGGACGTTCTGTCTCGAATGTAAAGGCGGCTGGATTTCATATCCTCCTCCGACGTAGTCGCTTTGTACGGAGGGTTGACTAGTTTTCCGAAAGCTTTGGTGTGAAAGCGCATGGTGGCCGACACCGTGTTGCGTTCTTGCCGAAAATATGATGATACCAACAGATATTGCGGTTTGTACCCCGTGTGTTCTCACTGCGTGAGCTGGTCGGTCGTGCTTGTTGCCGAGGCGCTGCGATCCGTTGCTGTTTATACGTTACCTCCCGCTTCTCTAAACGATGTAGCCTATCCACCAACTGAGCTTTCACACAATAAAACTTCAAATAATTAGCTTTCATTTGCATTTTAATTTTCAAAATATCTTCATTTGTTCAAAAGTTATGATTTTTGCAAAGAAAAAACTCAAAAGGCGCCACTGTGCGTCGTAGGCCGAGAGCTAATGTTATCTGTCGTTTGCCGAATGTATTAATTGTAGTATTGTTTGCAGTAACCCAGTTTCATTGCGTTTGGTTGCATACTCTCACCGTGACGTTTGGGTACCACCGAAACTTCGGCGCCCGTGTCGATGACGAATTTCATTGAAGACGTTCTGTCTCGAATGTATTAATTGTAGTATTGTTTGCAGTAACCAGTTTCATTGCGTTTGGTTGCATACTCTCACCGTGACGTTTGGATAGTACCGAAACTTCGGCGCCCGTGTCGATGAGAAATTTCATTGAAGACGTTCTGTAAAGGCGGCTGGAGTATATAGCTGCTTTGTACGAAAATATAATGATACCAACAGATATTGCAGTTTGTATCCCGTGCTTCCTCACTGCGTGAGCTGGTCGGTCGTGCTTGTTGCCAAGGCGCTCCAATCCGTTGCTGTTTATACGTTACTTCCCGCTTCTCTAAACGATCTAGCCTATCCACCAACTCTGACATGGCTGCTGTTACATCGTCACTTGGTTTGCAATGGGTGGCGAGGAAATAATGTCGCTGGCATGTGCCAGTATAGCTGAATCGATTTCGGCAACGATCGTAAAATATTTGGTTGTACTATTCTGTTGTCGTCGGGGTCACCACTTATAGAATGTTATGTTTATATTTATATTTATTAGCTCTTTATGTTTATATTTATTAGCTCAAATAAAACTTAAACTAAAACTAAAACTAAAAAGAACAATGCGGTATCTTAAAAGGGAAAGTCCCAAATTATATTTGCGTTGAAATTCAAAGTATTACTAGACGTTGGCTGTAGTTGCTAAAACTCAGCTTTTCTATGATGTTGCCACATATTGCGGCAGGGTTCGATTTGGGTAGTCACTACACCACCCCCTTTCCAGAAAATCCGCCGATGTGCTGGCATAAATACTTGTGGCTTTTGTTATTGCTGCTAATTCATCTCTAGGGAAATAAGCTTGTTTAAGTCTATTGATGAATACGGTTACCGGCCTCGAACCAATCATTATCGTGTATGTCTTGGGGTATTTGTTAACAACCAGGTATGGCCCGTCGTAAGGTGCTTTCAACGGCTTTTTAATTGTATCGTCGCGTAGAAAAACATGGCTGCATAAGCGCAGATCCTTGGGAACAAATACCGCAGGTTTACCATGGTGTGACGTGTGTATTGGCCGAACGGTCTCGAAATGCCGTCGTAGTGTAGTAGTTCTCGTAAAAATTATGTTGGTTATTTGGAAATAATTCCTTGGTTTGTGTTTAGAATTGCGTTTGCGTTTGCGTATGCGTTTGCGTATGCGTTATCGATTCTTTGCTTTGTTTTTAAATCCACCACGTCGTAGTGTCTTAGGAAATCCGCACCTATTATAGGATGCGCAACGTCGGCGATTATGAAACACCACTTAAATGGCCGTCCCACAGTGGCTAAAGTGGTTAAAGCATGGCAAAAATCAAAAAAACATGAAAGCGTTCGCTAAATCTAATACATGTTTCTAATAGCGGTAGAGCCGCTCAAAGTTGACCAATTTTCAACATTGGGAAAAATTTGAAATTTTTCTTTTTTCGTTGTATTTAAAATGGTTTTGTGAGTAAATAAGGCGTCCGGTTGTCGTTTTCTTGTATAGCAATTAAAGATAATTTAATTTAGGATTGAAACAAAAAAAAATTGTTTTTTTTTTGTTAAAAGTTGGCGGACGTACCTGTTTTTCGAAATGCCTATTTTTAGGCCCTTTTTAAAACTTTGATGGAAAAAAAATGTGCTCCGTCAAATTAACAGTAGTTATTTGTGAAATATTCAGTAACCTAAATTCATAAAGTCTACCTGCGTCCAGCTGCAACTTCACTTTTTACATCAAATAAAGTTAAACAACCATGGGCATAACTACGCGCCTGAGCAGGTATATATAATTCAGTACGGCCGTAAGGTCGTTTTTGTTATTGGAACTTGTTAATAACATACATTTTTTTAGTTACAAACTGTATACCTGAAATTCATTTTAATAATTTGAGTAGGTATATAAAGCTATCCATCATACAATGTTTACTTAAATAAAGTGAATAGTATTTTTAAATATAGTTCACAGTTTAATATTTAGTCAGATACACTCGAAGCCAATTCTAATATGTATCTAGAAAACTCGAAACTATTTGCGGTGTTTAAATCTACAATGTCAAGACGGGACTTCGTTGAGGCTATTATGAGAGAATTAGCGGGTGAAACAAGCATTAAAGAAAAGGAAGGCCTGGAAGAAAAAATTGGTTTACAATACATTATGATAGAAAGAAAATGGAAGGACGTCTATCGTAACAATTCAAAATTTCTAAGTATGCATGAAAAGCTGACAAAACTTTTTTGAACGAAGAAACGCCTAGCACGTCAACCAATCCAACTAGAGGGAGACCAACAAAACCCATAGAAGAGTGTTCTACCTGTTCTAGCTGACAAAACTTTTTTGAACGAAGAAACGCCTAGCACGTCAACCAATCCAACTAGAGGGAGACCAACAAAACCCATAGAAGAGTGTTCTACCTACACAAGGAAAAGGAAGCTGTCTGATACCACAAAAGCTATGGCCACGACTCATCTTTCAGAAGCACTGGCTATTAAATATAAAAAAGACGAAGAAAACGTGAAGTTTCATATAAAAGAAGCAGTTGCGGTAGCAAGTCCAGTGCGACTGATGAGGATCAAAAACAGCATTCCCACACCACCAAATGCGCTACCTAGGAAATACACTCCCGAAGAAGCTTTGACGCTGTTTATAGATATCGGTTTAACGAAAAAAAAAATATATTGCGTAAGTCATTATTGCAACGTAATGCCGGTATTTTACCTGGATACAAAAAAATTACTCAAGCCAAGAAAGAAGCAGTTCCTCTAAGTCGCAAAATAACCGAAGTATCAGCTAAAATTGAGCTACAAAACCTAATGGTACATACGTCTACACGACTCCTTCAAAGTTTTACTGAAGAAAAGTTGAAGTCACTGGCAAAGGAGCTAGCATTGATAACTAAGTGGGGCTGTGATGGATCATCAGGACAAAGCTCATATAAACAAAGAATAAATGTAGACGATGAAACAATTACAGATAGTAATATGTTTATGGCTTCTATTGTTCTATTACGACTAAAAGATGAAGCTTCAGAATATTGGAAATATCCACGTCCGTCATCAACTATATTGTGCCGCCCGATATTATTTAAATACGAGAAGGAGTCTTCGGAACTCATAAAAGCTACATCGAGTGATAGAAAAAACCAATTGCCAAATTAGAACCAACAATAACTGAAATTGAAGAGGGGAATGTCATTACAATAAAGCAATGTTTACATTGCTACAACAACAACAACATTACAATAAAGCATGATTTTCTTCTAACAATGGTCGATGGAAAAGTTTTGGACTTAATAACAGAACATCTACAATGAAATGTCCAATTTGTAAGAAGAGCCAAAAGGACTTTGAAAATCTTGATTCAATAACTGACGAACTAAATTATGAGTATGGAATTTCTCCTTTGCATGCTAGGATAAGATGTATGGGATTTGTTTTGAAGCTGGCTTATACACTACCACAACAAGGAGAAGTTTTCGGCGACAATACATCATATAAGGAGAAACAAAACAGGAGAAAAAAAATAATTCAGGATGCATTCTATAAAGAGATTGGCCTTAGAGTTGACTGTCCAAAGTATGAATACGGAAATACAAATGATGGTAACTCCTCAAGAAGATTTTTTGAAAACGATGAAGTGACTGCTCGCATAAAAGGAGTTGATAGAGATATTGTGAAAAGATTGGGAGTAATTTTAAATATTTTAAACTGCCATGAACCAGTTATAAATAAATAAATGTAAGGCGCGATATCCTCCGAAGAGATCTAAGGCCGAGCTTCTCTTCCAATTTGCGTCGTGCTCCTCTTAATTTTCCCTACAAATTGGCCGGACGGGACCTACATGTTTTATGCCGACTCCGAAAGGGCATCTGCAAGGCAGATGAGTTTTCACTGAGAGCTTTTCATGGCAGAAATGCACCCGGAGCACTTGCCAAACACTGCCGAGGGGCGACCCCGCTTAGAAAAATTTTCTTCTAACTGAAAAACCTCATTTCTAAAATTTTGATGTTGCTTTGCCCGGGGTGCGAACCCAGGGAATACGGTGTGATAGGCGGAGCATGCTACCATCACACCACGGTGGCCGCATGAACCAGTAAATGGACCCAAATTTGCGGAATATGCATCTAATACTACAGAGTTGCTGCATCAAAAGTATCCTGAGAAGAAACTTACACCAACGGTACACAAAATTTTAGCACATGGAAAAGATTTAATAGAGTACCAGTGCTTACCATTAGGAGAATTGTCTGAAGAATCTCAAGAATCTAAGAACAAGGACATAGATGTATGAACACCTGCAAAGTATCACGAGTTAGACAAAACGAAGACCTTTTCAACATGTTAGCTATCTCTGATCCAGTCATATCATCTATGAGGTATGTAAGAACACAAAAAGATCTTACAGATGCGTATAGCTCAGAAATGGTTGCCTTGTTAGATATATGTTCCAGTGACGATGACTATGTTAAGATAAAATAAGTTTCTCACTTCTTATCACAACAATGAAAAAGAGATTTACTAATCAATTTTGTTACTTTATTGAAAAATAAGATATCTATGTACAACTTAATTTTTTATTTCAAATAAAAGAATTAATTAATTTAGTAATTTATAAATATATACTTTTCGTTATTGCATTTCTCTAAAGTTTATCAAATTTATTTTAAAGCTTAGGCATTTCGCCTTCAAACGAGTATTAAATTTTTATAGAAATCAATACGTCTATCGAGTTTGGTAAAAATTGGTAAAGCGGCTACTAAGATCAAACTGTTTAGCATAAATGGGCAGTGCCACTCCCCCTTTCCAAAATTCGTTGGCTGTTTACTCTTTAGCTTAAATAAAATTTCATTGAACCACTTTCAATAACTTTTAGTTATTAATAAAATACATATTTGGCCTGTAAATTAAAAAAAAAAACATGTAAAATTTACGATGAATTTTGAAGCACCTTGTTATTGTGGCACCAAGAACGGACATTTGAGTTTTATAAGAGTATTGCCATTAAAAAAAAAAAACATACGTCTATCGATTTTGGTAGTTATTGATTACGTGAATACTTAGATACAACTTTTTATCATAAGTGTGCAGTGCCACGCTATCTTATCAAAATCATTAGTTTATCTTATTTAATGCTTAAATACCTCATTATAAGATAAATCTCTTTTAATTTTTTTTTATTTTTTACTAAACACGACGAATTTTTTTGAAGCACCCTGTATATGTGACATTCTGAGCTTTCACACAATAAAACTTCAAATAATTAGCTTTCATTTGCATTTTAAATTTTTAAAATATCTTCATTGGTTCAAAAGTTATGATTTTTGCAAAGAAAAAACTCAAGAGGCGCCACTGTGCGTCGTAGGCCGAGAGCTAATGTTATCTGTCGTTTGCCGAATGTATTAATTGTAGTATTGTTTGCAGCAACCAGTTTCATTGCGTTTGGCTGCATACTCTCACCGTGACGTTTGGGTACAACCGAAACTTCGGCGCCCGTGTCGATGAGAAATTTCATTGAGGACGTTCTGTCTCGAATGTAAAGGCGGCTGGATTTCATATCCTCCTCCGAAGTAGCCGCTTTGTACGGAGGGTTGACTAGTTTTCCGAAAGCTTTGGTGTGAAAGCGCATGGTGGCCGACACCGTGTTGCGTTCTTGCCGAAAATATGATGATACCAACATATATTGCGGTTTGTACCCCGTGTGACCTCATTGCGTGAGCTGGTCGGTCGTGCCTGTTGCCGAGGCGCTCCGATCCGTTGCTGTCTATACGTTACCTCCCGCTTCTCTAAACGATGTAGCCTATCCACCAACTCTGACATGGCTGCTGTTACATCGTCACTTGGTTTGCAATGGGTGGCGAGGAAATAATGTCGCTGGCATGTGCCAGTACAGCTGAATCGATTTCGGCAACGACCGTAAAATATTTGGTTGTACTATTCTATTGTCGTCGGGGTCACCACTTATAGAATGTTATGTTTATTATTCTATATTTATTAGCTCAAATAAAACTTAAACTAAAACTAAAACTAAAAAGAACAATGCAGTATCTTAAAAGGGAAAGTCCAAATTATATTTGCGTTGAAATTCAAAGTATTACTAGACGTTGGCTGTAGTTGCTAAAACTCAGCTGTTCTATGATGTTGCCACATATTGCGGCAGGGTTCGATTTGGGTAGTCACTACACCACCCCCTTTTCAGAAAATCCGCCGATGTGCTGGCATCAATACTTGTGGCTTGTGTTATTGCTGCTAATTCATCTCTAGGGAAATAAGCTTGTTTAAGTCTATTGATGGATACGGTTACCGGCCTCGAACCAATAATTATCGTGTATGTCTTGGGGTATCTGTTAACAACCAGATATGGCCCGTCGTAAGGTGCTTTCAACGGCTTTTTAATTGTATCGTCGCGTAGAAAAACATGACTACAAAAGCGCAGATCCTTGGGAACAAATACCACAGGTTTACCATGCTGTGACGTTTGTATTGGTCGAACGGTCTCAAAATGCCGTCGTAGTTCTCGTAAAAATTATGTTAATCCACGGGACCCTCCTCCACCGAGTCCACTATGTCACTAGGAAGCCGAATAGGTTGGCCATAAATCATCTCTGCCACAGATACTCCCAAGTCTTCCTTAACAGCTGACCTTAACCCCAGAAGGACGAGAGGCAGGACTTCCACCCAGTTTGCATCCGCTGCATGAGTTATAAGGGCTGCCTTTACAACTCGGTGGCATCTTTTCACCATACCGTTTGCTTGTGGATGGTAGCTGGTGGTATGTATATGCTTGACTCCTAAAAGTTTGGTCAACTCCCTAAACAAAGCGCTTTCAAATTTACGTCCCTGGTCTGTGGTAATAAACTCCGGTGTACCGAACCGGCTTATCCAACCGTTGAGAAACTCTCTGGCAACCATCTCCGCTGTCATGCCCGTCAAAGAAATCATTTCCAACCACCTTGAAAACCGGTCCACACATGTGAGACAGTATGTGAAACCTCTTGACGGAGTTAAGGGTCGAACTATGTCCACGTTGACATGCTCAAATCTTCCTTTTGGAACTGCGAATTGTTCTAGCCGAAGAAAACTGACTAATGAAATTAAGCTGTCGTGTCTGGCGTGGTGAAAGTTTCTCCCACTTCTGCATGTGCCAACGGTTCGTGATCCATGAAAAAATGAAAGCTGTTCCCTCTAAATGATAACGAAAATGCCGTATTGCCTTGTAAATTGCTGTTAGTTCACGATCATTTGCACTATAGCGTTGTTCTGTTGGGGTAAACTTCTGTGAGAAAAACCCTAATGGCATCCACTTACCCTTAACTAATTGCTGTAGCACGGCACCGACTGCGACGTCGGAGGCGTCAGTCATTAAAGCTATTGTGGCATCTTTCATGGGGAACGCAAGAAGGGCCGCTTCTGCCAATTTTTGTTTCAGTCTCTCGAACGCTTCTGTTGTTTCTCTCGTCCAACGGATCTCATTTTTATCTCTTTTCTTACATGGTCCCATTAATTTCTGTAAAGGTGCCTCGGTGGCCGCAGCATGGGGCAAAAATCGCCTATAAAAATTTACTGTCCCCAGAAACCTTCTCAACTCGTGCACTCCCTTCGGCTTTTTGCACTGTATAATACTTTTGAACTTCTGTGGCAGCGGTCTGATACCATCCGGCGAGACTAATTGTCCTAAAAACTCCACTTTTTCTAAACCCAGTTGACATTTTTCACCGTCGATAACTAACCCCCTCTCGCGGTAACGATAAAAAGCTGTTTGAGATGCTCCAAATGTTCCTCTGGCGACGTGGAAGCTACGAGTACATCATCTAGATATGGAATACAAAAGATAAACCTTTTACTGTTTCGTCAATGTAGCGTTGGAACGTTTGGGCAGCATTCCTTAAGCCGAAAGTCATATATTTAAACTCAAATAGTCCGAACGGCGTTAGAATAGCTGTCTTTGGCACGTCTGCCGGGTGCACTGGGATCTGGTGGTATGCCTTCTTGCAATCTATTACCGAAAATTTTTTTTCCCGAACAATTCACCACTTAAGTCCTGTATATGCCGAATTGGATAGCTATCTGTCACTGTTTTCGCGTTCAATCTCCTATAATCGCCGCAAGGCCGCCACGTCCGGTTTGATTTCTGCACCATGGGCAACGGGCTCGCCCATTGACTAATTGAGCGCTGACAAATCCCGCGTTCGGTTAGGTACTTAAACTCTTTCTTCGCACATTCCAGTTTTTCGGGAGAAAGTCGTCGCACCCTTTGCGCTACCGGTGCCCCTCGTGTCTCTATATGCTGTTGGACTGCTGTCGTGGGTCTATTGGCCTTGGGCAAGTCATTAGTAAGATCAGGATAACGTGATAAGATCGCATGATAGGGATTAGCTCCCTTTAAAGAGAGTACACTATGTGGCGGCAGTATGATTTGGCAAAGCGCCCGAGTATGAGTTGCTTGATCGAAGATAGCTTTGTTTTTTGAATCCACCAACACGTCGTAGTGTCTTAGGAAATCCGCACCTATTATAGGATGCGCAGCGTCGGCGATTATGAAACACCACTTAAATGGCCGTCGTAGACCGAGATCTAATGTTATCTGTCGTTTGCCAAATGTATTAATTGTAGTATTGTTCGCAGCAACCAGTTTCATTGCGTTTGGTTGCATACTCTCACCGTGACGTTTGGGTACAACCGAAACTTCGGCGCCCGTGTCGATGAGAAATTTCATTGAGGACGTTCTGTCTCGAATGTAAAGGCGGCTGGATTTCATATCCTCCTCCGACGTAGCCGCTTTGTACGGAGGGTTGACTAGTTTTCCGAAAGCTTTGGTGTGAAAGCGCATGGTGGCCGACACCGTGTTGCGTTCTTGCCGAAAATATGATGATACCAACAGATACTGCAGTTTGTATCCCGTGCGTCCTCACTGCGTGAGCTGGTCGGTCGTGCTTGTTGCTAAGGCGCTCCAATCCGTTGCTGTTTATACGTTACTTCCCGCTTCTCTAAACGATCTAGCCTATCCACCAACTCTGACATGGCTGCTGTTACATCGTCACTTGATTTGCAATGGGTGGCGAGGAAATAATGTCGCTGGCATGTGCCAGTACAGCTGAATCGATTTCGGCAACGACCGTAAAATATTTGGTTGTACTATTCTGTTGTCGTCGGGGTCACCACTTATAGAATGTTATGTTTATATTTATATTTATTAGCTCTTTATGTTTATATTTATTAGCTCAAATAAAACTTAAACTAAAACTAAAACTAAAAAGAACAATGCGGTATCTTAAAAGGGAAAGTCCCAAATTATATTTGCGTTGAAATTCAAAGTATTACTAGACGTTGGCTGTAGTTGCTAAAACTCAGGTGTTCTATGATGTTGCCACATATTGCGGCAGGGTTCGATTTGGGTAGTCACTACACCACCCCCTTTCCAGAAAATCCGCCGATGTGCTGGCATCAATACTTGTGGCTTGTGTTATTGCTGCTAATTCTTCTCTAGGGAAATAACCTTGTTTAAGTCTATTGATGGATACGGTTACCGGCCTCGAACCAATCATTATCGTGTATGTCTTGGGGTATCTGTTAACAACCAGATATGGCCCGTCGTAAGGTGCTTTCAACGGCTTTTTAATTGTATCGTCGCGTGGAAAAACATGACTACAAAAGCGCAGATCCTTGGGAAGAAATACCGCAGGTTTACCATGCTGTGACGTTTGTATTGGTCGAACGGTCTCGAAATGCCGTCGTAGTTCTCGTAAAAATTATATTGATCCACGGGACCCTCCTCCTCAGAGTCCATTATGTCACTAGGAAGCCGGATAGGGTGGCCACAAATCATCTCTGCCACAGATACTCCCAAGTCTTTCTTAACAGCTGACCTTAACCCCAGAAGGACGAGACCAGGACTTCCATCCAGTTTGCATCCGCTGCATGACATCTAAGGGCTGCCTTTACAACTCGGTGCCATCTTTTCACCATACCGTTTGCTTGTGGATGGTAGGTGGTGGTATGTATATGCTTGACTCCTAAAAGTTTGGTCAACTCCCTAAACAAAGCGCTTTCAAATTTACGTCCCTGGTCTGTGGTAAGAAACTCCGGTGTACTGAACCGGCTTATCCAACCGTTGAGAAACTCTCTGGCAATCGTCTCCGCTGTCATGCCCGTCAAAGGAATCACTTCCAACCACCTTGAAAACCGGTCCACACATGTGAAACCTCTTGACGGAGTTAAGGGTCGAACTATGTCTACGTTGACGTGCTCAAATCTTCCTTTTGGAACTTCGAATTGTTCTAGCCGAAGGTCTGGCATGGTGAAAGTTTCTCCCACTTCTGTTCCAATGCATGTGCCAACGGTTCGTGATCCATGAAAACAATGAAAGCTGTTCCCTCTAAATGATAACGGAAATGCCGTATTGCCTTGTAAATTGCTGTTAGTTCACGATCATTTGCACTATAGCGTTGTTCTGTTTGGGTAAACTTCTGTGAGAAAAACCCTAATGGCATCCACTTACCCTTAACTAATTGCTGTAGCACGGCACCGACTGCGACGTCGGAGGCGTCAGTCATTAAAGCTATTGTGGCATCTTTCATGGGGAACGCAAGAAGGGCCGCTTCTGCTAATTTTTGTTTCAGTCTCTCGAACGCTTCTGTTGTTTCTCTCGTCCAACGGATCTCATTTTTATCTCTTTTCTTACATGGTCCCATTAATTTCTGTAAAGGTGCCTCGGTGGCCGCAGCATGGGGCAAAAATCGCCTATAAAAATTTACTGTCCCCAGAAACCTTCTCAACTCGTGCACTCCCTTCGGCTTTTTGCACTGTAGAATACCTTTGACCTTCTGTGGCAGCGGTCTGATACCATCCGCCGAGACTAAGTGTCCTAAAAACTCCACTTTTTCTAGCGTTGGAACGTTTGGGCAGCATTCCTTAAGCCGAAAGTCATATATTTAAACTCAAATAGTCCGAACGGCGTTAGAATAGCTGTCTTTGGTACGTCTTCCGGGTGCACTGGGATCTGGTGGTATGCCTTCTTGCAATCTATTACCGAACATTTTTTTTCCCGGACAATTCACCACTTAAGTCCTGTATATGCCGAATTGGATAGCTATCTGTCACTGTTTTCGCGTTCAATCTCCTATAATCGCCGCAAGGCCGCCACGTCCGGTTTGATTTCTGCACCATGTGCATTGACTACTTGAGCGCTGACAAATCCCGCGTTCGGTTAGGTACTCAAACTCTTTCTTCGCACATTCCAGTTTTTCGGGAGAAAGTCGTCGCACCCTTTGCGCTACCGGTGCCCCTCGTGTCTCTATATGCTGTTGGACTGCTGTCGTGGGTCTATTGGCCTTGGGTAAGTCATTAGTAAGATCAGGATAACGTGATAAGATCGCATGATTAGCGGGATTAGCTCCCTTAAAGAGAGTACACTATGTGGCGGCAGTATGATTTGGCAAAACGCCCGAGTATGCGTTGCTTGATCGATGATAGCTTTGTTTTTAAATCCACCAACACGTCGTAGTGTCTTAGGAAATCCGCACCTATTATAGGATGCGCAACGTCGGCGATTATGAAACACCACTTAAATGGCCGTCGTAGGCCGAGATCTAATGTTATCTCTCGTTTGCCAAATGTATTAATTGTAGTATTGTTCGCAGCAACCAGTTTCATTGCGTTTGGTTGCATACTCTCACCGTGGCATTTGGGTACAACCGAAACTTCGGCGCCCGTGTCGATGAGAAATTTCATTGAGGACGTTCTGTCTCGAATGTAAAGGCGGCTGGAGTTCATATCCTCCTCCGACGTAGCCGCTTTGTACGGAGGGCTGACTAGTTTTCCGAAAGCTTTGGTGTGAAAGCGCATGGTGGCCGACACCGTGTTGCGTTCTTGCCGAAAATATGATGATACCAACAGATATTGCGGTTTGTACCCCGTGTGTCCTCACTGCGTGAGCTGGTCGGTCGTGCTTGTTGCCGAGGCGCGCCGATCCGTTGCTGTTTATACGTTACCTCCCGCTTCTCTAAACGATCTAGCCTATCCACCAACTCTGAAATGGCTGCTGATACATCGTCACTTGGTTTGCAAATAGCATCGACGCTACCACTCATAGTTGGAATTGCCACTATGTCATCAGCTTTTTTTCCCAACTCTTCTACTTCACCCTCCATCGTTACTAAAATTTGCTGCACATGGAAGGGCAGTCGTCGAAGCCATAAGGATTTCAACAATTCTTTACCTAGCTCGTGATCCGCCAGGTCTTTCATCTCTCGTAACAAAACTGTAGGCTTCCTCTGGCCCGATTCGCCCAACTCAAATAATCGCCTAAACTTTTTTCTTTTGATTCGCTAAATTCTTCGATCAATCGCTCTTTCAATATGTCGTACTTGTTTGCAGTGGGTGGCGAGGAAATAATGTCGCTGGCATGTGCCAGTACAGCTGAATCGATTTCGGCAACGACCGTAAAATATTTGGTATCGTCTGTAGTAATTCCCGCTCGTGCAAATTGAGCCTCCACCTGCGCAAACCATAAACGCGGATCTGGTTTCCAAAACAGTGGCGGTTTTACTGCCAACCGTGAAATGGAGCTACTGCCTCGTGAAATGTTTCTTCGTTCTCGTTGGCCATGATGTGGAAAATGCCTCAGCAATGCTTGGTTGTACTATTCTGTTGGTTGTATTATTCTATATTTATTAACTCAAATAAAACTAAAACTAAAAAGAACGATGTCTTATCTTAAAAGGGAAAGTGCCAAATTATATATGCGTTGAAATTCAAAGTATTACTAGACGTTGGCTGTAGTTGCTAAAACTCAGCTGTTCTATGATGTTGCCACATATTGGGGCAGGGTTAGATTTGGGTAGTCACTACATATGTTACCTTCGCTAACTCAGTAGTTATCCCATATATTCATACAGATGAGGTACTAAGGCATCTGGGAAGTCTGAAAATTTCCTACTCCAGTGGACGTGATGAAATACAATCTGTTGTGCTAAGAACTTGCGCCCAATTTCTTCGTCAAACCCTTACTTGCTTATTTAATGCCTCTTTGAGGCAAGGGATATTCCGTAAGAAGTGGAAGGAGTCATTTATAATATCACTTTATCAAAGTGGGAGTATATCTTGTGTCACAAACTATAGAGGAATTGCCAAACTTTGTGCTATTCCAAAACTATTTGAATCAATTATCACAAAGCAACTGGCCTTTATAGTATCTTCAGCAGTGGACCTGTCACAATATGGCTTTTGCAAGGGTAAGTCCACTTTGTATAATTTGCTGGAGTTCACAACCCTTGTATCCAATAACTTTAGGACGAACTGCGAAGTAAGTAAGTAGGAAAAAAGTTCATTTACAGTGATTTCAGTAAGGCGTTTGACAAAGTTTCACATTCCTTACTCCTGCTAAAACTCGATCGATTGGGTTTCCCATCACGGCTTCTCTCTTGGGTTTCTTCGTACTTGGAAGGAAGAAAGCAACACGTTGTATTTAACAATTGCTTGTCTGAATTCATCAATCGCGTTGGCGATGGCGAGTACCGGTAGAAGATTTAATTATGAGCTGTACGAGCTATACGCAGACATCAACATAGTCCAGCGAATTAAAACGCAGCGGCTGCGCTGGCTAGGCCATGTTATGCGAATGAAAGATGATGCTCCGGCCAAGAAAGTGTTTCTATCGGAACCCGCCTATGGAAGCAGAGGTAGAGGGCGGCCCCCACTCCGTTGGAAGGACCAGGTGGAAAACGATTTAAACTCCCTTGGTGTGACCAATTGGCGCCGGTTGGCGGAGCGAAGGAGCGACTGGCTTGCCTTGTTGGACGGTCATAACCGTTTAGACGGTTAAGCGCCAATTAAGTAAGTAAGGGTCCAGTGTTCTTCCTGCTCTTCATTAATGACCTCCCAAATGCTTTGAAGCGCTGCATGCCGCTGATGATGTCAAACTCGTTATGCCCATTCGCTCACCTCAAGATAGGTCACTTCAACTGGATCTGAATAACCTAGTTGAGTGGTGTGATGTGAACTTCACGTCACTAAACTTACCGAAGTGCAAGTTTATGTGTTTTACGAGGAAATCTTTTAAATTCCATCAGAACTTGATAGGCGATTATATCATTAAGCAACTCACAAACTTTACTGATCTTGGCGTTATAATGGGCCCTAAACTGGACTTCAAATTACATATCGAATCGTGTGTGAATAGGGCTAGAGGGACTTTGGCTATCGTAAAAAGGTGGTCAAAGGAATTCAATGACCCCTATATCACTAAAACTCTTTTATATCGTTAGTAAGACCTATATTGGAATATGCTTCCATTATCTGGAACCCGCGTTATCAGATTCATAGCGAAAAATTGGAATCGGTCCAAAAGCAATTTTTGCTTTTTGCTTTAAATCATTTGCCCTGGGATCCATCAAGGAATGTACCGCCCTACTGCAGCCGGTTAAAACTTTTACAGCTGCCTTCACTACAGAGCCGTAGGGAGATGCTTGGCGTTTTATTCATGGTAAAACTATTAAGAGGGATGATAAACCGTCCATTTCTGCTTGCTTATTTCCCTATGCTTAATTTCCCTTTTAGGCCCTCTCGGTATTTCCAACCGCTATATTTAATTACATGTAGATCGAATTTTCAAATGCATGAACCTCTTCGTTGGCTGTGTAAAGATTTCAATAATCACTGCAATAATATTTGCTTGTGGCACACCTTAAAGTATAAAAAAATATACAGGGCTGTCATGGAATCCAATTGTTGTGAGAATCGGATTTAAAAACGACAAAAAAAATTACTTTGGTATCATGAAATCCAATGTTATCGGTTTAATGTTCGAATTGGAAGTAGTGTCGGTTTTAGGTGTCACAGAATCGGATAATATCGATTTTGCTATCGGAAACAAACCAATCAGTTAAATGCTGTTGGATTTCATTTTTTATATTCAGTTGAGCAGAGCTCACAGAGTATATTAACTTTGATTGAATAACGGTTGGTTGTACAGGTATAAAGGAATCGATATAGATATAGACTTCCATATATCAAAATCATCAGTATCGAAAAAAAATTCGATTGAGCCATGTCCGTCTGTCCGTCCGTCCGTCTGTCCGTTAACACGATAACTTGAGTAAATTTTGAGGTATCTTGATGAAATTTGGTATGTAGGTTCCTGGGCACTCATCTCAGATCGCTATTTAAAATGAACGATATCGGACAATAACCACGCCCACTTTTTCGATATCGAAAAATCGAAAAAGTGCGATAATTCATTACCAAATACGGATTAAGCGATGAAACTTGGTAGGTGAGTTGAACTTATGACGCAGAATAGAAAACTAGTAAAATTTTGGACAATGGGCGTGGCACTGCCCAATTTTAAAAGAAGGTAATTTAGAAGTTTTGCAAGCTGTAATTTGGCAGTCGTTGAAGATATCATGATGAAATTTGGCAGGAACGTTACACTTATTACTATATGTCTGCTTAATAAAAATTAGCAAAATCGGAGAACGACCACGCCCACTTTTTAAAAATTATTATTTTTTAATTCAAATTTTAAAAGAAAAGTTAATATCTTTACATTATATAAGTAAATTATGTCAACATGTAAATTATGTCAAAATTCTAACAAAAAATTTAATATCTTTACTGTATATAAGTAAATTAAGTCAAAATTCAACTCCAGTAATGATATGTTGCAACAAAATACAAAAATAAAAGAAAATTTCAAAATGGGCGTGGCTACGCCCTTTTTCATTTAATTTGTCTAGGATACTTTTAATGCCATAAGCCGAACAAAAATTTACCAATCCTTGTGAAATTTGGTAGAGGCTTGGACTCTAGGACGATAACTGTTTTCTGTGAAAAAGGGCGAAATCGGTTGAAGCCACGCCCAGTTTTTATACACAGTCGACCGTCTGTCCTTCCGCTCGGCCGTTAACACGATAACTTGAGCAAAAATCGATATATCTTTACTAAACTCAGTTCACGTATTTATCTGAACTCACTTTGTATTGGTGTAAAAAATGGCCGAAATCCGACTATGACCACGCCCACTTTTTCGATATCGAAAATTACGAAAAATGAAAAAAATGCCATAATTATATACCAAATACGAAAAAAGGGATGAAACATGGTAATTGTATTGGTCTATTGACGCAAAATATAACTTTAGAAAAAAACTTGGTAAAATGGGTGTGACACCTACCATATTAAGTAGAAGAAAATGAAAAAGTTTTGCAGGGCGAAATCAAAAGCCCTTGGAATCTTGGAAGGAATACTGTTCGTGGTATTACATATATAAATAAATTAGCGGTACCCGACAGATGATGTTCTGGATCACCCTGGTCCATATTTTGGTCGATATATCGAAAACGCCTTCACATATACAACTAAGGGTCACTCCCTTTTAAAACCCTCATTAATACATTGAAATGGCTAAATATTGAGCAAAAACTGATGCTCAATACACTAATAATGATTTTTAAAATTAAACAGAACAGGGCGCCGATGTATTTAACAAGTTGCATTCAGTATGTTAGAGATACACACCAATATGCTGTGCGGAATGCGAATGACTTTCGACTAGGATTACAGCGGACTACTGCAGCCCAAAACACATTATTATATAAGGGCCTTAACATATTTAACTCGTTACCTGATTATATCAAACGAGAGAATAATATTATGAATTTTAAACGGCTATGTATAGATCTTATTCGAGGCTAAAATACTTTTTATTACTCTTTACTTTTTATTACTTAATATATATATATATCATACACGTCTGTGAATTGAAAATGAATTTGTGATATTTAAAATTTATTGTGAAATCAAAAAATATGTAAACATATTAATAATAAATATCAATCTATCTATCTATCTTGATACCCATATCGTACAAACAAATGCTAGCGTCACCCCTGGTCCACCTTTATGGCAATATCTCGAAAAGGCGTCCACCTGTAGAACTAAGGCCCACGCCCTTTTAAAATACTCATTAACACCTTTCATTTGATACCCATATTGTACAAACGCATTCTAGAGTCACCCCTGGTCCACGTTTATGGCGATATCCCGAAAAGGCGTCCACCCATAGAACTAAGGCCCACTCCCTTTTAAAACACTTATTAACACCTTTCGTTTGATACCCATATTGTACAAACGCATTATAGAGTCAACCCTGGTCCATTTTTATAACGATATTCCGAAAAGGCGTCCACCTATAGAACTAAGGCCCACTCCCTTTTAAAATACTCATTAACACCTTTCATTTGATACCCATATAGTACAAACAAATTCTAGAGTCACCCCTGGTCCACCTTTATGGCGATATCTCGAAAAGGCGTCCACCTATAGAACTTAGGCCTACTCCCTTTTAAAATTATCATTAACACATTTCATTTGATACCCATATCGTACAAACAAATTCTAGAGTCAGGCCTGGTCCACCTTTATGGTGATATCCCTAAATGGCGTCCATCTATAGAACTATGGCCCACTTCCTCTTAAAATACTCTTTAATACCTTCCATTTGATACACATGTCATACAAACACATTCCAGGGTTACCCTAGGCTCTTTTTACAACATGGTGATTTTCCCTTAATTTGTCTCCACAGCTCTCAACTGAGTATGCAATGTTCGGTTACACCCGAACTTAGCCTTCCTTACTTGTTCATAGTTGTTTTTCTCTTGCAGTTGAATATTTTCTAAAAATGTAAGTAAATAAAGGTTTATTTTATAAAAATAAATGTAAATTTTCATATATTTTCACTCTTAATAGGGGAAAGCATAAAAATTCAATGCAAAATAGTATTTTGATTGAGTTTATGGAGAAACATCCAGATATTGCGAAGAGCTTCAAGAAGCACATCATCTAAAATCGTTAACACCATGCTTCTTCCCACACTCATACTAGAATCCTTGCCAACTAATCTTGGATAGGACCCTTCAACTAAAAATCGTAAGGTAGCAGCTAGTTGCAGCACTGGCAGAACTTTCGAGCGGGTTAAGCCTCCTTCAATGGTGTCCAATACCATTCGGAAAGCATCTTTGTATATGCGATATTATTCAATGCAACTGCAAATACACTATCAGACCAATTCTAAATATTCTCGCCGAATTTTGTTCTCGCGGATTTTTTTATTCCCGCGGAAAAATTCCTCCAATTCTTTTCTCCTAGGGAGAAAAAAAATTGGGGAATAGGAATATCGAATTTTCGAAGTCAGCTGTTTTGTCAATTGAAATTTCGTTGCGCATTTCTTATTTTGTTTAAAAAATTTAAAAGTTTAATTATTGTTGCGAATTTGTTTGAAATTAAGAAATAAGGTATAGACAATGCACATTATTGCATTTCATGTGGTATTCACTGAAATGAGTAATGAATTGGTGCCACAGCAACATCAACAGAGGAGCATAAGAAGAAGACGGCGGGATAACACAAATCCGCCGGAGTTGCCTGCTTTAATTCTGCAAAGCAATTTTCTGGCGGCCAAGTCGAGTTGAATTCGCCTTTCGCCATATGCCAAAATCTAATTAAGCCTTCTTAAAAAATTCTTGCGCAATTTCTGGATGGCTGCATCAAATATACAAAAAGAGCTCTTCCGTTGGTTATGATATACTTTTCGACTTAGAATAAAGAATATTGTGGTTGTTGTTGTATTAACAGTGAGAATATTGCGGTAGAATGTAAATACATATTTTAGTACAAATTTGTAAAAATAAGTGTTCTTTCTTAAAAGAACCAATTTCCTTTAACTGTTTAGATGCATTCCCTTTAATTTAACTAGTGAAAAAACTCCTATGAAATGGCAAAGAAATCTCCCTCTCCCTCACATTCATAATACCTACTTTTCTCCCATAACCGGTTTCCTATTTTTCGAACATTGTTCTGAATAGGAGGAAAGGGAGAAGTGAAAAAACTCACAAGGAATTTTTATTTAGAATACGAGGAATGGGAGAAGGGAAAAAACTCGCACGGAATTTTCGTTTAGAATTGGGCTGTATAAATATTTAGAAACCCACATTAAGAAATATTTTTAATTACGCTGTCTCTGGCAACTCAAATGGATTGCTGCGATCTCTCACAATTTTGCTTTTGACCTTCTCGCAACTTTCTTCTTCAAATAATATAAATGCTACAACAGCTGATGCCATTTTAATGTCAATAAATTTGTTTATTTCTTTTAAGAAGATTTTTAATTACGCTGTCTCTGGCAACTCAAATGGATTGCTGCGATCTCTCACAATTTTGCTTTTGACCTTCTCGCAACTTTCTTCTTCAAATAACATAAATGCTACAACTGCTGATGCCATTTTAATATCACTAAATTTGTTTATTTCTGTTAGATGCACAAAACAATTATTTTATAAAATTTTGCCAAAAAAATTTACATCAAAATTGCCGGTGCAGAGACTGCAAAACAGCTGATTCGAACATCGCATTTATTTACATTCGAAAACAGCAAAACCAATATGGTTTTATGACACCAATTTAAATCAATATTGGTTTGCAATTCCGACAAAACGCAAAACCGACTTGGATTCCATGACAGCCCTGATATACTCACTGCCTTGAACTCATAACTGTTTCAAAATTAGCATGTTAAAATAAATCTGTTACCAGCTCCAGTTACTTTGGGCGGGTGGCTTGGAATCACGTCCTTTCCAACCTCCCACACTTCGCAGCCCTACTTAGTGTGTGTTAAATATATATCAGCTGCTGAAATCAGGTCCATTCCGACAGCACTGTTGTTGTTTTTGAAGCAGTGCTTTTGTAGGTGCGATCGATCACAAATTGTCATCAATATCCTCTAAAGGGAGTCCAACGAAACTTGCTGTTTCAACAGGGTGGACCATAATGTGAGGGGTGTTGGAGGCGTTGGTTCCACATTACAATTGAAGAGATGGTTGGTGTCATATGGGGACACATTGCAAGCAGGGCATACATTTTGTATGACGGGGTTGATTCTGGATAGGTAAGAGTTCAACCTGTTACAGTATCCAGATCGAAGTTGAGCTAGAGTGACTCGCGTTTCCCTGGGGAGTGTGTGTTCCTCTTCCGCAAGTTTTGGGCAATTCCTGGATAAAGGTCCGAAGCCTGTTTGTGGAGTTCGCTGAGGACCTGCTTGTGTTATTTTGCTTCATACGGCTGAGCTTTCAGGTGCCGTATTTCCTCATAATGCTTACGGAGATGACTCCTTACGCCCCTGGGCGGTGTTGGCTCATCAATCAGATGTCTGTTGGGATGCCCAGGTTTCTCTGCTAGCAAGAGATTCGAGGATTTTATTGCGGCTCTGAATTTTTGGTACAATTGCGGCTGCATGCTCACCAAAATGTAGATCCTGATCAAACGTCACATCCAAGATTTTGAGGTGAGAGACAGTCGGTAGCGTAGTGCCATTGACGTGAATGTTGAAAATGGTCAACATTTGGGATGCCCATGTTGTAAATGAGGTCGCGGAGGATTTAGTCGGTGATAATGTCAGGTTTCGCGGGGCGAAAAAACTGGAGAGATCAGGGAGGTAGCCGTTTATTTTGTTGCAAAGCTTATCGATCTGTGGACCTGGGCCTGTGGCCATTATTGTGCAGTCATCCTTCTGGTGGCGAAGGTAGCTTTGATATGTGGAAGTTAAAAAAAAGTGGGGCCACCTTTTAAGATATGGGGGAAAGGTAGACCCTTCCAGGTCTTGCAGTAACGTGCCATGGTTGCCCGTATCAAAAGCTTTGGATAGGTCTAGCGCAACGAGTACTATTCTATGGTGGGGGGTTTGATTTAAACCGCAATTTATCTGGGTCCTAATGGCATTTAGCGCGGTGGTGGTGCTATGGAGTTTTCTACAGCCATGCTGATGATAGGCTAGCTGCAAATTTGTTTGAAATAGGTGAGCAAAATGGCTTCAAGCGTCTTGGCTACTGGAAATAGGAGAGATATCGGGCGATATGACTCTCCTATGATAGCTGGTTTCCCAGCGTTTAGCAGCGAGACCACCTTGGCCATTTTTCGGGGATGACAAAGGTGGACAGAGACAGGTTGAAGATATTTGTATTTGTATTTATTAGGCAATTCTTCCTAGTACAACAATTTGGCAAAAATTATTTTATAGTGCTAGTCGGTAAAAGGCATAAAATAGGAACAATTTAAACTTGAAACTTAAAGCTAATGACTATGACTAAGAAAAGGTTACAATAAATAATATATTTAATAAATAATAAATAAATAAATAAACGAATGATAGAGTAAATTTACTTAGTCAGAAATCAGTATCTTAATTGTCTAGGTTAGTTTAGAAACCTGTTAATTCTTTATTGAACAGCAGAGCATTGCTTATAAGCCTAATTCTAGAAGGGAGCGAGTTCCAAAGACGTATGGAAGTAATGAAGAACTGGTGATCAGATATTAGCATACGATGTCTGAAGTGGGTAAGGAGAACAGATCTAGACGACTGGAGAAAATTTAGCCTCCGATACAGATAGTCAGGTTCCTTCATATGTATTAATTTATGTAGCGTAGTGAGCGTTTTAAGTTTAATAATGTTATCGAAAGAAATGTTTAGCAACCTGTCAGCATGATGAGAGACGTGGTCAAGTCTTTTCAACCCATAGACGTATCTAGCAATATTGTTATAAACAACATTAACTTTCCTATTGCATACATAGTCACAATTAGAGTAAATCTCACAACCAAAAGGAGCGTAGGTATTAAGTACGCTTTTGCTTTTAGTATACTAATATGTAACGGAGTAAAATATTGTGTAAGCCATAGTGTACGAAGCATCTCATTCACTTTTCCCACTGTGCGGAAGATGTAATCTTTCCACGTCAAGATTTTGTTAAAAACTACACCTAGATTTTTAGCCGTTTCAACGTATTCTATAATAGTGTTGCGTAAAATTAAATTTTCCATTCCACTTTTATCTAGTGACTTCCTATGAATGACTATACATTTCGAATTCTTAGGGTTAAGACATAAGCCGTTCATAGAAGCCCACGTACCAATTTGACACAAATCGTAATTTAAGTTATTAATACACGAACTGGTACGATCTATAGGACAGCACATATACAATTGTACGTCGTCAGCATAAATGTGAATATTACAATACTTGAGAACACCAGGAAAATCGTTTATGTACAAAACAAATAGCAGGGGTCTAAGGATTGAGCCTTGTGGGACGCATCTTAAAACATTGATGAAGTCAGATTTTCTGCTACCAACACTTACTGCCTGAGTTCGGTCGGCCAAATACGATATGATGAGGGCTGTTGCACAGTTGGAGAAATTAAATAGGTTGTCCAGCTTCTTGCAGAGAACGGTGTGGTCGACAGAGTCAAACGCTTTTGAATGGTCGAGAAGAGTTAGGAAAGCAGTAAAATTGTTGTCAACTTGTTCTCGAATATTCCCTATCACCGATAGGAGCGCCGTTTTACTGCTACGATTTGACCTGAATCTAGACTGGGAATCTGTGAGAAGTTTATTATCCTGCACATAAGTATTTATCTGGCAGTGCAAAATTCGTTCGACGACCTTGGAAAGGAAAGGCAGAATAGCTATAGGTCTATACTCCTTGTTTTGCTTGGGGATTGGGATTACCTTAGCAACTTTCCAACATTTGGGAAATACACAGGACGTCAGCACTGAGTAACCAAGTAGGTTAAGTGAGGAAGGATTTTAGGAAGAATTATTTTTAAAAATTTCGGACATATACCATCAAACCCCCTAGCATTAGACTTTACAGAAAGAATGGCTTGAACGACATCACAATCATCGACAGTAACAAACTCAAGAGGACCAAAATCCAAATTAGCACGAATAAAATAATTGTCAGCACATATATTGTCAGTTGAGATTGGCAGATTTACAAACTTTGTATTTATCTCGTTAATGTCTACATCAAGGAGGACAGAAATATCACATTTGGATTTTCCGATACCAATATCTTTAATCGACTTCCAAGTTTCCTTCGAACTCAAAGCAGAACTAAACTTGTTATTATAAAATATCTGCTTAGCTGACCTAGTGGCTTTGTTTGCAGCGATCCTAGCTGCTTTGAAGCAGTTGTGAGCCTCCAGGGTTTTATATCTTTTCCGTCGTGAGTAAGCAAGGTTAGGCTGGTGAATTAAGTGTTTTAGAGACCTGTCCATGTGCTAAATATTTGAAACCCTCTTTTCCTAGGCTTTTAAGCATCGGTATGCCTATGCGGTCTGGGCCCACTGCTTCAGACGGTTTAGCTTGACCGATGGCATCCTCAACCTCTTTGGCGGTGATGGTAATTGGGGACGCGCTGAATTTATGTTTATGTGCGTATCTCTTGGCCCTTTCCCGGAGCTGGAGAGTATGGCGCAGTCCCGCTGCAAGGATCTGCTGGGAGGATGAAAATTTGTGGGAGGGACGCAACAAATTAAATAGGGTTACACTGAAATGACAGCCCTTGGTCGGGAAAAGTCCCGAGTCGCTGCGGTACATAGAATCGGCTGTCCTCGGAAGCGTATTTCGTCGGTCTATGTCAAAGCTTAGCCTTTCTGGAACAATTTCATTTTGCGGCTAATTTGGCACACAGCGAAGGTCTGTGCTTATTTAATGGAAAAAACAATATCAAACACTTTTCAAAACGCTCCTCGGCAGACCTTAGGCGTCAACTACAAGTGTATTACTGCCATGAAAAGCTTCTCGATGAAAATTCCTTTCATAGTCGCTATAAAAAGTACAAGTGTAGGTCCCGTTCCGTCGATTTGTAGGAAAAATTTAAGTAAATCTCATCACCAACCTTACTTGTACGATTTAATCGACTATGCAAAATACTCGGCACTCGAGTATATACTTGTGTTTATTCGTAGCGGAACAGCACTACCCACCCTGGGTTCAGCGCTGTGCGGGTACAAATTTTTGAACGCGTGTGAGCTGTCTACCCCTGACTGTCGTTATGGAATAATTTTGTTAAATTGTGCTACGAAAATTAATATTAGCTGTGTTTTTTGTCACATCTATATACGTTTACGCTTAAACTTTATATGGTCTGCTAGGCGACAAACTTTGAATACACCTCTGAAATTGCTACGCATAAAATTAGTACTACTAAATTTCAATACGCATTATACTCAGATGTAACTGAAATATGTGTCTATGTGTCGCCCTCTGCACTAATTCTATGCGCGTACACTATTTATTTATGACAACTGATTCAGCTATATGTTATACACAGAAATACAACAGAGGGTTGTGTCTCCGCTTTTCGGTACAACCTGTGCTGTAGCTAGTTGTTTAACCACTGCCGCTAGATGGATCTCCTAAGCATTATCTAAGCGAGGATAGGCGTTTTTCGCACGCAAACGAAACGCATACGCGTGTAAAAAAAACGGTTATTTATTAAATACCAATACATATGTATGTATGTTCAACTAGGTGGATCGATAGACTTTTTGAGCACCCCATTGATAACACTTAACTGCACTGTCCCGAACAGATGGTTGTTGACATTTGGTAAATGTCAGAAAACATCACTTAAATTTTTTAATGTCATTCATTAGAGCAATAAGAATACTTGAAAATTGTAATATCAATTAAGGTAAAACGCATTAGATAATTTTTATACCGTAATTAGGAACTCGAGATCGGAGATGAACACTGAGACTGAAAAAGGCTCTACATAAGGGTTATTCTTGCGTGGAGCATAATTGTGAAAAATTGCTGGTAATAGTCTAGAACAAACTGCTTCGTCAGTGACTGATCCAATTGGCTGCATAAGAAAAAACATACACAGAAAGTCGGACATACATATCAGGCAAGAATACTTTTTTCACACAAGTCATGTTTGGCTTCGATGGAGATTACCGCCGGCGACCGGTACAAAGTTTAGGCGGAGCTTCACAAACATGCGATCGGGACACTATTATACGTAAGGCACAACAGGAACGACAGAAACGTAACGAACTGCGGCTACAAAACAATGGAGCCCTCGTCCTTCAATCATACACACGATCTTTTATACATAGACAACGACGAAAACGCATGGAGCGTGAGGCGTTCGATGATTACTTGCGCACGCACCGTGAGCGTGTTGTTGAAGATGAATGTTTGGGATATTTATTGAGACGTCTCATATTTTTCTATAGCAACAGAGAAAGTAAAGACGGTGAACGATTAGTAAGTATGGCTTATGTTAATAAAACTTGAAATCCATTCCGGAGAAACTGGGTTGTGTTTGAAGAAGCACTTTACCTAGCCAATCCGATGCAATAAACATTATTCAATGATAATGCTTTAAGTATGACTGTCATTTTTAATATAGGTTTAAACAGAGCTACTCAGGTTCTTGAATCCAATTCCCAATCTCTTGAATACGAGGTGAATCCTGTATCTTACACATATTTAGCAGGTAAGGCTCCGGCGAACCCAAGTTCCTCATACTGGCACTGGGAGAGGGGTTGGGCTGAAAGTTCAATGTGGTCGTATTGGAATGTTCCATGGATGGTCAGGCCAGTACACTATTGGAAGCATCAACATCATAACCCCCAAAATATCGTTAACTCCCCAAAAACTACGGGGAGTGTATGTGTGGCTACAGGAAGAAGGTGTAGATCTTATACATATGATGCCGTCTCTTAGGATACTGCTCATGGTTATCTTGAACTGAAAGAACTGCCTGGGATAGGACACATAATTCTTGCTAACTAAACTAATTATTTATTGTTTCAAGTGAGGCAGAGATGATTTCCCCCTTTAAATCTCGAGGGTTGGGTACCTCCAGACTTGTTGCATCGATAAGGACATTTCCCCGAAGGCCTTGGAGAGTGTTATCGATATTGATGGTCCTTTGCCGGATGCAGATCTGGTACGTTCCGGTAGGAAGCCCGACCATCTCGGGAACGATTTGTTATGACCACATGCGACCTTCTAGGCCATCCCGCCCTCCCACTTCCTAGATCGACGAGCCTCGCCTGTAAAAGTAACACGATTCGCCACGGGTTGGTGAGGTTGGCAATTGGTTTGGAGAAGCTATATTTTGCGCTGGCAACACCTTGAAAGAGTTGCCCTGCACAACCCCTTGACTCAATTTGGTATTTTAGTTAGTTTATTACGACAGGCATTCCTGCCGCGGGTATATTCTAAGGCCCCTAACCAGCTGGGGGTCGAATAGCTTGCTGTAGAATTGTTTACTGTGGAATTCCGGTTTGATTTTTAGCAATAGATCAGCAAATTGAACAATTATTTGTGTGCGTATTCCATTACATAAATGAATCATATTTTTTAAATTCCTGTTCTTTAGATTGAAGTTTGCCAACAACTATTGCGGCACCCTGAACGGCTACTACGAAACTCTAGTACTGAATTCATCTGGTTGCATCGTCTAAAAAAACTGCTTGACATTTGTATTACACAAATGACATTACCACAGACTTCACCCGCCATACCACTGCGTATGCTTGAAATATTCACATCAGCAACTGTTTTAGAACAATATATGGAAGATGAGGCACGGGTGCAGGCCTATTTGGGAGTAGTTTTCAGTTTTTTAATGAGACATGAGTACTTTGGGCGTCTGCGACAGCTCATGGAAGCAAAATGTCCGCCATTGGATGGTGAGACCTTACATGCGCCAAGTCCATTCGCTGAAGCTTTATTTCAACTTATGCTACGACCTTTGTTGCTAAAAAGCAAAATATCCGGCATCTATGAAGATTTTTGTAAACATATACTTGCAAAGCCCTTCAGTGATTCCATAAGAAATTATGTATTACCTTCGTTGGCGGAGTGTCCTGATTTTCCATTTTCTCAACTAATACAACAACTAGCTACTGCTAACCAAACAGAGCAAATGCAAGTGGACTTACCTTCTGATTGCACGTCATCGCATCCCACCACTTTCACTGGGGTACCCTCTTCAAACAAACAAACTGCGCTGACAGCGAAAAATGTATACAATGAACAATCTGGTATATTTAGCAGCTATCTTCTTAATGCAATTTTAATACTTGACCGCAAACACTTGGGTAAGCAAAAAGTAATTCAACCACTTATTGAACATACTAATTTAATGTTTTATTTTACAGATTCTATACTTGAACATAATCTAGTCGGCGATTATATAAAAATTATTGCAGAGATTTCAGGGAAAATATTACAACTACCAAAATCAACATTAAAATTGTCGACAGCACATCACCAACGCATGGATGCGGATGAATCTAGTGATGATGATGATGAAGAAGATGAGATAATAAGACGCTCCCATAGGCAAAAATCAAATTTTGACTTAGATCTTGGGCCACCTCCGCTGAGTAGCGACGAGAAAGCGGTACTTTTAGAGTGTATCAATTTGTTGAATGATTCACAGCGTGTGCGTATACTGACAGAACTAACAGATATATATCTTAATGATTTACGAGTTTTGTACGCCTTGTGTGAAGTTTGTCACAATCTTATGATATATAATAAGCAGGCAATATTCGAATATAAGTACGTTTTATATATTTAATATTTTTTAATATATCACATTTTAATTAACATGAGTAATTTACTTTATAGATTGCTATATACCCTAGCCTTCATGCCAAATATTGTACGTACTATTTGGTTTACTTTGACAGCGCAGTCTAGCCAACTTGGATTTAATGCACCTTTATCCTTGATATCTAAAGGTGTCGTACGTAAGTAAAGTTTTCTTTTTTGCTTTTGCTTTAAAATATATAATTTGACTAGTATTTTTACTCTCTCATAGCGAAACAGAGCGGTGTTGAACAGACAATTCCTTTGTTGGCAACTTTTTGTATGCTCTTTGGACGTCTATTGCCAACATTACATGACGCGGAATTCTGTGATGAAAAACTTCTGTTAGCCAAATCGCTGCAGTCATCATTGACCGCTCCAACACATATACGTCTTATGCCATTCTCCCTAGCTGAAATTGTTCAATTGTCAAAGACACTAAAGGAAATTTCTTTGGGACTAGTTGATTTGGCTTTTCCTGAGACGCGTTCAAATCTAAATGAACATTATCGATTTGTTTTGGGACGTTCAGAATCTGATGATAAAAAGATGTGGCAACAAAAACAGATTTGGGCGAATTTGTTAAAAGTGGTTGTGTTTGTTTTGAACCAAATTCACACCCGTGATTTACGACTTGGTTTTTGTCCGGAATCACACTGGACAGTAAGTCGTTTAGATTTGCCACTTGATCGTCCTACTGATTTGCCATTGACACGTGGCAATCGTACACGTGGTATTCGCCCATTCCAACCAATTCGAGACTTCACACGTGAAGATTTTGAAAATGGTCCACCAATGTCTACCAAACAAATACGTTCAATTACAATATTGAGAGAGATACCATTCGTTGTGCCTTTTAGCAAGCGTGTGGGAATATTGCAAGGTCTCGTGGCTGCAGATAAAATGCGCGTTCAGGGTAATTACCAAGCCTTTCTGCAGGGCCCATCTATTATTCTCAAGGTTAGACGTTCACATCTGTATGAGGATGCTTACGATCGACTTCGACCGGAAAATGGTATGTTTTGTTCAAATTTCGACCGAAAACCAATTTGGAACAACATTGAGTTTAGTTTTCCTATTAAATAATTGACGTTTTTACATGCTTTTCAGAACCAGATTTACGTTTAAAATTTCGTGTACAGTTTATTTCATCACTTGGTTTAGAGGAAGCTGGTATAGACGGCGGCGGCGTCTTTCGTGAATTTCTTTCTGAACTTATTAAGACTGCATTTGATCCGAATCGGGGATTCTTCATGTAAATAAAATTTATTTGAAAAAATTAATGCCTACACTTATATAAACAAAACTTTTCATATAGGGTAACAACAGATAATAAATTGTATCCGAATCCAGATGCTGCCGATATAGAGCCTGATTATGAGAAACATTATTACTTCATTGGTCGAATTCTTGGTAAAGCGATTTATGAAAATTTGCTTGTAGAACTACCATTGGCTGAATTTTTTCTAACAAAGTTAGCTGGGAAATATGCTGATGTAGATATCCATCAGTTGGCTTCACTCGATCCGGAACTTTATAAAAATTTGCTATACCTAAAAGATTACGATGGTGATGTGACCGAATTGAATTTGGATTTTACTGTGGCCAGCAATTCGTTGGGCCATACACAAGTGGTTGAACTAAAACCTAACGGACAGAGCATACCTGTTACTACATCTAATCGTATTGAATATCTACAACTTATGGCTGATTACAAATTGAATGTTCAGATACGTAAACATTGTGTGGCATTTAGGCGGGGCCTATCAAATGTATTACCTGTCGAATGGCTGTATATGTTTAGTAATAAAGAATTACAAATTCTTATATCTGGTGCTGAAATACCTATTGATCTGGAGGATTTAAAAAAGCACTGCAAATATGGTGGTGAATACAGTAACGAGCATCCGTCAATTATAGTTTTCTGGTCGGTATTGGAGAGTTTCAATGATCTGCAACGGAGGCAGTTGCTTAAATTTGTGACTAGTTGTTCTAGACCACCACTCTTAGGTTTCAAAGTATGTTCATACATTTGAAATATAATTAAAGAAAATAAGATTAATTTATTACTTTAATAGGATCTTGATCCGCCGTTTTTTATACAAAATGCGGGTGACATGGAGAGGTTACCAACTGCGAGTACCTGTACAAATCTGTTAAAGCTACCACCATTCAAGACGGAAGAGCAAATGCGTGAAAAGCTATTGTATGCTATACAATCAGGGGTGGGTTTCGAGTTGAGTTAAGCTTCTCTCCTTTTAGTTGTTAAGCGTTAATCTTTTTTTTATCATGATTAATGGAGTATGAATCATATTAAAAAGCGTTTAATGACAGCCGTCTGACGGCTTTCAATGAATGGATAGGTGTTATGGGTTAAACAATTTATGCTAATAAATAAAATGAATTTTAGTTGGACAAAGGTAGCAATATATGGAGAGCTGCAAACAGAGTCCAGTGGCTTGAACCCAATATACGTCTTATATATGTATTCACCACTTTTCTGTCTTGGAAGTGCAGGTTGGTAAACATATACATACATATATTTAAAATTCTGAGGGACATAATAGAGGTAGATTAAAATATTTACTAATAAATTATTACCACAAATAACTGATCGATTAAAAAACTCCCATTGATAAATACTATTTCATATGTATCATTGTTTTGTAATAATTAGTTACAAAACTGGACACAGGAAATTATTTAAATAAAGTAATGTTTATATCGAAACAAAACTATTGCAGTATAAATTAAAACCAAGTTTATAAAAAATCCGTGCATAAATACATACCTAGAAATGTGCATTAGAGTGTCCATTACACTGGCTTACAAAATAAAAGAGGCCCTTCATGGGACTAGACTCAAAGTTATGATGGTTGCCCCCAGAAGGGCGTGAGGCATACCACTGAATGAGCCAACGCCCCCCTTCTTTATATTTGTAAACAGTTGAACCAATTTGTATGGCTAATGTAGCTCAGGATACCTTAAATTTCACCTGAGCCAAGCTCCGTTAAATAGCCGTTAAATAGCCGAGGCCTTGCTCCGACATTACGTGTCTGTTTTGGTTAAAGAAAGGCATCTGCAGAAGAAATGTTCACCAGTCTCTATGTTCCCCTACAGCTTCGGCAGAAGTCCTTCGTTGGGGCTCCCATGCGTTGGCCGTGTAATCTCATCTGACAGTGTTCCCGTAATATCCAGATTAATGGACCTAAGGAGGGATAATTGAGTTTGGTAAGGAACATAGTCCGATTCAGATTTGGGCGAGGCTAGGTTTTTCGAGACAGCTCAGGTGGGTTCCATTGCCCATCTGACATATTTCTCGGTAAATAAAGTCATATGGAAGTTTTCCATGTGGCAAGAGGAGGAGTGTTGTGAACTTAACTGAATTTTCTCCATTTAATAAGTAGCTTTTCTCGCTAGTTCGTCAGCAAGACAGCTCCCATGTACACCACTGTGACATGGCTAGTTTGTCTAGCGACTGTCTATTGCTACCTTTTAAGAGGTGCCATCAAGAACTTTGATCGGTGATTGAATTGCTACCTTCTAAGAGGTGCCATCAAGAACTTTGATCGGTGATTGAATGTCTAAGTAAATTAATAGATAGTACCCATCGACCAGCCTCTTATGGCCGTTAGTTCTACCTGAAACACGCTTCAGTGTTTCGGCAGCCTTACCGAAGGCGAAAGATATTTCCAGTAAATACCACTCGCTGTCATTTCAGTGTAACCCCATTTACTGAGCCATTCTCTGAGCTAGAACCCAACATTCGTCGACCCTGAAATTTCTACCAAGCTTTGTGGCTCCCTACTGCTCGCGTCCAAGGACGTCTCACGGTTCACGCACAAGCGTATCTCCGTCACCTAACAGCAACGCATCAGCTTCCCGCTGCTGCTCGTGCCAAACAGCGCCTCCAGCTAGCACGGCCACTCTAACCCACTCCGAGGGAGTCCCCAAAACCATCCAAATTGACCCCAAATGACTCCGACGAAGTATCGAAACTATCCCGAAATGACCACCAAAATACCACGGGAGGACCCCGAGGGAGTCTCAAAAACAATCCCGAAATTACACCAAAACCCCCGGAGGCCCGCGAGGGAGCCCCTGGAATGCACCCCAAAAGGCCGGGAGGACCCCAAGGCAGTCGGTTCTATGTACCGGAGCGACTCTGGATTTATCCCGAACAAGGACTGTCGTTTCAGTGTAACCCCATTTAATTTGTGCGTCCCTCCCACAAATTGTCATCCTCCCAGCAGCTCCTTGCAGAGGGACTGCTCCATATTCTCTTGCTCCGGGAAGGTATCGAACGCAATCCGGGTCCTCCTGACCCCGGTCCTGAGAAATGGTTTTGCTGCGTTTGGCGGAAAAGAATATTTTTAGGACGATCATACTCATACGGCTGCTACAATCTCCGTAGTAGAGTCGGGAGCAATGCCGAGCATAAGCCCCTGCCCCCGTCTTCTCCCCCCCCCCCCCCCCTCTTTTCCGACAGCAATTGTGTAGGTCTGGGAAACAGACTCTTAGTCCCTACCTCCCTTTGCACCGTTTGCCAGCACAGAATATATATGTTTGCGACATCCGCCCAATGCAGCTCCTGCCATAGATGGTGCCACTTTCCTAGATGTTCTGGTCTCTGCGACGGCAACCCCCCAACGGGTTTCATTGCGCCATGTTGCCAGGCCGCATACCCAAATACACCGGGTACCCCAATGCTTACCCAAGGACGTCCAGTCCCAGGGCCACAACAGCAGTTGCGTCCTAGCCTTCCACAACCCAGGCGTAGTCACCCGTCATTTACTCCCAGAGTGAAGACGTCTCCCCCTATGCATTTCAGAATTTTACAGTTAAACTGGAATGGATTAACTGGGAAGATCACGGAGATAGTTGATTCCATGGAACGGCACAACATCCGCATTACTGCGATTCAACAGACTAAACTCACAGCAAGATATGCTCTGCAGAACTGCTCTGGTTATAATTTCCACAGGAAAGACCGCGAGAGCGGAAATGGAGGCGGCCACGCGTTTATTATACACCACTCTGTGCAATATTATATATTTGATCCTGGCATCGACCGCAGGGACAATGTCTTAGAACGTCAAGGCCTATCTGTCCGGTCAGGCGATGCAAATCTAGAAATCATCAACATCTATATCCCTCCTGCCACCTGTTGCCCCAGTGGATACCGCCCTAATATCGAGGCTTACTCACTGGCAACAATCGCATTATCTTAGGCGATTTCAACGCCCATCACGATCTATGGCACTCAAACTTGCGGGCGGACAGTAGGGGTGAGATGTTGGCGGATCAAATAGAAGAAAAGACGTTGTGCACAATAAACGGAGACGCTCCCACTCGTATGGTAGGAAACTGTCACAGTTCGCCGGATATATCAATCGTGAGCGCAGAACTCGTAAGCTGCGTCAACTGGCAGCCGATGGTAACATTGGCATCCGACAACCTGCCTATACTTATTTCCCTCGAGCGTACCGATTGTAACAGATAAACGCACTTTCATAAACTTCCCTTTGCAGACAACCGTTTTGCTGTCCTCCCTATCCCGACTGATGCCCGCCAAGGGGAGCGTGCTTTCCGCAAGGTCATTGAATCCGCCTCGGTTCGCTTGTTGTTGTTGTTGTTGTTGTAGCAATGCTCGCCCCACCTAATAGCCGCGACCGATCACAAATTGTCATCAATATCCTCTAACGGGATTCCAAGGAAACTTGCCGTTTCAACAGGGGTGGACCATAAGGAAAGGGGTGTTAGAGGCGTTGGTTCCACATTACAATTAAAGAGATGGTTGGTGTCATGTGGGGACACATTGCAAGCAGGGCATACATTTTGTATGTCGGGGTTGATTCTGGATAGGTAAGAGTTTAACCTGTTACAGTATCCAGAACGAAGTTGAGCAAGAGTGACACGCGTTTCCCTGGGGAGTATGCGTTCCTCTTCTGCGAGTTCTGGATATTTTTCTTCAAGTACTGGATTCACCGGGCAATTCCCGACATAAAGGTCCGACGCCTGTCTATGGAGTTCACCAAGGACCTGCTTGTGTTTTTCCGCTTCATACGGCTGGGTTCTCAGGTGCCGTATTTCCTCAAAATGCTTACGGAGATGACTCCTTAGGCCCCTAGGCGGTGCTGGTTCGTCAATCAGATGTCTGTTGGGATGCCCAGGTTTCTGGGTATTCAACAGAAACTGTTTGGTCAGCATCTCATTTCTCTCCCTGATGGGGAGTATTCTCGCCTCATTATGCAGATGGTGTTCTCGGGACATAAGAAGACAGCCCGTGGCGATTCTGAGAGCAGTATTTTGGGAGGCCTGTAGTTTCTTCCAGTGGGTGGTTTTTAGGCTTGGCGACCATATGGGTGACGCGTAGCACGTAATCGGCTGGCTAATTGCTTTGTATGTGGTCAAGAGCGTTTCTTTATCTTTTCCCCAGGTACTGCCAGCAAGGGATTTGAGGATTTTATTACGGCTCTGAATTCTTGGAACAATTGCGGTTGCGTGCGCACCAAAATGTAGATCCTGATCAAACGTCACACCCAAGATTTTGGGGTGTAGGACAGTCGGTAGCGTAGTGCCATCGACGTGGATGTTCAATATGGTCGACATTTGGGGCGTCCATGTTGTAAATAAGGTCGCGGAAGATTTAGTCGGTGACAATGCCAGGTTTCGCGAGGCGAAAAAACTGGAGAGATCAGGGAGATAGCCGTTTATTTTATTGCATAGATCATCGATCTTTGGGCCTGGGCCTGTGGCCATTATTGTGCAGTCATCGGCGTAGGAAACGATTGTGACTCCTTCCGGTGGTGAAGGTAGCTTAGATATGTAGAAATTAAACAAAAGCGGGGATAGGACACCACCCTGTGGCACCCCTTGTTTAATTCTCCTTTGTTTTGATGTTTCGTTCCTGAATTGCACCGATGCCTGCCGACCACCCAGATAATTTGCGGCCCACCTTTTAAGACATGGGGGAAGGGTAGACCCTTCCAGGTCTTGCAGTAACGAGCCATGGTTGACCGTATCAAAAGCTTTTGATAGGTCTAACGCTACGAGTACTGTTCTATGGTGGGGATATTGATTCAAACCGCAATTTATCTGGGTGCGCGGAGGTAGTGCTATGAAGTTTTCTGAAGCCATGCTGATGAGGGGCTAGCTGCAAATGTGCTTGGAAATAAGGGAGCAAAATGGCTTCAAGCGTCTTTGCCACTGGCGATAGGAGAGATATCGGACGATATGACTCACCTACGTTAGCTGGTTTCCCAGGCTTTAGTAGCGGGACCACCTTGGCCATTTTCCATTTCTCGGGTATGACAAAGGTGGAAAGAGACTGGTTGAAGACATGCGCTAAATATTTGAAACCCTCTTTCCCTAGGTTTTAAGCATCGGCATGGCTATGCCGTCTGGGCCCACTGCTTTGGATGGTTTAGCGCGACCAATGGCGTCCTCAACCTCTCTAGCGGTGATGGTAATTGGTGACGCGCTGAGTTTGTGTTTATGTGCGTGTCTATTGGCTCTCCGTCTATCTTTGTCGACCGTAGGATGCATTATATATTGTCGGCAGAAAGCGCTCGCGCATTTTTTCGCATCCGACAGCACCTTATCGCCAAAGGCGATGGAAACTTTGTCTTTGTGCTTAGTCGGATTCGATAGGGACTTTACGGTGGACCAAAGTTTACCTACACCGGTAGAGAGGTTACAACCTCTTAGGTGCTCTTCCCATTTCGCCCGCTTGTGTTCGTCCACAAGCAATCTGATGCGTTGGTTTATATCCCTTATTTGGGGGTCGCCTGGATCAAGCTGTCTTATAAGGTCGCGTTCCCTCGCTAAGCTCGCGGCCTCCGCCGGGAAGTGGGGCCGGATTTCGGGAATTCTCCCGGCGGGAATGAAATGTGCCGAGGCGGATTCAATGACCTTACGGAAGGCACGCTCCCCTTGGCGGGCATCAGTCGGGATAGGAAGGGCAGCAAAGCTGCTGTCTGTTGCAGATTTATATTCTTCCCACTTTCCTTTTTTGAAGTTTATGAAAGTGCGTTTTTCGGTGACGATGAAGTCGGCGGTACGCTCGAACGAAATAAGTATGGGCAGGTGGTCGGATGCCAATGTTACCATCGGCTGCCAGTTGACGCAGTTTACGAGTTCTGCGCTCACGATTGAGATATCTGGCGAGCTATGACAGCTTCCTACCATACGAGTGGGGGCGTCTCCGTTTATTGTGCAGAACGTCGTTTCGTCTATTTGATCCGCCAAAATCTCACCCCTACTGTCCGCCCGCAAGTTTGAATGCCATAGGTCGTGATGGGCATTGAAATCGCCTAAGATAATGCGATTGTTGCCAGTGAGTAAGGCCTCGATATTAGGGCGGTATCCACTGGGGCAACAGGTGACAGGAGGGATGTAGATGTTGATGATTTCTAGATTTGCATCGCCTGACCGGACAGATAGGCCTTGACGTTCTAAGACATTGTCACTGCGGTCGATGCCAGGATCAAATATATGATATTGCACAGAGTGGTGTATAATAAACGCGAGGCCGCCTCCATTTCCGCTCTCGCGGTCTTTCCTGTGGACATTATAACCAGAGCAGGTCTGCAATGCAGATCTTGCTGTGAGTTTAGTCTCTTGAATCGCAGCAATGCGGATGTTGTGCCGCTTCAAGAAACCGACTATCTCCGTAATCTTCCCAGTTAGTCCATTACAGTTGAACTGCAGAATCCTGAAGTGCATGAGGGGTGACGCCGCCACTTTAGGGGTAAGTGAGGGGTGACTACGCCTAGGTTGTGGAAGGCCAGGACGCAATTGCTGTTGTGGCCTTGGGACTGGGCGCCCTTGGGCAAGCATTGGGGTACCCGGATGATTTGGGTTTGCGACCTGGCAACATGGCGCGATGAAACCCGTCGAGGGGTTGCCGTCGCGGAGACCAGAACATCTAGGAAAGTGGCACCACCCAAGGCAGGAGCTGCATTGAGCGGATGTCGCAAACCTATATATTCTGTGCTGGCAGACGGTGCAAACGGAGGCAGGGACTAAGAGTCCGTTTCCCTGACCTGCACGATTGCTGCCAGAAAAGAGGGGGGGGGGGAGAAGAAGACGGGGGCAGGGGCTGATGCTCAGCATTGCTACCAGCTCTACTACGAAGGTAGTAGTTATGAGTGGTATCAGCTGTTTGAGTTGTTGGCGCCGTGGGGCGCGAGCAGCCGCGGGTACTTGTTGTGGCTTGCTGAGCAGCGAAGCTGCTGGAAGGTAGTGGGGATACGCTTAGGCGTAGACTACGGGACGCCCTTGGGCGTGAGCAGCAAGGAGCCACAAAATATTTATAAAAGTTACGTGGACGTCGGGTTTTGGGATCAAGCCCAGAACAACCTGTCCGATGCAACCATCCCTTGCACGAGACACACTGAACAGAGTATGACCGTCCTAAAAAGATTCTTTTCTGGCAAATGCAGCAAAACCATTTCTCAGGACCGGGGCCAGGAGACGGACCCGGATTGGGTTCGATACCTTCCCGGAGTAAGAGAATATGTAGCAGTCCTGCTGCAAGGAGCTGCTGGGAGGATGACAATTTGTGGGAGGGACGAAACAAATTAAATGGGGTCACACTGAAATGACAGTCCTTGGTCGGGAAAAATCCCGAGTCGCTCCGGTACATAGAACCGACTGCCTCGGTTCGCTTCATTCCCGCCGGTAGAATTCCGGAAATCCGTCCCCACTTACCGGCGGAGGCCGCAAATTTAGCAAGAGAACGTGACCTTATAAGACAGCTCGATCCGGGTGACGCCCAAATAAGGGATATAAACCAACGCATCAGATTGCTAGTGGACGAACACAAGCGGGCGAAATGGGAGGAGCACCTAAGCGGTTGTAACCTCTCTGTCGGTGTAGGTAAACTTTGGCCCACCGTAAAGTCCCTATGGAATCCGTCTGGGCACAATGACAAAGTTTCCATCGCCTTTGGCGATAAAGTGCTGTCGGTTGCGAAAAATTCCCCAGCGCTTTCTGCCGACAATATATAATGCATTCTACGGTCGACAAAGATAGACGGATGACCAACAGACACGCACATAAACATAAATTCAGTGCGCCACCAATTACCATCACCGCCAAAGAGGTTGAGGATGCCATCGGTCATGCTAAACCATCCAAAGCAGTGGGCCCAGACGGCATAGCCATGCCGATGCTTAAAAGCCTAGGGAAAGAGGGTTTCAAATATTTAGCAAATGTCTTCAACCTGTATCTTTCCACCTTTGTCATTCCCGAAAAATGGAAAATGGCCAAGGTGGTCCCGCTACTAAAGCCTGGGAAACCAGCTAACATAGGAGAGTCATATCACCCGATATCTCTCCTATCGCCAGTAGCCAAGACGCTTGAGCCATTTTGCTCCCCTACTTCAAAGCAAATTTGCAGCTAGCCTGTCATCAGCATGGCTTCAGAAAACTCCATAGCACTACCTCCGCGCTAAATGTCATTAGCACCCAGATAAATTGGGGTTTGAATCAATACCCCCACCATAGAACAGTACTCGTCGCGCTAGACCTATCAAAAGCTTTTGATACGGTCAACCATGGCACGTTACTGCAAGACCTGGAAGGGTCTACCCTTCCCCCATGTCTTAAAAGGTGGACCGCAAATTATCTGGGTAGTCGGCAGGCATCGGTGCAATTTAGAAACGAAACATCAAAACCAAGAAGAATTAAACAAGGGGTGCCACAGGGTGGTGTCCTATACCCACTTTTGTTTAATTTCTACATAACTAAGCTACCTTCGCCACCATAAGGAGTTACTGTCGTTTCCTGCGCCGATGACTGCACAATAAGAGCCACAGGCCCAGGCCCACAGATCGATGAGCTTTGCAACAGAATAAACGGCTACCTCCCTGAACTCTCCAGTTTTTTCGCCTCGCGAACCCTGGCATTATCACCGACTAAATCCTCCGCGACCTGATTTACAACATGGACGTCCCAAATGTCGACCATTTTGAACATCCACGTCGATGGCACTACGCTACCGACTGTCCTACACCCCAAAATCTTGGGTGTGACGTTTGATCAGGATCTATATTTTGGTGATCATGCAGCTGCAATTGTACCTAAAATCCAGAGCCGTACTAAAATCCTCAAATCCCTTGCTGGCAGTACTTGGGGAAGAGAAAAAGAAACGCTCATTTCCACATACAAAGCAATTGGTCGCCAAGCCTAAAAACTACTCACTGGAAGAAGCTACAGGCCTGCCAAAATATTGGTCTCAGAACCGCCACGGGCTGTCTTCTTATGTCCCCAGAACACCATCTACATAATGAGGCGAGAATACACCCTATCAGGGAGAGAAATGAGATGCTAACCAAACAGTTCCTGTTGAATACCCAGAAACCTGGGCATCCCAACAGACATTTGATTGATGAGCCGACACCGCCTAGGGGCTTAAGGAGTCATCTCCGTAAGCATTATGAGCAAATACGGCACCTGAGAACTCAGCCGTATGAAGCAAAAATACACAAGCAGGTCATCAAAAAGGCGTCGGACCTTTATGCCAGGAATTGCCCGGTAAATCCAGTACTCAAAGAACAGTACCCAAAACTTGCGGAAGGAAAACGCATACTCCCCAGGGAAACGCGAGTCACTCTAGCTCAACTTCGATCTGGATACTGTAACAGGTTAAACTCTTACCTATCCAGAATCAAGCACAACGCCTCTAACACCCCTTTCATTATGGTCCACCCCTGTTGAAACAGCAAGTTTCCTTCGACTCCCGTTAGAGGATATTGATGACAATTTGTGATCGGTCGCACCTATTAGGTGGGGCGAAGCACTGCTACAACAACAACAGGACCCCGAGGGAGTCCTTGAAATGACCCCCAAAATCATATCAATATTACCCTCAGAAGCTTCAGAACTACACGCGAACTGATTACACATATGGGTATATTTTCAGGGCATCTCGAGGGTTTATTTTTTTATTTTTGAATAACTGAATAAAAATAATGACTAATAAGACCGATTATCATCACTCAGAATATTTTGAATAACGATAAAATGTTATTCATTATTCAAGAAATGCTTGAACAAAAAATAACTTCTTATTCATCAATCAGAAAATTTAAAATGATGAATAATTTTTATACTCAGTTGAGCAGAGCTCACAGAGTATATTAACTTTGATTGGATAACGTTTCCAAAAGCCAAATTTTACTGCGCAAGCATATGGCGATGTTACCGGCATTCCCAAGTACATCAGCAAGTTCGAATGTATCTTGCTGTCCTCAATTTGTTTCAAAATACTGACTACCATTAATGAAAGAAACGTGGTCCTCCAAGCTAAAGACGCCACCATAGATGTTGAGGTTCGACATCTAAATGCCTTATTAGCTGATTTGAAGTTGATCACGAACCAATGGGAAACAATTTTAAACGAATGCAAAACAGTTGCTATACAATTGAACATCTCGCCAAAGTTTTCGGACATTCAAAGAGAAAACCCAAAAGACGTCCTGAAGATAATTTAAATGAGATGATTACGGATGACTCAGAGTCTGATTTTAAAAACAATACATTCCTGGTGATCGTTGATTCGGTAATCACTGGCATTACTGAACGATTTGCAGCTATGAGAAATTTGAACGAGACGTTTGCCTTTTTTTGGCAATTTGAAGACATGGATGAAACTACGGTTCGGGCGAGCGCAAGAAAATTTGTCGAAAAATACAAGTCGGACATTTCTCAAAGCTTAGAATGCGAAATAATTCACTTGAAACACATTTACGAAGCAAATTTTGATAAAGGTCTGTCACCATTGGAATTGCTAAATGCCATCTACATATGTTCAAAATCTATATATGATTTTCCCCAACATTTGTGTTGCTTTAGGTATCTTTTGCACTATACCTTTCACTGTAGCTAGTGCAGAACGATTCTTCAGCGTCATTTCAAGAATCAAAAACTTCCATAGATCGTGTTCATCTCAAGAGCGAGTTTCAGGACTTGCCACGCTTTTTGTTGAATCCGTTTTGGCAAGACAGTTAAATTTTGATATTATTATAAACATTGTGCAGGGAAAAAAGCAATATCCGAACTTTCTTTATTGAATAATTAAAATTTATTATCATTAAATTTATCAGAAATGTATTAAAATGTTACCAAATAACTAGAAATGATTATTTGAAACAATATGTGGCTGTTAAAAGAGAATTTTATTTCTGCGTTACAATGAAATAGTATAAATAGTAAATATTCTGTGTTAATTTTATTGTCAGCTCTTAGTCCAAAAATCATTTAGTTGATGTGGCAAACATTTGTTTTAATGTAATCCATCAATAATGATTCATGAATGAGACGTCATTAATTCAAGTTAATCAAATGTATTTGTGGATTTTTTATAGGGGGCCCGTAAATTATTTAGTCCCGGGCCCGGATTTTCTCTCTACGGCCCTGGTTTGTGGTGTATTATACTATTATTTAATAAATGCAGTATGCCCCTGAAGAAGCTAAGAAGATTAGCGAAACTTGAATAGTGCTTGAATAGTGGAGTCCTTTGACTTGCACTAAAGCAAATTTTTTGGTCATTTGCAGCCTATTTCTATTACGTACATATACAAAAAGTATTGACCAGCTTAATCAAATCTAACAATTCTTTAATTTTAAAATTTTTTTAAATGTTTGACTTTTGGAAAAATATGAATATTGGCCGTAATTTTGCAAAACTTTTTTCTCCTTTTCAGGAGCTCCAGAACTTTTTGAAACCTGCGCAAAGCAGATTTTTTTTGCGAGATTGTGCGCGCCAATTTTACAGATATTTTGTATTACGAGTAGTAACAGTAGAAGAGTAATCAAATGCTTGACTTAAAACAATTTTTATAAAACACAGATTGCATGAAATTGGAAAACAAATTTATTTTATTTTTTTACTAGTTGTATGAAATCTTTATATGTATGTACTGTTTTTTATGAATAAAATGAACAAAACGCTTGAAAAGTTGCGTTAAACTTTTAGCTTTTTTCTTAGCCTAAAGCATTTTTGTTTCGCTCTTTTAGCTTTTCTTTTGTCCATCTAGCCTTTTTTCTGAGAAAATTCTGGGAACACTGATTGCAATCTTACCTTTGAGACCAACTACGGAATGAAAATTGGGTACAAGTAAAGAACTATGTTTTCCTCAGCTTGAGAAAAAGCTTTTCATTTGGAACCTAAGTTGAACAATGGTTGAGAAACAAAAATTTAGATTTGAGAAGTATTTTAGTTCTCAACTCGAGCTCTAATGTGACTCAAGGGGCGATTTATGTATGATGCAACGGGACACAGCGAGACACTTTCTCTCGTGTATACCGGAATTCCTGTTCAGTGATTGACTGTAATACTGAATGAATTGTTAAATTTTTAGCGTTATATAGTGGTGAATATGAATGTAAGTGACTGCAATAGAAAAAGGATCGGTGTCTTGAAACGCAGATTCTAAATATTTATTGGGACGATAAAAAGCTAAAGAGAAAGAAAACTTAAAAATGTTTTAATACTGTCACGGATGTTGGCATCGCTAAGTTATCCCATCACTGAGGCGATGCTAAGGCCATGCCAAGCAGTATTTACGTTAATAATCAAATCAAGTATACACATATATAAGGCAGCCGAAAGATGTCACACACAGATGCATTTACTTATACGCCTATGTATGCGCGAGAGACTGTAAACTACAAACATTCACATCAATAATTCAATCATTATGTATCTACATAAACGAATAAATAATTGCGTCTACACATATGTACGTATACGAGCAGCGGAGCGGCAATGCACAAACACATGCATATATCTTATCTGAGTTGTCACAAGAGAGAGCAATAATTTGTGCACGTAGTTGTGGCTGGCGATTTTGTAGCCGAAACTAACTAGTAACTTCTGGAAATCGAAGAGCCTAGAAGTATGCAGCGTAAACTATAAAAGCGGGGCAGGCGAGTAAGAAGTAATTCAGTTTGATTTGAGATTTGGATTAAGCGCTATCTAGCGAGCTATAGCAGTATTATTTTGAATAGTAGAGTTTCATTTGAGCTGTCAATCAGTTTGGTTATTAAGTAAGCTATTCGTTGCAAAGTACAAGTGTTATTGTGAAGTACTTGTACTTATTACATACTGGAGTTATTTATTCAACAGTTTAGCGATACGAACTTAGCAGAGGGTTGCAAATAAGAGGATTTGCAGCAAATTCATTACAATTGGTGTCAGAAGAGGAATTGTTGAATAAATTCCAGAGGACAACAAGGACATGGCAAAGTTCAGTGAATTGAAGATCCAGCAACTGAAAAGGGAGTTGGAGAGCCGTGGATTGAATACAAGCGGCGTTAAACTTGAACTTCAGGCACGGCTACGAGAGGCAATGGAAGTAGAAGGAATTGACGTGGAAGAGTATGACTTTCATCTTGATGGCGAGGAAACAACAAAAATGAAAGAGACAGTTACGCAGACAGTTACGAGCACAGACTTGAACATGATTTTGGCTGCAATATCTGCTCAAACATCGACAATGTCATCTCAACTAGAAGAACAGAAAACGTATATGTCATCTCAACTAGAAGAACAGAAAACGTATATGTCATCACAGATGGAATCCCAAGAGACACGAATAACATCGAAGATGGAAGAACAGAAAACACACATGGCGTCACAAATTGCAGAACAATTAAAAGAATAAGAGGCACGCATAACATTACAGCTCGAAGCACAAGAAGAGCGTACCTCAACAAAGCTGGAGGCACAGGAAACAAAATTCTCATCGCAGCTGGAGGCTGTTAGTGAACGACAAAATAAAGTGGAGGCCGAGATGGATGCTTTGAAAGATCGGATTCAGGAGTTACAATTGAACCGTCCAATCACTTCAACGTCTACTCTGAAGGTAAAATCCCCAACGTTTGATGGTTCTGTTCCATTCCAGGTATTTAAGCTCCAATTTGAGAAGACGTCGGCAGCGAATAACTGGAATGCTGAAGATAAAGTTGCAGCTCTGTTTGTGGTATTGAAAGGGCCAGCAGCCGAAATCCTACAGACGATTCCCGAAAGAGAGCGGAACAACTATGAAGCATTGATGGCCGCTGTCGAGAGACGTTATGGAAGCGAGCATAGAAAACAGATATTCCAAATTGAGTTGCAAAACCGCTACCAAAAAGCAAATGAGACATTGCAAGAGTTTGCTTCAGATGTTGAAAGGTTGGCTCATCTCGCAAATGCGGACGCACCCGTGGAATACACCGAGAGGGTAAAAATCCAGAGTTTTATAAATGGCATACGAGACGTGGAAACGAAACGAGCTACATACGCAAACCCAAAACTGACATTTGCTGAAACGGTATCACATGCATTGACTCAGGAAACGGCCTCACTATTGAGTAAACCAGCATACAAAGCTCATCGTGTGGAAGTGGAAAGACCAGATTGGGTAGACACAATTTTGGAAGCACTGAAGGGATCACAACAGAAAAATGCCGGAGTGATTAAATGTTTCAAGTGCAACCCAGGTCATATTGCACGACATTGCAGCACCGGTTCCAATAGCTCCAACAATGTGGGTGGCCGTAAACGCAGAGCTGAAGGAGATGAGCAAATCTCCAAGTACACTCAATCGTTAAACTAAAGCGAGTCAGCCGCAAGGGGCGACAGCTGGCTCCCTCAATTGAATGCCCCATAATCTCTATCTCACAAATTGGAAGAAGGTCAAACAATCTTACTGTCGGAGGACATGTGGATGGAAAGGAACGTTTACTGACTGTAGATACGGGTGCATCTCATTCCATTATTCGAGCGGATTTAGTCAACAAGAAGATAAGACCATTGCATGGAGCAAGATTGCGTACAGCCACTGGAGAAGACAGCACGATTCTAGGAGAAGTATCATGTGAAGTCGCAATTGGGAACGTCACGGTAGTACACAATTTTATAGTGGCAGAGATTGTTGATGAAATCATAATTGGAGTGGACTTCTTAATCGACCAGGGCATCAATATCGACATGCAAAGCAAGACGATGCGATATAAGAACATGGATGTACGTCTTAATTTCGGCTACGAGAAAGGCTACAGCAGTAAACGAGTGCTGGTGGAAGAGAGTCAGCGAATACCACCAAAATCCGAAGCAGTCATCTGGGCAAAGGTTGATGGAGATTGTGGGACAAACAAATTGTGAGTTGTCGAAGCAGCAAACAAATCAGCACTGAACATACTTGTAGGAAAAACCCTGGCTATGACAAAACAAGATGGACGTATTCCGGTAAGAGTACTCAATGAGTTCAATTCACCACTCAAACTGACTAAAGGAGCTATTTTGGGAAGATGCCAAGAGGCTGAAGTAGTTATTAATTGTGAACAGCTCCAGGAACACGTTTCAGCTAGTAATACTAATATTTCAAATGACATCACGGCATGGACGCAGGGGCTAGAGGAAGCATATCAGAGTAAGGCAAAACAACTGCTCCTAAAGTACGCGAACATATTTGACCAGGATGGTTCTAAACCAGGCCGCACCAACGTTGTGAAACATCAAATTGACACTGGAGATGCGAGGCCGATCCGTCAAGCTCCACGTAGTGTTCCACTGGCGAAGCGGGAAGTTGTGAGTCAAATTATACAAGAAATGAGCGACAGCGGCGTCATCGAACCACCAGCTAGTCCCTGGAGCTCACCGGTAGTACTTGTAAAGAAGAAGGATGGAAAAATTTGGTTTTGCGTGGACTACCGGAAGTTGAATGACGTTACGAAAAAGGATAGCTACCCATTGCCAAGAATTGACGTCACTCTGGACTCGCTCTCTGGTACGACATGGTTTTCCACACTGGACTTGAAAAGCGGCTACTGGCAAGTAGAGGTAAAGGAGGAAGCAAAGAGAAAACAGCCTTCAGCGTCGGAGATGGTCTTTGGCAATTTACAGTAATGCCCTTTGGACTATGTAATGCACCAGCTACTTTCGAGAGACTCATGGATCAGGTATTGAAAGGACTACATTGGAAAACATGCTTGGTGTACCTGGACGACATCATCGTATTGGGCAAGAATTTCGATGAATATCTTAAGAACTTGGAGGAAGTTTTCCAAAGAATAGCTGGCGCTGGTCTGAAGTTAAGTCCCAAAAAGTGTTCGCTGTTTAAAAAGGAAGTAAATTATTTGGGTCACAAGGTAACGACAGAGGGCATCTGCACTGCGAACCAAAAGATAGAGGCTGTAAAGGATTGGCCAAGACCACAGAACCTACATGAATTAAGAAGTTTCCTTGAGCTGTGCACATATTACCGCCGATTTGTACAAAATTTTTCCAGCGTAGCCCATAGCCTCCATGAGCTTACAAGAAAAAATAAAGCTTTTGAATGGAAGAAGGAGCAAGAAGTGGCTTTCCAAACATTGAAGGAGCGTTTGTGCACTGCGCCAATGTTAGCATATCCGATTCCAGGAGCAACATTTATTCTAGATACAGATGCGAGTGGATATGCTATAGGAGGCGTTTTATCACAACTGGTCGATGGACAGGAGAAGGTAGTTGCATATTACAGCCGTTCGATTGGAAAACCAGAGAGGAACTACTGCGTTACGCGGAGTAGTGATGGAACGATATTTCGCTATTGGTGATTGCATCGCCGATATTGACAAATCGCTAATAGCTATAGCTATTGCAATCCAAATATATCAGTGATTGGCAATTTTCCTTCATTCGATTCTTTTGAATGAAAATCACCTTTGTCAGAATATCGCCAATAGCGATTGGCGATTTTCCTTCGCCATGAAATTCTAATACTAATAGTGATAGCGGGGATGCAATCATCGATAGTTAAATATCGTTCATCACTACTCATCTGTGTTCTTTACTTTCCGACTGAGTAAAAAAGTTTATTGGATACAAAAAGGAATAATTTTCTCGAAAATTGGAAAAAATATACTTTTACAAAAGTTTGCCAGCTATTATCGAAAAATGGGGATAGTTGTCTTAAGAACTGCACAACGAAAAAATAAGGGCGAAAAAAGTGTGTTTTTGTGCAGAGAAATTGTGAAGACGGCGAAGGGAATAAAGCAAACTTGTGCAACAACAATTTCGACGACGAAGTGATGTGCAATAATTGCAAAAAATGGTTTTGCAATGGGCGTGGAATCCCAAATTGTTAAACTTTCGGTGAGGGCTAAACATAGGGAAGTCACCCTACATTCTGAAGGTCCACTTGGAGAAACAGTACTAAAAATGTTACTCGTGTGGCGTACGTAATGTATTTGTATTAGGATTCATTTCCAGCACAGGCTGAATCTATTGTAGTGTTGTTATGCCGCTAAGCTGAAAATGGAGTAAATATTAAAAGGTGTATTTAAACGAATAAATTTAAATTTTAGTCAAACATGTGCAGCGCAAAACTCTTTGAAAAATATGAATTGGGATCAAGAAAAATGGAAGCCACTTATAACTGATCGTTCGTTTTTGCCGTAGTTGGTTAAGGTGCCTACAGAGCAAGAGCAGTGGCGTACACGACAAATATCAGCAGCACAAATAAACAAATTAGAGGAATTATGGAAGAAAAATATTGATGCAACATTTCAGGATTTAGAGAAGCCAGGTATAGATACTGAACCATCACAAGTGCGATTGCGTTATGAAGATGGTTATCAATACGAGAAAGCTTTTGGTCCACTTGTGCGGCTAGAAACAGAATACGATAAAAATTAAATAAAATCGCAAACACAGGAGGGTATAGAAATAAGATGGGACATTGGCCGAAGCAACAAAACAATAGCATATTTTACGCTTGCTAAAACTGATTCGGACATGAAACTAATGCATGTGTTATTCATAAGTTAATACTTCTAGGCTGTAGCCGTTAACAGTTGTATAAAACTTGTGTTTTTGATGGAAAAATAAAAGAATTATAGAAACATATATCACTCGTCTTATTGTAAACAGATTAACTCAAAACTTAAGTTTTTTGGGAGAATGCAATTCAAGCTTTGTCATATGGTTGAATTCTCTGGCTAATTTCTAGGGCACTGAAGTGGGTGGCTAATTTTCTGCTAAAGAATATTTTTATAATAGTTTGAAGAATTTGCTATATTTTTCCTCTGTATTTTTCATTAAAAATTGATTCACTTTACTACACAAATATTATGCAGCCAAATACAACTTTCAGAATAAATTCATACGGAGTATTTCTGAATACATCGGTGTAGTATAATATAGTAAATAAATCATGTTTTTATGGTGTTACATATACAGATTTATTTCGGGTGGATCATCTTACATTTAAAAATCCAAGCATTTTCAATTAGCAAAATTTATAAAACAAAGATGCATAGACATCTATTTCAACTAGTTTGTTGTTGTTGTTGTTGTTGTTGTAGCGATTACGTTACTCCCCGAAGGCTTTGGGGAGTGTTATCGATGTGATGGTCCTTTGTCGGATACAGATCCGATACGCTCCGGTAACACAGCACCATTAAGGTGCTGGCCCGACCATCTCGGGAACGATTTATATGGCCACATTGAACCTTCAGGCCAACCCTCCCTCCCCACCCCCAAGTTCCATGAGGAGCTTGGGGTCGCCAGAGCCTCGTCTGTTAGTGAAACGGGATTCGCCGCTCGAAGGTGAGGTTGACAATTGGGTTGGAGAAGCTATATGTTGCGCTACACAACCCCTTGAATCCCTTCAACTAGTTTCATCTCATTCAGTGTAATACGAGACTGAACATATTATCGTAAGCCAGTTAATAATATATATTAAAACATCACAGAAAATTAGAATTTCACATTACATCAGTTTACAATAAAAAGGTACATATTTTGTCTTCTATATTCTGTATACTAAATTAAATTAATGTATAACATTCAATCTACTCCGGTAAACAAACTTAAACATTCATTTTTAATATCCAAGTATACAAATAATTGCAGTTTCGCTTATCAAAGATAAATGAAAGCGATCGCCATAGCTGTAAAAAATAGCCATATCTATATTCACTGATAGCTCAAAATCGCTGTATCGCCCATCATATCTTCTGCATAGAAGCGCTTGTTAAAATAAAGCGATCGCTATAGCTATACAAAATAGCCGTGATTCAAAAATAGCCATATCTATTTTCACTGATAGCTCAAAATAGCCATATCGTCCATCACTAACGCGGAGAGAGCTGTTGGCATTGGTAGAGTGCGTTAAACATTTTCACAAATACCTCTACGGCCAGCGATTCCGTGTCAGGACAGATCACGCGGCTTTAAAATGGCTACTGCAGTTCCGTAATCCGGAAGGACAATTGGCACGGTGGATCGAGCGGCTACAAAGCCATGACTTTTCCATTGAGCATCGAAAAGGTATTACCCATGGAAATGCCGATGCAATGTCACGAAGACCATGTAGTTTGGAATGCAAGCACTGTTCAAAAGCCGAGGCTAAAGAAGACATTATAGATGTCCGGCTAATGACTATAACATGTACAGATGAATGGGACAAGGAACAGCTAAGAAAGTGCCAGCTAGAAGATGCAGATCTGTCACGTGTTATGCAAGGGCTCGAACGAAATGAAAGACCAAACAGAGAAGAGATATCAGCAGAGAGTCCCATTGCGAAGTCATATTGGGCACAGTGGAACAGTTTAGAATTGATATCCGGTTGCCTTCATCGAGTATGGGAGAGTGAGGATGGTAAATACAAGAATAAACTGATAGTTGTTCCGAGAAAGAGGATTCCTGATGTGCTCAGCGAGCTGCATATTCTGCAGATTCTATTGGGTTGGTTGCCGTCAGTCGGTCACTGAGTGGATTGCGAACTGCGAGGTTTGCAGCAGAGCGAAAGGGCCCAGAACACGAAGTCATGGCCAGATGAAGCAATATAACTCAGGTGCGCCATTTGAAAGGATCGCTATGGATGTCGCCGGTCCATTTACTACTAGCAACGGCGGAAACAAATATGTACTGGTAGTTATGGATTATTTCAGCAAATGGCCAGAGGTATACCCAATCCCAAATCAAGAAGCGGAAACGGTAGCAGAAGTGTTTATAAACAATTGGGTTGCAAGGTATGGTGTACCAATGGAGTTACATTCTGACCAAGGCAGGAATTTCGAATCAGCTGTGTTCCAGGAAATGTTTAAGTCATTGGGCATTCGAAAAACACGGACAACTGCATTGCATCCTCAATCCGATGGTATGGTAGAACGATTCAATAGAACATTGGAGGAGCACTTAAGGAAAGTAGTGGACAAGTACCATAAAGAATGGGATACCCGCATACCATTATTCTTGATGGCTTACCGATCAGCAGTGCATGAGACAACGGGCCAAACCCCTGCAAAAGTAATTTTTGGCAATGACCTTAGACTGCCAGCTGATTTGAAGTTTGGGATAGATGCCAACGCGGAGAGAAATGTCAGGAAATCCACTAGTGATTTGGAAGAAGAGCTAAGAGAAATACATGATCTGATAAGGCAACGAACAAAGATTATGAGTGACCAGATGAAAGCCAGATATGATAAAGCAATTAATTCAGAAGGTTTTCAGGAAGGAGATTTGGTGCTGTTATACAACCCGCAACGAAAAAAAGGTTTGTCCACGAAATTGCAATGTAATTGGGAAGGCCCATACAAGGTTGTAAAACGGATCAACGATGTAGTGTACCGCATACAAACCATCGGTAAACCACGAACCAAAATGAAAGTGGTCCATTTGGAAAGGCTGGCAACGTTTAGATCGAGAAATTTGTCTGATCGGGACGATCAGACTTAGGTGGAGGGCAGTGTCACGGATGTTGGCATCGCTAAGTTATCCCATCACTGAGGCGATGCTAAGGCCATGCCAAGCAGTATTTACGTTAATAATCAAATCAAGTATACACATATATAAGGCAGCCGAAAGATGTCACACACAGATGCATTTACTTATACGCCTATGTATGCGCGAGAGACTGTAAACTACAAACATTCACATCAATAATTCAATCATTATGTATCTACATAAACGAATAAATAATTGCGTCTACACATATGTACGTATACGAGCAGCGGAGCGGCAATGCACAAACACATGCATATATCTTATCTGAGTTGTCACAAGAGAGAGCAATAATTTGTGCACGTAGTTGTGGCTGGCGATTTTGTAGCCGAAACTAACTAGTAACTTCTGGAAATCGAAGAGCCTAGAAGTATGCAGCGTAAACTATAAAAGCGGGGCAGGCGAGTAAGAAGTAATTCAGTTTGATTTGAGATTTGGATTAAGCGCTATCTAGCGAGCTATAGCAGTATCATTTTGAATAGTAGAGTTTCATTTGAGCTGTCAATCAGTTTGGTTATTAAGTAAGCTATTCGTTACAAAGTACAAGTGTTATTGTGAAGTACTTGTACTTATTACATACTGGAGTTATTTATTCAACAGTTTAGCGATACGAACTTAGCAGAGGGTTGCAAATAAGAGGATTTGCAGCAAATTCGTTACAATTGGTGTCAGAAGAGGAATTGTTGAATAAATTCCAGAGGACAACAAGGACATGGCAAAGTTCAGTGAATTGAAGATCCAGCAACTGAAAAGGGAGTTGGAGAGCCGTGGATTGAATACAAGCGGCGTTAAACTTGAACTTCAGGCACGGCTACGAGAGGCAATGGAAGTAGAAGGAATTGACGTGGAAGAGTATGACTTTCATCTTGATGGCGAGGAAACAACAAAAATGAAAGAGACAGTTACGCAGACAGTTACGAGCACAGACTTGAACATGATTTTGGCTACAATATCTGCTCAAACATCGACAATGTCATCTCAACTAGAAGAACAGAAAACGTATATGTCATCTCAACTAGAAGAACAGAAAACGTATATGTCATCACAGATGGAATCCCAAGATACACGAATAACATCGAAGATGGAAGAACAGAAAACACACATGGCGTCACAAATTGCAGAACAATTAAAAGAACAAGAGGCACGCATAACATTACAGCTCGAAGCACAAGAAGAGCGTACCTCAACAAAGCTGGAGGCACAGGAAACAAAATTCTCATCGCAGCTGGAGGCTGTTAGTGAACGACAAAATAAAGTGGAGGCCGAGATGGATGCTTTGAAAGATCGGATTCAGGAGTTACAATTGAACCGTCCAATCACTTCAACGTCTACTCTGAAGGTAAAATCCCCAACGTTTGATGGTTCTGTTCCATTCCAGGTATTTAAGCTCCAATTTGAGAAGACGTCGGCAGCGAATAACTGGAATGCTGAAGATAAAGTTGCAGCTCTGTTTGTGGCATTGAAAGGGCCAGCAGCCGAAATCCTACAGACGATTCCCGAAAGAGAGCGGAACAACTATGAAGCATTGATGGCCGCTGTCGAGAGACGTTATGGAAGCGAGCATAGAAAACAGATATTCCAAATTGAGTTGCAAAACCGCTACCAAAAAGCAAATGAGACATTGCAAGAGTTTGCTTCAGATGTTGAAAGGTTGGCTCATCTCGCAAATGGGGACGCACCCGTGGAATACACCGAGAGGGTAAAAATCCAGAGTTTTATAAATGGCATACGAGACGTGGAAACGAAACGAGCTACATACGCAAACCCAAAACTGACATTTGCTGAAACGGTATCACATGCATTGACTCAGGAAACGGCCTCACTATTGAGTAAACCAGCATACAAAGCTCATCGTGTGGAAGTGGAAAGACCAGATTGGGTAGACACAATTTTGGAAGCACTGAAGGGATCACAACAGAAAAATGCCGGAGTGATTAAATGTTTCAAGTGCAACCCAGGTCATATTGCACGACATTGCAGCACCGGTTCCAATAGCTCCAACAATGTGGGTGGCCGTAAACGCAGAGCTGAAGGAGATGAGCAAATCTCCAAGTACACTCAATCGTTAAACTAAAGCGAGTCAGCCGCAAGGGGCGACAGCTGGCTCCCTCAATTGAATGCCCCATAATCTCTATCTCACAAATTGGAAGAAGGTCAAACAATCTTACTGTCGGAGGACATGTGGATGGAAAGGAACGTTTACTGACTGTAGATACGGGTGCATCTCATTCCATTATTCGAGCGGATTTAGTCAACAAGAAGATAAGACCATTGCATGGAGCAAGATTGCGTACAGCCACTGGAGAAGACAGCACGATTCTAGGAGAAGTATCATGTGAAGTCGCAATTGGGAACGTCACGGTAGTACACAATTTTATAGTGGCAGAGATTGTTGATGAAATCATAATTGGAGTGGACTTCTTAATCGACCAGGGCATCAATATCGACATGCAAAGCAAGACGATGCGATATAAGAACATGGATGTACCACTTAATTTCGGCTACGAGAAAGGCTACAGCAGTAAACGAGTGCTGGTGGAAGAGAGTCAGCGAATACCACCAAAATCCGAAGCAGTCATCTGGGCAAAGGTTGATGGAGATTGTGGGACAAACAAATTGTGGGTTGTCGAAGCAGCAAACAAATCAGCACTGAACATACTTGTAGAAAAAACCCTGGCTATGACAAAACAAGATGGACGTATTCCGGTAAGAGTACTCAATGAGTTCAATTCACCACTCAAACTGACTAAAGGAGCTATTTTGGGAAGATGCCAAGAGGCTGAAGTAGTTATTAATTGTGAACAGCTCCAGGAACACGTTTCAGCTAGTAATACTAATATTTCAAATGACATCACGGCATGGACGCAGGGGCTAGAGGAAGCATATCAGAGTAAGGCAAAACAACTGCTCCTAAAGTACGCGAACATATTTGACCAGGATGGTTCTAAACCAGGCCGCACCAACGTTGTGAAACATCAAATTGACACTGGAGATGCGAGGCCGATCCGTCAAGCTCCACGTAGTGTTCCACTGGCGAAGCGGGAAGTTGTGAGTCAAATTATACAAGAAATGAGCGACAGCGGCGTCATCGAACCACCAGCTAGTCCCTGGAGCTCACCGGTAGTACTTGTAAAGAAGAAGGATAAAAAAATTTGGTTTTGCGTGGACTACCGGAAGTTGAATGACGTTACGAAAAAGGATAGCTACCCATTGCCAAGAATTGACGTCACTCTGGACTCGCTCTCTGGTACGACATGGTTTTCCACACTGGACTTGAAAAGCGGCTACTGGCAAGTAGAGGTAAAGGAGGAAGCAAAGAGAAAACAGCCTTCAGCGTCGGAGATGGTCTTTGGCAATTTACAGTAATGCCCTTTGGACTATGTAATGCACCAGCTACTTTCGAGAGACTCATGGATCAGGTATTGAAAGGACTACATTGGAAAACATGCTTGGTGTACCTGGACGACATCATCGTATTGGGCAAGAATTTCGATGAACATCTTAAGAACTTGGAGGAAGTTTTCCAAAGAATAGCTGGCGCTGGTCTGAAGTTAAGTCCCAAAAAGTGTTCGCTGTTTAAAAAGGAAGTAAATTATTTGGGTCACAAGGTAACGACAGAGGGCATCTGCACTGCGAACCAAAAGATAGAGGCTGTAAAGGATTGGCCAAGACCACAGAACCTACATGAATTAAGAAGTTTCCTTGAGCTGTGCACATATTACCGCCGATTTGTACAAAATTTTTCCAGCGTAGCCCATAGCCTCCATGAGCTTACAAGAAAAAATAAAGCTTTTGAATGGAAGAAGGAGCAAGAAGTGGCTTTCCAAACATTGAAGGAGCGTTTGTGCACTGCCCCAATGTTAGCATATCCGATTCCAGGAGCAACATTTATTCTAGATACAGATGCGAGTGGATATGCTATAGGAGGCGTTTTATCACAACTGGTCGATGGACAGGAGAAGGTAGTTGCATATTACAGCCGCTCGATTGGAAAACCAGAGAGGAACTACTGCGTTACGCGGAGAGAGCTGTTGGCATTGGTAGAGTGCGTTAAACATTTTCACAAATACCTCTACGGCCAGCAATTCCGTGTCAGGACAGATCACGCGGCTTTAAAATGGCTACTGCAGTTCCGTAATCCGGAAGGACAATTGGCACGGTGGATCGAGCGGCTACAAAGCCATGACTTTTCCATTGAGCATCGAAAAGGTAGTACCCATGGAAATGCCGATGCAATGTCACGAAGACCATGTAGTTTGGAATGCAAGCACTGTTCAAAAGCCGAGGCTAAAGAAGACATTATAGATGTCCGGCTAATGACTATAACATGTACAGATGAATGGGACAAGGAACAGCTAAGAAAGTGCCAGCTAGAAGATGCAGATCTGTCACGTGTTATGCAAGGGCTCGAACGAAATGAAAGACCAAACAGAGAAGAGATATCAGCAGAGAGTCCCATTGCGAAGTCATATTGGGCACAGTGGAACAGTTTAGAATTGATATCCGGTTGCCTTCATCGAGTATGGGAGAGTGAGGATGGTAAACACAAGAATAAACTGATAGTTGTTCCGAGAAAGAGGATTCCTGATGTGCTCAGCGAGCTGCATATTCTGCAGATTCTATTGGGTTGGTTGCCGTCAGTCGGTCACTGAGTGGATTGCGAACTGCGAGGTTTGCAGCAGAGCGAAAGGGCCCAGAACACGAAGTCATGGCCAGATGAAGCAATATAACTCAGGTGCGCCATTTGAAAGGATCGCTATGGATGTCGCCGGTCCATTTACTACTAGCAACGGCGGAAACAAATATGTACTGGTAGTTATGGATTATTTCAGCAAATGGCCAGAGGTATACCCAATCCCAAATCAAGAAGCGGAAACGGTAGCAGAAGTGTTTATAAACAATTGGGTTGCAAGGTATGGTGTACCAATGGAGTTACATTCTGACCAAGGCAGGAATTTCGAATCAGCTGTGTTCCAGGAAATGTTTAAGTCATTGGGCATTCGAAAAACACGGACAACTGCATTGCATCCTCAATCCGATGGTATGGTAGAACGATTCAATAGAACATTGGAGGAGCACTTAAGGAAAGTAGTGGACAAGTACCATAAAGAATGGGATACCCGCATACCATTATTCTTGATGGCTTACCGATCAGCAGTGCATGAGACAACGGGCCAAACCCCTGCAAAAGTAATTTTTGGCAATGACCTTAGACTGCCAGCTGATTTGAAGTTTGGGATAGATGCCAATGCGGAGAGAAATGTCAGGAAATCCACTAGTGATTTGGAAGAAGAGCTAAGAGAAATACATGATCTGATAAGGCAACGAACAAAGATTATGAGTGATCAGATGAAAGCCAGATATGATAAAGCAATTAATTCAGAAGGTTTTCAGGAAGGAGATTTGGTGCTGTTATACAACCCGCAACGAAAAAAAGGTTTGTCCACGAAATTGCAATGTAATTGGGAAGGCCCATACAAGGTTGTAAAACGGATCAACGATGTAGTGTACCGCATACAAACCATCGGTAAACCACGAACCAAAATGAAAGTGGTCCATTTGGAAAGGCTGGCAACGTTTAGATCGAGAAATTTGTCTGATCGGGACGATCAGACTTAGGTGGAGGGCAGTGTCACGGATGTTGGCATCGCTAAGTTATCCCATCACTGAGGCGATGCTAAGGCCATGCCAAGCAGTATTTACGTTAATAATCAAATCAAGTATACACATATATAAGGCAGCCGAAAGATGTCACACACAGATGCATTTACTTATACGCCTATGTATGCGCGAGAGACTGTAAACTACAAACATTCACATCAATAATTCAATCATTATGTATCTACATAAACGAATAAATAATTGCGTCTACACATATGTACGTATAAGAGCAGCGGAGCGGCAATGCACAAACACATGCATATATATTATCTGAGTTGTCACAAGAGAGAGCAATAATTTGTGCACGTAGTTGTGGCTGGCGATTTTGTAGCCGAAACTAACTAGTAACTTCTGGAAATCGAAGAGCCTAGAAGTATGCAGCGTAAACTATAAAAGCGGGGCAGGCGAGTAAGAAGTAATTCAGTTTGATTTGAGATTTGGATTAAGCGCTATCTAGCGAGCTATAGCAGTATTATTTTGAATAGTAGAGTTTCATTTGAGCTGTCAATCAGTTTGGTTATTAAGTAAGCTATTCGTTGCAAAGTACAAGTGTTATTGTGAAGTACTTGTACTTATTACATACTGGAGTTATTTATTCAACAGTTTAGCGATACGAACTTAGCAGAGGGTTGCAAATAAGAGGAGTTGCAGCAAATTCGTTACAATACATTAAGCTATTAATTAAGAAACAAATTTAACTATAAATTAAATGAATAAATTTAAGTACAAAAAAAAAAAAAAAATTAATTAATTGGACCCGTCTTCTTCCTCTCCTCTTCAAGAACTGATTTAAGTATTTGCAGTGCTATGAAGAGTCTAAAGCTATTTAAAGTTAAAAAAAACTGGCCAAGGGTGAGGAAATAGAATTCGATAAATATTTAAAGCTCGGTATATTTCTAGAAAATGGTATTTTTAAGAACCCATATGTTTGAGGTACCTGGCCCGAAATCATATACTATGTCCTAAAGACTCCCTGGTCAACTTATAATGAAATAAGACTGCAACGAGATAAAGCTAAGAAACTTCATTCTTAACCAAAACTTTAAACTTGATATACAAAAAAATACATAAAATAATAAAAATGAAAAAATTTAAATTAAATACTTTTGGCAAATATTCAGGCAAATATTCAGCCAAATTAACGGATAGCTGAAAAGGATCGGATATATTTGTAAATCACAATCCCATTAAGATATTAGTGACTGGCCTCTGACTTATAAGTTTATCCTTATCTTATATTCGAAAAGACTTTTAGTTATACAAATGCTTGACATAGCTAATAATTTGTTTATAAATGAGTCGTGGTGCTGCTGTGGAATATAGTAAGTCGATGTGATTTAAACCGTCGAGTGCATATAGAGTATATTTGGTGTTATTCAGTTTTTGGGTGAGGAGCGTGACATCCTGAGAAATAAAAAAAAATATATATTGTAACGAATTTACTGGAAATCCTCTTATTTGCAATCCTCTGCTAAGTTCGAATCACTAAACTGTTGAATAAATAACTCCAATATTGAATGATGGGAAAATGGCCTTTATTAAGTACTTCACAATAACCCTCAAACTGTGCAACGAATAGCTTAATAACCAAACTGATATCTTAAAGGAAACTGACTTTCAAAATAATAGTGCTATTGCTCGCTAGATATCGTCTTACTCGTAACTGCTTGACAATTCAAATCAAACTGAATTACTTCTTACTCGCCTGCACTGCTTTTATAGTTTACGCTGCATATTTCTAGGCTCTTCGATTTCCAGAAGTTACTAGTTGTTTCGGCTACAAAATCGCCAGCCACAACTACGTGCACAAATTATTGCTCTCTCTTGTGACAACTCAGATAAGGTATATGCATGTGTTTGCAGTTTACAGTCTCCCGCACACACATAAGCGTATAAGTAAATTCATCGGTGTGTGACATCTCATCTCTTGCTGCCTTGTATGTAAATGTTGCTCGTCGGAATGTGTACATATGTGTACATATGTGTAGACGCAATTATTTATTCGTTTTTGTAGATACATAATGATTGAATTATTGATGTGCATTCACGTCACTGCTTAGATCGGCTTAGAGCTGTCAGCACTCCTTAGTTTTGCTAATATTCGTAACACTGCCCTCCACCTAAGTCTGATCGTCCCGATCAGACAAATCTCTCGATCTAAACGCTGCTAGCATCGCCAAATGTACCACTCTTCTACTCCGTGGTTTCTCAATGCTTTGTATGCGGTAGATGGTATCACTGAGCTTCTTCACAATCTTGTACGGGCCTTCCCAACTGCACCGAAATTGGGCTGGGACACCTTTCCGCCGGTGAGGGTTGTTTAACAGTACCAAATCTCCATTCCGGAAACCTTCCGAATTATTTTCCCTGTCGTACCTCTGTTCCATCTTACTACTCATTATTCTGGATCGTTCTCTCGCACTCTGTTGCTTGGCCAATGAAGAACTACTTTGTAGAGCTTGCGCTGGACGGATTTGCTTTGCATAATCAGTATCGTTCCCACGTTTCCCCACAGTAGTGCGCTCTGGATTGAAACTACCCTCGCATTCCTTCTCGAAAATTCGTTGCTTCATTTTCCTACGTCTTTTAGGTTTTGTCAATGCCAGTGTTTCTCTCGCAGGTACTTTTGATTTTGATTTATTTGGCCCATTCGTTTCATCAACCTTTACCTTTGACTTTCGTGGCCTTTGTCGACTTTTCTCCACCAGTACTCTATTACTGCTGAAACCTTTTTCCAAACTGAAGTTAATTGGCACATCCTGGTTCTTATAATGCATCGCCCTTCTCCGCATATCGATCTTGATGTCATGGTCAACCAAGAAATCCACTCCCAATATAACTTCATCGACAATCTCCGCCACAACGAATTTGTGTAAAACCATGACCTTCCCAATTAAGACTTCACATATTACTTCTCCCTGGACTTGATTATACTCGCCAGTGACCGTACGCAACCTTGCTCCAGGTAACCGCTTTACTTTCCTGTTAACCAAATCAGATCGGATCAAGGAATGAGATGCGCCCGTATCTACAGTCAGTACACGCTCCTTGCCATCCACATTCCCTCTGACGGTAAGACTGCTTGATTTCCCTCCAATTTGCGACACAGATATCACAGGACATTCAATAGCCCGGTCTAGCTCTCTACCTCTTACTCGCTCTTGCTCATCTCCTCCAGCTTTGCGTTTATGGCCACCCACATTGTTGCAACTATTAGGACCAAGATCGCAATGACGTGCAATGTGACCTGGGTTGCCGCACTTGAAACATTTAATAACTCCGGCATTCTTCTGTTGAGATCCCTTCAGTGCTTCCAAAATTGTTTCTACCCACTCTGGCCTTTCTACTTCCACACGGCGTGCTTTATATGCTGGTTTACTTAATAGGGAGGCAGTTTCCTGAGTCAATGCATGTGATACCGTTTCAGCAAATGTGAGCTTTGGGTTTGCGTATGTAGCTCGCTTCGTTTCCACGTCCCGTATGCCATTTATAAAACTCTGGATTTTTACCCTCTCGGTGTATTCCACGGGTGCGTCCGCATTTGCGAGATGAGCCAACCTTTCAACATCCGAGGCAAACTCCTGCAAAGTCTCATTCGCTCTTTGGTGACGGTTTTGCAACTCAATTTGGAATATCTGTTTCCTATGCTCGCTTCCGTAACGTCTCTCGACAGCGGCCATCAATGCTTCATAGTTGTTCCGCTCTCCTTCGGGAATCGTCTGTAGGATTTCGGCTGCTGGCCCCTTCAATGCCACGAACAGTGCAGCAACTTTATCTTCAGCATTCCATTGGTTCACTGCTGCGGTCTTCTCAAACTGTAGCTTAAAGACCTGAAAAGGAACAGAACCGTCAAAAGATGGAGTTTTTACCTTTGTATTACTCGCTGAAGCAGCCGGCCGATTAAGTTGCAATTCCTGTATACGACCTCTCAACGCATCCACCTCTGCCTCGAATTTTTCTTCAAACTGCATTATTTTTTCGTCCATGCGCGCTTCGAGTTTTGATGATATACGCGCCTCTTGTGCTTCTAGTTGTACTGTTATGCGTGCCTCTTGTTCTTTCAGTTGGGTTGCCATATATGTCTTTTGTTCTTCCAGCTGTGATGACATATTTGTGGATATTTGTGATGATATTTCTGTTATACGTGCCTCTTGTGCTTCCATCTTGGATGTTAAAAGTGTCTCCTGCGATTCTAGTTGTGATGCCATATATGTCTTCTGTTCTTCCATCTTGGATGTTATACGGTTCTCCTGCGATTCTAGTTGTGATGCCATATATGTCTTTTGTTCTGCCAGTTGAGATGACACTGTCGATGTTTGAGCAGATATTGCAGCTAAAATCATGTTCAAATCTGTACTGGTAACCGTCTGCGGTGTTTCGTTCTTCTCTTCAATTTTTGTTGTCTCCTCGCCATCAAGATGAAAGACATGCTCTTCCACATCAATTCCTTCTGCTTCCATTGCTTCTCGTAGCCGTGCCTGAAGTTCGAGTTTAACGCCGCTTGTATTCAATCCACGGCTCTCCAACTCCTTCTTCAGTTGCGGGATCTTCAATTCACTTAACTTTGCCATGTCCTTGTTGTCCTCCGGAATTTATTCAACAATTCCTCTTCTGACACCAATTGTAACGAATTTACTGGAAATCCTCTTATTTGCAATCCTCTGCTAAGTTCGAATCACTAAACTGTTGAATAAATAACTCCAATATTGAATGATGGGAAAATGGCCTTTATTAAGTACTTCACAATAACCCTCAAACTGTGCAACGAATAGCTTAATAACCAAACTGATATCTTAAAGGAAACTGACTTTCAAAATAATAGTGCTATTGCTCGCTAGATATCGTCTTACTCGTAACTGCTTGACAATTCAAATCAAACTGAATTACTTCTTACTCGCCTGCACTGCTTTTATAGTTTACGCTGCATATTTCTAGGCTCTTCGATTTCCAGAAGTTACTAGTTGTTTCGGCTACAAAATCGCCAGCCACAACTACGTGCACAAATTATTGCTCTCTCTTGTGACAACTCAGATAAGGTATATGCATGTGTTTGCAGTTTACAGTCTCCCGCACACACATAAGCGTATAAGTAAATTCATCGGTGTGTGACATCTCATCTCTTGCTGCCTTGTATGTAAATGTTGCTCGTCGGAATGTGTACATATGTGTACATATGTGTAGACGCAATTATTTATTCGTTTTTGTAGATACATAATGATTGAATTATTGATGTGCATTCACGTCACTGCTTAGATCGGCTTAGAGCTGTCAGCACTCCTTAGTTTTGCTAATATTCGTAACAATATATATTAAAATAGGAATTAAAGTCAATAATGGAAACTACTACGTACCTCCTTAGTTAAAAGTAAATCACGTGTACCAAAAAATAATTGCATTGGAACTCGAACATTTAGCAAATTATACTCCGGGGGTGTTTTTCGCTTATAATGCCGAAAGTTTTCACTCTTCGATTCGTAATCAAATTTTTGAAATTTACCTGAAAAAAAAAGATGGAGAGAAGAGGAAAAGTGTGGTTAGAGCTAGGACTCTATAGGAAAAATCTGTTCTGGAATGCAAAGGAGCATTGGAAAAACTTCCGGACCATACATCTTTACTGGGTTCCCGGTCATAAAGGGATAGAAGGTAACGAAAAGGCCGATAAGTTGGCAAAGGAGGGTGCAACACTCACTGAGTCGACGATAGACGTCCTAATCCGTTTGGGAGAAATCAAAAGGAGACAGGAGTGGCCATGATGTATCAAGCAGGAAAGGTGTGGACAAAAGTGCGGGCTGCAAAATTTCTAAGATCATGTGCAACCTTACGATTTTCGACTAACGAGAGTGGCTAATCTCTGAAGATAGAAGACTTAAGGCTCACGATGGACATACTGACTGGACACTGCTTTCTGGCGTCACATGCTTATATGTTAGGCCTCGTCAGTAAGGGCAAGTGTAGGAAGTGTGAGCTGCAGGAAGAAACGTTTGAGCACGTTCTGTGATCATGTCTTGCGCTCGCCAGGTTCAGGCTCCAGCTATTAGGGGCGGCAGACTTGCCAGATCTTGAGGCAGCAATTAAGCTGGGTCCTAGAGAACTGCTAGTATTGCCAAGGGACGGAGTTATTGTATAACATATGTTCTGTCACCTGATTGGGTTTCTCCGTTTGGTCGTCAAACAAGTTCTGGTAACACTATGGACACATTCAGTATATGTGATGTCTTTATTGACCGGCCAGTTCAACCTAACCTTGCCCTTTATCTCCTTTACTTGCAGGGCCGGATTTACCTCTAGAAGCGCCCTGGGCAAACAAATCAAGCCGCGCCCCAATATTTCCAAAAAAAAACCGTACTTGCCTTCGTGTGGTGACATTTCATTACTGATATATTTTACGGATTGAAAAAATTTGATTCAAGTTTTCTTAGAAAGAATATTTATTTCATTTTTATTTATATAATGAAGCGTATCACAAAATATTTTTAGTTTCAAGAAACTTATAGATTGTCAGAAAACTAATAACACAGACATATGGAAAAGATTATTCAAAAACACTTGCGTCTTACATTTTGTGAGGCAAAATCTGTAATCAAATGTTCAAAAATCAAAGAGAGAAGAATATCAGATTCAAAACAAAGCAGTGCTAAACTGTTGAGTCGATCTTCAGTCATTTTGGAGCGAAGGTAATTTGTTATCCTTTTCAAACAAGAAAAAGACCTTTCGGCGCTGCAATTAGTCACTGCCATGGTAGCAAACATGCGATATGCGATGTCAACGTTCGGAAAAATTGTGTTCAAATTATCGGACCGAATAAGCTTCATAACATTCAGTGGAGATTTCGTCTTAATATTATTTTCTTTGCAATAAGCAAAAAAATGGACGAATTCGTCATCAGTTGTCGGTTCCAAATCAGACGAGAACGTAGATATCAGAGGCTTCGATTCCATTCTGATTTCTTCGTTAGAAGACAATTCGCTCGCCTTGAGGATAATCATAAATTTTTTGTTGATTTTATCGTATGCCTTGAGTCTCTCTTCTAATTCCACAGACAAATTATCTAGAATAACATTGAAGATATTTACTCTGAAATTTTCTCTTCCGCACAGTGTCACTTTTCCACGAACCGATTCATTTTTTCTCAATTTACGTTTCCGTTTTCGTATCTTACTGGAATGGTACTTCTGATAACTCCAGGGCTCGTTTCTCGTATTCATCAAATTCATCCCGACAGTCAGAGACAATCTTTTGCAGTCCCTTTTATTGTTCAATGATTTCGGCAATACTGCATTCAACAGCTTGTAATTTTTGACTCACTGCATTAAATATTGCAAGCAGTAAGTGCCACAAAATAGTCAGAAATGAAGTTTCAAGCTTCTCCAGTTGAATTCGAATGCCCTTCGCTTCTTGCCGACAAATTGCTTTTTCTGTCAAATCTTCTTCAATCGCTATCAAAACTTCAATAATTTTGACATAATTAACATTCAGAATTTTAACTGCGAGCTGACCATCTAGTTGTAGATAATGATTTCAAAGCGATGGGTTTTGAGGTAGCTGATTGCAGATGCTCCCAACGTTTCGTTGATGCAGTAAAAAAGTTGTACAAGCTGTGAATTGTAAAAAAAAATGCCCCTGCTTCCGGAAAATTCTCCACTGCATGTATACCCACTAAATTCAGCGAATGAGCAACGCAAGGTACGTATTCAGCTGCAGGCTTTGATGCTTTTATCCGAGCTTGAAGACCATTATAAACTCCAGACATGTTTTTCGCGTTATCGTATGATTGACCGCGACATTCAGCAATGTCTAGTCCGAGGTCAGTCAGAGTTTTTAAAATAGCATCAGCTAATTCTATCGCCTTGTGCACCGTGTTCTCCATGAATTTTAGAAATCGTTTAATGGGGACACTATTTTGCTGGACATATCTAAAAACGAACGATAGCTGGTCAACGTGGGATATATCAGGGGTCGACTCTACTACGATAGAAAAATATTTTGCTACTTTTATCTCCTCTGAAATGGTAGATATCACTTTTTTCGCCATCAAACTTATGAACTCCTCACAAATCGTTTTGGATAAATAACTTGTGCTGCCACTTCCTTTGTTGCCAAATTTTTTTATGTGTTCAGCCAAGAACAACTTCCAGAAACATCAAATAATTCCCATTATTTGGAGATCCCAGTTTTTCGTCACTGCCCCTGAATGGAAGTCCACGGGATGCTAAAGCTTTCGTTACAGAAACAACTCGGTTTAAAACTTTCCTCCAGTAATCTATCTCTTCATTCAATTGAATTACGAGCGTTTTATCAATTCTTGATTCCTGGTGACTTTTTTTCAGCTTCAATACGTTGTTTTTGTGGCTTGGAGAATTTTCATGCTCTTTTACCCGTTGAGTCGAATGTTTCAAATCATTGAATCCCATTTTGCAGTTGAAATAAGAAGCAGGATCGAACAAAAGACATGGTACACAAAACACACTTCCTTTGCTAGCAGAATAAATAAGCCAAGTGCGAAGACTTGTCTCTCCATTTTGAAGATTTCTATGAAAGAGATTTTTATAGGTATCTTACGCTTCCATCAAGATAAATTCGTTTGCATAGACTGAACTCAGCTTCAGAATTCTGTTTGCATCCATGTATTGCTATATGATCACAAATTGCATCATTAATTGTTCATTTGGCGGGATCATCGCTCAAAATCAATTGATCCAGTCCACTAGGGTCTTGTGGGGAATTCAAATCTTTATTTTCCTGAATAGGTATGTCACATGTAGGAGGATTTGATGTGACTTCTCCACTTTCGAGACTTTGACCTATAATGTATAAAACAAATAATTAAAACTCTTATATAGGTACCACATTTTTCCCATATTCTAACCTTCAAAATGATCTGATCTTAAATCCTCATTATTAGGTGGCACAGATTTCGCAATATCATTAAATTGCAGTTCATCATTCCAATCTGAAAAACAATTTTATAGTGAAAATATTTCGTACTGAAACTAAACTCACAATTTTTGACAGTAGGGTGCCTCCTAGGTAGCGAAATCTGGCTTTCTGGCCCAGAATCTACCTGGGCTAACCTAGCTGTCGATCAATTGACTTATGCATTTTTACCTTTTTGGTTATGATCAACAACGGAGTCATTTTCTTTTCGAAGAGTTTGAAAAAAAAACAATAAAGTTTAGGGATTTTCGACAGTAAATCTTTGCCTTTCTGCACTTTCTCGGCTGCACGTTTTTTGTTTGCTGCGCCGCTTAACCATTTCATATTTGCACTCATTGCTCTATTTTTCACAAAAACATTAATTCACTGACACTTTTTTGATGTTTTTAACTCGGAACGACTTTTAAGATTACATAAAATGTACGCAGCTTATTGTATAGAGGCGCGAACTTTCAAATTAACCAGAAAGAGAAAATATTCAGATCTTAGTTTCCTTTGAAAAAGTGAGCTCGCGCATTTCCCCGAAAAAATACTTCACTGCCTACTTGATTTTTAAATTTGAAATTTCAATTAAATTTGAATTTTTTAGGGAAAACAGATTCAAGACGACAACGACGGTGCGGCATCTGTCAAGTTATTTTTACACATGTTCTTATGGGGAGGAATTTTTTGGGCACGACACGACAAAGCGGCAACCAATCATGAATGCCGCTGTCGCTAGATTAGATCTATTTCTATTTTGACAGGCAACGGTCGTGGCGTCCTTTTTTCTTTCTGTGAATAAAAATCAAAATAAATGCAAATAGCCTTAAATATGTGTTGAAATTTATTAGTTATACATTTTTTTAACATATGCAATACTTTTTTCTAAATTTTTTGTTGTTGTTTGAGCTAACGCAGAACTGTCGTTGTCGCTTTTATTATAATCAGTCGTCGGTGCTTGGCGGCAAATATCGTCAAGCTTCAGTTTTTCGCCGTTGTCGCTCGCAGTCGTCGTTTTGAATGTGGGACGGGCTTTTCACGTCATTTACTGCACATAAGCTGCTAAAACTTAGTGTTTACATATCGCTCATTTGCTGCAAGACCGGCATAAATAAAAAAACGTGATTTTTGAGTTAATGCTGCAGAATAGTTAGTTACATCATACTTCATGTTGAGTAAAAAATTCTTTATGATTTGTTGAAAACTAAGCTCTTCAGATACAAACCAAATGTTGCATTTACTTGCGCACCATATGGCGGTTGAATCTCAAAATTGCCCTTCCTGAAAAGTTGTGTATTTTGAAAAGTGCAAATGCAGCAAATGAGCGATATGTAAGTCCCACTGGGGTGAAGGTTAAGAACTGTACCAATGTTTTGAGATGTACTTTGATTCATTTTTTCTCTGTAAAAAATTGAAAAAATCTTTCATTCTTGTTGTAATATTCAAAAAAAATTTTTTTTTGATAAGTAAAAAAAATGTTTTCCTTGTCTTAGTTTTGGCGCCCCTATTGAAACGGCGTCCTGGGCAGCTGCCCATGTTGCCCCTATGTAAATCCGCTCCTGTTTACATGCTTTCAACTGGCGAATTTAACATAGCCATGTCCTAGGCGGTGGAAACCGTCCCGCTGCATTCTCTTTTCTGTAGTTCTGAACTATGTATAAATTTCTGTTTTAGAACAAGCTGGATTATTGGCATTTTAATGATGTAAACGTATGCATTCTTTTGTGAATAATTATTCACTTAATTTTTCGTAAAGCGAATGCAGGATATATTGAAGTTCTTTGACTGTGACTTAAGAAATGAAGTCACCCTTCAAACTTCATTTTGTGGCTTCGTATTCTTTTTGTTATATCTTATTATAGACGGTTGCTATATTGTAGGGGTTAGCATGCTTGCCTAACATGCCAAATTCTCCAGGTTCATATGCTGCATAAAGTACCATGAAACATTAGTAAAACACTTTAATTTGCGCCATGTAAAGTGATGAAATGAACAAAATTATATATCGGAACTTATACGTTGAATGTGCCCCCAATCAGAAATCTATATTGGAACTTATGCATCAGAAACTACTCGATGTACAAACTCAATTCAGCTGGAGTCCTAGCCTCGCGAGCGCAGGGCACGAGCACACGCCGTCCTCGTTCGTTTCCTTCTCTAACTCGTACTTCCACATCTGCTATCACTGGCATGTGGCGCTAGAAGGCAGTGCTCACTCAGAATACTCATCATAAGCCTACAGTCCCGTCCTTCATGATCTTCGACACTTTGCAGCCCCGTGCTTTGTTCCACGCCTTTCCTTCTGGTTCAATAACCCGCGCCTTCTTTTAATCTCGCCGAATTCGATTGGAATGTCTACGTTACAAGCTTCGAGCGATGCGCCCTGTTTGGCTAGCTCATCCGTTTTTTCTCCCTATCTCGATTATTTCCAGTGATTGCTCACACTCTAACACACTTTTAGATGTTGTGCTATGAGAGACTATAGCCTTAATTGCTGCTTGGCTTCGAATGTACAAATTATCGCGGCTGCAGTTTAAGCTATTTTCTCCCGTGTTTCTACTGCTTTAACCAAGGCTACTACTTCCGCCTGAAAAACGCTACAGTGATCAGGCAGTTTGTAGGATTTTTTTATTTAGTATTTAGTATTTATTTATTAAGCCAATTAGAATACAAAACCTTACAGGCTAAGTAGAAATATGTGGTAACAGTAGGCAAATTACTAGTATAAATAAATGGCTTACTTATAAAAAGGGTTTATTGTATTTAAAAAGCGCTCTTTTGAGCAAGAAAAATCTATTTCCAAATAATTTAAAATTCTATTAAACTCAATCAAGGTTCTAGTAATTGGAGCATTGATTGCATAAAGAGCTTTGAAAAGACGAACATTGAAGAATTCAGAGTTCCTAAGCGCCGTCTGTCCTTCCGCTCGACCGTTAACACAATAACTTGAGCAAAAACCGATATATCTTTACTAAACTTAGCCCACGTACTTACCTGAACTCATGGCCGAAATCCGACCATAACCACGCCCACTTTATCGATATCGAAAATTACGAAAAATGAAAAAAATGTCATAATTCTATACCAAATACGAAAAAAGGGATGAAACATGGTAACTGGATTGGTTTATTGACGCAAAATATAACTTTGGAAAAAACTTTGTAAAATGGGTGTGACACCTACCATATTAAGTAGAAGAAAATGAAAAAGTTCTACAAGGCGAAATCAACAGCCTTTGGAATCTTGGCAGGAATACTGTTAGTGGTATTGCATATATAAATAAATTAGCAGTACCCGACAGATGATTTTCTGGATCACCTGGTCCACATTTTGGTCGATATCGCGAGAAGGCCTTCACATATACATCTAAGGGCCACTCGCTTTTAAAACCCTTATTAATACCTTTCATTTGATATCCATATCGTACAAACACATTCTAGAGTCACCCCTGGCCCACCCTAATGTCGATATCTCGAAAAGGCGTCCACCTATAGACCTAATGCCTACTCCCTCTTAAAATGCTCAGTAACACCTTTCGTTTGATACCCATATCGTACAAACATTCTAGAGTCACCCCTGGCCCACCCTAATGGCGATATCTCGAAAAGGCGTCCACCTATAGACCTAATGCCCACTCCCTCTTAAAATGCTCAGTAACACCTTTCGTTTGATACCCATATCGTACAAACATTCTAGAGTCACCCCTGGCCCACCCTAATGGCGATATCTCGAAATGGCGTCCACCTATAGACCTAATGCCCACTCCCTCTTAAAATGCTCAGTAACACCTTTCGTTTGATACCCATATCGTACAAACACATTCTAGAGTCACCCTGGCCCACCCTAATGACGATATCTCGAAAAGGCGTCCACCTACATATAGACCTAATGCCTACTCCCTCTTAAAATGCTCAGTAACACCTTTCGTTTGATACCCATATCGTACAAACATTCTAGAGTCACCCCTGGCCAACCCTAATGGCGATATCTCTTAAAATGCTCAGTAACACCTTTCGTTTGATACCCATATCGTACAAACATTCTAGAGTCGCCCCTGGCCCACCCTAATGGCGATATCTCGAAAAGGCGTCCACCTATAGACCTAATGCCCACTCCCTCTTAAAATGCTCAGTAACACCTTTCGTTTGATACCCATATCGTACAAACATTCTAGAGTCACCCCTGGCCCACCCTAATCGCGATATCTCGAAAAGGCGTCCACCTATAGACCTAATGCCCACTCCCTCTTAAAATGCTCGGTAACACCTTTCGTTTGATACCCATATCGTACAAACATTCTAGAGTCACCCCTGGCCAACCCTAATGGCGATATCTCGAAAAGGCGTCCACCTATAGACCTAATGCCCACTCCCTCTTAAAATGCTCAGTAACACATTTCGTTTGATACCCATATCGTACAAACATTCTAGAGTCACCCCTGGCCCACCCTAATGGCGATATCTCGAAACGACGTCCACCTATAGATCTAATGACCACTCCCTCTTAAAATGCTCAGTAACACCTTTCGTTTGATACCCATATCGTACAAACACATTCTAGAGTCACCCTGGCCCACCCTAATGACGATATCTCGAAAAGGCGTCCACCTATAGACCTAATGCCTACTCCCTCTTAAAATGCTCAGTAACACCTTTCGTTTGATACCCATATCGTACAAACATTCTAGAGTCACCCCTGGCCCACCCTAATGGCGATATCTCGAAAAGGCGTCCACCTATAGACCTAATGCCCACTCCCTCTTAAAATGCTCAGTAACACCTTTCGTTTGATACCCATATCGTACAAACATTCTAGAGTCACCCCTGGCCCACCCTAATGGCGATATCTCGAAAAGGCGTCCGTCCACCTATAGACCTAATGCCTACTCCCTCTTAATGCTCAGTAACACCTTTCGTTTGATACCCATATCGTACAAACATTCTAGAGTCACCCCTGGCCAACCCTAATGGCGATATCTCGAAAAGGCGTCCACCTATAGACCTAATGCCCACTCCCTCTTAAAATGCTCAGTAACACCTTTCGTTTGATACCCATATCGTACAAACATTCTAGAGCCACCCCTGGCCCACCCTAATGGCGATATCTCGAAAAGGCGTCCACCTATAGACCTAATGCCCACTCCCTCTTAAAATGCTCAGTAACACCTTTCGTTTGATACCCATATCGTACAAGCATTCTAGAGTCACCCTTGGTCCACCTTTATGGCGATATCTCGAAGAGGCGTCCACCTATAGAACTAAGGATTACTCCCTTTTAAAATACTCATTACCACCTTTCATTTGATACCCATATCGTACAAACACATTCTAGAGTCACCCTGGCCCACCCTAATGGCGATATCTCGAAAAGGCGTCCACCTATAGACCTAATGCCCACTCCCTCTTAAAATGCTCAGTAACACCTTTTGTTTGATACCCATATCGTACAAACATTCTAGAGTCACCCTTGGTCCACCTTTATGACGATATCTCGAAAAGGCGTTCACCTATAGAACTAAGAATTACTCCCTTTTAAAATACTCATTACCACCTTTCATTTGATACCCATTTCGTACAAACACATTCTAGAGTCACCCCTGGCCCACCCTAATGGCGATATCTCGAAAAGGCGTCCACCTATAGACCTAATGCCCACTCCCTCTTAAAATGCTCAGTAACACCTTTCGTTTGATACCCATATCGTACAAACACATTCTAGAGTCACCCTGGCCCACCCTAATGACGATATCTCGAAAAGGCGTCCACCTATAGACCTCATGCCCACTCCCTCTTAAAATGCTCAGTAACACCTTTCGTTTGATACCCATATCGTACAAACACATTCTAGAGTCACCCTGGCCCACCCTAATGGCGATATCTCGAAAAGGCGTCCACCTATAGACCTAATGCCCACTCCCTCTTAAAATGCTCAGTAACACCTTTTGTTTGATACCCATATCGTACAAACATTCTAGAGTCACCCTTGGTCCACCTTTATGACGATATCTCGAAAAGGCGTTCACCTATAGAACTAAGAATTACTCCCTTTTAAAATACTCATTACCACCTTTCATTTGATACCCATTTCGTACAAACACATTCTAGAGTCACCCCTGGCCCACCCTAATGGCGATATCTCGAAAAGGCGTCCACCTATAGACCTAATGCCCACTCCCTCTTAAAATGCTCAGTAACACCTTTCGTTTGATACCCATATCGTACAAACATTCTAGAGTCACACCTGGCCCACCCTAATGGCGATATCTCGAAAAGGCGTCCACCTATAGACCTAATGCCCACTCCCTCTTAAATGCTCAGTAACACCTTTCGTTTGATACCCATATCGTACAAACACATTCTAGAGTCACCCTGGCCCACCCTAATGACGATATCTCGAAAAGGCGTCCACCTATAGACCTCATGCCCACTCCCTCTTAAAATGCTCAGTAACACCTTTCGTTTGATACCCATATCGTACAAACATTCTAGAGTCACACCTGGCCCACCCTAATGGCGATATCTCGAAAAGGCGTCCACCTATAGACCTAATGCCCACTCCCTCTTAAAATGCTCAGTAACACCTTTTGTTTGATACCCATATCGTACAAACATTCTAGAGTCACCCTTGGTCCACCTTTATGGCGATATCTCGAAATTGCGACTGCAATAGAAAAAGGATCGGTGTCTTGAAACGCAGATTCTAAATATTTATTGGGACGATAAAAAGCTAAAGAGAAAGAAAACTTAAAAATGTTTTAATACATTAAGCTATTAATTAAGAAACAAATTTAACTATAAATTAAATGAATAAATTTAAGTACAAAAAAAAAAAATAAAATAAATAAATTGGACCCGTCTTCTTCCTCTCCTCTTCAAGAACTGATTTAAGTATTTGCAGTGCTATGAAGAGTCTAAAGCTATTTAAAGTTAAAAAAAAACTGGCAAAGGGTGAGGAAATAGAATTCGATAAATATTTAAAGCTCGGTATATTTCTAGAAAATGGTATTTTTAAGAACCCATATGTTTGAGGTACCTGGCCCGAAATCATATACTATGTCCTAAAGACTCCCTGGTCAACTTATAATGAAATAAGACTGCAACGAGATAAAGCTAAGAAACTTCATTCTTAACCAAAACTTTAAACTTGATATACAAAAAAATACATAAAATAATAAAAATGAAAAAATTTAAATTAAATACTTTTGGCAAATATTCAGGCAAATATTCAGCCAAATTAACGGATAGCTGAAAAGGATCGGATATATTTGTAAATCACAATCCCATTAAGATATTAGTGACTGGCCTCTGACTTATAAGTTTATCCTTATCTTATATTCGAAAAGACTTTTAGTTATACAAATGCTTGACATAGCTAATAATTTGTTTATAAATGAGTCGTGGTGCTGCTGTGGAATATAGTAAGTCGATGTGATTTAAACCGTCGAGTGCATATAGAGTATATTTGGTGTTATTCAGTTTTTGGGTGAGGAGCGTGACATCCTGAGAAATAAAAAAAAATATATATATATTAAAATAGGAATTAAAGTCAATAATGGAAACTACTACGTACCTCCTTAGTTAAAAGTAAATCACGTGTACCAAAAAATAATTGCATTGGAACTCGAACATTTAGCAAATTATACTCCGGGGGTGTTTTTCGCTTATAATGCCGAAAGTTTTCACTCTTCGATTCGTAATCAAATTTTTGAAATTTACCTGGAAAAAAAAGATGGAGAGAAGAGGAAAAGTGTGGTTAGAGCTAGGACTCTATAGGAAAAATCTGTTCTGGAATGCAAAGGAGCATTGGAAAAACTTCCTGACCATACATCTTTACTGGGTTCCCGGTCATAAAGGGATAGAAGGTAACGAAAAGGCCGATAAGTTGGCAAAGGAGGGTGCAACACTCACTGAGTCAACGATAGACGTCCTAATCCGTTTGGGAGAAATCAAAAGGAGACAGGAGTGGCCATGATGTATCAAGCAGGAAAGGTGTGGACAAAAGTGCGGGCTGCAAAATTTCTAAGATCATGTGCAACCTTACGATTTTCGACTAACGAGAGTGGCTAATCTCTGAAGATAGAAGACTTAAGGCTCACGATGGACATACTGACTGGACACTGCTTTCTGGCGTCACATGCTTATATGTTAGGCCTCGTCAGTAAGGGCAAGTGTAGGAAGTGTGAGCTGCAGGAAGAAACGTTTGAGCACGTTCTGTGATCATGTCTTGCGCTCGCCAGGTTCAGGCTCCAGCTATTAGGGGCGGCAGACTTGCCAGATCTTGAGGCAGCAATTAAGCTGGGTCCTAGAGAACTGCTAGTATTGCCAAGGGACGGAGTTATTGTATAACATATGTTCTGGCACCTGATTGGGTTTCTCCGTTTGGTCGTCAAACAAGTTCTGGTAACACTATGGACACATTCAGTATATGTGATGTCTTTATTGACCGGCCAGTTCAACCTAACCTTGCCCTTTATCTCCTTTACTTACAGGGCCGGATTTACCTCTAGAAGCGCCCTGGGCAAACAAATCAAGCCGCGCCCCAATATTTCCAAAAAAAAACCGTACTTGCCTTCGTGTGGTGACATTTCATTACTGATATATTTTACGGATTGAAAAAATTTGATTCAAGTTTTCTTAGAAAGAATATTTATTTCATTTTTATTTATATAATGAAGCGTATCACAAAATATTTTTAGTTTCAAGAAACTTATAGATTGTCAGAAAACTAATAACACAGACATATGGAAAAGATTATTCAAAAACACTTGCGTCTTACATTTTGGGAGGCAAAATCTGTAATCAAATGTTCAAAAATCAAAGAGAGAAGAATATCAGATTCAAAACAAAGCAGTGCTAAACTGTTGAGTCGATCTTCAGTCATTTTGGAGCGAAGGTAATTTGTTATCCTTTTCAAACAAGAAAAAGACCTTTCGGCGCTGCAATTAGTCACTGCCATGGTAGCAAACATGCGATATGCGATGTCAACGTTCGGAAAAATTGTGTTCAAATTATCGGACCGAATAAGCTTCATAACATTCAGTGGAGATTTCGTCTTAATATTATTTTCTTTGCAATAAGCAAAAAAATGGACGAATTCGTCATCAGTTGTCGGTTCCAAATCAGACGAGAACGTAGATATCAGAGGCTTCGATTCCATTCTGATTTCTTCGTTAGAAGACAATTCGCTCGCCTTGAGGATAATCATAAATTTTTTGTTGATTTTATCGTATGCCTTGAGTCTCTCTTCTAATTCCACAGTCAAATTATCTAGAATAACATTGAAGATATTTACTCTGAAATTTTCTCTTCCGCACAGTGTCACTTTTCCACGAACCGATTCATTTTTTCTCAATTTACGTTTCCGTTTTCGTATCTTACTGGAATGGTACTTCTGATAACTCCAGGGCTCGTTTCTCGTATTCATCAAATTCATCCCGACAGTCAGAGACAATCTTTTGCAGTCCCTTTTATTGTTCAATGATTTCGGCAATACTGCATTCAACAGCTTGTAATTTTTGACTCACTGCATTAAATATTGCAAGCAGTAAGTGCCACAAAATAGTCAGAAATGAAGTTTCAAGCTTCTCCAGTTGAATTCGAATGCCCTTCGCTTCTTGCCGACAAATTGCTTTTTCTGTCAAATCTTCTTCAATCGCTATCAAAACTTCAATAATTTTGACATAATTAACATTCAGAATTTTAACTGCGAGCTGACCATCTAGTTGTAGATAATGATTTCAAAGCGATGGGTTTTGAGGTAGCTGATTGCAGATGCTCCCAACGTTTCGTTGATGCAGTAAAAAAGTTGTACAAGCTGTGAATTGTAAAAAAAAATGCCCCTGCTTCCGGAAAATTCTCCACTGCATGTATACCCACTAAATTCAGCGAATGAGCAACGCAAGGTACGTATTCAGCTGCAGGCTTTGATGCTTTTATCCGAGCTTGAAGACCATTATAAACTCCAGACATGTTTTTCGCGTTATCGTATGATTGACCGCGACATTCAGCAATGTCTAGTCCGAGGTCAGTCAGAGTTTTTAAAATAGCATCAGCTAATTCTATCGCCTTGTGCACCGTGTTCTCCATGAATTTTAGAAATCGTTTAATGGGGACACTATTTTGCTGGACATATCTAAAAACGAACGATAGCTGGTCAACGTGGGATATATCAGGGGTCGACTCTACTACGATAGAAAAATATTTTGCTACTTTTATCTCCTCTGAAATGGTAGATATCACTTTTTTCGCCATCAAACTTATGAACTCCTCACAAATCGTTTTGGATAAATAACTTGTGCTGCCACTTCCTTTGTTGCCAAATTTTTTTATGTGTTCAGCCAAGAACAACTTCCAGAAACATCAAATAATTCCCATTATTTGGAGATCCCAGTTTTTCGTCACTGCCCCTGAATGGAAGTCCACGGGATGGTAAAGCTTTCGTTACAGAAACAACTCGGTTTAAAACTTTCCTCCAGTAATCTATCTCTTCATTCAATTGAATTACGAGCGTTTTATCAATTCTTGATTCCTGGTGACTTTTTTTCAGCTTCAATACGTTGTTTTTGTGGCTTGGAGAATTTTCATGCTCTTTTACCCGTTGAGTCGAATGTTTCAAATCATTGAATCCCATTTAGCAGTTGAAATAAGAAGCAGGATCGAACAAAAGACATGGTACACAAAACACACTTCCTTTGCTAGCAGAATAAATAAGCCAAGTGCGAAGACTTGTCTCTCCATTTTGAAGATTTCTATGAAAGAGATTTTTATAGGTATCTTACGCTTCCATCAAGATAAATTCGTTTGCATAGACTGAACTCAGCTTCAGAATTCTGTTTGCATCCATGTATTGCTATATGATCACGAATTGCATCATTAATTGTCCATTTGGCGGGATCATCGCTCAAAATCAATTGATCCAGTCCACTAGGGTCTTGTGGGGAATTCAAATCTTTATTTTCCTGAATAGGTATGTCACATGTAGGAGGATTTGATGTGACTTCTCCACTTTCGAGACTTTGACCTATAATGTATAAAACAAATAATTAAAACTCTTATATAGGTACCACATTTTTCCCATATTCTAACCTTCAAAATGATCTGATCTTAAACCCTCATTATTAGGTGACACAGATTTCGCAATATCATTAAATTGCAGTTCATCATTCCAATCTGAAAAACAATTTTATAGTGAAAATATTTCGTACTGAAACTAAACTCACAATTTTTGACAGTAGGGTGCCTCCTAGGTAGCGAAATCTGGCTTTCTGGCCCAGAATCTACCTGGGCTAACCTAGCTGTCGATCAATTGACTTATGCATTTTTACCTTTTTGGTTATGATCAACAACGGAGTCATTTTCTTTTCGAAGAGTTTGAAAAAAAAACAATAAAGTTTAGGGATTTTCGACAGTAAATCTTTGCCTTTCTGCACTTTCTCGGCTGCACGTTTTTTGTTTGCTGTGCCGCTTAACCATTTCATATTTGCACTCATTGCTCTATTTTTCACAAAAACATTAATTCACTGACACTTTTTTGATGTTTTTAACTCGGAACGACTTTTAAGATGACATAAAATGTACGCAGCTTATTGTATAGAGGCGCGAACTTTCAAATTAACCAGAAAGAGAAAATATTCAGATCTTAGTTTCCTTTGAAAAAGTGAGCTCGCGCATTTCCCCGAAAAAATACTTCACTGCCTACTTGATTTTTAAATTTGAAATTTCAATTAAATTTGAATCTTTTAGGGAAAACAGATTCAAGACGACAACGACGGTGCGGCATCTGTCAAGTTATTTTTACACATGTTCTTATGGGGAGGAATTTTTTGGGCACGACACGACAAAGCGGCAATCAATCATGAATGCCGCTGTCGCTAGATTAGATCTATTTCTATTTTGACAGGCAACGGTCGTGGCGTCCTTTTTTCTTTCTGTGAATAAAAATCAAAATAAATGCAAATAGCCTTAAATATGTGTTGAAATTTATTAGTTATACATTTTTTTAACATATGCAATACTTTTTTCTAAATTTTTTGTTGTTGTTTGAGCTAACGCAGAACTGTCGTTGTCGCTTTTATTATAATCAGTCGTCGGTGCTTGGCGGCAAATATCGTCAAGCTTCAGTTTTTCGCCGTTGTCGCTCGCAGTCGTCGTTTTGAATGTGGGCCGGGCTTTTCACGTCATTTACTGCACATAAGCTGCTAAAACTTAGTGTTTACATATCGCTCATTTGCTGCAAGACCGGCATAAATAAAAAAACGTGATTTTTGAGTTAATGCTGCAGAATAGTTAGTTACATCATACTTCATGTTGAGTAAAAAATTCTTTATGATTTGTTGAAAACTAAGCTCTTCAGATACAAACCAAATGTTGCATTTACTTGCGCACCATATGGCGGTTGAATCTCAAAATTGCCCTTCCTGAAAAGTTGTGTATTTTGAAAAGTGCAAATGCAGCAAATGAGCGATATGTAAGTCCCACTGGGGTGAAGGTTAAGAACTGTACCAATGTTTTGAGATGTACTTTGATTAATTTTTTCTCTGTAAAAAATTGAAAAAATCTTTCATTCTTGTTGTAATATTCAAAAAAAATTTTTTTTTGATAAGTAAAAAAAATTGTTTCCTTGTCTTAGTTTTGGCGCCCCTATTGAAACGGCGTCCTGGGCAGCTGCCCATGTTGCCCCTATGTAAATCCGCTCCTGTTTACATGCTTTCAACTGGCGAATTTAACATAGCCATGTCCTAGGCGGTGGAAACCGTCCCGCTGCATTCTCTTTTCTGTAGTTCTGAACTATATATAAATTTCTGTTTTAGAACAAGCTGGATTATTGGCATTTTAATGATGTAAACGTATGCATTCTTTTGTGAATAATTATTCACTTAATTTTTCGTAAAGCGAATGCAGGATATATTGAAGTTCTTTGACTGTGACTTAAGAAATGAAGTCACCCTTCAAACTTCATTTTGTGGCTTCGTATTCTTTTTGTTATATCTTATTATAGACGGTTGCTATATTGTAGGGGTTAGCATGCTTGCCTAACATGCAAAATTCTCCAGGTTCATATGCTGCATAAAGCACCATGAAACATTAGTAAAACACTTTAATTTGCGCCATGTAAAGTGATGAAATGAACAAAATTATATATCGGAACTTATACGTTGAATGGGCCCCCAATCAGAAATCTATATTGGAACTTATGCATCAGAAACTACTCGATGTACAAATTCACTCAGCTGGAGTCCTAGCCTCGCGAGCGCAGGGCACGAGCACACGCCGTCCTCGTTCGTTTCCTTCTCTAACTCGTACTTCCACATCTGCTATCACTGGCATGTGGCGCTAGAAGGCAGTGCTTACTCAGAATACTCATCATAAGCCTACAGTCCCGTCCTTCATGATCTTCGACACTTTGCAGCCCCGTGCTTTGTTCCACGCCTTTCCTTCTGGTTCAATAACCCGCGCCTTCTTTTAATCTCGCCGAATTCGATTGGAATGTCTACGTTACAAGCTTCGAGCGATGCGCCCTGTTTGGCTAGCTCATCCGTTTTTTCTCCCTATCTCGATTATTTCCAGAGATTGCTCACACTCTAACACACTTTTAGATGTTGTGCTATGAGAGACTATAGCCTTAATTGCTGCTTGGCTTCGAATGTACAAATTATCGCGGCTGCAGTTTAAGTTATTTTCTCCCGTGTTTCTACTGCTTTAACCAAGGCTACTACTTCCGCCTGAAAAACGCTACAGTGATCTGGCAGTTTGTAGGATTTTTTTATTTAGTATTTAGTATTTATTTATTAAGCCAATTAGAATACAAAACCTTACAGGCTAAGTAGAAATATGTGGTAACAGTAGGCAAATTACTAGTATAAATAAATGGCTTACTTATAAAAAGGGTTTATTGTATTTAAAAAGCGCTCTTTTGAGCAAGAAAAATCTATTTCCAAATAATTTAAAATTCTATTAAACTCAATCAAGGTTCTAGTAATTGGAGCATTGATTGCATAAAGAGCTTTGAAAAGACGAACATTGAAGAATTCAGAGTTCCTAAGCGCCGTCTGTCCTTCCGCTCGACCGTTAACACAATAACTTGAGCAAAAACCGATATATCTTTACTAAACTTAGCCAACGTACTTACCTGAACTCACTTTATCTTGGTATAAAAAATGGCCGAAATCCGACCATAACCACGCCCACTTTATCGATATCGAAAATTACGAAAAATGAAAAAAATGTCATAATTCTATACCAAATACGAAAAAAGGGATGAAACATGGTAACTGGATTGGTTTATTGACGCAAAATATAACTTTGGAAAAAACTTTGTAAAATGGGTGTGACACCTACCATATTAAGTAGAAGAAAATGAAAAAGTTCTACAAGGCGAAATCAACAGCCTTTGGAATCTTGGCAGGAATACTGTTAGTGGTATTGCATATATAAATAAATTAGCAGTACCCGACAGATGATTTTCTGGATCACCTGGTCCACATTTTGGTCGATATCGCGAGAAGGCCTTCACATATACATCTAAGGGCCACTCGCTTTTAAAACCCTTATTAATACCTTTCATTTGATATCCATATCGTACAAACACATTCTAGAGTCACCCCTGGCCCACCCTAATGTCGATATCTCGAAAAGGCGTCCACCTATAGACCTAATGCCTACTCCCTCTTAAAATGCTCAGTAACACCTTTCGTTTGATACCCATATCGTACAAACATTCTAGAGTCACCCCTGGCCCACCCTAATGGCGATATCTCGAAAAGGCGTCCACCTATAGACCTAATGCCCACTCCCTCTTAAAATGCTCAGTAACACCTTTCGTTTGATACCCATATCGTACAAACATTCTAGAGTCACCCCTGGCCCACCCTAATGGCGATATCTCGAAAAGGCGTCCACCTATAGACCTAATGCCCACTCCCTCTTAAAATGCTCAGTAACACCTTTCGTTTGATACCCATATCGTACAAACACATTCTAGAGTCACCCTGGCCCACCCTAATGACGATATCTCGAAAAGGCGTCCACCTATAGACCTAATGCCTACTCCCTCTTAAAATGCTCAGTAACACCTTTCGTTTGATACCCATATCGTACAAACATTCTAGAGTCACCCCTGGCCAACCCTAATGGCGATATCTCGAAAAGGCGTCCACCTATAGACCTAATGCCCACTCCCTCTTAAAATGCTCAGTAACACCTTTCGTTTGATACCCATATCGTACAAACATTCTAGAGTCGCCCCTGGCCCACCCTAATGGCGATATCTCGAAAAGGCGTCCACCTATAGACCTAATGCCCACTCCCTCTTAAAATGCTCAGTAACACCTTTCGTTTGATACCCATATCGTACAAACATTCTAGAGTCACCCCTGGCCCACCCTAATGGCGATATCTCGAAAAGGCGTCCACCTATAGACCTAATGCCCACTCCCTCTTAAAATGCTCAGTAACACCTTTCGTTTGATACCCATATCGTACAAACATTCTAGAGTCACCCCTGGCCAACCCTAATGGCGATATCTCGAAAAGGCGTCCACCTATAGACCTAACTCCCACTCCCTCTTAAAATGCTCAGTAACACCTTTCGTTTGATACCCATATCGTACAAACATTCTAGAGTCACCCCTGGCCCACCCTAATGGCGATATCTCGAAAAGGCGTCCACCTATAGACCTAATGCCCACTCCCTCTTAAAATGCTCGGTAACACCTTTCGTTTGATACCCATATCGTACAAACATTCTAGAGTCACCCCTGGCCAACCCTAATGGCGATATCTCGAAAAGGCGTCCACCTATAGACCTAATGCCCACTCCCTCTTAAAATGCTCAGTAACACATTTCGTTTGATACCCATATCGTACAAACATTCTAGAGTCACCCCTGGCCCACCCTAATGGCGATATCTCGAAAAGGCGTCCACCTATAGACCTAATGCCCACTCCCTCTTAAAATGCTCAGCAACACCTTTCGTTTGATACCCATATCGTACAAACACATTCTAGAGTCACCCTGGCCCACCCTAATGACGATATCTCGAAAAGGCGTCCACCTATAGACCTAATGCCTACTCCCTCTTAAAATGCTCAGTAACACCTTTCGTTTGATACCCATATCGTACAAATATTCTAGAATCACCCCTAGCCAACCCTAATGGCGATATCTCGAAAAGGCGTCCACCTATAGACCTAATGCCCACTCCCTCTTAAAATGCTCAGTAACACCTTTCGTTTGATACCCATATCGTACAAACATTCTAGAGTCACCCCTGGCCCACCCTAATGGCGATATCTCGAAAAGGCGTCCACCTATAGACCTAATGCCCACTCCCTCTTAAGATGCTCAGTAACACCTTTCGTTTGATACCCATATCGTACAAACATTCTAGAGTCACCCCTGGCCAACCCTAATGGCGATATCTCGAAAAGGCGTCCACCTATATACCTAATGCCCACTCCCTCTTAAAATGCTCAGTAACACCTTTCGTTTGATACCCATATCGTACAAACATTCTAGAGTCACCCCTGGCCCGCCCTAATGGCGATATCTCGAAAAGGCGTCCACCTATAGACCTAATGCCCACTCCCTCTTAAAATGCTCAGTAACACCTTTCGTTTGATACCCATATCGTACAAACATTCTAGAGTCACCCCTGGCCAACCCTAATGGCGATATCTCGAAAAGGCGTCCACCTATAGACCTAATGCCCATTCCCTCTTAAAATGCTCAGTAACACCTTTCGTTTGATACCCATATCGTACAAACATTCTAGAGTCACCCCTGGCCCACCCTAATGGCGATATCTCGAAAAGGCGTCCACCTATAGACCTAATGCCCACTCCCTCTTAAAATGCTCAGTAACACCTTTCTTTTGATACCCATATCGTACAAACACATTCTAGAGTCACCCTGGCCCACCCTAATGACGATATCTCGAAAAGGCGTCCACCTATAGACCTAATGCCTACTGCCTCTTAAAATGCTCAGTAACACCTTTCGTTTGATACCCATATCGTACAAACATTCTAGAGTCACCCCTGGCCCACCCTAATGGCGATATCTCGAAAAGGCGTCCACCTATAGACCTAATGCCCACTCCCTCTTAAAATGCTCAGTAACACCTTTCGTTTGATACCCATATCGTACAAACATTCTAGAGTCACCCCTGGCCCACCCTAATGGCGATATCTGGAAAAGGCGTCCACCTATAGACCTAATGCCCACTCCCTCTTAAAATGCTCAGTAACACCTTTCGTTTGATACCCATATCGTACAAACATTCTAGAGTCACCCCTGGCCCACCCTAATGGCGATATCTCGAAAAGACGTCCACCTATAGACCTAATGCCTACTCCCTCTTAAAATGCTCAGTAACACCTTTCGTTTGATACCCATATCGTACAAACATTCTAGAGTCACCCCTGGCCAACCCTAATGGCGATATCTCGAAAAGGCGTCCACCTATAGACCTAATGCCCACTCCCTCTTAAAATGCTCAGTAACACCTTTCGTTTGATACCCATATCGTACAAACATTCTAGAGTCACCCCTGGCCCACCCTAATGGCGATATCTCGAAAAGGCGTCCTCCTATAGACCTAATGCCCACTCCCTCTTAAAATGCTCAGTAACACCTTTCGTTTGATACCCATATCGTACAAGCATTCTAGAGTCACCCTTGGTCCACCTTTATGGCGATATCTCGAAAAGGCGTCCACCTATAGAACTAAGGATTACTCCCTTTTAAAATACTCATTACCACCTTTCATTTGATACCCATATCGTACAAACACATTCTAGAGTCACCCTGGCCCACCCTAATGGCGATATCTCGAAAAGGCGTCCACCTATAGACCTAATGCCCACTCCCTCTTAAAATGCTCAGTAACACGTTTTGTTTGATACCCATATCGTACAAACATTCTAGAGTCACCCTTGGTCCACCTTTATGACGATATCTCGAAAAGGCGTTCACCTATAGAACTAAGAATTACTCCCTTTTAAAATACTCATTACCACCTTTCATTTGATACCCATTTCGTACAAACACATTCTAGAGTCACCACTGGCCCACCCTAATGGCGATATCTCGAAAAGGCGTCCACCTATGGACCTAATGCCCACTCCCTCTTAAAATGCTCAGTAACACCTTTCGTAGCAAAATCAATTATTTATTTAGTTTGATTTCAATGCTTGAACGGTGAACACGTATCACACGCACTCTTTGGTACTCTGTTTTAAGCGCGCGTGCGACACTTCCTCACCGTACGACCATCGAAATCAAACTAAAACAGCTGTCGTTGATTTTCACGAAGTAGCCATTGTGCTATCGCTTATCGTATACATATATGGTCGCTTACAATCCAACCCAAAAAACCACACTGCGTTTTTTTAGCGCACGCAAACAACCGGCGTTTTTTGCCCTAACCCAAATAAGCATGCGTTGCGACAATGTAAAGCATGTGTGCGAACGTCAAATCTAAATGTCACGCAGAACAAAAATTGGAAAACGAGTTAGCTTTTCACGCAGCAAATTCAATTTGAGTTGCTCTCATACAAGTTGTGTGTGCATGAGACATTTTTGACAGGAAATGACTTGCGTGCGTTTATATTAGGTTGGCTTGTTAGCAGGTGCTAAGCTCACGCCCACCCCGGATCATAAAGTTAAAGTGAATTTTAAAGTTAAAGCGAAAGTTAAAGTTAAAAATAAAGTTAAAGTTGAAGTTAAAGTTAAAGCGAAAGTTAAAGTTAAAGTTAAAAATAAAGTTAAAGTTAAAGTGAAAGTTAAAGTTAAGGTTAAAGTTAAAGTTAAAGTCAAAGTTAAAGTTAAAGTTAAAGTCAAGGTTAAAGTTAAAGTTAAAGTTAAAGTTAAAGTTAAGGTTAAAGTTAAAGTTAAGGTTAAAGTTAAAGTTAAAGTTAAACATAAAGTTAAAGTTAAAATTAAAGTTAAAGTTAAAGTCAATGTTAAAGTTAAAGCGAAAGTTAAAGTTAAAAATAAAGTTAAAGTTAAAGTGAAAGTGAAAGTTAAAGTTAAGGTTAAAGTTAAAGTCAAAGTTAAAGTTGAAGTTAAGGTTAAAGTTAAAGTCAAATTTAAAGTTAATGTTACAGTTAAAGTTACAGTTAAAGTTAAAGTTAAAGTGAATGTTAAAGTTAAAGTTAAAATTAAAAATAAAGTTAAAGTTAAACACAGCGAAAAACTGTATCAAGAGAGTTTTATCAATCAGTGATACGATATACCATGACAAAAATATAGAAATCATTACGAAAATCTGAAAGCCAACGATTTTCCTTTAGGTCTAATAAGAGGCTATATTCTCGACTATTTTACAAAAGCTAACACCAATCAAACCTTTAATGATAAAACTAATAAAATATATGGCGGCCACCGTGGTGTGATGGTAGCGTGCTCCGCCTATCACACCGTATGCCCTGGGTTCAACTCCCGGGCAAAGCAACATCAAAATTTTAGAAATAAGATTTTTCAATTAGAAGAAAATTTTTCTAAGCGGGGTCGCCCCTCGGCAGTGTTTGGCAAGCACTCCGGGTGTATTTCTGCCATGAAAAGCTCTCAGTGAAAACTCATCTGCTTTGCAGATGCCGTTCGGAGTCGGCATAAAACATGTAGGTCCCGTCCGGCCAATTTGTAGGGAAAATCAAGAGGAGCACGACGCAAAATTGGAAGAGAAGCTCGGCCTTAGATCTCTTCGGAGGTTATCGCGCCTTACATTTATTTTTTTTTTTTTTAATAAAATATATAAGACATCCATGATTTTCCTTATTTTGTCTCCATAGCTCTCAACTGAGTATGTAATGTTCGGTTACACCCGAACTTAGCCTTCCTTACTTGTTGTTATTTAATAATTATTTGTACAGTTTTTATTCAGCTAATGTGTTCAGAATTTTAACTTTTACTCACTAAAACTCCAATCAGTGTATTTCTGTGCTTAAATTATGTTACAAATTGTGTTAAAGTTTTTGGTGTGGTGAAAGTGACCTACTAGAATTTTGTTACGCTCCGCTGCTTTCCACTGAAGTTCGCGCATGCAACATCTTTATATTCAAAAATTTTTGGTTCTGCTTAACTAAACATTCTAACAAACGTTCATTGCTAATTTTGTCTGTGATCCCAACTAATTTAATATTTTTAAGCTATTGCATAGATTTTATCGCGGGCTTGGCGACTAAATCAAAAAAAAAAACCATAACGGATATTTGTCAAAAAAGATCCGAAAAGGCTCGAAAAGGTTCGTAAAGGTTCGGTGTTAGCAACAGGCCAAATACATAAAATTGGATCTCTATCATAAAGAGCGGTGGGCACCACTACATTTACACGGTTACCAAATTGAAAATGCGGGAGTAAACACGAACCCGTAGCAAGCACGAAAGCAAAATCAATTATTTATTTAGTTTGATTTCAATGCTTGAACGGTGAACACGTGTCACACGCACTCTTTGGTACTCTGTTTTAAGCGCGCGTGCGACACTTCCTCACCGTACGACCATCGAAATCAAACTAAAACAGCTGTCGTTGATTTTCACGAAGTAGCCATTGTGCTATCGCTTATCGTATACATATATGGTCGCTTACAATCCAACCCAATAAAACCACACTGCGTTTTTTTAGCGCACGCAAACCACCGGCGTTTTTTGCCCTAACCCAAATAAGCATGCGTTGCGACAATGTAAAGCATGTGTGCGAACGTCAAATCTAAATGTCACGCAGAACAAAAATTGGAAATCGAGTTAGGTTTTCACGCAGCAAATTCAATTTGAGTTGCTCTCATACAAGTTGTATGTGCATGAGACATTTTTGACAGAAAATGACTTGCGTGCGTTTATATTAGGTTGGCTTGTTAGCAGGTGCTAAGCTCACGCCCATCCCGGATCATAAAGTTAAAGTTAAAGTGAATGTTAAAGTTAAAGCGAAAGTTAAAGTTAAAAATAAAGTTAAAGTGAAAGTTAAATTTGAAGTTAAAGTTAAAGCGAAAGCGAAAGTTAAAGTTAAAGTTAAAAATAAAGTTAAAGTTAAAGTGAATGTTAAAGTTAAAGTTAAGGTTAAGGTTAAAGTCAAAGTTAAAGTTAAAGTTAAGGTTAAAGTTAAAGTTAAGTTAAGGTTAAAGTTAAAGTTAAACATAAAGTTAAAGTTAAAGTTAAAATTAAAGTTAAAGTTAAAGTGAATGTTAAAGTTAAAGCGAAAGTTAAAGTTAAAAATATAGTTAAAGTTAAAGTGAAAGTTAAAGTTAAAGTGAAAGTTAAAGTTAAGGTTAAAGTTAAAGTTAAAGTTAAAGTTAAAGTCAAAGTTAAAGTTAAAGTTAAAGTTAAGGTTAAAGTTAAAGTCAAATTTAAAGTTAAAGCTACAGTTAAAGTTACAGTTAAAGTAAAAGTGAATGTTAAAGTTAAAGTTAAAATTAAAAATAAAGTTAAAGTTAAACACAGCGAAAAACTTTATCAAGAGAGTTTTATCAATCAGTGATACGATATACCATGGCAAAAATATAGAAATCATTACGAAAATCTGAAAGCCAACGATTTTCCTTTAGGTCTAATAAGAGGCTATATTCACGACTATTTTACAAAAGCTAACACCAATCAAACCTTTAATGTTAAAACTAATAAAATATATAAGACATCCACGCATGTTCCGGGGCTATCAAATAGAATGAAATATTCCAAAATGTATGACCGTGAGAGATTTAAAATAGCATTTACTTATAATAATACCGTCCAGAAAATATTCAGTAATACAAAAAACAAAATAAAAAATATGACAAATCGGACGTTATATACCGGATTCCTTGCAAAAATGACGGGTCCTACGTATGCCCTAAGGTATTGTTGGTACAACTAAGTCCAGACTAAAAACAAGGATTTCCGCGCATAAATCAAATTTAAAAAATCGCGACCACCCTAATGAAAATAAAACAGCTTTAAGTCAGCATTGCAGACAAACCGGGCACACTCCAGATCATTGTAAATTTTACCAAGTAGCGCAACTAACAGCTGATCGGTGAAAATTCGCACATTCACACGAACAGTTCTCGACTCAGTTTCAAAACAAAACTTTAGATTATTTAACTCAAATTTTAAAGTGAGATAATCTTTACAAATTTATGTACATAGAATATATAAGGCGTTTTTCTTGTTATTAAAACAGTAGTTTTATTTTTATTAAAGCTTTTATCAATTTTTTTTTTTTAATTTTGAAAAAACTCCGAACACCATTCCTTCATTTTATGACATTCGACTGCCTAGTCCACTGCCTTCCACTCTATTCGCAACATAACCTCTGTTTAAGTTGCCAAACTATATAGTAAACAATGCTCCAGATTTTGAGAACGTAGCAATAATGCAACAGGAGAAGCATTACAACAAAAGATACACACTTGAGATGTTGTTTATTATTAACGAACCGAGAGAGAAACGAATGAACTACAAAGCAGATACGGAAAAATGCGCGTCGGCATACCACCAACTCATCAACAGGAGCAAGAGGAGAGCACTATGAGAGTTTCGCCTATTATTTAGTTAGTTTAATATATTGCTGTTTGTGTAAAAATTTGTTTACCATTACTGTATATTTTTTGGATGTTTACCTTTTCGTTTCTATTGGCTTCTTGTACTTATGTTTAATATTGTAAAATTAGTCGACAAGCTACACCCAAGAGTGTAAGTTTATAAATAGATTTTTATATTATTTATGATTTTAATGTTTCATGTTTGTTTTTTACAGTCTTGAGAATGACCTCAGATTAAGGTCTAAATGTCGACTAAATAAAATTTAAAATATATACATATATATAAAATCTATCCGGGTTTTAATCTGAATATATATGTATATGGCCTCGAGCTCGTTAAATATTTAAAATTTATAAATCTAAAGCCGAAAATAATCAGAAGATAGTTAAAGTTAATGTTAAATATTAACTTCTCATTTATTCAATAAAAGTAAAAAATTTGTTTTCTTATCGGTCACCACGCTTAAAAAGGTTAACTTGAATTAATATCAAAGACAAAACTTGAATTAATATCAAAGAAAACAAAATTTTGCATAAATATTATAATTGCATAAGTTGATAATATTCAAAAGCTTTACCGCGGCAGTCTCCGAGTGCCACACGTCCTGTTTTTTTATTTCATTCTTATTTTTAGTCCTCTCTGTATCATAATCATTTCCAATCGCTTCCCTTACTTTTGATTGAATTTTCTCACAAGCATCTTTATTTCTACATTCTACTATTTTGGCTCCACTATTTATTTCTTTAACATTTTTTACTAGGCCATCAGTAGGCTCAACAACTTTTTTGAGAGCTTCCTTAGCTTCATAACAATTTTATTCTCATTTGCGGCGACGACCTGAGCATAAGATTGTTTGGAAATTGGCTGCTCATTTGTTACACGTAAGTTGTCTAACAACTCATTGTTCTTCTTAAGTTCATTCGACAACTCCCTTAGGATTTCATTTTTCATTGCATTCATTTTTACTTCAATATTGTGTTCCAAGAGGGAGTTGAAGTCCGTGATAATACTTTTTATTTGAGGGCATTTATTACTAAATATCTGCTCAACTATTTGCTTAATATCACTTGATTTCATTTTTCCTTCTTCACACCTGGTAATCAAATGTTTAATTTCCACAAATTTTGTATTTGTATCTGATAACGCACATTGGTTACAGAACCAAACTAATATTATCGGTTATTATTCTGATTTCGTTTCTTTTGATGTTACTGCACTTAAAGTAGAAGCAATAGCCACACCCACCAGACCAATCTATCATCTCATCTACTTGAAGCAGCTTTGCAGTACAATCTTTGCACTCTGCTGGCATTATTAATGTATATCTCAGGGATGCACCTTAACGTTAAGCTAATCGTTTATCAAAAAATGTCCACCGTTTCCGTTGAAACACTTCGAAATATTATCGATAAAGAAATTATCAAGATAAATTTATTTCGTTTTTAACCGAAACGAAAAGCTTTCGTTAACGTTAAAAACGTTAACAAAAACGTGATACTTTATGTTTGAATTGTGCTTTCAATGCTATAGCCATGGTGAAGCCGTAAGGTGGTAACAACGAGCGCACATACACACACAAACTCCATGTAATTTGTTTGTGTAATTCGTTGGTGGTAATGTCAAAAATACTCTGAGAAATGTTCGTACTGTCAAAATTCATGAGAAAAGTTGCAATCAGCTTGGCTAATGCTTTCACCTTTAATGACTCCGCCATCAATCAGCTTTGCCAGCATAGTTTGAAATTAATAGTCAATTAATAGTCATTTCGTTAATTTGACGTTTTTAACGTTAATAAACGAAACGAAATGACTTTGTTTCGTTTATTAACGTTAATTATCGTAACGAAATGATATCGGTTCGTTGGTTAAGCATGCCTGGTATATCTTTTCAATATATGGCAAAATTATGCAACAATGTTATATTACTAAACTAACTAGAATAGTAAAACTGATACTTATAACTTTGCATAGCAGTTTTGTGCGTTAATAAATATAAAAACGTATTCTACCGTGGTGGCAGCACTGCTACGTAATTACTTTATCTCAATTCTTCCACTCTTTCTTTGTGTGCCTTTCGCTTTGATTCTTCTATCATTCGCTAATATCAATAAATAAATATTTGCCGGTGCTAATATCTTGCGCTGTGTTAATGATAGAGAAAAAGCAAAAAACACAAAATAGAGAGGGAAATTATCAGCGAAAGCGTAGCAAGAAGAAGGTGATTTGACAATTTTTGGTGTTCTCACCCGTGCTCAGCTTATCTGCAGACGTCAGTGTATGTATGTATATGCCGATGCTAGCTGCGCAGATACCCAGGTATGTATATTCCAAAGCGCTCGATCCATCAAAGAGCTCATTGTTGGAAGGTACTTTCCACTTAGAATAACTGCAACGTCGTCTGCGTACGTTTGACGGGTGCCACATCGAACCGCCTGAGCGCTTCCCAAGGTAGCCGGTTCTATGTACCGACTTGCCTTTGGTGTACGCATGTTGTGTTTTGGAAAACAGTTTTTCATCCATTTGAACTTTATGTACACATCTATCAGCCTATAAAAGGTTTTAAGCATAATGTTGTTAAGCTAATGGGTCTGTAGTCATTGTTGATCACCCTGTGCCATTCCGCCTTGGGTAACAGCACTCATATACATACATCATAAACTTCCAATTGTCAAAACTACGACTGGTCATCAGCGCGCATTTTTTACTAGCGATTTGAGAGCAGACGCGAGTGCACGTAAAATACAAGTGTAAAACGACAATATTTTGCGACAATACTTTGAAACAATATGTGAACAACATTTCAAACATTCAACAATTAAAGATTGCATAAATTACAATAAATCGACAATATTTGAAACCAAAAGGACAATCAAATTACAACAACATCATCACCGATCAAAGGTTCCATCAAAAACTAGCATCATCGCCATAAATCACGTTATCAAAACGAAAGTCAATCAAATTATAATTGTAACAAGTAATTAATTTATTAAATATTTTATTAAAAGACATCGTATACATTTATTCCATTGTTCGGGCTACCAAAATCGCAAGTCACAAATAATTTCAATCAGTTCTCAACAGTTTTTACACTTTTGTGCGCTCCGTCTAAGGAAAGTTTATATGTTCGCACGCTTTGCAAATAGATATTTTACAAATCTTGTGCCGCGTTTAAAGAGGGTAAGCATTAATTTTGTAGTTTGCGCACCTCGCCAAAGTACAGCTTGATATAAATTTGGGCGCTCCGTCTAACGGGAAATTGCAAGCCGTTAATAACTACAGATAATTCACGCGAGTGCATGTCAGAAAGCAATAGTTATTCGCTACGTAATCGAAAGGTAGAAGGCAGAAATAGCGGAACTGCGAACAACAACGAACAGCCGAATATGGAAGGTACAGGCGGTGATAATGTAAGTACAATTGTTGCCACGTTAAATGCTTTACGAACGTCGGTTGAGAAGCTTAGACAGAGCACCGCTGAAAGCCAAAGGGACATAATCAGATTGCGAGAAGGTATGCAGTCACAAGCCGCCAACATAGAGAATGGGCAGCCAGCTCAAAACGACAGTCAAGTGGTAGTTGTGGCTGATACTGACTCTCGCATAAAATTATATGACTTACCAATGTTTAGCGGAAATATTAACGAGTGGCCATTATTCTTCGCCAATTTCAAAGACACCACAGAGACATTCCTTTATAGTCATCGCCAAAATTTAATGCGACTGCAAAAGTGCTTAACCGGACCGGCAAAATAGGCAGTGGCGTCCATGTTGATTTACCCGAATGATGTGCCGAACGTTTTAAGTGAACTTGAGTTTAGGTTCGGTCGGCCCGACATGCCACCAATATTAGACAACAAAATCGAGAAAAGTATACGGTTTCATGTAAGGTGCGAAGCGTTGTTGCATTTTTGAAGTCAGCAAAGTGCCAACAACATTTAGCGAACATAACTTTACTTGAGCAAATGGTTTCTAAATTGCCACTAGCCAGACAATTCGGGCGAAACACGCAGCGACGATACGGCCTTTTCCGACAATTGAACATTTTTCGGAGTGGCTCAGCGAACTGGCTAGAGTAATTAGCTTAATGCCGACAATAAACACAAATAGTAGACAGCAAACGCAACCGAATAATCCATGCCGTTTAATGCATACTGACCAAGCTAAAGAAAATAGTTCGTGCTATAAATGCAATGGTAAACCTACAATGTCACAGTGCGGATCTTTTGAAGAAATGGACGTTAACAGTCGATGGGAATTAGTAAAATCTCAACAGCTTTGCTTCTCATGCTTGCGCCAGGGTCATGGCACATCCAAATGCCGTTCAAAACAAAAGTGTGAAGTCAACGGATGCCGACGGTACCATCACCCATTACTCCACAATAAGGATATAGCTACCAACACAGCACATCAAGGCACGCCAGAAAATGCTAATGTACAGCCAGTGTTAAATTGCCGTGTAAAGCAACACACCGAACAATTATTATTTAAGATGTTGCCAATTAATGTTTATGGTCCCCATGGCAAATGGGAAATAGTTGCAATGTTTGACCAAGGTTCGTCGATATCAATCATGGAAGCGGAAATTGCAGACATGATTGGCGCAAAAGGTGACCTGTAACCGAACAGGCATGCAAAATAAATATCGAGATTGAGAACTGTACAAATAAACACAAATTTGCGGTGAAAGATGTATACACGGTGAAGAATTTGAATTTGCCTGAGCAATCGTTCAATAGAGAGAATTTTGTGCATATGAAAGCTTTACCAATCTCAAGTTATAATTTTGCAAAGCCAGCAATGCTAATTGGCCTTAAGCATGCTTACATCGGAAATGATAGTCCGTTGGCTGCAAAAACTCCGCTAGGTTGGGTAGCATATGGTCCGACAAACGTGCAGTCTGCTTCTAATCCTCGTCTCCTGCATCTGAAGGAATATCGACAACTCCATGACCTGGTAAGTGAGTACCTAACAGCAGACACTTTTGGTACAAATCCGTCAGTAACACAATTAGAGGCAGACGAGGAGAAGCAATCACACCAGATATTGGAGAAAACAGTTAAGCGACTCAATGAACAGTATGAAGTTGGCCTCCTGTGGAAATTGTGTCTACCAAAATTACCTAACAGCCGTCCGATGGCCGAAAAGCGTTTGATGGCAGTAGAGCGAAAAATGAGAGACGACGTCGAGTTTGGCATGCGGTATAAGCAAGAAATAAATAAGTACTTAAATAAAGAATACGCCAGGAAACTAAGCGAATCCGAAATCAACGCACCATATCCACATATCTGGTATTTGCCCCACTTTGCGGTAATCAATCCGTATAAACCTGAAAAAATGCGAATCGTTTTTGATGCCGCCGCCAGCATAGGCAACGTTTCACTGAATTCAGCACTTTTAAGAGGCCCAGAACAAGCACAGTCACTGATACGAATTTTATTACAATTTCGTCAGGGGCAAATTGGAGTATCAGCTGATATTCGCGAAATGTTTTCGTAAATTAAAGTGCGCCTTGTTGACCAACATGCCCAACGCTTCTTATGGTGTGATGGTGATCCGAGCCGTTCAATACAAGAATATGCCACGACATCTTTAATCCTCGGCGCTGTTTGTTTGCCGTGCATAGCCGAATATATAAAGAACAAAAACGCAGATGATTTCCGAGCAAAATATCCGAATGATGTGGCAATAATACGCAAAAAACATTATGTCGATGACTTAGTAGCCAGTTTCGAAAATGTAGACCAAGCAATAAGGTTCTGTCAACAAATAGTCAATATCAACCGACAAGCAGGGTTTGAGCTGCGAACTTTACATCGAACAGTAGCGAAGAACAAAACAAACTAAATCAGAATTCGTCACTCGACCAGAAAACAGTCAATATGGAACACAATGCAACAACAGACAAGGTACTTGGCCTGTACTGGAATACAGGTGAAGGCAGCTTCGAATTCCATACTAAGTTCCATCGGGTCCCTCAATAAGTCGTGGAGGGAAGGTGTGCGCCAACAAAACGCGAGCTACTACGAATTGTGATAGCGGTGTTTTACCCCTATGGTATGTTAGCTAATGTCTTAATATTCACTAAATTCTAATGCAGGAAACGTGGAAGCGAGAAATCGGATGGGACGAGGTTCTACCAGTTGAATTGGGGAAGAAATGGTTTATATGGTGGCAGGGGTTCCCTAACATAAAACAATTCAAGATTGCTCGATGTTACTCACCGCACGTGGCAAGTGTGGGTAAGTTCGAGGTGCACATGTTCGTAGATGCCAGTCAGACAGCCTTTGCGGCGGTTGGTTACATGGGGGTATTACACGAATTTGATACTGACGTTAGCTTCATAATGGACAAAACACGTACAGCTCCAACAAAACTTATGTCAATTCCAAGGTTAGAACTGCAGGCGGCAGTTCTGGGTACGCGGTTGTTCAAAGTGATAAGCGATTATTTAGAGGTCAACATTGTCCGTACGATTCTCTGGCCCGATTCACAAACGGTTCTGCAATGGCTTCACTAATCGCATATGAGGTATAAAGCTTTCGTGGGTCACCGAATAGCCGAAATCCTTACATCCACTTCGCAAAATCAGTGGCGTTGGGTACCGACGGCTCAAAATCCTGCAGATGCTGGCACACGCCCATCATGCCCACCAAAATTTGAGGTAAACAATCATTGGATAAAAGGTTCAGACTTCCTGAAACACGGCGAGACACATTGGCCTATCATGAGATTAGAGACAGAAACTAGCCTACCAGAAGAATTTAAGAATGAAATTATTTTATTTGTTCAGTCCAATAGTACCTACTCTCATAGATGAGGCCACACATTTACCAATGCAAGCTAGACGACCGATACTGTTACCACCAAAGCACGCCGTTTCGTTCTTAATTGTCAAACATATTCACGAACGAAATTACCATCAGAATTTCACCATAACCATCAGCACAGTGAGACAGAAGTATTGGGTCCCAAATTTGAAGGCACTTCTCAAGGCGGTACAAAGAAAGTGCATTACATGTATGCTTGACAATGCCAAACCACAACCACCATTAATGGGTCAGCTACCGGCCGACCGTGTGACACCGTTCGTACGCCCAGGCGTCGATTTATTTGGTCCATTCAATGTGGCAATTGGAAGGCGGAGAGAGAAGCGATGGGGTGTTATTTTCACGTGCCTCACAGTCCAGGCTGCCCACATTGAATTAGCGGAGAACTTGCCGAGTGATGCATTTATTTGGTCCTTTCAATGTGGCAATTGGAAGGCGGAGAGAGAAGCGATGGGGTGTTATTTTCACGTGCCTCACAGTCCGGGCTGTCCACATTGAATTAGCGGAGAACTTGTCCAGTGATGCATTCTATGTATACGCAATTTTATAAACCGCCGTGGTGTGCCAGTGAGGATCAGAAGTGATAACGGAACCAATTTTATAGGTGCACAGAAGGAGTTAAAGGCAGCAGAACAGCTGCTCGACACCGATAGCATACGATCCGAAGCGAGTAAATACAATAACGAGTAGGTGTTTAATTGCCCATCGAATCCAAGTTCGGGCAGCTGCTGGGAGCGGCTAATAAGAGTAGTCAAATCGCTTTTGAGTAAAACGCTAAGGGAGGTTGCACCTAGGGTGGATACGTTGCAAAGTGTATTAATAGAGGCGGAAAATATAATAAATTCGCGCCCACTAACCGATTTGCCCGTAGCACATGACAACGACGAGCCACTCACACCAAACCACTTCTTGCTCGCCTGTGTGAATTCGACCCAAACACCACATCCGGTGGACGAAAAGATATGCCTCCGAAAGCAGTGGAGAATAGCACAGATATTTAGGATCGTTTATGGAAACGGTGGGTGGTAGAGTATTTGTCGCAGTTGGTATGCCGTCCTAAGTGGCAAGAGAAGGCGACTCCGCTACAAGTTGATGATCTGGTAATCATATGTGATCCATTGTTGCCCCGTAGGCAATGGCAACGAGGCCGCATTACGAAGGTCTTCCCAGCCAACGATGGCCAAGTACGAGTCGCAGAAGTACGAACTAGCAACGGAGTTTTACGACGACCAGCATCGCGTCTTGCCAGACTAATGGTCAATGGTGAATCCCAGGGGGATACCCGGGGGCGGGGTGTTGATCACCCTATGCCGTTCCGCCTTGGGCAACATCACTCATATACATACATCATAAATTTCCTATTTTCAAAAGTACGACTGGTCATCAGCGCGCGTTTTTTACTAGCGATTTGAGAGCAGATGCGAGTGCACGTAAAATACAAGTGTAAAACGACAATATTTTGCGACAATACTCTGAGACAAAATGTGAACAATATTTCAAGCATTCAACAATTAAAGATTGCATAATAAATTACAATAAATCGACAACATTTGAAACCAAAAGGGCAATCAAATTACAACAACATCATCACCGATCAAAGGTTCCATCATAAAACTACCATCATCGCCATAAATCACATTATCTAAACGAAATATAATCAAATTATAATTGTAACAAGTAATTAATTTATTAAACAACTTAGTAAAATACATCGTATACATTTATTCCATTGTTCGGGCTACCAAAATCGAATGTCACAAATAAGTTCAATCAGTTCCCAACAGTCATTAAGATACATATGGCTGACCTTTCCCGCCTTTGGTAGGAAAACGACTTAGGAAGTTCTTCAAGAGGTATATGATTCAGCCTTATGCACCCATCGAGTACTGTTTTAAGGCATTCCACGATCGCTCTACGCGAAACTTGTAGCACCTTCTAGGCCCGGCTAATTTAAAAACACAGAAAAAAGTCTTCACCGGCCATTCGATATTGGTATTAGTCAGCAAGTCCGGCACTTTCCAGTGTAAGTGTAATTGTTGTCTACTTGCTCTTCTGCATCCTCTTCCGATGGAAAATGTGCGTCGAGGAGCGCTCCAAGGGACTCTTCACTACTACGGGACCATTCCTCGTTGTCTTTCTTTTAGTCCCTGGACTATATTTCCCTTTTTTATAAAAATGTTAATTTAAATGTATGAAAGATTGTTTCAATTTATAATTTTATTAAACTGGCATTGTCTTCCAGGTAGGCCTTCGTACGTCACTGTACTTCTGCCACGAAAAGTTAAACAGCGGGCAAAGCGTCAGTCAAGCAAGGCAGTCAAGGACTTACCGCGTTTCGATTCAACAAAATTTTTAGTAGAACGTAAAAACTTAATTTATTAAAAACTATACTCAACCTTTGGTTGCATTTTTTGCTACCCGACGTTTTTCAAAGTTTTCTAAGATAGGGCGTATTCGCAGCGGCAGCCCACATAACAGCAGTCCATATAAAGTTGACAAAACGTACGTTTGTATTTGGATATTAAAAAAAAAAAAAATAAATAAATGTAAGGCGCGATAACCTCCGAGGAGATCTAAGGCCGAGCTTCTCTTCCAATTTGCGTCGTGCTCCTCTTGATTTTCCCTACAAATTGGATATTACCTGAGTTTATAAGTTGGCCGAAATGTTTTAATTGATTTCGTGATATTCCAGCAGGAGTCATCTCAAAAATGCGAGGAAAAAGAGCCTGTCGATAAAAAATTATGTTAATTTAACGATATTTTGCAATCCTTTGTAAGGTTCTTAAGTTAGTTGCCCCTTTTGATATAATTCCAAAGAGCTGCATATTAAAAAAGCTGCACCTAACTTAAGAACGCATTTTTCTTATAAAACATTTACATTCATTTAGGCAATTCACAAGGTCTTTTATTGGCTTATGTGATTTTTGAAATAGTTTATCGTATTTAAATACACCCGTAAGATGTGTCACATATAAAGCAGAGGCCTTCCAACTTTTTGAAGTTTCGACCCAAAAATGGTTCTCTTAAAATCACGCGACTACCAACTATTCGACATTGATGATATACTTCTCATTGAAAAACTTATTAAAGTTACCAAAACTGGCGATTCCTCACTCGTCTTGGAATAAAGGTACACTTACGTTTTTTCCCTGGAAAATAATAATCAAACCTGAAAATAACAGATTTTCAAACAAATAATTTCAGCTTGAGCTGCAGAAATATCCACCATTGGGTCTTTTTTGCCGTCAACGAAATTTTACAGTAGAACGAAAAACTCAGTTAAATGAAAACGTTGAAATTTTACAATTTACTGAAAATATATGATTCGTAAATTTCAGCATAGACATCAAAATAACAATAAGATTGTATTACCCGATTTTTAAAGTTACTATCGTGGTCACATCCTGCATCACTTTCTAACACCCGCTGAAGATAGAGCACCCCTTTTCGCCTCCATATTGAAAATCCTGTCAAAACGCTTGAGAGTAGCCTTCTTGAACATCCTATCAGGCAGTTGACGCCGAAGATATCACACTTGTTTTTGTACGCAGTGAATTTAATGAGTTTGAGGCGTGTTCATATAATAATTTCTATTATTAAATTATATGATGGAAAAACTGATAGGAAATAAACCTACTGGTTGATATTATAGCTATTTCGACCCTGCCAAAGATCTCTTCATATATCTTTGTATTTTTAAATTAGAAATTATATTCTCCCATAGTGAGATGCCAACTCGAGTCGTCAAGTTTCTAACACCGCAGGCCTCTCTGAAGAGATGTTTGGCAGGCTATAATATCAGCCAGTATGTTTAAATTATTTAAGTTTCTCCTATGAACCAATGAACAGATCCCGCATTAAAAAATGAGAAAGCAAAAAATCATAGTTGGCTGGGAAATAAATTTTCACGGCGTGACGTCACGCTTTGACAACATGTTTCATTGGTGACGCAGTGTTCAGACTTTATTCCAATCGGAGTATTTTGTTCCGCTCTTACCTCCTAATAGTATTACTATTTCATATCTTTTGGTTGAAGTTTTCATAGCATACGTATGAAAAGCTGATTGTTTACATGTAACGATTAGATGACTCGAATTCATAGCTCGTGTCTTAAGACATTGTTCACATTTACTGACAGTTTTTGTACTTTTTTCGTACGGAATGATAGTAGGAGTGAAATGTAAACAAAATATGTGTCCGGACGCGATCTGTAAAGTCTGCCAAAATTCAACATACAGCACTTATTGAAGTTTTATATAGAAATGAAGTACGTTGAGTCAGTGAGGTCAGCCGTGAAGTTAGTAAGCGATCTTCGTGTTGATAGCAAAAATTTTGGAATATAAAGATATTGCATGCGCGAACTTCGGTGGAAAGCAGCGGAGCGTAACAAAATTCTAGTAGGTCACTTTCACCACACCAAAAACTTTAACACAATTTTTAACATAATTTAAGCACAGAAATACACTGATTGTAGTTTTAGTGAGTAAAAGTTAAAATTCTGAACACATTAGCTGAATAAAAAGTGTACAAATAATTATTAAATAACAAATACAGACAGTGGTAGTTTAACAAATTCTGCTGTGGTAAGTGGTGAATGTGACCTACTAGAATTTTGTGAAGCTTGCCTCACACTATTTTTCGTCTATACAATGTCTCTCTATTATATCGTTTCTGTTGATAGTCAGTGCAAATGCTGTCAGTGAAGAATTGCGCATGGGTTATTTTTTGACAAACCTAGAAAGCCAAGAACAATACAAAAGACTTGATTTGTATCAAGGTTAAAAAAGGCACGATTTAACTCCGAAGATATTTAGACCGAGCTCCTATTTTTAAACGGTTTTATTTAGCTTGACTTGACAGGCTGGCTGGCTGGCTGGCACGAATTTTGTAATTGAAATTTAACTAACTTCCCGATAAGCTTGGAATATAGTTCAGAACCCGATGACAATGCAATAATAAGAAAAAAACTCCGATAGGTGGCTCATGGATCAAAATATTTCAAAAAATCGTATTTGTGGTTCGACTCGGTTCATATTTGGAACACATAACACATACATGAATAGAAAGCGACCTATGAAAAAAATCGCCGATAAGTGGCGCAAGGTTTGAGATATTAAAAAAAATCATATTTGTGGTCCCATTTGGATCATATTTGGAAGGAAACATAATACATACAAGAATAGAAAGAGACCTATGAAAAAAATCGCCACTAGGTGGCGCAAGGATCGAGATTTAAAAAAAAAATCGTATTTGTTGTCTGATTTGGTTCATATTTGGAACACATTCTACTAATATTTGGAACAAATATTACATACAGTCCCGTAGAAGTGACATCAAAATATTTTGGAGTTCGAGGAGGGACAAGCATACGTGGCGCAGAGTCGAGTAAAATCATTGGAAGGATTATGTATTGACGACCTAGATTTTAACAAATTGTCAGGAAAGAGTCCTTGTAATAATGACTCACTAAATGAACTAAATAGAATGAGAAATAATAAGCAATAAAATAAAGACTAAAAACTTGAAAATAAAATAAACTTGGACGCGTAAAATTTCTACATCTTCTTCATATATAAGACCAACTGAACCCTAATCAGGTTATGCTACGCCTCACATTTTTAGAAATTTCACGCGCCCAACGCTTTTATTTAATTGTCTGATCAACACCCTAGATTGATGAGGAGTGTGATGACTAGTACCTAGGACCTACCTAATTATTTTATAGCTTTTAGTATTATCATTACTTCATGTAAGTATTGTTTTCAAATAACCGTTTAACTAAAATTTTTTTATACTCAGTTGAGCAGAGCTCACAGAGTATATTAACTTTGATTGGATAACGGTTGGTTGTACAGGTATGAAGGAATCGAAATAGATATAGACTTCCATATATTAAAATCATCAGTATCGAAAAAAAATTCGATTGAGCCATGTCCGTCCGTCTGTCCGTTAACACGATAACTTGAGTAAATTTTGAGGTATCTTGATGAAATTTGGTACGTAGGTTCCTGGGCACTCATCTCAGATCGCTATTTAAAATGAACGATATGGGACAATAACCACGCCCACTTTTTCGATATCGAAAATTTCGAAAAATCGAAAAAGTGCGATAATTCATTACCAAATACGGATTAAGCGATGAAACTTGGTAAGTTAGTTGAACTTATGACGCAGAATAGAAAAATGGTAAAATTTTGGACAATGGGCGTGGCACCGCCCACTTTTAAAAGAAGGTAATTTAGAAGTTTTGCAAGCTGTTATTTGGCAATCGTTGAAGATATCATGATGAAATTTGGCAGGAACGTTACTCTTATTACTTTATGTGTGCTTAATAAAAATTAGCAAAATCGAAGAACGACCACGCCCACTTTAAAAAAAAAAAAATTTTAAATTCGAATTTTAAAAGAAAAGTTAATATCTTTAGAGTATATAAGTAAATTATGCCAACATTCAACTCCAGTAATGATATGGTGTAACAAAATACAAAAATAAAAGAAAATTTCAAAATGGGCGTGACTACGCCTTTTTCATTTAATTTGTCTAGGATACTTTTAATGCCATAAGTCGAACAAAAATTTACCAATCCTTGTGAAATTTGGTAGAGGCTAAGATTCTAGGACGATAACTGTTTTCTGTGAAAAAGGGCGAAATCGGTTGAAGCCGCGCCCAGTTTTTATACACAGTCGACCGTCTGTCCTTCCGCTCGGCCTTTAACACGATAACTTGGGCAAAAATCGATATATCTTTACTAAAGTCAGTTCACGTACTTATCTGAACTCACTTTGTATTGGTGTAAAAAATGGCTAAAATCCGACTATGACCACGCCCACTTTTTCGATATCGAAAATCACGAAAATTGAAAAAAGTGCTATAATTATATACCAAATACGAAAAAAGGGAGGAAACATGGAATTGTATTGGTCTATTGACGCAAAATATAAAAAAAAAAAATAAATGTAAGGCGCGATAACCTCCGAAGAGATCTAAGGCCGAGCTTCTCTTCCAAGTTGCGTCGTGCTCGCGGGACCTACATGTTTTATGCCGACTCCGAACGGCATCTGCAAGGCAGATGAGTTTTCACTGAGAGCTTTCCATGGCAGAAATACACCCGGAGCGCTTGCCAAACACTGCCGAGGGGCGACCCCGCTTAGAAAAATTGTCTTCTAATTTAAAAACCTTATTTCTAAAATTTTGATGTTGCTTTGCCCGGGGTTCGAACCCAGGGCATACGGTGTGGTAGGCGGAGCACGCTACCATCAGACCACGGTGGCCGCCAATATGGACGCAAAATATAACTTTAGAAAAAGACTTGGTAAAATGGGTGTGACACCTACCATATTAAGTAGAAGAAAATGAAAAAGTTTTGCAGGGCGAAATCAAAAGCCCTTGGAATCTTGGAAGGAATACTGTTCGTGGTATTACATATATAAATAAATTAGGGGTACCCGACAGTTGAAGTTCTGGATCACCCTGGTCCACATTTTGGTCGATATCTCGAAAACGCCTTCACATATACAACTGAAGGCCACTCCCTTTTAAAACCCTCATTAATACCTTTAATTTGATACCCATATCATACAAACACATTCTAAACTTACCCCTGGTCCACGTTTATGGCGATATCTCGAAAAGGCGTCCACACATAGAACTAAGGCCCACTCCTTTTTAAAATACTCATTAACACCTTTCAGCTGATACCCATATCGTACAAAAAAATTCTAGAGTCACCCCTGGCCCACCCGTCCACCTATTGAAATAAGGATCACTCCCTTTTAAAATACTCATTAACACCTTTCATTTAATACACATTTCATACAAACACATTCCAGGGTTACCCTCGGTTCATTTTCCTACATGGTTATTTTCCCTTATGTTGCCACCATAGCTCTCAACTGAGTATGTAATGTTCGGTTACACCCGAACTTAACCTTCCTTACTTGTTTTTTAATTATTTTATTTAATTTCCAACTACAAATTGACGGGACGGAAATTTTCTCCACGAAATACACTCGGAGTGTTTGCCAAGCCACTGCCGAGGGACGACCCCGCTGAGAAAAACTTTTTCCTAATTGAAAAAACTTTTTCAAAATTTTTCATGTTGGCAAGATTTTCTAAAACAATTTTATGTTGAATATCGCTTACTAGTTTCATTAATTAATTTTTTGGCTTTGTTCATGCTACCAATAAGCCTCTCGCATATAACACTATATCTAAAAAAAATTTGTCAATGCATAACATCGCAGTCTCATTGTAAGGAAATGTAACAAAAAAATTTAGTTTTTTGGGAAAACGCAACTAAAAGCTTTGTCATTTTAGATAGTTTAATTCTGCGGCTGAAGCATGGACCATGACAACATCAGATGACGCGGCTCTGGGAGTGTTCGAGAGAAAAGTTCTTCGAAAGATTTACGGACCTGTAAGCATTGGCGATGGCGAGTATCGAAGAAGATTTAATGATGAGCTTTAGGAGCTTTACGCAGAAATCAACATATGTAGTCTAGCGAATTAAAACGCAGCGGCTACGCTGGCGGGGCCATGTTATGCCCATCGGAACCCGCCTATGGCGCGCCTTGTTGGACGGTCATAACCGTTAAAATGGTTAGGCGCCAATTAAGTAAGTAAGTTATTCTGCGGCACATTTCTAGGGCACTAGGATACACTTCAATTATTAGGTTAAAAATGTAAGTATTGTTAACACTATTTGCATGCATATTTCAATTTGCATACATTTTCCTAACATTTTAATTTATTAACAAGAAGGGATGGGATAATTCATAAATGTATGATTAATTTATGTACATACATTTTATGAAAGGGCATATTTTGGGTATATGAATAGGTTTTTGTTTGTAAAGAAATAAGCAAAATGTCTGCAATTTGCATCAACATAAAACAAGCAAATATATTGCTATTATTATATTAATTAAGTTCAAATTCATATTAAATCATAAAACAAGCAAATATATTGCTACAAGTAATAAAATTTAAATTTAATTAATCCTACTAAATACCTATATTCCCACAAAGAAATCATATTAAGAGAAAATCCAGAGAATTTATACACCAGCTGAAACTGTTGACAGAGAATTTTCTGCTGTTAACTGGTGAACATTGAAATTGGATTGTGTGTGGTGAAGTGCAAGACGTGTTCACATGCAAAAAAGTTGGAATCTAGCAAAAACGCCTTCTCATTGTGTTTAAATTCTCTGCCTTCTCATTGTGTTTAAATTCTCTGTTTATATTCAAAGGTGTGAACGTGAATTTTTTGTTCTCATATCCGTTTCCCTTTCCACTTGAGTTTTCCCTACTATTTCCGTTGCTCTTTTACTCGGTGTAAGAATGTCGGGTATTATTAATTTTAAGACGATTTGAAACGATATAAATATCGCCGTTGCGTCATAAAACCAATCCACCTACCAAATTTCATTAGCTTTGGGGTATTGAATTACCTAATTTTCATTTTCAATACCAACCTATTCTGGGTCCAGATAAGCCCGTACACCGAATTAAGTGAAGATATATATCAATATTTGTTCAAGTTATGGGGTTAACGGACGGACGGACGAAAGGGCATGGCTTAATCAAATTTTTTTCGATACTGATGATTTTGATATATGGAAGTCTTTATCTATCTCGATTCCTTTATATTTGTGCAACCAACAGTTATCCAAACGAAGTTATAATACCCTGTGTACAAGTACAGCAGGTATAAAAAGGGACCGAATATTGTACGTGTTGCGATGATACAGAGTTTCAAAATTTCGTTCTTTCTTTTCTGAAATTATTTTCAATAAATATTTAGCTAGCAGGAAATGAGGCTACTAGAAGTATGAAAATAAAAAACAATTTTTTCGGTAGCTACTACCCTGAAAAAATCGTTGGATCATGTGGTCCACTGGAGTCCCTGCAAAATCGCGAGTACTCCATGCTTGCATGTATGGAGTACTCGCTATGGACCAACCGAGTGCTCCAAAATTAACCACAATTCATAAAAAAAATATGGTCCAATTAACATTGCGATGTCCTAGGACTGGACCATATACTCCAGCTCCGCATTACATCAGAGTAATCCATGGAGTACCCACATTCCAATAAACATCGTGTAGTGATGATACCCTGCAAAAATCGCGAGTACTCCATGCATGCATGTATGGAGTACTCGCTATGGACCAACCGAGTACTCCAAAATTAACCACACTTCATAGAAAAAATATGGTCCAATTAACATTGCAATGTCCTAGGACCGGACCATATACTCCAGCTCCGCATTACATCAGAGTAATCCATGGAGTACCCACAGTCCAATAAACATCGTGTAGTGATTACAATCGTTAAAAACGAGCAATGATCGGCTTACAACATGTTCGTGTAGAAACATGAGCTGGTCCATCGCTGCATTACAGTGGAGTATAATGGTAAGTACTCTAGTGGACCACATGATCCAACGATTTTTGCAGGGTAATCGTTAAAAAGGAGCAATGATCGGCTTACAATATGTTCGTGTCGAAACATGAGTTAGTCCATTGCTGCATTACAGTGGAGTAGAATGGGTACTTACCATTCCAGTATGACATAAGTGGACCACATGATCCAACAATTTTTGCAGGGTTATTCAACAGTTCGGCGATTAGAACGATAGAAGAAGGTGTAAAATAATCAGTATTCATAAAAATCGTTACAATATGCAGGAATAATAGAAATTGTTGCTTGGGAGGTAGGTAGGTTGAACTGGCCGGTCCATGAGGACCTGTTGCTTGGGAACTTTTAAATATTTTTTCTATACCAAAGTTTTTTTTAAACTTTTTTTCTCATGCTGATACTAATTTTAAATTCTTCTTCCTTGGAACGTTGAGTCGTGGTATATTTGAAATATATTGGCACTGAAAATTAATAAGGCGACCAATTCGAAAACCTTACGATTTCCCATGCAATGCTCTTACTTTATTCTTTGACATTGTGCTTCTAACGCCCAGTTTTTCAGTAGCTGATAAAGTCACACCTGTAGTGATTCTCACAAATCCTCAAAGTGTGCTTTTGCCACTAAAAATCAAAGAAGTATTTTGTTGAAGGAGATATCTTTACTATCCGTGTCCTGTGGCTGTGCTTCTGATGCATTTTTTCCTTATACTGCTTTACAAACTTCCTGTTCTGTTCCTACCGAAGCCACTGGCTATATTTATTCGATGATCTCACAGATACTAATATAATTCTAATTAGTAGTAGATTTGTATCTTAGCTGCTGTAATAGCTTCGAAATATAAGCAGTTTTTCATATAGATGAGTGTAACACAAGCTTATGCATTATGAGTAGATTGCACGTATTTTTATGGAGAATGGTAGAATGAGCGACACTGGCGCCATCTGATATTAAAAAGTAGCCAACTCCCCAATTTTGTTCCAAGCAAATCATAAGAAGAAGAATATGACATTTGCTTTGGCTAAGGGTGTTGGCACACTTTGGAAGTGAAATTATTTTTCACACTGGTTGGTAAATTTTCTAACATTTTTCACAATTATAAACTGCAATATAACAATCGAATACCACACAAAATATGTTCGCAAGTATTTTTGTTATATAGGGAGAATGTTTATAACAGTGCTTCGCGAAATTTTGTATGTGAATGGGCAAGGCGTAATAAACTTCAATTGCCAAGTCTGAAGTTCCTTCATATTTACAAACGCAACATCTTGGTTGATTGTGACGATGTTATTGGAATGCATAAGCTTGTGTTAAACGCATCTATATGAAAAATGTCATTGTACCGCGGCCTTAAGTGCAGAATGCACCGTTATCATTTTAGTAAAATGTAGTGCGGTCACAACCACGGTTGGCACTTTGGTCCATTTGGACCAAAAATGGTCCCTTCCAAGCCCATTTGGTCCGCTGGCCCCTTTTTTCAATTTTGGTCCTTTTTAGGCAGTAGCCACGATTTTGGTACTTTTCTTTCTTTTTTACTGACGTTAAAATTCACAAATCTGCCCAGAACATTTGGCACACTTTCATTAACCCACATATAATTTTCAATTTACTTCCATAGAATTCTTACCACAAAAATTGCTCAGTCAATAAAATATAACATAACAATGACATTTCACCTAGGAGATATTTTAGGCGAGGCATTACTAAAAAAAATTATGGATCTAAGGGCAAACACATTACATGGCATTATCAGAAAAAATTCTTTTCGTGATAGATTTTTTTTACTAGTTGAGCTAAGAAAATTTTTTTCAAACGTAGGTGTGCCTCTAAGAAATTTGGCGGGAGCCGTTACGATGGCCGTCGAGTTAAAATTTGCATTAAAACTAAGTAAAATAATCAAACTAATTAGTTTAACGTTTGGTTTACTTGCCACTCACTTAATTTATGTTCAAGCGTACCGAGAGATTATGAGATTTCGTGAAGGAACAAAAAGTCACACTTTCAAAATTTTTTACAAAGAAATCCTATGTAGAAATTGCACGTCGATATTTAAAACTTGCTCACATAGTTCAAAGTAGCTCAATGAGTTCAAGAAATTCCAGCATTGTGGTGTTAAGGCACGCATAATACTTGAAAACTAAGTACTTGGCATACGAAATGTGAGTTTTTCAAAAAACACACATATTGAATATAGGCTCTGGTATGAAATTTCAACGTTCAAAGGGAAAAAATAAGCATAAATATAGCGTTAACAAAACTGCTTCGAAGAATTGCTTGATTTCATTTATGATTTAAGCGGGAGTCATTGGTGCTGTTTGTCGTATCGCTGTAGTCGTATCCCTAACGTAATCAGCTGTTTATCGTTACGACGGTAAACCAAAAACCAATTGGTTGGCTACGATACGGCTACGACCTTAGCGGCACCAATAATCGATTGCATTGATTCCCATAAGGTTGGTCGAATCAGCTGTTATAAGGTTACCGATACGGTTACCGATAAAGCACCAATGACTCCAGCTTTACTGAGTTTGCTACATAGTTCGGCTACACCAAAACGCAAAATTTTTGAGCCGTTTCTTACTAAGCCCTAACTGCGCTATACATTTTATTTCTCTGCAATTGACAACATAATGCTGGAACTAAGAGCTTTGTCAGCAAAACTATGTTCAAAACGTATAGTTAGTGAAGGCATAGACCTATCCTTGAAATTTGAAAATATACTACCTAAAAGTACACTTTGTTTTTGTTTGTGCAGCTTGAATTAAGTCTCGTATTCACTATGTTTATTAAAATGTTGCATAGAAAACCATGGAAACATCCTCAAATTTTATATTTAGCAACGCCTACGACACTTTTGTGAATTGCCGCATTGCTTGTATCACAATCAAATTAACCTAAAATTTGTTCCTTTTTCTGAGATTTGGTCCTTTTTTATGACTTTTGGTCCCAAATGAAGACATGGTGTTGCAACCGTGGTCACAACCTTTTCTGGTGTCGTCAATATTCATGGAACAACAAAAGTTCGCAAATACTGGCTAAGTATGACAGACAGCTGGAGGATGGGACCTTGCAAACTCCCACACGGTACTTTCTCGATGGAAAACTCATCTCAAAGTTCAATGAGGCCAAAAGGGAACACTACCTCTGAACCTTAATTTTAAACCATTCATCGGCTTAAGCAATTTTTCAAACTATTTTTGTAATAAACCTTTCAATTTGAACTTAAACTTAAATTCTTAGGTAAATTTAAAGCTATGTCTAAAATATGAAAATTTTTCTTAAACAAAATCAAAAAGTTTAGGAAATCTTTAAATACAAATTTGCAGAGTTGGGAGTATCGCATTAATGCACCACCAAAGTTGAGTGGTAATGCAAATTATATGAGCCTCACACAGCAGTGAAGCTGAAACATTTTTCACTAAAACTTAAAGCTGGTAGTGGAAATATTTTCAACTTCAGCTGAGTGCACAAATATTTATTAACTCATTTGTGTGGCGCATAGAAAATTTCCAATAATGATATTTTTCGTTTTTCACTAAGCTGAGTGGTAGTGAAAAAATAAAATGACTGCAACAAATTTTTTTTGTCGTAGTCGAGAAAGGCAGCACTGTCAGAAAGCTAAAAAAAAAATATGTATTAAAATTTTTCCTATAGTGCAAGCTAATGAAAGTGTAATGCAATCAAAATTTAGTGCACTACTCCTAACTATGGAAATTTGTAAACACTTCCTGTTTTAAATTAAAAGCAAAACCAAAACGCTCAAAAAGTTAAAAAATATAAATTTAATGGTTTAAAACAAAACCAATAGGTTTAAACTTATTGCTGAAAATCTAAAAATCTAAATTTTCATTCATAAAAAGTGCTGCGAGTCATAGATTAATTTTTTAAACAAATTTTTCATAGAACATATGAAGTGTTATGATAAGTTTTGCGATAGCTCAGTAGCAAGAGTGCCCGACTGTGTAGACTTTTCTGGTTTAAAATAGAAACCATGTTTTGTGCTATCGTTTTTAGTAGTACAAAAAAGTTTCAGATTTAGGTTCAAACTGTTAATCGTGTACTACGCGACTATGTCCTCGTTATTGAAGAATTGATGCAACTGCTTTAAAATCAAAATTCCTATCCACTAGGCTTAGGATGGCGAAGAAAATTCGAGTCAATTGTTTTATCCTTCGTCGATCTAAAATAAATTTAACCATTTATTGCCAAACATTCAAAGTTTAACCCATAATAATGCAAATCTAATAAACTTGCGCGTAAGAGATCAAAACTCAAATACTCTTATTTTCAAAGTGGGCAATAAAAACTTTTAACATATCGTTTTTATATTCCAATTTTGTAAGTGTGGATATGTACATATTGTCACGGATATTAACATCACTAAGTTATACCATCACTAAGGCGATGCCAAGGCCACGATAAGCAGTATTTACGTCAATAATCAAATCATGTATACACATATATAAGGCAGCCGAAAGATGTGCGCGCGAGAGACTGTAAACTACAAACATTCACATCAATAATTCAATCTTTATGTATCTCCATAAACGAATAAATAATTGCGTCTACACATATGTACCATGTACGAATACGAGCAGCGGAGAGTCAATGCGCAAACACATGCATATAGCTGAGAAGTTTGAGAGCTCATGGACAATGCTAGTAAGTTCTGGAAATCGAAGAGCCTAGAAGTATGCAGCGTAAACTATAAAAGCGGGGCAGGCGAGTAAGAAGAATTCAGTTTGAGTTGAGCTATCCATCAGTTATTGATAAAGCACGCGATCTGGTGGCCAATAGTAGAGTTTAATTTGAGTTATCAATCAGTTTGGTTATTAAGCCAGCGAGTAGCAAAGTATAAGTGTTATTGTGAAGTACTTTAATAAAGGCCATTTTTCCATTATTCAATATTGGAGTTATTTATTCAACAGTTTAGTGATTCGAACTTAGCAGAGGATTGCAAATAAGAGGATTTGCAAGTAAAATCGTTACAATATGTTTGTAGGTGTGTGTAATATGAATCTTCTGCAGCATTGTGTGCAATTTTTGTTTTAATTCCAAAATAAAATATCTGTAAAATTAGGATAAAGTTTGAATTCATACTCACGCGATCCATTTCGTAGTCACTAAAACCCACCGTAAGAAAGGTGAGCAGCAAACAGAGATTTTGTGTGGGCACACCTTGTCCGCAAACCAAATGTCCGCCCAGTTGATTTAGCGCGGTCTATGGAAAAAGTTCGTATAATCTCAAATGATTTAGAAGTGTAAGTGGGGGCACAATTGTTCAGTTTGTTTCATAGTCGAAGGCATTCGTGGTTATTTGATTGTGGCAATGGTAACCACCGATAGCATAAAAGTAATTGTAAGTATTTTTGTGTAATTGTTTCATATGAGTTAATTTTTACATCCAACAGAAGTTTTAATGTCCAAATTGAGATTTCCATATGAATTGGTGAGTGCAATTCAGCGGGTGTAGAAGTTGTACGGATGTTGGGGCGACAGACCGGAAATTGTACAGACGTATAAAAAGAAATTCAATATTCACGCAATATTCACCTATACATAAACATGCTGAATGTGTGCATGTGAACATGAATAAGATTATATAAACCGAAAGATGTATTCCCTTTCAAATCACTGGTACAATTCTACACTTTTTATACTCAGTTGAGCAGAGCTCACAGAGTATATTAACTTTGATTGCATAACGGTTGGTTGTACAGGTATAAAGGAATCGAGATAGATATAGACTTCCATATATCAAAATCACCAGTATCGAAAAAAAATTCGATTGAGCCATGTCCGTCCGTCCGTCCGTCTGTCCGTTAGCACGATAACTTGAGTAAATTTTGAGGTATCTTGATGAAATTTGGTATGTGTGTAGGTTCCTGGGCACTCACCTCAGATCGCTATTTAAAATGAACGATATCGGACAATAACCACGCCCACTTTTCCATATCGAAAATTTCGAAAAATCGAAAAAGTGCGATAATTCATTACCAAATACGCATTAAGCGATGAAACTTGGTAGGTGAGTTGAGCTTATGACGCAGAATAGAAAACTAGTAAAATCTTGGACAATGGGCGTGGCACCGCCCACTTTTAAATGAAGGTAATTTAGAAGTTTTGCAAGCTGTAATTTGGCAGTCGTTGAAGATATCATGATGAAATTTGGCAGGAACGTTACTCTTATTATTTTATGTCTGCTTAATAAAAATTAGCAAAATCGGAGAACGACCACGCCCACTTTTTAAATTTTTTTTTTTTAAATTCAAATTTTAAAAGAAAAGTTAATATCTTTACAGCATATAAGTAAATTATGCCAACATTCAAATCCAGTAATTATATGGTGCAACAAAATACAAAAATAAAAGAAAATTTCAAAATGGGCGTGGCCCCGCCCTTTTTCATTTAATTTGTCTAGGACGCTTTTAATGCCATAAGTCGAACAAAAACTAACCAATCCTTGTGAAATTTGGTAGAGGCTTAGCTCCTAGGACGATAACTGTTTTCTGTGAAAAAGGGCCAAATCGGTTGAAGCCACGCCCAGTTTTTATACACAGTCGACCGTCTGTCCTTCCGCTCGGCCGTTAACACGATAACTTGAGCAAAAATCGATATATCTTTACTAAACTCAGTTCACGTACTTATCTGAACTCACTTTGTATTGGTGTAAAAAATGGCCGAAATCGGACTATGACCACGCCCACTTTTTCGATATCGAAAATTACGAAAATTGAAAAAAATGCCATAATTATATACCAAATACGAAAAAAGGAATGAAACATGGTAATTGTATTGGTCTATTGACGCAAAATATAACTTTAGAAAAAAACTTGGTAAAATGGGTGTGACACCTACCATATTAAGTAGAAGAAAATGAAAAAGTTTTGCAGGGCGAAATCAAAAGCCCTTGGAATCTTGGAAGGAATACTGTACGTGGTATTACATATATAAATAAATTAGCGGTACCCGACAGATGATGTTCTGGATCACCCTGGTCCACATTTTGGTAGATATCTCGAAAAGGCGTCCACATATAGAACTAAGGCCCACTCCTTTTTAAAATACTCATTAACACCTTTCATTTGATACCCATATCGTACAAACAAATTCTAGAGACACCCCAGGTCCACTTTCATGTCGATATCTCTAAAAGGCGTCCACCTATAGAACTAAGGCCCACGCCTTTTTAAAATACTCATTAACACCTTTCATTTGATACCCATATCGTACAAAAAAATTCTAGAATCACCCCTGGTCCACCTTTATGGCGATATCTCGAAAAGGCATCCACCTATAGAACTAAGGCCCACTCCCTTTTAAAAATACTCATTAACACCTTTCATTTGATACCCATATCGTATAAACAAATTCTAGAGTCACCCCTGGTCCACCTTTATGTCTATATCTCGAAAAGGGGTCCACCTATAGAACTAAGGCCCACGCCCTTTTAAAATACTCATTAACACCTTTCATTTGATACCCATATCGTAGAAACAAATTCTAGAGTCACCCCTGGTCTACCTTTATGGAGATATCTCGAAAAGGCGTTGACCTATAGAACTAAGACCCACGCCCTTTTAAAATACTCATTAACACCTTTCGTTTGATACCCATATCGTACAAACAAATTCTAGTGTCACCCCTGGTCCACCTTTATGGCGATATCTCGAAAAGGCGTCCACCTATAGAACTAAGGCCCACACCCTTTTAAAATACTCATTAGCACCTTTCATTTGATACCCATATTGTACAAACGCATTCTAGAGTCACCCCTGGTCCACGTTTATGGCGATATCGCGAAAAGGCGTCCACCTATAGAACTTAGGCCCACTCCCTTTTAAAATTATCATTAACACATTTCATTTGATACCCATATCGTACAAACAAATTCTCGAGTCAGGCCTGGTCCACCTTTATGGCGATATCCCTAAATGGCCCACTTCCTCTTAAAATACTCTTTAATACCTTCCATTTGATACACATGTCATACAAACACATTCCAGGGTTACCCTAGGTTCCTTTTACAACATGGTGATTTCCCTTACTTTGTCTCCACAGCTCTCAACTGAGTATGTAATGTTCGGTTACACCCGAACTTAGCCTTCCTTACTTATTCAGTTTAAATTCAGAAAGTTGCAGTTGAAAAATTTATATGTTAAAAATCTAAACATAAATATAAAACCACTTTTTATTTGTAATAATAAGGTTTCCAATTAATTAGGAATTCATGAGCTTAATACCAAATTCAGCGTCACTAAAGTTTCATTGTTCGACGCAAAGGAGTAGTAGAGTCCTTCTTAAATTAGAGTGGTCTTCTTAAATTAAGTCAAACATATTTGCAAACAATTATGAAACTACAGTAAATTGTTATTTTAAGCCTTGTCATTTACGTTTCCACACGAATTGGGATTTTTGGGTTCTCCGATTTTGCTGTCTAAACTCTGCGAATTGCTTCATTTAATTCAAATACGGTTTGATATGAACAGAACAGAGCAGGACAGAATTTAGTGATTGCAATGTAAGCGGTCGTTTAAGTGGCTTTTGACGTTGTAGGCAATCGTATTTTCAGGTTTAGTTGAGGTAGTTAGGTATCCTTGACTGAGTCCTTGCACACATTATTTGAAAAAATTAACTTCTCCCGACGATTCGAATCTAAGTGTCCTTCTTAATATCGCATATAAGGTCCTCTCAAGTGTATTGTGCGAAAGATTGAAGCCCACCATGAATCGGCTGATTGGACATTATTAGTGCGGCTAGACCTGGTAAATCTACCATCGACCAGATTTTCACAATGCGCCAAATCTTGAAAAAACTCGCGAAAAAAGAATCGACACACATCACTTCTTCATCGATTTTAAAGCCGCCTTCGACAGCACGAAAAGGAGCTACCTGTGTATGTATATGCCGCCATGTCTGAATTTGGTTTCCCCGCATAAATTATACGGTTGTGCAAAATGACGTTGAGCAACAGCATCAGATCAGTCAGAATTGTGAAGGACCTCTCCGAGCCGTTCGAAACTAAACGAGTTTTCAGACAGGGTGACCCTCTATCGTGCGATTTCTTAATTTGATGCTGGAGAAAATTATGCTCGTTGCAGGAACAATATTCTACAAAAGCGTGCAAATGCTGATGGTATCGAACCTGTAACGAATTTTGGGAAATTCCGAATATTTGAAACCTTCTGCTAATGGTCGAATCGCTAAACTGTTGAGCGCCTTTATATCAAAACTGACTACTGAATAGTTATTACTCAGCTTGCGCTGCTTTTATACTCTCGGTTTCCTCGTTCATCCATTTCAGTTGTTGTGTGGCTTGGTTAGTTACCAACTATATAAATGTATATCTGAAGTCCACGCCTCCCCCATAGCCATGTGCGTGTGTATGTGTGAGTAACTACTTCGGCTGATGACTACATATTTGTGTGTGTGAGATATCTCTTCGTCGCCTTCTACAGAAATGTTGCTAGCTTTAATGTGTACATGTACATAAGAGTGGCTGCTTCATTTTTTTGTTGCGTGATTACACTACTCGACAAAAAAATCTCCAAAAATAAAATAGGCCTTTCCTAAAGTAAAATTTTCTCCTAATTCCGAATGGCAGATCTAGTTTCCGAGATATCGGCGAAAATACGAAAATTCCCATTTTTGCAGAACACTACTTCATAGGACAAAAATTTGTAGTTTTCATTTTTTCGTTTTAAACTGTTGAATTATACATTATACTAATTCCCATAAACATTTCTTACCTTCACCTCCTATCAGTATCTTCAGTAGTTTGGCCATTATGCCAAAAAACGTTGACAAAATCTTGAGAAAAAAAAAGAAATTTTTTACAAAATTTCAGATTTAACCACTTTAAAATCGGAAAAATTCTATGGAGGAAAAAAGTTAGCCCTCCTATGTTGTAGGTAATTTAACTACGAAAATTTTAAGCATACCAGTACAACAATCGGACGTGCCGTTGAGACTATAGCCCCGTTAACTTGCAAGCGTCTATTCTAAAATTTTAGTATTACTTTGATAAAATTGGCGAGACATTTCATTTGGTCACACTACCTTAGGGTCTAATAAATTTAAAAAGACATCAAGTATTTAATTGTCACTACTGTTTGTTGCAAATTTTGTTTTGCAAATTGTAGTGCAAATTTATACATACTATATCGGTAGATGTGTTTACGAAATGGCTTGTTGCAAGAGATTTTAAATGTAAAAATAATCCGGATGATGTTTGCTTTATTTGCGGACATTATATTTTCAGAAACTCAGCTCGGAAAATAACTAATTCTGTCAAAGATGCATACTTTCATTATTTCGGTTACCGTGTAAAAAAACTTCGATAAATCTTGGACACCTCCCTTTATTTGCGCCTCCTGTAGATTAACTTTAATGAGATGGGTATCGGATAAAGATCATAACATGAAGTTTGGTTTTCCAATGATGTGGACTGAACCCTTTAACCATGACCAGTGCTATTTTTGCGTGATAGAACTTAAAGGTAAAACGAGAAAAAAGAGGAAATTAATAAGTTATCCAAATGTGGCATAAGCTAAAAAACCAAAACTACATGACCATACCTTACCCATACCTAGGCCGCCTATAAGTTTTGAAGCCTCAAGCGAAAGTGACTCCGAAGCATATAATTCAGACAGTGGACAAGAAGGAGAGGTCCCACATCGAGTCTCACAAGCTGAACTTAATGACTTGGCCAGAGATTTGCAATTATCGAAATTTGATAGCGAAATTCTAGGATCTCGTTTGCAGCAATGGGGCCGCCTGGGCCCTTCGACAAGTACTTCCAAGTTTTTACTAAAAGTGAAAATATTTGCTACTGCAATGATGTTTGAAGCACTAAAATTAGAAAATAAAGTGGATGATTGGCGCTTGTTTATAGACAGTTCAAAGCATAGTTTAAAAGCAGCATTACTCCATAAAGGAAATTCGTTACCGTCAATACGAGAGGCACATTCTGATAATACTAAGCATATCCAATTTACTTGAGCTCATTCAATATAAACAATTTAATTGGAAAATTTGTGCGGACTTAAAGGTAATCAGCTTCGTTGGTACAATTTAAAATGAATAGTAGCTATAATTCTCGGACTTCAAGGAGGTTTCACTAAATATTGCTGTTTTCTCTGTCTTTGGGACAGCCGTGCTAGAGAAACCCATTATATTCAGGAAAACTGGCCACCAAGAGCTGAGTACGAACCAGGTGCCTTCAATATCGCAAACCCGACTTCAGTAAATCCCGAACGAGTTATTTTGCCAGCACTTCACATCAAATTAGGATTAATGAAAAATTTTGTAAAGGCTTTAAATAAGGACGCGCCATCCTTCCAGTACCTAACGAAATTTTTCCCTAAAATAACTCAAGCCAAATTAAAAGAAGGTATATTTGTTGGTCCGCAAATTAGAAAGTTGCTGAAAGACGAAAATTTTGCGAATCATTTATCATCAGTAGAAGCAGCGGCTTGGGACAGCTTTAAGCAAGTCGCTAGTGGATTTATTGGCAACAACAAAGATCCCCACTATAGAGATATGGTGAAAGCCTTGTTGAAAAACTACAGTGCTATGAAATGCAACATGTCCCTCAAAATGCATTTTTTGCATTCACATTTGGATAATTTTCCCGCAAACCTAGGTGCTGAAAGTTATGAACAGGGTGAAAGGTTTCACCAAGACCTCATGATTTTTGAAAAGCGTTACGAAGGTTTTTGGAATGAAGAAATGATGGGAGATTATTGCTGGACAATAATACGGGAGACAAACCCAGAAAATGATAAACGGGTTGTTAAAAGTACCCACGTCCCTCACTATTGACCGCCACGGTAAATCGCTCAATTTGACTTTTTTTAGATGTAGATATGTATGTATTTAATGTTGTTGTCGTTGTTGCTTTTTACTAAATTGCTGATTTATACTCATATTACTCAATTGAATACAGTTTAACGTGCAAACATATGTCTATAATAAAACGTTATAAAAAATAAAAACGTAGTTTGAATAAAAATTGTGTCTATAAAAAATTGTAGGATAGACGCTTGCAAGTTAAAGGGGGTATAGTCTCAACGGCACGTCTGATTGTTGTACTGGTATGCTTAAAATTTTCGTAATTAATTTACCTACAACATGGAAGGGCTAACTTTTTTTTCGTCAATAGAATTTTTCTGATTTTAAAGTGGTTAAATCTGAAATTTTGTAAAAAATTTCGTTTTTTTTCAACATTTTTTGAACGTTTTTTGGCATAGTGGCCAAACTACTGAAGACACTTAAGGGAGGCGAAGGCAAGAAATTTTTATGGGAATCAGTATAATGTATAATTGAAAACGAAAAAATGAAAAATACAAATTTTTGCCGTACCTATATGAAGTAGTGTTCTGCAAAAATGGGAATTTCCATATTTTCGCCGATATCTCGGAAACTGGATCTGCCACAGGAAAATGGAAGTCATATTGGGAATCAGGAGAAAATTTCACTTTAGGAAAGGCCTATTTTATTCTTGGAGACTAAAGTTGATCAAAATTTGTTGAGTTGTGTTATTTACTAACAGCTTAGTGATGCTAATATTCGTCAAAATACCATCGGCCTGCACAACCGCGTCGTAAGTTTTGCTTACCCTAAACTGGAAAAAGAAGCGGTAAAGATGGGTTTGTCGGTGAATGGGGATAAAACGAAGTACCTTCTGTCATCGAGCAAAGAGTCAGCGCATATGCGTCTTGGCAACCACGCTACTGTAGGCAGCCATAATTTCGAAATAGTAAGCGACTTCGTTTATTTGGGAACCAGCATTAACACTAACAAAAACATCAACTCTGAAATCTAGCGAAGAATCACTATTGCCAATAAATGCTACTTTGAACTAGGTAGGCATTTGAAAACTAAAGTCCTGTATCGGCAAAATAAAATCATGCTCTCCAAGTCACTTATCGTACCCGCCCTGCTATATGGTGCAGAAGCATGGACCATGACAACATCAGATGAAGCGGCTCTGAGAGTGTTCGAGAGAAGTTCTTGGAAAGATTTATAGATCTCTTCGCATTGGCGAGTACCGAAGAAGATTTAATGATAAGCTTTACGAGCTCTACGCAGACATCAACATAGTCCAGCGAATTAAAACGCAGCGGCTCAGCTGGCTAGGCTATGTTATGCGAATGAAAGATGACGTTCCGGCTAAGAAAGTGTTTCTATCGGAACCCGCCTATGGAAACAGAGGAAAAGGGCGGCCCCAACTCTGCTAGAAGGACCAGGTGGAAAACGAGTTAAACCCCTTGATGTCACCAATTTGCGCCAGTTGGCATAGCGAAGAAGCGACTGGCGCGCCTTGTTGTACGGCCATAACCGTTTAAACGGTTAAGCGCCAATTAAGTAAGTTCTCGAAACTTTAAACCTAAATTTTAACAATGCTCTAAAAAGGTTTCTTGATAACCGGAATTTGTTTCTGAGATTTATCAACATAGCGTTCTCTTCGCTAGATGGCACTGGAGATAATTTTTTTGTTATCTCATTTTTTTTACTATTCAATTTTTCGTATAAATGCTTACATTTCAAAAATTGTTCTCATAATTTAGTGCTTTCTGATACGAAAAGCTGTTTGGAAATGGGGATAACATAATCAGAGTTATCCCCATGTTTGCCTTAAAAGTTTCGAACTTATACTAAAATTTTTTAAGGCTTCATTTTAATGCACTACAAGCTTAGAAAATTACAACAAAAATTCTGAAATTTACTATTCAGGTTCAGAAACGTTTTATCTATGCTAATGTTGAACTGGCCGGTCCATGAGGACCTCACATAGACTGAATAAGTCCGTAGTGTTGCTAGTGCTAGTGTACTCGGCAGAATTTGTCCTGCCCGAAAATTGGTTGGCCTACATTAAAAAAGGGAGCCTCGCTTCCCTTCTTCGCCTACTCGTCTACTTTATCCTCCATTTTTTTATCTTATTACATTTATATTCCTTCCACTCCCACTCCGTTTCTAACTCTCCCTCCCACTCATACTCCTACTCACACTATCACTACCTCTCCCACTCCCACACTCACTATGACTCCCACTCTCACTTTCACTCCGACTCCAGCTCCCACTCTCAATTAAACTCCCGCTTCCGCCGCAAGTTTTAAAACATTTATCGTCTTAAGAAATTGTTCAAGCATTTTTGTATGAAGCCTCCCACTTTATTCGGTTAAAATTTAAAACTTAGTTGAAATATTAGTCTAAAATCGGATAAAACCAAAAAAGTTTACAAAATAGAAAGTTAAAACTGACTGTTGAAAATGTAAAAATGAAACATTTAAATTGTCAAAATAACTGCAAGTCCCAAATTCACAACCATTGTTGATAAGACAAGTGTGATAACTTCTACCAAAGAGGATAAATACAATAAGAGCCGTCACTCGTTATTTTGTGGCGAGTACCTCGCTGGAAATTGAAAAAATTGATGCCGAATGTTTTCTGAGAGGAACATTTTTAATTGGCTCGCATTTATCCATGCCGTGTAGGCCCCTTGTGCAACTGTGATTTTTGGAAAGAGAATTAAATAAATTAATTAAATACAGTCGATAAATAAACACAAATACCCCACGAAAATGTATAGAAGACATTTATAACCATCTCGCCCAAAAAAAAAGTAGCGACTACCTCTCAGTATACATCGAGTAAATGCCAAAAAAATAACGAGTGACGGCTCTTATTGTATTTATCCTCTTTGCTTCTACATAGACGTCAAAATTACATATAGAATGGATCACCTGATTTTAAATTGACTATCGCTTTCTCATTCTGTATCTCTTTCTATCACCCGTTGAAAATAGCCGACCCTATGCGCCGCCATATTGAACACGCTGTCAAAACGCTGCCAAAACGCTAAAAAGTAGCCATATTGAACATTCTGTCAGGCAGTTAACCGGTAAGATATCACACTTCTTTTATCCACAATGTTCACAACAATATTCTATCGGACAGAACAACTTTTATATTTTTTGAGTTCCTCGTGTAGGCTTCTCTGGTGTAAAATTGAAACCAAGTTTGTACGCAATCATTTTCACGAAAACGTTTAGTCAATCTTAGGAACATATTTTTATTCTTCAAAGTTTTTTGAACGTTACACAGGCAGTAGGGGAGGATATCATAAATCCAGGGCAAAATAACGGGTTATCCGCAGTGAAGGAGCAGAGTTGGTGGAGTGGTTGCAACCACACTTACGCAAGATTTGATCTCACTTGTACAATAACTGGAACGTGAGTGTGCTCTACCGGACTCATATGAAAGGTGATCCAGCAAATCGGGCCGGAGCGGAAGCAGTGTAATATTACCTAGCTTACTGTGCGAGTACAGAGTCAAAGCCGACATGCGTAGTGATGTCCTGTGTATCCCCACATGGCATCAACCATCTAATAACAACATCTCTATGGTTCAATCCTCTTGAAACAGCAAGTTTCCTTTAACTCCCGTTAGAGGACTTTGATGACTATTTGAAAGTTCCAATTCTCTTTGCAACTGCATTAAAATGACGGTGGTATTGAATTCATATGCAACGTAGCATCTTGCTCTTCTTGACTCAATATTGTGCCCTCAGCGGGCTTACGCTGAAAGATGCACCCACTAATAATTATATCAAAGATTGTTCACAATGAGCTGGATTTAGGGAAGCCTGTCTACTGCGTGAACATGTTTTCATCGGCATACTTCCCTTGCAAGACTGCGTGCATATTCCTCGTTGCAGGGCGGCTATGAGCTTTATCGCCCTCCAGGCTTTAGAGAATAAATGCATACTATATATAAAGATCCAAGCTAACCTAACGTGAGGGGAGCATAAAGTTCAATTCTATATTTAATGGCGTTTCACTTGGACCGCTCCTTTAAGAAATATTACGTTGTAGTAACGAAGTGAAAACCGGCGGAAATCGTAGTTTAATAACCCATATTTATGTTCGAGTGAAAGTGGAAGCAAATTTTTAGTTAAATTTATGTCTGGTTTGTTCTTTGTTTTGTAATCCAATATTTAAAGCGATATATCTGTGAATAACGGTCTGTGTACTTGTATCGCTATGAATGTTAACCATGAATTACGTGAGTAGAAACCTGAAGATAAATGAATGAATAAACTTTTAGGGTGTTTTAAAACACTCATCGGTTTAAGAAATTTCTCAAGCATTTTTGTATGAAGCCTCCCATTTTATTCAGCTTAAATTTGAAACTTAGTTGAAATGTCAGTCTAAAATATGATAAGTGTTTTACATCTAAACTTTTAGGGATTATCGATATAGCGTATGTGAATTTGAATAAAAATTTTCAAAGATAAAAACTTATGATCAAAATTGTTTCCATACCGAATCCACCTTTCTCTTCTCTCTCTTTTTACCCACATCTAATCGCTCTCCATTTCCCGTGCTTTCTACCGACCTTTTCTGCTCTCGGTTTGACGCCTTCCATCCCCACCTTCAACTCAATCTTTCTGTACCTCCTTTCTCCTGCTCACTCTTCACCCTCTCTCCTTACCACTCTCCTTCTCAAACCAAAAATGTAATTTTACCGAAAAGATCGAGCAGTAAATTGTAAGAGAAAAATTTCACTTTAACTTGCCCCTTTTTCAAAAACAAGTAGTATCTAGCCTCGCATATATGTACACATGACACATATATACATAGGACACATAATCCGAATATTACTGTAATAATTCCAAACACAGTTCAGAAATATCCCCGAAATTGAGCAGATATGACCTATAAAACAATTCCGAAGTTTAATGGAAAACAATGCCAAAACAGTCCCGAAGCTTACAAAAACAATCGAGAAATTATCACGGAAGAGTTACGAAACAAACACAAAGTAGCCACTAAATAATCGTAAAGTATCCGTGATAGCTCTGAAGATAGTCTCGAAAGGATCCTGAAATTATCACGACATGATCCTTAAAACAGTCGTTCGGAATGCTATCTGGATAGTCTAGAAATGATTCCAAATACAATACCAAAGTGAACACGATATATTTCCGAAATAATAACAAAAAGGTGTCGAGAGCAATCCGAAAAAAAAAACAAAGTATACTGTTCGGATGTGCTTTTTTACGTGCTCGCATTATAGCTTATTATTATTTTGCTAAAATTTTAAGAGTGAGAGCGAAAATCTTGTTTTGTTTTCAATGTACTATTGAAGTTCCCTTTAGCTAGGGGCAAAATGGTCGATTCCAATTAATCGAAGCTGCTCTTGTGCTAAAATCCTTCCAGCTGATCTTAGCTATTTAGAAAATTGAACAGCCTGTGAGAGTGTGCGTCGCAACTACCAGATTCTGCTAATTAATTTGCTGATTTCTTTTAATTTAATTTAATTTAGAAACTGACTCCCACTTTATTGCCAGTTTCCCTTCCATGGGGAATTCTAGTTTAAATTAAGGATGTATCGTGTATCGGTTACGGACGTCATAAATAGCTCTGTCCTTTTGATACAAAACTGTTTATCATTTGCCGAATCTCTTGCATCCATTTCTAATAGTTCCCTGGTAACTGATGTTTTTGTGGATAACTGGAAACTGACTGTTCAGTCCCCAATTAACTATCGTGTGACTTTAAACCTATTGTCGGTGTCCAACCTTTTCTAAATAATTGTCTATGTTAAAATGTATTTGAGATAAAAAGCATAGTTTCCATTAACCAGCACGGGTTCGTTTCAAACATTTACAAAGGACACTGTATTACCGCTCTTCAAAATAGGCTTCAAATAGACAAAATTCTTACAGACTTCTCGAAGGCATTCGACAAGGTGTCGTTTGCTGAATCTGGCTGCTATAGGTTTGTACTCTTAATTTTTGGAGTAGATCAAATCTTACTTGTCCAGATCCTGGGCCTTCTTTTCATCCTCAGGAACATTGTAAACCTTACCAAGTAGTGCAGCTAACAGCTGATCGCCCAAAATTACCACACACACATAAACATCACTAATGGCCATATTACGAAAATCTTTAAAGAAATTCAAGTTAAATTTTTAAACAGACATAAACTGTGATAGTTTCGGAGAAATTAGTATACCTTATTTATTATTATTTGCAGTAATTAAGAGAAAATATTTGATTATATTCAGGTATTTAGTTATTTTTTCAACATTAATCTTCAATATTGATACAAGGATTGAAGGTATATTGATGCAATGGAACTCTGCTCTTCCTGTTGTTCTTCATTCCACCCCATTCCACTGCCTTATTTTACTGCCTTCCACTCTATTCGCAACATAACCTCAATTTAAGTTGCCAAACTATATAGTAAACAATGCTCAGGAGTGCTGCGAAGTAGCATTCTAAGACCTCTAGTTTTCATTATTTTCATAAATGACATTTCTCGTTTGCAGATTATTTACTACTTTCTGATGATCTAAAATTTTTGGCTGTTGTTAAAAGTACCGTAGCTCTGCATGGCAGTAATCGGGCCTCCATAATGTTGAAAACTGGTGTTTCTTAAATCGTCTTTCGTTCAACAATGATAAATGTTTTCATGTAATTTATTCAAAAGCAGTAAATACCCTCCGTACTTCCTATAGTATTGCTGTGTGCATCTTGCAGGCTGTAGATAAAGTCAAGGAAGCTTATGGAAATGCTGGCGTTCAATTGTCCAAATTCTTCTGCATTCACTAACCCATACAACTTAAAATCAATATATTGTGCTTTTCCCAACCTAAAGTATGCAGCTGTAATATGGAGGCCGTTTCTAATCGGCTTGAGCGAGTTCAGGAAAAGTTTTTAATATTTATTCTCCAAACTCTAATGTTGGCTGCTCATCGCTTCTGAGTAAAGTGCAATTTAACGTCCCATGCAGAAACCTCCGACAGTTTGAAACCTTTGAAATTGGGTTTTCCAGATTAAGTTATGGTTTTACTGCTCATATCTCTGTGCTGCTCTGAATTTTTCTTTCGTCTCCTCAGTTTCTGATATCACTTGCTAATATGTTGCCCCATTTACCCTCCTAAGATCTTATTTTTCTTAACGATTAATTACATATATAATAATAATTTATAAATTCAAAGACTTTACTTTTTTAATAAACAAAAACACAAAAAAAAAAAAAAAAAATAACCAAATTGGGAGATATTCTTCAACTATTCCGAACATAATAATCTTGAAATAATCTCGACAACCATGTCGAAATTGTCCCCAAATAGTCGCGATGCGTTCTTAAAAAAAATCCAAAAATAGTCCGTTAGGTTTCTTAAAATCGGAAAAAGAACACTACTCAGAGGTGTGCCCCTTCTGGCATAGCGTGGTATATCAGACTTCCGGAACGTTGCAAGTATTTTCCTTCCCATGAGAAGTTGAACAACCAGTCTTACTAGGGGCCTATTAACACACAGATTCTTTGGGGCGTTGTTAACGGCGTATGTGCTTATATTATTGAACGCCTCGTCAATATCTAGGAAGACCACGAGCAAATAATGCTTTTCGACCAAGAATGCTTCAGTTATGGAAACAAGGCTGTGAAGCGCAGTTTTACTAAATTTCTTTGATGTACGCATTTTAATAGCCAGGGTTGAGGTTACTATCAATAATGATAGTGAGGAAGTTGATAATTATCCTTTAAATGGTTTTGAGTTCGAAGGACGAAAAACCGATCGGTGTGAGGTCCTTTGACCAGTAATAAGAGGCTTTCTCAGCCTTCGCCATGAAAATATACCCAAAAAAGGAAGAATAACAAACCTGAGATATTTCCTAAATAATCCAGTGAGATTCCTGGAACGACCCTAAAAAAAGTGCAGGAAATGTCACCAACACATATTTTTACTTTCAACAGAACTCACCTCAATTTTGTCAATTTGTGCTGCCATTATCCTAAGCAACGGACTTCGGATATTATGCAAAAACGCGACCGGTGCCAGTAGAGATGCTGAATCGATTTTTTCATTGTATTCCGGCCTTTCCGAAAGTAGTACGAATAATGTGGTTGAACCTTGAGAATGTGCCACAAACTGAACTTTGCGATGGCCAGTTGTTGCGAGAACATAATCCACAATACCAGGTAAATCATAATAACCAATCTCGTGCCAAGTAAAGTTCCAAAAGTTTATCCAAGACGAATCCATGTATAGATTTTTTTTGAATATGTTGTACCACGAGCATTCGGCAGCCAAATATCATAGCCCTGTTCATGCAGAATACAAGCAAGAGAACGCTCTCTTGCAGGCAATACAAAATCTGAAGCAGACCCTATAAGACCATGCATTAGAATGAAAGGTCTACGCTTATAGCTGCCTTGTGTATTGTTGCGAGGTGTTATGCGAGCCGTAGCCATCGGCTGTGCGCACAATATGACGTTCACAATAATATCTATTTGTGGAAATAATCTGACAAACCAAATCTTTGGACACAATTGGTGTAAAACCCCAAACACAATTGATTAATGTGACTGTTAACAGAGGTTTAAGTGGCCATGATGGATGTGGCATGATGTGTGCACTCGAATGCATTGTCATCGTTTAACCCTTTCGATCCTACTTTTGTAGAGTGTATATGGGAACATAATTTTTGAATATTTAAAGTTGAAATAGGTCACTAAATATGTGGTAGCATGATGATCATCCTATTTTTTGTCTACAATGATATTTAAGGGCGGGGCTTATGAGTCCCATTAGGGTTTTATAATGGGACATATATGTCCCATACGTATTTATTACGCATGTATGCATAACATTTTTTTAAACAATAAAAGTACTATTTATGTAGTTTTTTATTAAATTTAGTATAAAAAGGTAAAATATTTCATTTTGTACATAAGTTCATACATAGCATTTCAAAATTATATGCAAAGAGCAGAAAATAATTTATGAATGAGCAGAAGCGAAACAGTTTTTACAAAAAACCAAATTAAAAGTTTTGCAAATAGTTTTCGTACTTTTCTCAAATTTCCTCTGGGCACATGAGGCACATCGACGTCTCGTAGTTCCTTAGATCGGCAAATGTTCGCCAACGTTTTCTTATTCCTCAAGCTGTTTGATCGCCTTCCCTGCCGACGAGATCTTTGCGGGCGGTGGCCTTTCTACCATTTGCAATAAAGGACTCAGCAAGTTGTACTATAAAGTCTATAAAGGAAGTTTTTGTGGATGCACCTCCGAGTGAATAACCCACGCTTTCTCAGCACCAATCATTACAACGCGATAAACAACTTTCTTCCATCATTTGGTTGACCTGCGATCAATATAAATGCGATTTCAAAAACGCATCCAATCACTATATCAACTTCACCAGCATCTGTACAAGGTATTCTTTGCCGCTTAGCCTTTGATTTACGCATTATATCTATCCTTTCATTTGTGCACTGTGCAATATATTGTGACAAACTTTTTGGAAAGATTTTACGATATATATTAGATGGTGTTGCGAGGCATGACAAGCTATCTGCGAGTTTGCAATTACGGGTATTGGTGACCAATTTTCTTGGTAGGAAAGAGGCACTAGGAGAGCTCAAAATAATAAATTCGGGACTAGTGACATTAGGTACAACTGCTGTCTCATGTTGATAATTACGGTTAACATCCTCATCCGAGTAGCCTTGTTCTGAGTCACCTGAATAAAATTCAATGTCACTATTACCTTCTAAGGGATCGTAAAGGCTATCGCTTCCACTACTAAAATCAGTACCTGATTACTACTAAAATGTACTATTAAAATCGTTCTGGTTGTCTTCCAGAATAGTTACGATTTCATTTTCACTTAGTTTTGTTACCATTTAAAGTTCCTAAAAGAAATTAACATTAAACATATATAGGGTCGAAAACTGCCTACTGGGACACTAATGTCCCATCAAAAAATACTGCAGGGACATAAGCGTCCCAAAGTAAATAAATATCCAAAATCTTTGAAAATAAACAACATAAATATATATTTTATAACTTCCCGCAATAAAATGCCGGTTCCGATTATAAAACAGTAACGAATTAACGATTTTGAACAATTATTTTAAGCACAAGAACACAATTAGCACGAGTTTCTTTGAGAACTGTCGACAAATTAATGAGAAAAATAAAAAAATCGCATAATAACGTGCATGTTTATAATGGTAAAATATAAATTACCCCATAAACTAATGTTTGGGACTTTTTTGCGCCAATTTAAATAACTTATTAGAGATTTAGGAACTTACAAACTTTTTGTGGGACAATAGTGTCCCTGGAGGGTCGAAAGGGTTAAGTTGGTGTATAGACGAGGCGTATGAGTGATTTTTTTTCTATCAACACTGCTAAGAGAGATGAGCTGGAGATGAACACGATTCGAGTAATAAATAATATTATTAAACTATTTTACTATTTCACTAGATTTGGATTTTGTCAACAATATTTTTCATCGCAATAATAAGTTTGGTTTGTTGTTATCAGTAATTTATGAACTTATTTTTTTCATACGTTCCAGCACCTTTTCTTAACAAGCTTGCTGACCAACTGACACTATTTAACTTTTAAAAAGTGTATCACACCTAAGAAGATATTATTTAATTGAATTCCATAAAAGTCGAGTTCATTGTTGAAACCGATATCGCAATAAAGGCCAAGATAATATATTAATTGCTTATTCATTGAACAAAAACAACTCAATCTAAATTCACACTGCCGTCGAGTAGCTACACGCATAAACTTATTTTATTTTATTTACTTCCGCTACATTGACTGGTTTTGTTTTTTCACACGAGTGCTCAAAATTAATAAAAGTTGCTCAAATAGGTGATTCTTATTCGCATAGGCGCATTAAAACGGTTATGGCCGTCCTACAAGGCGCGTCAGTCGCTCCTTCGTTGGATTAACTGGCACCAATTGGTCATACCAAGCGAATTTATCGTTTCCACCTGATTCTTCCAGTGGAGTGGCCGCCGCTCTCTTTCTCTGCTTCCATATGCGGGTTCCGATAAAAACACTTTCTCAGCCCGATCATCATCTTTCGTTCGCATAACAATAATGTAAGTATCTGCATTTTTTTCGAAGATTTGTCATTTACAAAGGCTGCAAATTCGCGTATAAAGAACTCAAATTTGATCTTTTTCTTGCATAACGAAACACTCAAATTAGTCCAAAATACTTGTTTTCAATAACAACAAGTAAGGAAGGTTAAGTTCGGGTGTAACCGAACATTACATACTCAGTTGAGAGCTATGGTGACAACATAAGGGAAAATAACCATGTAGGAAAATGAACCGAGGGAAACCCTGGAATGTGTTTGTATGACATGTGTATCAAATGAAAGGCATTAAAGAGTATTTTATGAGGGAGTGGGCCATAGTTCTATAGGTGGACGCCATTTAGGGATATAGCCATAAAGGTGGATCAGGGTTGACTCTAGAATGCGTTTGTACGATATGGGTATGGACCAGGGGTAACTCTAGAATAAGTTTGTACGATATGGGTATCAAATTAAAGGTATTAATGAGAGTTTTAAAAGGGAGTGGTGGTAGTTGTATATGTGAAGGCGTTTTCCAGATATCGACCAAAATGTGGACCAGGGTGACCCAGAACATCATCTGTTGGATACCGCTAATTTATTTATATATGTAATACCTGCAAAGATTTTAAGGGTTTTTTATTTCGCCCTGCAGAACTTTTTCATTTTCTTCTACTTAATATGGTAGGTGTCACAACCATTTTATAAAGTTTTTTCTAAAGTTATATTTCGCGTCAATAAAACAAATCCAATTACCTTACCATATTCCATCCCTTTTTTCGTATTTGGTATAGAATTATGGCATTTTTTTCATTTTTCGTAACTTTCGATATCGAAAAAGTATGCGTGGTCATAGTCGGATTTCGTTCATTTTTCATACCAAGATAAAGTGAGTTCACATAAGTACGTGAACTGAGTTTAGTAAAGATATATCGATTTTTGCTCAAGTTATCGTGTTAACGGCCATGCGGAAGGACAGACGGACGACTGTGTATAAAAACTGGGCGTGACATCAACCGATTTCGCCCATTTTCACAGAAAACAGTTAACGCCATAAAATCTATGCCCCTACCAAATTTGAAAAGGATTGGTTAATTTTTGTTCGACTTATGGCGTTAAAAGTATCCTAGACAAATTAAATGAAAAAGGGCGGAGCCACGCCCATTTTTAAATTTTCTTTTATTTTTGTATTTTGTTGCACCATATCATTACTGGAGTTGAATCTTGACATAATTTACTTATATACTGTAAAGATATTAAATTTTTTGTTAAAATTTTACTTTAAAAAAAATTTTTTTTTAAAAGTGGGCGTGGTCCTTCTCCGATTTTGCTAATTTTTATTAAGCGTACATATAGTAATAAGAGTAACGTTCCTGCCAAATTCCATCATGATATCTTCAACGACTGCCAAATTACAGCTTGCAAAAGTTTTAAATTACCTTCTTTTAAAAGTGGGCGGTGCCACGCCCGTTGTCCAAAATTTGACTAATTTTCTATTTTGCGTCATAAGTTCAACTCATCTACCAAGTTTCGTCGCTTTATCGGTCTTTTGTAATGAATTATCGCACTTTTTCTGTTTTTCGAAATTTTCGATATCGAAAAAGTGGGCGTGGTTATAGTCCGATATCGTTCATTTTAAATAGCGATCTGAGATGAGTGCTCAGGAACCTACATACCAAATTTCATCAAGATACCTCAAAATTTACTCAAGTTATCGTGTTAACGGACGGACGGACATGGCTCAATCAAATTTTTTTTTCGATCCTGATTATTTTGATATATGGAAGTCTATATCTATCTCGATTCCTTTATATATGTACAACCAACCGTTATCCAATCAAACTTAATATACTCTGTGAGCTCTGCTCAACTGAGTATAAAAAGCATATGTGGGAAAGTTACAAACAAGTTAAGTTCAATATGCCAGTTTCAGTAAGAATGTAGAAAACCACATTCCTTCATAAGTAATCGCCGTCGCCAACGCGTAGAAGTCCGTAAATCTTTCAAAGAAATTTTCTCCCGAGCACTGCCACAGGAGCCGCATCCGATGTTGTGGTCGAGGCTTATGTACCATATAGCAGGACGGATACTATAAGTGATTTCTAGAGCATGATTTTCGTTTGCTGAGAGAGAAGTTTACTGCCGACTCAGTCCGAAGTATCATTTAGTGGCAAGCGTCATTTTTCTTTTCTGGCTAAAGTGTTACGCTTTTTGTACGCCGCGCAAGGGTTGTTGTTCTATTCTAAAAAACAGGCAACGCCTTTACGGGGTATTTCTTTCTTTTGTGAAAAGTGTTGCCTGCTCGCAACGCATAAGTGTTACACTTTTACCTTGAATAAAATGGCGGTGTGGCAGTGCAACTCTGTGAAACTCTCAATTCCTAAGTTCCACATATACTCTGTTAATATGAGTGAATATGGTGAGTTGAAATGTTCTTTGTATGCACTATAAATGTTGAAAATTTTCTGGGGTAGGAGTAACTCTATTAAAGCTTTACCATTTAAGCTGGAGTCATTGGTGCCGTTTGTCGTATCGCTGTAGTCGTATCCCTAAAGCGCCAAATAAACGACACGAACATTTCCGCGAACATTCCCGTTATGTCATGTTTCTGCGACCTTTTCTGTCGTGTATGGTGGTGTTTGCCAGTTCGCGCAAATGTTCGCCAAAAATCAAAATATTGTAACGAATTTGCTTGCAAATCCTCTTATTTGCAATCCTCTGCTAAGTTCGTATCGCTAAACTGTTGAATAAATAACTCCAATATTGAATAATGGAAAAATGGCCTTTATTGAAGTACTTCACAATACCACTTATACTTTGCTACTCGCTGGCTTAATAACCAAACTGATTGATAACTCAAATTAAACTCTACTATTGGCCGCCAGATCGCGTGCTTAATCAATAACTGATTGATTGCTCAACTCAAACTGAATTACATTTTACTCGCTTGTGCCGCTTTTATAGTTTACGCTGCATACATCTAGGCTCTTCTATTTCCAGAACTTACCAACTATTTCGAGGGTTTATAGTTCTCATATAGTTTCTACTTGTTTACAATTTTCTACTTTTCAGCGTCTCTCAGATGTATGTGAGTTTGTAGTTTACAGTCTCTCGCACACACATAGGCGTATAAGTAAATGTATCTGTGTGTGACATCTCTCGGCTGCCTTATATATGTGTATACATGATTTGATTATTGACGTGAACATCGCTTAGCATCGCCTTAGTGATGGTATAGCTTAGGGATGCTAATATCCGTGACACTGCCCTCCACCTAAGTCTGATCGTCCCGATCAGACAAATCTCTCGATCTAAACGCTGCTAGCATCGCCAAATGTACCACTCTTCTACTCCGTGGTTTCTCAATGCTTTGTATGCGGTAGATGGTATCACTGATCTTCTTCACAACCTTGTACGGGCCTTCCCAACTGCACCGAAATTTGGATGGAACACCTTTCCGCCGGTGAGGGTTGTATAACAGTACCAAATCTCCCGCCAAGAAACCTTTCGAATTATTTTCCTTGTCGTACCTGTGTTTCATCTTACTACTCATTATCCTGGATCGTTCCCTCGCACTCTGTTGCTTGACCAATGAAGAACTACTTCGCAGAGCTTGCGCTGGACGGATTTCCTTTGCATAATCAGTATCGTTCCGACGCTTCACAACAGTAGTGTGCCTTGGCTTGAAACCACCCTTGCATTCTTTCTTCGTTTCAGTACGTCCGTTAGGGCTTTTCAATGCCAGTGTTTCTCTCACAGGTACCTTCGGTTTTGATTTGTTTGGCCCATTTGTTCCATCAACCTTTACCTTTGAATTTCGTGGCCTTCGTCGAGTCTTCTCCACCAGTACTCGATTACTGCTGAACCCTTTTTCCAAACTAAAGTTAAGTGGCACATCTTGGTTCTCATAACACATCACCCTTCTCTGCATATCGATCTTGATGTCATGGTCAACCAAGAAATCCACTCCCAATATAACTTCATCACCAATCTCCGCCACAACAAATTTGTGTAGAACCATGACCTTCCCAATCAATACTTCACATATCACTTCTCCCTGAACTTGGTTATACTCGCCAGTGACCGTACGCAACTTTGCTCCAGGTAACGGTTTTACTCTCCTGTTGACCAAGTCAGATCGGATCAAGGAATGAGATGCGCCCGTATCTACAGTCAGTACTCGTTCTTTGCCATCCACATTCCCTCTGACGGTAAGACTGCTTGATTTCCTTCCAATTTGCGACACAGATATCACAGGGCATTCAATAGCTGGATCTAGCTCTCTACCTCTTACTCGCTCTTGCTCATCTCCTCCAGCTTTGCGTTTACGGCCACCCACATTGTTGGCACTATTAAGACCAAGATCGCAATGACGTGCTATGTGACCGGACTTCCCGCATTTGAAGCATTTGATAACTTTTTCACTTCGCTTTTGCGATCCTTTCAGTGCCTCCAATATTGCGTCTACCCACTCTGGCCTTTCTACTTCCACACGGCGTGCTTTGAAAACTGGCTTACACAGAAGCGACGCCGTTTCCTGAATCAGAGCTTGTGACACCGTTTGTGCGAATGTTGGCTTTGGGTTCGCGTATGTGGCTCGCTTCGTTTCGACGTTCCTTATGCCATTTATAAAGCTCTGAATCTTCACTCTTTCCGTGTATTCCACGGGTGCATCCGCATTTGCAAGATGAGCCAATCTTTCAATGTCCGAAGCAAACTCCTGCAAAGTCTCGTTAGCTTTTTGGTAGCGGTTTTGCAATTCTATTTGAAATATCTGTTTCCTGTGTTCGCTTCCGTATCGCCGTTCTACAGCAGCCATCAATGCGTCATAACTGTTCCGTTCGTACTCTGGAATAGTCTGTAAGATTTCGGCAGCTGGTCCTTTCAATGCTACGAAGAGTGCTGCAACTTTATCTTCATCATTCCAGTTGTTCGCTGTCGACGTCTTCTCAAATTGGAGCTTAAATACCTGGAAAGGAACAGAACCGTCAAAGGATGGTGTTTTTACCTTTGAATTACTAATTGAAACTGCTGGGCGATTCAGTTGCAACTGCTCGATACGTCCTCTCAAAGCATCCACCTCGGCCTCGATTTTTTCTTCAAACTGTAAAATTTTTGTATCTTGCGCCTCCAACTTCGAGGAAATACGTCCTTCTTGCTCTTCCAGTTGAGCAGAGATCTGCGATGATATCTGTGCTGAAATTTGAGCCGACATTTCGGATATCCGTGCCTCTTGTGCTTCAATCTTCGCTGTTATACGGTTCTCCTGCGATTCCAGCTGAGATGACATTTGCGATGACATTTCGGATATACGCGTTTCTTGTGCTTCCATCTGGGATACCATATACGTCTTCTGTTCTTCTAGTTGAAATGACATATACGTTTTCTGTTCTTCTAGTTGAGATGCCAGTTGAGATGTTATATCTGTCCTTTGCGATTCCAGTTGAGAAGCCACCGTCGATGTTTGAGCAGATATTGCAGCCAAAATCATGTTCAAGTCTGTGTTCGCCATTGTCTGCGGTGTTTCTTCGATTTTTGTTATTTCCTCGCCATCAAGATGAAAGTCATACTCTTCCACATCAATTCCTTCTCCTTCCATTGCCTCTCGTAGCCGTGCCTGGAGTTCAAGTTTAACGCCGCTTGTATTCAATCCACGACTCTCCAACTCCTTCTTTAGTTGCTGGATCTTCAATTCACTGAACTTTGCCATGTCCTTGTTGTCCTCTGGAATTTATTCAACAATTCCTCTTCTGACACCAATTGTAACGAATTTGCTTGCAAATCCTCTTATTTGCAATCCTCTGCTAAGTTCGTATCGCTAAACTGTTGAATAAATAACTCCAATATTGAATAATGGAAAAATGGCCTTTATTGAAGTACTTCACAATAACACTTATACTTTGCTACTCGCTGGCTTAATAACCAAACTGATTGATAACTCAAATTAAACTCTACTATTGGCCGCCAGATCGCGTGCTTAATCAATAACTGATTGATTGCTCAACTCAAACTGAATTACATCTTACACGCTTGTGCCGCTTTTATAGTTTACGCTGCATACATCTAGGCTCTTCTATTTCCAGAACTTACCAACTATTTCGAGTGTTTATAGTTCTCATATAGTTTCTACTTGTTTACAATTTTCTACTTTTCAGCGTCTCTCAGATGTATGTGAGTTTGTAGTTTACAGTCTCTCGCACATAGGCGTATAAGTAAATGCATCTGTGTGTGACATCTCTCGGCTGCCTTATATATGTGTATACATGATTTGATTATTGACGTGAACATCGCTTAGCATCGCCTTAGTGATGGTATAGCTTAGGGATGCTAATATCCGTGACAATATTTTAATTTTTGGCGAACATTTGCGCGAACTGTTCGTGCGTGTATGGCGAAATAGCTCATAATCGTAGTAATTTCTGAACGGAACAGACGTGCGCGGAAAAGTAAAATGGACAATAAAAAATTTCTGAGTGAATTTATTGAAATGTATAAATCTTTGCCATCATTGTGGCAAGTAAAAAGCAAAGATTATTGTAATAGAATTAAAAAGAATAATGATTATGCGACTTTAATCGAAAAATTAAAAGAAGTAGATCCAGATGCCACAAAGGATTCAGTTATAAAAAAAATAAGTAGTATCTCATTATTGTATCCCGTTTCGTTATGAGTTGCAAATTTTTTTGTAAAAGTTGGTCACATGTTGCCTTGCTCATACGAACGTAATTTTTAAAATCATTTTGTGACGTGAATTCCAGTTCTTTAATAAGCTCACTTTGTCCAAGAACTGCTCGTTTTTTAAACCATTCTTTGCACCAAATTCTTTTTTTGCGATCTTCTCTCTTTTTTTTACGCTTAATTGCCACAGCGAGCAATATTGCTGCAGCACAATTGTTGTCCGTATTCATCGCTGTCTGAAAGAGAACTAATGTTCGGCCAAAAGTTCGTATGGTGTATGGCCAAAGCTGCGAACAAGATTGCGGAATGTTCGCGGAAATGTTCGCGTCATGTATTTGGCGCTTAACGTAACCCTATACGATACATTGTGATCGATTATTGGTGCGGTAACCGTAAACAGCTGACTGACTGCAAAAAATTGTAAACAATACATTTTGAGGAAATTAGTAATTGTGGTGCGAAATTTTAAATATTGTTTATTCCCTCTATATTGTTGGCGAATGTGAGTTACTTATATATGTATATCATTTATAAAGTTTGTGTATGTACTTTTTATTATAGTTTACATAAAATCAAGGCGCGTAATCAAAAATATCCAGTGAGGAATAAATATACTCTTTATTCCTTTCAATTATGGGTTTGTACGCTCAAAGAAGGAAAATAGTGCACAAAAGGCGGTGGCGATATAATCCCATCAATAACAGCCGTAATGAAAGCGGTTATCACCGAAAATCCTTCCTTAAAATAAAGAAAATGGATGAAGACCAATTTTTTGCGCACACCAGAATGACCTCGACAACATTAATCCGAAGGCGGAAAAGACAAATTTTGTCACTGTCCGGAGATATTTTCGGTTGAACTTGGCGATTTCCATGTGGCTGTTGTTGTGTTTGTACCAACAAAAAAATTGTGCATCACCGTGGCGGTAGCTCCGGTTATACCACACACCCGGACTTGGCATGGCGTAGCCCAGGGTTATTTTTTATAAGCGCGGCCGAAGGCCGCCAATGCAGAAAGGTGTTCTGCGCAAAAATACTATGGATCCGACCCCCGGTTTCGCAAGTACCCGCGGGTCTTTTTTCGGTTTTTCGTTAATATCTTTTGAACGCGTTAAAATTTTTATTTTCCGCCTTTGGATTATTAATACTGATGTCGAGACGCGCCATTTGACACCTCTCTCGATATTTTTGGTAGCGTATTAGCAGTAGACCCCTCAACTAGACTCTTAGCCTATTTATTTACTCTTTACCACATATGTATGTTATATTAATTTTATTTTTAGGTACTTAGCACATGGCATTCCTCTCAAGAAATTAGCTTGGAGCCACAAAATTGGTAGGATCACAGTGAGATAAATTGTGTTGGAAACATGCGAAGCAATATGGCAAACGCTGTCACCAATATATTTGAGTGAACCTACGCAACACCAATATAAAGACATTCACCCCTATTCTGCATTTCGATTACGTTCCCGTTCTACGCTCCGCTTAAATCGAAGTTCGGTATTCTGCATTACGACGGAATCGTAACGAGAAGAGGAAGAGCAAATGATTTTTCGAAATCAGCTGTTAGTACGGAATGTGTGAACAATGGAACAAAATAAATTAAAGAAAATTTGTAAAAAACACTGAAAAACGTTAATATTTTATTATCCAAGCCATTTTGTACAAAGAAAAGGAATAGAATATATTGCCGCCGAGTTATATTTTTTTGAGTGAAGAGCTTTCATAATTGTAAATGTGTCTTTGTTGTTCTTTTGTCCAATTCCCTGCCGTGGCCACCAAGTTTTGTTAAAACGGATTCCTGCACGAATATAGTTGACATTTTCTGAATTTTATGGATGCTAATTTCATTGCAGTGGCCTAAAATACTTTATGAAGATTTATTTATTCTTTCCGCAAGGATTGTTTACGTTTTCGCTTCAACTTCCTCTACTCCGGCAGCATGCTTTGGCATATAACTGGACCCAACAAACAGACAAATTATAGCTGTCTATTATAATGGAAGCAATAGCCTCGGCATTATTTGTGGAGTTGGAAAGCAACGCATACGAAAATGGCCAAGCGAGAATGGAAAGGCAAATATTGCGAGATTTGTGTAATCCATTTGAGAGGAGTGAATTGTAAGATATTTAACTTAAAAGTGGTAAAGTTTAATGACTTATTTTCTTATTTAGGTTCAAAAAAACTTTCGACTCAATAAGGATGCTTTCAAGTATGTGTTAAATACTTTTGCGGGGCAAATACGTCCAAGGACTTCGACATCGACATGTTGTTTTTGACCTGGAAACATATAAAAAAAATTCATAATCAAACCTTTTACGTTTCTCAACAAGTTTTACTTATATTTTTGCTAAAATTCTGTTATAAATTAATAAAAAAATAAAAAGAAAATATTTTTCCGCCAACCAATTTTCAACTTAGAAAAACGGAACTACGATCGAAATGCAGAATACACAAAATCGAACGATTCGAAGTTGGATCGAAAGAGATTGGAACACAGAATACCAAAATCGCCAAATCGAAAAAATTCCAATCCAAGTCGAAATGCAGAATAGGGCTGATTACAACTGATTTCGCGCAGATGTGGGATATGCCGAATTGTGTAGGTGCTATAGATGGACAACATGTTGCAATAAAATGCCCTGCAAGATCGGAATCAATGTTTTTCACTACAAAAAGTTTTTCAGCATCGTGTTGCTAGCGGCATGTGACGCAAAATATACATTTACAGCTGTAAGTGTAGGAGCCTATGGCAGCCAAAGCGATGGAGGTATATTTCATGCAACAAAGTTTGGCGAAGATCTTTTAGAGAGCCGATTGCCACTGCCTCCTGACGTTCCTCTACCCTCAACATCGCAGCCTTTTCCCCATTATTTTGTTGGAGATTGTGCTTTCCCTTTAAAAAACAATCTAATGAAGCCATATCAAGGTTCAAACACCACCAGAGAGCAACGAATTTTTAATTACAGATTGTCGCGAGCTCGGCGTGCAATTGAAAACGCATTTGGAATTTTGACTGCAAGGTGGAGAGTGCTCAAAACAACCATGGATTTTTACCCGGAAAACGCCGAAAAAATTGTTCTAGCATGTTTGTTCCTACACAACTTTATAATGATGCACGATACGCAACGGTGGTATTGCGCACAGAATTTCACTAATGGAAAATGGCGAAACGAACTAGCTAATTGTGGAGGTCCATTGCGCAACGTACAAACCTTCAGACGTAGAGGTCCAACCAGTGCTTATGAGCTGCGGGAGCATCTGAAAAATTATTTCAATAACAATGGTGCAGTACCATTTCAGGATCACGTAGAATAAATTTCAACAAAGACCTTCATGGGTAAGATTATGTTATATACAATTCAAGTTTTCCCATTAATTTTAGAAATGCATTATTTGTTATATTTAGATTCAGAATTTGTGGCAATAATGCAATAATGTAACAACAACTATTTTCGAGTACTGTTTATAACAACTATTTTCAAAAATTACGATGAATTTTCTCTGAATTTTCTAGTACTGTTTATACCAACTATTTTCAAAAATTACGATGAATTTTCTCTGACCAACAATTAACGTTTCCAAAAGCTAAACCGAACCAATAATAAAAATCAGGTAATTTCACTATAGGAAATTTAGCCATTTAAAATTTAATTTTGTTCATGAGTTGTATGAAAAAATTACCCAACACCCTTGACAACAAAATTCTGAAAAATCAGCGAAACTTTTTATCTAGTTCAAACAAGTTTAATGAATTTTTAAACAAACAATCCCGCAGGATATTTGCCTATCAAAATGCTTCATATAATTTTCATTCTCATTTGTTTACTCATCTTTCATTTTGCTTCCGCATATGCGGTCATCTCTATTATGAAACGGTTAAGTGAAAGGAAAGCGTTCGGTGTTTGAAAAGCTTCTCTGCTGGTTTTTATAATTCTTCATTGTCAGCAAAGCAAACAGTCATTTAACCTAAGAATGAAAGTAAAGTATTTTGATTTTGAGGATATATTGAGGAGAGAAATGGACGTAATGAAGAGAAGCGAAACTTTTTAAATTGAGTTGAGTTGTCGCCCAGCAAAATATAAGTTTGTACGCAGTAACAGAAAGCTGCGGTCGTGTTTGAAAAAAAGTATTCATACACGACGGGACTAACTAACGTTCGTATGGTTGATTAGAAATATAACCAGCTGTGTACTCTCATATGTTTACGTGTAAAATTATACATTTAATGAGCAATGTCTCGAACAATAAATGATATGAAAGCTAAAATATACTACTTTTATGCAAGTTTTTCCTTAAAATATCTTGTTAAAGTTGGTCGCTTTTTTCAAATACAGTATTTAAGGTTTTGTGAAGAGCTTTACTAAAAGGAACGGACGCAATCATGGTGGAATAACCAGGTGAAGTAAGCCGTCAATTGTCTTGCTCTAAATTCTTCTTTGTTTTGTCATTTGGCTATCTGCAAAATTTTGGCCAATGTTGTCCCCGAAAAAGTGTTGTTTTTTTGCATTTTTTCAGGAGTAAAATATGCTTTCTTTAGTACCTTCTTTTTTCACATAAATTATTAGGTGGATATCGAAGGACTCTTATTGGATTTAATAAGGAAGAGTCAACATATGGTGTTGGCTTCCATAAGTAAGGCCATGCCGAACTACTACGATATTATTGACCTTTCCATTATAATGTATGTTTAATTTCTTCGCAAAAAAAAAAGGCCTTTGTAAAAAAAACTCATTTGCGCTCACAATACATCCAATCAAGGACTTTCCCCTGTGCAGCACTAACGAAAACTTTCGAGGAATGTTTTTGTCATTCCTACAACAATAACACCAAAATTATAACAACAGTAACTGCATTGCCTAAGATTTAGAGAAATGTAACAATTAAGATTTGCCATTTGCAATATTTGTATTCGGCTCGCTTCTGATCAGCATCTTCTGGTACTAGAAGGACTGCCACGGAGCCCGTCTATCACCAGATATACTTGGTAAATATTAGCTGGTTACATAAATAATACATCATGATATCAACTGCCAGGAGTTTTTCGGGTATCTTTTGATCAAGTTTGTATAACATGTTAGGAGGGCATATGTTTTACTTCCGACTTCCAACGACAAGTCAACAAAGCAGCTGAAACTTTGTACGGTTTTTGGGGATGGGAACACATTTGAGAGTATTACGATTAATTCCAGGTGGGTCTTAAAACTTTTCATCATTGTGGCCCCAGTAGTCGAATCCAAAACCCATTTAAGTGACTCAAAAGTCAGCAAACTCCAACTAAATAACCTATGTAAATATGTACTATATATGGATAACATCTATCCCTATTATGTCCGGTTTGTTTTTCACTGAAAGTTTCATGTTAGGTCAGTTTACTTTGACCGTATCCATTGAATTTTACTGCGCTTTACAGTTTAAGTGGCCATATTAAATTTTTTTATTTTTATTCAATGCTGACAGTTATGTAAATTCACACTGGTCACTGGCCCTTAGTATCCCCGTTTGCATTGGCGTTAGGTAGCACTGTTATGCTGCAAAAAGCAGTTTCTGTAATGGCTTCAGTAGAAAGCTTTTTATTATTCTACTCCTATTTTTACAAAGCGGGAACAATTCTTACCCTCTTTTGACCGTCGAAAATACACCCGTACCGTTTCAGATAGCATACATCATCTGTCTTTTTCAGCTTACTTCACCTGGTCATTCCACCATGGCCGGAGCCATTTAATTTTTTTTAATTTTCTTACTTATCTAGCTATGCATGTTTTAAAGCAACTTAAAAAAGTGCGTGTGGTTGTTTACGTATTTTCCTCACATCTATATATAAAATTAAGAACCATAGTTCTGTAGAATGTAGGAGCTTCTGATTTAGACTTGCAAAATTTTATATATGTTTCTACTAAATATGAGGGTACCATGCCCATATTTTAAATTATTTCTATTTTGCATTGTAAAATTAGTTCACTCTCCCAGTTTAATTACATCAACAGTCTTTGTTAATGCCTTGTCCAAATTTTTTCGATTTTCGAAACTTCAATTTCTACAATTTGCAATACAAACACCTCCACCGGTATCTTTAGCTCCAACAATAACAGTTACCGATACTGGGGTTGTTGCTAGAGATACAAGTGTACCTGAAAAAAATAGTACTTCTTTGACTGGCTCGATAACCAACGCTAGGTCAAGCAATGCGTTTTCTGTCAACTGTTCTATAACGGCCGCACCTTCCCAGCTCTCTGGGGCGCTATCCGCTACTCCTTTGCAGGTGACTGACGTGCAACCTCGTAGGGCTGTATTTGTGTCCCGATTACACGCCTCGCTTACCGAAAATGATATTGCTCATTACGTTTGCTCTAAACTTGGTGTTGCACCCACTAGTAACATCATTGTGTATAAATTTAACTTTAAATATGAGAGAGACATCTCCTCATTTAAAATATCCCTTTCAGATGAATATTTCGATAAGGTACTTGATTCCTCTTTTTGGCCTAAGCATACTGTGGTTCACTTGTTCACAAGAAAGGCGAGGGCCGAACCTGTTTTATATAGCCAAAAAACGGTATGACGAACACAGTAATAATAACACAAAGGTAACTGCTGATCTGTCCCGTCTTCTCATTAATTACCAAAATGTTCGTGGTTTACGATAAAAACTTGTTCCATTCTTCCTTAATTCTTTCAACTTTTCTGCACAAGTTGTAGCCTTTACGGAGACCTGGCTAAAGCCTGATAATTACAATTCTGAGGTTTTTTCAAATAAATATGCTGTTTGTCGGCGTGATCGTATCTCTAGAGCGGGAGGTGTCCTTATTGCTGTTGAATCTAACCTATCATCTGAGTTGATTTCGCTGGACAATATCTCTCATATCGAATTCATAGCAGTTAGGCTTTCATTCGGTAGCTATAGCGTAATTGTTTGCTGTTATATACCACCTCGTTCGGATATGGATGTTTATGCTAGTCATAGCTCGGCCATCTGCGATTTGCATTCGCAGTTGGGAGATAACGATCGACTTGTTGTTGTTGGTAACTTTAACTTGCCAACAGTTAGTTGGGTTAATATAAGTGATTCAAACTTTTTAACTCCCACTGCTCAACATGAGTTTCTCAATTGCTTGTTAGACTCATCTCTTTTACATATTAACAATGTTCCAAATAGTGGAAATAAAATGCTGGATTTAGTATTTGTGGATGGCTCGGTGGGTACTGCCCTTACGCAAATCCCACCTTTATCCCTTCCAGAAGACCCTCTTCACCCTACGCTAGAGATATCACTTGATATCAGCCTACTCCGTAGGATTCAAGTACAGTCTCGTCCCTGATCTAGATGCTTCTACAAAACGAATTTCATTATGCTCAATGATCTGTTGGCTTCCCATGATTGGTCGGATCTCTATGCTTGCACTGATGTCGATTCGTCTATCTCTATATTTTACAGTACGCTTGATGGCTTCTTTTATACCTGCATTCCTACTCGCTATACCCTATGTTCGAATAAGCCCCCTTGGTTTTCAAGGCAACTTATCAGACTTAATAACATTAAATCTAAGCTTTATAAGAGATTCAAGAAATCTTGAGCATCTGCAGACCTCTCTAAATATCTTATAGCTCGTTCTAAATTTCACCGTCCAAGTCAGCTTTGTTATACAAATTACTTGAGTTGTTGTAAAGCCCAATATTTTAGAAATCCAAAAAGATTTTACAGTTTCGTAAATTCAAAGCGGAGAACTTCTGGGTATACTTCCTCATTAACGTTTGGAGGTAAAAAAGCTTGCACTGATGACGACGTTGCTGAACTATTTTCTGAGTTCTTTAAGTCCACGTATTCATCCAGTGGTTTTCATTCCGGTCAATATCCCTATCGCTTAGATAGGTCGAATTCCATTAGGAATCCTGCTATTGATGGTAATATTGTTCTTCAGAGTCTTCAATCTTTGAAGCCCACCTTTTCTCCGGGACCGGACGGTGTTCCTAGTTGCGTGCTTAGGTACTGCGCCGAAAACATGTATGAGCCTATTTTAAAATTATTTGAGCTATCTCTGTGATCTACGTCATTCCCGGCACTTTGGAAACAGTCTTTTATTATACCCCTGCATAAAAAAGGTAGTAGGTCAAAAGTTGAAAACTACAGGGGTATTGCTAAACTTTCAGTCATTCCTAAAGTCTTTGAACAGATTGTTACCAGTCACCTCCAATATCAGTGTTCTAGTCTTTTATCTCCATGCCAACACGGTTTCATTCGTCAAAGGTCAACCACTACAAATTTGCCTGTATTCACCTCCATAGGTTTGGAAGGATTTTTAGCCAACAAGCAAACGGATGTCATCTACACGGACTTCAGGAAAGCATTTGATACCGTCAACCATGAGTTACTTATTCATAAGCATGATTTACTGGGCTTTCCGTTTCACCTATTAATGTGGCTGAAAAGCTATCTTTCTAACCGGACCCAAAAAGTCCTGTTCAAGTGCAATCTGTCGGAATCATTCGGAGTTTCCTCCGGCGTAACCCAGGGAAGTCATCTAGGCCCTTTGCTCTTTGCCCTTTTGATTAATGACTTGCCACAGACAATATTATATTCCCATACTATAATGTATGGGGATGATGTAAAACTTTGCTACACTTACTGTCCTACCGATTTGAGTTCCTTGGATCTTCTTCAAGCCGACTTGGACTCGTTCCAATATTGGTGCACAACAAATTTACCAGCTTTAAAGTGCTCTAAATGTAAGCATATGACATTTCACCGAGTGAAGCCAGCATTGAAACCTTATGTTATAGATGGTACGCCTTTGGAGCGTATATCTATTGCAAATGATCTAGGTGTCCTTTTTGATCCAAAATTGAATTTTAACATGCATATTTCATCTATTCCCAACAAAGCGTTGGGTTTACTTGGATTTGTTAAAAGATGGGCTAAAGAGTTCGATGATCCGTACCTCACTAAGGTTCTTTACACATCGCTGGTTCGTCCAATACTCGAGTATTGCTCATGCGTTTGGTCCCCTGTTTCTCAATAGCATATAAAGCGTCTTGAGTCAGTTCAAAAGAAATTTTTGATATTTGCATTGCGCGGCCTTAATTGGGACTCAAGTCTCCACCTTCCTCCATACAGAAGTAGACTTCTTCTTATTAACTTACCCACTCTGGAAAATCGGAGAATATTACTGGGGGTATTGTTCATCCATAAGCTCATTATTGGAGAAATTGATTCTGCGGACCTTCTCAGCCGCTTGTTTTTTGCGGTTCCCCCTAGAGTATCCAGACACTACGTTCCTTTCTATTTACCCCTTTGTCTATGAAACTTTGCTAAAAATAATCCTCTTCTTATCTCGCTCACTACAATGACATGTATAGCTGTATCAGTCTTGAATGTACTTTTGCCACTATACGTAATGCAATACTTGCCTATCTAACTAGCTAATTTAATTTGCCGGCATTTTATTTCTTCCATAAAAAACAGGAACTATATCGTTTAAGGATGGAGGAACATTTATCAACATGTATCATTAAGAAGGAACAAGACAGTACTGTGTTGATTGGAATCTGGTGCATTCCAACAACGTAAAAAACATGCTTTTTCATGAGTCACTGACCGGAATCGTATGCATTCCGGCAGTATAATCTTATGGGTTATGCATCGAGCTGATTGGAATCCGGTGCATTCCAACAACACAGGTCATGTTACTTTTTTATGCCTTGTGATTCCGTATCCTCATTACACTACTCTTAGCACTGCAGGATTCCCATAACATGCTGATTGGAACCTTGTTGCATTCCAACAGGAAGATTGGAATCCACTGCATTCCGAAATCATGCTGAGCGGAATCTGATGCATTCCGCCAGTATAAGATTTCGATATAAGATCTTATTTCTGCTCATATTTCTTATTATTATTATATTCTGAAATTAAAGAGTAATGTTCATTAATATATCTTTGTTTGTAATATAACATTGTTGAAATCTCGATATATCTTAAATTTTATCTTTTGAGTTGTATATTTATATATCTTTTATATTATGCAGTCGACCATAGTTTGTCGTCGACTTTAAATAATAAATAAATAAAATACATTTTGAACTCCGATAAGCCCGTGTCTTAATTTTAGTAAAAATATTTAAATTTTACTCAAGTTGTCGTGTTAACTTACAAACTGTCATAAATTAAAATACGTTACTGAATTTACGTCATAACACAAATTTTATTATGCGTACGATTAGTCACGTAACCTTTTTAATACCATTGCCGTTTCGATCACGGAATACGTAATTTGAGCCCAGAAAAATTACGTGACTAACCGTACGCATGTCAATATTGGTATTATTATGTACGTTCAGTATCGTATTTATGTCGGATTGTAATAGAAAATTTGACATTTAAATGTCACCTACTTATGTATATGTGTAAAACCATTTATTTTCTGAAAGAAGCATATAAAAAATGTGACAAGAATCATTTAAAACTTGTGGCAATTTGTAAAATCGGGAATAAAATGAAGTTTGCTTTGACAATTGAGTCAAGTGCGAGTGGGCAAGGACTTTTTTTGGCAGCGATTTAGTTTAGCACCCCCCGAGTTCGGGGTTAAACTTGGTATCAAATGAAAGAGGGAGTTCTCCCGATCACAAATATATATAACTTAAAGTGCGCAGACTTATAGTTTACGAGTTATTTGATGTTAAAGTTTGCAAATTTAGCAAATTTCTATAGCACTCTCACTTACAATTTACACATCTTTTAAAACCTTTATGCTCATAAATATCTATATAAATTGGCGACGATACACTTACATTTCATTTTAGTATATTTCACATATAATTCTTGCATTGTTTTTACTTAATTTAAATGTTTTTATTAAATATATCGCGCTTTTGTAGCAACATTCACATTTATGTATGTATATATTTTATCCATGACATTACAAACTGTGCTGCCACATCAACAAAGAAAAAACAAATTAAATATTAACGTGCCACCTTTTAGTTAATAAAGAAAAAGGAAAATATATATTTTTACTACTATGCGGAAGGACTTCACCGTGGCGGTAGCCACGGTTATACCACACACCCGGACTTGGCATGGCGTAGCCCAGGGTTATTTTAAATAAGCGCGGCCGAAGGCCGCCTACGCGGAAAGGTGTTCTACGCAGAATTACTGTGCATGGCGCAGCCGGTGTTGGATCGGCTAACATAACAATAAACATAAGAGTTATAAGGTAATATGCGGAAGGACATCACCGTGGCGGTAGCCACGGTTATACCACACACCCGGACTTGGCATGGCGTAGCCCAGGGTTATTTTAAATAAGCGCGGCCGAAGGCCGCCTACGCGGAAAGGTGTTCTACGCAGAATTACTGTGCATGGCGCAGCCGGTGTTGGATCGGCTAACATAACAATAAACATAAGAGTTATAAGGTAATATGCGGAAGGACATCACCGTGGCGGTAGCCACGGTTATACCACACACCCGGACTTGGCATGGCGTAGCCCAGGGTTATTTTAAATAAGCGCGGCCAAAGGCCGCCTACGCGGAAAGGTGTTCTACGCAGAATTACTGTGCATGGCGCAGCCGTTGTTGGATCGGCTAACATAACAATAAACATAAGAGTTATAAGGTAATATCAGCTCGTTCACGAATGCAAAAAAGAGCTTTTTCAAATTTTTGGTAAATAAAGACTAGAAAAGTTAAAGATATATATACATCAGATGAAAGATATTTTTATAAGTTATTTTTCGATTCTGCACTTGTTCCGTTTTTTAGATGTGGCAGCACAGCTTTGTAATGTCATCAATAAATATACATAAATGTGAATGTTGCTACAAAAGCGCGATTGATTTAATAAAAACTTTTATATTAAGTAAAAACAATGCAAGAATTATATGTGAAATATACTAAAATGAAATTTAAGTGTATCGTTGCCAATTTATATAGATATTTATGTGCATAAAGGTTTTGAAAGATGTGTAAATTGTAAGTGAAAGTGCTATAGAAATTTGCTAAATTTGCAAACTTTAACATCAAATAACTCGTAAATTATAAGTCTGCGCACTTTAAGTTATATATATTTGTGATCGGGAGAACTCCCTCTTTCATTTTATACCAAGTTTAACCCCGAACTCGGGGGGTGCTATTCTAAAATTTTCCCTATATAAAAATGAAATGATGTTCGTTCCATGTTTTGTGGCCGATACGAGGCCAATTTTATTCGTTCTTTTTTCATAATATAGGGATCAAATAGGTAAAGGTTTTTAGCAAAAAAAATTTAAAAAAATGTTTAGGGTCTTGAGATAAAGGTCAAAATGTGGACCCGGATAACCCAACGATGTGCTTGTATAATATGGGTATCAAATGGAAGCTTCTGATAAGTACTTTAATACGGGGTGCTCTTCGTACCCCTAGCTGACTACGGTCTCGAGATATAGGCCAAAGTGTGGACCCGGGTACCCCAAGAATGTGTTTATACAATATGGATCGTCGTGCTGCTAAGTTGCAAATTTTTTTCGAAGGAGAGTAAACATAAACACCGAGGTTTGTACACTGTTTATGAGAGATTCTTCAGCACACATACACAAACGTATGTCACATTTCGTTGCTGGCTGAACATTTCTACTGCTTTGTATTTGTTATACAAACGACGCTTATGTTCCGTTAATTTGTATGCTGTTCAACTGTGAGCAGTGTTCGGACTTCTACCTTATTTTTTCCACAATTATTCAGAAAAGTGTAAGTCAGTTCTTACGAGGGTGCTTAAATAACTTTACGTGAACTTAACGATGCACTTAGAAAAGCGCTAAAATTGTTTTCTTACATCTTACGTCATATATCCCCAATTGATCATCCTCCATATGCATACCCATACCCACCCATATCTTACATCTTACACTTAAATCTTACATCTTACATTCAATATTCGCCCATACCGTGAGCAAAGATGTTTACACATCAAAAATATTCATATACGATAATAATAATCTCACATATGTGATTTTTTTTTATTCAGGCGCAGAAACGAATAAAAAAGTTAGCGCAATGAATTATTATTCATATCGATTAATGATTCGCGAAAATGAAGAATCTCACATTCTGAAATGCAGAAGATTGTTCCACGAATTTGTCGTGGATATGTATGCAAAAATTGAGACCGAGCGCTTAAACTATATCAGATTCAACCAGACTAAGTTACGGTCCGAGGAATACATTCACTTACGGGATGCAGTGAATAACGATGGAAATTTGAATGACATCGGTAGAATGATCATATTACCAGCAACATATGCTGGTAGCCCGCGACACATGCATGAATATGCACAGGATGCCATGGCGTATGTTTGCGCTTATGGACGGCCGGATCTGTTTATTACTTTTACATGCAATCCCCAATGAAATCAAAGACCATTGGTTTCCTCGACATAACTGCACGTATTTTCAAACTAAAACTAAAATCACTTATGGACTTTATTGTCAAACATAGAGTGTTTAGAGAGGTGCGTTGTTATATGTATTCCGTTGAATGGCAAAAGTGGGGATTACCGCTCGCACACATTTTGATTAGGTTGGTTTATAAAATTACACCGGATCAAATTGATAGTGTGATATAAGCTGAAATATCGGTCAAAGGATTGATGCAGATTTGTTCGAAGTCGTCACAAAAACTATGATACATGGACCTTGCGGTGCATTGCATGTGAACTCTCCATCGATCTTGCAGATGGAAAATGTTCGAAGCGATACCCACGAGCATTAATTTCGGATACGGTCACAGGTGACGATGGATATCCGGCATATCGTCGTCGATCCACTGATGACAATGGTAAATCAACGATAACTAAGATGGGAAATCAAAATGTTGAAGTTGACAATCTTTGGATTGTTCCATATTGTCCATTGTTGTCCAAAACATTTAAAGCGCATATTAACGTGGAATACTGTAATTCCGTTAAATCAATTAAATACATTTGCAAATATGTAAATAAAGGAAGCGATATGGCTGTGTTCGGTGCAGTCCAAAATGACAATGACGAGATTAAAAAATATCAAATGGGGCGTTATATAAGCACTAACGAAGCGATATGACAAATTTTTTCATTCCAAATACACGAAAGACATCCAACAGTCGTTCATTTAGCGGTTCACCTTGAAATTGGCCAACGCGTTTATTTTACTCCTGAAAATGCAGCGCTTAGAGCAACAAGTGCACCGTCTACAACTTTCACTGCCTTTTTCATTTATGTCAATCGGAAGATTTTGCAAGAACATTGCTATATGCAGAAGTACCACAATATTTCACATGGGATAAATCCAGGAAAACATTTCAAAGGCGAAAACAAGGAAAACCAGTTTAAGGTCATCCCAATGTGTTCTCGACAGACGCATTAGGACGCGTTTATGCAGTTCATCGAAATAATGCTGAGTATTTTTACTTGCGATTGTTTTTAATTAATGTTCGTGGCCCAACATCATTCCAAGCATTAAGAAGAATTAATGGTGAATTGTGCGCTACATATCGTGAAGCATGTCAACAATTAAATTTGTTGGAGGATGATAAGCATTGGGAAGATACGCTTGCCGTTTCAGCTGTATTAGCCAGTCCACATCAAATACGAACATTGTTTCCAATAATAATTGCAATGTGCTCTCCATCTAATCTATTGGAATTATGGAATAACTTCAAAGATTATATGGGAGATGATATTTTAAACCAAATGCGTCGACATACTGCAAATTGTGAGTTGGAATTCACTTTGGAAATTTACTATGAAGCATTGATAAGGATTGACGACATTTGTTTGTCGATGTCAAATAAATCGTTAGTACAATTGGGCATGACAGCAGCAAATCGTCCAATGCATGATATGTTCAATCGAGAACTGGAGCGTGAATACCATTGTGATTGTAAGCACATTTGTAACATCAAATTTAACGAAATTGAATGACCAACAGCAACATCTTTATGATACAATCATGAATAATGTTAGCCATGGAACTTGTTTTTCTTGGATGCTTCTGGGGGAACAGGCAAGACCTTTTTTATTTCATTGATATTAGCAACAATTCGATCTGATAATAACGTTGCATTGGCACTCGCTTCTTCCGGAACTGCGGCGCTACATTACTGGAAGGCGGTCGCACAGCACATTCTGCATTAAAGTTGCCTTTGAATATGCAGGTAAATAAAACACCAACATATAATATTTCGAAAACATCTGGAATGACAAAAGTTCTTAAAGTATGTAAGCTCATCGTATGGGACGAGTGTACTATGACACACAAGAAATCATTGGAAGCACTTGGTAGAACTTTGAAAGATCTACGAGGAAGCCAAACAGTCTTTGCAGGTGCCATGATTTTATTGGCTGAAGATTTCAGGCAAACATTACCTGTGATCCCAAAATCCACGGATGCAGATGAAATCAATGCATGTTTAAAATCTTCGTATTTATGGAGACATGTAAACACGCTTACATTTACTAAAAAACGTACGTGTTTCAACTACAAAACGATCCGTCAGCAGCTGAATCTTCACAGCAATTACTGAAAATCGGGAATGGCCAAATGTCTGTCGCTCCAACAGGAATGATTACATTGCCTAACAATTTCTGCACTTTTGCACAGTCTAAAGAGGCATTGATACAGAATGCATAGCTCAACATTACAAAACTATGATTGGCTCAGCGAAAGATCAATTTTAGCTGGGAAAAATAAGGACGTCAATGATATAAATGCAGCTATCCTGGATCAAATACCTGGTGACATAGTTGCACATAAGTCAATTGACACTATTACGGATCAAGATGATGTCGTAAATTATCATTAAACTCACTCGATTTGCCAGGCCTACCACCTCATAATTTACGATTACAAATTGGAGCACCGATTATTATGCTGCGAAACATTAATGTGAAACCACTTTGCAACGGTACCAGACTCGCTATGAAGAAGCAAATTGGTAACGTTATCGAAGCAACAATTTTGAAAGGGAAGTAAAAAGGAAAATACGTTTTGATACCCAGGATTACACTGATTCCGACGGATTTACCATTCTATTTCAAACGTTTGCAGTTTCCTATTCGCCTTGCCGTCGCTATGACAATTAACAAGGCGCAAGGACAGTCTCTAGAAATGTGCGGTATTAATTAGAAAACCCAATTTTTATACTCAGTTGAGCAGAGCTCACAGAGTATATTAACTTTGATTGGATAACGGTTGGTTGTACAGGTATAAAGGAATCGAGATAGATATAGACTTCCATATATCAAAATCATCAGTATCGAAAAAAAATTTGATTGAACCATGTCCGTCCGTCCGTCCGTCTGTCCATTAACACGATAACTTGAGCAAATTTTGAGGTATCTTGATGAAATTTGGTACGTAGATTCCTGGGCACTCATCTCAGATCTCTATTTAAAATGAACGATATCGGACTATAACCACGCCCATTTTTTCGATATCGAAAATTTCGAAAAACCGAAAAATGCGATAATTCATTGCCAAAGGCGGATAAAGCGATGAAACTTGGTAGATGGGTTGACGTTATGACGCAGAATAGAAAATTAGTAAGATTTTGGACAATGGGCGTGGCACCGCCCACTTTTACAAGAAGGTAATTTAAAAGTTTTGCAAGCTGTAATTTGGCAGTCGTTGAAGATATCATGATGAAATTTGGCAGGAACGTTACTACTATTACTATATATGTGCTAAATAAAAATTTGCAAAATTGGATGAAGAAAACGCCCAGTTTTTAAAATTTTTTTTTTTTAAATTTAAATTTTAACAAAAAATTTAATATCTTTACTGTATATAAGTAAATTAAGTCAAAATTCAATTCCAGTAATGATATGATGCAACAAAATACAAAACTAAAAGAAAATTTCAAAATGGGCGTGGCTCCGCCCATTTTCATTTAGTTTGTCTAGAATACTTTTAATGCCATAAGTCGAACAAAAATTTACCAATCCGTCTTAAATTTGGTAGGGGCATAGATTCTATGATGGTAACTGTTTTCTGTGAAAATGGGCGAAATCGGTGCAAGCCACGCCCAGTTTTTATACATAGACCACCGTCTGGCCTTCCTCTCGGCTGTTAACACAATAACTTAAGCACAAACCGATATATCTTTACTAAACTTAGTCCACGTACTTATCTGAACTCACTCTATCTTGGTATAAAAAATGGCCGAAATCCGACCATAACCACGCCCACTTTATCGATATCAAAAATTACGAAAAATGAAAAAAATGCCATAATTCTATACCAAATACGAAAAAAGGGATGAAACATGGTAATTGGATTGGTTTATTGACGCAAAATATAACTTTGGAAAAAACTTTGTAAAATGGGTGTGACACCTACCATATTAAGTAGAAGAAAATGAAAAAGTTCTACAAGGCGAAATCAACAGCGTTTGGAATCTTGGCAGGAATACTGTTAGTGGTATTGCATATATAAATAAATTAGAAGTACCCGACAGATGATTTTCTGGATCACCTGGTCCACATTTTGGTCAATATCGCGAAAACGCCTTCACATATACATCTAAGGGCCACTCGCTTTTAAAACCCTCATTAATACCTTTAATTTGATATCCATATCGTACAAACACATTCTAGAGTCACCCCTGGCCCACCCTAATGGCGATATCTCGAAAAGGCGTCCACCTATAGACCTAATGCCCACTCCCTCTTAAAATGCTCAGTAACACCTTTCGTTATTTACCCATATCGTACAAACTTTCTAGAGTCACCCCTGGCCCACCCTAATGGCAATATCTCAAAAAGGCGTCCACCTATATACCTAATGCCCACTCCCTCTTAAAATGCTCAGTAACACCTTTCGTTTGATACCCATATCGTACAAACATTCTAGAGTCACCCCTGGCCCACCCTAATGGCGATATCTCGAAAAGGCGTCCACCTATAGAACTAATGCCCACTCCCTCCTAAAATGCTCAGTAACGCCTTTCGTTTGATACCCATATCGTACAAACATTCTAGAGTCACCCCTGGCCCACCCTAATGGCGATATCTCGAAAAGGTGTCCACCTATAGACCTAATGCCTACTCCCTCTTAAAATGCTCAGTAACACCTTTCGTTTGATACCCATATCGTACAAACATTCTAGAGTCACCCCTGGCCCACCCTAATGGCGATATCTCGAAAAGGCGTCCACCTATAGACCTAATGCCCACTCCCTCTTAAAATGCCCAGTAACACCTTTCGTTATTTACCCATATCGTACAAACTTTCTAGAGTCACCCTTGGCCCACCCTAATGGCGATATCTCAAAAAGGCGTCCACCTATATATCTAATGCCCACTCCCTCTTAAAATGCTCAGTAACACCTTTCGTTTGATAACCATATCGTACAAACATTCTAGAGTCACCCCTGGCCCACCCTAATGGCGATATCTCGAAAAGGCGTCCACATATAGAACTAATGCCCACTCCCTCCTAAAATGCTCAGTAACGCCTTTCGTTTGATACCCATATCGTACAAACATTCTAGAGTCACCCCTGGCCCACCCTAATGGCGATATCTCGAAAAGGTGTCCACCTATAGACCTAATGCCTACTCCCTCTTAAAATGCTCAGTAACACCTTTCGTTTGATACCCATATCGTACAAAAATTCTAGAGTCACCCCTGGCCCACCCTAATGGCGATATCTCGAAAAGGCGTCCACCCATAGACCTAATGCCCACTCCCTCTTAAAATGCTCAGTAACACCTTTCGTTTGATACCCATATCGTACAAACATTCTAGAGTCACCCCTGGTCCACCTTTATGGCGATATCTCGAAAAGGCTTCCACCTATAGAACTAAGAATTACTCCCTTTTAAAATACACATTACCACCTTTCATTTGATACTCATATCGTAAAAACACATTCTAGAGTCACCCCTGGCCCACCCTAATGGCGATATTTCGAAAAGGCGTCCACCTATAGACCTAATGCCCACTCCCTTTTAAAATGCTCAGTAACACCTTTCGTTTGATAACCATATCGTACAAACATTCTAGAGTCACCCCTGGCCCACCCTAATGGCGACATCTCGAAAAGGCGTCTACCTATAGACCTAATGCCCACTCCCTCTTAAAATGCTCAGTAACACCTTTCATTTGATTCCCATATCGTACAAACACATTCTGGAGTCACCCCTGGTCCACCTTTATGGCGATATCTCGAAACGGCGTCCACCTATGGAACTAAGGATCATTCCCTTTTAAAATACTCATTACCACCTTTTATTTGATACCCATATTGTACAAACACATTCTAGAGTCACCCCTGGCCCACCTTAATGGCGATATCTCGAAAAGGCGTCCACCGATAGACCTAAGGCCCGCTCCCTCTTAAAATGCTCAGTAACACCTTTCATTTGATACCCATATCGTACAAACAAATTCTAGAGTCAGCCCTGGTCCACCTTTATGGTGATATCCCTAAATGGCGTCCATCCATAGAACTATGGCCTACTCTCTCTTAAAATACTCTTTAATACCTTCCATTTGATACACATGTCATACAACCACATTCCAGGGTTACCCTAGGTTCATTTTCCTACATGGTGATTTTCCTTATTTTGTCTCCATAGCTCTCAACTGAGTATGTAATGTTCGGTTACACCCGAACTTAGCCTTCCTTACTTGTTTCTCATGGACAATTGTATGTAACTTGCTCACGAGTAGGCAAACAATCGTCATTATTCATTTACGCGAAAGATGGAAAACCCAAAAACGTTGTCTACCAAAAAGTGTTACAATAAAGTTCGAATGAAATTTTATCAAAGAATTTGTTTTGTTTCGTATTAATTTTATTCTCTTTCAGCAAATATTGAATTTATCGCCTAGCGAAGCGGGCGAGGGTACGCTAGTTATCTATAAAACAACGTACAATTAAAACAAGTAAAGGTGTCTAAGTTCGGGTGTAACGGAACATTATATACTCAGCGTGGGCTTAAATTGCACATTTCATTTCAGATAAATTAATTTTCTACATAACCCGTGGCACCGCCCGTTTAAAAAAATGTCTCCCCATTTCCTCTTACAATAAAACTTGGTAAGTGAAATATCATTGATTCAAAACTATTTTTTGCTAAGTTATAGCTTATTATTCAAGTCTACGACTCTTTTAAACTTGTTTTATATCTGAGTTGCCGTGGTCTTTAGCCGATCCCGTCCATTTTTTCTAGAAATATTTTCTACTATATGGAAAATTTGTGTACCAAATTTTATTACGATCCGTTAATTTTTCTTCGAGTTATGGCTCCCGAAACATAGAAAATTGCTTAGTCATAGAAGGGGCGGTGCCTCACCCATTTTCAAAAATTTTAGTGTTTTCCAATTTAATGTTATAATTCAATTTAAAAAGTAAAATTCTATTGATACAAAGCTCTTTTTCGCTAAGATATAGCTAATTATTTTCGTCTACGACCCTTTTAAAAATCTTTTGTATAAAAGTGGGCGTGGGCTTTATCCGATCTCGTAAATTTTTTCTAGAAATATTTCCTGCTATAGGGAAAATCTGTGGACCCAATTTTATTGCGATCCGTTAATTTTTCTTGGAGCTATGGCTCCCGAAACATAGAAAAATGCTTAGTCATAAAAGGGGCGATGCCACGCCCATTTTTTAAAATTTGATGGTTTTCCTATTTACTGTTATAAATCCACTTGGGAAATGAAATGCCATTGATATAAAACTCTTTTTGCAAAGATATAGCTTATTTTATTCGTACACGACCCTTTTAAAAATCGTTTATATAAAAGTGGGCGTGGTCCTTAACCGATTGCATTAATTTTTCTTCAGAGTATTGCCTGTAGTCAGGGCAACCTCTCTGCCGAATTTTGTTACGATAGATTTAACGATTTTCGATTTATGATTCATAATATTTGTAAAATTGATTTTATCACAAGTGGGCGGTGCCACGCCCATTTTAAAATTGTTTTTCAAATTTTTATAAAGAGTCTCAATGTCAGTCCACACGTACAATTTCAACATTCTAGGTGTATTATTTACTAAACAATCAGGTTTTTTGTGTTTTCCAAAATGTTATATATATAAAAAGTGGGCGTGGTTATCATCTGATTTCGCTCATGTTCAATACCAATCTATTCTGGGTCCAGATAAGCTCGTGTACCAAATTTGGTGAAGATATCTCAATATTTACTCAAATTATCGTGTTAACGGACAGACGGACGGACGGACATGGCTTAATCAAATTTTTTTTCGATACTGATGATTTTGATATATGGAAGTCTATATCTATCTCGATTTCTTTATGCCTGCATAACCAACCGTTATCCAATCAAAGTTAATATACTCTGTATGCAAAGCATGCTGAGTATAGGAAGTAAAGGTGTCTAAGTTCGGGTGTAACCGAACATTATATACTCAGCGTGAGTTTCAATTGTACATTTCATTTCAGATAAATTACTTTTCGAATTTTGTTACAAGGGATTTATGTTTTTGAGGCTCTAGATGTGTTATGTAATGCTTGGTCGGAATACGGCACCGCCAATAAAAAAATATCTCCCAATTTCCTCTTACAATAAAACTTGGTAAGTGAAATATCATTTATACAGAACTATTTTTCGGTAAGATATATCTTATTATTCTTATTTACGACCCTTTGAAACAACTTTTATATATAAAAGTGGGCGTGATCTTTAACCGATCCTGTCCATCTTTACTAGAAATATTTCCTACTATAAGCAAAATACGTACATCCAATCTTATTACTACCCGTTAATTTTAATTCGAGTTATGGCGCACGAAAAAAAAAAATTTGCTTGGTCAAAAAAAATTTCAAAAATTAGAATTTTTTGCTTTTTCTTGGTATAATTCCACTTGAGAAATAAAATACCATTGATATAAAGCTCTTTTTTGCAAAGATATGGAACATTTTCTTCATCCACGACCCTTTTAAAAATCTTTTATATAAAAGTGGGCGTGGTTCTTAACCGATCTCGTTAATTTTTCTTCGAATCACTTTTTATATTAAAGGCAACCTCTCTGTCGAATTTTGCTATGATAGGTTTAACGGCAATAATATTTGTAAAATTGATTTTATCACAAGTGTGCAGTGCCACGCCCATTTTCAAAAGATTTTGCAAATTTTTACCAAGAGTCTCAATATCAGTCCAACTATCAAATTTCAACATTCTAGGTGTATTATTTTTTTTTCTTTGTGTTTTCCAAAATGTTATATATGTAAACAAGTAAGGAAGGCTAAGTTCGGGTGTAACCGAACATTACATACTCAGTTGAGAGCTATGGAGACAAAATAAGGAAAATCACCATGTAGGAAAATGAACCTAGGGTAACCCTGGAATGTGGTTGTATGACATGTGTATCAAATGGAAGGTATTAAAGAGTATTTTAAGAGAGAGTAGGCCATAGTTCTATGGATGGACGCCATTTAGGGATATCGCCATAAAGGTGGACCAGGGCTGACTCTAGAATGTGTTTGTACGATATGGGTATCAAATGAAAGGTGATAATGAGTATTTTGAAAAGGAGTGATCCTTAGTTCCCTAGGTGGACGCCGTTTCGAGATATCGCCATAAAGGTGGACCAGGGGTGTCTCTAGTTGTACGATATGGGAATCAAATGAAAGGTGTTACTGAGCGTTTTAAGAGGGAGTGGGCATTAGGTCTATAGGTGGACGCCTTTTCGAAATGTCGCCATTAGGGTGGGCCAGGGGTGACTCTAGAATGTGTTTGTACGATATGGGTATCAAACGAAAGGTGTTACTGAGCATTTTAAGAGAGAGTGGGCATTAGGTCCATAGGTGGACGCCTTTTCGAGATATCGCCATTAGGGTGGGCCAGGGGTGACTCTGGAATGTGTTTGTACGATCTGGGTATCAAATGAAAGGTGGTAATGAGTATTTTAAAAGGGAGTAATCCTTAGTTCTATAGGTGGACGCCTTTTCGAGATATCGCCATAAAGGTGGACCAAGGGTGACTCTAGAATGTTTGTACGATATGGGTATCAAACGAAAGGTGTTACTGAGCATTTTAAGAGGGAGTGGACACTAGGTCTATAGGTGGACGCCTTTTCGAGATATCGCCATTAGGGTGGGCCAGGGGTGACTCTAGAATGTTTGTACGATATGGGTATCAAACGAAAGGTGTTACTGAGGATTTTAAGAGAAAGTGGGCATTAGATCTATAGGTGGGCGCCTTTTCGAGATATCGCCATTAGGGTGGGCCAGGGTGACTCTAGGATGTGTTTGTACGATAGGGGTATCAAATGAAAGGTGGTAATGAGTATTTTAAAAGGGAGTAATCCTCAGTTCTATAGGTGTACGCCTTTTCAAGATATCGCCATAAAGGTTGACCAAGGGTGACTCTAGAATGTTTGTACGATATGGGTATCAAACGAAAGGTGTTACTGAGCATTTTAAGAGGGAGTGGGCATTAGGTCTATAGGTGGACGCCTTTTCGAGATATCGCCATTAGGGTGGGCCAGGGGTGACTCTAGAATGTTTGTACGATATGGGTTTCAAACGAAAGGTGTTACTGAGCATTTTAAGAGGGAGTGGGCATTAGGTCTATAGGTGGACGCCTTTTCGAGATATCGCCATTAGGGTGGGCCAGGGGTGACTCTAGAATGTTTGTACGATATGGGTATCAAAGGAAAGGTGTTACTGAGCATTTTAAGAGGGAGTGGACATTAGGTCTATAGGTGGACGCCTTTTCGTGATATCGCCATTAGGGTGGGCCAGGGGTGACTCTAGAATGTTTTTACGATATGGGTATCAAACGAAAGGTGTTACTGAGCATTTTAAGAGGGAGTGGGCATTAGGTCTTTTCGAGATATCGCCATTAGGGTGGGCCAGGGTTGACTCTAGAATGTGTCTGTACGTTATGGATATCAAATCAAAGGGCTGTTGATTTCGCCTTGTAGAACTTTTTTCATTTTCTTCTACTTAATATGGTAGGTGTCACACCCATTTTACATCGTTTTTTCGAAAGTTATATTTTGCGTCAATAAACCAATCCAGTTACCATGTTTCATCCCTTTTTTCGTATTTGGTATAGAATTATGGCATTTTTTTAATTTTTCGTAATTTTCGATATCGATAAAGTGGGCGTGGTTATGGTCGGATTTCGACCATTTTTTATACCAAGATAAAGTGAGTTCAGATAAGTACGTGGGTTAAGTTTAGTAAAGATATATCGGTTTTTGCTCAAGTTATTGTGTTAACGGCCGAGCGGAAGGACAGACGGTGGACTGTGTATAAAAACTGGGCGTGGCTTCCACCGATTTCGCCCATTTTCACAGAGAACAGTTAACGTCATAGAATCTATGCTCCTACCAAATTTCAAAAGGATTGGTAAATTTTTGTTCGACTTATGGCATTAAAAGTATTCTAGACACACTAAATGAAAATGGGCGGAGCCACGCCCATTTTGAAATTTTCTTTTATTTTTGTATTTTGTTGCATCATATCATTACTGGAGTTGAATTTTGACTTAATTTACTTATATACAGTTAAGATATTAAATTTTTTGTTAAAATTTGAATTTAAAAAAATTTTTTTTTAAAAAGTGGGCGTGTTCTTCATCCAATTTTGCTAATTTTTATTTAGCACATATATAGTAACAGTAGTAACGTTCCTGCCAAATTTCGTCATGATATCTTCAACGACTGCCAAATTACAGCTTGCAAAACTTTTAAATTACCTTCTTGTAAAAGTGGGCGGTGCCACGCCCATTGTCCAAAATCTTACTAATTTTCTATTCTGAGTCATAACGTCAACCCATCTACCAAGTTTCATCGCTTTAACCGCCTTTGGCAATAAATTATCGCATTTTTTCGGTTTTTCGAAATTTTCGATATCGAAAAAGTGGGCGTGGTTATAGTCCGATATCGTTCATTTTAAATAGCGATCTGAGATGAGTGCTCAGGAACCTACATACCAAATTTCATCAAGATACCTCAAAATTTACTCAAGTTATCGTGTTAACGGACGGACGGACGGACGGGCGGACGGACGGACGGACATGGCTCAATCAAATTTTTTTTGGATCCTGATTATTTTGATATATGGAAGTCTATATCTATCTCGATTCCTTTATATATGTACAACCAACCGTTATCCAATCAAACTTAATATACTCTGTGAGCTCTGCTCAACTGAGTATAAAAATGTATAACATTTCAATAACACTCTATTCTGGGTTCAAATTAGCTCGTATACCGAATTTGGTGAAGATATCTCAATATTTGCTCAAGCTATTAACGGATGCTCCGCCTACCACACCGACTATCCTGGGTTCATGCCCCGGAGAAAGCAACATCAAAATTTTAGAAACAAGTTTTACAATTAGAAGAAAATTTTTCTAAGCGGGATCGCTCTTTGGAAGTGTTTGGTAAGCACTCCGAATGTATATCTGCCATGGAAACCTTCTCAGTGGAAACTCTTTCGGAGTCGGCATAAAACAAGTAGGGACCTACCGCCAATTTGTATGACAAATTAAAAAGGAACACGACGCAAATTGGAAGAGAAGCTCGGCCTAAAATCTCTTCGTAGGTAATAGCTCCTTACATTTATTTATTTTATTTAACGGACGGACATGGCTTCATCAAATTTTTTCGATACTGATGATTTTGATATATGGAAGTCTATATCTATCTCGATTTCTTTATACTTGTACAACCAAACACTATCCAATAAAGTTAGTATACTTTGTGTGCAAAGCATGAGTATAAAAATAAGCAAATTTCAAGCGTCGTTTTGCGATCGAATAGAAATTTGTGACGCTTACGATTTGTTGGCTACGTTCACAGAACTCATAATACCGAATTACGATTGCAGCTATACGTTCACGTATGATACGTGACGTATCACGTAATACCAAAAAGGCACTTTTAAGAGACGAGTGTCCAGTTGCGGAACACGTCATACGGGCCCTGGTTGTTGTCGATTTTTTTATTAACAGTGCCTCATTAGGCGCGGTCACTCAAAAAATTGTCCATCCCAGTTTAATTCTACAAAACTTCGGTGTCTCATTCATAAGTTGCACCGTCAGGCCTGTTGATTTGGAAGGCATGGATTTTATGATGGCTGCGTTGGAGTGCAACGGCTTGTTTTGAATTTTTTGAATTTTGAAAAATTGTTGGAAGAAGAAGTTGTGGCATTACAAAGTGTTTACCTATATGAAAGGGGTCAACGGCCGATGTTCCTTTATTGCGTAAAATGTCTCAAAAGGAAGAATATGTCCAGTTTTATACCCATACCAGATATTTTTTTATATGTCCGAAACCGACTTCGTGATAGCGGAAAATGTAAAGCTCTATGACAGCTTTTTGCTTTGTTAAAAAAAAAAATTAAGTTACTCATACAGAAAAAACATGGAAACGTCTTTCAATTTCGCTGAAATTTTATATCAACGCATTTTTACCTAGAAAGTGGGACACACAAATACTTCACTGACGTGTCACTATTGCTTTTAGGTTATTTGCAAAGGGTAGCATCTATCTCCAATTTATTTCGACATATTTGACGAAAATTTTGAAAAATGGATTTTGTGAACATTCATATTGTGACGAATATTATCATCACTAAGCGATACTAGTATCACTAAGCCGATACTAAGCAGCCACTCGTATGTACGTAAACAAATCAATAATCATGTACACACTTACATACCATTGGGCTGCAATTATTTGTCTTTTAAGGTTATTAGCGGACTAACCAAAAAATGAGTATTAGTGCGTATGCAAACAAAGAATATCAATCACTTATATCCACTAACACCCATTTACATAGTCATGCTTCGTAAAATGAACAACCGCTCGTAAGCCACGAAGCAGCTCAGTACTCAATTTACTGATTGAGCAAGAAAGTCAACTGTATTATACGAAAACACTAATTGGAATAAGTAAGACTAATAGTCCAATAAAATGAATAAAGTCATATCATAAACTGAATACAGCGCCAAAGTAAACCCGATGATGAACGAAGTATATAGTGTATTACACACGAACTGAAAGTGCTACTGAGTTAAAGCGGCTATGACATCAGTTTATACTCAACAATGCCATATATGTATGAGACATATGTGTTACGGGGCACTCGTATGTATTTTCCATTTTATATGCTAATCACTCATAGTATTTGTCTGTACTTGACTAAGTACACATTTAGACACAATTTGGCTCATGACTAAGTCCACTAATTTTATTAGTACTGAAAGCAGATCTCTGATATATAAAAGGCAACAGAGAGATACTCACAAACGCATGTCATCATCAGCCGAATAGCACTCACATATACACGCGCATATGGATACAAACTACAACTATACATGTATATGCTGGTAATCAAACATGAAGTTCACGAAATTACTAGACCTTAGGAGAAATGTGTGAACGAGGAAACCGAGAGTATAAAAGCAGACCAAGCTGAGTAGTAAGGAAGTAGTTTGATTTAAACACGCAATAATTTGTGAAGTACTCTCAAAGTAGTGTAATAAACACCATTTTGCTTAATTGAATATTGAATATTTATTCAACAGTTTAGCGATACGAACGTTAGCAGAAGGTGTAAAATAAGCGGGGTCTCACTAAATTCGTTACAATATATATTGGAAAGGTTTTAAATTAAATATATCAAATATTAAGAAAATGTTTCAAATACTACAGCAATTAAAATGCTATAGCAACTCAAACGTTTAAAACACGAAAACCTCAAAATGCAATTTTCAAAGAAGTTCCCTTTTTGCACGCAACTTCTCAATTTAACTCACGGGGATCCAGATACTGATAAAAATTTAACATGGAAATGCATAAATCTTTCGCAGCATTTGCATATTTATGTTTGTATGTTTAATATTGTGTTCAATTTTTTCTTAATATTTAAGAATTTATGAGCTAACACCGGTTTTATAATAATTGAATATTAAATTTTTGTTTATGAAGAGAAACTGAAAATGCATTTACATGTTCAATTTTTATCGGGATTTAGATCACCGTCCATTGGAACACACGTTACGCACCAATGACGAACCATCGGTTCTGTATTTTCCAGAGTTGTTGTTGAGGTATTTGGTATATGTAATTATTCATTTGACTGTAACCCCCAGAGGATTGCAATACTCTCCGAAAAAATGAATAAACATTTTTAGTCATTCCTTTTTGCATTCCGGAATAATTATTCCTTTTTTTATTCTTATTTCTTTATTTTATAAATTCCATTCATTAGAGTGCAATACTCAGAGGATAGGATGGCGGGCGGCCAACGGGAGTCGTAGAAGCGGCGGCTCAACGGCGGTAGGATGGCGGACGGCCAACGGTCGGCTTAGCGCCGGCGGCACCAGAGGGACGAAGATGCTACGGCAGCGGCGGAGGGCTACGGAGCGCGTACCAGGGCCAAGGTGAGAGGGGCAGTAGGCTGGCGATGGAGTTTACCTGGACAGCGGCGCCTCGTTCCGGGCGGGGTCGGTTGATGGTATCGGATTGATTGGTAGTCTTCGGCAGCATCGAGGGGGAGACTGGGGAAGAGACTGCGAGGACTCGGGTTAGTGCTGGTTTCACCGCTGAACACCCCCGCCACCCTACTTTCACACTAATAGAAGGTGCGTAAGGAGGGCGGGCTGTACCAGCCGAGACACCGTGAATCGATCCGTGCGCGAAGGGGAAGTGCACCTTAACGGCACAGCGGTAGCCCCTTGCGTACTCGCATCGATTCACGGTCGAAACTAGAGCTGTGGAGAGGGGGTCGTGCGGTCGTTGAGTTATCCCCTGCCTGGACAGGGCGACGGAGGGAGATAGTCCGAAGACACTACTCTCGTCGTCCGGGCGTAGCGAGGGGGGTGGCCAGCGCCACGGCCGCACCTTCTTCTCCCTAGCTCGCTAGTGGAAGGGTTAAACCGCTCCGACCAGCTTACTATACAAGAGCTGAGGAGGGAGGGGTCGCTCGGTCGTTCGGCGTCGCGTCACTCGACACCTGGGTGGGCGACGGAGGGAGATAGTCGGAAGACTCCACTCTCGCCGTCCATTACAGGTGAAGGGTGACCCTCGCCATACCAGCGCCCCCTTCCGCTCAGTCCGAGCTGCGGAGGAGGGGCGGCTTAGTCATTAGGGCATCGTGCCTTCATACACCTAGGTGGAAGACGGAGGGAGATAGTCCGAAGACACCACTCGCGTCTTCCAGCCCAGGTGGAGGGTAACCCGCGCCTTGACAGCGCCCTTTTTGTCTTTAAAAAGACAACCACTCCGGCTGGCTCACCTGCGACGACTGAATTGCAAAATGCAAATTCGCTGTTTTTATACGGTTGGTGCCGCAAACTGTTTGAGAAATTAGTACACCACTATTGTGATTGTCTTGTGTGCTGATCTTGCTGACGAAACACACCAATGGTTTGCCATCTGTCGTTGGTAGCGTGTGGTTAATTACCATAGTGGTTGTTGCCTATGCTATAGAAAAAGAAGTACAGAGGGTTCAGGCTTAAGTGAAAAAAGGAAGAACAGGGGGGTCCGGTTATTGTAACGCGCTACGTTACAAGAATTAAGAAAACAGAGGAAATAGGAAGAAAAAGTATAAGAAGTTGGATGGAAGTTGGAAAGTAAACAAAACAAAAAGAAGATGGGAATGGGATTAACAGTAAAAATAAGGGTAATGGTTTCATACAAAGTTGTAAAAAGAGATTAACAAGAAGTTTAAGAATAAGGATAAAATTAAGAGTAATAGTGAGAGTTGGACTTGGGTAAACGGGAAGGTTTTTTTCTAGCTTCCCGGTTAATAATTTGATATTCATTTTAGTGCAGTCATGAGAAATATTCGTAATGATCGTCAAACTTCAAACTTTCTCGTTTATATTTCAAGCCATCGTGATAAAATTTTGAAAAAGGGCTTGTGCAGTTGTATAGGGTTGGATATTTTTGGTTAAAATTTATTGTTCCAATTGTGAGTGAACTTCCGTTGGTGCTCCCGGGCATACTGACATACAACTGTAAGAAAATGCATTAACCTTAAGTGTGTGCTGCGGGCGGTGAGGCTGTAGGGATGACTGAGAAAAGTTTTGCTAGAAGTCATTACCGTGTCTAGAGATTTCGGCTCGGGGCAAGAATGAAAGAAAGAAATAACAAGAGAAAAAATTACAATTAATTTTTTCTTTTTTTTTTTAAGATTATATGCGATCGAACTTTTTTGATGCCAAATCTTGACTAAAGAGCTCTCAAATTCTTGTTAGTTGAACGTAACTTAAATGACTTATTTTTTTAGTTGAAAGCTCTTCAGGTTCGGGATGAAATTACTCAGGTTTTTTAAAATTAATTTACATCATTGAATGATTTTCAAAGAAGAAGCATTCAAGAGGTACGCCGGTTTAGGGCACACGACTTACTTGTACTTCTTCATTGTAACTGCCCTTAGTGAGTGCCGTATTGTAGTCCAACCAAATACTTTTAAATTTGTCATCAATTGAATTTAAGTAGGTGCTAAAGATCCACTTTTTCTACCTCTAAAGGACTGCCAAAAAAAGTGCCCTCTGAAATTCGAATCATTTTGTCTGCTGTCCTGGACAGCTTCTCAACCTGCCATCTTCTGCAGAGGAAGCACGTTGAATAGCACCGTGCCTTGTGACGACTCCGCAAGTACTTTCTCTGCGGTTTTGTTTGGCTTGAGAAAAAAAACTATTTTAGTTTCTATCCAAATATGGTCAGAAGGACGTTAAGATTAAACTGCTTTCTCCGTTGGTCCACAGCAAACTCGCGCTATAGTCATCTTCTTTTTTCTGTAGCGTGACAGATAGCCCTTTGTCAGATATTTATTCGGTACGGTCCGGATATTAGCATTAATATAGCGCTGCACAACCCTTGAGTCCGGAACAGTGCATTCCTCGATTTTCTTCAGCACACCTCTGCACGGTATCCGATTCCAGACCTTACTTTGGTAGGAGCAGTCTAGCTGGTAGGTGGTACTTAATTATATACCTTACGAGATAAATTTTTGAACCGTCTGTAGAGACTGTAATTCTTTGCACAAACGTTTCACCCACTCCTCCGTCGAAGTTTACCTTATAGAAGTCAACAATTGTCATAATATAGCCCGTATTGAACAGTCAGTTTTGATACTATTTAGTCAACCTCTTGATATTGCCGTTCTGAATCCAGCTTTAGGGTCTTCCTCTTGAACGTTGGAGGTTTCAATGATTCGATCCCTTTTTAATGACTGTATGTGTTCGTTCCACAAGTGCGTAAAACTGTAGCATTTTTGTCTGGTATAACGAGTTATTGAAGCATCGCACACTGCTCTCATATAGCTCATTACTTCCATGAACACGCTATTCGCGTTTCTTCATATTCGTTTGCTGGCAATAATATATTGAATATATCAGAATCAAATATGTTAAGTTTCCATTCAAGTCCTTCATGCTTGTGTACAGCAGCGCACACGTCGCAGATTTATTCGGCCAACTATTTAGTCCAGATGATCGTTAGAATGTAGATGGAATTTGCTATTATGCACTTTTAAATCTAAGCTTTGCAGAACCATCAGCTACGTAACATTCGCCAAAGCAATAGTGGCTTAATAACATGAGCTTGGAAATTCAATTATCGTACTACTCTGCATTTAATGCCAGAAACTCTTTTGGAATACCGACGACCTATGAAAGAAATAATTTCTTTGTTAGTGTCGAACCAGAATCCTCATGCACATATTTCAGATTAAGAGACGCTACTAACTATGCAAGTTTACCCGCCAAAAGAAGTGCTCTTGCTTTTTCTTTTGCTTTGGAGGAAGGGACGACATTTTAAATATTTAAACGGAAGTAAAACAGACGCCAAGTTGAGCAGCTAGCGAATTGTAGTGGACAAAGAAATTGTGATTGAAGAGGTGCAGGTCAAACAGTGGAATAAATGAGGATGCTGCTTCCACTCTTCCCCATCAAAAAGGCTGCTGTGTACGTTTTCCATTTTGCTATTGTTGATTATATGTTTTAATAGCATTTGTTTTGTTGTTCTATGTTGTTTTGTTTGCTTTTGTCGTTGTATTATTTGCTGCTGCGCTGTCTGGTGGCTGCCACTTGTGGGAGTTGTTTGTTGTTGTTTTGTTTGGTTGTTTCCACTGTGAGATTGTGTTCACTTTGGCTTTGTCTGAAAACAAGCACCACTCGACCAAACACCGAAGGGCAACTGGGAAGCTGATTGTGCTGTGAACATTCGCCACGAGCAGGTGGAAGATGACGCCGTTAGGGGTCGCTTGAATTGCAGTGTCGGCGTGATGCTACATTCGTTAGTGGCAGGGAACAGATTTGTTGCCATTTTACTGTGACTTTAAGTATCTATGTTGCGAATGCGGAAAAATCCAACTGAGTAGCAGAAAGAACTTAATAAGATACATATGTATGTAAATACTTGAAAGTGCTCAGATGTGATGGGAGGCATTAGGTTGGAACACAACAGCAATAAGGATCTAATCCATCCAAGTTCATTGGGTAAACGGCAGGAAGAAATTGTTCGTTTAAGATAGAAACAAATAGTTGTAAGCAATTACAAAGAAATGACAGAACAAAGTATAGTGTACAGCTGTCTGCACTCCGATGAAGATGAGAAGAAGCAGACAACAAGAACGAAGGCACCAGCGCTGGCCTGCTGCTAAGTAGCAAATGATGAATACACAACATTTACATACAATTTATTGCAAATTATTTGTGAAACTTTATTTTTTCCTAATCTAACTTAATTTCTTTTAAATTGTTTGAAGAAGGAGTGGAATTATCTGAAATAAATAAGGATGAAATTATTTCATACATACATACAAGGTATCCCACCTATTGAAACTGGCTTGAAGGAAGGACTTCTAAAATGGATATTTGGTGAAAGTAAGTTTAAAGTTTTCCACACACCTTCTGCTTTCTCTTCATTATAAAAATGCCATCCATATAAAAAATTTTTTTTTTCATGTTAGGGGTATTCTCTCTGTCTAGAATCCATAGAAAACGTTTTATTCTGAAAAGTTTCCTACACGCAACAACAAAATATATTTGTGAAATATTTTCTACGGATTCTACATTTTCTGTAATCAAATCCATGTACATATATTTGAGTAGAAAATTTATAAATATGACAAGCATAATTCTTTTTTGTCATTGTTATTGTTATAATAATTTTTTTCTTAATTAAAAAATTTTTAAATTAGAATAGAAGAAAGAAAATATTTAGACAACTGTCATAGTTCGTTTCATAGATCCATTTCGGGAACTGTTTAATTCCTTCATCGGGCACGTTTAGGCGCCACTGCTATAATCATTCAGCTATCACAGCGGTTGTTTGTTTGTCTTCATTATGTCGACTTCTATCCTGTAACCATAAAACAAGTGCGATGTTCACATCGCTTCTGCAACAGATGTCGCAGCCCTGATGTCAATTGCCAAGTAACAGACGACATTTGCAGTGAACTGACAAAAAAAAAAGGCTGATTGTCTTAGCATTTTATATTCCGACCTTGACTTTGACAGAAAAGTTAAGGTATGTGCGGTCTCGCTGCACAGGGAGTATTTTCATTCTGAAACTTCGAAAAGCTTTTTTCCGTCTAAGCATTCATGGAATCGTTCCGGATAAACCAATAATTTGGAATATTCGGAACACGTTCGTTTGATACTACCTCACGAGGTCTGAATATACCAAAGAAGTATGTAGATAATATTCCAAATATAAAAATGATTCTACAAATACCTAAAGAGATTGAATATGTTAATACGCTCGATGAGTAAAACATTTCGTTTTGGCATTTCTAATATTTCACATGCCAGTTTTAAATTGTTCGATTTTTGACGTTCAACCATAAATTTAAACTTTGATTACATACGTTTTGCATGTTCTTAGGTTTAGTTTTCATATAAATTTCCTTTGTTCAGTGCCACGAATAGATCCTGGTATATTTATTAAATTTATAATAAAATCAAAAAAAGTAATACTAAGGAATTATGCGGCTCAGTCCATATCGGGAAATTTTAAGTTTTTTCCCCCTATATATACTAAATTTTTATTACGTTTGCAAAGAAACTACACAGTTAATGGATGTCAATATTTGGGAGAAAGAGGGCTGCAATTGTCAAACATTTTGTCAGCCGAGCAAACCTATTGTGATCAAAAGTCTTCCAACAATGAATTTCTAGACGGAATGTCTGAGCTGTGCCTTCAACAAATCAACATCCAATCGAATAAATTCGGAAGAGTGTTAGATTTAGCCTTTGTGGATGATGAATCTAAATATTCCATTAGTCGATGCGAACCCATTATTGAACCTGAAGATGCTTACCACCCTTCCCTCAAAATAGTTTACGAAGTTGTAAATTATGCTTTTAACAGCGGAAATAAACGATACGACTCCAGTTATCGCTTCGACTTTGCGAAGGCCAATTTTAAAAAATTAAATCGTGATCTATCTCGAATAGTGTGGCCAATATTTAATGCTGATGTGGAGCAAAGCGTTTCTCACTTTTACAATACCATTTACTGTCTTTTTGAAAAATACGTACCTAAGCGGATTTGTGTACATTCCGATACAAGCCAAGTATGGTTCACTAAAGAGCTGAAAATTTTAAAGAATAAAAAGTCTCGATCTTTCAAGTTGTTCAAAAAGACGGGTTTACATAACCATTACTTACAGTACTCGATTCTACGCTGGAAGTATTTTCAATTAAACAAAAAGTGTTACAAAGCTTATCTTTGTAAAATGAAAAGAAATATAACTTGCAACCCGAAGGCATTTTACAGATTCGTAAACTCTAAACGCAGGGTGAAAGGGTTTCCATCATCCATGAAATTCCAAGATAATATTTCCATCGATGATCAAGAGATCGCCGACTTCTTTGCGGAATTTTTCAAATCAAATTACTCTATTGAGACCAACGTTTCACCTAATGAATACCCATTCCATATTGTTTCATGTTATTCAATCAGAGCTCCATTTATATCTTCAGAAGATGTATTATCTTATTTAAAAACTTTAAAGGTATCATATTCATACGGCCCCGACAGGATCCCGACACACTTTCTTAAAAAATGTGCCGCAAACATCTATCAGCCGATAACAGATTTATTTAATTTATCTTTAATTTATGGCGTTTTCCCAACAATATGGAAGGAATCTTTTTTTATTCCGCTTCATAAAAATGGAAGCAGGTCTTCAATAGAAAACTACCGGGGCATAGCAAAGTTATCCGCTATCCCAAAGTTATTTGAGGCTATTGTTACCCACCACCTAACATTCTCTATTTCCCCCATAATTGCAAGCTCGCAGCATGGGTTCTGTAAGGGCAAATCACCTATCACCAACTTACTAGAATTTACCACCCACGTTTCTAATGGATTTAGAAAAGGCCTTCACACTGATGTAATTTACACCGATTTCAGTAAAGCTTTCGACAAAGTATCACACCCATTACTTATTCATAAGCTCAGTCAACTAGGTTTTCAACCCCGTCTTATATGTTGGGTTTCTTCGTATCTTGGTTATCGTACGCAAAAAGTAATCTTTAAAAATACACTTTCTGGGGTCATCAATGTTTCTTCTGGTGTTCCTCAGGGCAGCCATCTTGGTCCGATTCTGTTCTTGTTGTTCATAAGCGATATATCTGGTACAATTAAATACTCAAAAATCTTGATGTACGCAGACGATGTAAAACTTTTCAAATCATGTGCCTCGGTTGAGGAACATTCCTTGCTTCAAATGGATTTAAATTACTTGGTTACCTGGTGCAATGTAAATTATATGCCACTCAATCTCAAAAAATGTAAATTCATGTGTTTTTCTCGGAGAGTTTCGCCACCAGCTTCATATACAATTAACAACTATAGTCTAGAAACTGTAAATAATTTTATTGACTTGGGAGTCATGATGGATTCCAAACTTAGTTTCAATCTTCCTATTAATGCTACAGTGAATAAAGGCAAATGTGTTTTTGCATTTGTTAAACGATGGTCAAAAGAATTTAACGACCCTTACATAACTAAAGCACTTTTTACAACATTAGTTAGGCCAATATTAGAATACGGCTCGATAATTTAGAGTCCGCGTTATCAAGTCCATGCAGACAGTCTCGAATCAATACAAAAACAATTTTTACTATTTGCCTTAAGAAATTTCCAATGGGACTCTTTAACTAATCTTCCACCTTATACTAATCGATTAAAGCTTATCAATCTTCCAACTCTTGCTAGTCGAAGGGAAATGCTTGGTGTAATATTTATGACAAAACTTTTAAATGGATCAATTTCGAGCCCATTCCTTCTGAATGAAGTGAACTTTTGCGTTCCCTCTCGGACATCGAGACACTTCAAACCTCTTCTGCTGAAACAATGTAGAACGAATTTCGAACAAAATGAACCTTTTCGGCGTTTATGCCAAGATTATAACTCTCACTCAAACAGATTTGATAGCTCGGACTCCCTTTTTTCTATAAAAAAGATTGTTCTCACCTCTCTAAATTAATGTATAATACGTTTGCTTCTGTTCTCTTTAAGTATTTCGCTTGGCTGATGAAATTTCTTCTGTAGCTGAGCAGTCTCAGATCATGACGCTTGACAAACCGCTGCCCATCAAAGACTCGGCAAAATAAAAAAAAAATAAAAAAGTTATTATATATATATATAAATCGATCGCGTGAACAGGATTAGCCTGGTTTCATTGGGCCACTTGAGGGCAGCGCGCTGCCACAACGTCCATTAAAAAAAAAAAAAAAAAAAAAAAATCATGGTAAGCACAATAAAACAAATATATACCGTATGTAGAAAACATTTAAAAAATAATAGGCAAAACTCTGCTTCCATTTGCGCTAGCTGTGGGGCTTTTTATGCTTCAGCTAACAAAAGTCTCATATTCCTTGAATTACCTTCAGCCACACGGAAGCAAGGCTGTTACAAAGTCATGCGGTTTGATATTCCATACATATGTTGCTATGTAAAGTTCGGATATTTTCCGTTTGACACACAATTACTTTAATTATTTTATGCGAAAAAGTATACTCTGAGCAAATTCCACTTAAAGCTTAGCGCACATACATATGACAGGTAGATCTTATTTCACAAAACTCGCGTATGAATGCCTCTTTTTTTATAACTATTGAAACATTACCATATTAGCGTGCAAATCTACTGCGCAACAATTTTTCATCAAAAACGGGTCGAGCCAAAGATCAATTATACAGAAAAACTAATAATTAAAATTTAAAAATTTGAAATGAATAATACAAACTATTTTTACTTCCTTTATATTATTTCCGTTATATTAGGTCGGTTGAATATTTGTCCGCATTTTCAAACAAGTAAGGAAGGCTAAGTTCGGGTGTAACCGAACATTACATACTCAGTTGAGAGCTATGGAGACAAAATAAGGGAAATCACCATGTAGGAAAATGGACCTAGGGTAACCCTGGAATGTGGTTGTATGACATGTGTATCAAATGGAAGGTATTAAAGAGTATTTTAAGAGAGAGTAGGCCATAGTTCTATTGATGGACGCCATTTAGGGATATCGCCATAAAGGTGGACCAGGGCTGACTCTAGAATTTGTTTGTACGATATGGGTATCAAATGAAAGGTGTTACTGAGCATTTTAAGAGGGAGTGGGCCTTAGGTCTATCGGTGGACGCCTTTTAGAGATATCGCCATTAAGGTGAACTAGGGGTGACTCTAGAATGTGTTTGTACGATATGGGTATCAAATGAAAGGTGGTAATGAGTATTTTAAAAGGGAATGGGCTTTAGTTCTATAGGTGAACGCCTTTTCGAGAAATCGCCATAAAGGTGGACCAGGGGTGACTCTAGAATATGTTTGTACGATACGGGTATCAAATGAAAGCTGTTAATGAGTATTTTGAAAAGGAGTGATCCTTAGTTCCATAGGTCGACGCCGTTTCGGGATATCGCCATAAAGGTGGACCAGGGGTGTCTCTAGAATGTGTTTGTACGATATGGGAATTAAATGAAAGGTGTTACTGAGCATTTTAAGAGGGAGTGGGCATTTGGTCTATAGGTGGACGCCTTTTCGAGATATCGCCATTAGGGTGGGCCAGGGGTGACTCTAGAATGTTTGTACGATATGGGTATCAAACGAAAAGTGTTACTGAGCATTTTAAGAGGGAGTGGGCATTAGGTCTATAGGTGGACGCCTTTTCGAAATGTCGCCATTAGGGTGGGCCAGGGGTGACTCTAGAATGTGTTTGTATGATATGGGTATCAAATGAAAGATGGTAATGAGTATTTTAAAAGGGAGTAATCCTTAGTTCTATAGGTGGACGCCTTTTCGAGATATCGCCATAAAGGTGGACCAAGGGTGACTCTAGAATGTGTGTACGATATGGGTATCAAACGAAAGGTGTTACTGAGCATTTTAAGAGGGAGTGGGCATGAGGTCTATAGGTGGACGCCTTTTCGAGATATCGTCATTAGGGTGGGCAGGGGTGACTCTAGAATGTGTTTGTACGATATGGGTATCAAACGAAAGGTGTTACTGAGCATTTTAAGAGGGAGTGGGCATTAGGTCTATAGGTGGACGCCTTTTCGAGAAATCGTCATTAGGGTGGGCCAGGGGTGACTCTAGAATGTTTGTACGATATGGGTATCAAACGAAAGGTGTTACTGAGCATTTTAAGAGGGAGTGGGCATTAGGTCTATAGGTGGACGCCTTTTCGAGATATCGCCATTAGGGTGGGCCAGAGGTGACTCTAGAATGTGTTTGTACGATATGGGTATCAAATGAAAGGTGGTAATGAGTATTTTAAAAGGGAGTAATCCTTAGTTCAATAGGTGGACGCCTTTTCGAGATATCGCCATAAAGGTGGACCAAGGGTGACTCTAGAATGTTTGTACGATATGGGTATCAAACGAAAGGTGTTACTGAGCATTTCAAGAGAGAGTGGGCATTAGGTCTATAGGTGGACGCCTTTTCGAGATATCGCCATTAGGGTGGGCCAGGGGTGACACTAGAATGTTTGTACGATATGGGTATGAAACGAAAGGTGTTACTGAGCATTTTAAGAGGGAGTGGACATTAGGTCTATAGGTGGACGCCTTTTCGAGATATCGCCATTAGGGTGGGCCAGGGGTGACTCTAGAATGTTTGTACGATATGGGTATCAAACGAAAGGTGTTACTGAGCATTTTAAGAGGGAGTGGACATTAGGTCTATAGGTGGACGCCTTTTCGAGATACCGCCATTAGGGTGGGCCAGGGGTGACTCTAGAATGTTTGTACGATATGGGTATCAAACGAAAGGTGTTACTGAGCATTTTAATAGGGAGTGGGCATTAGGTCTATAGGTGGACGCCTTTTCGAGATATCGCTATTAGGGTGGGCCAGGGGTGACTCTAGAATGTTTGTACGATATGGGTATCAAACGAAAGGTGTTACTGAGCATTTTAATAGGGAGTGGGCATTAGGTCTATAGGTGGACGCCTTTTCGAGATATCGCCATTAGGGTGGGCCAGGCGTGACTCTAGAATGTGTTTGTACGATATGGATATCAAATTAAAGATATTAATGAGGGTTTTAAAAGCGAGTGGCCCTTAGATGTATATGTGAAAGCGTTCTCGGGATATCGACCAAAATGTGGACCAGGTGATCCAGAAAATCATCTGTCGGGTACTGCTAATTTATTTATATATGGAATACCACTAACAGTATTCCTGCCAAGATTCCAAGGGCTGTTGATTTCGCCTTGTAGAACTTTTTCATTTTCTTCTACTTAATATGGTAGGTGCCACACCCATTTTACAAAGTTTTTTCCAAAGTTATATTTTGCGTCAATAAACCAATCCAGTTACAATGTTTCATCCCTTTTTTCGTATTTGGTATAGAATTATGGCATTTTTTTATTTTTCGTAATTTTCGATATCGATAAAGTGGGCGTGGTTATGGTCGGATTTCGGCCATTTTTTATATCGAGATAAAGTGAGTTCAGATAAGTACGTGTGCTAAGTTTAGTAAAGATATATCGATTTTTGCTCAAGTTATTGTGTTAACGGCCGAGCGGAAGGACAGACGGTGGACTGTGTATAAAAACTGGGCGTGGCTTCAACCGATTTCGCCCTTTTTCACAGGAAACAGTTATCGTCCTAGGAGCCAAGCCTCTACCAAATTTCACAAGGATTGGTTAATTTTTGTTCGACTTATGGCATTAAAAGCATCCTAGACAAATTAAATGAAAAAAGGCGGAGCCACGCCCATTTTGAAATTTTCTTTTATTTTTGTAATTTGTTGCACCACATCATTACTGGAGTTGAATGTTGGCATAATTTACTTATATGCTGTAAAGATATTAACTTTTCTTTTAAAATTTGAATTTAAAAAAAAATTTTTTTAAAAAGTGGGCGTGGTCGTTCTCCGATTTTGCTAATTTTTATTAAGCAGACATAAAGTAATAAGGGTAATGTTCCTGCCAAATTTCATTATGATATCTTTAACGACTGCCTAATTACAGCTTGCAAAACTTCTAAATTACCTTCATTTAAAAGTGGGCGGTGCCACGCCCAATGGCCAAAATTTTACTATTTTTCTATTCTGCGTCATAAGCTCAACTCACCTACCAAGTTTCATCGCTTAATGCGTATTTGGTAATGAATTATCGCCCTTTTTTGATTTTTCGAAATTTTCGATATCGAAAAATTGGGCGTGGTTATTGTCCGATATCGTTCATTTTAAATAGCGATCTGAGATGAGTGCCCAGGAACATATATACTAAATTTCATGAAGATACCTCAAAATTTACTCAAGTTATCGTGTTAACGGACAGACGGACGGACGGACGGACGACTGTGTATAAAAACTGGGCGTGGCATCAACCGATTTCGCCCATTTTCACAGAAAACAGTTAACGTCGTAAAATCTACTCCCCTACATATAGTAATAAGAGTAATGTTCCTGCCAAATTTCATCATGATATCTTCAACGACTGCCAAATTACAGCTTGCAAAAGTTTTAAATTACCTTCTTTTAAAAGTGGGCGGCGCCACGCCCATTTTCCAAAATTTTACTAATTTTCTATTTTGCGTCATAAGTTCAACTCATCTACCAAGTTTCGTCGCTTTATCGGTCTTTTGTAATGAATTATCGCACTTTTTCGGTTTTTCGAAATTTTCGATATCGAAAAAGTGGGCGTGGTTATATTCCGATATCGTTCATTTTAAATAGCGATCTGAGATGAGTGCTCAGGAACCTACATACCAAATTTCATCAAGATACCTCAAAATTTACTCAAGTTATCGTGTTAACGGACGGACGGACGGACGGACATGGCTCAATCAAATTTTTTTTCGATCCTGATTATTTTGATATATGGAAGTCTATATCTATCTCGATTCCTTTATATATGTACAACCAACCGTTATCCAATCAAACTTAATATACTCTGTGAGCTCTGCTCAACTGAGTATAAATATATGTTTACATGAATCCGAAATCGTAAAGTTTTCGTAGTGACACTGATGAAGGTTCATCTTCAAAAAGTCTTCCAACAATACCACCAACTCTGTATCAAAGTCCAGATTATTTAAACGACTTCGATATCCGTACCGTGAATAATGAATTTATGCGATCTGAAGAAGTCAACGGAATAATTCGTCGAGGTCATCAAAAGTGTCCTGTTATTTTTCCACGTGATTTTCATGACGAGGCCCTGCCTCGTTGTTAAATAGCATCTTGCCAAATGGAGAGAAAGTGGAGCGTGACTGGTTAGTGTGGAGTCCCAGTAGCAATGCTTTTTATTGCTTCCCATGCCGTCTGTTAAGCACCAATACTTTAGATCGACCTAAAATTTGTTGTCCTGGCGGATATTTGAAATTCTATGTATGGAAGAAGCTATACGATAAACTGCCATCACACGAAAATACTCAAGATCACATTAAATGTTATATTCAATGGCGATCTTTACAAGGTCTAATTCAAAAGGAGGCTACAATTGATACACTTATCAATGAACAGCTAATCACTGAAACTCAAAAATGGAAAGAAATTTTATATAGAGTTTTGGACACTATTTTATTTTTGCTTTCACCCAAGGCCTAGCTTTCAAAGGCGAAAGTATGTATCTTGGTGAACGAAACAATGGCCATTTTTGGGCATCTAAGATCTCATAAGCCATTATGATCCGACACTTAGATATCATTTGGAGAAACTTAGGTTTTCACAACAGCAGCACAAACGTTTACAAGTTCACTATCTTTCCCCAGACATTCAGAACGAGTTTATAGAAATTTGTGCAAAGCACGTGAAGGAAACTATATTAGATCAAGGCAAAAAAGCCAAGTAATTTGCTTTTATCGTTGATGCTATGCCTGACGCTAGTCACGTTGACTACGTTCATTTTGCGCTAAATCCATTTCAATTCGAAAGCGACAAATTTAACAATTCAAGAACGGTTTTTGGTTTTGTGAATTGTAACCAAAAAACTGGTCATAAAATCGCTGATCTAATTTGCCATACTCTAGGTAAACATGAAATCCCATTAAAAGATGGTCGTGCACAAGGTTGCAATAACGGCGACAATATAAAAGAAGCTTACAACGGAGCACTACGTCACATTCTCGACAAAAACTGGAATGCTGATTACCCGCCTTGTGCAACCCATAGTCTCAATTTATGTCGTGTTGATGCTGCAGAATGTTGTACGGCTGCAATTACTTTCTTCGGAGTTGTAAAAAAATATTTTACTATTTTCAGCAGCACTCCACAACGATGGGACATCCTAAAAAAAAAAATGTACCGAGCTCTCTTCATAGTCTTTCAGACAAAAGTCAAATTTGACTGCCCAAGCATGCGGAGATGTTACTGGCATTCTCAAGTACATCAACAAGTTTGAATGTATCTTGCTGTCCTCAACTTGGTTCAAAATACTGACTACCATTAATGAAAGAAACGTGGTCCTCCAAGCTAGAGACGCCAACATAGATGTCGAGGTCCGACATCTAGATGCCTTATTAGCTGATTTGAAGTTAATCAGGAAGCAATGGGAAACAATTTTAAACGAATGCAAAACAATTGCTTTTCAATTGAACATCTCGCCAAAGTTTCCGGACATTCGAAAGAGAAAACCTAAAAGATGTTCTGAAGATAATTTAAATGAGATGATTAAGGATGATTCAGAATCTAATTTTAAAAACAATACATACCTGGTGATCGTTGGTTCGGTAATCACTGGCATTACGGAACGATTTGCAAGAATGAGAAATTTGAGCGAGACGTTTTCCTTTTTCTGGTAATTTGAAGACATGGATGAAACTACGGTTCGGGCGAGCGCAGCAAAACTTGTCGAAAAATACAAGTCGGACATTTCTCAAAGCTTAGAATGCGAAATAATTCACTTGGAACATATTTACGAAGCAAATTTTGATAAAGGTCTGTCACCATTGGAATTGCTAAATGCCATCTACATATGTTTAAAATCTATATACAATTTTCCCCAACATTTGTGTTGCTTTACGTATCTTTTGCACTATACCTGTCACTGTAGCCAGCGTCCCTTCAAGAATCAAAAACTTTCATAGATCGTGTTCATCTCAAGAGCGAGTTTCAGAACTTGCCACGCTTTGTGTTGAATCCGTTTTGGCTAGACAGTTAAATTTTGATATTATTATAAAAAAAAATTGCGACGAAAAAAGCAAGAAAAGCCACTCTTTGATATCCGAACCTTCTATATTGATTAAAATTTATAATCATCATTAAATTTATCAGAAATGTATTAAAATGTTACCAAATAACTAGAAAAGATTATTTGAAACAATATGTGCCTGATGAAAGAGAATTTTGTTCTATGTTACAATAAAATAGTATATGTAAATAGTAAATATTCTCTTTTTTATTTTCAGCTCTTAGTCAAAAAATCATTTAGTTGATGTAGCAAAATTTTTTTTTTATATAATCCATCAATAATGATTAACGAATGAGACGTCATTAATTCAAATTAATCAAATGTATTAGTGGATTTTTTATAGGGGGCCCGTTAATTGTTTAGTCCCGGGCCCGGATTTTCTCTCTACGGCCCTGATCTCAAGATCGAATTTTAAGTAACTTTTCATTGAGCTACAAACGGGAAACTTCACATATAAGTTAAGAGGCCGAGACAATGCAACAAAAGCAAAAAAATTCCGGATCGAAATAATTAAATGAGAATTTGGAATTTTGAAACCGGCTTTTACGTAACTTCTCGATGAGCTAGAGACTTGAAATTTCAAAATTAATTCAGAGGCCGATGGCAGGTCAATTGGGTGCCCTTGAGAGGCTGGTAGAACAAGAATAAGAAAAAAAAATGCAAACAGATTATCTTACATATCCACTTACGTAAAACTGATAGAAAATATCGAAATACATAAAACCGCTAATAAACGACAGAAGTAAGTACTATGTCACTTCTGCAAAGCATGTGAAATTGGTTGTAATTGCATCACAACTATCTTGCCTAAAGGCCTAAAATGAGTTTGTTGTTTCATCAATCCAATGTCTTGACATTTGCTGCAGATGCCGATACGCCCGATCGAAAGCGACCAGCGTCTATCATATTTGCAAAAAAAAAAAAAAAATTATTACGATGAAATGATAAAAACGCCGAAATTTAACACTATGATGATGGGAATTTGAAGGTCGAGAGGTGAAGAGAGCAATAAATGTGCACAGCACCGGGATGTGTGAATGGGTTGATTTACAAACAAAACAGCAGACAGTCAACCAGACAGATTCGCACATAAAAGCTACAAACAATAAATACAAAAGGTATTTGCCAAACAAAGGCATATGTACACTTTACACACAAATAGACAACTGAGATGCTGAGAATAGTGCAACAGCAGGCACAAATGTCTCTATTTTCGAACAGAACCGCAGCCACAGTACCCGCTGCCAGCTACGTCCGTCACATTCAGCGCAGCGATAAAAATTCTGTCAGCTACAACCACCAAAAGAGCAGCAATTGCAATTACAACAACAAAGCTGCAGTGACAAGTGTAATGTATTGGACTGTTTAGCGCCTGCGGTTGCGGTTGCAGCTGCGGTGGTCGGCCAGAGTTTCATCCGTCCTCATGACTAGCGCATTAACGTGCTCGCTGCAGCTGACACCGATGCGGTGACGCATATACTTTGTCAAGGGATCGGTCTCCGGTAGTCGAATTGGTATGACTTATGTGCAGTCACGTCAGGAAGTTGCAGTTTCGCTGCTGCAGCGCAGCTCCCAGCCCAATTTTCTTTGCTAAACATGCACAAGTCTAATTCGTATCTAAATTTACTCATTGCGTTTCACCAGTTTTGTTTTTTGTTGAACAAATTCGCAACGAATTTAACAAAAAACAAAATCTAAATTAAAAATGGAATAGAAATTCTTCAACAACGCCGCCGGTAAGTCTGCTGCATTCGCAAGTCAATGTGACTCAAGCACACGCTCCGTGTAAACACTCCGTAGTGAAACCAACAAGTCATAAACTACTTCACAACTAGTGTGAGCACCAATATCACTGGTTCTCTGACCAATGGTCTTTTTCCCCATACGTGTAATTGGTAATTTCAATTTTGGGTTATTATGCAATATATCCCAAAGCGACAATATATCTCATCCGATCATGAATTTTTATTACTTTAATAACGCAATATGCGGCAAAACATCAAGCTCGATGTGCCTCCACATCGAAAACAGATAAATCAGAGGAAGAGAGAAAAAACGAAATGAAGAAAAGAAAATAGAGGAAGTTGAAGGGAAGTCGGAAAAGCAAAGGGGGCAGGCGAAAGAGGGAGAGTGAAAGTGAGAGTAAAAGTAAGGGTAAGGAGGGCGGAGGAATTAAGAGAGTAATAAGAAGGTGAGACATAGGAGAGGCAGGTGGATAGATAGATAAACTCCGAACAACGTCTGTCGCTTTTGATTATATTTCATTTTGTTCTAAACGTTTCCAGGATTACCCAGAACTCCTTAGAATCAAGATCTGATAAGCCAAAGATTTCTTTTGTGCCACCAAACATCAAGTCTTCCTCCTTAACGCTGATTATATAGGTAAATGTTGGGTATTGGGACCGTACACCGTCAATCCGAAGTTTTCGTATTACCAGCCTCAAGATACTCCCGCAACTTCATGTTGTTGTTCCAGATCGTCAGTCATCTTATTGGCCTCTTGTTATATTTCTTAGTTGTGGACATGGTGAGACTAGATATCCAGCCATTTAATTCCGTTGACTAAAACGTTGTAGTTTTCTAAGGAGCTGCCTAAGTCTCATGCAGTCAAATAATTCCAGGAACTCACTTCAAAAAAAGGAAGTAATGCCAGCGGGCTTTAACTCTTATACAAAAATGAAATAGGGCCGTTGACAAAAGGAAGTATTTCAGAAACTGGTACAATGTCATGATCCTGGGCAAACATGATGTTCGAGAATTGAGAAAAAATTTTTCTCAATAAGAAAAAGGTATGTCTGCCATAAAAAGCTTGTTAGCGAAAAATAATCTGCTTGCAGCTGCCGTTTGGAATCGGCATAAAACATATGGGTCCCGTCCAGTTTGAAGAACAAATTAAATAAGAAAATGATGCGATTGGAAGAGAAGTTCGCCCCAAATCTCCTCGGTGGTAAATCGAGCTAAGATTTTTTTTATCAGGCTTTAAGTCAGACTCCGATCAATGTTTTCAGAAGATTTAGAGTTGTATCTCTTTTGTCAGCTGATTTTTTTTACATATAGGACAAAATAGGTAAAAATATGCGCCACCATAAAGCTGGTCTTCCGGAGTATATTTTGTTGTTCTCCTGCAATTGGTTCTGATTGAGCTTACGGCTTTCACCTGGTGGTAGTTAACCGACTCCTTGTTAATTTCGTTGATAGCCTGTCGGTAAACCGTCGTTATTAACGAATATTTTAAGTGTTTATTTCAGCCAGCAGGAACTGAGCTTTAAGATTTTACTTCGGGCACGAGAAATTACTTCTTCGGAGCGGATTTTTGATATGCCACCAACTTCGGCAGCGCTGCATACCTTATAGTTTTCTTTCTGATATGCTATTTAAAATAGCTATTGATATAGGCTCAACATAAACATTCTTCAACGTGTTTTCTCTGTTTAGAAACAGTTTTGGCCTTTTTTGAATTGTCTCCGTGCTCTAAACTTTTTGTGAAGTTTCAAGTTTGTAGCTCAAAAGCACGCCCCTCAAAAACTGATCTCTTCCGTACTATTTTTTCAAATACCTAGATCCGCGCGCCACCTAGCGTTTTCCCCCTCTGGTCCATCTTCTATGTTCTGAGAACTATGTGTGAAGTTACAACTTTTTAGCACAATAGGAAGTCTCCTAAAATTTGATCGCGAAATTCCCCCGTTCGGCACAGAAGTTCGGCACAGAATTGCTGAATATTTCACCCGGGTGCCAATTATTGGAGTCTTTCGGCTTATTTAATGCACTGTCATCGGGTTATCCTCTACGTGAGAGATGTAAAGTTCATAGCTCAATGGTAATTTTCTCAAAAATTTATCGAAAGACGCCACCGATCCGTACGATTTTTTTATATCTAAATCTGGGCGATACCTAGTGAAAATCTTTTTATATGGGTCAAACTAATATTGAGCCCTGAACTGTATTTAAATTGTTTGCATTGTCATAGAGCTTAGAGGTAAGTTCAAAGTTTCGAGACTCTATATGCAGACTTAAACGAATTAAAGCTCAGTGGCCCAGGAGATAATCTAATCCACCGGTGGAAATAGTGGTACTTTACAAGGACTTACTGTGTTTTTAATTAGCTTGCTTGTTGTAAAGGACGGTCCCAGCACAACCCTCAGTATATGCGCAACCTGCAAAAATCGAGATATCAGGTTAGATCCTTATTGGTTTCCTTGTTCCTCTGGTCGAAGTCTTGAAGTACGGTTTGGGCTTCATGCGAACCCGACCTAAACTGAGTTACATGAAACAAAAAAAAAAAAAACTTGACGAAAGTGAGGAGAAACATTTCCAAAAATTGGTTTCTTTAAATTGAGGAAAATTTTAATGTAATGAGTAAGAATTTCCTATTTGTGTAAAAGCTTTCCATAATTTGAGAAAAAATGTCTCTTAATATTTTTTTTTCAATCGAGAATACTTGATTGAATATTTCTCCCAATATTTACATGTGTCGGAATGGCAGCGCAATCGCCATTTTGACTTTCACCAGATGTCGGCTCCGGATTACAATTGACATTGTAAAATTCGCCAGCCGTAGTCCCTTGGCCCGAATCACCATCTTTGGTAACGTTTTCCATAACTCGAAGGGATTGAAATTATTTTTCTTTTGTTTCTTTTGTTAAAATAAAACGCAGCGAACAACTGTGAAAATAAAGCGCAGCGAACAACTGTGCGTCCAAACGATTCTAAACTTTTCACAATAATGAAAAATCACAAGCACTCTTCTATTCGAGTATTTTTTTTCAGACAAGTTTTATTCACATACTTGTCCCTTTATTACCTTTTCGACACTTATAGCTTACATCGTGGCGCACAGTAGCACGCTCGGTAAAGCATAATGCTTTTACCTCGCTCTAACATTAAAAGAAAGAATGTGATAACAGTTTACTTCGATCACATACAAATTTATTCAGCAAGTATTTTATGTGCACAGTAGATCCTGTAACACAATACGCATATACTTTTACAGGGTCATTGATAATTTCGAATGACATTTAAAACATTTATAATAAAATTGTGTGTTTCACCGACACGGCCTTCCTGACATACACTCGTCCTCGTGTGTTATACGTTATACTAAAATAACAAAACATTATATTGTTAAAAACTAAACTTAAAGCTAATTTCTTTAAGGTAGCTTTTATAAGATAATTTTATAAGGTATTTGTTTTAGTGACAGAGTATTTTAATTAGGAGTCAAATTGATTATATTGATTCTAATTGTCTCACAATCAGTTAAAACAGTCTTTTAATGCTTTTATCAACAACAACGCACTTTTCAACATTTTAATCGTTTACAACATCTATTTCAATATCTTCTTCATCCACTTCTATACCATCATTAACGTCTGTTTCAACGTTTTCATTACCATTAACGTCTCTTTCAACGTTTTTATCATCATTAACGTCTCTTTCAACGTTTTCATTATCATTAACGTCTCTTTCAATGTTTTCATTATCATTAACGTCTCTTTCAACGTTTTCATTATCATTAACGTCTCTTTCAACGTTTTCATTATCACTCATGTTCAACTCATTTGCATTTTCTTCTTTAGGAAGTTTTCGCAAATGTTCATGTGAGTATTTGTACGATCTTTTACTGTTTAGTGATTTCAATATGTACCTGTCTCCTTCTAAAACCTCTGCCACCAAAAACGGACCACGGAACTTAGGGTCTAACTTCGTCTGATGCCTTTCTTCATTTTTAAGAAGTACATAATCACATACTTTATATCTAACAATTTTTGCTTTACCTTTATCAAATCTTTTCTTATCATAACAAGCATTTTTCTGTATATTTTAAGCCGCTTCAGCTCTTACTAAATCAAGATCTACTCTATTTTCTTCTGTAGTAATTGGAATTAATCCATATGGCCGTGCCTCTTTTCCTATTAGTAACTCTAATGGACTAGCCTTAGTAACACGATTGACCGTGGAATTTAGTGCTAATTGAATTTCACCCAGAGCATCTTGCCAGGAGCGTTGGCTTGTTTCAACCGCGGTTAACATATTCTTCAAAGTGCTCATTACTCGTTCTACCTGTCCATTTGCCCGACTAGCACCGGTGGCAATCAAATGTAAATTAATATTTTGAGAAGAACAAAAATCCCGAAACCCCTTGCTAGCGAAACACCTACCCTGATCAGCAATTATTCGAGTAGGCACACCAAACAGTGAAATTGTTGCTTTGAGAGACCTAATGCAGTTTTCTGTGTCAATATTTAAAATGTGGTATAGATGGACAAATTTAGTAAATGCATCAATTTGAACAATGATATATTCCTTGAGATCGTTTTTACCACTTAACTTGCCAGTGATGTCAATATGCACGGTATGCCATGGTACACTAACTTTAGGAATAGGGTGCAGTTCTGCTTGTATTTTGCCCGAATTTGACTTCGACAGCTTACATGTTATACAGTTATCAACGAATTTTCTAACGTATTTAGACATATTATTGAACCAATAATATTCGTATACCTTATCAAAAGTCTTATCTGGACCAAAGTGCATGATAGATTCATGAACATGGTTAATCACAGACCACCTGAAAAGTCTTGGTACAATTGGTAAACATTTTGTTTTACCATTTCTTTGTATTTTCCTATATAATGTTTCTGCGCGAAGCTCATATGAATTTGCCTCATCTCTGTTAAGTTCATTATTTTTCAACTTACACACAATGGAAGCCACCTCGGTATCTCGTTGTTGTTCTGCAAGAAGCCAGTCTTTTGAAATTTCTGTTAGGTTAACACGCTTTTCTGGAATTTTTACAATAGGGGGGTTGTCAGATGGTAGTGGATTACGAGAGAAGAAGTCTGCATGTACCATGCGTTTACCTTCTGCATACTCTACCGCAAAGTCAAAGGATTGAAGATAAGCCCACCAACGATGGACTCTTGGCGTTAAATCGTTTTTAGTACGAGATGCTTTAAGAGAATTACAATCCGTAACTACAACAAATTGGCGTCCTTGCAAATAGTGTCGAAAATGTTTAATCGAATTAACGACAGCTAAGGTTTCTAACTCGTATGAGTGATACCTAGATTCTGCAGGAGAAGTCCGTTTACTAAAATATTCGATAACATGAGGCTTATTGTTAATTTTATGCAGTAAAATAGCACCATATCCATCAGCGCTGGCATCTGTATGTAATTCTATTGGATATTGCGGATCAAAAATTGTTAACACTAGCTTATTTGTCAACAATGAAATTATTTTTTGTCGTATTTGTTCATGCTCTGGTTTCCAGTTAAAATTGTTTTTGTTAGAGACAAGGAAGTATAACGGCTTCGTTATTTGTGAAAATTTAGCTACAAACTGCCGAAAATACGAAGCTAACCCTAAAAACTGTCTTAATTGGTGAACCGACTGGGGTGGTGGTAGAGCTGTTAAAGCTTGAATTTTACGAGGGTTGGGTTGAATTATTCCGGCTTTTATTTCATATCCTAAATATTCAACACTCGATTTTAGAAAAGAACATTTGGTGACATTAAACGAAAACCCAGCTTCTGTCAAAATACCCAACACCACCTCTAACCTCTCAAAAGCTTCTTCTTTAGTTGATGAGACTATCATAATGTCATCCATATACACTATTACATACGAGTATGCTTCTCCCAATGCTTTCATTACAGCTCTTTGAAACACTGATGGAGCGTTTTTGAGTCCAAAAGGCATTGTCAAATACTCATACTGCCCCTCTGGCGTGACAAAAGCAGTGAGTTCAATTGAGTTTGGATGAACAGGTATTTGGTGAAATCCGCTTGCCATATCCAAACTAGTAAAATAATTTGCTCCACGTAACCTAGCAATTTGGTCGGATATAAGTGGTAACGGATACCTATCAGAAACTGTGTTCGAGTTCAATTCACGGTAGTCAACACAAAGGCGATCTGACCGATTCTTCTTCTTCACAAGTAACATTGGACTAGCAAATGGAGAACTACTAGGGCGGATAATATTATGTTCCAACAACTCTGATATTCTATTTCTAACAATTTCTTTTTCCTCGCAACTTAACCTGTAAGGTCGCCTCTGCACTGTTTTATTTTGATCAATTAACCGTATCTCTAATTGACCAGTGGTAACTCGAGTTCGCGGAATACCTTCTATGAAAAATTCTGAATATTTATTCAACAATGTCATCAACCTACTTTTATCATTATCTGCCACATCGGTATTTAGAGCAAATGAGCTATTAGAGCATATATTTGCCATCTTTTCTTTAAAAATTTCAAACTTGTTTGCCGTAATAATAGCGCTAAAATTCTGAGCCAGAATTTCACGGCCAATCATAACATCGTGTTTTAAATATTTATCTAGTACAACATGAAACAAAATTTTAAGAGAATAACTGCATATCTTAACACTTGATAAAATTTGTAAATTACTACATATAGAAGTATTTCCGATACCCCTTAAAAATACAGTATTATTTAAACGTTTACCCGAAAATTTTTCTGACACCGATTCTTTGAGTAGCGAACATTCAGCCCCAGAATCAAAGTAGAATTGATATAACTCACCAGATTGACTAAGTACTCCCTTTGGTTCAATTACTTCGCATACATCCACTCTTTTTTCAACCCCGAATTTGCTGTTGTTTGCTGACTGATTGTTGCTTTTGGCACACTTTGATGCGTAATGTCCAGCTTCTCCACACTTGAAACAAATGAGTGGTCGACCTTTTTCACCAGCTGTGTTACCGGAAAATTGATTTGCTTTGATTGATGATTTGTTGTTGTCTTTCTTTAGTCGACAATCAGCGATTTTGTGGCCCACTTTTCCACAAAAATGACATTTTAAGTATGGTGATGGTTTGTGCTTCTTCAGTTCAGGCTGATTTTCAAAAGCAAACTTTCTTTTGCCAAACGAGAATGCTCTAAGCTCTTGTTGAAGCTCATTACGGGTTTTAATGTTTGTTTTAAATAATAAACGTTGTAAATTGTTATCGAAACGAGCTGAATGTGCAAGAACCACGGCGATAGCTATTTCTTCCATAGTCTGTGATTTCCATTTATGCATAAGTGAGGTTACTAGCCGAGTTGCATACACCGAAATGCACTCATTGTCATTTGGCCTCCCATTTAGTATATTCATGAGTGTAGCTGCTGAAGTATCTATACCTTCAAAGCGTTGTACAAACAAATCCCTAAACTGCTGCCAAGTAATACCCGCAAAGCTTACTTGAGACAACCATTGCGCCGCGCACCCCTCGAACGATTTACTGAGGGCAATAATAAGCGCACTGCCTTCCAACGGATTGTCTGCCATTATTACGTCCACAGTCGAGCACCAAGATATAGCATCTACACCCATAACATCAGGGTTAAATTTAGGCAAAGTAACATGCTCTTTTCTTAGAGATTTTGTAGGATTCATTGTTTTAAAAAGTTCAATGAATTGTCGATTCTGCATCTCCAGAATTTGGCGCAGCTGCTCGTTATTTGCGCTCATTGAGGATGGGGGAGTCCATCCCACTTCTGATGTCGGAATGGCAGCGCAATCGCCATTTTGACTTTCACCAGATGTCGGGTCCGGATTACAATTGACATTGTAAAATTCGCCAGCCGTAGTCCCTTGGCCCGAATCACCATCTTTGGTAACGTTTTCCATAACTCGAAGGGATTGAAATTATTTTTCTTTTGTTTCTTTTGTTAAAATAAAACGCAGCGAACAACTGTGAAAATAAAGCGCAGCGAACAACTGTGCGTCCAAACGATTCTAAACTTTTCACAATAATGAAAAATCACAAGCACTCTTCTATTCGAGTATTTTTTTTCAGACAAGTTTTATTCACATACTTGTCCCTTTCTTACCTTTTCGACACTTATAGCTTACATCGTGGCGCACAGTAGCACGCTCGGTAAAGCATAATGCTTTTACCTCGCTCTAACATTAAAAGAAAGAATGTGATAACAGTTTACTTCGATCACATACAAATTTATTCAACAAGTATTTTATGTGCACAGTAGATCCTGTAACACAATACGCATATACTTTTACAGGGTCATTGATAATTTCGAATGACATTTAAAACATTTATAATAAAATTGTGTGTTTCACCGACACATGCATGAGTTAGCTCAGTGAATAAGAGTACTCGACTACACTCAGAAAAAACTCGAATGAAATGGCACTTAAGAAATTTTTTCCTCTTCGCATGGCAAAAATTTCTTCAAAATGAGGAAAAATTCTCAATTTAAGAATTTTTCCTCATTTTGAAGAAATTCAATCGGGAGAAATTTTTTTCTGAGTGTACAAAGTTCTGGACCTTGACTAGAAATCCACGGGAGTGTTTTAATTTCTTTTCTACACACTTCTCCATTTTTAAGAAAGTTATTTCTATAACAAAGGGGAAAACACATCTTAGGCCCCACTTGCAGAAACGCAAGCTAACTTTTTAACTTCTTATACTGCCACGAGGGTTTAAACTCAAACATTGTGTTTTCAGCGAGGTTTCAGTATTCTACAAAGTCTGCATTTTTACTTGGAAATGTGTGTTACTTTCGGAGTAGTTCGATTTTAGTCAGATATTCTGACTGCTTTAAGAGTTTCCCTGTAGGCTACATACACCAACACAAACAGATGAACAAATGCAACTCACTAAAATGAGCTAAGGCTTCTTATGTTGTCGTTCCTAACTTGTCTTTATTGTTTTTGTTGCCATTATTATGGTTGCTGTTTTAGTTGCTTGAGTTTTTGGTTAGCTGGTGCAAATTAATTTCGCTTCATGTGGTCCATTAAGTTGCCGAATCCCATTGTGGAGAACGATCATTGCCGCTTCATTAACCACATAAAGTACTAAAGTGGAATGTAGTGACTTCTTCAGATGTCTTTGTGTGTTTTAAATTAAAAGTTATATTCTCCCTATTCGTTATATTCTCCCCGCTCGTCTTCAACCTGCCCACTTTCGTCGTCCTGGAAAAATGGAAAATAGCGAGGGTGGTAAACCAGCTAACGTAGGAGTCCTATCACAAGTACCCAATACATCTGAAGCCGTGCTGCTTCCTTATTTCACCGCAAACCTCCAGCTTGATAACGAGCAGCATGGCTTCCAAAAATTACATAGTACCACCACCGCTCTAAACGCCATCACACATACATTGTGGACTGAATGCAAGAAATATCTACATAATCTTAGCAGTTTTTTCATCTCGTGAAATCTGATGTTGTCACTGACCAAATCCACGGCAAGCTAGATTACAACATGGATACGTCGATGGCATTACGCTACCGACTGTCTCACATCCAAGAATACGCGGTGTGACGTTCGATCAGGATATACATTTTGGCACGCATATGTATATCCGCAATTGTACCTTAAGTACAGAGCCGCTACAAAATCAAGTATTTTCTGAACCTTTTTTAACCACCTATTAAGCAATTGACCGATCGGTTGTATGCCACGCATCGCCAGTATGGTCCCCGAGTCTGAAAGAAATACTTTGGAGGAAACTTCGAACCCGTCAAAGCACCGCCCTCAGAACTGCCACAGGATGTCTTCTTATGTTCCCAGAACATTACCTACACAGTGAAGCGAGAATACTCCCTATAAAGGAGACAAATGAAATGCTGATCAAACAGCTACATACCCAGAAACATGGGCATCATAAAAGGAGCAACAGACATGTGATTGAAGAGGTCCCGCCTCCCAGAAGCTTAACTACTAGTTTCCGTAAGCAAAATGAAAAAATCCGGTACTTTACAACTGAGCCGTTTGAAAAAGGGAAGTATGACAAGCCCCTCAGAAATATCCATAAAAAAGCGTCGGACCACAATGCCAGGAATTTTTCAGTGAACTCCATTCTTAAAGAAAATACCCTAAGCTCGCAGTTGAGGAAAGCAACCGCCCTCACTCTAGCTTGACTTCGATCTGCCCGAAATTCCAACCTACGCTAACGCTAAAGTTCCATTGCCAAAAATCTCTAAAACTGTATCAAGTGCGCAGAAAAGCATGCAACATTTAGTACCATAGGACTTGGGCGGTTATTCCTTATGACTACAAGAATGACAGCATATGGTACTAAATGTTGAATACTTTTCTGCACACTTGATACTATTTTAGATAATTTTGGCGATGGAGTTTTAGCGTTAGCGAAGGTTGAAATCTGGGGGCTGGATACTGTAATAGGTTAAACTCTTACTTATACAGAATCAACCCCGACATACCCAATGTATGTCCCCAGGTGACAGCAACCATCTTTTCATCTGCAATGTGGATCTACACCTCTAACACTCCTACCAAACCTATTGAAACTGCAAGTTTCCTCGGACTCCCGTAACAAAACATTGATGACAATTAGTGAGTGGTCGCACCTATTGGATGAGGCGAAGCACTGCTACAACAACAACAACAACAACAACAACCGCCATAGCGCCGCATTTTTGGAAAAAATATTAAATTTTTGGATTATTCGTGTTTACAATAAAACGAGCGACATACCGCAGCGTCAAAATTCCATGAAATTATGTCCATTTTTGGTTGGGATTTTGGGTTCAAAGTGGTAGTGTTTGCATTGTGGTTCGATAGTGTGTGCATTATGTTTTTCGGCATTGTGCTCTTCGGAATCATATAAGTTAGGATTATGTTTTTCAGGGATTTCGTTGGCTGATTTCGTGTTACTTGCAATTTGGTTAGTAATATCGGCTTTCTTGCAGTGTTTGGCCATTTATTGCCCATTTTAGTAGTGTAAAACACCAAGCAGCCAAATTTTTCTGTGTGGATGCATACATACATACATACTAACGAATATAAATTTTAATAAATGACTTTTGAAAGTGCGTAGGCACAAATCAATATTTCTCTCTAGCCCCCTTTCGCCAAAATTTACTTACATATTTTATTCATATTTCTATTTTCATTTCATTTCCTCCCCCTTCATGCCTAATTTTTGCAAATAATGATGTGAGAATACTGTGCGATTTCTGTATTAAGCACAATGTGCTGTGTTTTATAACTGCAATGCGATTTATCATGTTATTCCACCAACCAGCGGCGTCGGCGCCGGCGTCGGAAATAAGCGGATATAGCCGTGGTAGTGATGGCGATCGTATGTAAGGACTTGTATAACTTCAATTGCTTGACAATTATTGCTTTCTTTTAATAATCGTCGCAAACACAATTTGTTTAAATCATTTGTGGTTCCTTGGCGGTCACGCACAAAGGCGGCTTACGGTCATTAGTTCGACTGTCTTGGGAAAGCTTTTGTTTCACCCCTTTGAGTGTTCTTGCGAAGAACAAATCCTCACCTGGTAAATATATGTATGTGCCTACGTATTCACATTTGTAAAAGGAGACGTAACGTGTAGTTCATATTTAAACTTGGTTGATAGGCCATAATCAATGTGATTCACTCCAAGGGACTAGTTTTGGATAGGGATTTCGCCTCATTGATTTAGCTTATTCTTTCAGCCAATCGCAATATAAAATTCTTTAAAAAATCGGCAACTTTTTTGGGTAATTTGCTTTTTTTTAACAACCTGAGAACAATTTAAACACATGTTCGCATTACGTCATTTTATTTGAATTCATAATTCATTATTAATTTTTTGAAAAAAAATATGCAAACTGAGCATATAAATCTATTATATAACTTTTCTTTTGGTGTTTTGTTTTAATATCTTGGTGAATTGGGTGATGCAAAGGCGGTGTTAAGCTGAAATCGAAAGCGCCTGTTTTTTTAAATAACTCATGAGCAGTTAGAAAGAGTTAAATTTCGCAATTAGTTTCATATAACTGGAAGTGATGCGCTTCCCTTGATACCATTTTCGACCATATCCGACAAATTTTCGACATGAACAATATATGGCCTAAACAGTCTTAAACGAGTAGAAAATATAGTAACGCGCCGGACGCCGCCGCCGCGCCGATATTTTTGACATTCGGCGGCGGCGTGCGAAAACGACCCAAATCGGCGGCGGCGTTTATCGGCGGCGTATATCTCTACTACGCACTACTCCAAGAGGAATAAGGAAACATCTCCGTCAGCACCACCATGAGATACGGTACCTTCAACTCATCCGGTTTATCCAGATTAACATAAGGAGGTCCTAATCCTAATCCACACTAATTCGGGAAGTAGCTTCGCGAGGTCGCGCCCGGAGAACGCTGTTATCAATAACTATTGCTTAAATTAAGTAGTTCACAGGGGCCCTCTCCCGGCAGCCGTTTTGGAAACGGTCTATTCCGGAGAACTTTTGAAAAAAGCTCTATTACTGAATTTCTTTGAGGAATGCGCTACTGTTATAAAACTCCCTATCTGAGGGAGGGGCATTTATAAAAAAAATCTCAGATAGGGTATTCTTCAGCCGAATTCTGAGATATGGTGTTTTTGACAAATATTCCGACGCAGGATTTTTTCGATCTGGCAGTCTAGGCAAGATGATATTCCACTCAGGAGTCAATATATTAAATTCATAAACTCTGCATTGCTCTTAACAAACTCCCCTTATTTTTTTGTGCTTCTATTGGTATTAGGTTTCTATAAACAAATTTTTTACTTTACCTATATGGATAGGTTGGTTTTTTAAGTCTTCTAAAGTTTTGGATCTTATCCCTTGCAAATTTTTAAACACTTTTTCGTGCTTTTTCAAAACTATGTTGTACCGAGGATCACAACTGTCACATCATCTCGCTTCCATCTCTAGACTTACATATGTAATATACATTCAAGACATACATATTTACATATATTCATACAGCTAAGTAATGATTGGATTTTATTGTTTGTTTACTTTCCTCTTGATTTTTTAATGCTTTTGGCAAGCCTATTGTTATATTCAAACCATCTTCTCTCTGTTACAAATATAAATGTAAATGAACTCATTTTATTGAGTTCACTGAAGACGAAATTGCAACGCCCAAAAGAAGAAATAACACCAGATTGTTAAAAGTTATTAATATTCTCTTTGCAGCACTGACATTTCCTTCTTTACTATTTTGAGTAATATATTTATAGCTGTTTGATTAACTACATAGTGCTGTTCTTCCTACGATTTTATAATTGGATAATAAATGTAAATATACATATCTGCAGATGCAAATGTATGTACTTGCATATTTATGAATGGTTTTATTATTTTTAGGTCTAGGCTTTCCATTATTTTGCAATAGACTTCCAATGTGAGTTGACTGGTGAACTTTATAACAAGACTATCATCATTGTTTAACCGTAGAGGCAATGGACTTTCTTTGCAGACCCAATATTAGGAGAGCTATGACGAAACATTTATGGAATACGGACTTTGTTTGTCTAGGGGGAGCCATGACGAAAAATTTATGGAATACGGATTTTGTTTGTCTAGGGAGAGCTTTATATCTAAAAAAATAGACAAAGTCCTTCACACTTTCGAATTGATATCTGTCAGCAGAGATATGGAATGGTTTTCGCCTTGTCGTAGAATATAAAAAAAAAAAAAAAAATGTAAGGCGCGATAACCTCCGAAGAGATCTAAGGCCGAGCTTCTCTTCCAATTTGCGTCGTGCTCCTCTTGATTTTCCCTACAAATTGGCCGGACGGGACCTACATGTTTTATGCCGACTCCGAACGGCATCTGCAAAGCAGATGAGTTTTCACTGAGAGCTTTTCATGGCAGAAATACACCCGGAGTGCTTGCCAAACACTGCCGAGGGGCGACCCCGCTTAGAAAAATTGTATTCTAATTGAAAAATCTTATTTCTAAAATTTTGATGTTACTTTGCCCGGGAGTTGAACCCAGGGCATACGGTGTGATAGGCGGAGCACGCTACCATCACACCACGGTGTCGTAGAATATACCAATAAATAAATAAATGTAAGGTGCGATAATCTCCGAAGAGATCTAAGGCCGAGCTGCTCTTCCAATTTGCGTCGTGCTCCTCTTGATTTTCCCTACAAATTGGCCGGACGGCACCTACATGATTTTATGCCGACTCCAAACGGCATCTGCAAGGCAGATGAGTTTTCTCTGAGAGCTTTTCATGGCAGAAATACACCCGGAGCGCTTGCCAAACACTGCCGAGGGGCGACCCCGCTTAGAAAAATTTTCTTCTAATTGAAAAAAATTATTTCTAAAATTGTTGATGTTGCTTTGCCCGGGATTTGAACCCAGGGCATCCGGTGTGGTAGGCGGAGCACGCTACCATTACACCACGGTGTGTATACCGTGTATATAAGTATACCAATACTTACTTTAAATTTACAGGAGATAGCGCAAAGAATGAAAATAACAAGTAAACAAATGTTGAGAAGATTAGTTGGGAACACGGGTGGGTGAACCACCGATTTCCATACATGTATGTAACTGCTGAAAATCAGCAGATGTTTATAGAAAAATAAAACTCGACTTACAATTCCGTGTCTTTATTATCAAGGTTATTTTAATAAGAAGGAAGTATAAAAACAGTATGAAATATAGTTGTCAAAATGTTAGAGTTGCCATGAGTATACAAAGTAATAGCAAAATATAATGGTGATGGCGCTGCACTATTACGATTGTTTCAACACCCCCACTTAATGAAGCATTAAAAATTAAGTGGCATAGTATAAAGTATAATTTCTTGTTACAAAGTCGAAGTAATTTCAAAAAAAAAAATGTATTTAAAATTTAAGTACAATTTCAAATAGTTAATACATTTAGATCGTTCAATATATTATACTTTAAATGTTTTAATCTTCAATATTAACTAAACCCATTGATTTTGCGCAAAAAATATGTTTTTCAGCAGGAACACCTTTAGTAAGGCTATCAGCCACCATTTCTTCTGTAGCAGTATAGCGTAACTTCACTGAATGGTCGTAAATGCGTTCACGCACAAAGTGATGGCGCACGTCGATATGTTTGGACCGAGCTCTAAAACAGTCAGTTTCTGCAACAGCGATTGCACTTTGGTTGTCACATGCAATCTCTATAGCCTTGTTTATGTGATCTGGCTCAAAATCTTGACCAAATTGTTTCAGCCAGATCACCTCCTGTACTGCAAATGCCATAGCCATGTACTCCACTTCCATGCTATATAATGCTACGGTAGCTTGGTGCTTGCTTTCCCAAGATACAGCTCCACCACACAGAGTGAAGAAAAACCCCGTACACGAACGTCTCTTGTCAATGTCTGAGGCCCAGTCTGCGTCGGAGAAGCCACGGAGATCATCTCCCTCACCAAAAAAAAGTCTAAAGTTGACTATACCCTTTGGGTACCTGAAAATGCGCTTCACCGCCACCCAGTGTGCTTCACCATGATTATTGTTGCAACGGCTTACATCGTTTACCGCAAAAGCGATGTCTGGTCGAGTTTCTTGCGCCAGGTATAAGAGGCTACCCACTGCTTACGTTATGTAATTCTTTGCCTTCGGGACACAAACGAGATGAAAATTTTGTATTGGTATCACTCGGTGTGGAAACAGCCTTAGCATTATACATGCCAAACTGCTCGAGGATTTGACGAGTGTACTTTGACTGGTCCAACCATATACCCTTGGACTTATTATTATAGGATATTCGAAATCCTACACAGTTTTTTAGCGACGCCCAGATCTTTCATCGTAAAGCTCTCGCACAGTGCCTTTTTTAAACTATCACGTATGAAAGAGTCTTTATTCAAGCTCTTTCGGGTTGTCAGGATTTTCTGGATTCCGATTAAATAAAAACGCTGCCGATTTATGCACATTAGCACATTATAAATAACAATTCATGTTTATTAAAGTTTAAAGTTAAATATAGGAAAATATGTGTGTTTAAATGAAATTAATTAAATGGTTTAACTTATTGAAATTAAAATGAGTATTAGAATGATTTCTCTGTCCGTTGCCGAACCGACGTTGTTCACGGCGCGTTGTTCAAATCTAAACTGCTCTTTTGTCGCTGACATTGAGTAAGGGTTGCCAATTTATTATTATTCCCTTCATGTGCAGAGATGATGTATTTCGTAGGATTAATTACTAAGGTAGGGGCAGCCTAACCGTTGTATTATATTGACCATAGATTAGGTTGCCTTTATATTAGTTGCTCGTATACTTAGGATGACCTTACATTCGGCCAATCCTGATTACTGGAGTCGCCCTCGGCTCCGTCGTCGTCGTCGTCAAAACCATCAAAATTGGGTAAACTACACCATGGCTTCAACTTATCTGATGCAAAAATTGAAGTATAATGTCGCTGTTTACGTTTCGATCCAGGTATGTCTTCAATGAGATACCGGTCTTTACCTATAACCTTTGTTATCAAAAACGGCCCTTGTACAGTGGCTCCAATTTGCGAGAACCACCAGTGCTCACCTGTTCATTTTCGGCGAGAACAAGATCGCCGACGTTGTACTGTGTTGGTTTACGATGTATTTCGTCGAATTTAGATTTTGCTTTCTCTCTTTGCCGATTTAAATGATGCACGGCATCTGTTTGTATCTCTTTCATCTCGTCGTTGTTAATAGTTTTATCTTCATGTAATGCTAATATCAATTTGTTTTGTAAAATATCTCTAGGCTTATAACTGAATAAAAGTTCTTGGGGTGTTCGCTGTGTTGTTTTATTCTTCATCGTGTTAATAGCCCACTGTATACTTTGAATTTGTTCATCCCAGTTTTTGTCGTTTTCAGTTGATGGAAGTAACATACCCATAATAGTTCGATTTGTACGCTCGGCATGTCCATTTGCCCGTGGAGTTCGAATCTGCTTGATGTCGTGATTGTTACAATAATTCTTAAAGTCATTTGATGTGAATACTGTCCCTCGATCTGTTACGATACGTGTAGGCACTCCAAAATAACTGCTCACCTCATTCAATAGTGTCAATACATGTCGGGTTGCAGTACTCTTAACTGCTCGTACTACCGTATATTTTGTAAATGAATCCACTAAAACTATAATATGTTCGTTTCCCTTTTTACTACGGGGAAAAGGTCCAAGATGATCAATATGTATCGTTTTAAACGGTACAGGATCGACTTCATCGTAATGGTAAGCCCCTTCTGTTTTACCACCCCGCTGCTTATTGTACGCACACTCGACGCATGATTGTATAAAAGATTTTATGAAATTTCGCATACGTGGAAACCAAAAGTATTTCTGTGTTTCTTCTAAAGTTTTCTCCGTGCTAAGGTGTTTAACTTTCTCATGTACGCTAGCTATAATTTTGTAACGCATTGATTTTGGTACTAACCATAATTTATTACCTTTCTGTTTTCGGTAAACCCACCCATTTTCGATCTTATATTCTTCATTTGTAATTTTGTCACCTCTTTCTAATTTCTCAATAATAGAACGAATATTATTGTCTTGCTGTTGCATACTGTACATCCAATCTCCCATATCTATTGTTGTTTTTGAAATTTTTAAAGATGCTGTATCTATATCTACGCTTTTTTCGTTTGGTGTTCTGCTTAGGAAATCAACATGTTCCATCCTCTTGCCTGGTCGATGTTCTAACTTAACAATAAAGTCCTGGATACGTAGCCACCAACGTGCAATTCTTGGTATCAACTCACGCTTCTGCATCGCTGTAGTAACTGTATTACAATCAATCACCACTACAATTTCTTTACCTTGGACGTAATATCTAAAACGCTCTAGACTACTAACCACTGCTAAAACTTCGAGTTCATAGCTGTGAAAATTACGTTCGCTATCTGTTGTGGATCTGCTATAATACGCTACTGGTTTCCAGTCACTACCTTCTCGCTGTAAGAGCACACCTGCAATGCTAACAGAACTGGCATCGGTATGTATTTGATGATCTGCTTCAACGCGATAACCTGCCATCACCGGCTTCGATGTTAACGCTGTCTTCAACAACAAAAATGCTTTCTCTTGCCTATCAGTCCATTTAAACTGTTGATCTTTGCGTAATAGTTCACGCAATGGCTCACTTATAATCGAGTACCCTGGCACGAAGCGTCTAAAATATCCACTAAGACCTAGAAAACGTCTTATATCGGTTATCGATTTTGGCACTGAAAAATTATTTACAGCCGCCGTCTTTATATTGCCTGGACTTACACCACCGCGGTGAAGTTCATGTCCTAAAAATTCTATTGTCTGCTTCATAAATTCGCATTTGTTGATATTTAAAGTAAGATTAAGTTGGCGTAAAGCTTCAAATACTCTAGTCAACTTTTCGTACATCTCGAATATATTGTTACTACCAACCAATATATCATCCATATAGTGAATCATGTCACCGGGTTGAGTCCTACCTTTAATGTTTTGCATTAAACGCTGGAATACCGCCGGCGCATTTCTGAGCCCGAATGGCATTCGCTTAAATTCAAATAAACCGTCTGTTGTTATGAACGCAGTGTATTTTCGACACTCTTCTTCGATTGGTACCTGATAGTAACCACTATTTAAATCTAAGACTGAACAAGTAAGGAAGGCTAAGTTCGGGTGTAACCGAACATTACATACTCAGTTGAGAGCTATGGAGACAAAATAAGGAAAATCACCATGTAGGAAAATGAACCTAGGGTAACCCTGGAATGTGGTTGTATGACATGTGTATCAAATGGAAGGTATTAAAGAGTATTTTAAGAGAGAGTAGGCCATAGTTCTATGGATGGACGCCATTTAGGGATATCGCCATAAAGGTGGACCAGGGCTGACTCTAGAATGTGTTTGTACGATATGGGTATCAAATGAAAGGTGATAATGAGTATTTTAAAAGGGAATGGGCTTTAGTTCTATAGGTGAACGCCCTTTCGAGAAATCCCCATAAAGGTGGACCAGGGGTGACTCTAGAATATGTTTGTACGATATGGGTATCAAATGAAAGCTGTTAATGAGTATTTTGAAAACGAGTGATCCTTAGTTCCCTAGGTGGGCGCCGTTTCGAGATATCGCCATAAAGGTGGACCAGGGGTGTATCTAGTTGTACGATATGGGAATCAAATGAAAGGTGTTACTGAGCGTTTTAAGAGGGAGTGGGCATTAGGTCTATAGGTGGACGCCTTTTCGAAATGTCGCCATTAGGTTGGGCCAGGGGTGACTCTAGAATGTGTTTGTACGATATGGGTATCAAACGAAAGGTGTTACTGAGCATTTTAAGAGGGAGTGGGCATTAGGTCCATAGGTGGACGCCTTTTCGAGATATCGCCATTAGGGTGGGCCAGCGGTGACTCTGGAATGTGTTTGTACGATATGGGTATCAAATGAAAGGTGGTAATGAGTATTTTAAAAGGGAGCAATCCTTAGTTCTATAGGTGGACGCCTTTTCGAGATATCGCCATAAAGGTGGACCAAGGGTGACTCTAGAATGTTTGTACGATATGGGTATCAAACGAAAGGTGTTACTGAGCATTTTAAGAGGGAGTGGGCACTAGGTCTATAGGTAGACGCCTTTTCGAGATATCGCCATTAGGGTGGGCCAGGGGTGACTCTAGAATGTTTGTACGATATGGGTATCAAACGAAAGGTGTTACTGAGCATTTTAAGAGGGAGTGGGCATTAGGTCTATAGGTGGACGCCTTTTCGAGATATCGCCATTAGGGTGGGCCAGGGGTGACTCTAGAATGTTTGTACGATATGGGTATCAAAGGAAAGGTGTTACTGAGCATTTTAAGAGGGAGTGGACATTAGGTCTATAGGTGGACGCCTTTTCGAGATATCGCCATTAGGGTGGGCCAGGGGTGACTCTAGAATGTTTTTACGATATGGGTATCAAACGAAAGGTGTTACTGAGCATTTTAAGAGGGAGTGGGCATTAGGTCTATAGGTGCACGCCTTTTCGAGATATCGCCATTAGGGTGGGCCAGGGTTGACTCTAGAATGTTTTTACGATATGGGTATCAAACGAAAGGTGTTACTGAGCATTTTAAGAGGGAGTGGGCATTAGGTCTATAGGTGCACGCCTTTTCGAGATATCGCCATTAGGGTGGGCCAGGGTTGACTCTAGAATGTTTTTACGATATGGGTATCAAACGAAAGGTGTTACTGAGCATTTTAAGAGGGAGTGGGCACTAGGTCTATAGGTGGACGCCTTTTCGAGATATCGCCATTAGGGTGGGCCAGGGGTGACTCTAGAATGTTTTTACGATATGGGTATCAAAGAAAGGTGTTACTGAGCATTTTAAGAGGGAGTGGGCATTAGGTCTATAGGTGGACGCCTTTTCGAGATATCGCCATTAGGGTGGGCCAGGGGTGACTCTAGAATGTTTTTACGATATGGGTATCAAACGAAAGGTGTTACTGAGCATTTTAAGAGGGAGTGGGCATTAGGTCTATAGGTGGACGCCTTTTCGAGATATCGCCATTAGGGTGGGCCAGGGTTGACTCTAGAATGTTTTTACGATATGGGTATCAAACGAAAGGTGTTACTGAGCATTTTAAGAGGGAGTGGGCATTAGGTCTATAGGTGCAGGCCTTTTCGAGATATCGCCATTAGGGTGGGCCAGGGTTGACTCTAGAATGTGTTTGTACGATATGGATATCAAATTAAAGGTATTAATGAGGGTTTTAAAAGCGGGTGGCCCTTAGATGTATATGTGAAGGTGTTCTCGCGATATCGACCAAATGTGGATCAGGTGATCCAGAAAATCATCTGTCGGGTACTGCTAATTTATTTATATATTCAATAACACTAGCAGTATTCCTGCCAAGATTCCAAGGGCTGTTGATTTCGCCTTGTAGAACTTTTTCATTTTCTTCTACTTAATATGGTAGGTGTCACACCCATTTTACAAAGTTTTTTCCAAAGTTATATTTTGCGTCAATAAACCAATCCAGTTACCATGTTTCATCCCTTTTTTCGTATTTGGTATAGAATTATGGCATTTTTTTAATTTTTCGTAATTTTCGATATCGATAAAGTGGGCGTGGTTATGGTAGGATTTCGGCCATTTTTTATACCAAGATAAAGTGAGTTCAGATAAGTACGTGGGCTAAGTTTAGTAAAGATATATCGGTTTTTGCTCAAGTTATTGTGTTAACGGCCGAGCGGAAGGACAGACGGTGGACTGTGTATAAAAACTGGGCGTGGCTTCCACCGATTTCGCCCATTTTCACAGAGAACAGTTAACGTCATAGAATCTATGCTCCTACCAAATTTCAAAAGGATTGGTAAATTTTTGTTCGACTTATGGCATTAAAAGTATTCTAGACACACTAAATGAAAATGGGCGGAGCCACGCCCATTTTGAAATTTTCTTTTATTTTTGTATTTTGTTGCATCATATCATTACTGTAGTTGAATTTTGACTTAATTTACTTATAGACAGTAAAGATACTAAATTTTTTGTTAAAATTTGAATTAAAAAAAAATTTTTTTTAAAAAGTGGGCGTGTTCTTCATCAAATTTTGCTAATTTTTATTTAGCACATATATAGTAACAGTAGTAACGTTCCCGCCAAATTTCATCATGATATCTTCAACGACTGCCAAATTACAGCTTGCAAAACTTTTAAATTACCTTCTTGTAAAAGTGGGCGGTGCCACGCCCATTGTCCAAAATCTTACTAATTTTCTATTCTGCGTCATAACGTCAATCCATCTACTAAGTTTCATCGCTTTAACCGCCTTTGGCAATGAATTATCGCATTTTTTCGGTTTTTCGAAATTTTCGATATCGAAAAAGTGGGCGTGGTTATAGTCCGATATCGTTCATTTTAAATAGCGATCTGAGATGGTTGCTCAGGAACTTACATACCAAATTTCATCAAGATACCTCAAAAGTTACTCAAGTTATCGTGTTAACGGACGGACGGACGGACGGACGGACGGACGGACATGGCTTAATCAAATTTTTTTTGGATCCTGATTATTTTGATATATGGAAGTCTATATCTATCTCGATTCCTTTATATATGTACAACCAACCGTTATCCAATCAAACTTAATATACTCTGTGAGCTCTGCTCAACTGAGTATAAAAATATTTGTATCTCAAGGCTTCGCTCAGCCTTTCTTCTATGTTTGGTGTAGGATAAATTTCTTTTGTTGTAAACTGATTTAGTCGCCTGTAGTCAACGCAGAGGCGTTCACCGCCGTTTTTCTTCTTAACCAAAATAATTGGACTTGCGTATTCCGATTTCGATGGGCTAATTATGTCGCATGACAAAAGCTCATTAATTATTTCTGTTACAAGATGCTTTTTCGGCTCGGGAACCCTGTATGGTTTTTGAGCAATCGGTGTATTCGTTGTCAGTTCAATTCTCATCTTCGTCGCATTAGTTAAGCCAATGTCACAAAGCTTTTCTGCAAAAACGTCCCTATTATCTTCCAATAACGCTTGCAAATTTGAATTCTCGTCGTCTATACTACAATTAATGTTACTAAAACTCGTTACTGGATTTTCCACGACTACCTTTTTCACCTGCGTAGAAAATGTAAAGTTGTCCGCTTTTATTTCTGCTACCATGCCGTCATTTCTGAAAATATCTTGGCCCAAAATACGTCCGTCGTTAAAATATCGTCATCGACCACAAATAAATTGACTTTTAAATTTATTTCATCAACTGTCATGCATACGTTGACCTTATGCTTTAATGTACGTTTTCCACCACATATACCTACTATTTCTGCAGCGCATGGATATATTTGGATCTTCAAATTTTCTACAGCTAATCGCTGGATCATACCACATTCACTTCCAGTGTCTACGAAAGCTAATAATGACTTACCATTTACAATGACTGGTTTTTGACAAAATTTTGTTGATTCTTGTAACTGAGAACGCTTGACAACAACTGCTTTTTTCCCGAAATTTTCTGCTTCATTATTTGGATGAAGTTTATTACAGTCTTTACATTTACGATTCTGCTTCGATTTCGGACAATTTCGCGCGATATGTCCACCTTCTTTGCAATTGTAACATGTTTCGCTTTTCGTTTCGACCGCGCTTCGATTCATATCTTTAGCACTTTCTTTATTGCGATTGTTTATGTACTCGTTTTTAAACTGTTTTGTTACCGACATATTTTGTATATAATCTTCAATTGTTTCGCGCATATCTTTAAGAGAATTAAACTTAATTGGAGCTATTGCTATTTGCAACTCACGATGCTTTAAACCGTCGCGAATGTATTTTATAATTGTACTTTCAGTCAAGCCATACCGTCGGCCTAGTCCGCTCATTCGAAAACAATATTCATTAACTTTTTCGTTTTGCATTCGCGTTGCACTTGCCATTTTTTAATGAATTTGTGCGTCATTCAATTCAAAACTAAATTCACTTTTTAACGCACTTGCCAAATCAGGCCAATTAGAGTAAAATGTTGGTGCAGCATCTAACCACATTCGTGCAGCACCTTTTAATTTGCTGTACACTGCCAAAAGTAAACATTTCTCATCCCATTCGTATGCACTTATTGCACTGTCCACCCTATTAACAAATTGTGTCACTGTTAGAGAGCTTTCGTTCGTTGGGTTAAATTCTGGTATTGTCTCAGCAATTTCTTTACACTGGCATTTCTGCCCACCACTCTTATTGAACTTTGGGGTGACACAACTACACGCTCTTCATTTACACTAGAGCCACTACCATTCACTTCTTGTGCATTTGTCTGTTGACTTGGAACCAAACTTTGTATTTTTGTCATCATAATTTCCATCATTGCTCTTAAATCATTTACTTGCGTTTGTAAATTTAATTCAGAATTCTCGATTTGGATTTCATCACTTCCTAAGAAATCACACAATCGTAACACTAATTCAGCTTTTGTTCCCGTAGTTGAAAGATCATTATTACGCAGCTGCTCTTTCAGCTCGTCTACTTTCAACGTTGACACTTTTATTTTCATTTTGCTATTTTGTTTACTTCTTTTAAAACGAGTATTCTAATTAGAATTTGTTTACTTATTTGTTTTGCTTCACTCGTTTTCGTTTGAGTTTTACGACACGTTGTCTCTTTTGTCTATTTATATTTTCATACACACGAATGGTCGTGTAAGCGAGATCGACACTTTGAAATTATTACAACAATAACATTAACGACCATTGTCGTATTCTTTACTCGTTCACTCGCACGCTCTACACGCAGACCGCAGAGTTAAGGCTCCATTACTGATACTTAGCATAGACTTGACTTGGCTTGAGAACTGTCACTTACAGTTCTGTTAAATGAACATTGCATGTTACTGATTACTCAAAACTTAACTTACTTAGAAGTCTGTTGAATTTTGATTTTCTATGTAAGTTCCAAGTGACGTTTACATTTTGAGCTGCCATTTGTTCGTTTCCATTTCATTTTGACATTTTGTCATACAAATTGACATTTATTTAAAAGTAAATTTCAACGCTGATTATGATGCCAGGTTGTATGCGCCAAGTGGAGTATAATCGTGGCTAAGTTGCCAAGTTTACGACAAGTCAAGTCAAGTCTATGCTAAGTATCAGTAATGGGGGCTTTAATAAAAACAAGTAAGGAAGGCTAAGTTCGGGTGTAACCGAACATTACATACTCAGTTGAGAGCTATGGAGACAAAATAAGGAAAATCACCATGTAGGAAAATGAACCTAGGGTAACCCTGGAATGTGGTTGTATGACATGTGTATCAAATGGAAGGTATTAAAGAGTATTTTAAGAGAGAGTAGGCCATAGTTCTATGGATGGACGCCATTTAGGGATATCGCCATAAAGGTGGACCAGGGCTGACTCTAGAATGTGTTTGTACGATATGGGTATCAAATGAAAGGTGATAATGAGTATTTTAAAAGGGAATGGGCTTTAGTTCTATAGGTGAACGCCTTTTCGAGAAATCCCCATAAAGGTGGACCAGGGGTGACTCTAGAATATGTTTGTACGATTTGGGTATCAAATGAAAGCTGTTAATGAGTATTTTGAAAAGGAGTGATCCTTAGTTCCCTAGGTGGACGCCGTTTCGAGATATCGCCATAAAGGTGGACCAGGGGTGTCTCTAGTTGTACGATATGGGAATCAAATGAAAGGTGTTACTGAGCGTTTTAAGAGGGAGTGGGCATTAGGTCTATAGGTGGACGCCTTTTCGAAATGTCGCCATTAGGGTGGGCCAGGGGTGACTCTAGAATGTGTTTGTATGATATGGGTATCAGACGAAAGGTGTTACTGAGCATTTTAAGAGAGAGTGGGCATTAGGTCCATAGGTGAACGCCTTTTCGAGATATCGCCATTAGGGTGGGCCAGGGGTGACTCTGGAATGTGTTTGTACGATATGGGTATCAAATGAAAGGTGGTAATGAGCATTTTAAGAGGGAGTGGGCATTAGGTCTATAGGTGCACGCCTTTTCGAGATATCGCCATTAGGGTGGGCCAGGGTTGACTCTAGAATGTTTTTACGATATGGGTATCAAACGAAAGGTGTTACTGAGCATTTTAAGAGGGAGTGGACATTAGATCTATAGGTGGACGCCTTTTCGAGATATCGCCATTAGGGTGGGCCAGGGGTGACTCTAGAATGTTTGTACGATATGGGTATCAAACGAAAGGTGTTACTGAGCATTTTAAGAGGGAGTGGGCACTAGGTCTATAGGTGGACGCCTTTTCGAGATATCGCCATTAGGGTGGGCCAGGGATGACTCTAGAATGTTTGTACGATATGGGTATCAAACGAAAGGTGTTACTGAGGATTTTAAGAGAAAGTGGGCATTAGGTCTATAGGTGGGCGCCTTTTCGAGATATCGCCATTAGGGTGGGCCAGGGTGACTCTAGGATGTGTTTGTACGTTATGGGTATCAAATGAAAGGTGGTAATGAGTATTTTAAAAGGGAGTAATCCTCAGTTCTATAGGTGGACGCCTTTTCGAGATATCGCCATAAAGGTTGACCAAGGGTGACTCTAGAATGTTTGTACGATATGGGTATCAAACGAAAGGTGTTACTGAGCGTTTTAAGAGGGAGTGGGCATTAGGTCTATAGGTGGACGCCTTTCCGAGATATCGCCATTAGGGTGGGCCAGGGGTGACTCTAGAATGTTTGTACGATATGGGTATCAAACGAAAGGTGTTACTGAGCATTTTAAGAGGGAGTGGGCATTAGGTCTATAGGTGAACGCCTTTTCGAGATATCGCCATTAGGGTGGGCCAGGGGTGACTCTAGAATGTTTGTACGATATGGGTATCAAAGGAAAGGTGTTACTGAGCATTTTAAGAGGGAGTGGACATTAGATCTATAGGTGGACGCCTTTTCGAGATATCGCCATTAGGGTGGGCCAGGGGTGACTCTAGAATGTTTTTACGATATGGGTATCAAACGAAAGGTGTTACTGAGCATTTTAAGAGGGAGTGGGCATTAGGTCTATAGGTGCACGCCTTTTCGAGATATCGCCATTAGGGTGGGCCAGGGTTGACTCTAGAATGTGTCTGTACGTTATGGATATCAAATCAAAGGGCTGTTGATTTCGCCTTGTAGAACTTTTTTCATTTTCTTCTACTTAATATGGTAGGTGTCACACCCATTTTACAAAGTTTTTTCGAAAGTTATATTTTGCGTCAATAAACCAATCCAGTTACCATGTTTCATCCCTTTTTTCGTATTTGGTATAGAATTATGGCATTTTTTTAATTTTTCGTAATTTTCGGTATCGATAAAGTGGGCGTGGTTATGGTCGGATTTCGGCCATTTTTTATACCAAGATAAAGTGAGTTCAGATAAGTACGTGGGCTAAGTTTAGTAAAGATATATCGGTTTTTGCTCAAGTTATTGTGTTAACGGCCGAGCGGAAGGACAGACGGTGGACTGTGTATAAAAACTGGGCGTGGCTTCCACCGATTTCGCCCATTTTCACAGAGAACAGTTAACGTCATAGAATCTATGCTCCTACCAAATTTCAAAAGGATTGGTAAATTTTTGTTCGACTTATGGCATTAAAAGTATTCTAGACACACTAAATGAAAATGGGCGGAGCCACGCCCATTTTGAAATTTTCTTTTATTTTTGTATTTTGTTGCATCATATCATTACTGGAGTTGAATTTTGACTTAATTTACTTATATACAGTAAAGATATTAAATTTTTTGTTAAAATTTGAATTTAAAAAAATTTTTTTTAAAAAAGCGGGCGTGTTCTTCATCCAATTTTGCTAATTTTTATTTAGCGCATATATAGTAATAGTAGTAACGTTCCTGCCAAATTTCGTCATAATATCTTCAACGACTGCCAAATTACAGCTTGCAAAACTTTTAAATTACCTTCTTGTAAAAGTGGGCGGTGCCACGCCCATTGTCCAAAATCTTACTAGTTTTCTATTCTGCGTCATAACGTCAACCCATCTACCAAGTTTCATCGCTTTAACCGCCTTTGGCAATGAATTATCGCATTTTTTCCGTTTTTCGAAATTTTCGATATCGAAAAAGTGGGCGTGGTTATAGTCCGATATCGTTCATTTTAAATAGCGATCTGAGATGAGTGCTCAGGAACCTACATACCAAATTTCATCAAGATACCTCAAAATTTACTCAAGTTATCGTGTTAACGGACGGACGGACGGACGGACGGACGGACATGGCTCAATCAAATTTTTTTTGGATCCTGATTATTTTGATATATGGAAGTCTATATCTATCTAGATTCCTTTATATATGTACAACCAACCGTTATCCAATCAAACTTAATATACTCTGTGAGCTCTGCTCAACTGAGTATAAAAATCTTGTATTTATTACTTCAAATACAAAGTTCTGATTTCTATTTTCTATGTTCATCAACCGTTCGTACGCCCGATAACTATACTTTGCCACAGTTATATTCGTACGCATATAATTCACAATTTCTGCTTTCTTGCTTTTGCCTTTTTTCCCCGCAAACCGCTCGTCCATTCGTACGCGCGATAGGCAACAAATTTTGGGCAACAACTACAACACGCAATTTGAAATCAACCACCGAAATTCACTTGCTCTGTCTTACTTTGTATGTATCACCGACCGATCGTCCATTCGTACGCGCGACAGGCAACACAACAACAATTACAACATGCAATTTGAACACAAACGTATTTTAGTTGTTTCTTTGCTTGCAATTTATGATTTATATCAACGCTCTATGACACGTAAAAAAAACATGACAATATCGTATGCAATTCAAATACTTTCCGTTGATACTGCTTTATCGATAATGCTTTACCGACGCTCGTCCATTCGTACGGTCGTAGGCAAACACAACAACAAAACATATGTATGTACATCAACTTTCGGTTTGTACCTTATGTACAGACTTTGAACATGTCTACACTTGTCAGAATGTTGCATGTATTCTGATGCAATCTTCCTGAAACGAAGGAATCTTCTCAAGAATTCGTTGTTTTACACACACACATTTTTGTTCTATTATATTTCAATATAATTCACACTGTCACTGTGAGGCTATGCGGAGCATCTCACTTCTGAACTGAAAGAGTCTTTATTCAAGCTCTTTCGGGTTGTCAAGATTTTCTGGATTCCGATTAAATAAAAACGCTGCCGATTTATGCACATTAGCACATTATAACTAACAATTCATGTTTATTAAAGTTTAAAGTTAAATATAGGAAAATATGTGTGTTTAAATGAAATTAATTAAATGGTTTAATTTATTGAAATTAAAATGAGTATTAGAATGATTTCTCTGCCCGTTGCCGAACCGACGTTGTTCACGGCGCGTTGTTCAAATCTAAACTGCTCTTTTGTCGCTGACATTGAGTAAGGGTTGCCAATTTATTATTATTCCCACCATGTGCAGAGATGATGTATTTCGTAGGATTAATTACTAAGGTAGGGGTCAGCCTAACCGTTGTATTATATTGACCATAGATTAGGTTGCCTTTATATTATGTGGCTCGTATACTTAGGATGACCTTACACGTACTTGAGGGTCTTTCCAGAAAATCAGTATACCGTCTACATAAATGGCGACAAAAAGTTGCGAATTACCACTGTAGAATACGCACGGGTCCACCTTAGACTTCGAAAACCCGAACGATTCTAATGCTTTTTCCAAAGTTAAGTTCCATTGACGGCCGCTTTGCTTCAGGCCGTAAATAAATTTGTTAAACCTGCAAACTTGTTTACTCTCACCACCACAACCTTCGGGAAGCTCTATGAAAATCTCCTCCGACAACTCACTCTGTAAAAACGCTGTTACCGCGTCCATTTGGTCGATTTTCAAATTGAATTTGACCGATTAAGCAATCAAATATCTAATCGATGTATAGCGCACTACAGGACAATATACTTCGCTATAATCTACGCCGTAACATTGGTAGCATCCCTTTGCAACCAAACGTGCTTTATACCTTACTATTTTGCCACAATCGTCACGTTTTGTACTGAAAACTCATTTGGACTTGATTGCATTGCGACCTGCAGGCAAGTTGCACAATGTCCACGTATGGTTAGCAATGTGTGAATCTAGCTCACATTTCATAGCTGATTTCCATTGATTGCAATCTCGGCTATATAACGCGTCCTTATATGTGATCGGGCCAGCCTCAGGGGCATGGATCTCGGCCAAATGAGACACGTAACCCTGGCTTGCAAAGTCGCGAGGTACCGGAGTTCGTGAAGTTTTGCGTATTTCTGTATCAGGGGCATTTTCGACTTTCGGGGTTAATTTGTTGTTTGCACCATTACCCATATTTATCTTGCCTCCATCAATTTCGTTACATATTTCATTGTCTGATTCTTTTGTTGTGTCACTGTATCCCACGAATTATAATTTTGTGGATTTAAGGTCCCATTTCCGTCGCCTCAGTTTTGTTATATGAACCATGACTGGTGAGCCAAAAATGCGAAAGTTTGCAATGTCTATTTCAGAGTCCGTCCATAAACTCTCAGGCATACATTTTCCCAACACAGAATTAGGTTAGCGGTTGATGATATAGGCTGCCGTATGAACATCCTCCCCCAGTATGGTTTGCTTAATCCTGCATCAAAAATCATACACTTAGCTTTTTCTATAATTGTGCGGTTCATTCTCTCCGCAACCCCATTTTGTTCAGGGGTATACGGATTGGTGGTTTAATGGATAATACCGGCATACTCCTTCCCATTATCTGTGCGAATTACTTTGATTTTTCTGCCAGTTTGAGTTTCAACCAAATTTTTAAAATCCTTAAAACGAGCAGATACATCTTCCTTGGACTTCAGCAAATATACAAAAAATTTTCGGTAGTAGTCGTCTACAAAAGTGAGGGCGTAGCTAGCCCCCCCAAATGACTTATTTTCCATAGGGCTTTACAAGTCGGAGTGTATCAAGTCTAGGGCACCCTTAGCACGAGATGCATTATGTTTAAATGGCGCTCTAGCGTGTTTCCCTTTGCAACTAACTTCGCAAGCTTGTAGCTTCGAACTATTACCACTAAACGCTAACCCCTTTACGGCACCGTCTCTCAGTTTTTGTAAATCTGCATAGTTAAGGTGACCTAAACGGCGGTGCCAAGTCATGATGTTAGTATCGTGCTTGGACAACATACACGACACTTGTAAATTTTCAAATTTGTAGACACCCAGTAAACATTTCGTTTCAGCGACCAAGTTACCCCTATCGTCAATTATTCTACAGTCATGTTTGTCAAATATCACGCTGTTTCCTTTTTCTACAATCTGAGCGACCGATAGCAAGTTTGTGGCTAAGTTCGGCACTAATAGCACGTTGTTCACCTCAACTTCGGTATCATTAATGCGCAGATGGATTCGTCAACACCTTTCACAGCCATGCGATCATTATTCGCAACACGTATGTCTTGTCTTTGGTAGGGGAACTTCTTATATTAATTAACCAGTCTTTATTCGGAGTCATGTGACGTGGCGCACCACTATCAATATACCACTCTGCAGTATTTCGACATTTAACGCGGGGCGAATGTACACTAAAAGCATTTAGAGTTCGAGTTGTTGAAGATGTCGAAGCTTTTCTTTTCTCTTTACAGTCTTTGCTAAAATCTCCTTTGCGACCGCGACCGCAGTTATAGCACTTTAGTTTGTGCGTATTTGAATGCCTTACCGTCTTTTTCAACGCATGAAAAGCCACACTATCGCCATTTTTCTGGTAATCTCCGTCTAACAACTTAATTTTTATGTTTTCGCCTGTGATTTGTAGTCCACTACTTTCAATACCCATTATGAGAGGCTTGAATTCCTCGCCTAGACCCGCTACTATAATTGCGCCTAGCCATTCACTGCTAATATCGAATCCGATTTCACTTAACCTATTAGCCGCGTTTATTAACTGATTAACGTAGTTGGCCATAGACTCGCAAGTGTCAAGGCGCACAGTAATGAGTTTTCGCAAAAGTCCGATTTTACGGGTTAAGCCAGTGTCTTCGAACAGCTTCTTCAAAGTATTCCATTTGCCCGATGCACTCGTCCCTCGTTGTATGTGCACAAATATAGACTCATCTATATACAATACTATTTGGGCTTTTGCCTTCCTTAATTTCTTTTGATCTTTTTCTTCGACAGGATTAGTAATACAACCTTGCAAATCATAAAACTCGAGCAAACTTTCCATGGCGAACTTCCAAGTATGGACATTTTCACTCCCACGTAGTTTTTTAATGCACGTAGCATCTTTTGCAGACATCTTTTACGCTTTTGTCGATTGTTGGACAGACAACACATGTACTAGTCCCAGGTTACAACGAATGTATTTACACGACCATTATGTCTCGCCCGATTCAGAGGGTTGAAACTAATTACGGGTACTTATTCGCGTGTTAGGCCGGGCCAGAAAACTTCTAATCTGGGCCCATAACCTGTTGAAAATCAGCAGATGTTTTTAGAAAAATAAAACTCGACTTACAATTCCGTGTCTTTATTATCAAGGTTATTTTAAGAAGAAGGAAGTATAAACACAGTATGAAATATAAGGGGGACTTATGAAAGCATATAAACTTATAAGGTGTAAAATTATATCCATTTACACACGCGGTTATATGAACGCACCTAGTAATACTCTTGATAAAATTGATTGTTTATCAGATGTATTATTGCCGAACAAAATTTTTTTGATTGTTATACAAATTAAAAAATGTTAAGATTAAGTGAAAAATCAAAACTAAAACGCATTTACTTGCTGATGTTGGAGATTTCTGATGAAAATGCCTGCTGTAGTGTCTGCAAGGTTGCATTCCTTTGAGTGTACCGCGTTTACACAATAGGGGGACTCATGTAACCGTATAAATGCCTTATAAAGTATGCAAACGTATAAATTTATCTAGTGCGTAAACGAACTGTCAAATTTTGTATGAAAAATCATTTACACAATTTGTATAAATTTACGCGCATATTTCATTGTGTAAACGAGGTAAACTCAAAGGAATGCAACCTTGCAGACATTACAGTAGGCATTTTCATCAGAAATCTCCAACATCAGCAAGTAAAGGCGTTTTAGTTTTGATTTTTCACTTAATCTTAGCATTTTTTAATTTGTATAACAATCAAAAAAAATTTGTTTCGCAATAATACAGCTGATAAACAATCAAGTTTATCAAGAGTATTTCTAGGTGCGTTCATATAACAGCGTGTGTAAATTGATATAATCTTACACGTTATAAGTTTATATGCTTTCATGAGTCCCCCTAATGAAATGTGAGCGTAAATTTATACAAATTGTGTAAATGATATTTCATACAAAATTTGACAGCTCGTTTACGCACTAGATAAATTTATACGTTTACACACTTTATAAGGCATTTATACGGTTACATGAGTCCCCCTATAGTTGTCAAAATGTTAGAGTTGCCATGAGTATACAAAGTAATAGCAAAATGTAATAGTGATGGCTCCGCCATATTACGATTATTTCAACAGTAACCCAGTCTTAAATTTTAACATGTACTGTGTATGAATATGTATCGATATTTGTATACAACTAACATTATATTTTGACTAAGTATAACACATACTTTCTACCCATAAACAAATGAGCCAAGATCTAGCATTCCGGAATTGTTGTATTTGTAATCGAATTCGAAAAAAAAGTTTGATGACGTAGCGCTTTTGAAGTTTTTCGATTTATTAAATTTCTCTCATATTTCGCTATCAGTGTTCGGAGTATTTGAAACTATTACCTGAGTAAACGACTACGCCGGAGTAAAAATTAAATTTTTTGAGTATATTTTTTCTTCCTTTTTGAAAGCGGGCGAACAACTAACATCAAATTGATTTGGCGACTTGGCAATCCCTTCGATTGTGTTTTTGCCATCAAATGTTTCTCAGCCGTATTAGATGCACGGCCTAAAACGTATAGGATGATTAATTATTGCTCCCATAAGCACAAAAAAGTGGGTCTTGCAGTAAATGTGGACAAGACGAAGTACATGCTGTCATCGCAGCCTTTGTAGCCACGTCACTGTTGACGGATACATTTTCGAGACTGTGAATAATTTCGTCTATTTGGGAAGCAGCATTAAAAGCAAAAGCAATGTCAGCCTAGAAATCAAACGGAGAATTAAGGCTCTATTACTGATACTTAACATAGACTTGACTTGGCTTGCGAACAGTCACTTACAGTTCTGTTAAATTAGCATTGCATGTTACTGATTACTCAAAACTTAACTTGACTTAGAAGTCTGTTGAATTTTGATTTTCTATGAAAGTTCTAAGTGACGTTTACATTTTGAGATGCCATTTGTTTGTTTCCATTTCATTTTGACATTTTGTCATACAAATTGACATTTATTTAAAAATAAATTTCAACGCTGATTATGATGCCAGATTTTATGCGCCAAGTGGAGTATAATCGTGGCTAAGTTGCCAAGTCAAGTCAAGTCTATGCTAAGTATCAGTAATTGGGGCTTTACTCTTGCCAACAAGTGCTTCTTTAAGCAATTGAAGAGTAAAGTTCTCTCTCGACGAAAACAGTTCTAGCTCTACAAGTCACTCATTGTACCTGCCGAAAGAAAAGTTCTCCGGAAGATTTATATTCTTTTTATATCTTCATATTATTCGTCGACATCACCGACGGCGAGTATCGAACGAGGTATAATGATGAGTTTTTCGCAGATATGACGATAGTGCAGCGCATAAAAACCGAAAGCTTCGCTAGCTAGGTCATGTTATGTGGATGAACGAATACGCTCCGGTCGTGTGTAAACAGAGGAAAGAGAAGACCTTTACTGAGTTGGGAGAGACAGTTGAAAGAAGCTTTGACCTCGCTTGGTGCTCTTAATAGGCGACTGTTATCGCAAACAGGGTTAGCTGACCTCAATGACTCAACATACTTCATTTTTATATAAAACTGCAAAAGTGCTGTGTGTTGAATTTTTGGCGGGATTTACAGATCGCTTCTGGACACATTTTTTGCTTACATTTTACTCCTATTCTCATTCCGTACGAAAAAAGTACAAAAACTGTGAGTAAAATGTGAACTAACATGCCTTAAGACACGAACAATGAATTCGCGTCATTTAATCTAATCGTCACTTGTAAACAATCAGCTTTTCATACGTATGCAATGAAAACTTCAACCGAAAGATATTATGTAGTAATACTATTTAGTTTTCAACTCGACCCACAAAACCTTTGAGGTAAAAAATGTAGTAGGAGGTAAGAGTGTAGCAAAATACTCCGATTGGAATAAAGTCTGAACCCTACGTCAGCAATGAAATATGTTGTCAAAAGCGTGACATCACGCCGAGAAAATTTATTTCCCAGCCAACTATGATTTTTTGCTCTCTCATTTTTTAATGCGGGATCTGTTTATTGGTTCATACTTTTTACCTTAAAATTTGTTTTACTAACGCAAATTAATTTTTAATTAAAAGTATATCAAATAAATGCTTCTTAATGTTTTTAGTTACAAATTAAATCAACTAAAGGTAAGTATAGATGTATGAATAAAAAAGAAAGGTATAAATTGAATCTAAGGTAAGTACTGCTTGAAATACTATTCCAATAAAATTAAGCTTAATACAATTTCCTTAATCGCAAAACTTATATAGTTAATTTAGGTATGTATCATGATTGGTATTAGATTATTATTGAATCACGTTTTCGTAAACTAAAATGGTTTTGACTCAATGAAAATAATATTTAGGCTTTTCAAAACTTATCTTGGTAAACTAGGCTTGGTTTTAATGCTGAAACTGGAACTTATTTCCGCAAAACGTGATGATGAACTAAAACATTCTTATGGCCATGCCGGTTGGAGTGGCGTTTTATGAAATTTTATGTTTCTTCCGGTATATGTTGCCGCTGAAGTTTAGGTAAAGAACGCTGGAAGAATTTTTCACTTGTTAATTTTAACAAATTTTACTTCGACTTTTGCGTATTAAAAATGAATGTTGGCTTTTTGTTGCTTAGCCGAGAGTTTAATGAAACGATGTAATTACTTAAAAAATTACATTTACTTTAAATTAATTAACACATTATAAAAAGCACGTCTAATCTCTTTGCTGGTCCAATCGGAAGAGTCAGCCCGCTCTGATTGACAGATCAATCTCAATCCGGAATAAGAGGCATATCGGCCATATGATAATGATATTTAGGTGTATAACAGTTTGAAAATTTTAGTAGATTTGATTTATATATATAAGGTATGTTCCATAGAAAACACATTGCATAAAAGGACATTGAATTTCGATTTGCTTATATGTCAGAAGCATTCATTACACACCTTAACAAAGTTGGTAATAACTCTATGGTATTTAACTACATTTGACTTATATTCTACCTAAGTAGCAGAGGTTTACGCCGATCACTTTATCGGTGGCGGCGGCGTAGGCGGCGCGCCGGCATACGCCGATGTTCTTTCTTTAAAAGGCTGGATTTTTCTATTTAAAAAAATAATATTTAGGAAAGGTTTTGTTTGTATGTATTTAAGGAAATCAACCTGTTGGCCATTTGGGAAAGATCCGGGGGTTTGCCCTTGCGGAGGGATTGTCCTACGTTCGCTTACTCCAAAGAGGCTTCGAAACAAACCCCAGGTTTGGAATTGGTACTGCTGCACCTGCTGAAAAGAAATAGAGATACATAAAATAGTAAAACTATTGTCTGTATATCTCGTGCAAAGCGTAGTTTCACCTAGGGTTAACTCCTAGTAATCGTCGCGAACACAATTTCTTTAGTCATTTGTGGCTCCTTGGCGGTCACGCACAAAGGCGACTTACGGTAGTATTAATGGTGTATTAATACTCATGACTCTCGTGGCACAGGGCACTTCCAGTTTTTAGGCTGTTTTAAGAGCTACAATTCCCGACGTGCGAACATTAGCAATACCGACTACCAGTCGCTACCACGCCTCCTGGCTCTCACACCATATGCCAGCACAGAAGCTATAGGACTGTGGCTTCGAACTCATACCTTCGTCGACGTCACTTTCCTAGAAGCTCTAGGTGTAGCTTCGAAGACTTTCCAACGGATGCTTTTGTCGCGCTATGCTGCCGAGCTACACCAGAGAAACCCCTTGAAACGTTAGGGAGTGACTATTCGGCCAAGCATGCCACCCTAGAAATCATAAGCAGTCTAAGTGGATGTCATTGCGACATGGGTGAAAATCGTATTATCCTCGGCGCATCTACATAATTAAAATTTTACAAGGACCCTGGATAAAATTTTTAAAATGTAGACCAAAGATTGCAGTCGTTTGTGTACACAACATTAATTTCAATAGTCTTCGTTAAATTAAATTTAGAATGAAAGTCGGCGGATTTTAAGTTGAAAGTTGTTAACTACTGTTTTCCGGCCTTACGATATAGGAGCGCATTATAGATGATCGCGTAGCTTCATTTTTCAGACAAGTTCGACTGTCCACTACTGTTAGGGTAGTATCATCAGTGGTCATTAGTTCCTGTCTTGGGAAAGCTTTTGCTTCACCACTTTGAGCGTTCTTGCGAAGGACAAAGCATCACCTGCTTACGTATTCACATTTGTAATAGGAGCCATAACGTGTAGGTGATATTTAAACTTGGTGTATAGGCTATAGTCAGTGTGATTCACTCCAAGGGACTAGTTTTGAATGGGGCTGCCAACTTTAGGAAATGTCAGACCGGGAGACTTGGGTGTTGAAGGATGAAGTGTGAAAATCAAAATTAACATTTCAGATGCTTTCGTATAGTTTCGCAAATAAACAACAGTTGTTTGAATATGAGACCAAGTGATTTTTCACACCCTCCTCATACGTACATATGTATATTCTCAACTTAAGTATGAGGTAAGAATCATTTCAAAGGAGTGTTTCTGCCCCTTGAACCTACTAAAGGATTTTGCGTCACTGATTTCGCTTATTCTTTCAGCAAATCGCTGTATAAAATTAAAAAAAAAATAATCGGCACCCTTTTTTTGGGAATTTTGCGTTTTTTAACACCTCAATTAACAATTTGAAAACATTTTCGCCTTGGGTCATTTTATTTGAATTCATTGTTCATTATTAATTTCAAAAAAAAAAAATATGCAAAGTGAGCATAATAAATTTGTTATATAACTTTTCTTTTAGTGTTGTGTTAAAAACTTGGTGAATTGGGTGATGCAAAGACATCGAAAACGCCTGTTTTTTTACTATCTTTTGAACAGTTAGAAAGAGTTAAATTTCGCAATTAGTTTCTTATACCTGGTAGTGATGCGCATCCGTTGATACCACTTTCAACCATATCCGAACAATTTTCGAATGAACAATAAATGGCCTAGACAGTCTTAAACGAGTAGAAAATATAGTAACGCGCCGGACGCCGCCGCCGCCACCGCCGCGCCGATATTTTTGACATTCGGCGGCGGCGTGCGAAAAACGACCTAAATCGGCGGCGGCGGCGGCGTTTATCGGCGGCGTATATCTCTACTAAGTAGTGATGTGGTTGAGCTAAGAAAAAAACTTAAGCAAATTTTGAAAATGGGCGCGACCCACCCCTATTTGTGTTACTCTTTCCAAAATAGTTTTAGTGCTATAAGTCCAAATAAAATCTCCCAGTCCGAATGAAATTCGCATTAACATTTTTTCATAGCTACAACTGTTGAACCGTAATTTTACCCGCTCACGTTCATTAGTGGTAGCCTCTGCATCCTTTTTGCTTCCTTTGAACGAAGTTCAGAATAGAACTATAGGTTACTTACCCAATATTAATTATTGTAAATATTCTGAAATCTTAAATCCAACTAACTTTATTTTTTCAATTTGAAATTACAAGCAAAAAGTAATTTGATCAAATTATAAAATTATAAAAGAGAATAACAAGTTAAAAACCAACAGGTATCGCTACAGTATTCCCCCACCAGACTTTCAATAAATAAAATGTTTGAAAGTCGAAATGTTTAATTAACTTTTTTGCAGACTTTCAGATTTTTCTATCGTAGTGAAAGCAGGATTCAATCTGTCAATAGTGATATTCAAAATTCGATCTCCAACCAAAATAGTATAGAACTTGGGAAAACGCTTTTTAATTTCAAATGGTCCGTCGTATGGTGGTCTGAGTGATGAACGTATTTTATCCACACGAATAAACACATGAGTCACATCATTTAATTTTCCATTAACAAACGTTTTTGTAGTCGAATGATGAGCTGCGTCTGCAGGTCGGATGGTTTTGATTAGCTGAGTAAATTCCTTAACAAACTCTTCCTGTGGTTTGAAATGACTATCGATAAAAATTTCGCCAGGTAATTTAAGTACAGTCCCGTAAACCATTTGTGATGGACTTGACCCGATGTCTGGCTTGAATGTTGATCTTAATCCCAACAGGACAATCGGTAAATGCTCAGTCCAGTTTAACCTATTAAAACAAATTAACGACGCTTTCAAAGTTCTATGCCATCGTTCAATAATTCCGTTAGACTGAGGATGGTAAGCGGTGGTACGAAGATGATCAATGCCGAGAATCCGAGAAAGTTCATTAAAAAGATTTGAACTGCACTGTCTTCTTTGATCGGTAGTTAAACGAACCGGTACTCCAAAACGTGAAATCCAACCATCAATTAATGCCTTTGCAACAGTTCTTGCGCTAATATCTGTGATAGGAATTGCTTCAGGCCACCTGGTATAGCGATCAATGATCGTAAGGCAATATTGAAAACCATTTGATGGTGGCAGTGGACCAATAAGATCTATAATGATATGTTCAAATCTTTGTGATGGCAGACAATATTTTCCAAACGGTATTGCAGAATGCCTACTAACCTTAGACCGTTGACATTGAATGCAGCCTTCTACAAACCTTTTTATATCTGATTGCATATGGACAATTTCGCTGAGCATCTGCCATATGTTCTAAATTAATAACGTCGCGACCTGATTTTAAAGACTCGATGCGAGATAACGTATCCGCAGTTATATTTTTTTCGCCTGGTACATATACGATACGAGTAGAAAACTGTCCAATGAAATCGAGATGCCTAATTTGACGTGGAGAAGAAGAGTCCTGTTTCTTAGTGAAAGCAAATGAAAGGGGCTTATGATCAGTCCATATTTCAAAATCTCTGCCTTCAAATGCAAACCGAAAGTACTTAATACCAAGTAAATGGCAAGCAGTTCGCGGTCATAAGTGCTATACTTTTTTTGGGCATTCGAAAGTTTCTTGGAGAAAAAACCAAGAGGCTGAGTTAGCCCAGAATTAATCTGATGTAGAACAGCCCCGACAGCTGTTTCACTTGCATCTGTGCATAAAACGATCTCCGCATTCAACTTGGGATGTGCTAAAAGCGTTGCATTAATTAGTGCCTGTTTGCACGCATCAAAGTTTTGAAGAGTTTTCGAGTCCCATTTAAGTGGAGTCTTGTCCTTCTTTTTGTTACCCTTTATCAAATCAATGAGAGGTTGTTGATGTTCAATAGCGCGAGAAATAAATCTTCTATAAAAGTTTATCATATTTAAAAATCTTTTTAGCTCCATAGCAACTGTAGGAAGTGGATAATTGTTGATTACATCAATTTTTTTTGGACAGGGACGAATCCTTTCCGATGAGATGAGTTTACTTTTTCCAAACTCACACTTAGATGGATTAAGTGTTAACTGAAATTTTTGAAGTCGTTCAAAAACTTGTTGAAGATGGTTGATATGTTCAGAAAGTGATTCAGATGCGATGCAGATATCATCAAGATATGAAAATGTGAAGTCTAAATCTCTCAAAACTTCGATCGCTGGAAAGTTTGAGCAGCATTACAGAGACCAAATGTCATATGCGTAAACTCAAAAAGCCCAAACGGAGTAATGTCGCTGTCTTCGGAATATCTTGCTCACGGATGGGTATTTGATTATATCGCACACTAACTACAAAAGAGTCACAACTTGAAAAAATGTAAATTTTCAGGAGAGAAGAAAAACGGTTTATGTGAAAACGTCTGTAATGTTATACTGAAATCCAGTTTTACAAAGAAGGATACCTTCATTATAAAATGAATTGACGAAATTTTGTTGTAATTATTTGTTTTCGGACAAAATATATAGCAATTGTGAATTATGACCATTTGACTGAAATATTTTTATTTTACGTTTGGTACTATATTCAATTAGGCCCCTTTAACTGAAAAAACGCTTTAATTTTCTTTTAAAGCTTCTCCAGGCTAACTGAACAGTAAATACACAAAAGAAAATTCACAAGAAATATAGATTTTAGGTCTTTATTTCTATATGAATATTTTAAATTAAATTTTAATTCAATTCAAAAAAGATAAAATAACAAAGCAAAAGTAAAATAGGCAATTCATTGTTGAAAAAATACTCTATTAAAAATGTATTTGAAATTTATCTAAGCTAAATATTAATTAAGTTTTGGTCGTAGGACTCGCAGAAATTTTAAGGAATTTCCTTTTTATTGACTAATTCTTGCATATGTCTTAGCTTTATTTGTGGAAGTGGTAGCCTTTGTGAATAAAGTGAGCACAAGCTAAAATTAATAAAGTTAAAATAGGTTAAGATAAAATGTTTATTAGAAATAACATCTGTTTCGTGTATAAAGTTTAAATAACTTACATAATGCTATTCCACGGCGTAACGGACTCCAAGTTGTGCTTCTTTACACAAACATTGTGAAAGCTGGCCTCTTTGTAGTATGTTGTTGTTTTTTTTTTTTGTTTTGTTCTCGGACGTTGTTGCTAATCCTGTTGTTGTTTTTTTTTTATTCATACACACTTTTTTTTTTTGTTTTTTTGTGTATCCTAATTCTTATTTATGTGTTATTTATAATTTTTTTGTTACCGAGTCTTTGAGAGGCAGTGGCTTTTTAAGCGCCGAGATCTAAAACCACCCAGCTACAGAGAAACTCATCAGCTGAGAAATACAGATTCACAAAATACAATAGATTAAAAGTATAAATATAATTTTTTAATTGATATTAGAGAAAAATTGTAAGTTTACAAACGGCGATGGTTACTAGGACATGTTTCTGAATTTCACTTCTTCATCAGCTAGCTTTTCGGGAGCTGAGCGTTGAACTTGAATCTCCAACATTCATATCAGTGAGCATAGCTCGTTAATTAAATACATATAATTTTTTAATTATTAAGAGAAGATAGAACCTTCTTTTTTATGGCAAAGAGCGAGTCCGAAACATCAATTATTCTCGAGTGAGAGTTATAATCTTCAAACAAACATATAAAAGGTTCGTGTAGTTGGAAATTACTTCTGAATTGTTTAAGAATTATAGGTTTATTATGCCTTGAAACTCGGCATGGAACATTCAAGTTTACTTCGTTCAAAAGAAATGGGCTTGAAATCGATCCATTTAAAAGTCTAGCCATAAATATTACACCTAGTATTTTTCTACGACTTGCAAGGGTAGGAAGATTTATTAGTTTTAATCGATTAGTGTAAGGAGGAAGATTATACGGAGAGATTATACGAAGATTTCTCAATGCGAAAAGTAAAAACTGTTTTTGAATTGATTCTAGTCTATCCACATGAATTTGATAACGCGGTTTCCAAATTATCGATCCATATTCTAATATCGGCCTCACCAATGATGCAAAAAGGGTTTTTGTAACGTAAGGATCACTAAACTCTTTTGCCCATCTTTTCACAAATGCTAAAACTCCTCTCGCTTTATTGACTGTGGTATTAATATGAGGGTTGAAACTAAGTTTGCAATTCATTTTAACTCCCAAGTCGACAAAAACATCAACGCTTTCCAGAGTTTGGCAATTAATTGTGTAGGAAGCTGGCTGTATGTTCCAACGTGAAAAACACATGGATTTACATTTTTCTATGTTGAGAGGCACAAAATTCGCATTGCACCAAGTAACCAAACGATTTAAATCTGCCTGGAGTACAGAACGTTCTTCAACTGACGCGTATGACTTAAAATGAATCAAAATTTTTGTTATTAACTTTCAAAACTTTAAAATTATGCCATAGAACTTTTTCATTGTTTTCATTAGTGGACTAGTTTTGGCCCCATTTTTCTTGTAGAGATTTGAAATCATAAAAATCCTCATATTGCAATTCCTGAACTTTGTATGGTAAACCAGTATTTTTAACAGTTGCAATAAGGCTTGTATATTGTTCTGGTACGTATATAGGATGACTACTTTAATGTGTTTTTATTTGCTTTTCAATTACGCTATGTACATTGTCTCCTTCATTTTGAGAGTGACCCCGAATAAGGTATTTCTGCGTAATACTACGTAGATTTTATTTATGTACGGCAAATGCATACATTGAAAGAAGAAACTTTTTTGCTGTCCGCAACAGTTTTAGGAATAAAAAATTAAATCTAAATTTTGAGCATTTTTTTCTTTTTGAACTAAATTTTCAATATACAAGAGTACACAGATTGCAATCTCATTACTTCCTCGTTTTCCTTCTATTTCAGTCCAAAAAAAAAACATTCCACATATTTGGTTCTCAAGTCACCAACAGTGAAATTATAACAATTAATTTTACTCGTGTAGTAAAAAGAAGAGCTGAAGCCTTTTGGCAAAGGTAATACAGCCTGTAAGTCATATACAGATGCATTGTTATTTGCCTTGTCACTATCTTTTTCTATTCTGCATAGATCCTTCTCTTCTTGATGTGTGGTATACTATTCACTCAAGCTTATCTTTTCATTTTCATCAGCATTTATATAAGACTCGCAAAGATCACATTGATCTTTTTTGTTTTGAAGAAAGAAATATTAAATTCTGTATTAAATATTCTATAAAACATAATTTTACTTCCGAATTCTAAATTTTCCGCCTCACGATTTTCTTTGTAGTCTTGGTACAGGTCTGCAACACTTTTGCTGTTCTCAATGAACTCGCGCGAAGTTTGGGCACGTAAATAGTGAGACTCAACTTTCGGAATGTTTTTTATAAAATCCCTTATACTTTCCTTAATTTCAGAGCTTACTGTACTATGATTTATATGCTTACCACGAAGATCAATCTCAACGAATCCTTCTTAATTTTTTTTTTAATGACTGTGCTATCATTTATGTCAAGAGTGCCTTTGAAAAAAGTCTTACATACTCTGATATGCTCTGAGTTGACATCAAGGAAAAAAGCGCTATTAAGCTTGCGAGTACCGTATCTATATTTGCGCTTTATTGGCTCCATATGACTAGCTAAAAACTCTTTGTCTTTGCAAATCACTGCACTTCCAATAACTATGAAATATTTTAAGTCGCTCTGATTCGGAAATATCTCGACTGCATCCCAACCGGCACTTTGCTCCACAGGGAGGCTGCAAACGTTTAGCATTAACAGATTTCTTTGTTTTTGAAATTGAGGTATATGGGAGCCCAGTGTTTCGCAACAATTTCTGCTCTTTCTGCTTCTTATTATTTTTTGTATCATATTTACAGCGTGATCTATGTCTAAAGTGTTTCTCTTTATTTGCTTCCGAAGAGCTACTTTCATTTGTTTCTGATAAACGGAATTCACTCTCAGACTCGTTAAATTCTTGTATACTGCCATTAGTCATATAACTTTCATTAGATACGCTAGAATCAGTCTCTTCGTTTAAACATTGCATTGTGCTTGAATAATGCTGAAGGTTTGGATACGTCATTTTCAACAATAAAGTCACAACTAAAAAATTTAAACTTTCAGTCAGTCAATAAAATTAATATCGATATTTATTCAAAATATGTTATACCTTTTAGCAACAAAGCTAAAATTTCATTTTTAAGCTAATGAATTTCTAAGAAAAATTACTAGTCGTACAATTATTTCATCAAAAAAGGCACATTTCACAATAATACAGGCAAATTTATTTACTCTTTACGTATTACACAATTTTAATTAATACACAACACAGTTAAAACTTTTTTGCAACAAGATAGTTAGAATTTAAAATAATACACTTTAAAAAACTGTTCACTTGTTCTTAAGCACATTGACACAACTAAAAATAGTACTCCTTAGTTGATAGAGCGCAAGCGATGCAATCAACACCAAAACTGGCATAACGGTAATTTTCCAGTTAAAGAAGAAAATAATGACAACGAAATTTATAGGGCAGTTAGAGATGTGTACTGTGAATTGGTTTATGGAAAAAAACCGATTTTGAAAAATTTTAAGTTGTGACTCTTTTGTAGTTAGTGTGCGATATGCTCTATTCAAATCTATTTTGCTAAAAATAGACTTACCGTACATTATGTTGCTGAAATATGGGGAAGTTGATACTTATCTGGGACAGTTTGTGCATTAAGTGCACGATAGTCTCCGCAAGGACGCCATGTACCATTAGATTTACGAACCATATGCAAGGGTGATGCATAAGGACTTTTTGATGGTCTGCAAATGCCAACTTTCGTGAGAAAGGCAAATTCTTCCTTTGCCGCTTTGAGCTTTCCATCCATGCGTCTTCGAGGTTTGGCAGTTACAGGTGCTCCGCGAGTTTCAATCACATGCGTTGTTGAAAACTCAACTGGTAGCGCAGCAATCTTATTGAGTTGAGTAATATCAGGAAATTTCGACAAAAGAACGGAATACCTGCACGATGAATCAAATGATTTTATTGATATTGTTCCAATGCCACAAGCATGAATACATCTTGTTTTTAATTTGGTGAGATTGCCAATCAAAAGATAATTTTTGACATCAATTAGTAAACCAAAATAATTGAGAGTCTGCACCAATGATGTTGTGATTGGTTTGTGCGATGACAAATTTCCACTCGAAAGACCGTCCCAAACCCAAGTCAATTGATAAATGAGCGGTTCCAAAAGTAGAAATAGCTGTGTTAATCGCTGCGTAAAGTTGAGATGAGGATGTTTTTGAATGTGAGATCTGAAACAAAGATGCACTGACTACGGAAATGTCTGCTCCAGTATCAATTAAAAACTTTCGTTCCGAGGATCGATCTTTAACGAAGAGGTGAATAGATGAAGTGAGATGATTATTGTTGTTGACTAAATGTTGTGTTTTTTCATATTTTTTCATCTTCGCCAACCTATTCAGTTTTTTGAGCTGAAAGAGCACGGTGCTTTGCATTGTGTTGCACTTTCCCCGAATTTGTTGTGATACCAGCAAACATTAGATTCAGCTTCCTGAGAAAATGATTTTGATTGTCTTTGAGTGTTAGGCTGAGCTTAATCGCTGTTGAACATCTTTTCCAAACGAGTTACCGAATTTTCAATTTTTGCCATGCGTTCGGATAAGGATCTGCTGTTGTCTCGAATGGCACTAATGGTCGAAGAGGAAGATTGAATATCGATTTCAGTCGGCTGTAAGAGCAAGATCTTCAATGGACATCATTGGACTGCTCTTAGCAACGCCAGCGATGACCGCACCCGCAGCAGTTGGCAGACGCTGCAACCAAAAATCCTTGATTAATTGTTGGTCTCTTGTTACGCTTGCAGGTTGCAGCTGGGTTAGCATGTGGCTGGGTTTGTTATCTCCGAGCTGAATACCTGATACCAATTGCTCCAAACGTGCGACGGACGATGAAGAAAACTTGGCTAAGATTGTATCTTTAAGCGTCCTAAATTTTTCATTTGTAGAAGGATTTGTAATCACATCATATGCTTGATCATATAACCGCTCATTCAAATTGATGATTGTCACGTGAAACTTTTCATCATCTTGTTGAGATGATGGCAAAGAATTGATTCCTTGAAGCATAAGAAATGATTCTAAGCGACGAAACCATGATTCCACGTTATTGAGTTCATATCCTTGTAATTTTGGAATGAGAACGCGAGTTGCGAATCCGCTTGCTTGATGTGAATCTGCATTCACAACGTTGCTTGCATCAGAAAATTCCTCTTCTGGATCTGCATTCTGATCTCTTGGAGCATTCAGTGCTCGTCCAACGCTGCGGGTAATTGGAGGAGATGTGAACATCACATTGAACAAAGGAAAACAGAGATTAAATAATTAAAAGTTGATGACAATTCTCTTAAGGATCTTTGAATTGCTGAGGAAAGTTGTGTAGCTGGATAAAGCGTTCGGGGTCACCAATTATAGGATACTTATCCAATATTAATTATTGTAAATATTCTGAAATCTTAAGTCCAACTAACTTTATTTTTTCAATTTGAAATTACAAGCAAAAAGTAATTTGATCAAATTATAAAATTATTAAAAGAGAATAACAAGTTAAAAACCAACAGGTATCGCTACAGAACCATATATGTATTATTGCCTTATAACACTATTAACCACACAAAGCAAACAACTACACAAGTGCACAGCTGGGTATATAATTTACGATTTCACCAGAACTTAGACTTTCTTATTTGTTAACACGCTTATTTTCAATGTATAATTCGTTCAATTAATGTTGTCGGAAAGAACTTAATTTCAATCAACATGGCAACTGTCAGTACAAGGCGACACTTTTCAAGACTAATCCTTCCTTGTACAATGCAGTACACAAATTCGCTTTGGGCGAGCCATTTCTTGCGGTTCTGCTAAGAGCTTACAAGCCAACCTAATAAAACCGCACTGCGTTTTTTTAGCGCAGGCAAACAACCGGCGTTTTTTGCCCTAACCCAAATAAGCATGCGTTGCGACAATGTAATGCATGTATGCAAACGTCAAATCTAAATCTCACGCAGAACAAAAATTGGAAATCGAGTTAGGTTTTCACGCAGCAAATTCAATTTGGGTTGCTCTCATACAAGTTGTATGTGCATGAGACATTTTTGACAGGGAATGACTTGCGTGCGTTTATATTAGGTTGGCTTGTTAGTGGTTTATTGTTTTACATGCTCAGTTACGGTGTCATGAAATTCCATCGACGTTTGTTTCCAGTAGTGGTTCCATCTACTATTTTGACGACGTGAATAGGGTCGTCGTAGATGGGGTCCGGCGCCTTATTACACAAACCATGCAAGGTGCCGTTATTGTGCAGTCGTCTGCATAGTAAAACGATAACCCCTTATGCTCACCCTGTGGCTTCCCCTGTTTAATTCATCTGGGTTTAAAGGGTTCGTACGGTCGCTGGCCAATACCAATTGCTAACGAAAGCTGCTCCTTTTTCTACTCACCTTCATGCGCTTATAACAAAAACAAATTCTTCCATAATGGAACATAGGGTACTAATATTCTAGGCTCGGTATGTGGCTCTGCATAGTTCTTCAATAACTTGATTCAGTTCCATTACATTTTTTTACCCATTCCATTGCTGTTTTTTATTATTTCTTAAAATTGGCTACAAACTGGTTAACCTCGGAAGGGTATCCATTATACTCCAATGTAGATGATTTTTTGCAGGGTATTATAATTAATATATCCCACCGTTCTGAATAGAACCCGGTTCCTAAAAAGTCCTTGTTTCAAAGCAGTACGCGGTTCTATAAAAGTACGTAGTTTAGAAAAAGAACCCGGTCATGAAAAGTGCTCGGCTCTGGAAAAATACTTGGTTCAGAAGTTAACCGGCTCTTGAAAAGTACACCATCCTTAAACAGCGCCCGGTTCTGAAAAAGTACCCGGTTATCAAAAGTATACTGTTCTGAAGAAGAACATGACTTTTAAAAAGTACCCGTTTGAAAAGAGTACGAGGTTCTTTAAAACTAACAAAATCAAAAATTTCCTGCCTCTATAGAAGTACCCTGTTCACAAAAGTACCTTGTTCGAAGAAAAAACCCGTTTCTGAAAAAGTACCCAGATCTAAAAAATAACCGGTAACTTCTTTAGAAGTGTTCGGTTGTTTTTTATGTTCTGGATTTCAGTGACTGACAACTGTTATACAAAATTCCAACTGTTCCTATAATTTATTATGTTTCCATGAAAACAAGCTACAACCATTGTCAGTCACCGAGCGCCAGAATATGAGCTTACGATTTCTTCTCGAACACAAGCGAAAGTGTGGAGACTCGATAACTCGACTTTGCTTTGCACACAGAGTATAATAACTTTGGTAACATAACGGTTGATTGTAACGACAGAAACGAATCGAGATCAATATAGACTTTCATGTATCAAAATGCTCAGGATGTAAAAAGGAATTGATTAAGCCATCCTCTTCCGTCCGTCCGTCCGTCTGTCCATCCGTATGTCTGTTATCGTGATAACTTGAGTGAATATTAACACTTACGCTTGCGTTGGAATTTCATATAAATATCCTGTAGATTCAGCTCTGGCACGGCTTTCAACGCGTATTAACTGAACGCCCAAGCTCACGAATCTACCACCATCTTTTATGTGTGCATGTTTCCCAGCCATGAGCATACTATTCAATCTTGCCAAAAGTTGTTAAGGTTCAGGTGTTGGTTTCTGGACTGCAAAAACCACCTGCATTCTATGCATTAACTCATATGAACCACATTTTAAAAGTTGTTGTCAATATCGCTTAATTTAACATATTTCTAATGTACATTTACGTTATAGTCTCGTAAGAGTCAGCTGTTTTCGTTTTGTGTCGTGATCGTTTAACATAATGCAAAGAGGCGAACGATTCGTCTCTGAGGCGAAACGACAGCTCGTTTCGCAATGGGGAATGAGGCCCTAGGATTTAATTTAATAAAAGCTCTTTCCTGTAAATAAATAAATAAATATATGTTGGAGGAGATTTAGGGCCGTTTTCTCAAGTAAACTTTAACGTTTTTCTGTCCGGAAAAACATTTTTTGTTAACAAAATTTGTCGTTATGGGGCAGATAAATTTTAAAGTTCATATTAGGAAACAGGGTTTAGACCTTAATATTGTAACGAATTTGCGGCAAATCCTCTTATTTGCAATCCTCTGCTAAGTTCGAATCACTAAACTGTTGAATAAATAACTCCAATATTGAACAATGGAAAAATGACCTTTATTAAAGTACTTCACAATAACAATGAAACTCTACTATTGGCCGCCAGGTCGCGTGCTTAATCAAACTGATTGATAGCTCAACTCAAACTGAATTACTTCTTACTCGCCTGCCCCGCTTTTATAGTTTACGCTGCATACTTCTAGGCTCTTCGATTTCCAGAACTTACTAGCATTGTCCATGAGCTCTCAAACTTCTCAGTTATATGCATGTGTTTGCGCATTGACTCTCCGCTGCTCGTATTCGTACATGGTACATATGTGTAGACGCAATTATTTATTCGTTTATGTAGATACATAAAGATTGAATTATTGATGTGAATGTTTGTAGTTTACAGTCTCTCGCGCGCACATAGGCGTATAAGTAAATGCATCTGTGTGTGACATCTTTCGGCTGCCTTATATATGTGTATACATGATTTGATTATTGACGTAAATACTGCTTATCGTGGCCTTGGCATCGCCTTAGTGATGGTATAACTTAGTGATGTTAATATCCGTGACAATATCAATTCATGGCGTGATACTTTCTAATATTTTACTACAAATTGATTTGACCTACATTCTTAATCCGACCATAAATTTTCACCGAGAAGCTTTTTTGGCAGAAATACACTCCTAACCAATGCCGAGAGGTGAGCTCATATTTTCTCTATTAACAGAAAAAATTTTATTCTACTTTTCCCGAGACTTGAACCTGCGTCAGCCACCATATGCCTTCTTCCGCTGTGGCAAAAACTATTGCGTACAGCAGATCTTTTGGTTGTAAGTTTTTCTATATTTCTTATGAAGCCCTTGTACCTACCATTTAATAAAAAAAAAATTTTATCGAAACAAAAAATTTGGCGCGGGTTGATTTTTGGTCGCCACGCACAGTTTGAAAAACACTGGTCTAGAGCTATAAACATGGAGCCTAAAATATATCTTACCTTGGTTCGCCTTCAAGCAGAGCTTCATGCCCATTCTTTTAGACGAAGAAATTTTAAATTTCTTAGATGCGCCATGCAAAATGATTTTTCCAATAAGCCATATTAGCAAAACAGAAGTATAACTAGAGATTAAAAACACTAATATAAAAAAAAAAAAAAAAAATTATCACCAGGATATGACAAAATATATGGAAAAACTTTAAAAACCATGCCCTAAAATGTATTTAACTATTAACGCGTAGACATAACAGCGCAATGCTAAGGCTTGACCAACGCAGTGGAAATGTGCAGAAGTTATCATAATACAGAATCCCAATAAACCTAAAAACATCCCGTCTTCATACCGACCGATAAGTTTGCTGGTAACATTCTCCAAAGTATTTCAAATAATACTTCTGAGAATAATGGTGCCAGTACTGGACAAGAATAATATAATACCGGAACACCACTTTGGGTTTAGAAGGGGTCATGGAACAGTAGAGCAATTGACAAGTCGAGTCTGGCATAAGGGGATTGTATATAAAATTAATACTACTTATTACTAAAATCATATTTAACCAACGGGAAATTTTATGTTGTAAATCAAGGCGTAACTTCTAATATTAGAACAGGAGACATCTTGACAAATGTCAAAGTGAAGCAACTGAACCAAAAAAAAAAAAGATGTATTGACTTTTTAGGAAAAAATCACAGCCATTGTGACTTCATACAAGTGGGGAATGTTTGAAAAAATCGTTCACAGTAGTAAACAGCCTCGATCACCTGTTCAATTGCTGTTTGATTACTTAAATCATTTGCTCAATATTTTTTTTCAAACATTTTTGTAGACGAATGGTAGATTGCATTCTTCTTATGATTTAAAATATTTGCTAAACTGGCTGCTCATATTTTCTCTATTAACTAGGATTTAGAAATAAGAAGTAAGGAAGTCTAAGTTCGGATATTTCATACCCAGCTGTACACTTGAAATGCTGTTGTTATTTGTTTTGTTTGCTTAATAGTGTTACAAGGCTGCGCAATAATACATATATACTAGCAGACCCGGCAGAACGTTGTTCTGCCCTACATTTTCCCAATCTGCATACATAAACTTTTCCCGTCTAACTCTGCGCTACCCCTCTACACTTTTTCCTAATCTTTTTATTCACTCCTCCCTCCATCTTTTTCACTGCACCTCCATCTTCGTCTCATTCTATCTCTTTCCCAGTCTCCTTCTCTCTTTTCTCTTCTCTCAAATTGTTCTCCTTCTTCTTCATCTCTTACTGCCAGTCCCAGAGGGTGGTTTGTATTTTGTTCCAGTCCCATTCTGAGTCTCAGTTTCAGTCCCAGTCCTAGTCCTAATCCCAATCCCAGTCCGTCTCTGGTATACTTCCCGGAAAAAAGCATCGTAAATACTAATATAGGCAAATTTATATACGAAATTTCAGGCAAATCGAATAGAACGTATGTAAATAGGTATGTGGGTATTATTAATTCTTGTCTTTATTTCGGCTTCGCATGCACATTTTGTCAGTTTTGCCAGGTTGATGCGAATAAATCGAATATTACAATGAACTTTAGAGCTCTCAGCAACAGCTTTCATTTGATATCCATAATACACACACATTCTAGGTGTATCCGGGTCCATGTTTTGGCCTATATCTCGAGACCGTAGTCACCCAGCTGTGTAAAACTTACTCTGTACTAAAGCATACATCAACAGCTTCAATTTGATACCCATAATGTAAAAATAAATTCTAGGTGTACCCGGGTCCGCGTTTTGGGCTATAACTCGAGACCCGCCTCCCAGTTGTATGAAAATTATCCTGTACTATAGCACTCATCAACAGCTTTCATTTGATATCCATATTGTATAAACACATTCTAGGGGTACCCGGGTCCACGTTTTGGGCTATATAAATTATCCTGTACTATAGCACTCATCAGCAGCTTTCATTTGATATCCATATTGTATAAACGCATTCTAGGGGTACCCTGGTCCACGTTTTGGCCTATATCTCGAGACCCTAGTCACCAATAGGTATGAAAACTACGCTGTACTAAAGCACTCATCAACAGTTTTCATTTGATATCCATATTGTATAAACACATTTCAGGGGTACCCGGGTCCACGTTTTGGGCTATATCTCGAGACCCCAGCCTCCCAGTTGTATGAAAATTATCCTGTACTATAGCAGCCATCAACAGCTTTCATTTGATATACATATTGTATAAACACATTCTAGGGGTACCAGGGTCCATGTTTTGGGCTATATGTCGAGACGCTAGCCTCTCGGTTGTATGAAAATTATCCTATACTATAGCACACGTCAACAGCTTTCATTTGATATTCATATTGTATAAACACATTCTAGGGGTACCCGGGTCCACGTTTTGATCTCAAGACCCTAGGCACGTAGCGCAAAAAAGGTAAACGTTGGCCGATTCTCAGACCTACCCAATATGCTCACAAAATTTCATGAGAATCAGTTTAGCCGTTTAGGAGTAGTTTAGCCTCTAAAACCGTGACAGAAGAATTTTATATATTAAGATATATGATGAATTTCATATTAAAGGCTGAAAAAAACGTACATTTTGAACCCGACCCCCTCAGAATTTGATGAAATTTTGCATGGGGTTACATCTTACCCACCCAAACACAACCTCATTTTTAGAAATTGCATTTTCGAAAAATTGTGGGCGTGGCAAGGTATCGAAATATCCGAAAATATTAGAAAAATGACGATAATAGGTACTTTTAAAGTGTGATTACTACGGAATGGCTTTACCGATTTCAAAGATCTTCATACCATTAGAAAGGTATTGAAATAAGCTTTCAAAAAAACCACTGTAAAAATTTTTAGTACACTGAAAAGAATTTTTTTTTTTAAATAAAATTTAAAACTGAAAAAACACTTCAAAGATCAAGCGATTTTGAAAAATAAAATTTTATTTTAGAAAGGTCTATTTAATATATATAACATATCTGAAAACTAAAATGGGGGTTTTTTTAAATTTTTTTAAGTAAATGCATCTCTTGGTTACTTTCTCATATTTGGATATCACGCGTAAATTAATCAACCAATTTGAAAAATTTTTACACCGTTAGAAAGGTATTAAAATCACCTTTGAAAACATATACTGTGAAGATTCTATATTACACTGAAAGAAACAAATTTTTTAAATTTTTTTCTAAATTTGTTTTTCAACTGGGAAAACACTTCAAAGACCAAGCGTTTAAAAAAAAAATTTTTTTTAGAAAGGTAGATTTAATATATATAACATATCTGAAAACTAGAAGGGTGTTTTTTTCTTTTTTTTTTAATTTATTTAAGTAAATGCATCTCTTGGTTACTTTCTGATATTTTGATATCACGCGTAAACTAATCAACCGATTTCAAAAATTTTTATACGTTAGAAAGGTATTAAAATCACCTTTGAAAAAATACACTGTAAAAAATTTTTATTCCAGTGGGGTGCACCCCAGCTAACATCAAAACAACGGCTCGAATACTTCACGTACAAGGAAAAGGTCGGCGGCTCAATGTACTTGAGAACATGGAGATATACAAGTTAAAAACATTTGACGGCAGGATAATAAACGAACAAACCAACACTATCTCTGACGAAATATTTGAACCCTTAAAACTAGTTTACAAAAAACAGGACAAGCCAGAAGGTACAGCAACCAAACACGTAACAATGTACAAGCAAAAACGAAAAATTTTCCAAACGGCAAAAATCACCGATTTCTACCTACCTCAACCTACCGCTTAGCTAACAAGCGGTATGCCTAGATACCTACAAAAACAACCCTTGGAAAAGGTAACAATTCGGACGTATCAATACCGCGCACACTTACACGCATATTAACGTTACTTACCACGGACACATATATTGACATTACCTGCCACAGCACCCATGGACTATAAAAAACAACACAACGGATAGACACAGACCAGAACGAAACTAGGCATTGATATGGAATCAACTAATAAATACAGATGTGTGCAGCTATCAAGAAAATGTTCCTCTCAACTTCGAAACATTAGCTTAAAGGAAGCAGCGCTGATATCTGAGCATTTTCCAGCAGTCTCCGACATTCATCGTTGCCGTATTTGCGAAAGTTGTCGCTTTAAACTTAAGGATGCTATCAAGATTGCTGATAATCAGCGTTCTACTGAAACGGAAAGTGAAGAGGCACAAGAAATCTTGACTAGCGGTGAATTGTATCAAGAATATAAGGAAGTTCCAACATACAGCAGCTATACTAAATCACTCGAACGCAACGAACTCGTCGACAATATAAATAAGCATGTTATTCCTCATCTTGGAAGCCAATGAAGCGAAAATATTTAGAAAGGGATTCATACTGCAAAAAAAAACACAGCAAATTGCGCAAAGTATTTAGGATTCACTTGGAGGTGGTTCACTGTCAACTTTATCAGAAGACCTAAAGAAGATCAAAGCTTACTACGTACAAATTTTGGAGAACATGAAATATCAAATCGAAAACTGCTCAAATAATTTGGATAAGCAAAAAATATTATCTCCATTACCAAACACCATGACATCTAAGGAAATTAAAGACATTTTTGGGCATGATTTATCTTAAGAATTGATAAAAATTAGCAAAGATATACAAAAAAATAAAACAGAGATTTCCGACGTCAAACGCTCTAGCATGGACAGGCGTAGTTTACCTGAACAAACTAGTAAGTACGCAAATATTCCGAAAGTCAGCAGTATGAGCTGCGCAAAGTTGTATATTAAATCTAAATAAATAAAAATTAACTTTATCAAGTGTATGTCTATTTATTGTGCGTGTCTGAAAAATTTGATAATACGATTCTTGTTCGAATCTATTAGAATACTTAGTCATAGTATCTGTATCTGTATAACTTCCAAAGTATAGCTAGGTAACATTTTTGTCACACAATAAGAGCAAAATAAAAAAAAAGTTAACAAGAGATGATCTACTTATACATTTTTTTAAAAGAAAAAAAAACACCATTCTAGTTTTTATATTAAATCGACCTTTCTAAAAAAATTTTTTTTTAAATCGCTTGGTCTTTGAAGTGTTTTCCCAGTTTGAAAAAAAAATTTAGAAAAAAATTAAAAAAAAATTTTTTTCAGTGTAATATAGAATCTTTACAGTATATGTTTTCAAAGGTGATGTTAATACCTTTCTAACGGTATAAAAATTTTTCAAATTGGTTGATTAATTTACGCGTGATATCCAAATATGAGAAAGTAACCAAGAGATGCAAATTAAAAAAAAAAAACCCCATTTTAGTTTTCAGATATGTTATATATATTAAATACACTTTTCTAAAATAAAATTTTATTTTTCAAAACCGCTTGATCTTTGAAGTGTTTTTTCAGTTTTAAATTTTATTTAAAAAAAATTTTTTTTTCAGTGTACTAAAATTTTTTACAGCATATTTTTTTGAAAGCTTATTTCAATACCTTTCTAATGGTATAAAGATGTTTGAAATCGGTAAAGCCATTCCGTAGTAATCACACTTTAAAAGTACCTATTATCGTAATTTTTCTAATATTTTCGGATATTTCGATACCTTGCCACGCCCACAATTTTTCGAAAATGCAATTTCTAAAAATGAGGTTGTGTTTGGGTGGGTAAGGTGTAACCCCATGCAAAATTTCATCAAATTCTGAGGAGGTCGGGTTCAACGCATATTGGATTTGATATGAAATTCATCATATGGTTCTATCCTGAACTAATTTTCGTTTAAAAGAAGCAAAAATGATACTGAGTTTTCTTTCAGATATGGAAATTTCCCTACTGTTTATTTTAAAATAGAGATATATATAACAGAACAATAAAAATACGATTGGTAAAAAACTACTTTTCGCTAAGATTTTTACCTACGACAGTTTTCTTTCAGATATGGGGATTTCCCTACTGTTTATTTTAAAAAAGAGATATATATAACAGAACAATAAAAATACGATTGGTAAAAAACTACTTTTCGCTAAGATTTTTACGTACGACCCTCTTTAAAGTAATTTATACAAAAGTGGGCGTGGTCCTTAAAAAATCTTATCCATTTTTACTAAAAATATTTCCTGCTATAAGGAAAATATAACTTAACAAGGGGGCAGACACACTTACTTGTAAGAATGTGCTGACACCACACTTCAACAAACACAAGCAAAGCCAACGTAGGTAATTGATCCGATATCATATTGCGTAAGCAGACAAAATGCAATCCATGGGAACTGCAGCGTAAGCGATATGATATGCGGACAAAATGCAAGCCGTGTGATTCGCCACGCAAGCGATAAAATATTATTTTGGCCAATCGTGGGAAGTGCAGTGTCAGCAATTATGAAATCACTTAGATTAATGTAGAAGCTTAGAGCTTAGTTTAAGTTAATGATAAAGTCAGTCTGTTTTTGACATTGAACGGAAATAAATGGTAAATATTGTTAAGCGGAAAAACCTATTTTTATTTGGATCTTTTCAGGTTGCAATGGGGCCGCGGGGCGGCCCCCAACTTTAACTTTTTGGAGTCCTAGTCCTTGGGCTCCTTAACTGGCGCCCGAGCAGGGACCCACTGGCAAGTGGGTCCTTCAAAAAGGACCTCCTTAAATGTGAGGTCCATAGTGATTAGTGACAAAGTGATAGTGATAGTGGAGTGCTAAGAAAAAAAAAAATAATAGCATTTTTACCGATAAAGGAATAAAAAAATATATAGAGAGGCAAAACCTCAGCTTAGATAATTTAAGGCTTATACAGCCAATAACGAAAATACCAAAACCGAGATTCACCTTCGAGGGGACCCTCCGGTTATAACGATTGCTTAACTCTGCGATTCCCTTCGGGACCCTCCAGGGTATAAAAGCTCCTCTCCCTAGGAGAGGTAAAACGAATAATAAAAAAAAAAAACAAGTGAATAACAAAAAGTTGAGTGAAAAGTGATGCTACACGCAATAAATTACTACGTCCAATCCTAAAAGCCCTCAGAGGGCTATACAGGAATAATATTAAAAGAAGCGAGCCTGTGACCCCTGAGATCCTCTGGCGCGCGAATAAAATTCAACACGAAAATTGAAACATTTTATAAGTGAATTATCCTACGGCCCCACTATTGCTATTCCAAGTGCACGTATAATCACACTGGCTGGGTGAGTCCGTATACCTATACTTCTAGGACGGACCTCACCATACCAAAGGCCGAAAAATGGTTAACGACTCCTGTGACCGTGTCATGTACACAAAATTTTTTTTTTTGCAATATGCAACTTGCCGCTCCCTTCAGGATACGGCAAAAATTTCCTTCTGAAAAAGTTAACCCGAGCGTACACATAAGAACACACTTGGGCCGGCTTTAAAAGTTAACTCGAGCGTACACATAAGAACACACTTGGGCCGGCTTATCCTTTTGTGGAGTTTCCAGGGTACACATCAGCACACACTGGAAACGGTCACTCGTTACTTGCGATAATTTCAGCGTACCCATAAGAACACGCTAAAGATTCGCAATATGTCCAGGGCGTTGTGGAGCAACTGTGCCTTAGTAGGTTGCCTTCAATCTGATTGCCGACGACTAAAAAGGAGTGACACAGCCTCCCCTGACCAAAACCATAATTATTTAAAGACTAATGTACTGTGAAACGCCAACTTGGTACATGTCGCCGTTGCCATAAGAACACGGTAAAAGTTTCACAAATGTAACTAAAGTCCTTTTTTTCTTTGCAGGAAACTGTCAAAGTGTAAGGACAACCTTAAAACTAAAACAAAAAACAAACAAATCGTCTGTGCTATAAGGACTATCCCGTCAGGTGATCGCGAACGCCAGTAAGTAACACAAAAAAAATAAAAAACAATTTTTAAAGAGCCACCGTGTGCCAAATTAAAATTTAAAAATATATTTTTTAATCTCAAACAAAATTTTTTTTTATCTGAAATGGACGCTTTAGCCACGAAAGTTAATGAACTTAATGGGGGCATTAATGCTCTCCTCGAGCAGATTAGGCGGCTTGAGACACGCCTTGGGGGTATAGAAAGCAACGGTGTTGCTCTGAACTCTAGGCTAGGGAAAATTGAATGCAATAACGCGAGTTTAGAACAAAATCTTGCCAGAATCGATGAGCGATTGGGAAGAGTAGAACAGGGTGGCGTAAGAACGCAGCCACAGGGGGTATTGGCAGCGGTGCGAACACCACTGTCGGAGCAAGACCTAAAAGATATTGGCAGACTCCCCGACTGCGTGAAGGAGCTGCAAGTTTTTGAAGGCAGCCCTTCTCAATACATCTCTTGGGTTCACAGCGTTGAAGGAATTCTGTCGGACTACGATATCGTCAAGGAAAGGCCCCTGTATCGTGCCATCCTGCAACATATTAGGCAGAAAATCCGTGGCTTTGCCGATGCAGCACTGGTAGCGTATAATGTTTTCGATAGCGATTGGGTAGAAATAAAAAGGGTATTATTGCTGCATTACGCAGACAAAAGGGACATTAGGACTTTAGAGCACCAACTGAATCAGCTAGCTCAGAGAGGATCAAAACTAGATGATTTCTACGCAACGGTCAATCATCAGTTGTCTCTAATAGTGAACAAAATCAAGTGCGATGACTATAGCCAGGAAACCGTGTCGGTCCTTGAGGAAACGTACCGTAACAGGGCACTCGATGTTTTCATACGGGGCCTCAGTCCAGAATTGTCACGTATGCTTATAGTGCAGAAGCCAAAAACACTGCCAGAAGCGTACACGGCCTGCCTTGACATCCAGAACCTAACGTTAAGGAACACAATAGTCCATGCAAACACTCCAAATAGAGTAGTTGTCCCCACCAATACCCTGTCGCAAGTTACTCAGAGACCACCGTTACCTCCTCGATCACGGTCTACATACAACTGGACGAATCGGAACAATACTCAAGGGAATGGCCGGTCATCCTACAACAGATTCCAAGGCAATCAAGGGACGAACACCGCACCTCCTGCTAGACCCGCAGCCCCAAAACCTGCGGAAAGAATGGATGTCGACGACAGTGTTCAAACCAGACAGGTGAACTACATGAACCGACCGACGAATAACAACGCCTTCAAAAGGGGACCTGCATCATCGATTGAAAAGATGCCCAAACAGCAGAGGCTCTACAACATGGAAGCCAACAGCGCAGATGTAGAAAGCGGACCTTCGACGTATGCTGAATCGACAGAAGACAACTTCCAGCAGGTAAATTTTATGGCGGACGGGCCACCAGCCTATTTCATATGAGGACTACCGCGCAATCCAGTATACCCTATCTCACTTGTTTGACACCAAACAAAGTAGCCCTAAAGTTCTTAGTTGACACAGGGGCAAAAAAAAATTTTATAAGACCTGAATTGGCAACTAATACAGTCCCAGTCAATCCACCTTTCTCAGTAACCACCGTAGCAGGACCTGTAGTAATAAACAAAAAAATCAGTGGGAGGTTTTTCCAAAATGCTGGTAACGAAGCTATGGTGACCTTTTACGCACTTCCTGGTTTAAGCTCGTTTGATGGGATAATAGGCGATGACACCCTCAAAGAACTGGGTGCCGTCATAGACAGGAAAAAATACGTCCTTACAATAGATCCCAATATAAGAATTCCGCTCAAAAACAAAGTCGTAGGAAGCCAAAATTTTTTCGAAACTGACGATATACCCGACGCAATTCTCCCAAGCCTAAAAGCCATGATAGAAAAGTATTCTCATTTGTTCGGTCCACTTAACATCAAATCAAATATTAAAACCACAGTTCGAGCTGAGATAAAGACTACCACGAATGAGCCCATATACACGAAAAGTTACCCATATCCTGCAAACATGAGGGAAGAGGTAGAAAAACAAATTACTGAGTTGCTTGAAGAAGGAATTATACGACCATCCAAAAGCCCGTACAATTCTCCTATTTGGGTAGTTCCGAAAAAACCCAAACCCTCTGGTGAAAAGCAGTATAGAATGGTAGTGGACTTCAAACGTCTGAATGCAGTCACCGTGCCAGACGCCTATCCTATCCCAGATATTAATGCAACGCTGGCCAGTTTAGGGAACGCAAAATATTTCACAACTATAGATCTGACCTCAGGCTTTCACCAAATCACAATGAAAGAAACAGACATACCCAAAACAGCGTTTTCAACAATGAATGGAAAGTACGAATTTCTGAGATTACCTTTTGGGTTAAAAAACGCTCCGGCTATATTCCAGGGAATTATTGATGACGTTCTTAAAGAGTATATAGGGAGGATATGCTACGTGTATATCGACGACATTATTGTCTTTGGAAAAAGTACCGACGAACATTTAGTAAATTTAGAGATAGTGTTTAAACGGCTTGCGGATGCTAATTTGAGAGTGAATTTGGAAAAAACTAAGTTTATGAGAACGGAAGTAGAATTTCTGGGATATGTAATAACATCCGTCGGGATGAAGGCAGATCCTTCAAAGGCCCAAGCTATAGAGAACCTCTCACCCCCAGAAACGCTTAAGGAACTAAAAAGCTTTTTGGGAATGACGTCGTATTACCGAAAGTTCATTCGAGATTACGCTAAGGTTGCTAAACCCTTGACCAATCTCACACGCGGTGAGAATTCGCAGGTCAAGGCAAACCAATCTAGAAGAGTGCGTATCAAAATGAATTCCGAGGCCCTTCAGGCCTTCGATACTCTAAAAAAACTACTCGTTTCCTCAGATATTCTCGCATTTCCAGATTTCGAAAAACCGTTCAACCTTACCACCGACGCCTCAAACTATGCCATTGGTGGGGTGCTATCCCAAGGAGAAACAGGGAAAGATCGACCCATCGCCTACATCTCAAGATCTTTAAGCAGAACAGAGGACAACTATGCCACAAACGAGAAGGAAATGTTGGCTATAGTTTGGGCTCTAGACAACTTGAGATCCTACCTCTATGGGGCGAAAAAAGTTAGAATTTTCACTGACCACCAGCCTCTCACTTTTGCGTTAGGAAGTCGAAACTATAACGCCAAGTTGAAGAGGTGGAAGGCTAGAATAGAAGAGTATAACCACGAATTACACTCCTGGTAAATCGAATGTTGTGGCGGATGCTCTCTCCAGAATTCCATGCCAGGCAAACCATTTGACAGCACCGTCGGAACCCAACGATGCACCAACAGAAGCAAGAAGTGACGAGGGGACAGCTCACAGTGCTGAACAGGATTCTTCGGACCTTATTCCACACGTTGAAGCCCCTTTGAACGTTTTCCGAAACCAAATAATTTTTACGGAGGGGAATGCAATGACTTGTGTTGAAAACCCACATCCAGGATTCACTCGTCATTATGTGAGATTAGATATAATTGAAAAGGCCAGCTTAACCGAAGCCTTGAAGAAACGCCTAAACCCAGCATTCATAAATGGAATAAAGATTCCAGAAAGTTACTTGCAACTCCTACAAGAAGTATATATAGAACATTTCCTTTTATACAAAATTAGGATAACTCAGAGGGTGGTCGAGGATGTGGCCAACGAGGATAGGATTTGCGGTATAATAGAGACAGAACATAGGAGGGCCCATAGAAACTCAAAAGAAAATAGGGAACAAATCTTGGAAAAGTATTATTTTCCCAAAATGGCTAGTAAGATAAAAAATTTCACTTCTAACTGTGAAACCTGCCTTGCTAACAAGTATGATAGGCATCCGGCAGTACCACCGATAAAAGAGACTCCAGTGCCGAAATATCCATGCGAAATAGTGCATGTGGACATTTTTGAAATTCAAGGGGAGAAATTTTTATCTTGCATAGACAAATTTTCAAAATTTGCCAAGCTTTTTCACATTAAAAATAAAGCATCCGTCACTCTCCGCGCTAAGCTAGCCAAAGTAATACATTATTTCACAACTCCTAAAAAGATAGTCACCGACAATGAGAGGGGATTTATGACTCCATTGGTATGTAACTACATAAGAGGTTTGGGAATCGAACTATATCAGACTCCAATTCAAAGAAGTGAAGTAAACGGCCAGATCGAGAAATTCCACTCTACCATTATTGAGATTTATTGGTGCCTCCGGAAAGAAATAAATAACGCTAGACCAAAGGAATTGGTGTATATTGCTGTCGATCGTTACAACACAACAATACACTCTGTAACGAAGAGGAAGCCTAGCGACATATTTTTCAACAGAACCGAAAGAATTAACTACCAAGGCCTAACCAACTTCAAAAGTAGGGTCCACAAGGAGATTAGGGAACAAATCAAGAGAAACCAGGAGTTAAGAAATCTCCGATTGAATAAAAAAAGGAAAAGAGCTAAGGAATTTAGGCCAGGAGATGAGATTTACGTCAGGGATAAACAGATAAAATCAAAACAAAAGGCACTTTACAAAAAGGAAACGGTTGGTAAAGACAATACAGTGACATTGCTCACAGACACTGGCAAAAGGATTCATAAAGCGCAGATAAAAAATACGCCAACATAAGGTAAAAAAAAAAAAAAAACAAAACAAAAAAAAAAAAGATAATAAGGTCACCACGGGAAGTCAACAACAAAAAGGTGCCCCAATAAGGGACCCAAAGATTTGAAATTCTATAGCACAGACGACGCCAAAAAGGCGTCAATTTCAAGATCAAAGATCTTTTCTATAACAAACCACATAAGCGATTAAAGAGGCAACATAAAATATTGCAAAAAACAAAAGAAAACAAGTAAGGAAGGCTAAGTTCGGGTGTAACCGAACATAACATACTCAGTTGAGAGCTATGGAGACAAAATAAGGAAAATCAATTTGGGGTAACCCTGGAATGTGGTTGTATAACATGTGTATCAAATGAAAGGTATTAAAGAGTATTTTAAGAGAGAGTAGGCCATAGTTCTATGGATGAACGCCATTTAGGGATATCGCCATAAAGGTGGACCAGGGCTGACTCTAGAATTTGTTTGTACGATATGGGTATCAAATGAAAGGTGTTACTGAGCATTTTAAGAGGGAGTGGGCCTTAGGTCCATCGGTGGACGCCTTTTCGAGATGTCCCCATTAAAGTGGACCAGGGGTGATTCTAGAATGTGTTTGTACGATATGGGAATCAAATGAAAGGTGTTACTGAGCATTTTAAGAGGGAGTGGGCATTAGGTCTATAGGTGGACGCCTTTTCGAGATATCGCCATTAGGGTTGGCCAGGGGTGACTCTAGAATGTTTGTACGGTATGTGTATCAAACGAAAGGTGTTACTGAGCATTTTAAGAGGGAGTGGGCATGAGGTCTATAGGTGGACGCCTTTTCGAGATATCGTCATTAGGGTGGGCCAGGGGTGACTCTAGAATGTGTTTGTACGATATGTGCATCAAACGAAAGGTGTTACTGAGCATTTTAAGAGGGAGTGGGCATTAGGTCTATAGGTGGACGCCCTTTCGAGATATCGCCATTAGGGTGGGCCAGGGGTGACTCTAGAATGTTTGTACGATATGGGTATCAAACGAAAGGTGTTACTGAGAATTTTAAGAGGGAGTGGGCATTAGGTCTATAGGTGGACGCCTTTTCGAGATATCGCCATTAGGGTGGGCCAGGGGGACTCTAGAATGTGTTTGTACGATATGGGTATCAAATGAAAGGTGGTAAGGAGTATTTTAAAAGGGAGTAATCCTTAGTTCTATAAGTGGACGCCTTTTCGAGATATCGCCATAAAGGTGGACCAAGGGTGACTCTAGAATGTTTGTACGATATGGGTATCAAACGAAAGGTGTTACTGAGCATTTTAAGAGCGAGTGGGCATTAGGTCTATAGGTGGACGCCTTTTCGAGATATCGCCATTAGGGTGGGCCAGGGTGACTCTAGAATGTGTTTGTACGATATGGGTATCAAATGAAAGGTGGTAATGAGTATTTTAAAAGGGAGTAATCCTTAGTTCTATAGGTGGACGCCTTTTCGAGATATCGCCATAAAGGTGGACCAAGGGTGACTCTAGCATGTTTGTACGGTATGGGTATCAAACGAAAGGTGTTACTGAGCATTTTAAGAGGGAGTGGGCATTAGGTCTATAGGTGGACGCCTTTTCGAGATATCGCCATTAGGGTGGGCCAGGGTGACTCTAGAATGTTTGTACGATATGGGTATCAAACGAATGGTGTTACTGAGCATTTTAAGAGGGAGTGGACATTAGGTCTATAGGTGGACGCCTTTTCGAGATATCGCCATTAGGGTGGGCCAGGGTGACTCTAGAATGTGTTTGTACGATATGGGTATCAAATGAAAGGTGGTAATGAGTATTTTAAAAGAGAGTAATCCTTAGTTCTATAGGTGGACGCCTTTTCGAGATATCGCCATTAGGGTGGGCCAGGTGTGACTCTAGAATGTTTGTACGATATGGGTATCAAACGAAAGGTGTTACTGAGCATTTTAAGAGGGAGTGGGCATTAGGTCTATAGGTGGACGCCTTTTCGAGATATCGCCATTAGGGTGGGACAGGGGTGACTCTAGAATGTTTGTACGATATGGGTATCAAACGAAAGGCGTTACTGAGCATTTTAAGAGGGAGTGGACATTAGGTCTATAGGTGGACGCCTTTTCGAGATATCGCCATTAGGGTGGGCCAGGGGTGACTCTAGAATGTTTGTACGATATGGGTATCAAACGAATGGTGTTACTGAGCATTTTAAGAGGGAGTGGACATTAGGTCTATAGGTGGACGCCTTTTCGAGATATCGCCATTAGGGTGGGCCAGGGTGACTCTAGAATGTATTTGTACGATATGGGTATCAAATGAAAGGTGGTAATGAGTATTTTAAAAGGGAGTAATCCTTAGTTCTATAGGTGGACGCCTTTTCGAAATATCGCCATTAGGGTGGGCCAGGTGTGACTCTAGAATGTTTGTACGATATGGGTATCAAACGAAAGGTGTTACTGAGCATTTTAAGAGGGAGTGGGCATTAGGTCTATAGGTGGACGCCTTTTTGAGATATCGCCATTAGGGTGGGCCAGGGGTGACTCTAGAATGTTTGTACGATATGGGTATCAAACGAAAGGTGTTACTGAGCATTTTAAGAGGGAGTGGACACTAGGTCTTTAGGTGGACGCCTTTTCGAGATATCGCCATTAGGGTGGGCCAGGGGTGACTCTAGAATGTTTGTACGATATGGGTATCAAAAGAAAGGTGTTACTGAGCATTTTAAGAGGGAGTGGGCATTAGGTCTATACGTGGATGCCTTTTCGAGATATCGCCATTAGGGTGGGACAGGGGTGACTCTGGTATGTTTTTGTACGATATGGATATCAAATTAAAGGTATTAATGAGGGTTTTAAAAGCGAGTGGCCCTTAGATGTATATGTGAAGGCGTTCTCGCGATATCGACCAAAATGTGGACCAGGTGATCCAGAAAATCATCTGTCGGGTACTGCTAATTTATTTATATATGCAATACCACTAACAGTATTCCTGCCAAGATTCCAAGGGCTGTTGATTTCGCCTTGTAGAACTTTTTCATTTTCTTCTACTTAATATGGTAGGTGTCACACCCATTTTACAAAGTTTTTTCCAAAGTTATATTTTGCGTCAATAAACCAATCCAGTTACCATGTTTCATCCCTTTTTTCGTATTTGGTATAGAATTATGGCATTTTTTTCATTTTTCGTAATTTTCGATATCGACAAAGTGGGCGTGGTTATGGTCAGATTTCGCCCATTTTTTATACCAAGAAAAAGTGAGTTCAGGTAAGTACGTGGGCTAAGCTTAGTAAAGATATATCGGATTTTGCTCAAGTTATTGTGTTAACGGCCGAGCGGAAGGACAGACGGTGTACTGTGTATAAAAACTGGGCGTGGCTTCCACCGATTTCGCCCATTTTCACAGAGAACAGTTAACGTCATAGAATCTATGCTCCTACCAAATTTCAAAAGGATTGGTAAATTTTTGTTCGACTTATGGCAATAAAAGTATTCTAGACAAACTAAATGAAAATGGGCGGAGCCACGCCCATTTTGAAATTTTCTTTTATTTTTGTATTTTGTTGCATCATATCATTACTGGAGTTGAATTTTGACTTAATTTACTTATATACAGTAAAGATATTAAATTTTTTGTTAAAATTTGAATTAAAAAAAATTTTTTTTTTAAAAAGTGGGCGTGTTCTTCATCCAATTTTGTTAATTTTTATTTAGCACATATAGAGTAATAGTAGTAACGTTCCTGCCAAATTTCATAATGATATCTTCAACGACTGCCAAATTACAGCTTGCAAAACTTTTAAATTACCTTCTTGTAAAAGTGGGCGGTGCCACGCCCATTGTCCAAAATCTTACTAATTTTCTATTCTGCGTTACAACGTCAACCCATCTACCAAGTTTCGTCGCTTTATCTGTCTTTTGTAATGAATTATCGCACTTTTTCGGTTTTTCGAAATTTTCGATATCGAAAAAGTGGGCGTGGTTATAGTCCGATATCGTTCATTTTAAATAGCGATCTGAGATAAGTGCTCAGGAACCTACATACCAAATTTCATCAAGATACCTCAAAATTTACTCAAGTTATCGTGTTAACGGACGGACGGACGGACGGACATGGCTCAATCAAATTTTTTTTCGATCCTGATTATTTTGATATATGGAAGTCTATATCTATCTCGATTCCTTTATATATGTACAACCAACCGTTATCCAATCAAACTTAATATACTCTGCGAGCTCTGCTCAACTGAGTATAAAAAAAAAAAACCAACAAAAAAATACAAAAAAACAGAGGAAAAGATTTTTCGTTTAAAAAATTTTTAATGAAGCAATATCTGCCCACAAGAATATTAATTACACGCTTAATAAAAGAGGCAAAATAAAAAATAAATTTTTTTCTTAAGAAGAAATCTGCCCACAACAAAAAACTAATTATGCGCTTACTAAAAAAGGCAAATTAGACAAATAGAAAAAAAGAAAAAAAAAAAAACAAAACATAAAAAACTTTAAAGAAGGGGGTAAAGAGGAAACATTTCAGTAATTCTTAGAAATCATTCAAGGTTCGAATCGAGCTTAAGGCCAGAACAATAATTTTTTTTCTAATGATAATTATTGTTATTTTTTAATTTTTCTAAATTTGAAAAATTGTATTTTGTTTTTTGGAATAGTAAGTAGAAAATTTTTCAGACAACCTGCCATAGCTGCGCAGATAGATCCATTTCGAAGGGTGCTAAGCCTTCATCATCAGTACGCTTTAGGCATGCTGCGCTAACCATTTAGCTATACAGCGGTGGTTTGTTTGACTGGCAAATTTGCTACTTCTATTCCTTTTTACCAACTATATTTATTCAGTGTTGCGCCATCTGGTGCAAATCACTGATATCATTCAAGGTTCGAATCGAGCTCAAGGCCAGAACAATAATTTTTTTTTCTAATGATAATTATTGTTATTTTTTAATTTTTCTAAATTTGAAAAATTGTATTTTGTTTTTTGGAATAGTAAGTAGAAAATTTTTCAGACAACCTGCCATAGCTGCGCAGATAGATCCATTTCGAAGGGTGCTAAGCCTTCATCATCAGTACGCTTTAGGCATGCTGCGCTAACCATTTAGCTATACAGCGGTGGTTTGTTTGACTGGTAAATTTGCTACTTCTATTCCTTTTTACCAACTATATTTATTCAGTGTTGCGCCATCTGGTGCAAATCACTGATAATGCTGGATTTTTGTTTATTGTCAATTACTTTGTTTGACATTCCCAAGTGCTCATGGTTTATTAACAATTGTTTTTGTTTTTATCGGCCTATTGATAAATCATTCAAGGTTCGAATCGAGCTCAAGGCCAGAACAATAATTTTTTTTCTAATGATAATTATTGTTATTTTTTAATTTTTCTAAATTTGAAAAATTGTATTTTGTTTTTTGGAATAGTAAGTAGACAATTTTTCAGACAACCTGCCATAGCTGCGCAGATAGATCCATTTCGAAGGGTGCTAAGCCTTTATCATCAGTACGCTTTAGGCATGCTGCGCTAACCATTTAGCTATACAGCGGTGGTTTGTTTGACTGGCAAATTTGCTACTTCTATTCCTTTTTACCAACTATATTTATTCAGTGTTGCGCCATCTGGTGCAAATCACTGATAAAGCTGGATTTTTGTTTATTGTCAATTACTTTGTTTGACATTCCCAAGTGCTCATGGTTTATTAACAATTGTTTTTGTTTTTATCGGCCTATTGATAAATCATTCAAGGTTCGAATCGAGCTCAAGGCCAGAACAATATTTTTTTTTTCTAATGATAATTATTGTTATTTTTTAATTTTTCTAAATTTGAAAAATTGTATTTTGTTTTTTTGGAATAGTAAGTAGAAAATTTTTCAGACAACCTGCCATAGCTGCGCAGATAGATCCATTTCGAAGGGTGCTAAGCCTTCATCATCAGTACGCTTTAGGCATGCTGCGCTAACCATTTAGCTATACAGCGGTGGTTTGTTTGACTGGCAAATTTGCTACTTCTATTCCATTTTACCAACTATATTTATTCAGTGTTGCGCCATCTGGTGCAAATCACTGATAATGCTGGATTTTTGTTTATTGTCAATTACTTTGTTTGACATTCCCAAGTGCTCATGGTTTATTAACAATTGTTTTTGTTTTTATCGGCCTATTGATAAATCATTCAAGGTTCGAATCGAGCTCAAGGCCAGAACAATAATTTTTTTTCTAATGATAATTATTGTTATTTTTTAATTTTTCTAAATTTGAAAAATTGTATTTTGTTTTTTGGAATAGTAAGTAGAAAATTTTTCAGACAACCTGCCATAGCTGCGCAGATAGATCCATTTCGAAGGGTGCTAAGCCTTCATCATCAGTACGCTTTAGGCATGCTGCGCTAACCATTTAGCTATACAGCGGTGGTTTGTTTGACTGGCAAATTTGCTACTTCTATTCCTTTTTACCAACTATATTTATTCAGTGTTGCGCCATCTGGTGCAAATCACTGATAATGCTGGATTTTTGTTTATTGTCAATTACTTTGTTTGACATTCCCAAGTGCTCATGGTTTATTAACAATTGTTTTTGTTTTTATCGGCCTATTGATAAATCATTCAAGGTTCGAATCGAGCTCAAGGCCAGAACAATAATTTTTTTTCTAATGATAATTATTGTTATTTTTTAATTTTTCTAAATTTGAAAAATTGTATTTTGTTTTTTGAAATAGTAAGTAGAAAATTTTTCAGACAACCTGCCATAGCTGCGCAGATAGATCCATTTCGAAGGGTGTTAAGCCTTCATCATCAGTACGCTTTAGGCATGCTGCGCTAACCATTTAGCTATACAGCGGTGGTTTGTTTGACTGGCAAATTTGCTAAATGGTTAGCGCAGCATGCCTAAAGCGTACTGATGATGAAGGCTTAGCACCCTTCGAAATGGATCTATCTGCGCAGCTATGGCAGGTTGTCTGAAAAATTTTCTACTTACTATTCCAAAAAACAAAATACAATTTTTCAAATTTAGAAAAATTAAAAAATAACAATAATTACCATTAGAAAAAAAATTATTGTTCTGGCCTTGAGCTCGATTCGAACCTTGAATGATTTATCAATAGGCCGATAAAAACAAAAACAATTGTTAATAAACCATGAGCACTTGGGAATGTCAAACAAAGTAATTGACAATAAACAAAAATCCAGCATTATCAGTGATTTGCACCAGATGGCGCAACACTGAATAAATATAGTTGGTAAAAAGGAATAGAAGTAGCAAATTTGCCAGTCAAGCAAACAACCGCTGTATAGCTAAATGGTTAGCGCAGCATGCCTAAAGCGTACTGATGATGAAGGCTTAGCACCCTTCGAAATGGATCTATCTGCGCAGCTATGGCAGGTTGTCTGAAAAATTTTCTACTTACTATTCCAAAAAACAAAATACAATTTTTCAAATTTAGAAAAATTAAAAAATAACAATAATTATCATTAGAAAAAAAATTATTGTTCTGGCCTTGAGCTCGATTCGAACCTTGAATGATTTATCAATAGGCCGATAAAAACAAAAACAACTGTTAATAAACCATGAGCACTTGGGAATGTCAAACAAAGTAATTGACAATAAACAAAAATCCAGCATTATCAGTGATTTGCACCAGATGGCGCAACACTGAATAAATATAGTTGGTAAAAAGGAATAGAAGTAGCAAATTTGCCAGTCAAACAAACCACCGCTGTATAGCTAAATGGTTAGCGCAGCATGCCTAAAGCGTACTGATGATGAAGGCTTAGCACCCTTCGAAATGGATCTATCTGCGCAGCTATGGCAGGTTGTCTGAACAATTTTCTACTTACTATTCCAAAAAACAAAATACAATTTTTCAAATTTAGAAAAATTAAAAAATAACAATAATTATCATTAGAAAAAAAATTATTTTTCTGGCCTTGAGCTCGATTCGAACCTTGAATGATTTATCAATAGGCCGATAAAAACAAAAACAATTGTTAATAAACCATGAGCACTTGGGAATGTCAAACAAAGTAATTGACAATAAACAAAAATCCAGCATTATCAGTGATTTGCACCAGATGGCGCAACACTGAATAAATATAGTTGGTAAAAAGGAATAGAAGTAGCAAATTTGCCAGTCAAACAAACCACCGCTGTATAGCTAAATGGTTAGCGCAGCATGCCTAAAGCGTACTGATGATGAAGGCTTAGCACCCTTCGAAATGGATCTATCTGCGCAGCTATGGCAGGTTGTCTGAAAAATTTTCTACTTACTATTCCAAAAAACAAAATACAATTTTTCAAATTTAGAAAAATTAAAAAATAACAATAATTATCATTAGAAAAAAAAATTATTGTTCTGGCCTTGAGCTCGATTCGAACCTTGAATGATTTATCAATAGGCCGATAAAAACAAAAACAATTGTTAATAAACCATGAGCACTTGGGAATGTCAAACAAAGTAATTGACAATAAACAAAAATCCAGCATTATCAGTGATTTGCACCAGATGGCGCAACACTGAATAAATATAGTTGGTAAAAAGGAATAGAAGTAGCAAATTTGCCAGTCAAACAAACCACCGCTGTATAGCTAAATAGTTAGCGCAGCATGCCTAAAGCGTACTGATGATGAAGGCTTAGCACCCTTCGAAATGGATCTATCTGCGCAGCTATGGCAGGTTGTCTGAAAAATTTTCTACTTACTATTCCAAAAAACAAAATACAATTTTTCAAATTTAGAAAAATTAAAAAATAACAATAATTATCATTAGAAAAAAATTATTGTTCTGGCCTTGAGGTCGATTCGAACCTTGAATGATTTATCAATAGGCCGATAAAAACAAAAACAATTGTTAATTCTTAGAATTATTATCCTCTTTCCTCAGCTTCTTTACCACGAGTTTTTGTAAGGCGGCAGGATCCAAAGGTAGTAGTCTTTAACGCTACCTTTCAAACAAAAGTAAAGAATTACAAACTACCTCCCTTTCATATCCATGCTCTCGGATCCTGTGGACCTTCCAAGTACCACGATGGGTAGCCGGGGACGGTGGTAGGATATAGGAATACATTTAAACGCAACAAAAAACACATAAATTAAATAATAAAATTCAAAAAAGCACACAAAAAATTTAATTTTTTTAACTCTTCCCTTAGTGTGGAAAGATTTTTTTATTATACAATAGAATGTTCTTTAAATAATAATAATAAAAGGAAAAAATACAAAAGAAAACAAGATTTACATTATGTAACCATTTATTATTAGTTCACCGTCCCTGGGATAAATAATAAAAGTGCCTAAAAACAAAAAATGGTCAATACTAATCTTACCAACACTAATGAGTTTTTTTCTCTCCATAATGGAACACAGTTTATTTTTAATATCTGGCGTGTACGGCCTCAACATCTACAATTATGGCTCCCCACTGGTAACTATTGAGCACGGGCGTGGTTGGATCCTGAACGGACACTTCAGTTTAGTCCATGTGGTCGACCTAAACTACTTCAACACGGCTTTGGTCAAATTGATGGAGTCAACAGAGCACGATATTACAAGCAGGGCTGTGCGGACTGTGCTACAATTCCACCTAAATCAAACTAAGCTGCGTCTCGTCGAACTACAAATAAGCAAATCACGAAGGGTACGTTCCATTGACTGGATTGGTTCAGCATGGAAGTGGATAGCTGGGTCTCCAGATGCAGCGGATTGGGACTATATTCTTCGAAGCATGAATGACGTGATAATAAACAACAATCACCAGTACCGGGTCAACGAAAAACTATTCAACGGTACCCGCGGGGCAATCGAGAAAGCAAACGAAGCGATGCTCCACATTAACGCTATAAGCAAAACCATTAGCGAGGAGAATATCGAACTTCTTGACCTAAGCAAAGTCCTTATCTTGAAGGAACAGGTGTCAGAAGTCGTCCAAGCGTGCCAAATGGCGAAATCTGGCGTAATCAATCAATGATCGAGACGAGATTGGAAGGCTCATAATGGAGGAAGATTCCCTACCATATCAGAACACCATTGAAGCCATAGAGTACGGGTCGGCCTCCGTGTATTCAAACGGTAGCACACTTTTGTACGTACTCTCAATGCCAAAGGTAAAACCAGATGGCTACCGACTCCTAATAACACGGGCCGCTGTTATAAAAGGACAACACGTTGACATCAGCTATAAAAAAATGCTAATAAACGAAGTTGAAACGTTCGGGGTGAACGAGGATTGCCCTTCGATCAGCAACACAACAATTTGCTCTCCCAAATCCCTGACTAAACTACGGGAAAACGGGTGCCTAGCTAGGCTAGTTAAAGGTGGCGATGCCAAATGCCGCTTTGAACCAGACAACACCAAAACCGTCGAGATGATCACAGACTCAACAATATTTGTTACAAACTTTGAAGGCCTATTACAAGGGAAGAACTACTCCACAACCCTAAATGGAACGTACGTCATTATTTTGAACAACGAAACAGTCACGGTGGGAAATCAAACATTCACCAGCAGATCAGTACGCACAGCGCAGGCCCTGCCACCGCCCTTGGTAAACATCAGGAGCGAAGGACTAAAATTGAACCTTAACTACATTAACGGCCTGAGCATGGAAAATATTAATCAGCTTAAACAACTTGGCAATAATTTTCAATTTTCGCTAATTTTTGACGCTCTTGCCTTGGCCATTCTAGCAGCCGTATGCTACATTATCTGGAGAAAACTCACTACTACAATCAACTTTCCTCGACTAAATCAGACCACAGATCAGGACCAGCCAAGCCATGCAAAGGATCCTTCTGAAAAAGGAGCTCATCTGCGGGACGCAGATGTTTAAAGGGGGGGGGGGGTACTTGACAAGGGGGCAGACACACTTACTTGTAAGAATGTGCTGACACCACACTTCAACAAACACAAGCAAAGCCAACGTAGGTAATTGATCCGATATCATATTGCGTAAGCAGACAAAATGCAATCCATGGGAACTGCAGCGTAAGCGATATGATATGCGGACAAAATGCAAGCCGTGTGATTCGCCACGCAAGCGATAAAATATTATTTTGGCCAATCGTGGGAAGTGCAGTGTCAGCAATTATGAAATCACTTAGATTAATGTAGAAGCTTAGAACTTAGTTTAAGTTAATGATAAAGTCAGTCTGTTTTTGACATTGAACGGAAATAAATGGTAAATATTGTTAAGCGGAAAAACCTATTTTTATTTGGATCTTTTCAGGTTGCAATGGGGCCGCGGGGCGGCCCCCAACTTTAACTTTTTGGAGCCCTAGTCCTTGGGCTCCTTAACTTATATGTACCCAATTTCGTTACGATATGTAAATGTTTCTTCGAGTTATGGCTCCCGAAACATTGAAAATTGCTTAGACAAAAAAGGGGCGGTACCACACCCATTTTTAAAAATTTGAGTGTTTTCCAATTTAATGTTATAATTCAATTTAGAAAGTAAAATTATATTGATACAAAGCTCTTTTTCGCTAAGATATAGCTCATTATTTTCGTCTACGACCCTTTTGAAAATCTTTTATATAAAAGTGGGCATGGTTCTTAACGTATTTCGTCCATTTTTTCTAGAAATATTTCCTGCTATAGGGAAAATTTGTGTACCTAATTTTATTACGATCCGTTAATTTTTCTTTGAGTTATGGCTCCCGAAACATTGAAAATTGCTTAGAAAAAAAGGGGCGGTGCCACACCCATTTTCAAAAGTTTATGTGCTTTCCAATTTAAAGTGAAATTCTATTGATACATAGCTCTTTTTCGCTAAGATATAGCTTATTATTTTCTTCCACGACCCTTTAAAAAATCTTGTATATAAAAGTAGGCGTGGCCCCTAACCGATTTCGTTAATTTTTCTTCAAAGCATTGCTTATAGCGAAGGCAACCTCTCTGCCAAATTTTGTTACGACAGGTTTAACGATTTTTGATTAATAATATTTGTAAAATTGATTTAATCACAAGTGCGGTGCCACATTATTTCAAATTTTTATCAAGAGTCCCAATATCAGTCCACACGTCACATTTCAACATTCTAGGTGTATTATTTACTAAATAATCAAGTTTTTTGTGTTTTCCAAAATGTTATATATATACAAAGTGGGGGTGGTTATCATCCGATTTCGCTCATTTTCAATACCAATTTATTCTGGGTCCAGATAAGCTCGTGTACCAAATTTGGTGCAGATATCTCAATATTTACTCAAGTTATCGTGCTAAAGGACAGACGGACGGACGGACGGATTTTGATATATGAAAGTCTATATCTATCCCGATTCCTTTGTAGCTGTACACCAACCGTTATCCAGTTAAAGTTATAATATCTTTTGTACAAGGACAGCGGGTATAAAAATGTTAAAATGTGCGGTTTGGACTTATGCATTACAATTCTGGGGAGAATGTAGAAATAGTTCAACGTTCTCCTTGGTTTGTGAAAAATGAGGAAATATTAAAATACAGCAGTTTATTGATTTTACGAACACCATCGTTGCAGGGTTTGTTCGCAAAATCGATTTTTTCGTAAAATCGAGTACCTTACCATTTTTCATATATTCTTGATTAAAGTAGCTAAAATAACCAGAGAAAGTACACATGTTTTTTAAAACTTGTTTTACTCCAAAACAAATGCAAAAAAAAAAAAAACAAGTAAGGAAGGTTAAGTTCGGGTGTAACCGAACATTACATACTCAGCTGAGAGTATGGTGGTAACATAAGGGAAAATAATCATGTAGGAAAATGAACCTAGGGTAACCCTGGAATGTGTTTGTATGACATGTGTATCAAATGAAAGGTATTAAAGAGTATTTTAAGAGGGAGTGGGCCATAGTTCTATAGGTGGACGCCTTTTAGGGATATCGCCATAAAGCTGGATCAGGGTTGACTCTAAAATTTGTTTGTACGATATGGGTATCAAATGAAAGGTGTTAATGAGTATTTTAAAAGGGAGTGATCCTTATTTCAAAAGGGAGTGGGCCTTATTTCTATAGGTGAACGCCTTTTCGGAATATCGTTATAAAAGTATACCAGGGTTGACCTAGAATGCGTTTGTACAATATGGGTATCAAACGAAAGTTGTTAATAAGTGTTTTAAAAGGGAGTGGGCCTTAGTTCTATGGGTGGACGCCTTTTCAGGATATCGCCATAAACGTCGACCAGGGGTGACTCTAGAATGCGTTTGTACAATATGGGTATCAAATGAAAGGTGTTAATGAGTATTTTAAAAGGGCGTGGGCCTTAGTTCTATAGGTGGACGCCTTTTCGAGATATCGCCATAAAGGTGCACCAGGGGTGACTCTAGAATTTGTCTGTACGATAGGGCATCAAATGAAAGGTGTGAATGAGTATTTTAAAAATGCGTGGGCCTTAGTTCTATAGGTGGACGCCTTTTCCAGATATCGCCATAAAGATGGACCAGGGGTGACTCTAGAATTTGTTTATACGATATGGGTATCAAATGAAAGCTGTTAATGAGTGTTTTAAAAGGGAGTGGGCCTTAGTTCCATAGGTGGATGCCTTTTCGAGATATCGCCATAAAGGTGGGCCAGGGTGACTCTAGAATTTTTTTGTACGATATGGGTATCAAAAGAAAGGTGTTAATGAGTTTTTTAAAAAGGAGTGGGTTTTAGTTCTATATGTGGACGCCTTTTCGAGATATGGCTATAAACGTGGACCAGGTGTGACTCTAGAATGTGTTTGTACGATATGGGTATCAAATTAAAGGTATTAATTAGGGTTTCAAAAGGGAGTGGCCCTTAGTTGTATATGTGAAGGCGTTTTCGAGATATCGACCAAAATGTGGACCAGGGTGATCCAGAACTTCATCTGTCGGGTACCGCTAATTTATTTATATATGTAATACCACGAACAGTATTCTTTCCAAGATTCCAAGGGCTTTTGATTTCGCCCTGCAGAACTTTTTCATTTTCTTCTACTTAATATGGTAGGTGTCACACCCATTTTACCAAGGTTTTTTCGAAAGTTATATTTTGCGTCAATAGACCAATACAATTACCATGTTTCATCCCTTTTTTCGTATTTGGTATATAATTATGGCATTTTTTTCATTTTTCGTAATTTTCGATATCGAAAAAGTGGGAGTGGTCATAGTCGGATTTCGGCCTTTTTTTACACCAATGCAAAGTGAGTTCAGATAAGTACGTGAACTGAGTTTAGTAAAGATATATCGATTTTTGCTCAAGTTATCCTGTTAAAGGCCGAGCGGAAGGACAGACGGTCGACTGTGTATAAAAACTGGGCGCGGCTGCAACCGGTTTCGCCCTTTTTTACAGAAAACAGCTACCGTCCTGGAATCTAAGCCTCTACCAAATTTCACAAGGATTGGTAAATTTTTGTTCGACTTATGGCATTAAAAGTATCCTAGACAAATTAAATGAAAAAGGGCGGAGCCACGCCCATTTTGAAATTTGCTTTTATTTTTGTATTTTGTTGCACCATATCATTACTGGAGTTGAATGTTGGCATAATTTACTTATATACTGTAAAGATATTAACTTTTCTTTTGAAATTTGAATTTAAAAACAAAAAATTAAAAAAAGTGGGCGTGGTGGTTCTCCGATTTTGCTATTTTTAGTAAGCAGATATACAGTAATAAGAGTAACGTTTCTGCCAAATTTCATCATGATATCTTCAACGACTGCCAAATAACAGCTTGCAAAACTTCTAAATTACCTTCTTTTAAAAGTGGGCGGAGCCACGCCCATTGTCCAAAATTTTACTATTTTTCTATTCTGCGTCATAAGTTCAACTAACTTACCAAGTTTCATCGCTTAATCGGTATTTGGTAATGAATTATCGCACTTTTTCGATTTTTCGAACTTTTCGATATCGAGAAAGTGGGCGTGTTTATTGTCCGATATCGTTCATTTTAAATAGCGATCTGAGATGAGTGCCCAGGAACCTACGTACCAAATTTCATCAAGATACCTCAAAATTTACTCAAGTTATCGTGTTAACGGACAGACGGACGGACGGACGGACATGGCTCAATCGAATTTTTTTTCGATACTGATGATTTTGATATATGGAAGTCTATATATATCTCGATTCCTTTATACCTGTACAACCAACCGTTATCCAATCAAAGTTAATATACTCTGTGAGCTCTGCTCAACTGAGTATAAAAAATTCATTTCAGAATGGTTATCGCCGTATAACATACATACATATAGACATACATATTGCTTATTTTAGCTTAGGTGTATGCTCAGAAAAGTTGTACGAACAAAATCATGTGCTTAATTCAGTAAGACAGTATTTAATGTTTCAAATGTTTATGTAAAAAATTGATTAATCATTGTTTGTTTGGAAGGAATATTGAGGTAACTGTTTACTGCAGCTTTTTGAAGCTCCGTCAAAACAACCAAATTTGAAGCCTCAACATCGTTTTGCTTGGCCCACCGAATGCACGTGCCAAAACTTTCAATAACGTCTGTATGCTTAACTCTTGGCTCTTCAATTAAAATTTTTTATGATACAAAACACAAAATTTGTTAGTTGTTCGTACAACCAAGTATTGTCGAGGCACGTTTGTTCGTACTATAAAGTATTCAATGTAAAAATTTTGAATGTTCGTAAAATCGAAATTTCGTAGAATCGAATATTCGTAATATCAAGAAATAGCAAATATTATATTAATCGACTGTTGTTGTTGTTATTGTTGTAGCGATAAGGTTGCTCCCCGAAGGCTTTGGGGAGTGTTATCGATGTGATGGTCCTTTGCCGGATACAAATCCGGTACACTCCGGTACCATAGCATCATTAAGGTTCTAGCCCGACCATCTCGGGAACGATTTATGTGGCCACATTAAACCTTCAGGCCATTCCCTCCCTCCCTACCCCCAAGTTCCATGAGGAGCTTGGGGTCGCCAGAGCCTCGTCTGTTAGTGAAACAGGATTCGCCGCGGATAGGTGAGGTTGACAATTGGGTTTGGAGAAGCTATATATTGCGCTGGCAACCTGAAAGGCGCTACACAGCCCCTTGAAACTGGTATTTTAGTCGCCTCTTACGACAGGCATACCTACCGCGGGTATATTCTGATCCCCTAACCCGACTCGACAATCATTGTAATAATTTAGCCAAAAATCTCCTAGATAATAGTCAAAGTACACGAAGACTAAAACGAGTACATGTATTAGATTTGCCAGATAAATAGTATAAGAGATTCTAACATAAAATGGCGTAAAATGGTTAGACTCAGTGCAGACTAAAAAATTTCTGTTAAGTACCTCGGTTAAGATTACAAAATTATGCCATTTGCTTATTGTAGTAAAGATAGATTGTAAATAAAAGTATGCAAAAAAAAGTTCTTTTATAACCAAATTTCAAAATGCCAAAAATAATAAAATTTAAATCAATCATTTGCGTATTTGATACCACATTTTTGTTTTATTTATTGTAAGCAGTTAATTTTGTTTGCCAAATGTCTATTTAGATTTATTTTCGATGTATTAAATACATACACACGTTAGAAATAAAAGCGCTTTAGTAAATCGCGTTTGAGCATTTTGATGACCTTTATCATGAGCTTACTATGGACAATTTCTCTTATTTTTATATACTAATTTTTGCGTTTCCGCTCTTTTGTTTATTCATTTTTTTGATTCAATAGCAATGCATTTTCTTTAGCAAATTTTGTTATATTTTATAAATTACACTGGATCACAAATTCCAACTTTTTTTCTGCACCAGAGCGCCATTATGAAATTCCTATGTAAAATCACCCCCCGATTCCGAAAATCATGGTTATTTTTAATTCTATGGTAACGTTTTTGAGATATTTACAAATTACCGTTATTTAAAAAAAAAAAAAAAATTGGGTCCACTTAATCATATATATCTCAAGAACGAATTGAGCACTTCCAAAACGGTTTGAAGTTTTTAAAAGGTAATAAAATTTGCTATAAACTGTGCATACAACACTTTTTGCGGAGCCCTGCAGATTCAAAGATAACGAACAATCATTACGGATTTTTTAATTTTAATGATTTTACATAGGAATTTCATAATGGCGTCTCTGGTGCATTTTGGCTGTAAACCAGTGTTATTATTCGCAAACTATTTATTTATTCATTTGTATACATTAAATTTTCTTTTGATTTCTTTCACATATGTAGGTACGTACATACGTACATTTGTATATATTTTTTTTCTGCTACATAAATTAGCTTAAACTTAAACTGCGTGTTTATGTAGATAAATATGTATCTCATTATTTTCTAAGAATTAATTTGTTATATTTAAGAAGCTCTTGTGGATTTTTGCATTTATTTGTATAGCTTTTACACATTTTTCTATAAATCACATATATGAATAATTCAATTTATACAACTTGGCAAATAATAAAACGTACACAAACTGGTTTTCATGTAGATACTATACAAACAATTGTGAAAAATATTTTTTCAATTTTTTACCTCTTAACATAGGCCCCATTTTAGTACTTCAGACCTCCAATTTCAAAAGTATATCTAATAGTAAACATTTCTTATTAAATTTGTGAAAGACATTTTTCTTAAAAAAAACCATCCAATAAACAAAAAAAAAAAAATAGTCCTTAAAAACATACAGCTGTGTGCAGACTGAGAGTTAATATATACCATGGGTCGCAAAAAAAGTTGCAATGTCCGCCCGCCGCTTATGTTAAGAAGGTCGCGCAAAAATCTTTTTTGATCATTGCAAATATATCCCGAAGCTGCTTTTTTATTAAAGCTTGGTTATTTGACATTCGATTTTCAAAATTGATGTTATTATTTTCGTCTTGAGAACCACTATAATTTTTTCCAATGTTCTTTTGAGCTCTTTCTTATATAGGTTTGTCCGCTAAATCAGTTCAAGCAAGCCCCTTAAAGTGTAATTCTCGTTTAACGAAGCTATGAAAAACCGACTAGCTGAAAAAAATTGAAATGCTAAAAACCAGCACTTCCTACATCTGCTTTCACCGAACAAGACTAACTTAAAAGCATGTGACACCAGAAAGCAGTGTTCAGTCAAAATACCCGTCATGAGTCTACAGTCCTATCTTTTCAATGATAGGAGTAAATTTGTTTGTCCAAGGTTGTTAGACCTACACATAATTTTCGACACTTTACAGTCCCGCGCTTGGGTCCACGCCTTTCTCGCTTGGTCGATCATGTGCACCTCTCGCCTTCTCTTCATCTCGCCCAGTCTAGGTGGGATGTCTACGGGACAAGCTTCAAAGTAAGCGCGCTTTTTAGCTAGCTCATCCGTTTTTTCATTCCCATATGCTCTGAGACCCAATTTAGATGTCCAGATTATTTCCAGAGATTGCTATGTTTCTTCCACGTTGTAAAAAGATTGGCGCAGGGCGAGAAAAATAGAAGACGTGAGAGCTAATCATTAATTGCAATTTAATTCATCAATTAAGGGGCCAGCGTACTTTTATATTTAAAAAAAGTGGGGATAGGACAGCTGTTTGCGGCACCCCCGGTTTGATTCTCGTAGATTCTCAAGTTTCGTTCCTTAATTGTACCGAAGCTTGAGTTGGAAATGTGCATAATGGATGCCCTCATAGCCAATGTATTTATAATCATTTGTCTTACAAAAAAATTAATAAATACCTTTTTTCAATTTCATAAGGTTTATATAAAATTTGAGCTGCTATAGTTTTTCACAGTGCTTCCTGTTTTTAAGTTCTTGCTAAACAGAAAGTGAATAGCATACATACATATATCTATAAAATTATATTTATAATATTACATAAATAGTTTGTAAAGCCTTTCAGCATGACATACATAAGTACATAAATACACACGTAAAGCTTAAATAATTTTACTCAAACTCTACCAGCTTTATACATAAAAATTACAAATGTAATATTTTCAATATCAAAAGTTGACTGACTATCCATTTTTATTAATTATCTACAAATTTGTAGCAAATAATTATCATTTATTACTGTTTTTGCAAAAATAATTTAACTTTTCAAAATATTTTGATTAATCGTTAGCCATAGTTAGTTACGATAAGGTTTTGGCATTATTATTTTTATTTTTTTATTAAATTTTTATTTTTGTTTTAATTTTACGCTTATTAAGGTATTTAATTGGAGCGGATTGGCCTGGCACAGTGCAACGCTGTGTGCGTTTTTTTTTTTTTGTAAATGTGGGTGTGTGTGTGTGAACAAATGATAATGATATAGTCGCAATTAAAGTGAAAAGGCGTCGTCGGCGGCGGTGAGGTAGTGAAGCGAATATATTTTTGTTGATTTTGTGGTGCGTAAGGATATTGTAGTGATGGTGGTTATGGTGGATGTTTACTGATTTGGTTGCAGTGTTGCCATTGTGTTCGCGCTCCAATTTAATGGACGAAATTTTGATATATTCTTCTTCTGCTTGAACTTTTGCGTTGCTTTAGCACACTTGGACAGTATTTTCTTTGGTTTTTGTTTTGTTTTTTGATTTTGCTATTAAATTAAGTCTTGATACTTTCATTTGTTTTCAATAGTTTCTACACATTTCTACGAGCACATTGAGATATAAATCTAGCCTCTGGTTGCATATTTTTAGAGCATTTCACAAGCATTTTATTAATTTTTTTCTTATTTTTGAGCAAATATTCAAATGATTAAATGTTTAGTATAATAAGCGGGAATGTGTCTTAGAAATAAAATAAATAATCTTTTGTTGAATAATATGTTTGGAAAATACACACAGCAAGATAAAAACTATTCCATATACATTTTCCCCCGGTATGAGACGGTTAAGGGGCGCAGGGGTCAAAGTCAGGATTTTTCTATAGACAAAAATTGTTCCCAAAGCAGTATGGCTAGTACGAGGAGATGCGAACATCGGGACGTACCGAAATTATTTCTGGCAGATGACTGCCTATATCCGCAAAACTCTTTAAATTATCGGGCAATTTTTTTGCCTTGACAATAACAAGAACAACCCTTTGACCGTTTCAATCCGGACCAAAATATTATATGTTATATCGCCTATTGTATTGTATTATCAATTTTGGTTATTAGATGCAAGAAAAAATAATTTTTGTTTACTAGTCAAGCGCAGAATGTAAATAAACCAGTTTTGCATCGGGGTACCATTATTATTTCTGGGGTACCGAAAATCCGTGTATCAATCACGAATAGCTATTACACCTACTCAAAGCTGCTGAATGGTGTGCTGTCTACACTGAAAAAATCGTGGGTAAATATTTCGGTGACTATAACTGTACGCGATACTGAGCCATGAAAAGCCAGTTTTTGGTTGAATGGTTGAAGTGAAAAACCTCACAATGTTTTTCACTTCATTCATGAAATTAAAACACGCGAGAGTAGTTTTAAGAATTGTTTGTTAAAGCAACTAGATGCTTACAACATTTTTCCCGTCAACCAGACAAATAATGGAATATAAGTGAAGAATATATGGTTCAAACAGAGCGGTGCAATGGACCTTTGATCGAGAAATAACCCATAATCTGAATAAGGCTTTTCTGGGTTGCGTACTCCCTAGTTTTGGTAGTTTTCTCTCGCCGGACAGATTATCCGATTTAACCCGATTCAGATTGTGTGACTCTCATACATTCAGCTGCAGCAATCTTAACTGTGACGATATGTCCGGGCAGTAGAACCACGTTTTCATAGCTGCAAGCGATTTCATAACGCATTTTCTTATTTTATAGCTTAATACCATTTTCAGTCTAAGTTTAAAATAGGCCTAAGCGAAAAGTAAGGAGGTAATATGCTGCTGATCGCATTAGGCAAAATGTTTTAACCTCAGCCAGGTGGAATGGCCTGCTTAAGGCATTAGAGAGCACTTTCATCGTACCGCAATATCTCCTAAAAAGTTTAAGAGGACAGGTACCTAACGCATGAGTCTAATCACGGGCAAATTAAGGTAAAGATAACAAGCGTATCATTACTACGACAGTCTTCTTCTATTGCACATGTCTGAAAGCAATAACCTCCACCCCTCGTCTTCGCTGACGACGTGGCAGCTGCGATAACAGTACGCTTGGTTGATCCCAGTCTTCAGCTACCAACAACAAGAACGGAGATTGTCATCTTCACAAAAAGGAGGATTCCCATTATCAAGAATACAAATACAAAATATCTGGGAGTGAGGATTGACAGTAAGTTCGTCTTTTCGGAGCACATCCAAGGAGCTTGTGAAAAAGATGTGCACACAATAGTGAATCTGACTAAATTAATTGCAAACACAGGTGGTACAAGGTCATCTAATAGAAGTTGCTTGTATTAGCTTCGGACACTATATTCTTATACGGTGAAGAAATCTGGGCGGACGCAATGAAATACCGGAAGCACCGAACCGTCTCCACCTCGGTCGAAAAAAGAGGGCGCTGCCAACAACGTTGGTTGGTGGCTGTGTGAATATGTATATTAAGGTGATCTTTGCACACAAAATAAACTATTTTTTCAGTCTCACCTTTTCAAACTGTGTTAAGAAGATCCTGAACTAAAATTTATGCATGACATCATCCACCATAGAATTATCCATTTGGGTTTTTGATATGAAAAAATAATTGTAATTTTCTTTTCTTCTGAGAAGGGTCGTAACTTTATACCCTTATGCGGCATTCTTAATCGTCTCTAGCCGGCAAAATATATATGTGAAAGATGTGGTGAGACTAGAGAAATTCATTTATTCTATTTAAAAGAAACACCTTAATGTAAACATTTGCCATATTTTGTTTATAAATACATTTAGAATGCAATACTACACGCTTCTATCAAAAACTATTGATTGTATATTTCAAACTATCAAAAATATTGAATGGCGCCACTATATATATATGTCTATTTCGAGGCATGGATGAAGATTACTTAGCCATGAAGTATTTGAGAGCAAATATTATTTAGTGAATCGTTCATGACGATGGCTTCCGCTTTCATACAATATCGATGTTATGCATCTGGCTGCTAAGTATCATTACCCATATTTCAAGTAAATACACCAAACGGTAATGTCAAAAACCAAAATTTAGGGAGAGAGCGAAGTTAAAAAGTTATATTGACACATTTTTCAGGATTTTCAGAAATTAAGGCATTGTACCCGTCATTTAGTGTGTGCTAAAATTGCGGTTAGAACACTTCTTTTCATTGATAGCTAGCGAATGAGAAGACGAGTCCGATACGTGAATCGCTAAAGACGGAAAACATGCTCTGGCATCAGATTATGACGAAAAAGTAGAACAAGGCGCCGGGTTACGACGTACTGTCCGCAGAGGTATTCAAAGACGGGGGCGAAGAGTTGGAAAAGAACATGCACCAACTCCTCTGCAAAATATGGTAGGATGAGCGCATGGCTCCGGATAGGAATCTAAGCGTGCTTTGCTGAATCCACAATTACGATATCAGCGTGCTGAATATCTCGTATTAGCTATCTAGCATACTAAGCGAAAGACTGAATCTCGAAGTCCTGATTGGCCCTTCTTAGTGCGACTTCCGACGTGGTAAATCTACCATCGATCAGATCTTAACGATTCGCCAGATCCTGGAAAAGACTCACTTTGATAATAAAAAAAAGAAATTTCTTGTATACAGCTACATATATCTGAATTAAAGTGTCCTGGAAAAGGAAGTTAGGTAACAAAAAAAAAAATTAAATTTAGTGATTATGGAACTAACATGCAACGCGCAATAAGATCGAAGGTATTTGCATATCTTAGTCATTGTATTTGTATTTATTAAATTTTTCCTAGCACAAAAATTTGACAAAATTATTTTATAGTGCTAGTCAGAAGAGCATAAGAGAGCAAAACCAAAAATACAATAACATTTAAATAACGTAATTAATAAACAATAGATAATTTGTTGTTGTTGAACACTTGGAGAGCTGACTCTAAAGAATTATGTGGACAGTAGTATAAAATTGCTTCCAAATATTTAAATATGATTCCATTAAAGCTTCGAAGTCAATAGTTTTCCAGGACATAAGTAGATTTTCAATGACAAACACATGTTTAGTATGAACAGCAAATGTCATTGCTTGTGGTATCACTGGTCAGTAGTACTGTTAACGAGGTTAACAGCACGTGGGATTCAAAGGGTTGTGTAGCACATCCCTTTCGAAGGGTAGTGAGCGTAATCCACATCTCCTCCAACCAAAGTCTCTTTCTTTTGCAGGCGATTACCGGGCGAACCCAAATTTCCATGGAAAGATGGGTTGGAAGTGGGATGGTCTAGAAGGTTCAATGCGGTCATACTAAATCTCTCCCGAGATGGTCGTACTTGCGGTTTAATGATATTTGTTACCGGAACATGCCGGATCTATAACTGGCAAAGAACCATCAACATCGATAATTCTCCCCAAAACCTTCAAGTTTCTGTATTTTAACATTTCTTATTCAAGCTATTAAAACCATAAACGATTCTGATTCTACTGTCATATACTTTACATTTACCAATTTCATTCAAAATTTTGGTTAGTGTAATTTTAAATGTCACTACAAAATGTAGACCGTCATTTGTTTTGTGTTCAACTTCATGTTAATTCTAAATTCCAGAATTGTATATGAATCTATCTGCCATGTAGCGGATTTAGTAAAAAAAAACATTTGGGTACCTTGAATTTAGGATAATTTACATTTGTATACAAACAAAAGTGTACGTAAGCGCACACATTCTCGCATATTAGTTTTGTATAGAAAGCAATGCAAAGTGTAGCGACAAATGCTGAAAATTACGTTTAAGCGCCTGAAAGTAGACTGCAATTTCCTAAATCTAATTTATTTCATTAAATTGTGCTGTGGAACTGTCTATTTATTTACTAAAGCTATTCTAACTCTTAGCCTAACCTCAATTATTTCTACTTGGCTTACAAAACTAAATATACACAAACACAAACACACACACACAAAACACTTTCATTATGAAATTGTTAAGTATGCATATAACTACTTACATACATACATACCTACTACTGTATAAGAACCAAATACTTAATGCAAAATGTTTCATTTAATTACGTTGACTTTGTATCTGAACTGCTAATGGACGGCCATTGCCGTTTGATGACGGCGAAATGGGTCATTTGATAAGTATTGGTCTGTTGGCATCGTCGCTCTACAAATCCTGTCAAACAGTAGCCCATGTTATAGTCCTCCATCGAGATATTCGATGTTAGATATAGCTTGAATTCGTCAATTTCCTTCTCCTTGCATTTGCCCGCTGCAAACTCATCTTCAACGCCATCAACACAGTCGAGACATGCTCTACTGCCTCGTGAGCTACCGGATGCAGATTTTTTACTACGAAATTGCCCCGCAATAAGTAGTGAGCCCTTATGTTCGAGTGACATCATTTTAGCTTTAGTCGATTGACGTTGTGTGCCAGTAAACTCCTCAATGCGACAACGATTTGGCTGCCACCAACAAGGTGTGATGGTCCAATAGCTAGAGGAGGCTGTACGCGCCCAACCTTCTTCCGGGTACAGAAGAATCTGTAAGTAAACAAATAAAAAAAGAAAATCTATGAGAATTGAACTAAAAAAACGTGGCTACCTAAATAGTGTTATAATAAATATTGGGAATGGTGGAATATTGGTATATATGCGCATAGCAATGAGAAAGGGTGATGGAGAGAAAAAAGAGGCGAGCAATTCCTCCACCTCTTTCACCCCTTCACCTTAACGCTACACTCAAAATGTGCAAGTGTGTGCCATTGCCACAATCATAGCCACCGAAAACTCAATGCAAATTAAAATCTGGCATTACAAGTGGTCCCCTTACCGCCCAATAACAAAATAGTAAGCAAAAGTTTATATTGCGGAAATTGGCATTGGTGCTTAATTGAAAATAGAAATTAAAAGTTTCGTTTAAGGAAAAGTTGGCATTTTCGTCTGCGCTCGCTTTATTTCCGTTCCATAGAAGATGCTTTTTAATAACATGTAAATTTTTGTCAGAAATCCTTAAGCAATTCAAACTCAATGATTGCTATACGAAACTACGAAAATCAGAAAATGAGATAATATTGCATTTTGCATCCATTGTCTGATATTTTAACATAATAATTGTTAATATATATGCATATTTCATTCTAATTGTGTGCTGCATACATTGTTGACTCTACAAAAGATTAATTGAAATTAAATCGAAAAACATGCAATGAAATTTGATAAAAGACTTTTCGTAGGATAAACTTTCAAAACTGTATATAAAAAAACTTTTGTTATTTGCAGTGAAGCAGTGAGGTTGAAGTCGGTGGTTAAGTAGCACGTTACGCCAGTTAATACTTCCAATTTGGAGCACATTAAGTTTTTCACCAGCTTCCTTTTCCAACTCAGTGAAGGTCTCCTTCTCCCTCTGCCGCCAAAAACGGGTGTCGGAGAAAGTACTTTCTGGGCGGAAGCTTCTCCATCCTTGATTTCTTTCATTGCACTATGTCCATATTTGCGATTGAACTTTTGTCTCGAATATTCCAAGGGAAATCCTATCTTGCCGTTCACTGACCATTCTGGCTTTGATTACAATTTTACCCTCGTTCACCGCGAGAGCAATCGCCAGAACTCAAATTTAGACATAGTAGCATAAATGCAATTTCTTTTTGCACTGTCAAAGGCTGCCTTAAATCGACAAAGATTTTGCGTTTTTCGATTATTTGTCGAGAGTGTAAGCGGAGCTCTAATCGAGCGAAATCAGGACACAAAGAAAGAACGAGCACAGCCCATTCTCCCACATGGTCTGCATTGGGACTGGGTTTTAATCCCACGTCTCAATCAATGAAAAATGCGGAAGGGTTAACATTTTTCAAATGGAGTCCCTGACGATGTCAAGGAGATTATCGAAACGTCAGGATCAATTGTAACTGTTTTCCTTTCAAAAACTGTTTTCCTGCCAAAAGACGTTGAGCAACACCACCAGCTGCGGAAGGATTGGGAGGGACATCTTTGAGCCATTCGAAATCGACCGTGGCTTCAGACTTGAGATATACGCCACCGATAAACGCCGCCGCCGCCGCCAATTTGCGACTATTTCTACTCTTTTAAGACTGTCTAGACCATTTGTTGTTCATCTAGAAAATTGGTCCGATATGGTCGAAAGGGGTATCAAGGGATGCGCATCACTGCCAGTTATAAAAACCGAATTGCGACATTTAACACTTTCTAACCGTTCAAAAGTTATTTGTGAAAACAGACGCTTTCAATGACGGATTTCGTATCACCGAATTCACCAAGTTATTAAAGCAAAATACTTAAAGAAAAGTTATTTAATAAATTCAAATGCTCACTTCGCACAATTTTTTAAAAAAATTAATAAAGTACACTGAATTTAAATTAAATAAATGTCCCAAGTCGAACATATTTTCAAATTGTCCTCAAGTTGTTAAAAAAGCAAGTTACCCGAAAAAGGTGCCGAATTTTATATCCCGATTGGCTGAAAGAATAAGCGGAATCAGTGATGCAAAATCCTTTAGTAGGCTCCAGTGGTTTAAATTCTCCTTTGAAATGATTCTCAGCTCATAATTAAGTTTCATATATGTACATATCTTCAACACTTATGAGAAGGGTTTGAAAAATCACTTTATTTGCTTAACTATAAAATAGCGTTTGAAATCTTAGTTTTGATTTTAGAACTTCATCATTCAACACCCAAGTCTCCCGGTTTGACATTTCCTAAAGTTGGCGGCCCTATCCCCAACTACATAGTCCCTTGGAGTGAATCACATCGGATATAGCCTATGAACCATATTTAAATATGAACAACACGTGACGGCTCCTTTTACAAATGTGAATACGTAGGCACATTTCTCATCGCAGTCCTATGGCTTTTGTGCTGGCATATGGTATAAGGGCCAGGATGCGTGACAGCGACCGATGGTCGGGATTGTAGCTCTTAAAAAAAGCCGACAAAACTGAAGGCGCCCTTTGGCGCGATCAACAATAAGCCAGCATTGATGCTAATCGTTAAAACTGCGCCACGAGAGTCATGGCTATTAGTAGATAATTGATAGCAACCGTAAGTCGCCTTTGTGCATGACCAGCATGTAGCCACAAATGACTTAAAGAGATCGTAGCGACGACGGGTATTAGAGTTAGCCCAGAACATTTCCTTCGGTGAAACTACGCTACAAAAGTTTGACCATTTTAAGTATTTCTCCCTCTCTCCGCAAGGAGATACCCGAAATTTTTTGAACGATCCACGAGATTTTGAGGCAAAAACTGCGGATCTTTCCGGAATTGCCGAAACTTCGACTTCATTAAATACATATAAACAAAACCCTTCCAAATATTATTATTTTTTTTTTCGCTTTACAAGACTCCCAGATACTCAACCGCAAGTTAATGATATTTTTCAAATCGTCAAAAATACCATTGACGTCAGCAGTATGTTTCCATATTCATTAGTTGTGGACAATGTGATACTATGAAGTCCAGCCATTCAATTCAGAGGTTTACGCCGATCACTTTGTCGGCGCGTCGGCCACGCTGCCGCCGCCAGGATATAATAGAGCCTACGCCACCGCTGCCGATTTAGTGACCGGCGTAAACCACTATTTCAGACAGGTTGATTTCCTTTGACCTAATACTGGAGTAAATAATTCTATCAGGAGAACTAAGCCGTGATAGCACAATCTATTATTAGAGCGTGAAATTACTGGCGTACGCTGATTTTATTGATATTATTGGCCTTAACAACATTCTGATGGGACGGGACCTACATATTTTACGCCAAATCTAAACGGTACCTGCAAGGCAGAAGCTTTTCACAGCAGAAATACAATCATGCCGGGGTGGGGACGATCCCGCTAAGAAAAACAATTTCTAATTGAAAAAACTTTCTTCTAGATTTTTGATGTTGCTTTGCCCGGGAATTGAACCTAGGATCTTCGGTGTGGCAGGCGGAGCACGCTACCAACATACCACGGCGGCCGCATTTAACTTCTATCATATGTCATATGCGGTGCTAAACGCGAAGTTTTTCATTATGCGATTTTTTCATAACTCCGAGGAGGCGCCATAAAGCTCCGCCAGCAGAATTTTCTGCACAATTTGTCCATATGTTGCTCATACGCCCTGGTGTCACGCAAACTAAAGCTAGCCAAAATTCTGGGATACCGTATCCCGGATAGGTGAACCAATAGCTGCTATCATAATTTGGTTTTATGAGTTCAGGAACGTAGCCAACATTTGAAATTTGTATTAGCTCATTTTAAAACAAAAAGATAAAAAGTAGTAAGGAAAGTCCTTGCTTATTCGCACTTGGCGCAATTGTAAAATAATCTTCTCTTAAATTTTTTCGAGACAACCACAAGTTTTGAACTTGCAGCAAGAATATTTATTTTAATTGATTGCTTTTATCTGGAAATAAATGGCTTTCAGATAAAAAGAGGCAACACTGCAAAAATCAAGCATTTAAAAATACATATTTTCATCAACCTTAGCTTATCTTGCTTTTTGAAAATGATGTGGAATGAAAAGCTGATTTCATAATAAACTTTAAACCTACTGTTTGGAAACATACTTAAATTGTTGTTATTTTTATTGGTTTCAGTAAAAATTTCAGTGTGTCGGATTTTGTGTCGGAGAGGTTGCACACATTAAAACAATTTGTTTGTAAATAAGGGCGGCCTTAATGTTTTCGAAGGTAGTTTATACAGCCACATTAGTTGTATTATTGTTTATATTATTATGAGTTATATGACTTATAAAGTCTATAATAATTTTTGCGAAGATGTGGCAACTAATTGAAGGAAAGCCGTGAGTACCAAGTACTCGTGAAGTTCGGTGTATAAACATAAAGTTGGATGTCTAGGAAACTGATGTTCTTAGGTAAGCTAAATATCACCCAGTCGTTGAAGTTAAAACACAACAAATATTCACACAATCAATTTTACAAAACCAAATACAAAATAAAAGAGTTCTTTGGCGTATTGTTTTTGTTGTTGTGTGTTTATTATTTACTACACTGTTGGAAACCGAATTGTTTATTGAAACGAGTGAAAGGCGCAATGAAATGATACCAATCAAATCATATTTTCGGCGCAACGCACGTACAATAACACAAACATAAAGTAGAGAGTGAAATTACTTAATATGCCGTGCAACTGCGGTCAAAATGAGAATCAGGATAATCCAAAAGTGCAGTGCAATGGATGTAAAGAGTTCTTTCACCTTGAATGTGTAGGTTTACTGCAGAGTGACTTGGGCTTTCTGCTCACTGCGGGAAAGCCTTTTTCCTCCAAAGCCTGCTCAGCTGGGACGCGCTCATCTATACGTTCAATTCTGCCGACTGAAACAAATAACAACATTGATGTGAGTGAAAATGTGCATAATCCGAAGCATCAAATTGCTTTTGAGCTTACTATAATGAGGCAAGATAATGCATGCATTCTCTTACGTGTCAATGCACTGCATGAAGACAACAAAAATCTGCTGCTGCAATCCGATGATCCTATTGCCGAAGCTCGCTATTTGCGCTCTCAGGGTGATACTAAAAAACGCTCTCTCAACACTAACTGTTGAAGTAAAAAATCTTAGTAGCATTGTTGCTAAATTAGCTATTAACCTACCAAAAAATCCTAAAAACGCTGGAATTACTGCTGAGAATGCTGAGAGTGTTAAGCCAAGTGTCCTTCCATTGGATCTAGCTGGTCATCGAGCAGCGGCAACGTCAGCCTGCGTCTAAGGGAGTTAGTCGTGTTGGAACAACAAGACCACAGGACACTCAAGTATACTAAACAAATACAGTTTTCTTCCACCTAGTACGGATCGCTGTGTGACCACAACAGTTGCGGAAACCAACTTTAAGATAAACATCCCCAACAGGGATGTCTGGACGGAGTCGGATAAGTGCTTTGCTATGGGCAGCAGATTTTCCATATACAGGGACGGCTCCAAGCTAAACGGTAGAGTTGGAGGTGGAGTATACTCAAGGGACCTTGACCTCCAGCTCTCATTCAGACTACCCGACCACTGCAGTGTATTCCAAGCAGAAGTGGCAGCCATAATGGAAGCCGCAGCTAGGATGGGGACATCCAATGTCGGCAAAGAAATTTTTATATTCAGCGACAGCCAAGCTGCCATAAAATCTCTTGGCTCCCACTCGTTCAATTCTGAACTTGCACTAAAATGTCGCCGATCTCTTCAAGAGATGGCTCAACAGAACCTTGTACACCTCACAAGGGGCCGTGGACATAGGGATATCGAGGGAAACTGCATGGCAGATGAACTCGCTAGGCAGGGTACAACCAGGCAGGTTCTTCCTGGACAAGAACGCTTAGGTATGCCCCTGTGCACATGCAAGCTAATGCTAAAAGAGCACATCTACCGTCAAGCCGACGAAAGATGGCTACAAACACCGGGGTGTCGAACATCGAAATAAACCTGGCCTAAATGGGATCCTAAAAGATCCCGTCACGTGTACAACCTTAGAAGGGATACAATTTCCATACTTGTGGGGGTACTAACCGGTCATTGCCTCATAGGTAGGCATTCAGAAAGGTTAGGAGCGCCTTATCGTCGTTGCTGTAGGAGTTGTAAAGAAGATGAGAGGGGAAAACGGTAGTCCACCTCATTTGCAACTGCCCAGCACTAAGCGGAGCACGGCAGCGCTTTCTGGACATTCAGAAAAGTTAGGGGCGCCTTATCGTCGTTGCTGTAGGAGTTGTAAAGAAGATGACGGGAGAAAACGGTGGTTCACCTCATTTGCAACTGCCCAGCACTAAGCGGAGCACGGCAGCGCTTTCTGGGAGCTTCGTTTCTTGATAATCTGAGCCAGGTTGTGGAGCATGGCGTCAAGGACCTGGTAGCTTTCATCGGTCCTCGAAATGGTTCGAAGAGGAAACGCAACGGTGTTGTTCGTGGTATCACGACGGGCCTAATACTACTGGCCTAAGTGTGCTCTCGGGCAGCCACCCTAACCTAACCTAATCTAAGCCAATAAATTGAACATTGAAAGAAAACATAATTGCAAGTGAATCGGAACCTGAAGTGAGTATGAAGTATGATATATGACATTATTATTTTGCCTTCCCCTTCTGTCAAAGCTGTACGTATTGATAGGGAAATGACTTCAACGTCCCATTCTAAAGTGTGTCATGCTGCAGGCACTAAATAAGCTAAGCGGAAGCTAGCAATGACACCTCATGCTGCGTCGTAAGCTTCGGCTATTCCTACCTTTGCTCTTGTTACTAAATCTGCTGCTGCTGCGGTAAATGTACTTTATTCAAGTTTCTGCATGTTTCGTCATTTTCGCCCACTGTTATGGAAGCTGATATCTTATGGTATGTTTCAAGTCATGCTAAAATTGAATCCAATTTATTGATATGTCATACATTGGTAAAGAAAGGCATTCCCATTGATAGCCTAACTAAATTCCATTTCAAATTGGGTGTTTCGGAATGTTCTTTTGATAAGGTGCTTAATCCAGCTATATGGCCTGAGTTTGTGAAAATTCGTCCGTTTTTTTTTTTCACCAAGAAGGTGCATCAACACTATAACGATAACCAGTTCCGTTATTAACAATTCTTCTAAGAAATAAAAAATTTATTTTCAAAATATTTCTGGGTTGAGAACCAAATCTAAGCTGCTGTATGCCTTGACCCCGCAACTGGATTACATTATTTTTGTTCTCGTTGAGACGTGGCTAAACGAGAGTTTCTTCGATAATAATTATTTCGATGCGAATTTATATAGTGTGTTTCGAAAGGACCGTGATTATATTAAAACTGGTCACAGTAGAGGTGATCTTATAGCAGTTAACCGGAAATTTCGCTTGTTGCTCTTGACATTGAAGAATGATGATAAACTATTGGATCAGCTCTGCGTGTCAGTAAAAGGGGTTTACAATATTTTTATCTGCGCATCTTATATTTCTCCGACAAGCAACGATATGCCATACCAAGCACATGTGGACAATATTCTAGCACTATGGGTGACTTCAACTTGGGCAATATTGATTGGTCTTATATTGATGATAGATAGCTATGAGCTATATGCAAATAACATATATGCAAATAACATAAATAGTATATCTGAATCCTATTTGGTTGCTAACTTATCCAGTTGTGGCCTTTCTCAGATAAATGGTTTCCAAATCGACTTTCTCGTATTTTAGACTTAATTTTTGTCAATGATAATGTAAACATTTATTTGTTTGATTGCCTTGATCCTTTATCTTCTCCTGGTATTCATCATATACCATTCGTTTTAAAGGTCGAATTCTATGAGTTTAATTCGGTTCATTATGATGAAGAAGCTATTAGCTTTGCTTTAGTAGAATGGATGTCGATATGGTTAATATTGCAGTTGATGCCACTGATTGGAATTCAATATTTTCCAACGTTGATGTTGCCAACTGCTTTAAAATCTTTAAATATAAGTTAGGTGAGATCTGGGTAAAGCATATCCCAATTCTTAAGAAATCCAAATATAAAATACCTTGGCATACCAAACGATTATTAAAACTTAAACATTTACGAAACAAATATTCCAAGAAGTTGAAATTATCCAAAGTAGCTATGCAAGTAAATTTAAATCCTTGAACAGGGACTTGAAGCTTAATTATACTCTTAAGTTCGAATCGTATATAAAGCAAAACTCAAAATCATTTTGGAGATATGTCAATTCCAGAAAATCGTGTTCGAGTGTACCTTCTGCTGTCTATCTCAATGAGACCCGAGCGCTCTCTACTCTTGATGCTGCTAATGTCTTTGCTAATTTCTTTAAGTCAAACTTCGAAGCTGACACTGACCTTGATCAGGTGTGTTGCCGAAGAGCCTTCGATGGCGTTGTTTTCGACAACACATCGTTAGCTTTTCGAAAACACCCCCATAACCTTTAGATAGCAATCCGATAATTCGGCAGTAGTAATCTGATTAGAAACCTGTAACTCCTAAAAAATCAGTAACTTTTGGTTTACATTTAAATAACAGACCGATAAATCATCGAGAAAAAATTGATAACTCAGCAATAAGAAACTTATAACTCATCGATAACATTTGTTATCGATAAAAATGTATTACTTTCTCGTAAGAAGTCGATAAATCTTTTCCACAGCGTCGATGAAACGATGATAATAAACCTATAACAATTCGATACTCGATTCGATCTCTCGTCGAAAAGACAACTCCCGTAACCCATAATCCATAATCCTTACCATTCCCTGAACTTTCTTTCATTTCATTTCCCTTCCTTTCATTTCTTTTTGTTGTTATTACTGAAAACTATAGTGCAAGTTACCAGGGTCGCAGGGCATTTCTTTTTTATAGATTTAAAAAATATGCGCATGGTGTGTACTGCTAATTTATTTTTGTGATCTTAAACAAGGGTTTATGCCCTTTTACATTAATTATTGAAAATCGACCCCTAGCCTAAGCTATCGGGTATGCATTCTGTAAAAAAATTTTGTTAATTATAAAATAGGTAATGTCTGGTGACCCTGAGATATCATTCTTGTATAACTCTTCTAGTCCCAAGGAGAGTTTCCCTATGTAAAAATTTGAATGGCGGACTTGACTGCGGCAGCCAAGTTAAAGCCTTCTTGATTTCGGTGTTTTATTTAATAGTTCACCAGACGCCTGTTTAGGGGCACTCTGTGCCTTGCAGCATTGCTGCGTGCTTGGTCTTATCGAAACAATCAATTTGTCTGGCTTGCTCTGTTGTGACTTTGGTGACTTTTTGTGTAGTAGGAAAGGCCTCAAAAACGTTTTATCTACTGGTAAAAAAAAAGATATCCAACGTATTGACTTTCATTGGTTGGCAGATATTTCTTGCTTTTGTATGGACAAAAAGGAGCCAAGATGCTCTGTAAACATGTACTCTTTATGGCCCATGGCTTTGGAAACTTTGGTCTTTTCGATGGCTTTCTTAGCCACTGTGCCCAAGGCCCTGGGCAGCTCGTGGTTATACGTCGTCAACTAAAGTGCGATATAACTTTGTTACCAAATAATATTTCCATTGTGTTTTGTCGGGTTAAACAAAGACTGTAAAATTATCACGTAACAACACCACGCCCAATTTATTGTTTCAACTTTTGAAGGAATTAAATATATACTTTTTAAAAAGTAAGAGCGAGTGAAAGGTAAGAGTGCAATACTTAAGAAAAATCTGTCACAAGCAGCCGAAAGGTTGGTGCATTTGATCTCCATGAGCTCGAGAAAAGTGCTTAGAAATGTCTGGACAGTCTGAAGAAGACGTTTGACATAATCTCATTAAGCAAAACAGGGCTGTCAACCCCTGTCTCTGGCTAATTTCGCAATGAATAGCACCTAGACAGGTGTATAAGTTTCAGATGGCCAGAATAGGGAAGAAGAGAGAAGAGCAGGATTTGCTTTTTGAACAAAAACATATTTATCACTATGAACTAATAGGAACATAACAACGCGGTTCCATGCGACTGAAGTGCATTCCAAAAAAGTCTTACCAACAATTTTCTTTCTTTCCTTTTGGCCATGAGTAGATATCGTTATTTTCTCTTATTGAACCTAAGGCTGAAAAAAAATTGTCCATGTTTAAATTAAAGTCAATATCGAAATGTTTTATCTAGTCTGGCCTTGAGCTCAATAAAATGAAATAACGATGTCTTACCAGCGAGGTAAGAAGGGTTATGATAATATAGAGCATCGGTCAACTAGACTATTTTGGTCGGCCTCAAGGAGGAATATATCCTCTGGCATACGGATAGGCATCAACAGCTCAATAACTTTTGCGTAATTTAAAGATACTTGGAAGGATGTGAAGAAGCAACAAAATTTAAAAAGGCATAATTTTGCTTGCATAGGGTACACCAGATGCAACTCTAAAAAGTTTGACGCACTATTCTTTAATATCGCCTTTTGCTTTCTTTCTCTTAAATTAGAATATATTCAATTAAAAAAATAGGTGGGAATCTAACGAGGTCAAGTTTTATAATTCGACTACAGCGAGAAAATTTATAGAAAGCTTTGGAATCCTCTTTAAGTGCCATCAGTTTGCAGGTTAACAAGTGGTTCCAAAAATTTTGGAATGTCGCTCAGGTTCGCAATTTCTCTACAATTTTTGACAGAAGATTAACTACCATTTTTATACATTGGAATGGTAAAATACTCCTTCCAGCTTGATAAGCGCTGTATAAATATATCCGTTAATGATTGGCCTAGGTAAGTTGGTCTAGTGAAAGAGCTCAATAGATTTTCTAAGTGAGTTAATGCGTCATTAGAGCATAAAGTCATCAAAGTCAGTAGAAATGAATGGCAGGGTGATACCGCAAACAAATCGGCAGTTGTAGAGTGATTCGATTTAAAGAAGTTCGCAAACATACCAGATATGCAGTTAAACCGCACTTGAAATCAAATTATTGTATTTCCCGACATATGGATATCCAGTAGACTTGCATTTTGAGTTAGCAAAAATTTAAAATTAACTTAAAAAAAATTAACTATGACTTTGCTTCATCGGTTGTTGCTTTTGTTGCAGCAGTGCTTTGCGATCATCCACAAATTATCGTCAATATCTTCTCCAAGTCCAAGAAAGCATACAGTCTACACAAGGTGGGACCAAAGATGCTAGAGTGTTAGATATGGATTCGACTCGATTTTTTAGAGAATCGACGTTTTCCATTTGATTCTCAAAAAATCGATTTAGTCCATGAAATTTAGTCTGAAAAGGTTGATCTGTATGTGTAATTATCTACATGATTTCAATAGTTTAATAAATTTCTTCATCTTATTCTTAGCTTCGCTACTTGGCAACACCAAGTGGTCCCACATGGCACCGCAATTGCTCTTTCCATCGGAGTGTGATATTGGGTGTATTCGCTGCTGATAATTTTTTTTTAATTTTCTATAGTATGAAACCCGACTTCGGGTTCCAAGGAGCAACAATTTTTTTTACTTATTGCGCAGAAATTTCTTCTTTAAATCTGCCTTCTCTGAATTGGATAGAAGAAGCATTTGGAAACAAGCGAAGGGGGAGACCTCCACCAAGAAAACATGATTTGGTGTTTACAATGGTGTCAGTATTGTCAAAACAGGGATAGCTGGTGTGACTTGTCACGCAACACCTAAATCGCCTAGCCGGTTAAGCGCCAATTGATGGTGATGATGAAATTTCTTCATATTTTTCTTTTCTCTCGAAGCTACCACCACAACGGCGCATAGGATTGGTTTAAGTTTCAAAATAAAGTTGCAGCTTTTCGACATAAGTTCCTATGAGCTGTGTCAAGAAGGCTGCAACTAAATGCAAAAACTACTGTTTTTTACTACGAATATGTGCCCGTAAAGCTAAATTTATAAAAACATTATAGTAAACATATTTACCGTTTTTATAAAAAAAAGGAAATTGTACCTATTGTTACTGTAAGATGATTAAAGCTTCGCAGGCTAAAAAAGTCGATGGATCCTAAAAAACTCGATAATTTGTGCGTTAAAAAAACATCGACTAAATCGATTAAATACCGAAATGAAATCCAGCTCTAATGGATGACTGAGGGCTGCTCAATATGTTTAAGCGGCTGAGTTGTTAAGCTCCGAATATCTTTATAATACTTACGGAGGCCTCTTTAATAAGATGTCTGTGGTGGTGCCTAGGCTAATCAACAGAAAATCTTTTTTCATTTTCTTAATTGGTCTTTGGAAATAGTGTGATGATGGGAAATTAAAACTTAGAACTTTTGCACGGTGTAAATTGCTTTTATGTTTGCAATTGCTTTTATGATATGCTCTAACGAAACATATCACATCTTGTGCATGCAGCCATGAATATTATAAGCGGAAAATATCAGAACGCACGTGTGTAGGAAAGCTTCAAAAGAAGAAAAATCTGGGTGCTTCTTGTAGAATACACGACCACAACTACAACACAGTGCAGCATCTTACGTAGTACCAGTTTTGACGAGGGTCATTGCTACTGACCATTGTCGGTCATAAAATACATGAAATGTGATCCTTTGTGTGGATAATAAATCGTCGTAAAAAGGGGGCGAACAAGTGTGAGCGCAAATAGTAATTCGTTAGCCAGCGCTTCAGCATCACCTGTGAGCAATGAATTGGTAATTCAAATGAAATGACTGAGGGCACAGAACACATACACACACACACCTTCGAAAGAAATGAACAACACACTCATGTTGATATGAATGAGGTGGTTTCGGTAGTAAAAAATTGCAGGTTTTAAAGAAATAAAATACCTTTTTCTAGCATATGAACGTCCTTGTAGGGTTGCTCACCGCATTAGTTGGACTGCTTGTTGCAAGTTGTGGTTGAGGTTTTTTCTTGCTACGGAAATTTCCTATGTAACATATATAAATAGGTTTTCCTGGAATTTTATCTTACGCAATTTGCACATTCGCACAAATATTGGATGTGGAAAATTTCATGAGTAGGCAAGGTTGAGTGTGGTGGAATGACGGTGTGCTAGTGTGTGTGCATTCGCATAACGAGTTGTTGATCTAAGGGATGCTTAATAAAAATTCCTCTATTTCTACAAAAATTCTTTCTTTAGCATTTTTGTATTGTTTTTTTTTGTTTTCTTTACAAGAATGCTGAACCATAACTCCTTAACCAAGTGAGCAACAAGTGTGCAATGGTTAATTTCCGGCGCATTGCTTTTTCCTTTTCAATTTTTAAATTTTGTTGTGCACACTTGTCCTCAGCGCTTAACGCCAGTTTGCCCTTTTGTGATTATTTATTTTTACTTTTGTTGTCATGCGGTTGGCTTCCGATTGTTCCTTTTTCACGCCTGGAATTTCAAGTATTCATAAATATGCATAGGACGTGCTTCAGTCTGTTTTTATTTATTCTATGTATAAATATGAGTTAATATTTTTCAAATAAAATAAAAGTATGCACATTAGAGTGTCAACGAAAATTGGATGTTGTTGCAAAGCGGGCATTGATCTTTTGTTTTTAAATGCATTAAGGTACAAGTAAGGACAGAACGGTCTTCGGCACAGCTTTCATGAATGGAGCTGAACAACAACGTCTTGAATTTTCAAAAATTTATAAAATCTGAACAATTAGTTGTGTGGGATATACATTACAATATACAACCAATCTTAACGATTTCATTCAGACAGAAATGTATGCTTTATATGTAAACATCCTGTAAAATTATAAGCTTCTAGCTGATAAAATGATGAAGAAATTACTTTAAACCTCTTATTTAGACAATCGGTTTTATCAGATATATAATATATATATGACCGATCTTATACATTTTTTCAGACTATAATATATGTCCCATTTGTGAGCATCTGGAAAAATTAGAAGCTTTTAACGGGTTAAATGAGGCAGAAATTTCGTTTATCCTTTTATTCGAACAATCGGTTTTGTGGGATATATATTATATATATATATATATATATATATATCCGATCCTAACAATTTTTTTAGACCGCAATTAATGTCTTATATGTTAACATCTTGTGAAATTTCAATCTTCCAGTAGTTAAAATGAGGAATAAATGATAAAAACACTATTTTTCGAAAAATCGGTTGCATGGGGATATATGCTAGAGGGGAGACACAAATATACCAGCTCACCAAATTTCATCTCAAAAATTGAGGGACCAGTTTGCATTAAAACAGACAGGTGGATGGACGAACAGACGGACAGACAGATATACGGACATGGCTAAATCAACTCAGCTCATATCGAAAATTTCGAAAAACCGAAAAAGTGCGATAATTGATTACTAAAGACGGATAAAGCATTGGAACTTGGTAGGTGGGTTGACCTTATGACGCAGAATAGAAAATTAATAAAATTTATGGAGAATGGGCGTGGCACCTCCCACTTTTAAAACAAGGTAATTTAAAAGTTTTGCAAGCTGTTATTTGGCAGCTGAGTATGTAATGTTCGGTTACACCCGAACTTAGCCTTCCTTACCTGTTTCGATTAAGCCCATTTGGCGAACATGGCTTTGAGGTCCGAATGGTTCGTAAAAAACACCAACTTGATAAAGAAGATACACTCTAATGCTGCGTCAATATAAGAGCCCGACCGAGCGTTCGGTTTCGATTTCGATTTGCCTATTCTGCCGTCCGTAGCAAAAATGCAGGAAAGTTCCCTTACTGCCTTTTAAAATTTTGATGCCTATGTATTTCTTACCAATATTTACAATTAAGCAGTTGGATGAAATTTATACTCATATCTTTTCTTTGTGAAATACACAACTTAGGTTAAAGTACAAATTAGATCTTAGTTTCTCGCTGGTACAGCACCTTTAGAAAATATTTTTATAATTTGTCTGAAATTGGAAAGTGAAGTTATCCACTGACGTAGGCGGGCTGATTTCGTAAGCACACCCGTCTTTATTAGAAAATGGTAATTTGTTTGTGTAAATGACACATCTAATTTTATATTTCAACAGCTTTGTATCAAATGAGTATTCGCCTTTAAGCATACCTATATGTAATACTTCCGATCTTGTTGTACAATATGGTGCCAATGAATTTTGAATTCGAAATCAAAAAGACAGCCTAAAAATTGCAGCGTCATAACTGTGACAAGACAAAATTTAAATTTAGGTACATTCGATTAATGAATACAAAAACTTTTAAATAGCATTATATCGGCACTCTGATGTTTGGGAGTGTACCCAGTCTGTAGTACTAATATAGAAGTATTACATATATGCTTTTAAGTGATAAAATTTTAGAGCATTACTTAAAGTTTGAGTCAAAGTCGAGTCAAATTGTCCCATCCGTCACTATGGAATCATCCAAATGCCACTTAACTTTCATTGCAAATTATTATTTAAATGCTAATTAATGTTTCAGGTTGGTTATTATCTCTATTTTAAAATAAATATTTGTGTATTGCTTTGCATTTTAGGTAGATGTCGCTATGTTAGTTTAATGCATAACTGTATTTTTTTGTTAATGTACCACAAATCAACTTGTCCCCTTTCCTCTCACGTCACATACATATAAAACAAGTAAGGAAGGTTAAGTTCGGGTGTAACCGAATATTATATAATCAGCGTGGGCTTCAATTGTACATTTTATTTCAGATAAATTACTTTTCTACATAAAACATGGCACCGCCCGTTAAAAAAAAAAAAAATATCTCCCCATTTCCTCTTACAATAAAACTTGATAAGTGAAATATCATTGATTCAAAACTATTTTTTGCTATGTTATAGCTTATTATTCTACTCTACGACCCTTTTAAACTTGTTTTATATAAAAGTGGGCGTGGTCTTTAACCGATCCCGTCCATTTTTACTAGTAATATTTTCTCTATAAGGAAAATATGTGTACACAATTTGATTACGATACGTAAATGTTTCTTCGAGTTATGGCTCCCGAAACATTGAAAATTGCTTAGACAAAAAAGGGGCGGTGCCACACCCATTTTCAATAATTTTAGTGTTTTCCAGTTTAATGTTATAATTCAATTTAGACAGTAGAATTTTATTGATATAAAGCTCTTTGTCGCTAAGATATAGCTTATTATTTTCGTCTACGATCCTTTTAAAAATCTTTTATATAAAAGTAGGCGTGGTCTTTAACCTCTTTAATGTCGCCCATTTTTTCTAGAAATATTTCCTGCCATAGGGAAAATTTGTGTACTGAATTTTATTACGATCCGTTAATTTTCTTCGAGTTGTGGCTCCCGAAACATAGAAAATTGCTTAGTCATTAAAGGCTCTACTTGGAAAATGAAATACCATTGGTATAAAGCTCTTTTTTGCAAAGATATGGCTTATTTTATTCGTCCACGACCCTCTTAAAAATCTTTTATATAAAAGTGGGCGTGGTCCGTAAACGAATTCGTTAATTTTTCTTCACAGCATTCTTTATAGTAAAGACAACCTCTCTGCTGAATTTTGATACGATAGATTTAACGATTTTTGATTTATGATTAATAATATTTGTTAAATTAATTTTATCACAAGTGGGCGGTGCCACGCCCATTTTAAATTTTTTTTCAATTTTTTATCAAGAGTCTCAGTGCCAGTCTGCATGTCAAATTTCAACATTCTAGGCGTATTATTTACTAGATAATCAGGTTTTTGTGTTTTCCAAAATTTTATATATATAATAAGTGGGCGTGGTTATCATCCGATTTCGCCCTCAATATTTACTCAATTTATCGTGTTAACGGATGGACGGACGGACGGACGGACGGACGGACATGGCTCAATCAATTTTTTTTTTCGATACTGATGATTTTGATATATGGAAGTGTATATCTATCTCGATTCCTTTATACCTGTACAACCAACCGTTATCCAATCAAAGTTAATATACTCTGTGTGCATATACTCTGAGTATAAAAACCCCTGCAAGCATTTTTGCGGCATTTGCACGCTGAAAATGAATTTTCGCAGATAATGCCAATCTAGACTCAAATATATCATCTGTAATTGGGCCTTAGCATATAATCTTAATTAGATTTATAGCGTTTTTTTTATAATAGTGAACATGAAAAACTGGGGTCAATAGCTCTTTCCACTCTATTTCCATTTATCCTGCGCAGCAACTGAATTGACAGAAATCGTTCCTTCATAAGTAAAATACAGCCGATTAACCTTCAATGAAGAAGAAATCTACTTAAGAAAGTTCATTTACGGAAAGCCTTTTTTCTTATAAAAATTTGTGTTATTTAAAACTAAGGTAAGTCTTTGACCTCAGCTTTGGTAATAGACCAATCACAAGATTACAACCGAACGTTCGGTTCGGCTTCGGCTGCGATTGAAAAAGCTGATTTGTAGGCCACTAGCTCTCATATGTGAGCAAGCGCCTACTTATGATTTTCCAAGTAATTGTGTGGATAATGAGAAAAATGTGAATAATTTCTTTTACGTGCAATATGTACATATGTGCAAATGTATATAAGTTAAGGATTCTTTTATTGAGAAATCCAAAAAAATATATTTTAGGGTCTTTACGACCTTTATTGAGTCACTTCAAAAGTAGAACTAACTTTACAAAAATTATTAACTTATAACTAAGCTTAATTAATTGGTCGACTCCGCTGGCGTTGCTGCTGCGTTTTGCTATTCCGCGAATTAGCCAACTTTAGTTGCGCATGTTGGGCTTCCTGTTTAAATGGATTGGAGCTTTAATTTGCTGACGTCGCGTCTGGCAATTTTGTGGGAAAGTATTGAACTTCCGCTCTAAATAAATTCAAGCTAATTTTGCTGACATTGCTTCTTGAGCTTTTATGTGAAATATTGTGCAACGAGAGTTGCATATCCGCTTTACCTGTATTTATTATTGCTTATTAATCATTTATTGTTGTAGCAATTGTTAACATATGCCATGTTAACACTTCCCCTCTTAAAAACGTTCGTCCCGAGCGTTGTCAAAAATAAGGTAAGTTATTAAAATTTATGTATGTGGGCTGCTCGTTTGAAAAATCTTTGATCTCACCTAGAGTGATGCTTGGTGCAGGTATCTGGTTAATGTCAAGATTTGATGAAATTACTATCTTGTTTTTGGACTTCCTCCAGAATTTGCAAAAAATTATTTTGATGATTAAAGTAGTCACAACTGCTCCAAGTAAAAGTGAGCTGTTGGATATAGTTGCTACTTTAAGAAGATTTATTCTGTGTATGTTCTCTATGTGTAACTCTTTTAGAGCCTTGAGGGAGAGTAACTCAATTCGATTCTTTTCGATTGGTGCAGGTTGCAAGACTGCTGGGATAGCGGGAAATGGTACTATGTCATAGTTAATGTACGTTTGACTATTAATTTTCAGCGTTGAATTATGAAAGTTGATAAGTTGTGTTCCTGATATATTCTTAAGCTCGCCGTCTGTGAATATCTGTCTTTTAAAGCCATTAAGGAGTAATATACCGGATTTTATTTCTTCGATTTGGGGAATGTGGTGGCCGTTGCTTTTAGTGCAAGTTGAATTAAGACTACTTATTATCCTAGGCATACAAGTTTTATTACTTATGTCAACTAAATGATTCTGTCTACAAATTTCTATTTTCTTATAGCTATCGCAAAGTTTTTTTATTCCGTAAATTTCTTTTTTTCCTCTTAATATTTTTTCGAATTCTATATCAATTATAGTGTTGTCTGCTTTTACAACAGGTCTTAAAATAATTTTTTGAAAATTTTCTTTAATAACTAGTGGTATTTTTACCAAGTAAAAATTGTCATATTTTGACTAATAACATTTATATTGGCAATCTCTAGTGCCTCTTCCGCATTTTTAAACGGTATTTTCTCATCTTCGAGTTTTTCCATAGCAATTTCAATTTCAATTTTATTTAACAATAGTGTATTCAATATGTCTTTTTTCGCCCACTGTATGGCGTATTTAATATTCGTCAATTCTTCCTTAATTAATCTTATTCTATTTTGCAAGTTGGTTATTGTTTCGTTTTCTACATAAATATCTTTCCTTATGTTATTAAAGAGATTATTTACTATATTTGTAATATTATTAATTTTTTCATTGAAAAGTTCATTTATAATTACTTGTTTATTATTATTATTGTTAATTTCGTTAAGATTATTTGTTATTACTTCAAGGTCTTCATGATCTGGGCTTCCGGCGATGCATTTCCATGCCGTCCCTAAAATGTTTATAGATCTCTTTTGTTTCTTTTCAATTGGTTTGATCGTGTCTAATATCTGAAGGGATTGGATTAGCTCGTGTATTAAGGTGGGACACAGGATGTTATCCTTAGGTATGTCCGATGAAATAAATTTGTACATGTCTGTCAAAAAATGTTCGTACTTGTTGAGGTCAATTATATGTATAAGCCTAAAGGCACCGTTCTGTATTTTTACTAGTCCGTCATTAATCGTCACTAGTTGCGAGTTCGTATGGTCGTAAATGTCTACTGTCGCAGTGGCACAGTAAATTAACAGGAGTCTGAAAGTGAAAGGGTAAATTTTTAATTTCTAATATTGCTTTTATGGACTACTTTTCCTGTTTCTGTTAAAATGGTTGAGTTTCTGTCTTCCTTTACTACTTCTTTTCTAAACTTGGGGGAAATTTTCGTACCTAACCGTTTATTGATTTTCACATATACGGTTTCTCCTGGGTGAAAAATCTTTATGGGATGCCGGGTTTTATTATGATAAGAAAGATCTTTAAGCTGTTTATTTCTTAACTCGGAAATGTTTTCTTCCCTCGCTCTTTCGAATTGGCGTAGGTCAGTAGAGACTGTTCTCCCGAAAAACACCTCTATTGGTTTCTTTTTTGTTGTTGAGTGAATTGTATAATTATATTCGTAGACAGAGTTGTCGAGAAGTTCGGCGAATGAAGAGAAGGTGCGTTCTGCTTTTAAGCAACGCATTATTTCTGTGAGGGTCGAGTGGAATCGTTCCACTTGACCGTTAACGGAACTGGTATAAGGCGGTGTTTTGAAAACTTGTATGTTTAAAGTGTCCTCCATTAAAAATCTTATGGAAGCTGAGTTCAGGGATGTTTCGTTATCTATTATGACATATTCGGGTACGCCAAATTGAAAAAGTATTTCACGGAGAGGTTCTTTAACGTGTTCTATTGCTCTGGATTTAAGTATTTTGGTTTGAGCGTATTTTGAAAATTTGTCTATTGCTGTCAGGACTATGTTTCGGTCGGTCATGTAAATGTCGATGTGCAAAATTTGTCCTGGGAATTGAGGTATGGGAGTTTCTCCTAATTTTGGTTTACTGGGGTGTCTATCATATTTATTTTCTTTACAGGTTGAACATTGTTGAATTATTCTTTTAATTTTTGTAGTCATAGATGGGAAGTAGAAATTTTCGAGAATTTGAATTTTATTTTCTCGACAATTTCTGTGAGCTCTTTTGTGGGTTTTGATTATGATTTCCTCCTGTTCTTGTTCGTCTGTCCTGGACTTGCAGTTGTGTAAACCTGATCTTATGGTTGCTAAAGTGGATTGGGTATATTTCCTGAATTTTTCCAATAATTCGCTCTTCTGTTTTAATACAGTTAACTACGGAGGGGTTGAGGTATCTTTTAAGGCGGTCTATCAAAATTTCTGGGCTATAGTCGGGTTCCTCTAAAATGTGCCTGTGGTAAGTGGGAAATATTATTTTAAATTGGTACGTTGAAGTTTCAGCTACTTTCAGAAATAGCTGATTTTTGAAAACATTTATTGGGATTTCGACGTGAGGAATTAAATTATCCGATGAACTCTCGTCACTATGTTGAGTTGAGGATAAGGAATTAATTGGTTCAGGTGGCATTCTTGAAAGGGCGTCAGCTACAACGTTAGTTGTGCCAGGTTTGAAGTGGAGTTCGTGATTATATTCCTCTAAAATGGATTTCCAGCGTTTCATTTTAGAGTTGTTGTTTTTATTGCTAAGAGCCTGAGTGAGGGGTTCTGTTGATCTGTAAATATTTTTACTTTTGCTGAGCCGTAAAGATAGTTCCTGAAATTGTTTAGGGCCCATATTATAGCTAAAAACTCTTTCTCGTTTGTAGCATAGGCTTCTTCTGTTTTGTTGAGAGTTCTTGAAATGAATGCGATGGGTTTTTTATCCTGAGAAAGGACTGCACCAATCGCATAATTAGAGGCATCGGTTGTTAAATGGAAATCTTTGCTGAAGTCAGGGTATGCAAGTATGACATCGTCAGACATAAGAGATTTTTTTATTTTATTGAAAGCATCTTTTCCTTCTTCATTTAGTTCGATATTTATTTTAGCTGATTTGTTTTTGGATATACGCCCTTCTTCCCCTCTTAAGAGTATCGTTAGGGGTTTAGCCAACATGGCGTAATCTTTAATGAAGCGGCGGTAGTAGCCGGAAAGGCCTAAGAATGAGCGAAGTTGCTTAATGGTTTTTGGGTAAGGTATTTTTGATATTGCTTCAACCTTTGCGGGGTTTTTTGTAATTCCTCTTGAGGAAATAATGAATCCTAGGAACTCTACAGAGTCCTTGAAAAAATGGGATTTATCGAGTTGGATCTTCATGTTAGAGTCTTCTAGAGTTTTAAAAATTTGCTGTAAGTGGAGAGCGTGCTCTTCTTCAGAGTTGCTGAAGACGACTATGTCATCGATATAGACGTAGCATAGTTTGCCGATGTGATGACGAAGAATGTCATCTAGGGTTCGCTTGAATATTGACGGGGCATTTTTGAGTCCGAATGGCAATCTCGTGAACTCGTACTTGCCATTATTGATTGAGAAAGCCGTTTTCTCAATATCGGATTCCTTGAGCGGGATTTGATGAAATCCGCTTTTTAGGTCTAACACGGAAAAAAATTTATTTTTCCCGAGCTGAGACAATACTTCATTTATCTGAGGTATTGGGTAGCGGTCTGCTACAGTAATCGCGTTAAGCTTGCGATAGTCGATAACGACTCGATACTGCTTGTTGCCTTGGGAGTCAGGCTTTTTCGCTACCACCCAAACGGGTGAGTTGTAAGGTGACCTTGATGGTCGAATAATGCCGTCGTCTAGCATTTTGTTTATTTGGGATTCAACTTCGCTTTTAAGCGACATGGGGTAGGGATAGTATCGTGTATAAACAGGAGTATCTTTATTGGTTCTGATTTCGCCTACGACTTTAGTGGTGTATGTAAGTTTATCGTTGGGTTCCGCGAAGAGACTAGACAATTTTTCTACTAGATTATTGATTTTACTTTTCTGACTTGGTGACATGTTGTCTTCCTTAAGGTCAATTTTGTTAATTGATCCCGAAGCTAACTGTTTTATCCTAATTCTTGTGTTTCCTTTTATTTCCATAAATTCATCCTTGACGTGGATCACAGCTTCGAGTTCCTTGAGGCTGTCGTTTCCAAGTATACCATGGAAGGATTTTAATGTGGGGAGAAGGTAAAACTTCAATTTGTTATCGGCGTTAAAAAGATTGAGATAGGTGTGTTCTTTGATTTCGATGTCTCCCGCTATTGATTTTGCAAAAAAAATTATGTCGTTTCTGATTGGATTGGGAACAATGGAGGGCTGTATATAGTTTTTTGTAGATCCTGTATCTATTAAAAATTTTACAGTTTCTCCACTCTTCAGTTTGCACTGGAAGTAAGGCAGCGAAGAGTGGTTCATCCTAAAAAATGTAGGTCTGTTGTGTCTAGGTAATTGTCCTTGTGTTGTTCGTCGCAGTTGTCAGGAGTGGTATAAGTTTCGTCGTTGTAATAATTTGTATTTGTCTGGTCGTCATTTGTCATGGTAGGGGAATATTCCTCAGGTTGGTCGGCATCTATATGGAAGTTCCTTTGGATTTTGTTTGGGGGAACTGGTGCTGGAGGGTTTCCGATAGGGGGTCTTTTGTTAGTTGGGTCATTAGGACGCGGCCTATTCATATAATTTATGTTGCGCGTTCTTAGCGACTAGTCTATATCCATGGGTTCTGGACGGGGCTGAGGCTTCTGAAAGGGCCTCGGTGGTGGATAGTTTGGTTGCTGACCATAATGATTAGCTGGTTGTGGACGTTGGCCTTGACCACTTACCTGTGGTGGTTGGTATGGGTTGGTTGCGTACAACCTGGGTTGGGGCATGTATGCCAATTCTGGGTAGAATTCATTATTTAGCCTTCTAGGAGGCAAAGGTGGTCGAAATTCCTGCGGCTTTCTACCTTGGCCATTATTGCTTAGAGCATAATGTGACCTGAAATTCTGATTTTCTAGTTTAAGGCACAGGTGGAGTGCCTGAGGGAGGTCCGCCGGTTCTCTCATTCCTAGGAGTCTGGGGAGATCTCCTTTAAGGCCACGGACAAAAGTGTCTAGGGCTTTATCCCTATAAGTGCGGGTTAGTAGGTGCATGGCTTCTGTGCCGACTTCCATGCAGCCTAGTTTATTTAATATTAAGGACAAATGAGAGTATACCCGTTGGTAAAACTCTTGGATCGTAAGGTTACCCTGTACGAGTGAAGTCATTTGGTACTCGAGGGTACCAAGGTCGCGCTTGTCCGCGTAATGTAGTGTCAGGCATTTTAATATGGCCTGCCAGTCTAATGGAGTGTTGTACGACTCCAGGGCGACATCGGCGTTGCCCACAATTTTATTTCGTATGACATTAAGTATGCCATAGTATTTGGGAGTTCCTCTTTGAGGCTCGTATATTTGGAGGATTCTGTCCACACTTTTCCTCCAAGATGTGAATTCTCCTGGGTTTCCAGAGAATTCCCGAAGACATCTTACGACATCCGGAATTTTGTCAAGTTCGGAAACATTACCGGTTAAATTTGTATCGATTGTAATGTCCGTAAAGTTCGAAAAATTCGCGTTAGGATTTACGGCGGCTTGAACTAGGTTCCGCCCCTCGGTTTTCAGGATGTTGGTGACAAGTCCTGAGACAATATTTGTAAGTTCTTCCATTGAAAACGCATTGGGGTTACGAGGAGCTTGCTGACCAGAAGGTGCAGCTGGAGCTTGGGGTGCGTTCCAGATTGGTGGACGAACGAAGTTGTTTGGATTCATTTCAACTGTTAAATTTATTTGATATAATTAATTTCTTTTATTAATAGTGAAATTCAATGAACCGAACCAATTGAAAATCTAAAGTATAAAACCTTTCTTTAAGTTTTTCACAAGAAGTGATAAATTTAGTTATTTAAATTTTGGTAATTGGTTCACTTTTATCATAAAATTTTCTCGGTGTTGTCACTAATTATTCACAAAGGGTTAATTCTACACTCTTTTTATTTTACTTTTTATAAATCTAGCTCTCAATAGAGGCTTGTTACTATTCCTAAAATTTTAGTTCTAAGGCGAATACTTTTTTCGCAGATTTTGCTTTGTAATTTTTCGTTTATCCAATAAAATTTCTCAAATTAATTTTTCATTTTACTTTTACCTCCAAAATAAGATTTTTTTTCAACTTCACTTTTCAAACGATTTCCTTAGTAATCTACTATTCATTTACTTAAAAAATTTTTATTTCACAAATTTTTTTCACTTACTTATTTCTAAACTTAACTTACATTGCTAGCTTCTCCATTTTTTTTGGGGAAGGTCCTTCGCGTACCGGCTGACGACTGGGCGTCTCCTTTTTGTCCTTGGTCGGTCTACTGGGCGGCCGATATACGCTGCTTCTATCCTCTGGCCTCGGGTGCTGCTTTCGTTGCTTTTTCGTTTTTCCTTTTCTTAACGTATTCCACTCGAATATTGCACGCTTTCTTATTCGCGCGATTTTACACGGTTTTTTGTTTAGTGTTTTTCGGAACGGAATCTAAAGGATTTAATCACTACTTTTACAACCCGCGAACAACCGTAGGCCCCACGTTGGGCGCCAGTTAAGGATTCTTTTATTGAGAAATCCAAAAAAATATATTTTAGGGTCTTTACGACCTTTATTGAGTCACTTCAAAAGTAGAACTAACTTTACAAAAATTATTAACTTATAACTAAGCTTAATTAATTGGTCGACTCCGCTGGCGTTGCTGCTGCGTTTTGCTATTCCGCGAATTAGCCAACTTTAGTTGCGCATGTTGGGCTTCCTGTTTAAATGGATTGGAGCTTTAATTTGCTGACGTCGCGTCTGGCAATTTTGTGGGAAAGTATTGAACTTCCGCTCTAAATAAATTCAAGCTAATTTTGCTGACATTGCTTCTTGAGCTTTTATGTGAAATATTGTGCAACGAGAGTTGCATATCCGCTTTACCTGTATTTATTATTGCTTATTAATCATTTATTGTTGTAGCAATTGTTAACATATGCCATGTTAACATATATGAACTTAACATTAGTATAATTATACATTTTCATAGCCACATATACATACATATGATCCAATTTATGCATGTATTCTTCCCTTAATATTGCACAGTTGTATTCGCCTGTCTAACGGGCCGTATAAGTTCTCATCATTAAACCCAAAGTGGCACGCGCCCTTTGGGCTCTTGACTGTATGGGTGTGTATGTTATCATCACTTAACTTCCACTGTTTGTTTTCTTTATACTGATTCAGATTTTTATGGGTTCGTCATTTTTATTTCTGCTACCTGGTAAATTGAGTGTTTTGTGCGTTATGAGCTGTGAACGTAGAAATTTCCATTCAATGCCATCCCTAGGGTAATACCGTGTATGGGAATATACATACATATATTTATGGTATCTTTTGGGAATGCCTATGAATGGAATTTAATTTTGCATGTGTGTGAAATTGGTCATTCACTGTTGCAGAGATGTCTTAACGAAATAGTATTTATTATCGGGTAAAGGAAAATTAATAGATACAACAGCTATTTGTCAGAGAGATATTGACGATGATATTACCCCTACAGGAGAAATGGCAGATAGTCACGCAATGCCACGGTTTAGCGCGAAGGTTTAATTTATACCTTTGAACTGATCCTATTTGGATGCATAGGGCCGGTAGTTGCCATACTTTTACCAATACCGATTAAGTCTGCTTATAGGTTTTAAGATTATTCAAAAATAGCTATCTCAGAATAACCTACTATTGAACCAGTTAGGAATGCGTTCTAAAATACCGCAAAAAAGGGATGATTACCATTTCGTATGACATAATAATTTGAAAGTGATAGTTGGAAGCAATGCGAGGGAATAGAATTACTACTATTTTATTATTGTTTGGCCTCGATGCACTGCGACCTTATTTAGATCTATTGTGCTTGAATTTTAAGCCTGTTATTGTATGTAGAGGAGCTTAATGTATTTAGGTATCTCCTCAGGCTTTTTACTCCATATCACGAAGGGATTATGAATTTCACCACCTCTGCCTTGCCAGAGCGACGCATGTCCTCTATCGTACCCAGTGAAAGTCCAGAGGTTCTCTCTGATTAGATTAATGAGTTTGACTGAGTATTGGGAGTATTGTTGGAGTTGTTGGGAGTATTAACAGTTTGGCCTGTCTTGCTGTCTGACATTATGAGGATACTATCCCATTGGCCACCAAACTAGGGTAGAATTGGTGACTATTGTCTTCACTACAGTATTAAATGTCCAATAAGCCATTTAAGGAGATAGCTCCCATGTTTTGCCATAGAATGGAGTACAGGAATAAGAACTAATACTGTTTTTAATACTCTGGGCTGGTTCGAAACTGATCAAATTTCTATGCTGCAAATTTTACTTCCACTCAGCATTTAGATGATTAAATTTTGAATTTCCCTACATATATATACAATTTGATTACTCTTTCTGACTAAATAATGAGTTATCATACAATTGAACAAAATAAATAATCAGATATGAATACTTTTGATGATCAAAAACTAAAGGCATTTTTCGATCACTTTTTGGAATAATTTTTTAAAACATTTGATGATTAAATTTTAATATTTCATAAAACCAACAAAAAGAATAATCAAATATGCTGGCCTTTGATGATCAAAAACTGAATATAGTTTTTCAATCAAATTTTGGAATCATATTTGAATTAAATGTATTTACTTTAGGTGATCAAAAATTTATACTCATTTTTAATTCAGCTTCCTGAATCTTTTCTGACTATATTTGTTGACTGAATAATGAATTTTATACTTGTTAAAATTTTACTTTTCATTAAAAATCTTATTTTTTTCACATACACACATTTTTTAAATCATGAAGTTCAGAAAAAATATGTAAAAAATATATAGAAATTTTTTTATTAAGATATTCTTCAAGACAATATAATGAAAATGCTGTTCGGCCGAAGATTTCCCCAACCATTTCTTCAACTCCGGCTTCCCACAAAATATATAATAGTTGTACAATACAAAGGTTGTGAGCTATTTGAACCCCAGGTAAGTGAAACTCTCTTGACATACGTATGTAACTGGATATGTATCCAACATCCCGTACCGTATCTTATTTTAAGATATAGAAGATCACAGCTGATGTTGGATGTTGTAGCCGCAGGTTTATACCGGTCAAGTTTGTTTGCGAGTGACCTGTGCTTCAAATAGATCACTTCCGCATGCTTTCTTCCCCTGATGAAATAAGATTGCTATGCAGTATCTTATTTTGAATGAGATATGAAAAATAAATGCATCATAATCGTATTCAAAAATGATTCAAAAATCTCAACCAAAACGATTAAAATATGTTCACGAATATGATCAGAAAATCACTGTGAAAAGCGGTCAAATATTACTCTAAAACAACTAAAGTTCAATTTTACAATGATCTCAAATATGAATAAAAAGCGTTTCGAAATAGGAATCATAAATGATAATTCAAGAATAATCACATTTAAGGTACATTTTTCTACCGACGATACATTAATTTTCGACAGAAAATGTTTTAAATTTGAACGTTTTTAATCATCTTGGGGTATGATATTTAAATATTTTTGATCAATATTTTCAAAAAATGCTGGCTGGGTAAAAAAAATGAAAAATTAAGTTTGTTTGCTTTAGATGATTAACAGCTGATCATAATTTTATAATCAACTTTGGGCATCTTTTCTAACACATTTTTTGGTTAAATAATGAATTTTGCAACTGTTTAAATTATACTTTACAATGAAAATTTTATTTTGCTTCCTATATATACATATATATATATATATATATATATATATATTACAGCGGGTTAAATTTTTTTTCCATCAGGAGTATAGCGAAAACGTAATTTTTTTATACTATAGAGAAAAAATACTTGATCCAACTAAACTCAGAGTTTACAAAAAATATAAAAGATTATACTGACGTGATTGATCTGAAGGACGATAATTTACTATCTGAACCGGCATTCACAAGAAATATTCCATACGACCACTTAGTAAGATTCTTAGATTATGATGAGCTAACACTAGATTATCCTAATATTCCAATGCATTTACAAGGAACAGAAAGATGTGTACAGTTGTTAACATCTGTTTCCAAACCTGTTATAGAAAAACAAGTAAGGAAAGCTAAGTTCGGGTGTAACCGAACATTACATACTCAGCTGAGAGCTTTGGAGAAAAAATAAGGGAAAATCACCATTTAGCAAAATGAACCTGGGGTAACCCTGGAATGTGTTTGTATGACATGTGTATCAAATGAAAGGTGTTAATGATTATTTAAAACGTAGTGGGCCTTAGTTCTATAGGTGGACGCCTTTTCGAGATATCGCAATAAGGGTGGACCAGGGGTGACTCTAGAATGTGTTTGTACGATATGGGTATCAAATTGAAAGTATTAATGAGTGGTTTAAAAGGGAGCAGCCCTTAGTTGTATATGTGAAGGCGTTTTCGAGATATCGGCCAAAATGTGGACCAGGGTGACCCAGAACATCTTCTGTCGGGTACCGCTAATTTATTTATATATGTCATACCACGAACAGTATTCCTGCCAAGATTCCAAGGGTTTTTGATTTCGCCCTGCAGAACTTTTTCATTTTCTTCTACTTAATATGGTAGGTGTCACACCCATTTTACAAAGTTTTTTCTAAAGTTATATTTTGCGTCAAAAAACCAATCTAATTAACATGTTTCATCTCTTTTTTCATATTTGGTACAGAATTATGGCATTTTTTTCATTTTTCGTAATTTTCGATATCGGAAAAGTGGGCGTGGTCATAGTCGGATTTCGGCCATATTTTATACCAAGATAAAGTGACTTCAGATAAGTACGTGAACTAAGTTTAGTTAAGATATATCGTTTTTTGCTCAAGTTATCGTGTTAACGACCGATCGGAAGGACAGACGGTCGACTGTGTATAAAAACTGGGCGCGGCTGCAGCCGATTTCGCCCATTTCCACAGAAAACAGTTATCGTTATAGAATCTATGCCCTTACAAAATTTCACAAAGTTTGGTAAATTTTTGTTCGCGTTATGGCATTAAAAGTATTGTAGACGAATTAAATGAAAAAGGGCGGAGTTACGCCCATTTTGAAATTTTCTTTTATCTTTGTATTTTGTTGCACTATATCATTACTGGAGTCGAATGTTAACATAATTTACTTTTATACCGTAAAGATATTAAATTTTTTGTTAAAATTTGACTTAAAAAATTGTTTCTTTTAAAAGTGGGCGTGTTCGTCATCCGATTTCGCTAATTTTTATTTAGCACACATATAGTAATAGGAGTAACGTGCCTACCAAAATTCGTCATGATATCTTCAACGACTGCCAAATTACAGCTTGCAAAACTTTTAAATTACCTTCTTTTAAAAGTGGGCGGTGCCACGACCATTGTCCAAAATTTTTCTAATTTTGCGTTATAAGGTCAATGCACCTACCAAGTTTCATCGCTTTATACGTCTTTGGTAATGAATTATCGCACTTTTTCGGTTTTTCGAAATTTTCGATATCGAAAAAGTGGGCTTGGTTGTAGTCCGATTTCGTTCATTTTAAATAGCGATCTGAGACGAGCGCCCAGGAACCTACATACCAAATTTCATCAAGATACCTCAAAATTTACTCAAGTTATCGTGTGCACAGACGGACAGACGGATATGGCTAAATGAATTTCTTTTTTCACCCAGATCACTTTGATGTATAGAAGTCTATATCTATCTCGATTAGTTTATGCCGTTACGGATTACCGTTATGCGAACAAAGTTAATATACTCTGTGAGCTCTGCTCAGCCGAGTATAAAAACGTGAAGGTGTTATGGCTGTTACAGCAGAAAGTCGTGAAAAACAACCACGAATGGAGAGCAAGAAAGATTTTAAAAAATAATAACATAACATTACTTTTATTTTGAAAAATACGTTAAAATGGTAAAAAAATAGTTTTTTAAATAAATTACATTAAAATTATGAAAATTGTGTTTTTTGCTTATTACTTAAAAGCAGGGATGCACCTTAACGTTAAGCTAATCGTTTATCAAAAAATTTCCACCGTTTCCGTTGAAACACTTCGAAATATTATCGATAAAGAAATTATCAAAATAAATTGTATCTCGTTTTTAACTGAAACGAAAAGCTTTCGTTAACGTTAAAAACGTTAACAAAAACGTGATACTTTATGTTTGAATTGTGCTGGCAATGCTATAGCAATGGTGAAGCCGTAAGGTGGCAACAACGAGCGCACATACACACACAAACTCTATGTAATTTGTTTGTGTAATTCGTTGGTGGTAATGTCAAAAATACTTTGAGAAATGTTTGTACTGTCAAAATTCATGAGAAAAGTTGCAATCAGCTTGGCTAATGCTTTCACCTTTAATGACTCCGCCATCAATCAGCTTTGCCAGCATAGTTTGAAATTAATAATCAACATAAACGATTTGATTTCGTTTTGATATGGCAGAAAACGAAACGAAATCATTTCGTTAATTTGACGATCTTAACGTTAATAAACGAAACGAAATGACTTCGTTTCGTTTATTAACGTTGATTATCGTAACGAAATGATATCGTTTCGTTGGTTAAGCATGCCTGCTTAAAAGAATAGGTTTTTTGAAAACTTTTTTTCTACTAAAACGAATTCGAAAAAACAAAAACTGTCTGTACGAAAGTTGGTGGAAATGTTCTGAACTTATTTCAGCTGTAAAAAAAAAAAAAACAATTTCCATAAGAAATTTGTTAAAACTGATAATGTAGTAGTTAAAAGTTCCTTTTAGGCTAATTTCTCATAATTTAAGCCTGATATCTCTACTAAAATTCAAAAACACAATAGATATTAATACAGATTATGAAATGTACGTAAAATACCTTTAAAGTAAGCTCAATATGATATTTTTCCTATAATTCTACCAGAAGCTATGAATATTTTTTTGCCAAACCCTACATTCATATGGCAAAATATCTATTTTGCAAAAGTGGGGGACTCGAAATCAGACCTAGAGCTATGGTGTCTTCAGCAATTTTTCTTTGAATCATCTGTATATTACGTTTTTGCTATACTCCTGATGGAAAAAAAATCCATCCATACAATTTGACCCGCTCTAATATATATATCTACATATTAACCTGGGTCGATTTTCATGGACGAAAGTTAACCGATATCGCGCCATCGATTTTTAGATAGGATTTGGGCTCAGGAAAAAAAGTTCCACTACGCATACCGAAAAAAATAATTTTCGAGCCTGCGAAAAAAAAAATGGCGAAAGGGCCAATTTTTCGACCAAAACAGCCTAGGCTCTGGCGACCCCGAACTCCTCATGGATCAACGCTGTGGGAGTGCGGTATGGCCAAGAAAGTCGCATATGGTCATAACAAATTGTTCCCGAGATGGTCGGGCTTGGTACCGGAACGTACCAGATCTGCATCCGGCAAAGGACCATCAACATAGATAACAATCCCCAAGGCCTTCGGGAGTGTCCTTATCGCTACAACTACAACAACAACAGTAACAACAACAAGCTGCGGTTACATATGAGTATGACTCTTTCTCAACACTATTCCACCAGTACGTAACTATCGAAAAAGTACCAAAAAGAAATTTATATATAGTTAGGGACTATTGAAAAGTTAAAGCAGCGGGGACAATTTCCACCGCCTAGAACATCGCCATGTTAAACTCGCCAGTTGAAAACATATAAAAGAGATAGATGGCGAACTATAAATGGTTCAGAATGCAGTAGAAATGCCCTTATTTTGAACTAGAGATTCTCCTTACGGGGAAGTTTCTGTGCCTTTTTATTTCAATTCGGGATATTATCTTTCTTGGTTATGAGACATTTTTTGACTGGAAGTAGGAGGAACCGTAAAGTAACTATGCCTATCATTTACTTGTTAAATATTTTATTAAATTCAAGTAGTATTTCAGCACCTCAGTAATCTCTGTTGCTAATATATGTATGTAAATTTGAACACAAATTTAAAACAAACAACGCATAGCCCTCTTATTAAACACTAGCCTTTACCCGCGGCCCCGTCCGCAAGGAGAAAATAAAATATATGTGCTATTAGCCTGCTTATCAAGTTATCTGTTTAAAAATTATTTTTGTCTAATGTATTTTATTTTTGTAATTTAGTAAAAAAAAAGAACTAAATGAGAAGATAAGCTCAAAGGTACGCTTTCATGAATAGTACAATACAGTTTTCTCGAATTAAAAAAAATACATTTTGTTTTTAAATTAAATTAACTGACATGAGAGGGGTGAAAGAATTACTACTCATAGAACAAAGGAGTGAAACTACAATTAGCTAAAACCAAAGAGAATTTTTTAGACGAAAATAGTGTTGCTTTTTCGGGTATTTAGTTGGTCAAAATATTACAAAATGTGAATTTATAGTTATAACAGTTCGTTACACGATTCATTTAAAAATAGAACGAAAAAGCTCTGCTAGATTGAAGATAAAACATACCGAATTTTAATTACGAATAACTAGCAGCAAATCCCCGGCCATAAAAGCTAATAATTTAAAAAGGCATGTGTGCTGAATTACCGGTTACGAAGAGACCTAAAATGATCCCGGAAGGGTCCCAAGATGATACTAAAATTTGCGGACAGATCACGAAAATCATCCAGAAATTAACCAGGAGGGGTCCCAAAATGATTCCGAAATAGTCCGAAAAAATCCTAAAATGACCTTGACATGATCCCGAAAACCATCCAGAATTGATCTCTGAAGGATCCGAAAATGATTCCGAAATAGTCCGGAAAAAGTCCCGGAAAAACTCTGATGGAATCCCGGACAGATCCCGAAAATCTTACAGAAATTATCCCGCAAGGGTCCCAAAATGATCCTGAAATAATCCAGAAAAAAGTCACGAAATAACTCCGACGGGATCCCGGACAGATCCCGAAAATGACTCATAAATCATCCCGGAGGGGTCCCAAAATGATCCTGACGGGATCCTGCAAGGATTCCGAAAATCATCCAGAAATTATCCCTGAAGTATCTATCCTGAAATGATTCTGAAATACTCCCAAAAAAGTCCCGAAATGTTTTTGACGGAACCCGATATAGCCCTGAAAAAGTTCCGAAAGTACGCTGACGGGGTTCCGTATGGATCCCGAAAAACATCCCGAAATAATGCCGGAAGGGTCTCCAAATGATCTCGAAATAGTCCCGAAAAGTCCCCATTTGACCCTGATTGGATCTTTTCGTGAATGAATCTGGAGGGATCCCCAAAAGATCCCGGAAAAGTCCAGAAATAACTACGACGGGATCCCGGACGAATCTCGAAAATCATTCAGAAATTATCCCGAATGGTCCCAAAATGATTCCAAAATAGTCCCGAAAAAGTCGCGAAATAACTCCGACGGTATCCCGGAAGATACCGAAAATCATGCAGAAATTATCAAGGAGGGGTCCCAAAATGATTCCGAAAAAGTCCCGAAATTACACTGATGGGATCCCGGACGGATCCCGAAAACAATCCAGAATTGATCTCTGAAGGGTCGGAAAATGATTCCGAAATAGTCCCGAAAAAGTCCCGAAATTAACCTGATGGGTTCCCGTACAGATCCCGAAATCCATCCAGAAATGATGCCGGAAGGGTCGCTAAACGATCCCGTATTAGTCCCGAAAAAGTCCTGAAATGCCCCGACGGCTCCCCAAACGGATCCCGAAAACCATCCAGAAGTGATACCGAAAGGCTCCCCAAATCCCCAAATGATCCCGTATTAGTCCCGAAAAAGTCAAGGAATGGACCCGACGGGATTCCTGACGGATCCCGAAAACCATCCAAAAATTATGCCGGAAGGGACACCAAATGATCCCGAAAAAGTCACGAAATGACCTCGACGGGATCCCGGATGGATCCCGAAAACCATACAGAAATGATGTCGGAAAATACCCCTAATGATCCCGAGAAAAAGTACCGAAGTGACCCCGACGGGATCCCGAACGGATCGCGAAAACTATCCAGAAATGATGCCGGAAAGGTCCCCAAATGATCCCCTAATAGTCCCGATATTACCCATGCTGGGATCCCGAAGGTATCCCGAAAACCATCCAGAAATGATCCGTAAGGGACCCCAAGTGAACCCGAAAAAGTCCCGAAATGACCCCGACGGGATCCCGGACGGATAGCGAAAACCATCCAGATAGGATGCCGGAAAGGTCCACAATTGATCCCCTAATAGTCCTGAAATGACCCTGACGGGATCCCGGACGGATCCCGAAAACCATTCAGAAATGATGCCGGAAGGGACCCCTAATGATCCCGAGAAAAAGTCCCGAAATGACTCCGACGGGATCCCGGACGAGTTCCGAAAACCATCCAGAAATGATGCCGTAGGGGACCCCAAATGATCCCGAAAAAGTATCAAAATGACCCCGACGAGGTCCCGGACGGATCCCGAAAACCATCCAGAAATGATGCCGGAAGGGACCCCAAATGATCCCGAAATAGTCCCGAAATGACCCTGTCGAGATCCCCGACGGATCCCGGAAACTATGCAGAAACGATGCCGGAAAGGTCTTCAAATGATCCCCTAATAGTCCCGAAATGATCCAGGGCGGATCCCGGAAAATATGCAGATATGATGCCGGAAAGGTCTTCAAATGATCCCCTAATAGTCCCGAAATGATCGCGGACGGATCCCGAAAACCATCCAGAAATGATGCCGAAAGGTTCCCCAAATAAACCCCTATTAGTAAAGAAAAAGTCCCAAAATGACCCCGACGGGATCCCGAACGGATCCCGAAAACTATACAGAAATGATCCCGGAAGGGTCCCAAAATGATCCCGAAATAGTCCCGAAAAAGTCCCGAAATTACCCCGGCGGGATTCCAGACCGATCCCGAAAACCATCCAGAAATGATCCCGGAAGTGTCTCCATATGACCCTTACGGGAGTACAAATAAGGTGAAGCTAATTATAAAACCATGTTAATAAGGCAGCAGGCGCATTGGAGCGAATGAAAAGTTACATAGAAACATACAGGTAAAGCTAATAAAAGCGTGCTAATAAAAAAAATTGGCGGCCACCGTGGTGTGATGGTAGCGTGCTCCGCCTATCACACCGTATGCCCTGGGTTCAACTCCCGGGCAAAGCAACATCAAAATTTTAGAAATAAGATTTTTCAATTAGAAGAAAATTTTTCTAAGCGGGGTCGCCCTTCGGCAGTGTCTGGCAAGCGCTCCGATTGTATTTCTGCCATGAAAAGCTCTCAGTGAAAACTCATCTGCCTTGCAGATGCCGTTCGGAGTCGGCATAAAACATGTAGGTCCCGTCCGGCCAATTTGTAGGGAAAAATCAAGAGGAGCACGACGCAAATTGGAAGAGAAGCTCGGCCTTAGATCTCTTCGGAGGTTATCGGGCCTTACATTTTTTTTTTTTAATAAAAACAATTGAAGGAGGGCGGATGGCGGGAGGAGAAGAAGGGGACCACTGATCGTTTTTCCAAAATTGTTTAGATCTCGATCTGTATGTACCAGATACCAAAAACTATTGATTTAGGAGAAAATGTATATTGAGTTATAACAATTTATAGATTTTACACGAGAGGAGGAGAGAAGGGGGAGAGGGGGCGGAGGGTGTCACTGCTCATTTTGTAAGCCCTCGATTTATTTGACCCATTGAGTCTGTAATATTGGTGAAGGCCCGTATACGTAAAGTCATAATGTGTAAAAATAATTAAAAAGTAATTGTTCGAAGGGGTAGTCGGAACCCCACCCCCCCTTTCCATGTTCGAAAAAAATTTTGCTAGTAGACTATTGTCTGTGTCCCAAATTTCATCAAAATCCGTGTAGCCATTCTGGCGTGATTCAGTGGCAAAGACGAAAAAATATAATAATTAAATTATAACTGTTCCTAGGGTGCGGGGACCACGCCCCTTTTCAAAAATATATAGCTAGTATATCCTTCTGGACTATTGGCTATATGTGTGCAAAATTTCATCCAAATCGGTGCAGCCGTTCTTGCGTGATTGAGTCACAAAGCCAAACGTCTGGACAAACAGCCGAACATCCAAACATCTAAACATCCAAACATCCAAACTTTCCCATTTATAATATATACTAGCCTTTACCCGCGGCCCCGTCCGCAAGGAGAAAATTAAATATATGGGATATTCACGTTAGCCTGCTTATCAAGTTATCTGTTTAAAAAGATGTTTCTGTCAATACATTTTATTTTTGTAATTGAGTAAAAAACGAACTAAATGAGCTGATAACCTGATAGGATCCCCAAATGATCCCCAAATCCAGAAAAATCCACGAAATGACCCCAACGCTATCGCGGACAGATCCCGAAAACCATCTAGAAATGCCACGGAAGGGTCTCCAAAATTTCCCGGAATAGTCCCAAAAAACCCGAAATGACAACGACACGATTCTAGACTTATCCAGAGAACCACAAAGAAATGATGCCTGAAGGGTACCAAAATGATCCCGAAATAGTCCCGAAAAAGTTCCGAAATGACCCTGACGGGCTCCCGGACGGTTCTCAAAAACCATCCAGAAAATATCCAGGAAGGGTCCTTAGGTGATCCACGACGGATCGCGAAAACCATACAGAAATGATTCCGGAAGGGTCCCAAAATGATCCCGTATTAGTCCCAAAAAAGTCCTGAAATGACCCCGACGGGATCCCAGACGGATTCCGAAAACTATCCAGAAATGATGCCGGAATGTCCTCAAATGATCCCCTAATAGTCCTGAAATTACCGAAACCCATCCAGAAATTATGCCGAAAGGGTCCCCAGATGATCCGATACCAGTCGATAAAAAGTCTCGAAATAACCCCGACGGGATCCCGGACGGATCCTCAAAATCATATAGAAATGATGCCGGAAGGTACCCCAAATGATCCCGAAATAGTGCCGAAATGACCCTGGCAGGATCCCGTACGGATCCCGAAAACCATCCAGAAATGATGCCGAAAGGGTCCTCAAATCATCCCGTATTAGTCGAGAAAGTCCTGAATTAACCCCGTCGGGATCCCGGATGGATCCTTAAAACCATATAGAAATGATGCCGGAAGGTACCCCAAATGATCCCGAAATGACCCTGGCAGGATCCCGTACGGATCCCGAAAACCATTCAGAAATAATTCCGAAAGGGTCCCCAAATCATCCCGTATTAGTCGAGAAAAAGTCCTGAATTGACCCCGTCGGGATCCCGGATGTATCCCGAAAACTATTCAGAAATAATGCCGGAAGGTATACCAAAATAGTCCCGAAATGACCCTGACGGGATCCCGGACGGATCCCTAAAACCATCTAGAAATGGTGCCGGAAGGTACCTCAAATGATCCCGAAATAGTCCCGAAATGACCCCGGCGGGATACCGGACGGATCCCGAAAACCATCCAGAAATGATGCCGAAAGCGTCCCCAAATGATCCCGTATTAGTCGAGAAAAATTCCCGAAATGACCCCGACGGGATCCCGGACGGATCCTCAAAACCATATAGAAATGATGCCGGAAGGTACCCCAAAGGATCCCGAAATAGTTCCGTAATGAACCTGACGGGATCCCGAACGGATCCCGTAAACCATCTAGAAATGGTGCCGGAAGGTATCTCAAATGATCCCGAAATAGTACCGTAATGACCCTGACGGTATCCCGGACGGATCTCGAAAACCATTCAGAAATGATGCCGAAAGCGTCCCCAAATGATCCCGTATTAGTCGAGAAAAAGTCCCGAAATGACGCCGACGGGATCCCGGACGGATACCGAAAACCATCCAGAAATGATGGCGAAAGCGTCCCCAAATGATCCCGTATTAGTCGAGAAAAAGTCCCGAAATGACCCCGACGGGTTCCCGGACGGATCCCGAAAAGCATCCAGATATGATGCCGAAAGGGTCCCCAAATGATCCCGTATAAGTCGAGAAAAAGTCGCGAAATGACCAAGACGGGATCCCGGACGGATCCCGAAAACCATCTAGCAATGATGACGGAAGCTACCCTAAATGATCCTGTATTAGTCGAGAAGAAGTCCCGAAATTACCACGACGGGATCCCGGACGGATCCCGAAAACCATCCAGAAATGATGCCGGAAGGGACCCCAAATGATCCCGAAATAGTCCCGAAATGACCCTGTCGAGATCCCCGACGGATCCCGGAAACTATGCAGAAACGATGCCGGAAAGGTCTTCAAATGATCCCCTAATAGTCCCGAAATGACCCCGACGGGATACCGGACGGATCCCGAAAACCATCCAGAAATGATGCCGAAAGCGTCCCCAAATGATCCCGTATTAGTCGAGAAAAATTCCCGAAATGACCCTGGCAGGATCCCGTACGGATCCCGAAAACCATCCAGAAATGATGCCGAAAGGGTCCTCAAATCATCCCGTATTAGTCGAGAAAGTCCTGAATTAACCCCGTCGGGATCCCGGATGGATCCTTAAAACCATATAGAAATGATGCCGGAAGGTACCCCAAATGATCCCGAAATGACCCTGGCAGGATCCCGTACGGATCCCGAAAACCATTCAGAAATAATTCCGAAAGGGTCCCCAAATCATCCCGTATTAGTCGAGAAAAATTCCTGAATTGACCCCGTCGGGATCCCGGATGTATCCCGAAAACTATTCAGAAATAATGCCGGAAGGTATATCAAAATAGTCCCGAAATGACCCTGACGGGATCCCGGACGGATCCCTAAAACCATCTAGAAATGGTGCCGGAAGGTACCTCAAATGATCCCGAAATAGTCCCGAAATGACCCCGACGGGATACCGGACGGATCCCGAAAACCATCCAGAAATGATGCCGAAAGCGTCCCCAAATGATCCCGTATTAGTCGAGAAAAATTCCCGAAATGACCCCGACGGGATCCCGGACGGATCCTCAAAACCATATAGAAATGATGCCGGAAGGTACCCCAAAGGATCCCGAAATAGTTCCGTAATGAACCTGACGGGATCCCGAACGGATCCCGTAAACCATCTAGAAATGGTGCCGGAAGGTATCTCAAATGATCCCGAAATAGTACCGTAATGACCCTGACGGTATCCCGGACGGATCTCGAAAACCATTCAGAAATGATGCCGAAAGCGTCCCCAAATGATCCCGTATTAGTCGAGAAAAAGTCCCGAAATGACCCCGACGGGTTCCCGGACGGATCCCGAAAAGCATCCAGATATGATGCCGAAAGGGTCCCCAAATGATCCCGTATAAGTCGAGAAAAAGTCTCGAAATGACCAAGACGGGATCCCGGACGGATCCCGAAAACCATATAGCAATGATGACGGAAGCTACCCTAAATGATCCTGTATTAGTCGAGAAGAAGTCCCGAAATTACCACGACGGGATCCCGGACGGATCCCGAAAACCATCTAGAAATGATGCCGGAAGGTAACCCAAATGATCCCGAAATAGTCCCGAAATGAGCCCGACGGGATCCCGGACGGATACCGAAAACCATCCAGAAATGATGGCGAAAGCGTCCCCAAATGATCCCGTATTAGTCGAGAAAAAGTCCCGAAATGACCCCGACGGGTTCCCGGAAGGATCCCGAAAAGCATCCAGATATGATGCCGAAAGGGTCCCCAAATGATCCCGTATAAGTCGAGAAAAAGTCGCGAAATGACCAAGACGGGATCCCGGACGGATCCCGAAAACCATCTAGCAATGATTACGGAAGCTACCCTAAATGATCCTGTATTAGTCGAGAAGAAGTCCCGAAATTACCACGACGGGATCCCGGACGGATCCCGAAAACCATCTAGAAATGATGCCGGAAGGTAACCCAAATGATCCCGAAATAGTCCCGAAATGAGCCCGACGGGATCCCGGACGGATCCCGAAAACCATCCAGAAATGATGCCGAAAGCGTCCCCAAATGATCCCGTATTAGTCGAGAAAAAGTCCCGAAATGACCACGACGGGTTCCCGGACGGATCCCGAAAAGCATCCAGATATGATGCCGAAAGCGTCCCCAAATGATCCCGTATTAGTCGAGAAAAATTCCCGAAATGACCCCGACGGGATCCCGGACGGATCCTCAAAACCATATAGAAATGATGCCGGAAGGTACCCCAAAGGATCCCGAAATAGTTCCGTAATGAACCTGACGGGATCCCGAACGGATCCCGTAAACCATCTAGAAATGGTGCCGGAAGGTATCTCAAATGATCCCGAAATAGTACCGTAATGACCCTGACGGTATCCCGGACGGATCTCGAAAACCATTCAGAAATGATGCCGAAAGCGTCCCCAAATGATCCCGTATTAGTCGAGAAAAAGTCCCGAAATGACCCCGACGGGTTCCCGGACGGATCCCGAAAAGCATCCAGATATGATGCCGAAAGGGTCCCCAAATGATCCCGTATAAGTCGAGAAAAAGTCCCGAAATGACCAAGACGGGATCCCGGACGGATACCGAAAACCATCCAGAAATGATGGCGAAAGCGTCCCCAAATGATCCCGTATTAGTCGAGAAAAAGTCCCGAAATGACCCCGACGGGTTCCCGGACGGATCCCGAAAAGCATCCAGATATGATGCCGAAAGGGTCCCCAAATGATCCCGTATAAGTCGAGAAAAAGTCGCGAAATGACCAAGACGGGATCCCGGACGGATCCCGAAAACCATCTAGCAATGATGACGGAAGCTACCCTAAATGATCCTGTATTAGTCGAGAAGAAGTCCCGAAATTACCACGACTGGATCCCGGACGGATCCAGAAAACCATCTAGAAATGAAGCCGGAAGGTACTCCAAATGATACCGAAATAGTCCCGAAATGACCAAAACGGGATCCCGAAAACCATCCAGAAATGATGCCGAAAGCGTCCCCAAATGATCCCGTATTAGTCGAGAAAACGTCCCGAAATGACCCCGACGGGATTCCGGACGGATCCCGAAAACCATCTAGAAATGATGCCGGAAGGTACCCCAAATGATCCCTAAATAGTCCCGAAATGATCCCGGGCGGATACCGGACGGATCCCGAAAACCATCCAGTATCGATGCCGAAGGGGTCCCCAAATAATCCCGTATTAGTAGAGAAAAAGTCCCGAAATGACCAAGACGGGATCCCCGACGGATACCGAAATCCATCCAGAAATGATGCTGGAAGGGTCCCCAAATGATCCCGTATTCGTAGAGAAAAAGTCCCGAAATGACCCCGACGGTATTTCGGACGAACCCCGGAAACTATGCAGAAATAATACCGAAATAGTCCCGAAATGACCCCGTCGCGATCTCGGACGAATCTCGAGAACTATTCAGAAATGATGCCGGAACGGTCTTCAAATGATCCCCTAATAGTCCTGAAATGACCCTGACGGGATCCCGGACGGATCCCGAAAACCATCCAGAAATGATTACGAAGGGGACCCAAAATAACCCCGAAAGGTCCCGTAGTTATCCCGGAAACCATCAGGAATTTATCTCTCAAAGGTACGCAAATGATCCCGAAAATACCCCGATGGAATCCCGGACGGATCCCGAAAACTATACAGAAATGATCACGGAAGGGTCCCAAAACGATCCCGAAAAAGTCTCGAAATAGTCCCGAAATGACCCCGGCGGGATCCTGGACGGATCCCGAAAACCATCCAGAAATGATCCCGGAAGGGTTTCGATACGACCCTAACCATGTTAATAAGGCGGCAGGCGCGTTGGAGCGAATGAAGAGTTACATTGAAACATACAGGTAAAGCTAATAAAAGCGTGCTAATAAAAACAACTGAAGGAGGGCGGATGGCGGGAGGAGAAGGAGAGGACCACTGATCGTTTTTCCAAAATTGTTTAGATCTCGATCTGTATGTGCCAGATACCAAAAACTCTTGATTTTGGAGAAAATTTATTTTGAGTTATAACAATTTATAGATTTTACACCAGAGGAGGAGAGAAGGGGGAGGGAGACGGTGGGTGTCACTGCTCACTTTGTAAGCCCTCGACTTATTTAACCCCTTGAGTCTGTGATATTGGTGAAGGCCAGTATACGTAAAGTTATAATGTGTAAAAATTATTAAAAAGTAATTGCTCGAAGGGGTCGTGGGACCCCCACCCCTCTTTCCATGTTCGAAAAAAACTTCCCTAGTAGACTACTGTCTGTGTCCCAAATTTCATCAAAATCCGTGTAGCCGTTCTGGTGTGATTCAGTGGCAAAGACTAAAAAATATAATAATTAAATTATAACTGTTCCTAGGGGGCGGGGACCTACCCCCTTTTGAAAAATATATAGCTAGTAGATCCTTCTAGACTATTGGCTATATGTGTGCAAAATTTCATCCAAATCGGTCAAGCCGTTCTTGCGTGATTGAGTCACAAAGACAAACGTCTGGACAAACATCCAAACATCTTCACATCCAAACTTTCCCATTTATAATATACTAGCCTTTACCCGCGGCCCCGTCCGCAAGGAGAAAATAAAATATATGTGCTATTCACGTTAGCCTGCTTATCAACTTATCTGTTTAAAAATTATTTTTGTTTAATGTATTTTATTTTTGTAATTTAGTAAAAAAAAAGAACAAAGTGAGAAGATAAGCTGAAAGGCAAGCTTTCATGAGTAGTACAATAAAGTTTTTTTCGAATTAAAAAAAAAATACATTTTGTTTTTAAATTAAATTAACTGATATGGGAGGGGTGAAAGAATTACTACTCATAGAACAAAGGAGTGAACCTACAATTAGCTAAAACCAAAGAGATTTTTTAGATGAAAATAGTGTTGCTTTTTCGGGTATTTAGTTGGTTAAAATATTACAAAAAGTGTAATTATAATTATAACAGTTCGTTACACGATTCATTTGAAAAACTCAAAAATAGAACGAAAAAGCTGTATTAGATTGAAGGTAAAACATACGGAATTTTAATTACGAATAATTAGCAGCAAATCTACGGCCATAAAAGCTCATAATTTAAAAAGGCATGTGTGCTGAACTACCGGTTGCGAAGAGACGTAGAATGATCCCGGAAGGGTCCCAAGATGATACTAAAATTCCCGGACAGATCCCGAAAATCATCCAGATATTAACCAGGTAGGGTCCCAAAATGATTCCGAAATAGTCCCGAAAAGTCGTGAAATAACCCTGAAGGGATCCCGAACTGATCCCAAAACCCATCCCGAAATGATGCCCATATGATCCCGTAATAATACAGAAAAAGTCACGAAGTGACCCCTGAAAGGTCCCCAAATGGTCGCTAAACGATACCGTATTAGTACCGAAACGACCCCAACGGGTTCCCAAACGGATCCCGGAAACCATCCAGAAATGATACCGAAAGGCTCCCCAAATGATCCCGTATTAGTCCCGAAAAAGTACAGGAATAGCCCCGACGGGATTCCTGACGGATCCCGAAAACCATCCAGAAATAATGCCCGAAGGGACACCAAAAGATCCCGAAAAAGTCCCGGAATTACACCGACGGGATCCCAGACGGATCCCAAAAACCATCCAGAAATGATGGCGAAAGGGTCTCCAAATGATCCCGAAAAAGTGCCGAAATGACCCCGACGGTATCCCGAAAACAACCCAGAAATGATGCCGGTAACCCCAAATGATCCCGAAATAGCCCCGAAATGACCCCGACGGGATCCCGGACGGATCCCGAAAACCAACCAGAAATGATGCCGGAAGTGACCCCAAATGATCCCGAAAAAGTCCCGAAATGACCCCGATGGGATCCCGGACGGATCCCGAAAACCATCAAGAAATGATGGCGAAAGTGTCCCCAAATGATCCCGTATTAGTCGGGGAAAAGTCTCGAAATGACCCCGACGGGATCCCGGACGGATCCCGAAAACCAACCAGAAATGATGCCGAAAGGGTCTCCAAATGATCCCGTATTAGTCGCGAAAAAGTCCCGAAATGACCCGGACGGCTCCCCAAAACCATCTTGAAATGATGCCGGAGGGTACCCCAAATGATCCCGAAAAATTCCTGAAATTACCCGGACGGCATCCCGGACGGATCCCGAAAACCATCCAGAAATGATGGCGAAAGGATCTCCAAATGATCCCGTATTAGTCCCGAAATGACCACGACGGGATCCCAGACGGGTCCCCAAAACCATCTTGAAATGATGCCGGAAGGTATCCCAAATGATACCGAAAAAGTACAGGAATGTCCCCGAAGGGTTCCCAAACGAATACCGGAAACCATCCAGAAATGATACCGAAAGGCTCCCCAAATGATCCCTTATTAATCCCGAAAAAGTACAGGAATAGCCCCGACGGGATTGCTGACAGATCCGGAAAACCATCCAGAAATTATGCCGGAATGGACACCAAATGATCCCGAAAAAGTCCTGAAATGGCCCCGATGGGACCCCGAAAACCATTCAGAAATGATGCCGAAAGGCTCCCCAAATGATCCCGTGTTAGTCCCGAAAAAGTGCAGGAATAGCCCCGACGGGATTCCTGACGGATCCGGAAAACCATCCAGAAATAATGCCCGAAGGGACACCAAAAGATCCCGAAAAAGTCCCGGAATTACACCGACGGGATCCCAGACGGATCCCAAAAACCATCCAGAAATGATGGCGAAAGGGTCTCCAAATGATACCGTATTAGTCCCGAAAAAGTCCCGAAATGACCCCGACGGGATCCCGGACGGATCCCGGACGGATCCGCAAAACCATCTTGTAATGATGCCGGAAGGTACCCCAAATGATCCCGAAAAAGTCCCGAAATGACCCCGATGGGATCCCGGACGGATCCCGAAAACCATCCAGAAATGATGCCGGAAGGGACCCCAAATGATCCCGAAATGACCCCGATGGGATCCCGGACGGATCCCGAAAACCATCCAGAAATGATGGCGAAAGGGTCTCCAACTGATCCCGTATTAGTCCCGAAAAAGTCTCGAAATTACCTCGACGGGATCCCGAAAGGATCGCGAAAACTATCTAGAAATGAAGCCGGAAAGGTCCCCAAATGATCCCCTAATAGTCCCGAAATTACCCTGCTGGGATCCCGAACGGATCCCGAAAACCATCCAGAAATGATGCCGAAAGGCTCCCCAAATGATCCCGTATTAGTCCCGAAAAAGTGCAGGAATGTCCCAGAAGGGTTCCCAAACGGATACCGGAAACCATCCAGAAATGATACAGAAAGGCTCCCCAAATGATCCCGTATTAGTCCCGAAAAAGTGCAGGAACAGTCCCGACGGTATTCCTGACGGATCCCGAAAACCATCCAGAAATTATGCCGGAATGGACACCAAATGATCCCGAAAAAATCCCGAAATGGCCCCGATGGGACCCCGAACGGATCCCGAAAACCATCCAGAAATGATACCGAAAGGTTCCCCTAATGATCCCGTATTAGTCTCGAAAAAGTACAGGAATAGCACCGACGGGATTCCTGACGGATCCGGAAAACCATCCAGAAATTATGCCGGAAGGGATACCAAATGATCCCGAAAAAGTCTCGAAATGATCCCGACGGGATCCCGGACGGATCTCGAAAACCACACAGAAATTATGGCGGAAGATACCCCAAATGATCCCTAAATAGCCCCGAAATGGCCGTGACGGGATCCCGGACGTATCCCGAAAACCATTCAGAAATGATGCCGCAAGGGACCAACAATAACCCCGAAAAAGTCCCGTAATGATCCCGGAAACCATCAAGAATTTATCTCTCAAAGTTAGGCAAATGATCCCGAAAATACTCCGACGGGATGCCGGACGGATTCCGAAACCCATCCAGAAATGATGAGGGAAGGGTCCCCTAATGATCGCAAAATAGTCCCGAAATGATCCCGGACTAGTCCCGAAAACTATACAGAAATTATCCCGGAAGGGTCCCAAAATGATCCCGAAATAGTCCCCAAATGACCTCGACGGGATCCCGGACGGATCCCGAAAACCATCCAGAAATGATCCCGGAAGGGCTCGATATGACCCTAATGGGATTGCAAATAAGGTGAAGGTAATTATAAAACCATGTTAAAAAGGCAGCAGGAGCGTTGGAGCGAATGAAAAGTTACAAAGAAACATACAGGTAAAGCTAATAAAAGCGTGCTAATGAAAACAATTGAAGGAGGGCGGATGGCGGGAGGAGACGGAGAGCACCACCGGTCGTTTTTCCAAATTGTTTAGATCTCGATCGGTGTGAGCCAGATACCAAAAATTATACATTTAGAAGAACATTTATATTGAGTTATAACAATTTATAGACTTTACACCAGAGTAGATAAAGGGGGGGAGGGGGGGCGGCGGAGGGTGTCACTGCTTACTTTGTAAGCCCTCGACTTATTTGACCCCTTGAGTCTGTGATATTGGTGAAGGCCAGTATACGTAAAGCTATAATGTGTAAAAATTATTAAAAAGTAATTGCTCGAAGGGGTCGTGGGACCCCCACCCCTCTTTCCATGTTTGAAAAAAATTTCGCTAGTAGACTACTGTCTGTGTCCCAAATTTCATCAAAATCCGTGTAGCCATTCTGGCGTGATTCAGTCGCAAAGACGAAAAAATATAATAATTAAATTATAACTGTTCCTAGGGGGCGGCGACCACACCCCTTTTGAAAAATATATATCTAGTAGATCCTTCTAGACTATTGGCTATATGTGTGCAAAATTTCATCCAAATCGGTCCAGCCGTTCTTGCGTGATTGAGTCACAAAGGCAAACGTCTGGACAAACATCCAAACATCCAAACTTTGCCATTTATAATATACTAGCCTTTACCCGCGGCCCCGTCCGCAAGGAAAATTTTAAATATATGGGCTATTCGCGTTAGCCTGCTTATTATCTGTTTAAAATTTTGTTTTCTGTCTAATGCATTTTATTTTTGTAATTGAGTAAAAAAAAGAACTAAATGAGCTGATAACCTGATAGGATCCCAAATGATCCCGAAATTATCCAGAAAAATCTACGAAATGACGCCGACGCTATCGCGGACGGATCCCGAAAACCATCCAGAAATGCCCCGAAAGGGTCTCCAAAAGTTCCCCGAATAGTTCCAAAAAACCCGAAATGAGAGCGACACGATTCTAGACGTATCCAGAGAACCACACAGAAATGATCCCTGAAGGTGTTCCAAAATGATCCCGAAAAGGTTCCGAAATGACCCTGACGGGCTCCCGGGCGGATCTCAAAAACCATCCAGAAAATATCCAGGAAGGGTCCCTAAATTATCCCGACGAACTCCAGAAAAAGTTCCGAAATGGCTCCGAGGGGATCCACGATGGATCGCGAAAACCATACAGAAATGATTCCGGAAGGATTCCAAAATGATCCCGAGATAGTCCGGAATTGACCCAGATGGGATCCCGCACAGATCCAGAAATGATCCCGGAAGGGTGCAAAAACTATCCCGGAAAAGTAACATAAAATACCGAAATGGCTCCTACGGCATCCCGGACGGATCCAGAAATGATCTCGGAAGGGTCCCCAAATGATCCCAAAATGGTCCCGAAATGAACCTGATGGATCCGGCAAACCATCAAGAAATTATGCCGAAAGGGTCCCAAAATGATCCCGAAATAATACAGAAAAAGTCACGAAACGACCCCTAGAGGATCCCCAAATGATCCCGTATTAGCCCCGAAAAGGTCCCGAAATAACCCCGACGGGATCCCGGACAAATCCCGAAAACCATCCAGAAATGATGCCGGAAGGAATCCCAAATGATTCCGTAAAAGTCCCGCATTGACTCCGACGGGATCCCGAACGGATACCGAAAATCATCCAGAAGTGATGCCGGCAAGGTCCTCAAATGATCACCTAATAGTCCCGAAATGACCCTTAAGGGGTCATGGACGGATCCCATAAACCATCCAGAAATGATCCCGATATAGTCCCGAAATGACCCTGACGGGATCTCGAACGCACCCCTAAATGACCCTGACGGGATCCCGGACAGATCCCGAAATCCATCCAGAAATGATCTTGGGAGGGACCCCAAATGATCCCGAAAAAGTCCCGCAATGATTCCGAGGGGATCCTGATCGGATACCGAAAACTATTCAGAAGTGATGCCGGAAAGGTCCTCAAATGATCACCTAATAGCAAAATGACCCTGACGGCATCCCGGACTGATCCCAAAATCCATCCAGAAATGATCTTGGGAAGGTCCCAAAATTATCCCGAAATAGTCTAGGAAGAGTTCAGAAATTACCCTGACGGGTTCCCGGACGAATCCTGAAAGCCATCTCTAAATGATCCCGAAAAAGTCCCTAAATGACCCTGACTGGACCCCGAAAGGATCCCGAAAACTATCCAGAAATGATGCCGGAAATGTCCTCAAATGATCACCTAATAGTTCCGAAAAGACCCTGACGGGATCCCGAACGGATCCCGACAACTATCTAGAAATGATGCCGAAAGGGCCCGCAAATGATCCCGTATTAGTCAAGAAAAAGTCCCGAAATGAACCCGACGGGATGCCAGACGAATCCCAAAAACCATCCAGAAATGATGCCGGATGAGCCCCAAAATGATCCCGAAAAAGTCCCCAAATGACCCCGACGAGATCCCGGACGGATCCCGAAAACCATCCAGAAATGATGCCGAAAGGGTTCCCAAATGATCCCGTATTAGCCGCGAAAAAGTCCCGAAAGGACCACGACGGGATCCCGGACGAATCCCAAAAACCATCCAGAAATGATGCCGGATGAGCCCCAAAATGATCCCGAAAAAGTCCCCAAATGACCCCGACGAGATCCCGTACGGATCCCGAAAACCATCCAGAAATGATGCCGGAAGAGCCCCCAAATGATCCCGAAAAAGTTCACATATGACCCCGACGAGATCCCGCACGGATCCCGAAAACCATCCAGAAATGATGCCGGAAGGGTCCCCAAATGATCGCGAAATAGTCCCGAAATGATTCCGGAATAGTCCCAAAAATTTTCCAAAATAACCCCGACGGGATCCCGGACGGATCCCGTAAACTATACAGAAATGATCCCGGAAGGGTCCAAAAATGATCCCGAAATAGTCCCGAAAAAGTCCCGAAATTACCCCGGCGTAATCCCGGACCGATCCCGAAAACCATCCAGAAATGATCCCGAAAGGGTCTCGATATGACCCTTACGGGATTACAAATAAGGTGAAGCTAATTATAAAACCATGTTAATAAGGCAGCAGGCGCATTGGAGCGAATAAAAAGTTAGATAGAAACATACAGGCAAAGCTAGTAAAAGCGTGCTAATAAAAGCAATTGATGGAGGGCGGATGACGGGAGTAGAGGAGAGGACCACTGATCGTTCCTCCAAAATTGTCTAGATCTCGTTCTGTATGTACCAGATACCAAAAACTATTGATTTAGGAGAAAATTTAGATTGAGTTATAACAATTTATGAATTTTACACCAGAGGGGGAGATAAAGGGGGCAGGCGGAGGGTGTCACTGCTTACTTTGTAAGCCCTCGACTTATTTGACCCCTTGAGTCTGTGATATTGGTGAAGGCCAGTATACGTAAAGTTATAATGTGTAAAAATTATGAAAAATAATTTCTCGAAGGGGTCGTGGGACCCCCACCCCTCTTTCCATGTTCGAAAAAAATTTCGCTAGTAGACTACTGTCTGTGTCCCAAATTTCATCAAAATCCGTGTAGCCATTCTGGCGTGATTCAGTCGCAAAGACGAAAAAATATAATAATTAAATTATAACTGTTCCTAGGGGGCGGGGACCACGCCCCTTTTCAAAAATATATAGCTAGTAGATCCTTCTAGACTATTGGCTATATGTGTGCAAAATTTCATCGAAATCGGTCCAGCCGTTCTTGCGTTATTGAGTCACAAAGACAAACGTCTGGACAAACATCCAAACATCCAAACATCTTAACATCCAAACTTTCCCATTTATAATATATGCTAGCCTTTACCCGCGGCCCCGTCCGCAAGGAAAATTTTAAATATATGGGCTATTCGCGTTAGCCTGCTTATTATCTGTTTAAAATTTTGTTTTCTGTCTAATGCATTTTATTTTTGTAATTGAGTAAAAAAAAGAACTAAATGAGCTGATAACCTGATAGGATCCCAAATGATCTCGAAATTATCCAGAAAAATCTACGAAATGACGCCAACGCTATCGCGGACGGATCCCGAAAACCATCCAGAAATGCCCCGAAAGGGTCTCCAAAAGTTCCCCGAATAGTCCCAAAAAACCCGAAATGAGAGCGACACGATTCTAGACGTATCCAGAGAACCACACAGAAATGATCCCTGAAGGTGTTCCAAAATGATCCCGAAAAGGTTCCGAAATGACCCTGACGGGCTCCCGGGCGGATCTCAAAAACCATCCAGAAAATATCCAGGAAGGGTCCCTAAATTATCCCGACTAACTCCAGAAAAAGTTCCGAAATGGCTCCGAGGGGATCCTGATCGGATACCGAAAACTATCCAGAAGTGATGCCGGAAAGGTCCTCAAATGATCACCTAATAGCAAAATGATCCTGACGGCATCCCGAACGGATCCCGACAACTATCCAGAAATTATGCCGGAAGGGTCCGCAAATGATCCCGTATTAGTCGAGAAAAAGTCCCGAAATGACCCCGACGGGATCCCGGACGAATCCCAAAAACCATCCAGAAATGATGCCGGTAGGTATCCCAAATGATCCCGAAATAATCCCGAAATTACCTCGTCGGCATCCCGGACGGATACCGAAAATTATCCAGAAATGATGCCGGAAAGGTCCACAAATGATCCCCTAATAGTCCCGAAATTATCCTGATGGGATCCCGGACGGATCCCGAAAACCATCCAGAAATGATGCCGGAAGAGCCCCCAAATGATCCCGAAAAAGTCCCGCAATAATTCCGACGGGAATCTGAACGGATACCGAAAACCATCCAGAAGTGATGCCGGAACGGTCCTCAAATGCTCAACTAATAGTCCCAAAATGACCCTGAGGGCATCCCGAACAAATCCCGAAATCCATCCAGAAATGATGCCGGAAGAGCCCCCAAATGATCCCGAAAAAGTCCCCAAATGACCCCGACGATATCCCGGACGGATCCCGAAAACCATCCAGAAATGATGCCGGAAGAGCCCCCAAATGATCCCGAAAAAGTCCCCAAATGACCCCGACGAGATCCCGTACGGATCCCGAAAACCATCCAGAAATGATGCCGGAAGAGCCCCAAATGATCCCGAAAAAGTCCCCAAATGACCCCGACATACTCCAGAAAAGGTTCCGAAATGGCTCGAAGGGAATCAACGACGGATCGCGAAAACCATACAGAAATGATTCCGGAAGGATCCCAAAATGATCCCGAAATAGTCCGGAAATGACCCAGATGGGATCCCGCACAGATCCAGAAATGATCCAGGAAAAGTAACAAAAAATCCCGAAATGGCTCCTACGGCATCCCGGACGGATCCAGAAATGATCTCGGAAGGGTCCCCAAATGATCCCAAAATGGTCCCGAAATGACCCTGATGGATCCGGCAAACCATCAAGAAATTATGCCGGAAGGGTCCCCAAATGATCCCGAAATAAAACAGAAAAAGTCACGAAACGACCCCTAGAGGATCCCCAAATGATCCCGTATTAGCCCCGAAAAAGTCCCAAAATGACCCTGACGGGATCCCGAAAGTATTCCGAAAACAATACAGAAATGATTCCGGAAAGGTCCTCAAATGATCCCCTAATATTCCCGAAATGACTGTGACGGGATCCCGACAACTATCCAGAAATGATGCCGAAAGGGCCCGCAAATGATCCCGTATTAGTCGAAAAAAAGTCCCGAAAGGACCACGACGGGATCCCGGACGAATCCCAAAAACCATCCAGAAATGATGCCGGTAGGTATCCCAAAGGATCCCGAAATAGTCCCGAAATGACCTCGTCGGCATCCCGGACGGATCCCAAAAATTATCCATAAATGATGCCGGAAAGGTTCCCAAATGATCCCCTAATAGTCCCGAAATTACCCTAATGGGATCCCGGACGGATCCCGAAAACCATCCAGAAATGATGCCGAAAGGGTTCCCAAATGATCCCGTATTAGTCGCGAAAAAGTCCCGAAATGACCCCGACGGGATCCCGGACGGATCCCGAAAACAATCCAGAAATGATGCCGAAAGGGTTCCCAAATGATCCCGTATTAGTCGCGAAAAAGTCCCGAAATGACCCCGACGGGATCCCGGACGGATCCCGAAAACCATCCAGAAATGATGCCGGATGAGCCCCAAAATGATCCCGAAAAAGTCCCCAAATGACCCAGACGAGATCCCGGACGGATCCCGAAAACCATCCAGAAATGATGCCGGAAGAGCCCCCAAATGATCCCGAAAAAGTCCCCATATGACCCCGACGAGATCCCGCACGGATCCCGAAAACCATCCAGAAATGATGCCGGAAGGGTCCCCAAATGATCGCGAAATAGTCCCGAAATGATTCCGGAATAGTCCCAAAAATGTTCCAAAATAACCCCGACGGGATCCCGGACGGATCCCGTAAACTATACAGAAATGATCCCGGAAGGGTCCCAAAATGATCCCGAAAAAGTCCCGAAATTACCCCGGCGTAATCCCGGACCGATCCCGAAAACCATCCAGAAATGATCCCGGAAGGGTCTCGATATGACCCTTACGGGATTACAAATAAGGTGAAGCTAATTATAAAACCATGTTAATAAGGCAGCAGGCGCATTGGAGCGAATAAAAAGTTAGATAGAAACATACAGGTAAAGCTAGTAAAAGCGTGCTAATAAAAACAATTGATGGAGGGCGGATGGCGGGAGTAGAGGAGAGGACCACTGATCGTTCCTCCAAAATTGTCTAGATCTCGTTCTGTATGTACCAGATACCAAAAACTATTGATTTAGGAGAAAATTTAGATTGAGTTATAACAATTTATGAATTTTACACCAGAGGGGGAGATAAAGGGGGCGGGCGGAGGGTGTTACTTTGTAAGCCCTCGACTTATTTGACCCCTTGAGTCTGTGATATTGGTGAAGGCCAGTATACGTAAAGTTATAATGTGTAAAAATTATGAAAAATAATTTCTCGAAGGGGTCGTGGGACCCCCACCCCTCTTTCCATGTTCGAAAAAAATTTCGCTAGTAGACTACTGTCTGTGTCCCAAATTTCATCAAAATCCGTGTAGCCATTCTGGCGTGATTCAGTCGCAAAGACGAAAAAATATAATAATTAAATTATAACTGTTCCTAGGGGGCGGGGACCACGCCCCTTTTCAAAAATATATAGCTAGTAGATCCTTCTAGACTATTGGCTATATGTGTGCAAAATTTCATCCAAATCGGTCCAGCCGTTCTTGCGTTATTGAGTCACAAAGACAAACGTCTGGACAAACATCCAAACATCCAAACATCCAAACATCTTAACATCCAAACTTTCCCATTTATAATATATATTAGATATTAGATATTAGATTAGAATTAGATTTTAGATTAGATATTACATTAGATTTCAAAAGTTTTAAAATTCAATTTCCAATGCAACATTAGCGGAAATCTTTACATTCAGTTTTAGTATGATTATTGAAACCCAAATTCCGACGATATATGTATATAGAATATGTTCCTACAAAACTTGAGGCTAGAGGTCAATGTAATTTTTCGCTACTTTCAGAATTAAATTTATTGGCTCTAGTATGTTGGTGATATAACTATTGACGTAATATTTTAAGCAAATATTTTGTAACTTGAAACCAAATATTCAACTTTTTCCGAACTCAAACAATTAAAGTTTTTTAAATATATTTTTTTAAATACAAAAAAAGTTTCAGTGCACATACAATTTTGTACATGTATTATGACTCGCACTTCCATATACAAAATTTTGAGCAGCACTGTTCAAGAGCAATCATATTGTAACGAATATTAGCAACACTAAGGGTACTGTCATCTCTAAGCCGACGCTAAGCAGTGACGTGAATGCACATCAATAATTCAATCATTATGTTAAGCACATGCAGATATCTTATCTGACATGCTCCTAAAGGTATGCAATTGTGATTGTGGAAGTGTCGCTCACACATACAAGCGCATGGGGTATGAGAGAAGCTATAAAAATTATACATCTGTAGTTGTAACTGAGAAATTTATAACTAACTAGTAAGTTCTGGAATTAGAAAAGCCTAGAAATATGCAACAAGGAGGTCGGACAGTATAAAAGGGCGACAACAGTGGAGGCGAGAAGTCAGTTTCATTTGAGCTATCAATCAGTTTGGTTATTAAGCAAGCTATTCGCTGCAATATAAGGGTTATTGTGAAGTACTCTAATAAAGGCCATTTTCATTATTAAATATTAAAGTTATATATTCAACAGTTTAGCGATACGAACGTTGGCAGAAGATTGCAAATAAGGGGAATTGCAGTAAAATTCGTTACAATTGGTGTCAGAAGAGGAATTGTTGAATTAATTCCAGAGGACAACAAGGACATGGCATGGTTCAGTGAATTGAAGTACCAGCAACTGAAGAAGGAGTTGGAGAGCCGTGGATTGAATACAACCGGCATTAAACTCGAACTTCAGGCACGACTACGAGAAGCAATGGAAGCAGAAGGAATTAACGTGGAAGAGTATGTCTTTCCTCTTGATGGCGAACAAAAATTGAAGAGAAAAATTAAACATCGCAGACAGTCACCAGCACAGACTTGAACGTGATATTGGCTGCAATATCTGCACAAACGTCGGCAGTAACATCGAAAATTGAAGCACAAGAAACACGTATTTCAGAAATGTCGACACAGATAACATCCAAGATGGAAACTCAACTGGAAGAATAGAAAACATATATGGCATCCCAACTGGAAGAGCAAAAGAAATATATGACATCTCAGTTGGCTGAGCAGTTGAAAGCACAGGAGGCCCGCATATCCTCGCAGCGGGAAGCACAGGAGATAAGGGTAACATCGAAGCTGGAGGCTCAGGATACAAAAATTTTACAGTTTGAGGAAAAAATCGAGGCCGAGGTGGATGCTTTGAGAGGACGTATCGAGCAGTTGCAACTAAACCGCCCAGTAGTTTCAAAGAGTAATCCAAAGGTAAAAACACCATCTTTTGACGGCTCTGTTCCTTTCCAGGTGTTTAAGATTCAGTTTGAGAAGACCGCAGCAGTGAACAACTGGAGTGCTGAAGATAAAGTTGCTGCACTATTCGTGACATTGAAAGGATCTGCTGCTCAAATCCTACAGACTATTCCCGAGGGAGAGCGGAACAACTACGAAACATTGATGAGCGCTCTAGAGAGGCGATACGGAAGCGATCATAGAAAGCAGAGACATCAAATAGAGTTGCAAAGCCGCTACCAAAAAGCTAATGAGACTGTGCAGGAGTTTGCGTCAGATGTCGAAAGGCTTCCACATTTGGCGAATGCCGACGCACCCGTGGAATACACAGAAAAGGTGCATACTCAGAGCTTTATATACGGGACGTCGAAACGAAGAGAGTCACATAAGCAAACCCAAAGCCAACATTTGCAGAAATGGTATCACATGCATTGACTCAGGAAACTGCCTCACTATTGAGTAAACCAGCATACAAAGCTCATCGTATGGAAGTGGAAAGACCAGATTGGGTAGACACAATTTTGGAAACACTAAAGGGATCACAACAAAAAAATGCCGGAGTTATTAAATGTTCAAGTGCGGCAACCCAGGTCATATTGCACGACATTGCAGCACCGGTCCCAATAGCTCCAACAATGTGGGTGGCCGTAAACGCAGAGCTGAAGGAGGTGAGCAAATCTCCAAGTCCACTCAATCGTTAAACAAAAGCGAGTCAGCCGCAAGGGGCGACAGCTGGCTCCCTCAATTGAATGCCCCATAATCTCTATCTGACAAATTGGAAGAAGGTCAAACAATCTTATTGTCGGAGGACATGTGGATGGAAAGGAACGTTTACTGACTGTAGATACGGGTGCATCTCATTCCATCATTCGAGCGGATTTAGTCAACAAGAAGATAAGACCATTGCATGGAGCAAGATTGCGTACAGCCACTGGAGAAGACAGCACGATTCTAGGAGAAGTATCATGTGAAGTCGCAATTGGGAACGTCACGGTAGTACACAATTTTATAGTGGCAGAGATTGTTGATGAAATCATAATTGGAGTGGACTTCTTAATCGACCAGGGCATCAAGATCGACATGCAAAGCAAGACGATGCGATATAAGAACATGGATGTACCACTTAATTTCGGCTACGAGAGAGGCTACAGCAGTAAACGAGTGCTGGTGGAAGAGAGTCAGCAAATACCACCAAAATTCGAAGCAGTCATCTGGGCAAAGGTTGATGGAGATTGTGGGACAAACAAATTGTGGGTTGTCGAAGCAGCAAACAAATCAGCACCGAACATACTTGTAGAAAAAACCCTGGCTATAACAAAACAAGATGGACGTATTCCGGTAAGAGTACTCAATGAGTCAAGCCACCACTCAAACTAAGCAAAGGAGCTATTTTGGGAAGATCCCAAGAGGCTGAAGTAGTTATTAACTGTGAACAGCTCCAGGAACACGTTTCATCTAGTAATACTGATCTTTCAAATGACATCACAGCATGGACGGAGGGGCTAGAGGAAAATTATCAGAGTATGGCAAAGCAACTCCTCCTAAAGTACGCAAACATATTTGACCAGGATGGTTCCAAACCAGGCCGCACCAATGTTGTGAAACATCAAATTGACACTGGAGACACGAGGCTGATACGTCAAGCTCCTCGTAGTGTTCCACTGGAAAAACGGGAAGTTGTGAGTCAAATCGTACAAGAAATAGGCGACGGCGGCCACATCGAACCATCAAGTAGTCCATGGAGCTCACCTGTGGTACTTGTGAAGAAGAAGGATGGGAAAATGAGGTTTTGCGTGGACTACCGCAAGTTGAACGACGTCACGAAAACGGATAGCTACCCATTGCCAAGAATTGACAACACTCTGGACTGGCTCTCTAGTACGAAATGGTTTTCCACACTGGACTTGAAAAGTGGCTACTGGCAAGTGGAGGTGAAGGAAGAAGACAAAGAAAAAACAGCCTTCAGCGCCGGAGATGGTCTTTGGCAATTTACAGTAATGCCTTTTGGACTTTGTAATGCACCAGCTACTTTTGAGAGACTCATGTATCAGGTATTGAAAGGACTGAACTGGAAAACATGCTTGATATACCTGGACGATATCATCGTATTGGGCAAGAACTTCGATGAACATCTTAAAAACTTGGAGGAAGTTTTCCAGAGAATAGCTGGCGCTGGTCTGAAACTAAGTCTTAAAAAGTGTGTGCTGTTTAAAAAGGAAGTAAATTATTTGGGTCACAAGGTAACGACAGAGGGCATCTGCCCTGCAAACGAAAAGATAGAGGCTGTAAAGGATTGGCCAAGACCACAGAACCTACATGAATTGAGAAGTTTCCTTGGGCTGTGCACATATTACCGCCGATTTGTACCAATTTTTTCCAGCGTAGCCCACAGCCTCCATGAGCTTACAAGAAAAAATAAAGCTTTTGAATGGAAAAGGGAGCAAGAGGTGGCTTTCCAAACATTGAAGGAGCGTTTGTGCACTGCCCCAATGTTGGCATATCCGATTCCAGGAGCAACATTTATTCTAGATACAGATGCGAGTGGATATACTATAGGAGGCGTTTTATCACAACTGGTTGATGGGCAAGAGAAAGTAGTTGCATATTACAGCCGTTTAATTGGAAAACCAGAGAGGAAGTACTGCGTTACCCGGAGAGAGCTGTTGGCATTGGTAGAGTGCATTAAACATTTTCACAAATACCTCTACGGCCAGCGATTCCGTGTCAGGACAGATCACGCAGCGTTAAAATGGCTTCTGCAGTTCCATAGTCGGGAAGGACAATTGGCACGATGGATCGAGCGACTACAAAGCTATGACTTTTCCATTGAGCATCGAAAAGGTAGTACCCATGGAAATGCCGATGCAATGTCACGAAGACCATGTAGTTTGGAATGCAAGCACTGTTCAAAGGCCGAGGCTAAAGAAGACATTATAGATGCCCAGCTAATGACTATAACGGGTACGAATGAACGGGACAAGGAACAACTAAGAAAATTCCAGCTAGAAGATACAGATCTGTCACATGTTATGCAAGGGCTCGAACAAAACGAAAGGCAAACAGAGAAGAGATGTTAACAGAGAGTCCCATTGCGAAGTCATATTGGGCACAGTGGAACAGTTTAGAATTGATATCCGGTTGCCTTCATCGAGTATGGGAGAGTGAGGATGGTCAATGCAAGAAGAAACCGATAGTTTTTCCCAGAAATATGATTCCTGACGTGCTCAGCAAGCTGCATAATGGTCCAAGTGGAGGTCATCTTGGAATCACGAAGACGCTCCAGAAAATTAAGCAGAGATTCTATTGGGTTGGTTTCCGTCAGTCGCTCACCGAGTGGATTGCCAACTGCGAGATATGCAACAGAGGCAAAGGGCCCAAAACACGAAGTCATGGCCAGATGAAGCAGTATATTTCAGGTGCACAATTTGAAAGGATCGCCATGGATGTCGCAGATCCATTTCCTACTAGCAACCGCGGAAACAAATACGTACTGGTAGTTATGGATTATTTCAGTAAATGGCCAGAGGTATACCCAATTCCAAACCAAGAAGCAGAAACAGTAGCAGAAGTGGTTACAAACGAATGGGTTGCAAGGTATGGTGTACCATTGGAGTTACATTCTGACCAAGGCAGGAGTTTTGAATCAGCTGTGTTCCAAGAAATGTGCAAGAAGTTGGGCATTCGAAAAACACGGACAACTGCATTGCATCCTCAGTCCGATGGTATGGTGGAACGTTTCATTAGAACATTGGAGGAGCATTTAAGGAAAGTAGTAGACGAGTACCAAAGGACTGGGATACACACATATCATTATTCTTGATGGCCTACCGATCGGCAGTACATGAAACAACGGGCCAAACTCCCGCGAAGGTAATTTTTGATTTGAAGTATGGGATAGATGCCGATGCGAAGAGGAATGTCAAGAAATCCACTGGTGTCTTGGAAGAAGAGCTGAGAGAGGTACACGATCTGGTAAGGCAGCGGGCAAAGATCATGAGTGACAAGATGAAAGCGAGGTACGATAAAGCAATTAATTCGGAAAGGTTTCAGGAAGGAGGTTTGGTGCTGCTATACAACCCACAACGAAAAAAAAAGGTTTGTCCCCGAAATTGCAGTGTAACTGGGAAGGCCCATACAAAGTTGTAAAACTGATCAACGAAAATTATACATCTGTAGTTGTAGCTGAGAAATTTATAACTAACTAGTAAGTTCTGGAATTAGAAAAGCCTAGAAATATGTAACAAGGAGGTCGAACAGTATAAAAGGGCGACAGCAGTGGAGGCGAGAAGTCAGTTTCATTTGAGCTATCAATCAGTTTGGTTATTAAGCAAGCTATTCGTTGCAAAGTATAAGGGTTATTGTAAAGTACTTTAATAAAGGCCATTTTTCCGTTATTCAATATTGGAGTTATTTATTCAACAGTTTAGCGATACGAACGTTGGCAGAAGATTGCAAATAAGGGGAATTGCAGTAAAATTCTTTACAATATTTAGGGTACATTTTTTTCCAGACGATAAATTAATTTTCGAATAGAAGCGGCTTTTAAATTTGAATGTTTTTAATCATCTGGAGTATAATATTTGATTATTCTTCGATGAAAATTTTCAAAAACTGCTGTCTGGGATGCGATTTTGCTTTGCTGTATGTGTGTTCTTTCATAACTGCTATAATGTAATAAGTATAATTTAAAAATGTGTATCTATTAATACTGGGCACTTTTTCTCATTTGCCTACTTAAAAACTTATTATGAGTCACTTATTGCATTATGGTTTGGAATTTTTACATCTTTTGAGTTGTTAGAAATGATCAATATCGAATATGTAACAACAACAGGATCTCCAAAGGGGACATTTAACATAATGAGAATTAAGTCAGTGAAAATGACGACAATGGAATAATTTGCTTACAAATAAAACCAGAAGAATGTTTGAAATGACGACAATAAAATAACTTTAAAATCTGTAACATTAAATATATTCCTCGAGTTCCAATGGACAAATTGATCCATATGGATCACATTGTTTTGCATTTGCATGTTCAATTTTTATACGTATCTGGATTACGCTTCATTTGAACGCAACAATTGTTACAGGAAATATAAGCGCGTAAGCTTGCATTATTTGTGTGTAGAATATACTATAAATATACCCTGCAGCGAATCGCACTAGCTCCGAATTATCGTAGAACTATCGCATTAAGTACTAGTGGTATCTAGTTCTGTCGGAAATGGCAATAGCCCCCATTTGCAAACTAACTTAGAACACGTTTTTATCTGGTTCAGCTCTAGGTGCTTTTGAGATAGTTCTGTAGCTGCCTCAGTGTCGGATCGTGCGCTTGGCTGTGGGGGGGAAATGAAATCAAAAAGTTTCATAAATTTTGTTTTATTTTCATAAAAGCGGTATTCATTTATAAATTGCCATGTATCGTGAAATGCCAAAATTTTGTGCCTACCATAATAATACCAAAATATAAGCTTTCGATTTCAAAGTATTTTTGAAAGTATGTTTGTATTCTGTTTTTAAATACTTTTTGTATTTTTTATTTGGTACTTTTATCATCACTGGGTGTGTACCTTTCATGCTTATATAATTTTAATAAAACAATGTAATAATAACAATGTAAATAAATGTTATGTTTAAAGACACACAGTCAAAATTTCTGAAAGTGATCACCGAAAATCGTCATAATTTATTTTTGAGCAACAAAGGTATTATTTGATAGCTATAGATAATACAAACAAATATTCGTCTTCGATTTTTCCAAAAAAAAACTGTATCCTTAATTATCGCCATTGGAATTTTCTTTGTCCTTTTTCCAGCAGATACGCTCCACCGATTTTGACAATTCAAACACTAATTTGTTTGTAATTAAAAACTCTTTAATAGCACATTTTTTATTTCTGTGAATTAAATTTCTATATTTAAAATTGTTGCAAAAACCGTGCAAAAAAAATTGTTCTGGAGCACATTTTTGCACGCAAAGAAAAGCACATACGCAAAATTTTACTCTCTATGATATTCCGTTGAGAAAAAAAGGCCCGCAGTATTGATGGTAGATATTTTCATTTGAACACCTACGACTTGAAGATTTTCCATATAAAATTTTAATTTTCAAATACTTTAAGTATTGAATATTTGAATAGTTTTAAAATTAATTAAAATTTAATTTTTGTTCTGTAAAGTTCTTAAAAAATAAAATTTTGTATGGAAATTCTTCAAGTCCAAGGCGTTCAAATGAAAATATCTAGCATCAATACTGCCGGGGCCATCTTTTCTCAACGGAATATCATAGGGAATAAAATTTTACATATGTGGTCTTCCTTGCGTGCAAAAACATGCTCCAGAACAATTTCTTTGCGCGATTTTTGCAACAATTTTAAAAATAGAAATTTATTTTAAAAAAATGCGTTTTTAAAGAGTTTTTAATTACAAGCAAATTGGTCTTTGAATTGTCAAAATCGGTGAAGTCTATAGGCTGCTATTCAACTTCAAAAGAAAGAGGACAAAAACTCAAATGGCAATTATTTATGACACAATTTTTTTTGGAAAAATCGAAGATAAGCATTTTTTTGTATTTTCGACAGCTTTCAAATAATACTTCTGTTGCTCAAAAATAAATTATCACGTTTTTAGATGATCCGTTTCAGAAATTTTCGAATCGTTCGACGATATCTTCTGGTTTCTCTTCAATGGCAGAATGTACATATATTCAGCAACGCCAGACCGACGAATTTTTGCTGAAGCATAATCGTTCTGAGCCACGTTTTCAATCGAAGTAATGTTGAAAAAGACTTTTCGGCGCTTGCATTCGTGACACACATCGTACTAAAAATTTGACCAAAGCATGGACGGTTGGGTATACATCTTTGTCACAAAATTCCAAAGTTTCCATAGCGTTAGTTGGTATAGCAGAGGTTGTTTGAGAATTTTCGGTTGTCTTTTGCTTCCAAAAATATTTCCAATGAGTCATTTCTTCTTGAAGTCTTAAGTAAAGAAGCTTATCGGATTCCTTCAAAAGTGTGGAGAACCGCTGTGTTAAATACTCGATTAAATTTGTGATTTCACTCGTTGTCGTATCTTTTATATTCTTCGGGAGCAATGAACATATCCAGACAAAACTTCTGAAGAAAATCGAATTTTCAAATCTTCAATAACATTTTCCAGAAGAGAAATGCACATGGAGACGCGGAAATAGTGTTCACAGTATGATGTTTCGTGATTTTCTCGTTTTGTTTGTCAAATCATCGTAATCTAACAATATGAAAATGGATAATAGGCATGAACAATTTCCGAACGTAGAATGGTTTCAATAAGTGTATATTTTAATTTCTGAACCAAATTCAGATTTCTCGACCTGCCTCCCCCAACTCAGTGGAGGTCTTCCCCTTCCTCTGCTTCCAAAGCTGCGCTGTCGATTGAAATACTTCCTTGGTCGGAGTGTCTTCGTCCATTTTCATAACATGACCTAGCTAGCCTTTGAGTTCTTATTCGCTGCACTATCGTCATATCTGCGTAAAATTCATACAGCTCATAATTATAGCTCCTTCGATACTCGGCGTCGTTATCACGTACAGGACCATACATCTTCGGACCAACTTTTCTCCATTTTCTCTTTTTCATTTTTACTGCAACAATGTTTTTGTGCCATTATATATCGCATTTAAGCGATTTTGGAGAAAGTGCGGCTACTAACTGTCCCGCTGTGTATCCGAGTAAAGACAGTTCGGAGGTAGTCGTTAAACCTCGTCAAACCTGTCACTTTGAGTGACTGCCTCCCATTTTGTCTGCAGGGTATGCATATAAGTAAGTCATCCCCGAATTCGACCGTTTTGTTCACACTTCGAATGTCACAATCAATTTTTTTAATTCAGCGCCATAAAAAATGTAACACAAGCATTTAAATATTTTCGACGTGCCAAATATGAATTTGCCCATTGCATTATTGCAATGTCACAAGAAGTGGCCTGGGTTGGACAGAACACTGCAATTATTGCGCAAATTTAATTTGTGTTGCTGTTGTTTTTCCTGCTTTTGTTATTCGAAATAAACGTCCGGTCAGTAGGACAGAAATTTAACCAAGCGTTCAAGTGCAGTCTATTAAGTGGATTGAAGTTGGATCATTCGTTCATTTACGGCACTCTGCTTGTGCTATGCCCATAGTTGAAGGAGAAAACAGGACAGAGAAACCGAAAGGAGCATTAAGGGTTTGCTGTAAAATAATAAATGGAAAATAGTCTGTGTTGTTATCCACTTATAATCGTTGTTTATGCCGTGATTTAATGCAGCAAACTGAAATTAAATGACCAAACCGGATTTATTAAAATCACACAAGCATTCGCTGTCTGTTTTATATTAAGTCGGTAAATGGTAGTAGGAATTAACATAGGCTGAATGTTTGCTAATGAGTGCCATAAATTGAGACTTAAGTAGGCCAACATCGTGCAAAGTGCTATATCTCATATTCGATATTTTAGAACATCGTAAGTGCAAATTTTACAAGAGTGGGGGTATGGAGGTAGTGTGTTTGCCTAGGTTAGGTTAGGTTAGGTGGTAGCTGCCCTGATAAGGATAGCTCACTTGGACAACACAAAGGCCCGTTGTGATACCAGATACACCAAAAATAACGGTGACTTAGATCTAGCTACTTGGAGAATCGTTGGGTAGCAACGATAAAGCTCCGAATGATACCGATCTCAACTTTGGATAAATCCTCGGGAGATCCAAGTGAGTCGCGACTGAAGTACTTTCGCCTAGTTCTGGCAAAAGCTGGGCAATCAAGCATAAAGTGATTTGGTGATTCCAGGATGGAGTTTCCAGTATATTGAGACGTACCGCATGAATAACCATGAACAATGCCCTGTTAATACCCCAATGACCATTGATAGGTGAGCCTTAGTGAACCCAATTATTTCAGACCTCCAGCCATCCATTTTCGGCAAGAAAGATCTTGCTACCCTGCAAGACGTGGAGTCCGCCCAACGTTTGCTGAGCTGATTTGAGGCCCAGCTATGGAGGAACAATCCACAGGTGGCCAGCGGAATCCCGAAATCCCTATGTGTGTTTGCCTAACAAACCGAATGTCTAGGGTTCAAGTTCCGGGTAAATCAGCATCGAAATAGTTAAGAAAAAGTTCTTCTATGGAAGTTGCTTCTCGACAGAGATTTGCAAACATCCACTTGGGGTACAAAAGCTTATCAGTGAAAATTGATCCGCTTTGCAGATGCCATGCGAAGCCGGCTAAAACATGTAGGTCTCGTTTCGCCAATTTGCAGGAAGAGTATAAATGTAGCACAATACACATTTGAAAAGAAGCACCCTTGTTTCAATACAATTTATTATTATATATATATATATACTAGCAGACTCGTCAGAAGTTGTTCTGTTCTAAATTTGGTCTACCTGCATACATTTTAATAAGCTTTTTCTCTCTAACTCTGCCCTCCCCTCTTCACTTCTTCTTAATCATTTTATTCACTCCTCCTTCCGTCTTTTTCACTTCATCTATCTCTATTTTTGTCTCACTATATCTTCTTCTCAGTTCCCTCTTTTCTTTTCTTTCAAGTTTTTCCCATTCTTCTTCATCCCTTATTGCCAGTCCCAGAGGGTGGTATGTATTTTGTTCCAGTCCCATTGCGAGCTCCAGTCCCACTCCGAGTCTCAGTTCCAATCCTAGTCCTAATCTCATTCCCAGCCTGTATCTGGTCTACTTCCCCGAAAAAAGGATCGTAAATACTAATATAGGCAAATTTATATATCAAATTTCAGGCAAATCGAATAGGACGTATGTAAATAGGTATGTGGGTGTTACCAATTTATGCTTTTTTGGCTTCGCATGCATATTTAGCAGTTTTGCCAGGTTGATGCGACTAAAACGAATATCACAACGAAAATTACTTTAAAGCTCTGAGCAACAGCTTTCATATGATATCCATATTACACACACATTCTAGGGGTATCCGGGTCCACGTTTTGGCCTATATATCGAGACCCTAGTCACCCAGCGGTATAAATTATTCTGTACTAAAGCACACATCAACAGCTTCAATTTGATACCCATAATGTAAAAACACATCCCAGTGTTACCCTGGTCCGCTTTTGGCCTATATCTCGAGACCCTAGTCACCTATGGGTATGAAAACTACCCTGCACTAAATCACTCATCAACAGCTTCAATTTGAACCCTGATCCACGTTTTGGCCTACATATATCTCAAGACCCTAGTCACAAACAGATATGAAAATTACCCTGTACTAAAGCACTCATCAACAGCTTTCGTTTGTTATCCATATTCTATAAACACATTCTAGGGGTACCCGGGTCCACATTTTGGCCTATATCTCGAGACCCTAGTCACCCGCGGGTATGAAAAATACCCCGTATCAAAGTACTCATAAACAGCTTCCATTTGATGCCCACATAGTACAAACATATCCCAGGATTACTCAGGTCCACGTTGTGATCTCAATATCCTATCCAGAACGGGATAAAAAGTATCCTATGTCTGTCTCCTGGTTCTAAGCTACCCCTCCACCAATTTTCAGCCAAATCTGTTGATCCGTTCTTGAGTTATAAATAGTGTAACTAACACCACTTTCTCTTATATATGTACATATATACATCACATTAGAAACTTCAAAAATAACAGTATTTCTCCACTATTTAATGGATGTTATTATACAATCTAAAAACTTCAATCACTCTATCTATTAAAAAAAAGCGCATGAAAATCCGTTGCGTAGCTTTAAAGGTTTAAGCATTCAAAGGGACATGGGACAGAAAAAGCGACTCTGTTTTAGAATATGTAGTGATATCAAAAAATAAAACTTTTTTTGAAGAATTTTAAGAAAATGTTTAATATTTTTAGCGAAAGATTATTTTTCAATAGATGTATGCATTCTTAACCATTTATGTTGCATTAACAATTAACCATTTATGTTACATAAATATGTATGTACATACCTATGTCAAGCTGATATGATATGAAAATATATACATATGTACATTCATACATATATATAAACCTACGCCCGAAGTTAAATAACGCAGCTAATGCTATGTTCATATGTACGTATGTGTCGCATCATGCCTCACTCAAAAGCAATTAGCGCGCACAGTTGACACCGAACAATCAAACACACACACATTTTTTGGTAAAAATGTTACTTTTGTTTAAACAATTCGGCTGATATAAGAAAGGAATCAAGTATTTTTTTTATGCAGATCGAAGGTAAATATTTCAAAGTTTTACTGAAAAGTAGAAGTTTTTAAATCCATCCATCTGTTGAGTTATAGCTGTGTAAACAAAAATTTTATAATTTTTTACTACATTTTGGTAATTTGCCACGCCCCTATAATATATATCTTCAAATTATATAAACTGTACCATCTCACGTAGCTAAGCTTTCAAATGCAAAAAACCGTTTTAAAGTCGGAGCATTCTGTGTGAAGTTATGTGCATACATGGTATTTAGCGACTTTATTTTATAAGATTTATATATAATATATATATATATATATATATATATATATATATATATATATATATATATATATATTTTAATATACATATAATTGTTTGCAGCAGAGCCATTAATTTTGTCATAACGTACTTAGCGTTTTCATAAAGGGATTACAGGTAACGAAAAGCGAGGGACTGCAACATTTCTAGGATGATGTGTAAAGCTTACGATATTAGACTCACAAATTGGCTCGTTCTTTGAAGAAATCCGGCCATGAACACGCGTAACTGTAGTACTCCTTTAACATTTTCGATAGTGTTTTCGATTTAACATTCACATAATATTGTGTTTATCTGAAGAGAAAGAAGGATCCTGAAATTGAGCGAAGAGATGGAGAGAGGCAGGTGAAGAAAACTGCCATTTTGAAAAACTTTTAGTTTTATCGCAAAATTAGCAAGTAAGCTGCTACCCACAAAAGATTTATTAAGACGACGACGTACATATGAATTGTCTTTAACACAAACAATTCTCAATGTCGCATAAAAGTCTCCTCGTACCCTTGCCATGATAACATTTTGAATAATTCAAAATCGAAGTTGTTAAACAGTTTTAGTGCGAGATTCTTACTGACGGTAAATTTCGGCGCTCGCTCACCCATTTAATGCGCCCGCAATCGATTCACTGACACTGTCAAAAGTTGCGCCAGGCCATTGGCGAATCGCAAGGGGGTGTGTGTATGTGGCGTGCAACTGAGGACATTTTTGAATGCACTCCTTTGTGACTTTTGCCTCTGACTGTCAAAGTGCTTCGAGTTGTGATTTGAGCAGTTGCACACTCTGAAGTTCAATAAAAGAAATACATAAAAAAAGGACGTGCGGCACTCGGGGACTGCCGCGGTAAAGCTATTGCATATTATCAACTTATGCAATTATAATATTTATGCAACTTTTTGTTTTCTTTGATATTAATTCAAGTTTTGTCTTTGATATTAATTCAAGTTAACCTTTTTCAGCGTGGTGACCGATAAGAAAACAATTTTTTTACTTTTATTGAATAAATGAGAAGTTAATATTTAACTTTCACTTTAACTTTAACTTTATTTTTAACTTTAACTTTCACTTTAACTTTAACATTCACTTTAACTTTAACGTTAACTTTATTTTTAACTTTAACTTTAACTTTAACATTCACTTTAACTTTAACTTTAACTTTAGCTTTAACTTTAACTTTAACTTTAACTTTAACTTTAACTTTAACTTTAACTTTAACTGTAACTTTAACTTTAACTTTAATTTTAACTTTAACTTTAACTTTCACTTTAACTTAAACTTTAACTTTAACTTTAACTTTAACTTTAACTTAAACTTAAACTTAAACTTTAACTGTAACTGTAACTTTAACTTTAACCCTAACTTTAACTTTGACTTTAACTTTAACTTTAACTCTGGATCGAGACCCATGGGGGCAGGGATATAAGATAGTAATGAAGAAGTTCCGTCCGCCAAACCAGCTGATGGACGAGAACCAAATAAGGAACATTGTGGATGGCCTGTTTCCCACCCAACTGCCTAGGGAGGGCGGGTACGTTACCCATGAAGATCGCAACGTGGAACCATTCCAAGAAGAAGAGCTTAAAACTGCCGTGCGAACTATGAAACCTAAGAAAGCATCTGGGCCCGACGGAATACCCGCGGAGGCAATAAGACTAGCTGCAAACGACTGCCCAGAACTTATGTTGCACATGTACAACAAATGTCTCGAAGAAAGAACTTTCCCCACCATATGGAAGACAGCACGACTGGTTCTCATTCCAAAAGGGAAAGGAGATCCCAACTCTCCATCATCCTACCGTCCCCTATGTATGTTGGACACAGCAGGGAAATTGATGGAGAGTCTCCTGAAGCAACGCCTCACCAGAGCGTTACAGGACGCCGGAGGACTGTCGCCCAGACAGCATGGTTTTCGGAGGGGGCACTCCACAATCGATGCCATAGCAGAAGTTATAGACGCAGTCCAGACAGCCGAGACAGCGTGCCACAGAGCAAGACCTATAGTGTTGCTGGCCACGCTGGACGTCAAAAACGCTTTTAACTCAGCTAGGTGAGAGGACATGCTTGAGGCACTAGGAAGCACTTTCAAAGTACCGCAATATTTATTAGAAATTATAAGGGACTACCTAAGAGAGAGGTATCTAATATATGAAAGTACTCACGGTCAAAAAAAGGTAAAAATAACAGGTGGAGCAGCCCAGGGTTCGGTACTAGGTCCCGATCTCTGGAATATAACTTACGACAGTCTTCTTCGTATAGACATGCCATAAAGCACCTTCCTCGTTGCCTTTGCAGACGACGTGGCAGCTGTGATAACAGCACCAAGCTGCGAGCTGGCACAGCTAAAATTAAACCAGGTCATGCGTAATGTAAATAGGTGGATGGCTGAGCACGGTCTCCAGTTAGCAACAGCCAAAACGGAGATCGTCATCCTCACAAAGATACGTATTCCCACTACCAGGAACATGATGGTTGGGGACCAGCCAATAGAAATACTCGCTTCAACGAAATATCTGGGAGTGAGGTTAGACAGCAAACTCAACTTCTCGGATCACATACGAGGGGCCTGCGAAAGAGCTGCGCGCATAATAGCGCAGTTGAGTAGATTAATGGCAAACACATGTGGCCCAAAGCCATGCACAAGGAGGTTGCTTGCATCAGCCTCGGATTCTATACTCTTATATGGTGCAGAAATCTGGGCGAACGCAATGAAATACCGGAAGAACCGAGTCGCCCTCACCTCGGTCCAACGCAGAGGGGCGCTGCGAATATCTTCGGCTTACCGCACGGTATCAGCTGAAGCTGTCCTGGTCGTTGCGGGAACCATACCGATATATCTTCTAGTTGAGGAAAGAAAAACAATATATGACAACGGATCGCAAGCAAGTAGAGCTGCTGTTGCCATGCAGGCGCGAGAAGAATCGATCCGACGTTGGCAAGATCAGTGGAGCAACAGCATCGTAGGAAAGTGGACTAGGGAACTAATCCCTGAACTGAATCCATGGTTGAAGCGACCGCACGGAGAGGTAGAATTTTACCTGACCCAGTTTCTAACGGGACATGGTTACTTCCGCAAATACCTACACAGAATGGGTAAGGTTGATAGCCCGAGCTGCCTGTACTGTGGGGAAATAGACGATGTACGCCACACCTTCTTCGAATGCAGGCACTTCTCCCATCAGCGAAGGAGGGTAGAAGATGTACTTGGCGACCTATCCCCGGGCAGTGTCATTAATAACATGACCTGTCGAAGAGACAGATGGGATACGGTCAGCACATATGTGAGGCATATACTTACTAGTAAACGAGAAGACGGATGCCTAGCCCATTAGCGTGAGAGTAGCCATAGAGCTCACGTAGCGCGCACCCGTACCCGAAGTAATGCTAAACGCGGTCCCAGGTACGGGGATTAGCGCGGGCCGTGGGAGGTTAGGTTTTAGTGGGTAGGCCTTCATGGAAGAAGGGAGTCCTACACTCGGAGAGTCTCGCAGTGAGGCTTAAATATCCCGGTCAGTGCATAAAGCATTTCCTCCTTCCACGAAACAAAAAAAAAAAAAAAAAACTTTAACTTTAACTTTAATTTTAACTTTAACTTTAACTTTGACTTTATCTTTAACTTTAACTTTATCTTCAACTTTAACTTTAACTTTAACCTTAACTTTAACTTCAACTTTAACTTTGACTTTAACTTTAACTTTATCTTCAACTTTAGCTTTAACTTTAACCTTAACTTCAACTTTAACTTTGACTTTAACTTTAACTTTAACTTTATCTTCAACTTTAACTTTAACTTTAACTTTAACCTTAACTTTAACTTCAACTTTAACTTTGACTTTAACTTTAACTGTAACTTTAACTTTATCTTCAACTTTAACTTTAACTTGAACCTTAACTTTAACTGTAACTTTAACTGTAAATTTAACTTTAACTTTAACCGTAACTTTAACTTTGACTTTAACTTTAACTTTAACTTTATCTTCAACTTTAACTTTAACTTTAACCTTAACTTTAACTTCAACTTTAACTTTGACTTTAACTTTAACTTCAACTTTAACTTTAACTTTAACCTTAACTTTAACTTCAACTTTAACTTTGACTTTAACTTTAATTGTAACTTTAACTTTATCTTCAACTTTAACTTTAACTTGAACCTTAACTTTAACTTTAACTTTAGCTTTAACTTTAACTTTACCTTTAACTTTAACTTTAACTTTAACTTTAACTTTAACTTTAACTTTAACTTTAACTTTATTTTAAACTTTAACTTTAACTTTCGCTTTAATTTTAACTTTATCTTCAACTTTAACTTTAACTTTAACTTTAACTTCAACTTTAACTTTGACTTTAACTTTAACTGTAACTTTAACTTTATCTTCAACTTTAACTTTAACTTGAACCTTAACTTTAACTTTAACTTTACCTTTAACTTTAACTTTAACTTAAATTAAACTTTAACTTTAACTAGGCTACTACCTTAATAAGCAAGGGTAACACCTTGCCGAAACGGTTGGTAGGTTAATATCGGCATCGTCTCCGTCTCGTTAAAACCCTGGCAGGTCTTCAAGTACGTTCGAAGCACGTCGCCATTAAGTTGGTGGTGCAGGCTCAGTTGAGACGACTCCTGACTAACGCTGTATTCTGGTTCTGAACACAAACTCCCATAAGGACCTGTGTCAACCCACGCGTGGCCTCCCTGCTTCTGCAAAGATAACCACGGGAATTGAAGACGGCGACTGCACATCGTGCGGAGATAGCGGCTTGAAGCGGAGACCCAATAGAACAAATGAGCAACAAAATAAAAACAACAAAGGAAAATAAAAGTAGAGAAAGCGAGAAAGAAAGGGGCGATGAAGCGGTGTTCAAGAAGAGCACTAAAGTGCTGAGATCGCCGGTTTTAACAACCCCCGCTAAAGCGACCTTGTCGGTAATGCCCACACAAGGCACCGAATCGGCGGAGAAGACAAAGGCGGCGAAAGCACAGCTGCGCGACAACCCCAGCCAGTCAACACCTGCTACTGCAAGGGAAAAAGCGTCGTTCAGCTCACCCAGTGTCGTTGCACAGCGCGCTGTTGGGAAGGAGAAACGTGCGACTCCGCCAAGAGGTTCACTCTCATACACAAGCCTCGAAGGGCCAAGACGAACTGCTGGAGTACGCGGTATCAGTGCTGCGCGAGATGCAGGAAACCGCCCTCAAGCAGAAGACCGTGTCCAAGGACATAAAAACCGGTATGGCTCTTCTCGAGGAAGCGTTAAGCTGCATGGGATCGTTAAGGGCCCAAAAGGTAGATGAGAGCAGAGAATCGGGCCGAAAAAGCAAGAGGGCACGAACGAGCTCAGATTCCCACTCAGAGGACTTGGAAGCCAAAAAGAAACGAGATGAAAGAACAAATACGCTTTCACAAAGTGAGTCTTGGTCCAATGTAGCGCGCCGGAGGCTGAAACAGCGGGCCCAGCCAGCCAAGCAGGCAACCCCCGTCCAAGCTCCTAAAGCTCAAAAACGGGCGAGAAAGAGGACACAAGCAGCAACTTTTGTGGTAAAACCTGTGGAAGGCAAAAGCTATGCCCAGGTACTAGTGGCCATACGCGGCCAGCTCCTCCCTAATGACACAGGTACGGTGGTACGGTCAGTACGAAAAATCAAATCTGGTAACGTACTGATTGAAACGGCGCGCTGCAGTGACCAGACGGCCTTCGGAGCAGCTATAGGTAGTGCAGTAGGAGAGGTCGGTGAAGCACAACAGCTTTCCAAGCGGATGAAGTTGGAAGTACTTGGCATGGACTGTCTCACAACTGAAACAGAAATCCAAGACGCAATAAGGAGGGAGGTCGGAAAAGAAGAAATCACTAGACCTCTCCGTGTCTCTGTGTTCGCAGCAAACCAAAGAGAACAGAAAATGGAGGTCGTCGAAGTGGCAACGCCCTACTCAAAAAAGGTAAAATTCCTATCGGATGGATACAGTGCCGAATCAGACAGCGAGCAGAAGTACAACGCTGCTTTAGGTGTCTCGGCTACGGACACCGGAAGGCTGAATGCAAGGGTCCAGACAGGAGTAACGCCTGCTGGAAGTGTGGGCAAAGCGGCCACAAAGCTTCGGCCTGTACCGCAGCTCCAAAATGTTACCTGTGTAATACACAGAAGCTCGATCATGTCCCTGGATCTGGAGCATGCAGCATTTTCAGAGCGGCACTCGCTGTTGCAAAGGCCAAAGTCTCAATTCAATAATGATTAGTTTTATCCGAGGCAGCCTAAACCGGAGCAGACTTGCTGATGAGCTACTACAACAGTTGGTCTTAGACCATAAAGCTAACTGCGTTATCATCAGCGAACCCTATAGAGCCCGAAATGATTGGCATATAGACAACACCGGCACCGCCGCAATCTGGATGACAGATGCAAACGCCAATATTGTGATCCGTGTTGCCGGACAAGGCTACGTCCGCCTAACTACGAATAATACCACAATAGTAAGCTGCTACTTGTCCCCGAATGATCCCATTCAAACTTTCAGGGACAAGCTTGAACTTATTGAAGACGACCTGAGGGACTTAACTAGTAACCTGGTTGTGGCGGGAGACTTTAACGCAAGAGCCGTCGAATGGGGAATGCCGCAGACTAACACCCGTGGAAGGTTAGTCCTTGAGATGGCAGCCAGGCTCGGTTTGAACGTGATTAACACTGGTACGACCCCTACATACCGACGGCCAGGCTTTGGATACTCGATCCCCGATGTAACACTAGTGTCAGAAAGCCTGCTGCTGACCGCTGCTGGATGGAGAGCAATAGAGAATCTGACTGGCAGCGATCACAACTACATCACTTTCCACCTAAACGATCCCGGTCAGAGGCAGATCCCGAACGGGCCACGTAGAACAAAAGCATGGGACGCATCCAAGGTCGACTCTGCCACGTTCTCCGCATCAGTACTGGGGGATGCCCGACGGATAATCAACAACTCCAGTCCGACGGAAGAGACGGTTGAAAAGACAATGAGCTGTCTTCGCCACGCTTGCAACCTCTCTATGCCACGGAGGGGAGTGTGGAGGGGTAAAAAGCAGGTATATTGGTGGAATAGCGAAATCGCGGAGCTGCGGAAAATATGCCACAGGATGCGAAGGCTAGCAACTCGCGCGCGCGACAGGCCTGAGGCTCTAGAAAAGTCGGAAGCGTACAAAGGAGCGAAGAAAGCTCTAGTGCTGCCATTAAGCAAAGCAAGCTTAAGTGCTGCAAAGCGCTTTGCGAGGAAGTGGATCGAGACCCCTGGGGGCAGGGATATAAGATAGTAATGAAGAAGTTCCGTCCGCCAAACCAGCTGATGGACGAGAACCAAATAAGGAACATTGTGGATGGCCTGTTTCCCACCCAACTGCCTAGGGAGGGCGGGTACGTTACCCATGAAGATCGCAACGTAGAACCATTCCAAGAAGAAGAGCTTAAAACTGCCGTGCGAACTATGAAACCTAGGAAAGCATCTGGGCCCGACGGAATACCCGCGGAGGCAATTAGACTAGCTGCAAATAACTGCCCAGAACTTATGTTGCACATGTACAACAAATGTCTCGAAGAAAGAACTTTCCCCACCATATGGAAGACAGCACGACTAGTTCTCATTCCAAAAGGGAAAGGAGATCCCAACTCTCCATCATCCTACCGTCCCCTATGTATGTTGGGCACAGCAGGGAAATTGATGGAGAGTCTCCTAAAGCAACGCCTCACCACAGCGTTACAGGACGCCGGAGGACTGTCGCCCAGACAGCATGGTTTTCGGAGGGGGCACTCCACAATCGATGCCATAGCAGAAGTTATAGACGCAGTCAAGAAAGCCGAGACAGCGTGCCACAGAGCAAGACCTATAGTGTTGCTAGTCACGCTGGACGTCAAAAACGCTTTTAACTCAGCTAGGTGGGAGGACATGCTTGAGGCACTAGAAAGCACTTTCAAAGTACCGAAATATTTATTAGAAATTTTAAGGGACTACCTAAGGGAGAGGTATCTAATATATGAAAGTACTCACGGTCAAAAAAGGTAAAAATAACAGGTGGAGCAGCCCAGGGTTCGGTACTAGGTCCCGATCTCTGGAATATAACTTACGACAGTCTTCTTCGATTAGACATGCCAGAAAGCACCTTCCTCGTTGCCTTTGCAGACGACGTGGCAGCTGTGATAACAGCACCAAACTGCGAGCTGGCACAGCTAAAATTAAACCAGGTCATGCGTAATGTAAATAGGTGGATGGCTGAGCACGGTCTCCAGTTAGCAACAGCCAAAACGGAGATCGTCAGCCTCACAAAGAGACGTATTCCCACTACCAGGAACATGATGGTTGGGGACCAGCCAATAGAAACACTCGCTTCAACGAAATATCTTGGAGTGAGGTTAGACAACTTCAACTTCTCGGATCACATACGAGGGGCCTGCGAAAGAGCTGCGCGCATAATAGCGCAGTTGAGTAGATTAATGGCAAACACAGGTGGCCCAAAGCCATGCACAAGGAAGTTGCTTGCATCAGCCTCGGATTCTATACTCTTATATGGTGCAGAAATCTGGGCGAACGCAATGAAATACCGGAAGAACCGAGTCGCCCTCACCTCGGTCAAACGCAGAGGGGCGCTGCGAATATCTTCGGCTTACCGCACGGTATCAGCTGAAGCTGTCCTGGTCGTTGCGGGAACCATACCGATATATCTTCTCGTTGAGGAAAGAAAAACAATATATGACAACGGATCGCAAGCAAGTAGAGCTCCTGTTGCCATGCAGGCGCGAGAAGAATCGATCCGACGCTGGCAAGATCAGTGGAGCAACAGCATCGTAGGAAAGTGGACTAGGGAACTAATCCCTGAACTGAATCCATGGTTGAAGCGACCGCACGAAGAGGTCGACTTTTACCTGACCCAGTTTCTAACGGGACACGGTTACTTCTGCAAATACCTACACAGAATGGGTAAGGTTGATAGCCCGAGCTGCCTGTACTGCGGGAAAATAGATGATGTACGCCACACCTTCTTCGAATGCAGGCACTTCTCCTATCAGCGAAGGAGGGTATAAGAGGTACTTGGCGACCTATCCCCGGGCAGTGTCATTAATAACATGACCTGTCGAGGAGACAGATGGGATACGGTCAGCACATATGTGAGGCATATACTTACCAGTAAACGAGAAGACGGATGCCTAGCCCATTAGCGTGAGAGTAGCCATAGAGCTCACGTAGCGCGCACCCGTACCCGAAGTAATGCTAAACGCGGTCCTAGATACGGGGATTTGCGCGGGCCGTGGGAGGTTAGGTTTTAGTGGGTAGGCCTTCATGGAAGAAGGGAGTCCTACACTCGGAGAGTCTCGCAGTGAGGCTTAAATATCCCGGTCAGTGCATAAAGCATTTCCGCCTTCCACGAAACAAAAAAAAAAAAAAAAAAAAAAACTATAACTTTCGCTTTAACTTTAACATTCACTTTAACTTTAACTTTATGATCCGGGGTGGGCGTGAGCTTACAAGCCAACCTGTCAAAAATGTCTCATGCACATACAACTTGTATGAGAGCAACACAAATTGAATTTGCTGCGTGAAAAGCTAACTCGATTTCCAATTATTGTTCTGCGTGACATTTAGATTTGACGTTTGCACACATGCTTTACATTGTCGCAACGCATGCTTATTTGGGTTAGGGAAAAAAACGCCGGTTGTTTGCGTGCGCTAAAAAAACGCAGTGCTGTTTTATTAGGTTGGCTTGTAAGCGACCATATATGTATACGATAAGCGATAGCACAATGGCAATTCGTGAAAATCAACGACAGCTCTTTTAGTTTGATTTCGATGTTCGTACGGTGGGGAAGTGTCGCACGCGCGCTTAAAACAGAGTACCAAAGAGTGCGTGTAACACTTCTTCGCATTGAAATCAAACTAAATAAATAAAACGCTACGCGTTCGTGTTTACTAACACATTCTCAATTTGGTAACCGTGTAAATGTGGTGGTGCCCACCGCTGTTTATGATAGAGATCCAATTTTATGTATTTGGCCTGTTGCTAACACCGAACCTTTACGAAATTTTTCGAACCTTTTCGAATCTTTTCGAGCCTTTTCGGATCTTTTTTGACAAATATCCATTACGATTTTTTTTGATTTAGTCGCCAAGCCCGCGATAAAATCTATGCAATAGCTTAATAAAAAAATATTAATAGGCAGCAAAGTTATTGCTTAGTGTACAAAAATTTATTTGGTCCGAATTTAATTCGGATGATATGGTTCATTTTATTGTGATAAAAAAGCTTGCATTGCGGGTTCGCATCGAGCTCAATGCCGAACAATAATTTTTTTTATCATTGTGGCAAAACGCCCATCTGAAATTCACCATTTGTAATCGATCAAATTTTTTACACTTTCGATTAACTTATCGTATTTTGCGCACTTTCTTATTGTGGTCTCACATCACTGTCGAACCATAGTGTCGTGAAATGTAACTGAGGAAGGGCGCAGAATGCGGTAAGTAATTTACATCTGATATAACTTTGTAATGTATTAAAATTGCTAATTTCATTTATCAGAAATAAATAGTTTGCAACAGGATATCCGGCTCTATTTGTTTCAACGTCCCTGACAGGATCACGGCACTACAATCATTATGATTGTTATGATAAATTTCATTTTAAATTAAAAAATTGTTTAGTTAGAATATAAGAAAGAAAAACAACAAAAAAAAAATTGTGAATCATCCCCGAGCACGAGGAAAAAGTCTCAATAAACATGACACTATGTCATAATTGCCATAAGATAAGTCCAATGTTCACATCGTTTGTGTAACAGATTTCGCAGCGCTTTGAAAATCAATTGGCAAGAAACGGGATATACATAAAAAAAAAAAAATAAATAAATGTAAGGCAAGATAACCTCCGAAGAGATCTAAGGCCGAGCTTCTCTTCCAATTTACGTCGTGCTCCTCTTGATTTTCCCTACAAATTGGCCGGACGGGACCTACATGTTTTATGCCGACTCCGAACGGCATCTGCAAGGCAGATGAGTTTTCACTGAGAGCTTTTCATGGCAGAAATACACTCGGAGCGCTTGCCAGTCACTGCCGAGGGGCGACCCCGCTTAGAAAAATTTTCTTCTAATTGAAAACCTTATTTCTAAAATTAAATGTTGCTTCGCCTGGGAGTTGAACCCAGGGCATACGGTGTGATAGGCGGAGCATGCTACCATCACACAACGGTGGCCGCCACCAATGAAGGAATTTAGCAGTTCCCGAAATGGATATATCAACGAGCTTTGACAGTTGTCCAAATTTTTTCTTTTTTCTTTTGAGCTTTGCGTTTATAATAACTGTTAATCAATTATATTTGTTATTATACAAAAATTGGAAAGCATTAATCTGATTTCATGGCTACCTCGGCCTCGCTAGATGCACACATCAGAAATCTCTGTACCTCGCCTTTTTACATTTAGTGGAATGCGATGCTAAATCCGCTATCTATGCCGATATATTTGACACAATATATACTTGAAGTGAGCATGTTATCAAATCATGTTTGTATCCTTTAAAAAGTCGTTCCCATATCTTCCTAATATATAAACAACACGTGTCACTCAATTGAGGCCAATGGACTCCTAAACTACTGAATGGATTTTGAATTTGTTTTGCACCCCGTGTGTAGTTTGATCTAACTTGAAATATAGGATAGGTGACTGGGTGACTAGGGTCTCGAGATATAGGCCAAAACGTGGACCCGTGTACCCCTAGAGTGTGTTTATAGAATATGGATATCAAATGAAAGCTGTTGATGAGTGCTTTAGTAGAGGGTAACTTTCATACCCCTGGTTGACTAGGGTCTCGAGCTATAGGCCAAAAAGTAGACCCGGGTACCCCTAGAATGTCTTTATAGAATATTGATATCAAATGAAAGCTGTTGATGAATGCTTTAGTAGAGGGTAATTATCATACCCCTGGGGGGCTAGGGTCTCGAGATATAGGCCAAAACGTGGACCCGGGTACCCCTAGAATGTGTTTATAGAATGTGGATATCAAATGAAAGCTGCTGATGAGTGCTTTAGCAGAGGGTAATTTTCATACCCCTGGGTCACTAGGGTCTCAAGATATAGGACAAAACGTGGGCCAGTGAATGCATAGACAGTCTTTATACAATATGGATATCAAATGAAAGCTGTTGATGAGTGCTTTAGTACAGAGTAAGACATTATCCAGAGACGGACTGGGACTGGGAATAGGACTAGGACTGGGACTGAGACTCGGAATGGGACTGGGACTGGGACTGGAATAAAATACATACCACCTTCTGGGACAGGCAATAAGGGATGCAGAAGAATGAGAAGAAATTGAGAGAAGAGAAAAGAGAAAAGAGAGAAGGAGATTGAGAACGAGATAGAATGAGACGAAGATGGAGATAGATGAAGCGAAAAAGATGGAAGGAGGAGTGAATAAAAGGATTAGGAAAAAGTGAAGAGGGGGGAGGGCAGAGTCAGATGGAAAAACTTATTAAAATGTATGCAGATTGGCCAAATTTAGGGCAGGACAACGTCTGCCGGGTCTTCTAGTAATCAATATAAAGCTTTACTTAGAGAAGTCCACGGTTGGTATGGGACTGATAAATATAAAAAATAAATACCAGGCAATACAAGAAATACAAGGCGATTACCTCTGAGGAGATTTTATGCCGAGCTTCTCTTCCAATTGGGCAGTCATAGCAGATGTAGGAAGTGCGGGTTGGAGGAGGAAACGATCGAGCACGTTCTGTGCTCATGTCCTGCGCTTGCCAGGCTAAGACTCCAGCTATCAGGAGTCATACAGCTGTCAGACCCAGAAGCAGCAAGTGGCTTAAGACCTAGGAAGCTTCTAGTATTTGCCAAGAGGACGGAGTTATTTTATAACATAGGTCCTGTTTTTGATAAGGGTTTTCCGTTTGGTCGTTGGTAAAACAAACTTCTGGTAAGACTACGGACTCACATGTGAGATCCTCATGGAACGGCCAGTTCAACCTAACCTAACCTTTTCTTCCAATTTGTATCGTGCTCCAGCAATAAAATTTCCTACCATTTGGCGGGACGGGACCTATATGTTTTACGCCGTCGTTTTTCTAATTGAAAACCCTTGTCCAAAATTTCTGATGTTACTTTGTCCGGGGCTTATACCCAAGATCTGCCGTTTGGTAGAGAGAGTACGCTATCACCACACCACGACGGTCGTCTTAAAGCTTATTTATGTTAATTATCTTTCGGTTTTCGAACTAATCACACTGACTTTCATCCACTTTCCAATTAGAAATAATGTCAATTTAGGTAAATTCCAATGATGCTATCGCACTTCGCTATATTTCGTACTCGTTTTCTTCGATTTAGATTTTTGATGTAATTTTGCATTCTTTGGGAATATGTATTTGTTTATCTCATTTTATCTCTAAAACAGGGATAGGCAAGAACTTCCGTGTGGGCGCTATCACCTATGCAATATGCACCAGCTAGGAGAAGAAAGCGCTGACTCATCATACTCGCGACTGACTCCACCCACACTCATTTGCGCAAATACTATGTCAATTCTTTGCAGGAGCTGACCAGCCCTACTCTGGAAACTTTTCCTTTGGATACTTCATAAAATATTATTTCAATTGTTTCATTTTCTTCCGGAAACCTTTCTCCGCGTTTGATCTTTTTAGTAAAGTGCAGAAATTTTATATGCAATTAACAACATTAACTAAAAGACATTGGCTTTAAATTCAAAACTTAAATAAATAAATGTGAGGCGCGATAACCTCCGAACAGATCTAAGGCCGAGCTTCTCTTCCAATTTGCGTCGTGCTCCTCTTGATTTTCCTTACAAATTCGCAGGGCGGGACCTACATGTTTTAAGCCGACTCCGAACGGCATCTGCAAGGCAGATGAGTTTTCACTGAGAGCTTTTCATGGCAGAAATACACCCGGAGCGCTTGCCAAACACTGCCGAGGGGCGATCTCGCTTAGAAAAATTTTCTTCTAACTGAAAAACCTTATTTCCCGGGCAAAGCCGGGGTGTGAACCCAGGGCATACGGTGTGGTAGGCGGAGCACGCTACCATCACAAATTCAAAACTTACAAATCCTTTAAAGTAGTCACTCTAATTTTGTTCTGTTGAAGTTATTTGATTTGTAGATATTTTCATCAAAGTTTACAAAAACTAATTTAAAATATTTCAAACTTAAAATTGTTCACCCTTTCAGCACCGTTATTGCTCTATCGTAAAACATTCCAAATTAATCTTTTGTATCCCTTTCCTTTTCCACCATTAGTAACGGTTGTATTCAACGTTTTTACCATCTTGAGGTCGTTCTTTCAACATTAATTAATTAAGTACGTTTCGTGCAAAAGTTGTTTGCAACATTCCAAGTGCCTAAGTATTTATTCTCATCTCGTACCATCATTTAAAATCCAACTTCGTTCGCTATTTACCTAAGCGCTCATCCATGCAATTTTTCTTATATTTCTTAGTCGCTCATTTCGAGCTCTTGTTTACAAGTGGAAAACTTTTCCAGCCAAGAAGACAAATGAGCACGAATGCGAACTCTTCTATACTTTGCGAGCACGCGACTTTTCCTTGTGTCCATAGCCACTTACTTAAGTTTTGCGCTGCCACGTGTGTAACATCAAGCCAAAAGGTAAGTCTCAATGCTTCTTCAGCGAGGTTGATTTTTCTTAGTCTTTATAGGGGGAGAATTGAAATTGAGGAATTCCGTTAGTAGCGTGCAAAACGCTCGTCCCCGCTATGCTTGAGTTTTAATTTACTTTCCTACAGATTTAAATTTCATCATGCGCAACTGAAGGAGATAAGTGGAGGAAGTTCAAGTAGAAATTCTCAGGTGTTGAAATGTTAACAGGTCAAAAGTGGAATGCTTTGCCTTTTTTCACTGTCACATTTTAATGAATATATTTTATGATACAAGGCAAAGATATAATTATCATACATATAACTAGTCTTGCTTTTATGTATATGTAGACATATACAATATCAGATATTCAGTTAAGTAAGGTGGCTTGAAATAATGCAATACATCAGACCTAAAAATAGACTATCACGTTTTTACATTTCACGGACAAATTGGCTTTCATTGCAAAAGTAGCATTCAGATATTATCTGAGACCTAAATATACAAAGAATAATCAGGTATTATTACATTATAGTTGAGTAACGGTATAAAAACAATTATCCCTTTGAAAGGTCTTCCCTTTCGATTCAGATCTTAACTGGTATTAACACGGCGCCTAATTGAAGTTTAAACTAATTCAGTGGTGCACACTAGACTGACCGCAACTTGTATGGGGAAAAATAAATATTGAAAATCCTGAAATTTTTTCTTCTTAAAACATGAGGTTAGAAGTAAAAAGAAATGGTGTAATTTTTTAGCCCGATGCGATGATGCTAAAACGTGCCTTGTGGAGCTCAAAGTAGGTATAATATATATAGGTAATCATATTTACTTTATTGCGCTTTTAGCCAATTACACATCGCAATTAGGAAAACAGCTGACAAAATCTTGTTCTTCTTGTTTTGCAATATATTCGGTGGCATTGCACTGTTTTGAAGCTAAAAATTAACTAATCGGTAAAAAAATGAGTTATAAATCGTCAGCGGGCATTTCAAAGAAAAGACTACGTTGTGAGCAAGATATATTTTTAGTGGGGAAATGTGAGAGTGTTATTTCTGGGGCCAAGTTGCCATCAGGGAAACAGGTGCTCCAATTATTATTTTACAAAATGCGCAAGGAAAATATGAGTTTGCAATTCAGTATGAAATTCACGATTGGTGCCACGATCGAATTTTGGAAAAAAACAAACATCCCTACAATGAAAGAAGGCAATTGTATTAAAAAATTAAAAATACTTTACCAGAAATGGAGAAATTTACAAAAACATTGCAAATTTCTATATGCAAACTATCGCAAAAATGAAGCAGACTTTTTAGATAAAATTGAGAACTACATATTCGACTTAGCAGCCTCGAATGCCCTGGATATAATAAAAATACAGGAAGACAAAGATTTTCTTTTGCTTCAAAGGAATAAAGGTCGTCCAGGTAGTATGTGTGGTGCTGATACTGTATTGGCTAGAAAACAAAAACGCAAAGAACAACGAATGGAAGAAGAAAGAAAGCGTGTTGAAAAGCATCAAATCCAAGGGTATTACATTTTAGTTAAAGTTTGCAGTTTTTTTTTTTAATTTTAAGTCACTTTCATATATCTAGCTGCTGAAAATACTAACGCTTTTGGAAGCACTTTCCCCGAAGACAGTGATATGGACTGTGTACCTGGTGAAGAAAATGTGCCTACTGATATAATTGATAGTGAAAATACTGACATTAGGTTAGAACTAACAAAACCAAATCGCGGAAAAATTTATTTCATTGATGATAGAATGCTTGCGAGTATGGACAAATGTAGGCTCTCTACAAGAGATGCCATGCATTTGGTGAGTGCAACGGTTTCCGCCTTCGTAAACAAACTGCAAGAAGTTAATGGTGGAAAATTGCTGTTAAAAATGGAAGATTTAGTCCTCAATCGAACCACAGTACATTCGATGAGGAAGAATTTTCGTCGCAGACAAGCAGAAGAGATTATTGATGGATTCAATGTAATAAATTTGTATTTCTGAATACGTTTATAAGTATGTTTGATTTTTTATCCTGCTTTAGATTCCTGAAATTTGTGTCTTTCACTGGGATGCTAAGCTTCTTCCAGAAATCAGTGGAACCGAAAAAAAAGATCGATTGTCTCTCGTTGTAACGGGGCAAAACATGGAGAAACTGCTAGGTATACCTAAAATGGAAAATTCAAAGGGAGAAACTATATCTGCAGAAATTTATAATTTTTTGTGCGCATGTAAACTCGAAGAATTAGTGGAAATTGTATCATTTGATACAACGGCTGCTAATACTGGACTTAATGATGGAGCTGCTTTCCTGCTGGAAAAAAGAATAGGTTGCACTCTAATTTTCTTCCCATGTCGTCATCATATTAGCGAGCTGTTAGTAAAAACAGTGTTTCAATTGAATTATGGTAAATCATCAGCCCCGGATGTTCCACTTTTCAGTCATTTTTCTAGCTACTGGAAAAATATTAACCCTAAATCCTTCAAAAGTGGAATATCGAACGCAGAAGTTCGGCGAGTCTTAAAAATAGCAGAAATAGATACTTTTAAGAATTTCTGCTTAACTACGTTAAATAAACACCATAGTCGTGCTGATTATAAGGAGCTGTTACAACTATCTCTACTCTTTGTTGGGGAAGACGTACCAAGTTTTTCACAAGTTCGGTCACCTGGCGCAACATCGCACGAAAGGTTTATGTCGAAGTGTCTGTATTGTTACAACATTTTTCTGCTTCGCAACCAATTCAAATTAACAACTTCAGAGAAAAAGAGTCTACGAAGCATTTGTATTTTTCTGGTCTGGATCTACGTTCCATATTGGTTTCGTTGTGTAGATCCAATAGCTGCTCCACATAATGACCTAAGGCTGATTCGAGATTCGATTGCCTATTTTGATAAAAAAGTTTCCAATGCTTTATTACAAAAAATTAAAAATCATTTATGGTACTTGTCGGAAGAAGCTGTTGGCGTTTCATTTTTTGATGAAAAAAATTCCCTTGCATATTCAGCAAAAAATGGTAAAAGCAATTAATAAAGAAAACCAAGATGACAATGCTGTTCCAAAGCGAATTACCGCAACAATGCCCGATATACTTCTCTATGGCAGCAAGGATATAAGTAATTTTGTTTCACCAAGAACTAAAGCATTCTTCACACGTTTAGGAATAGAAACAAGTTTTTTGCAATCGGATCCTTCCAAATGGCAAGAGAGAGAAGATTATAAGGCAGGAAAAGGAATTTTTCAACATTTAACTGTAGTTAATGACCCTGCTGAGAGAGCATTGAAATTGATCACCGACTTCAATCGATCACTGACTTATAATGAAGAAGATAAACAGTACTAATCGCAAGTTGTTGAGCACTACAGGCAAAGTTATCCATCTTGCACCAACTCGTCTCTCATTAAATAAGTAATCAACTTTTATTTCTATTGGAAATAGTACTATATACTAATAAAAATTTAATTAAAACAAATGTTTTGTTACACTTCTTTAACTTGTTCTTTTGTCGTTTTAAAAACAATTTGAACAAACTTCAAAAAAGTGAAAAATGACACTAAAAATCGTAAAAATGGTAATTTTCTTGAAGTTCTACGTAATTTGGCCTTCACAAGGCACGTTAAGGGATGATCGGAACGAGCTGAAAAATTATACTGTTTCTTTTTACACATAACCTCATATTTTAAGATGAAATAATTAAAGGTTTTCCAAAAAAAAAAAAAAAAAATTACGGCCAGTCTAGTGCACACTGGAGCTTCGAAAAGCTTTTGCTTCAACTAGTAAGCATCTCCTGCAAACACATCCTACTACAAAAAAATCTGAGTTTGTATTCGAAGCTCTGCTCGCATTGTGCCCCACTGAACTCATTCAATACGTTTTTCGGCAAGTGTCCAATCCTCATTTTGCTTCGTAATTCATTCGCCATTCGTTGACAGCAGCAAATGTTTCTTAGAAGAGTTAGATATGCTATTATTGCTGACTACACTGCGACTCTTTCTTGTATTTTTCCTGTACCAAATTACATAATTTATTTCCTATTAATATTAGAGGATTAACCGAGTTAAGTTAGCTTAGTTCACGAAATGCTTCAGAAGGAATTAAAACCGAATAAGACGGTTTGCTCTCCAAATTTTATAGGGGATTTGACGTTGCTCGAAAATTTGGATGGCATCTTATTACTTGTTTATGCAGATAAGAGAATTTGTGAGGTCTACATTGGAATATCTATGACTAACACCCAAATTTAGTAATATCGTGATAAGCACTTAGAATGAAAATTTTCTCAAAACTTCCTCCTTTTTAAACCAAAGACATAATAGTTATAAGTTGAATCGCATACACATTTATTCTTATAATTTTTGAATGAAAATTTAAGAATTTTTGTTCAATATTAATTTTAGACCAATTTTTTTCACAATAATTATTTGCTAATGTTTATTTTTATCGTCGCTTGATATTTTTTTGAGCAATTAATATTTTTTTGGGTTTTAATTTTAATAGAAGTTAGAGTAGATATTATTTCTTTTGCTGACTTATAGGTTTTATTCTAAGTTGCTGGCGAAGGCGACTTTGTGCGTCCCCAACAAAGCTTTCTCTTCGTAGCAATAGCTAACGCTTGTGGAACAATGCAGTCGAGGCTTCCACCGGAGTGTAGCCTTCGGATTCTCCATTGCTGTGTCTTGCACAGTGTAAGGTTTACCGGTTTATAAGTGAAAATCTAACCGAATGAGTCATTTACGGTGGGGTTTAGCCCTTGCAATAAGCTAGGCTATCTGAGATAAGGCTTAGTTATGAAAATTCGAAAGAGTAGTCGAAATCTTATCTTGCCAACCACGTTAATTTTGGATGCCATTATTTCGAAATAGTAAAGGACTTTACCTAGGAACATGAAAAAGTAGGCAATTGAAATATTAAGTCTCCCTCCGCAAAAGAAAATCCAACTCTAAAAGTCACTGACAACGTAAAATTAAAAGTTCTTGTAGTATTCGAGAGAAAAATTCCATGAAATATTTATGCACCCCTATGCGTTGGGGGCGGCAAGTACCGAAGAAGAGTGAGCTATGAGCTTTATGCAGTATTAATACACAGTAAATGGGCGTGGTCATAAATCGATTTTAATGATTTTTGTGGAGCGGGTTTCCTTTCAAGAGGAAATATGCTCAACAAATTTCATCACTGTAGCTTCAACCGGTTTTTTTTGTTGCACTTATCACTTTAAACACTGTATACTGATATAATACCGAACTGCATACCTTAGAAGACACCTTGAAATTCAATTCTTTTTTCTTCCCATTGCTCTCAGAAGCCGGCGATCGCAGCACCTGCTGTCGCGATGTAGTTCACTCAAACTTTCAGCTAATATCGTAAATACGCCTGCGCGTCGAGCTACCAACCCACACTTACACATACACATATCCACACGTTTTCACTCAGACGGTTGATTTGGGGATAACTTACACTCACACACATACAAATCTATTCACCCACTCTAGCTCTGCGTCCAGCCGTACTGCGCACATTGTATGTATGGGCTACAGCTCTGGTAGTTTGACACAGTGAGGTGCGTATTCCGAGGGGGGTGTGCGTGGCTGCTCTGCAATTGCTGCCAGTCGTTGAAACTGTGAGATCGCTACCGAAAGTTACCGCAAAGTTTTTGTTTAAAGACTTGAGCTGCCTAAGTAAGCGTTGCAATACCCATTTTAAACTTGTTTAATACGTATTTTAAGTCGTCCTCACGAGATAGCTCATAAAAAATTTTAGTACTGGAGCTTATTATATACGTAGTTTGCGGAGATATCACGTTATGTGAATCTAAAAGTCGTTTATTTTAATTGTTTTATGGTAAGCCCCCCTCCCCCGTTGAAATGCTGTTGTTGTTTGTTTTGTGTGCTTAATAGTGTTACAAGGCTGCGCTATAATATATATACATATGGTTCTATTCTGAACCAATTTTTCTTTTAGTTATGGCTCCCGAAACATTGAAAATTGCTTAGTCATAAAAGGGCGGTGCCAGGCCCAATTTTCAAAATTAGAAGTTTTTCCTATTTATTGTTATAAATCCACTTCGGAAATGAAATAAAAAAAAAAATAAATGTAAGGCGCGATAACCTCCGAAGAGATCTAAGGCCGAGCTTCTATTCCAATTTGCGTCGTCCTCCTCTTGATTTTCCCTACAAATTGGCCGGACGGGACCTACATGTTTTATGCCGACTCCGAACGGCATCTGCAAGGCAGATGAGTTTTCACTGAGAGCTTTTGATGGCAGAAATACACCCGGAGCGCTTGCCAAACACTGCCGACGGGCGACCCCGCTTAGAAAAAGTGTCTTCTAATTTAAAAACCTTATTTCTAAAATATTGATGTTGCTTTGGCCGGGGTGCGAACCCAGGGCATACGGTGTGGTAGGCGGAGCACGCTACCATCACACCGCGGTGGCCGCAAAGGTATAACTTATTTTATTCGTCCACAACTCTTCTTTATATAAATGTGGGCGTGGTCCTTAACCGATGTCGTTAAGTTTTTTTTCTCAATGCATTCCCTATATAGGTTTAACGATTTTTGATTTATGATTAATAATATTTGTGAAATTGATTTTATCACAAGTGGGCGGTGCCATGCCCATTTAAATTTTTTTTTTTTTCAAATGTATATCAAAAGTTTCAATATCAGTCCACACGTCAAATTTCAACATTCTAGGTGTATTATTTACTTAATAATCAGGTTTTTTGTGTTTTCCAAAATGTTATATATATAAAAAGTGGACGTGGTTATCATCCGATTTCGCTCATTTTCAATACCAAGCTATCATGGTCCAGATAAGCTCGTGTACGAAATTTTGTGAAGATATCTCAATATTTACTCAAGTTATCGTGTTAACGGACAGACGGACGGGCGGACGGACGTGGCTCAATCACATTTTTTTTTTCGTTACTGATGATTTTGATATATGGAAGTCTATATTTATATCGATTCCTTTATACCTGTACAAACAACCGATATCCAATCAAAGTTATGTACAAGTGCAGCTGGGTATAAAAAGAAAGTCGAAGACAAAAATTTCAAAGCGTCTGCCCAACAAGATGGGCCAATGTCATGAAGCGGTATCCACTTACATTGAACTTCAGCCGGCAATATTCGAAGCCTTTGAAGAGATAGCACAAGGGAAAAGCGACAAAATTTCGGCACAGGTTTCAAGCTGCTATTTCTAGCGTGCAACCTGAACCCGAAATAGTTCCTTAATTGCTTCGGAATCGCTTTTACATTTATATTCTCTTCGCGCTCAATCAATACCAACTTAAATGCAATCCTAAACATTTTTTATAAATTGTTTATATATATTTTTGCTGTTTTTTTATTTACATAATTGCAAGTAAATTATTTGTTCACTGCTAATTCACAATAGAGCATCAGCTGTTTCGAACTGAACTTTTGTTCGCCCGAACTTGCCGATAGGCGGAAAAAATTCACCCGAACAAAAAAAGTGAAGGTGAACACTTTTCCGTGCGAACTTTGCGTTAAGGGTGAATATTATAGAGCTGGTTACGTTGGATAATAGCTGACGGGTAGCTTCGCCTGGGCCGCCGATATTGGCCATTATTCGCGATAGGGCTCCACTAATTCTATAATCTTTCTCCCCCACCGCCCTGAAGTGCTCCTTAAAAGTTAGTTTTGAGTCAATGACTACTCCTAGATATTTCAAGCAAGGCTTTGATTTTATTTGGTAATCTCCTATGGTTAGGACTAACTCATCCACAGTCCGCTTTGAGCTCACCAAAACAACTTCATCTCCAGCCCCATGTGCGTCAGCCATTCCTTTATTCTTCCCACGGCGTCATTACATAATGCTTGGAGCAGATCAGGTTTCTTGGCCACTTCTACTACGACAATATCATCTGCATAGCCGACAATTTCCGTGCCTCCGGGAAGGTCGATTTGTAGCACGCCATCATACATCGCATTCCAAAGAGTTGGACCTAGAACAGATCCCTTAGGGACACCGTCCGTGATGTTGTGCTTTCTAGGTTCCTCATCAGTATCAAAAAGGAGTAATCTGTCGCTTAAATAGCTACCAATTATTCGGCGCAGGTAAGCAGGTGTGCCAAAGTTTCGTAGCGCTGTCATTATCTGCATCCAGTTCGCGGTGTTAAAAGCATTTCTAATATCCAGGGTTATCAGTGCACAGAGCTTTCTTTTACTTTGGCCTCCGGTTATGGCTCCGCGGGCTATATTGACAACTTTTTGCATTGCATCTATCGTGGATCTCGATTTTCGAAATCCAAACTGACTATTTGACAAGCCACCTGGGCTTTCCAGGGTATGCTGCAGACGCTCACTAATATACGTTCGAGAATCTTTCCTATTGAATCCAACATACAAAGGAGCAGTCTTTGACGTTTCCATGAGCGGGGAAGACGCCTTCTTGGAAACAGGCGTTGAAGAGATCCGTAAATACCGATGTTCTAGGCCAAATCGCTGATTTAAGAGCTATTTTTGGCATTCCATCCGGTCCTGGAGACTTACTGTCCGCAACTCTTTGTGTTGCATCTAGTACTTCCGGCTCAGTTATTTCAGGGATTTCCATACTTTCGAGGTCCTCGCTTTGATAGCTCCAGTAATCTTGCGTCGGACAAAGAGTTTCTACAATTCTTCGCACTAGCATCGGGAAAGTAGGCTCCTCTGATTTCCGCCCTTTAATTTTCGCCATCACCGTTCTGTAAGCCAATCCCCAGGGATCAAGATCGGCACTATCCATCAGTTCCTTGAAGCACGCTCTCTTGCGCTTTTTATAATATTTTTAAGCGCCATTCTTTGTGCTATGTACGTATTGTGTAGCTCATCATATCGCGGCGACGAGCGTGCCCTCTGTGCCCTTCGCCGTGCCGTGTGGCATTTTCTACGCTTCTCCGCTATTTCCTTGTTCAACCAATATGCCGGAGTCCGATTTACTTTTGCTCGACTTTTTGGCATGGCAGCATCACACGCCATACCTAATGACTTAGATATTTGAACCAAAAAATCTTCCGCATGTGTCCTTCGTATTATGGCATCATTCCACACAACATCGAATGCTTCTGGTTCAAAAAGGTGTTGTTTCCATCTCCTTATTTGTAGTTGGTTGGAAGCTGTCTTTGGTGAAGTTTCCACTAGCTCTAAGCTAATAGCTTTGTGGTCGCTGTGTTTGTAAACGTTACTGATGGACCATTTTGCTCGTCTCGCTATTTCACCACTAGCAAAAGTGAGATATATAATGGAGCGTCTATTGCCAGTGTCGAATGTATATTTCTCTGCCTCATTTAGAAGTTCTAGCCTCAGGGGTGCAAGCCTTTCGAGAAGAACTCTACCTCTATCGGTAGTTCTACTACTACCCCATACAGTTGACCATGCATTGAAGTCTCCACATATTATATACGGGTGTTTACCCTGTTACCCTTCTATAGTCATCCAAAGAATGATATTCTCAAACTCTGTGCTAGTCATGCTCGGAGGTGCATAGCAACTAAAAATGTATATTCCTTAGACTTTTGCCTACGTGAATCCTGCCACTGTCGGTGTCATCTTTTCCTACGGAGGGAGTTTTCCTGGTATCCAAATTGAGGCTTTCCCAGCCGAGTCCGTGAGCCAGCCTTGCTCCTCCTTATTTCTGTACGGCTCAGAGGGTACCGCTATGTCAAATCCTCCTTCAAACATTGTTTGGGATAAGAGGTCTTGGGCCGCTGCACAGTGGTTTAAACTGAGTTGCAACAATCTCATAGGGCAATCTGGTTGCTTCCCTCCCGTTGTGGGCATCTAAAACTGCCTGCTGAATGTTGTCCCCCACATAACGCACATTTCGCTACGTTGGAGCAGTTTGCGGCCTTATGTCTATCCTGACCGCATTTCCTGCAAAGTTTTGACCTATCTGTAATCTCTTTGCACTTCTGGGCTATATGACCATAGGCCCAGCAACTATAACAGTATCTCTCCTGTTTCACCTCTCTAATTCGACAGGATACCCATCCTACTCTTATTCTTTGTACCTTTAGAACAACTTTAGCATCATCCATTGTAAGGCTTGCAAGTGCCGATTTTGTACCGCTGTGCCCTGTACGTATACTTTATATAGCAATTGAATCAGGCCCTTATTTAAGTGAAAGTGTGGGTATGACTCTTAGAAGTGATTGGTGGTGCTACAGCAGGGAAATTCAGTCTCCACGATTTAATACTTTCCAATTTAGGAGGTTTATTGCTTTTTATCGCTCTTCGATCTATAGGTATCAGTATTATTAGTTAACCAATCGGAAACCACATACAAAGCTACTCGACTATCTCCTGGCCAAAAAGCCAAGAACGAAATCTATGGATCAATGATCACTGAACGATAACATAATCGATGTCAGGCATAACTCCAGAGACCGCCTTTACGGACCATTTAAGGTCCGAATAGTGAGTGTCATCTTGGATGTGAAGAATTCGGAACATTGAATGAAAATGCATTGACAAATTAGGCAAATTAGGGAATGTTTATCCAGCAATACTATTATGATCAAAAGAAAAATTCTAGTTATTTTCCTATTGCCAATGATAAAAAACTTATAAATCTGGTATATGGTTTTAGCAATGGGGTCGAATTGTTCAGTGCAGGATAAAACTATGATCAGTAAATATTTTTGTAAATGGCCCGCTCTCGGCGAATATCATACACATATTCATAGTCATATTCATATTGATGACAAATAAATAAATAACTACAAGCCGCGATATAGCTCCGAAAATATTTTGGCCGAGTTTCTCTTCCAATTTGCGTCGCGATACTTTTACTTTTTCCCACAGATTGGCGGGATCTACATGTTTTACGCCGACTCCGGACGGCATATGAGAGGCAGATGAGTTTTCACTGATAAGCTTCTCAAGGCATAAATATACTAGGAGTGTTTGCAAATAACTGCCGAGGGGCGACCCCCTTTAAGAAAACTTTTTCTTCACTCAAAAAAAAAAAAGTTTTGAAAATTCCTGAAAACGAAGAAAAGAAGATGATGCCCTGTAGAAACTGTTTCCTCAATAAAGAAAAGTATTTTTCACAAAAATTAAGATGTTTTTTTTTCGTTGGAAGGAATCACTTTTTAAAAAATGGGAAAAAACTGTCACACCCGCGGATTTCTAGTCGAGGTGCTTAACTTTACAGTCGAGTACTCTTATTTACTAAACCATACATGTAAGTATTGTCACGGATATTAGCATCAATAAGCTATACCATCACTAAGGCGATGCTACGGCCATGCCAAGCAGTATTTACGTTAATAATCAAATCAAGTGTACACATATATAAGGCAGCCCAGAGAGATGTCACACACAGATGCATTTACTTATACGCCTATGTGCGCGCGAGAGACTGTAAACTACAAACATTCACATCAATAATTCAATCTTTATGTAGGTACATAAACGAATAAATAATTGCGTCTACACATATGTACCATGTACGAATACGAGCAGCGGAGAGTCAATGCGCAAACACATGCATATATCTGAGAAGTTTGAGAGCTACTGGACTAGTAGATTCTGGAAGCGCCTAAAAGATGTATAAAATTGTGCAATTTTAGTTATAGCTGAGAAGTTTGAGAGCTCATGGACAATGCTAGTACATTCTGGAAAAATGCGAACGAGGAAACCAAAGAGTATAAAAGGCGACAGATGTAGAGGCGCTGTAATTCAGTTGGAGTTGAGCTATCAATCAGTTTGATTAAGCACGCGATCTGGTGGCCAATAGTAGAGTTTCATTTGAGTTATCAATCAGTTTGGTTATTAAGCCAGCGAGTAGCAAGGTATAAGTGTTATTGTGAAGTACTTTAATAAAGGTAATTTTTCCATTGTTCAATATTGGAGTTATTTATTCAACAGTTTAGTGATTCGAACTTAGCAGAGGATTGCAAATAAGAGGATTTGCAGCAAATTCGTTACAGTATTGTGAAATTGAAAAAATTTAAGAATAATTTTCCCTCCAATTAGTGAAAATTTGTGTATAAATTTCTTGCTCATTGTAGATCTCGTAAATTTAAAGAATTTTTAAAAGAAATGTTTACCTCAATTTAAGGAAGTGGTATTTTCAGACTGTAGTTAAAAAATATTTGCTTCTTAATTTTTGATGTTGCTGCTTTGCCCGGGCCTTGAACCCAGGATCTTCGGTGTGGTAGGCGGGGCACCATATTAATATTCATAATAATAATAATACTCACATGCATATTCGCACTCACATGTTTACTCATATTCATTTTCATATTATTATTAAGTCAATGGCAATAAACTTTTGATGACCAGATTTACAAATTGACTTAGAACTTATTAACAATTAAATCAAGAATCTGCCAAATTTCCACATTGGTATATGTATATTAAAGAATTGAAACTCTAATACAGAGAACTGAAAGCACTAGCATTCTAAATTTAAGGCCAATCGTTTTGTTTAAACAACGACCTCGTCTTTTGAATACTTGGTCATTGTGACTAAGCTAAGGGAATTTGTGTGTAAAATTTGCATTATCCCTCCGATGTATTAATTATGCCGCTAGAGGATGAAAGAAAACCAAATTTCTGGAGCTCCCTCTTCTTAATTCAAAAACGCATATTACATATATATCTTTGCTGCTTTGAACTTTTTACATTCATATTTGAACAATGCTCACACACTTCTACTCGCGGCATGGCGTTCAAATCTCTGTAACCACAATTATATGAACTTGCCTGTGCATATAATACAATGGAGAATAATGAGAATATCGGACATTGAAAAAAAAAAAAAAAAAATGGGATCTGGCGACTTGACCGTTGATTGGCGGCAAGTTTTTTGTAAAGCGAATGCATCAATTTTTATGTAGGAAAAAGGACTATTGCCTGTCAACCGAAGGTTACGCGTGGAGCGCCCAATCAACCCAAAAGAAGTCCCACAACTTCTAACAACTTAAGTTGAATTAGCTTTCATGCATCTTATACCAGCTTCTAAAATGCGCTTTATGCGAAAAATTTAAACACACCATGAACATGCCTGTGATTTGAGACCTTGAATAATAGCCTTGAAAGTATTTCAGACAAGAAATAGTCTTCTCATTAACCAGCGATGGAAATAAATTAACGGGATGGTTCAATTTCCGTGAGGAGGAGTCAGTGGATAAAGATTTTAAATCACTAGGTTTATATTAAATGTTTTTGTTGAGAAGCTTTTCAGAGCACTGTTGATAGATGACGTCCTAAAACTTCTGAATGTTGATGGGTCTTTGTTTGTTTCGTTTTTACTTTCTGCGCGTGTAAGGCTAGCACCCAACCCATTTTACTAATCTGCCATAGGATATTCATAAAGAAAATAAAATCAATGAGAGTCCTGGATTATGGGCAAAATAAAGTTTTTTACGCCTGAAATCTTTTATATGATTATAAGCCAACATACTTAAATTGATTTACTGAATCAAATGCATGAAAGCTCTACAGACTTCTCTTACGTTGGCGTTAATGGCTCATTGTTGGGGTTGGAATATTTATCAATCAATTATTTTATCTTTTATAACATAATTACCCCCTATTATTCTTAAGAAAATATTGTGACGAATATTAGCAACACTAAGGGATACTATCATCTCTAAGCCGATACTAAGCAGTCACTTTTATCCACATAAACAAATCAATCATTATGTCTACACATATGTACATACAGCAGCGGAGAGGTACTCACAAAAGTATGCAATCATCAGCAAAGTAGTTCTCACACATACACATGCATATTTCTGAGATACTCACAAAAGTATGCAATTTTCAGCGAACTAGTAAATTCTAGAAGGAGAAACGCCTAGAAATATGTGAACGAGGAAACCGAAGAGTATAAAAGCAGCACCAGCTGAGGCATGATCAACCAGTTTGATTTAAGCATGCTATCAGTTGCGAAGTATAAATGTTATTGGAAGTATTTTCAAAGTAGTCTAATAAAGACCATTTTGCATTATTGAATATTGGAGTTATTTATTCAACAGTTTAGCGATACGAACGTTAGTCGAAGGTGTAAAATGAGCGGAGTTTCCCTAAATTCGTTACAATATAATAAAGAAGAAAGTGTTATTAATTAAGAGATTTTTTCTTAGTACTTCAGTCTGAGTACTTGGTATGTATGTACATACACCGTAGGGAAGTCAGGAAGTAATGATAAAAAATTCTAATACAGGAGGAGACCTAAAGTACCAAATAAGTACTAGTTCGATAGTAACATGATTTTACTTAGTTCAAAAACAATTTGGGTTCTCATATTTAATATGTAATATTATCTATTTATGTATATACATGTATATATATATATATATATATATATATAGATATATATATAAATGTGTATCTATACAAAAAAACAAAAACTGCGATTACCTTTAAGGAACTTAGACTTTGAGTATGCCTTTTCCCCCCTCATTATAAAGCTCTTCTTTACATAGACACTATATCACATATGTAAGCAAATTGACAAAAAAGAAATATGCTAAAGGAATTATTTCGCAATACATACAAGATAGTACATTTTAACAATGACAAGCCTAAGTCCTATAGAGGCGAATTTCGGAGAAATTCAAAATGGGTTTTATAACATACACTGTGGAAAAAGTTACCAGGTGAAATATTTCGAGCTTTCGCCTGGATCGGAATCATATTAAAATGTGAGCTAATATTTCCAATGTAGACATTTATGGAGTCGTTCGGAACTATAGAAAAAGGGGATAAAATAGTATTAGGAGCAAGATGTTGAATGTCGGCCTGGTTCGGAACCAACGAAATAGTACCAACAAAAGAACTAGATCTAAACTGTAAATTTTTACACTAGTTCGGAACTATCGAAATGGAAGCAATAAACGGAATAGATTTATACTAACGATTTTTTATCTAGTTGGGAGCTATCGAAAAAGTGCATATAAAGAAACTAGTTCTAAAGTGGAAATTTGTATCTAGTTCGGAACTACAGTGAACAAGTAGTGGTGTCGAATGCACTAGTTTTGAACTAGAGACTTTCTCTACAGGGTATGTCTACTGGCACACACAAAACGAAGGAAGTAACTTCCCGTGTGGTATGCAAGCCTAGCGGCAGCACTGCTTGCGAATAAAGTGTATATAAGTTAACGAATTCCTTATTAAGGAACCAAAAAAAATATATGTTTTATGATCAGGGAACATTTACTTAGACGTTCAGAACTAAGACTGAATGTAACAATTGAATTTACTTTAAAGCTAAGCTAGCTTGCACTGGCCACTTGCTGCTGTTGTTTTGCTAATTCCCCGAATATCCCAATTTGGGCTGCGCGTGTGAAGACTTCCGGTCCCACCAAAGGTAAGCTTTTTGCTGATGGTGTAATCGTCTTCCGTCGCTTACTAAAATGAGCTTTTATGCTGACTTTGCATCTGACTTTGGGTATGGGAAATGTTATGCAACTTTATGTGCATTTCCGTTGTACTTAATTTATTGTTGCTGACTGATTACTTAGTACTTATGAGAAAGTTAACATTTGTTATGTTAACATACATATATATTGGAAGAAAAAATGTATGTTTAAACTTTCAAGCTGCTCGTATTTAAAGCCTTCCGGTGCGCTTAGTATGAATCTAGAAGTTGATTTTCTTAATTCGCACAGGTTTCCGAAATATTCGTTTTTAAGTGAGTGAAACCTCCTTTCGTATTATAAAAAAAAGCTGCATATACCACCCCAGAGCAGTGATATAAAATTAGTTTAGTCTCTTCAGACAAACGACCATTATAAATGAAACTTCTGCAGTTGCAATTCGGTATTGTGCAGTGGCTCGGGAGCGGAGAAAAATATAGATGTAAGATTTGAAACCAATTTTTTTCAGACTTTTCGTGTCTAGCTAATTGAAAAAGTATTTCGAAAAAGTGATTCCAATGTCCACCATAATCTTCAGAAAAGCTCGGAGAAGATGCATATATTTCTGACGGCAGGTATTTCTTAACCATTTTAATTAAATTATAGGTAATTTTTACGAGTTCAAGAAGAATTTATATTAGCTTTTTTTTTTAATTTTTATCTTTGGTGTTATATTAAAAGTGAAACAAGAAGAAGCTACAAACATACATACTAGATTTAAAAAAATCCTTTCCATTTCGGACCCACCGCTGGGTTATCATTGCATAGTTAGTATGCAACATTCGAAGTAGATTGGGCGAGATTAAGAGAAGGCGAGAGGTGCACATGATCGACCAATCGGGAAAGCCGTGGATTCAAGTGCGGGGCTGTAAAGTGTCGAAGATTATGTGAAGGTCTTACAACCTCAGACTAACAAAGTTGCTTCTATCATTAAAAAGAGAGGACTGTAGACTCATGACGGATATTCTAACTGGACATTGCCTTCTGGCGTCACATGCCTTTAAATTAGGCTTTTTCAGTGATAGCAGATGTAGGAAGTGCCTGTTGGAGGAGGAAACGATCTAGTGCGTTTTGTGCTATTGTTATTGTTGTTGTTGTTGTTGTAGCGATAAGAACACTCCCCGAGGGCCTGGGGAGTATTATCGATGTAACTTTCAAGGCCATACCGCCCGCCCACCCCCTAGATCCATGAGGAACCTGGGGTTACCTGAGCCTCGGCTGTTAAAGTAACAGGATTCGCCACGGGTAGGTGAGGTGTTTTGCGCTGGCAACACCTTGAAAGTGTTGCGCTACAAAACCCCATGAATAAATTTGGTATTTTAGTCGCCTCTTACGACAGGCATACCTGCCGCGGGTATATTTCAAGCCCCCTTACCCGCTAGAGTCAGGTTTTGTGCTCGTAAAACTCCAGCTATTAGCAGTGATACAGCTGTCAGATCTAGAATCAGCAAGTGGCATAATTCCTAAAAGAAGACGAAGATTATATATCTACCCTTCTACATACAAGTAAACAATTTTTTTCTTCAGAAACAAATTGCTTCCGAATAATACGACTGCGCAATTTAAAACAATATTTTGTAAGCTGCTCCTTTTGTACGAAGACATAATTTCAAAATTTTTTTCTGTTGAAAGTTCTTTGGAATCCATGACATCGTCATTGTAAGGTGATGATACACAAAGAAATTCCAGCCAGATAGGCATAGTTAGTCAGTGCTGCTGCTTTCTGTGCTCTTCAAGCCTAATCTCAAAACTAACTTGTTGTACGTAACGACATCTTCATCGTTATTTAAAAGGAACAACTACAGACTTTAGTTAAACCAAACTTTTATACAACAAAAGTTTGGAAACAGAATGCTTAGCAGCGGCTTGAATTTCGTTAAAATTTAATGAGTATGAACAACAAAAGTTTCTACTCCAACAAATACGATGAACGATGTAAGTGAAGCAACGTTGCGTAAAACTTGAAGGATAATCTTAACTTACACATGCAAAAAAATCCAAGTTGTAAGTGCCTTTTCGCCTAGAACGACATTTACCGCCAGCTTGTTAGCCAGAGCGCGGGGAGCGGGACTAATTTAACAGCTGCAAAGCTCAAGCAAGATGCACGCATTTCAAATTTAAAATACCAACTTGGCGGATACAAACGAAACAAAGCTCTTTACCAGCACTTATACGCATTAGTTAAACCACCAAATCCCGAAAATATTAGACCTTGGACTTCGGTATGCTTTTATATAACGGATGTGCTCAAGTCGAAGTGCTAATTTTTATAACAGAGAGGCAAACCACGTCAATTGAGGATTCTCATTGCTTTTCTGGAAATCGAAGACAATTGTGAAAATATGTAGGCAATGATAAAAAGAAAATAAACTAAATTGGGATTTTAGGAAATAAATCAAAACTCGCGACTCGTTTCCCCTATTTTGATGAAATTTTTTTAGTTCATGGAACTTTTACCCTTACAATAAAAATATTTTCGGAACAATATTAGCATGGTAAGAATCTCTTCAACAACAAAAATTTAACCCATTGCAAATAAATACATATATATATTCTAGTCGTATGACTGCAGAAAAATTTTCACGCAATAAATTCTTGACGTTTTCAAGCTCCAAAAAGAAAACAAATTTCTTTCCAGCTTTGACAATTGCTATAGAGTTTGTTCGTTAAGTTAAGATTTCTGTATAGGTTCAAATGCTTTACGCCGACCCCGAACGACACCGGCAAGGCAGATGAGTTTTCACTGAGAAGCTTATCATGGCAGAAATATACGCAGAGTGCTTGCCAAATCACTGCCGAGGGATAAACATGTTTCTAAATTTTTTAAGTTGCTATGGTCGGGGCTTAAACCCAGGACTTTCGGTGTGGGAAGCAATTATTCAGATAGGATTTTTTTCGTAATTTCTACCCCATTTTAACAGCTAGAAGCTTTAAATTTCACCAAATGTTTACATATACATATGTATAATATTTATTGTTGTCCAAAAGTGATCGGTCGTATATATAGTATATATTCCATATAAACTTTGTTCAGGTAAGAGATTCATGGCCAGAACTATTTCACGAGGACAACAAGAAATGCGAAACTTTGTGGGAGGATTACGAATGTATTGTTTATTTGATGTTTATCGAAAATGTCGCTTACGTTACTTATTTGAATGTTTTACTTTGACGAACGTGACCACTCCCACTTGTATGTTGCTTTCCATAAAGTGCGGTCCTCGAATATGCTCAAAAAATGCATTCCCTACAAAGGTGCGGTTAACGCTTCCAGCTGAAAGATATATGCCGTCAAACACCTTTATTTTCAGTTACGCACTTCTTTTATTTCATGTAAGTCGATAACTATCAAACCTGCCTACGAATGACATACTGAACACAAAAAAACGCTCCCAAATAATGTCCTTCACAATAGAAAAAAGTGCTTTACTTGAATTTTTCTATATCTGCGACTGAAACAGAATACCGATGGACCGTGCACTCGAGCTACGGATCCCCAACACACACAAAAGCGACACGGTAGCTTGGCCGTATAAATACAACTATGTACACTGAGAAAAAACACCTTAAATGAGGAAAACATTTTCCAACAAAATTTGTCTTCATTAATTTGAGGGAAAATTTTTCTTCAATTTTTTTCAATTTAGAATATTTATCTCAATTAATAAGAGTACATGACTGTAAAGTTGAGCACCTCGACTAGAAATCCGAGGCCGTGACAGTAACAGTCAATTTTTTTTAAGTCTTTTGTACAATTTTCTCCACTTTTAAGAATATTGTTCCTATAACTAAGGAAAAAAACTTAGTTTTTGAGATCATTACTTGTCTAGATTAAAGGGAGCCTTTTTATGTCACAAAATTAATCCCATTTTGCCCTCGAAAAGTTGACGTATCCTTATCAATATAAAACAGCTAATCCAACCAAGCTTGTGGAAATCAATGTAATTGGTCAATGATGCCATACCATAACGCCGCAGCCATAACCATACCATAGCCAACCAATTGGTTTTTGCCCTGGCAAAGTTGGCGTATCCATATCAATATAAAACAGCTAATCCAACCAAACTTATGGTAATCAATGTAATTGGTCAATGGTGCCATACCATAACGCCGCAGCCATAACCATACCATAGCCAACCAATTGGTTTTTCGCATAACCTAAAAATATTTGAGTTGGTGAATTTATTTACTTTTTGTATATTTTATTTATTGTTTTGGATACGTTTTGACTAAGATACTTATTATCTGTGGTACATGCTTGCACTTTTTTGCGTTTTATTCATTCTTATGAAAGTTTCACGATTTTTAGGTTAAGTCACCAATAACTGATGCCAATTGATATGGACAAGTAAAAATATTGTAACGAACTTAGTGCAATTCCTCTTATTTGCAACCTTATACTAACGTTCGAATCACTAAACTGTTGAATAAATAACTCCACTGTTCAATAATGCAAAACGGCCTTTATTAAAGTATTCACAATAACACTTCTACTTCTCGACAGATAGCGTGCTTAAATTAAACTAATTCGTCGTGTGTCAGCTGCTTTTATATTTTTTGGTTTCCTCGTTGACATATTTCTAGGCGTTTCTATTTCTAGAATTTGCCACTTGTTTACCAGCTATAACATAACTACAGATGCACGTTATAGCTTCTTATATGCGCGTGTATATGTGAATGATACTTCCACAGATAATCGCCTACTTTTGGGTGCATCTTAGATAAGATATATGCATGTGTTTGTCCGTCTCTCTCCGCTGCGTGTAAGTACATATATGTAGACATAATGATTGATTCGTTTATGTAGATACAAGCGACTGCCAGCATCAGACTAGTGATGTGAGTATCACTTAGTGTGACTAATTTTCGTCACACTGCCCTCCACCTAAGTCCGATCGCGCCGATCAGACAAATCTCTCGATCTAACCGCTGTTAGCCTCTCTAAATGAACCAACCTTCTATTTCGTGGTATCCCAATTGTTTGTATGCGGTAGATGACATCACTGATCCTCTTCAAAACTCTGCACGGGCCTTCCCAACTGCACAAAAATTTGGATGGAACACCTTTCCGCCGGTGAGGGTTGTATAGCAGTACCAAATCTGCCTCCAAGAAACCTTCCGAATTATAGTTCTTGTCGTACCTGTGTTTCATCCTACTACTCATTACCCTATGCCGTTCCCTCACACTCTGTTCTTTGGCCAATGAACTACTTCACAGAGCTTGCGCTTGACGGATTGGCTTCGCATAATCAGTATCGTTCCCACGTTTCACAACAGTAGTGCGCCCTGGCTTGAAACTACCCTCGCATTCCTTCTGGGAAATTCTTTCCTTCGTTTTTGTGCGTCCCTTTGGTTTTGTCAATACCAATGTTTCTCTCGCAGGTACTTTTGATTTCGCTTTATTTGGCCCATTCGATCCATCAACTTTTACCTTTGACTTTCGTGGTCTTTGTCGAGTCTTCTCCACCAGTATTCGATTACTGCTGAACCCTTTCTCCAAACTAAAGTTAAGTCGTATATCCTGGTTCTTATAGCGCATAATCCTTCTCCGCATATCGATCCCGATGTCATGGTCAACTAAGAAGTCTACTCCAAATATGACTTCATCAACGATTTCCGCCACAACGAATTTGTGAAGAACCATGACCTTTCCAAATAAGACTTTACATATCACTTCTCACTGGACTTGGTTATACTCGCCAGTGACCGCACGCAACCTTGTTCCAGGTAAAGATTTTACTCTCCTGTTGACCAAGTCAGATCGGATTACGGAATGAGATGCGCCCGTATCTACAGCCAGTACACATTCTTTGCCATCCACATTCCCTCTGGAGGTAAGACTGCTTGATTTCCTTCCAATTTGCGACACAGATATCACAGAACATTCAATAGCTGGAGATAGCTCTCGATCTCCACATTTTACTCGCTCTTGCTCATCGCCTCCAGTTTTGTTATTAAGACCACCCATGCTGGAATTACCAGGACCGGTTCTGCAATGACGAGCAATGTGACCTGGGTTGCCGCACTTGAAACACTTCATAACTCCGTCATTTTTCTGTTGTGATCCCTTCAGCGCCTCCAATATTGTGTTCACCCAGCCTGGCCTTACCACTTCCACACGGCGTGCTTTAAAAACTGGCTTACACAGAAGCGTCGCTGTTTCCTGAATCAGAGCACGTGATACCGTTTCTGCGAATATAGGTTTTGGGTTTGCGTATGTAGCTCGCTCCGTTTCCACGTCCCGGATGCCGTTTATAAAGCTCTGGATTTTCACCCTCTCGGTATATTCCACGGGTGCGTCCGCATTTGCTAGATGGGACAGTCTTTCGACATCCGACGCAAAATCCTGCAAAGTCTCATTAGCTTTTTGGTAGCGGGTTTGCAACTATATTTGGTAGATCTGTTTCCTGTGTTCGCTTCCGTACCGTCGTTCTACAGTAGCCATCAATGCTTCATAAATGTTACGTTCGTACTCTGAGATGGTCTGTAAGATCTCAGCAGCTGGTCCTTTTAAATCCACAAATAGTGCAGCAACTTTATCTTCGGCATTCCAGTTGTTCGCTGCTAACGTCTTCTCAAATTGAAGCTTAAATACCTTGAAAGGAACAGAGCCGTCAAAAGGTGGAGTTTTTACCTTCGTATTGCTTGCTGAAACAGCTGGGCGATTTAATTGCAACTCCTGTATACGACCTCTCAAAGCATCCACCTCGGCTTCGATTTTTTCCTCAAACTGCGTTATTTTCTCGTCCATACGCGTTTCGAGTTTTGATGATATACGCGCCTCCTGCGCTTCGAGTTGTACTGTTATGCGTGCTTCTTGCTCTTCCAGTTGTGTTTCCATCTTTGATGCAATCTGTGTCGACATTTCTGAAATAGGCGCTTCTTGTGCTTCAATCTTTGATGTTATGCGTGTCTCCTGCGATTACAGTTGGGATGACATTTGTCTTTCCTGGGCTTCAATCTTGGATGTTATACGGTTCTCCTGGGATTCTAGTTGTGTTTCCATCTTGGATGCTATACGTGTCTCCTGTGATTCTAGTTGAGATGCCATTGTCGCTGTTTGAGCAGATATTGCAGCCAAAACCATGTTCCAGTCTGTGCTCGTAACTGTCTGAGATGTTTCGATTTTCTCTTAAATTTTTGTTGTTGTCTCGTCCCCCTCAGGATGAAAGACATCATCACCCACATTAATTTCTTCCGACTCCATAGCGTCTCGTAGTCGTGCCTGAAGTTCGAGTTTATTGCCGGTTGTATTCAATCCACGGTTCTCCAACTCCTTCTTCAGTTGCTGGATCCTCAATTCACTCAACTTTGCCATGGCCAAGTTGTATTCGCAATCTTCGGAACTTATTCAACAATTCCTCTTCTGACACCAATTGTAACGAATTTAGTGCAATTCCTCTTATTTGCAACCTTCTACTAACGTTCGAATGACTAAAGTGTTGAATACATAACTCCACTGTTCAATAACGCAAAATGGCCTTTATTAAAGTACTTCACAATAACACTTCTACTTCTCGACAGATAGCGTGCTTAAATCAAACTGATTCATCGTGCCTTAGCTGCTGCTGCTATTATACTTTTTGGTTTCCTCGTTGACATATTTCTAGGCGTTTCTATTTCTAGAATTTGCCACTTGTTTACCAGCTATAACATAACTACAGATGCACGTTATAGCTTCTCATATGTGCGTGAATATGTGAGTCATATTTCTACAGATAATTGCCTACTTTTGGGAGCATCTCAGATAAGATATATGTATATGTTCGTACGTCTCTCTCCGCTGCGTGTACGTTCATATTTGTAGACATAATGATTGATTCGTTTATGTAGATACAAGTGACTGCCTCCTTTATTGTTGTTGTGGCTTCATTTACTTAGCATCAGACTAGTGATGTGAGTATCACTTAGTGTCACTAATTTTCGTCACAATATGGTTATGACTGCCAACTTTCCCAAACCCTTTTCTCTTCGTTTTCAGGATTTTTAGGATTTTTTTTTCAGTGTAGGCTCTTACATTTGTACATATATTCATATAGTTATTTTATAGTAAATATACATTGTATAAGTATTTACCGCTAACAATTTTTGCTGTCGCTGATTCTTTTCCGTATTTATGTAGCCACTGATGTTGTTGTAGTTTGGAAAAATTTAGTTTGACATGTAAAGGATATGCGTAGCGCGTACAAATTTGACATGTTAGACAGGCAACAGCAGATTGTGATATGTTGTTGTTACACAGACAGCAACAACAACAACAACAACATCAACAGCTACATATAATATTAACAGTAATAATAAAAGTAACAACAATAAAACATTGCAAATGCAACAGCAACAATCGGATAAGTTACAACAAACGCACTAAACTTTTGACAGTACAAAATGTTGAGGCAATAAACAGCAACAACTAATGCCACAGCAGAGCGACAGCAAACGGAAGTATGGTAACTAAGGAAGAACTTAAGTGGCAGAAAAGTTTGAAATGTCAAGCGAGAAACTATTGCTAACTGGAATTCTAACAGTCAAACCAAGTTCGCATAGTGCCAAAGTGTATATGAGTGTGTGTTGTATAAAACAGTATGTAACTTCAACATGTAATTGCTTTGGTGTTTGCTGTTAAATTGACAGAAAGTGTTAAAAGTATAGGCAATAGCTTCGAAACTTTTCTGTTCTGAACCTACACCTCGCTAAAGTCTCGTTTATGAGCGACATTTTTAATTAAAATTTTTTATTCGTATATGAGAAAGTTGGTGTTACTGCACTCTTGAGTGCAACAAAATATTTGCACCGTTAGGTAATGATTGCAGAGTGTGCAATGTGGAAGTTAAGGAAATTTCATTCAATAAATCAGCAATGTCCATCAAATAAAAATTTAGGATGTTCCGTTAGCGATTGCAATGATTAAAGTAACATCCATAATTATTTATTTTGTTGTTAAGCAAGGTTGCAATGAAAGTATTCACCCACACGGACATGTATATGAATATATAGAAAGTATTCATAGAAACACCTGTATTTGGCACCAGAAAGAGGAGGCTTCCCCCTCCCTCACTGAATTGCGAGAGACAGGTAAAAGAAAATTTATCTCCCTCGATGCTACAAATTGGCCACAGTTATCACGGAGCAGGAATAAGAGATAATGATAAAACAGGTAAAAACGGGCATTACCTTTAAGATTATTTAAGATTATTTGGGACAAAACGACGTTGAATGTTATTAGAAAAGGTAAAATAGTTAGCGGCCGCCGTGATGTGATGGTAGCGTGCGTCGCTTACCGCACCGAAGATTCTGGGTTCATGCCCCGGGCAAAGTAACATCAAAATTTTAGAAACAAGTTTTTTCAATTAGAAGAAAATTTGTCTAAGCGGGGTCGCCCCTCGGCAGTATTTGTGAAAACTCATCTGCCTTGCAGATGCCGTTCGGAGCCGGCATAAAAGAAGTAAGTCCCGTCCCGCCAATTTTTGAAAATTGAAAAATTATAAGTCAACATTTTATGGCCTTTTTATTTTTTTAACACACTTTTACGGATGTATCTTTTATGCAAGTTTCGCTCTTATATACTACACCAAATGCAAATTCTTTTAGCTCTGTCTTTCATTTACATAAGCTGAATATCGGAAAGAGAGGCACTGTCTGAATTTTGTGCAATGTATATTGAGTCAAAAAAGTGGGGATAATGAGGAAGGACAAGCTCCCATCAACGAAAGAATTGGCGCATACACGTCCTGTCACCACCTCACCTTTTATGTCGAAAATAATATCAGCCTTGTCAACAGGTGTTTCTTTGGACGGAGTATGCAAATGGAGAGAGAAAGTCCTCTCTAACAGAACTAAGAATTAGTTGCCGATCTTTTTTTTGTCTTGTAATCAAAACAAACTCGGGGTTTTGGGCGTAGGTTTTGGAAAATGTAACTATGGTTTCGGATTCAATTCCTTCGTTATAGTCCGTTCGAATTATTTCCTTTCTCAAAGAAGGCAAATAAGTCTGGGAGCTCCAACCACACTATTGAAAAAATCTGATTAATTTAGTGCATATTTAAAGTAAAGAACGATCATTAATCGCACTGACAGTGATGAAAACGCATTTAAAAAGCACACATTAGCATAAAATCCCATGAGGATTTACGGGGTTTTCCTTGACTGCCCATAAAAATGGAAATTAAATGTAGGAATATGTTTACATGTTATTCGATTTTACAGCACTTGCTATCGTGCATATGTACATTTTTACATATTTACATTCACAAAAAAATAGAAAAGTAAAATAGCAATTTTAAATACATGCATCTTCTTCCCAACTTCCTATAATTTGTATGATTGTATGTTGGTTCGCTTTTTTGTTGCTAGTGAAAAGCTAAGGGGGGAATGTAAATGTACTGCTCATTTCAATTTCAGTTTCATTGACTTGATTTATGCGAAATGTTGGCGACATGCAAGCTGATTGTCAAGTAGTTGAGTCAGTTGATCATATTGAGACCACCGAAGCGCCACGCCACATCCAAAGCAATTCCCAGAGCTGTTTAAGTTCAAGAGACGTGGTAAATACGCGCAGGATCATTTGAACAAACAAGCTGAGCTGGTGTCCAGTGCTCATACATATTCATTTGCTTAAAATGTATACAGATATGTGCTCTTAGGTATGTAGCATCTGACACTTTCGCTCTTCATATGTGCTGGCATATATTCCAATACCATATCAGCGAAGATTCGATTGGTGCAGGCGTTAAGGCATATATAAACACGCATATCGTACACAAGACTACGGTCAATAGGAATTAAGCGGCAAAATGTCAGACGTGCCATTTTAGATAGAAACCAATAGCGGACAATTATACGTCCCAGTTACTAAAGTTTCGGAGCAGTACACCTTGTGAACGCGATGTTATATTTGTTGTTATTGTAGCCCAACGTCAAATTGGCTGGTTTTCATATTTGTTACATGACATTTTTTAAGCATTTATGCTTTAAAAATAATTTCAAATATCCCAGTCAACCAGAAGAATGCACGAGGAGATCCGTCAGGATCCCTGGGTGGATGCGCTAACCTTCATAGAGTGTGCGGCAGTAGGATTGAGGTGTTTTTTTTAAATATTGTGACGAATATTAGCATGACTAAGGGATACTATAATCTCTAAGCCAATACTAAGCAGTGACTTGTATGCACATCAACAAATCAATCATTATGTCTATACATATGACCACACAAGCAGCGGAGAGCAATGCACAAACATATGCATATATCTGAGATACTCCCAAAAGTGGAAGTATTACTCACATATACACGCGCATATGGCTATGCGAGAAGCTATAATAATCGTGCATCTGTAGTTATAGCTGAGAAATTTATAGCTGGTAAACGAGTAGTAAATTCTAGAAATAGAAACGCCTAGAAGTATGCGAACGAGACATCACAGAGTATAAAAGGAGTTAAAGCTAAGTAAGCAGGATTCGGTTTGATTTAAGCACGCTATCTGTCGAGAAGTAGAAGAGGTATTGTGAAAGTAGTCTAATAAAGACCATTTTGCATTATTGAATATTGGAGTTATTTATTCAACAGTTTAGTGATTCGAACGTTATCAGAAGGTTGCAAATAAGCGGAATTTCCTTAAATTCGTTACAATGTATAAAAAAGTAGTCCTTTATGACTCTTTAAAAGCGCGTCTTGAGAACTATAGTTGTCCAATTCTTCCAGGGTGCAACTGCTCAATGCTTCTTGGGCTTTTCAAACGAAAGTCACCGTCAATCTATATAAGCTACTTCAACTTCCTGGAATGCATTTCCTACAGGCTTCTCGCCGTGATTTTACCATTTGCTGATTTTATTTTTTTGCGGATATTTGCAGGACAAAATATTAAAAGCAAAATAGAAAGTTATAAATTTTATTCATTTTTTGAAAATATGTATCGTCACAGTTCGTTTAACGGTTGCTCTGAACTTAACCCCTTCGCAAACATACATCTTAGCACCTTTCCCACACATTGTCATTAGTGTGAGGGCTTTGCCGAACATCATAGCGTCCCACTGGCCTTAGCACCTTTGGCCACCTTTGCGCCAACCATCCACCTCTATTGTGGATTTAAGATCTCCCCCGAAGCGCAGATAGAGAATCGGGCAGTCTGTTCGTCCAGTAACTGATGAGCTGCCCCGAGGCACTGAACCTGGTTGCAGTTGCTAACGCTATGTTCTACTTCAGCTAAAAGGTTTACAGGTGGAATGTACAGAATGGCATACAGTGCAGCCGTCGGGGTTTTTTTCAGGGCTCCCATAATGATAAGCATTGACATCCTGTTCCAATTTGGGACCTTGTACCTCTTTGTAAACAAGACCATATCCGTCTTTTCCACGTTGGCTGTTAACCCGATATTAGATGCCCAGGTATGAATATCCCGAAGCGCCCGATCCATCAAAGAGCTATTCGTTGGAAGGCACTTTCCGCTTATAACAATGGTTTATTATCAGCGTCTACAGTAGAGGTAATAGCACCGCTCCCTGCGTCCTAACCCTGTCCACTGATTTCAGTGGCCTCATTCAATCCGCATTGTAAAGTAATATTCCTGCAATTTAACATGCAGCCGATCCATCTGGTTAAGGCTGGACGTACTTTAATGTAATTAAGACCATCTATGATCGACCCTTTAGAAACATCGTTAAAAGCCCAGGCAATGTCTAAGAAGACTCATCGAGCATATTCCTTATATTCCAGGGCTTTCTCTATGCTAATTACCACCCTATGCAATGCGGTGTCTACCGACCTGTCTTTGGTGTACGCATGTTGTGTTGTGGAGAGCAGCTTTTCATCCACGTTGGACTTTATGTACACATCTATCAGCCTCACAAAGGTTTTGAGCAGAAAAATTTTAAGTTAATGGGTCTATTGTCTCTGGGATACGCGTGACCGATCTTCCCCTCCTTTGGTAGGAAAGCTACACTTGCAGTTCTCCTAGAGTTCGGTACATGATTCAGTCTTATGCACCCATCGAGTATTATTTTAAACCATTCCACGACCGCTCTAATTGAAGCTTGTAGCATGACCGGGAATATACACTCTGGGACTGACAATTTAAATTTAGAAAACGTCTTCACCGCCCGCGTGTGTGTGGTGTCTGCTGGCTCTTCTAAATCACCTCCCGATGGGAAATGTGTATCGAAAGCACCGCAAGGGAATCCTCACTATTACGTGTTCATTCCCCGTTCTCTTTCTTTATTAGTCCCTGGACTATGTTTCCCGTTGTTAGGACTTTTTTAACCATGCTGTTTCGCTGGAGCACTCTATCTCCGCACAGAAACTTTTCGATGAGATTCCCTTCGACCTGGAAATTTCACGCTTTTGGATCCTCAATAGATCTCTGTACTCGTCCCGACACGCTTCGCTTTCCGCGGTCTTTGCTATTTTAAACATTTATTTTACCTGTCTTACCTTAAATTTTTTCAGGAGTGATATACTTTTGAATAAAAAAAAAATTTGCTAGTGGTAACTCTGGTTCGTTTTTTAGGAAAACTGCCACACATGTTGACAGCACAATTACATGATAAATCAGAAATGTTGAAGAAAAATCACCAGCACGAAAGAGGGAGAGGGTTGGAATGGCACAAATTCTTTCCCACATCCTTTGGGCAGATACATACATAGCTATTTATGTATGTATGTATGTTGAGTAGGTGCACGTTCAGAGCATTTGTTGGGTTTAACAAAAAAAATTTAGCTTATTTGAAAAGGATTTCTATGTGCCCAATGTACCAATGAATATGAGAATAATATAAAATTTATGCAGAATATAGTTTTTTCGCGTGGTATAAAAAAGAGAAAACAAAGGAGCGATGGTGGCGTCAGTGCTGTTGTTGTTGTTGTTGTAGCAATGCTCGCCCCACCTAATAGCCGCGACCGATCACAAATTGTCATCAATATCCTCTAACGGGAGTCCAAGGAAACTTGCCGTTTCAACAGGGGTGGACCATAAGGAAAGGGTTGTTAGAGGCGTTGGTTCCACATTACAATTAAAGAGATGGTTGGTGTCATGTGGGGACACATTGCAAGCGGGGCATACATTTTGTATGTCGGGGTTGATTCTGGATAGGTAAGAGTTTAACCTGTTACAGTATCCAGAACGAAGTTGAGCAAGAGTGACACGCGTTTCCCTGGGGAGTATGCGTTCCTCTTCCGCGAGTTCTGGATATTTTTCTTCAAGTACTGGATTCACCGGGCAATTCCCGACATAAAGGTCCGACGCCTGTCTATGGAGTTCACCAAGGACCTGCTTGTGTTTTTTCGCTTCATACGGCTGGGTTCTCAGGTGCCGTATTTCCTCAAAATGCTTACGGAGATGACTCCTTAGGCCCCTAGGTGGTGCTGGTTCGTCAATCAGATGTCTGTTGGGATGCCCAGGTTTCTGGGTATTCAACAGAAACTGTTTGGTCAGCATCTCATTTCTCTCCCTGATGGGGAGTATTCTCGCCTCATTATGCAGATGGTGTTCTGGGGACATAAGAAGACAGCCCGTGGCGATTCTGAGATCAGTATTTTGGCAGGCCTGTAGTTTCTTCCAGTGGGTAGTTTTTAGGCTTGGCGACCATATGGGTGACGCGTAGCACGTAATCGGCTGGCTAATTGCTTTGTATGTGGTCATGAGCGTTTCTTTATCTTTTCCCCAGGTACTGCCAGCAAGGGATTTGAGGATTTTATTACGGCTCTGAATTCTTGGAACAATTGCGGTTGCGTGCGCACCAAAATGTAGATCCTGATCCAACGTCACACCCAAGATTTTGGGGTGTAGGACAGTCGGTAGCGTAGTGCCATCGACGTGGATGTTCAATATGGTCCACATTTGAGGCGTCCATGTTGTAAATAAGGTCGCGGAAGATTTAGTCGGTGACAATGCCAGGTTTCGCGAGGCGAAAAAACTGGAGAGGTCAGGGAGATAGCCGTTTATTTTATTGCATAGCTCATCGATCTCTGTGCCTGGGCCTGTGGCCATTATTGTGCAGTCATCGGCGTAGGAAACGATTGTGACTCCTTCCGGTGGTGAAGGTAGCTTAGATATGTAGAAATTAAACAAAAGTGGGGAAAGGACACCACCCTGTGGCACCCCTTGTTTAATTCTCCTTGGTTTTGATGTTTCGTTTCTGAATTGCACCGATGCCTGCCGACCACACAGATAATTTGCAGTCCACCTTTCAAGGCATGGAGGAAGGGTAGACCCTTCCAGGTCTTGCAGTAATGAGCCATGGTTGACCGTATCAAAGGCTTTTGATAGGTCTAGCGCTACGAGTACTGTTCTATGGTGGGGGTATTGATTCAAACCGCAATTTATCTGGGTGCTAATGACATTTAGCGCGGAGGTAGTGCTATAGAGATTTCTGAAGCCATGCTGATGAGGGGCTAGCTGCAAATGTGCTTGGAAATAAGGGAGCAAAAAGGCTTCAAGCGTCTTTGCCACTGGCGATAGGAGAGATATCGGACGATATGACTCACCTACGTTAGCTGGTTTCCCAGGCTTTAGTAGCGGGACCACCTTGGCCATTTTCCATTTCTCGGGTATGGCAAAGGTGGAGAGAGACAGGTTGAAGACATGCGCTAAATATTTGAAACCCTCTTTCCCTAGGTTTTTAAGCATCGGCATGGCTATGCCGTCTGGGCCCACTGCTTTGGATGGTTTAGCGCGACCAATGGCGTCCTAAACCTCTCTAGCGGTGATGGTGATTGGTGACGCGCTGAATTTGTGTTTATGTGCGTGTCTATTGGCTCTCCGTCTATCTTTGTCGACCGTAGGATGCATTATATATTGTCGGCAGAAAGCGCTCGCGCATTTTTCCGCATCCGACAGCACCTTATCGCCAAAGACGATGGAAACTTTGTCTTTGTGCTTAGTCGGATTCGATAGGGACTTTACGGTGGAGCAAAGTTTACCTACACCGGTAGAGAGGTTACAACCTCTTAGGTGCTCTTCCCATTTCGCCCGCTTGTGTTCGTCCACAAGCAATCTGATGCGCTGGTTTATATCCCTTATTTGGGGGTCGCCTGGATCAAGCTGTCTTAAAAGGTCGCGTTCCCTCGCTAAGCTCGCGGCCTCCGCCGGGAAGTGGGGCCGGATTTCGGGAATTCTCCCGGCGGGAATGAAATTTTGCCGAGGCGGATTCAATGACCTTACGGAAGGCACGCTCCCCTTGGCGGGCATCAGTCGGGATAGGGAGGGCAGCAAAGCTGCTGTCTGTTGCAGATTTATATTCTTCCCACTTTCCTTTTTTGAAGTTTATGAAAGTGCGTTTTTCGGTGATGATGAAGTCGGCGGTACGCTCGAACGAAATAAGTATGGGCAGGTGGTCGGATGCCAATGTTACCATCGGCTGCCAGTTGACGCAGTTTACGAGTTCTGCGCTCACGATTGAGATATATGGCGAGCTATGACAGCTTCCTACCATACGTGTGGGGGCGTCTCCGTTTATTGTGCAGAACGTCGTTTCTTCTATTTGATCCGCCAACATCTCACCCCTACTGTCCGCCCGCAAGTTTGAATGCCATAGGTCGTGATGAGCATTGAAATCGCCTAAGATAATGCGATTGTTGCCAGTGAGTAAGGCCTCGATTTTAGGGTGGTATCCACTGGGGCAACAGGTGACAGGAGGGATGTAGATGTTGATGATTTCTAGATTTGCATCGCCTGACCGGACAGATAGGCCTTGACGTTCTAAGACATTGTCCCTGCGGTCGATGCCAGGATCAAATATATGATATTGCACAGAGTGGTGTATAATAAACGCGAGGCCGCCTCCATTTCCGCTCTCGCGGTCCTTCCTGTGGACATTATACCCAGAGCAGGTCTGCAATGCAGATCTTGCTGTGAGTTTAGTCTCTTGAATCGCAGCAATGCGGATGTTGTGCCGCTTCATGAAATCGACTATCTCCGTAATCTTCCCAGTTAGTCCATTACAGTTTAACTGCAGAATCCTGAAGTGCATGAGGGGTGACGCCGCCACTTTAGGGGTAAGTGAGGGGTGACTACGCCTAGGTTGTGGAAGGCCAGGACGCAATTGCTGTTGTGGCCTTGGGACTGGGCGCCCTTGGGCAAGCATTGGGGTACCCGGATGATTTGGGTTTGCGACCTGGCAACATGGCGCGATGAAACCCGTCGAGGGGTTGCCGTCGCGGAGACCAGAACATCTAGGAAAGTGGCACCACCCAAGGCAGGAGCTGCATTGAGCGGATGTCGCAAACCTATATATTCTGTGCTGGCAGACGGTGCAAACGGAGGTAGGGACTAAAAGTCTGTTTCCCTGACCTGCACGATTGCTGCCAGAAAAGAGGGGGGAGAAGAAGACGGGGGCAGGGGCTGATGCTCAGCATTGCTACCAGCTCTACTACGAAGGTAGTAGTTATGAGTGGTATCAGCTGTTTGAGTTGTTGGCGCCGTGGGGCGCGAGCAGCAGCGGGTACTTGTTGTGGCTTGCTGAGCAGCGAGGCTGCTGGAAGGTAGTGGGGGGGGGGGGGCGCTTAGGCGTAGACTACGGGACGCCCTTGGGCGTGAGCAGCAAGGAGCCACAAAAGATTTATAAAAGTTACGTGGACGTCGGGTTTTGGGATCAAGCCCAGAACAACCTGTCCGATGCAACCATCCCTTGCACGAGACACACTGAACAGAGTATGACCGTCCTAAAAAGATTCTTTTCTGGCAAATGCAGCAAAACCATTTCTCAGGACCGGGGTCAGGAGACGGACCCGGATTGGGTTCGATACCTTCCCGGAGTAAGAGAATATGTAGCAGTCCTGCTGCAAGGAGCTGCTGGGAGGATGACAATTTGTGGGAGGGACGAAACAAATTAAATGGGGTCACACTGAAATGACAGTCCTTGATCGGGAAAAATCCCGAGTCGCTCCGGTACATAGAACCGACTGCCTTGGGAAGCGTCAGTGCTCTTGGTTTGTGATACTAAACACGCTAAGTATCTAACGCAGAAACCAAAAAAGAAGTTATTTCATATACATATGTATTGAAAGACTTCCTTGTGTAAAATTTAAGTGCGAAATGTAAAACATACCTACCTAGTTTGCGACAAAAAATTTGCATTAGCAGTATTTCAGCTTTCATATAACTCCCTACAACTTCAACTCTCACTTCCAGGGCCGCCGAGGGGCCTGGGGGGAAAAAATACGGACCCCATACTAAAATGAACTAATTCTCTAAATCAAAATTACCATCTTTTACATATTGTAACGAATTTAGGGAAATTCCGCTTATTTGCTACCTTCTGTTTACGTTCGTATCGCTTAACTTTTGAATAAAACACTCCACTATTCTGTATTACAAAATGGTCTTATTAGATTACTTTGAAAGTATTTCGCCATTCAATTTCATTTCGCAACTGATAGCGTGCTTAAATCAAACTGATTACGGAATACTCAGCTTCTGTTGCTTTTATACTCTCTGCCCAAATGTCTAGACGTTTCTTCTTCTAGAATCCTCTACCTGGTCACCAGCCATACGCGTGTATTTGTAGTGTGTAACCATATGCGTGTGTATATGTATGTGACCGAAGTAGTAGCTGATGATGACATGCTTTTGTGAGTATCTCTTTGCTGCTTGTATGGTTGTGTGTACATGATGATTCATTTGTACATACAAGTGTGGCAGCTTGCTTTATTGTGTTGTGGCTTTATTTACTTAGTATCAGATTAGTGATGTAGGTATCACTTAGTGTTACTAAAGGGCCCATTACTGATACTTAGCATAGACTTGACTTGACTTGGCGTAAACTTGGCAACTTAGCCACGATCATACTCCACTTAGCGCATACAATATGGCATCATAATCAATAAACGTCAATTTGTATGACAAAATGTCAAAATGAAATGGAAACAAACAAACGGCATCTCAAAATGTAAACGTCATTTAGAATTTACGTAGAAAATCAAAATTCAACAGATTTCTAAGTCAAGTTAAGTGTTGCTAAGTTTTGAGTAATCAGTAACATGTAATGTTCATTTAACAGAACTGTAAGCGACAGTAACTAAATATCAGTAATGGGCCCTTAATATACGTCACAATATATATATATTTGTATATGCATGTATATTTAAGCGTATACATGCATACATGTATATTATATTCAATGAATATATAGTTATGAACTTTAATTTATCTACACATTCATACAGATCAACACATTAGTAAATATGTTTACACAGAAATATACATATTCTTCACTAAGTTGCAATATATTTGTAGAAAATAAATTATTATATTGATTACGAGGAATATCACACTTTAAAAATCAGTGAATAGAGGTGTGAAAACTAATGAAAAAATAAGAACAGTTTATTACTTATAGAGTTTTATTTAAATACTAGCAGGCCCGACAGACGTCGTTCTGCCCTAAATTTGGTCTATATGCATACATTTTTCCGTTTAACTCTGCCCTACCCCTCTACACTTTTTCTAATCTTTTTATCCACTCCTCCCTCCGTCTTTTTCGCTTCATCTCAATCTTCGTCTCATTCTATCTCTTTCTCAGTCTCCTTCTCTCTTTTCTCTTCTCTCAAGTTTTTCTCCTTCTTCTTCATTTCTTATTGCCAGTCACAGAGGGTGGTATGTATTTTGTTCCAGTCCCATTCCGAGTCTCAGTCTAAGTCCCAGTCCTAGTCCTAATCCCAGTCCCAGTCCGTCTTTGGTATACTTCCCGGAAAAAAGCATCGTAAATACTAATATAGGCAAATTTATATACGAAATTTCAGGCAAATCGTATAGGACGTATGTAAATAGGTATGTGGGTATTATTAATTCTTGTCTTTATTTCGGCTTCGCAGGCATATTTATCAGTTTTACCAGATTGATGCGACTAAATCGAATATCACAATGAACTTTAGAGCTCTCAGCAACAGTTTTCATTTGATATCCATAATACACGCACATTCTAGTGTTCCCTGATCCACGTTTTGGCCTATATCTCGAGACCCTAGCCTCACAGTGGTATCAAAATTATCCAGTACTATAGCACTCATCAGCAGCTTTCATTTGGTATCCATATTGTATAAACACATTCTAGGGGTACCCGGGTCCACGTTTTGATCTCAAGACCCTATGCACGTAGCGAAAAAAAAGGTATACGTTGGCCGATTCTCAGACCTACCCAATATGCTCACAAAATTTCATGAGAATCGGTTCAGCCGTTTCGGAGGAGTTAAGCCTCTAAAACCGTGACATAAGAATTTTATATATTAGATTGCATTAATTGTATGAAATAAATTTCTTTAAATTGCAATACAAATATTTTTGGTAGTAATTTGGTATATTAAAAGAGTTTAATTAACACAAGTGGGCTTTTCTGGCCTTAAAAGCCGCGAAATTATCTATGATAGTGTCAAAATCCAACTGTCTCGCTGTTGGTGCATGCCAAGTCCTGTAAGACGTTCTTGAGTTGAACACGATCGATGGAAGTTCTTTATCCTTGCAAGAACACTGAAGGAACGTTCAGCACTAGGTACTGTAACAGGTATGGTACAAAAAATACGTAGAGCAACACAAATGTTAGGAAAAATCGTAGCTAGATTTAGAGCACAGGTAGCATTCAACAATTCAAATGGTGACAGATTTTCGTTAAAATTTGCTGAGTAAATGTGCTGCAAGTGGATCATTTCATCTCCTAAACTCTCGGAAACGTCTGAATTGTATTTCCTGACAAATTGAACGGCATTTTCTCGTATTGAAACCTCATCCATGTATCCAAATTGCCACAAAAAAGGAAAGGAATTCTTCAAATTTTTCATGACAGCAAATCGTTCGGTAATACCTGCAATAACCGAATCAACTATCACCAAAAAGGTATTGTTTTTGAAATCAGTCTCGTGATCGTCGTTGATCGTCTCCTTCTCTTCGCATTCATAAAAATGTCTTTTGCGATTCCTTTTTCGAATGTCAGGAAACTTTGGAGAGATTCCCAATCCAATGTCGACTGTTTTGCATTCGCATAAAATGTTTTCCCATTGATTTTCTCTAAGTTCATTACTTCGATATCGATCGTATATCCCTGGCTTGCAGAATAATGTTTCTTTCATTAATAGCTGTAAAAATTTTGAGCCAAATGGAAGATAACAAAATACATTCAAACTTGCTGATGTATTGAAGAACGTCATTAACATCACCATATGCTTCCGCTGTAAAATTTATCCCAAGTAATGACCCTCTCAAACCCTCATATATCTTATCTGAGATGCTCACAAAGAAGGCAATAATTTGTGCAAGTATTACTCACATATACACGCGCATATGAGAAGCTATAAACGTAGTTATAGCTGGTAATTTCATAGCTGATAACTAACTAGTAAATTTTAGAATAGAAAAGCCTAGAAATATGGAACGAGGAAACCAGACAGTACAAAAGGCAGCAACAGTAGAGGCACGACAATCCGTTTGATTTAAGACGCTATCTGGCGAGCAATGGAAGTGTTATTTTGAAAGTAGTCTAATAAAGGGCATTTTGTATTATTGAATAGTGGAGTTATTTATTCAACAGTTTAGCCATTCGAGCGTTAGCAGAAGGTTGCAGATATGAGGAATTGCACTAAATTCGTTACAATATATTAGTGTCGCTAAAACTAAAAATCGTTTGCCCAATTTCGATAACCTTCTTTTAGTTTCGTTGTTTATGGCGTGAGTGCGAGGATGCTGCCTGATAATTCTTCCGAAAAGCCCGGCAAATGACGGAAGGTTTCAAGACCGGGGCAGATTTTTGCAGGAACGATAATGGCTATCTGCTAACTGTCAAACAGTTCGTGCTTAAGTTGTCGAGTATTTCAGTCGACACCGCAGTTTGGAAGCCGAGAAAGTGGGATACCTTCAGTAAGTTGTGACTCCCAATTGGCGTTAGTTATCCCGAAACAGGCGATGGCGTGACTTGTTACGAAACGCCCTTAGTCGCTTAGGCGGTTAAACGCCAATTAACGGCGATGATGGTGGCTCATTGATGGCTTAGAAAAAAAAACCAGGATGATAAAAAAACAGTTTTTTTAATAAACAATAAGTAATTTTGTCTCCGCTTGATGTGTTATGTGCATGTGCATGTCACTGAACTCCTCATAAGCGACTGGACCAATTTTGATAAAAGTTTGTCGAATAGACGGGACGAGACCTACTTGTTTTACGTCTACTCCGAATGGTGTGCACCCAGGACCTTCGTTGTGGTAGGCGCAGCACGCTACCAAACTGAACTGAAAGTATTGTTATTCGAGAACGTATTCTTGATTATGTATGTATACTTGATAAGGAGCACGACGCAAATTGGAAGAGAAGCTCGGCCTAAAATCTCTTCGGAGGTTATCGCGCCTTAAATTTTTTATACTCAGTTGAGCATAGCTCACAGGGTATCAACTTTGGTTGATGTACAGGTTGGTTGTACAGGTATAAAGGAATCGAGATAGATATAGACTTCGACTTGAGCCATGTCCGTCCGTCCGTTAACACGATAACTTGAGTAAATTTTGAGATATCTTGATGAAATTTGGTATGTAGGTTCCTGAGCACTCATCTCGGATCGCTATTTAAAATGAATAATATCGGACTACAACCACGCTCACTTTTTCGATATCGAAAATTTCGAAAAACCGAAAAAGTGCGATAATTCATTACCAAAGACGAATAAAGCGATAAAACATGGTAAGTGAGTTGAGCTTATGACGCAGAATAGAAAATTAGTAAAATTTTGGACAATGGGCGTGGCACCGCCCACTTTTAAAATAAGGTAATTTAAAATTTTGCAAGCTGTAATTTGGCAATTGTTGAAGATATCATGATGAAATTTGGCAGGAACGTTACTCCTATTACTATATGTATGCCTAATAAAAATTAGCAAAATCGGCGAACGACCACGCCCACTTTTAAAAAAAAAATTTTTTTAAAGTCAAATTTTAACAAAAAATTTAATATCTTTACAGTATATAAGTAAATTATGTCAACATTCAACTCCAGTAATGATATGGTGCAACAAAATGCAAAATAAAAGAAAATTTCAAAATAGGCGTGGCTCCGCCCTTTTTCATTTAATTTGTCTAGGATAATTTTAATGCCATAAGTCGAACAAAAATTTACCAATAGTTGTGAAATTTGGTAGGGGCTTAGATTCTGGGACGGTAACTTATTTCTGTGAAAAAGGGCGAAATCGGTTGAAGCCACGCCCAGTTTTAATACACAGTCGACCGTCTGTCCCTTCGCTCGGCCGTTAACACGATAACTTGAGCAAAAATCGATATATCTTTACTAAACTCAGTTCACGTACTTATCTGAACTCACTTTGTATTGGTATAAAAAATGGCCGAAATCGGACTATGACCACGCCCTGATATCGAAAATTACGAAAAACGAAAAAAATGCCATAAGTCTATACCAAATACGAAAAAAGGGATGAAACATGGTATTTGGATTAGTTTATTGACGCAAAGCATAACTTTAGAAAAAAACTTTCTAAAATGGGTGTGACACATACCATATTAAGTAGAATGAGATGAAAAAGTTCTGCAGGGCGAAATAAAAAACCCTTGAAATTTTGGCAGGAATACTGTTCGTGGTATCTATATCTATCTATAAATCTTATAAAATAAAGTCGCTAAACGCCATGTATGCACATAACTTCACACAGAATGTTCCGATTTTAAAACGGTGTTTTGCATTTGAAAGCTTAGCTACGTGAGATGGTACAGTTAATATAATTTCAAGATATATATTACAGGGGTGTGGCAAATTGCCAAAATGTAGTAAAAAATCATAAAATTTTTGTTTACACAGCTATAACTCATAAACGGATGGATGGATTTAAAAAATTCTACTTTTCAGTAAAACTTTGAAATATTTACCTTCGACTTGCATCAAAAAAAAATACTTCATTCCTTTCTTATATCAGCCAAATTGTTTAAACAAAAGTAACATTTTTATCAAAAAATGCGTATGTGTGTTTGTACGCTGTGAACTGTCCGCGCTAATTGCTTTTGAGCAGGCATGCTTAACCAACGAACCGATATCATTTCGTTACGATAATTAACGTTAGTAAACGAAACAAAGTCATTTCGTTTCGTTTATTAACGTTAAGGACGTCAAATTAACGAAATGATTTTGTTTCGTTTTCTGCCATATCAAAACGAAATCAAATCGTTTATGTTGATTATTAATTTCAAACTATGCTGGCAATGCTATATTATCCATTTTGATGGCGTAGTCATTAAAGGTGAAAGCATTGGCCAAGCTGATTGCAACTTTTCTCATGAATTTTGACAGTACGAACATTTCTCAGAGTATTTTTGACATTACCACAAACGAATTACACAAACAAATTGTATGGAGTTTGTGTGTATGTCCGCTCGCTGTTACCACCTTACGGCTTCACCATTGGCTATAGCATTGCCAGCACAATTCAAATATAAAGTATCACGTTTTTGTTAACGTTTTTAACCTTAACGAAAGGTTTTTGTTTCGGTTAAAAACGAGATACAATTTATCTTGATAATTTCTTTATCGATAATATTTAGAAGTGTTTCAACGGAAACGGTGGAAATTTTTTGATAAACGATTAGCTTAACGTTAAGGTGCATCCCTGCTTTTGAGTGAGGCTTGATGCGACACATACATTCGTACGTATATAGCATTCGCTGCGTTATTTAACTTCGGGCGTAGGTTTATAGGTATGTATGGATGTACATCACTACATAGTATAAATAAAACAAAGTCGCTTTTTCTGTCCCTATGTCCCTTTGAATGCTTAAACCTTTAAAAATACGCAACGGATTTTGATGCGCTTTATTTAATAGATAAAGAGTGATTAAAGAGGAAGTAACGGATGAACATATTTGGCTGAAAATTGGTGGAGGGGTAGCTTAGAACCAGGAGACATACATAGGCAAATTTTTATCCCGTTCTGTATAGGGTCTTGAGATCAAAACGTGGGCCTGGGTAATCCTGGGATATGTTTGTACAATATGGGTATCGAATGTAAGCTGTTTATGAGTACTTTGATACGGGGTATTTTTCGTACCCGCGGGTAACTAGGGTCTCGAGATATAAGCGAAAACGTGGACGCGGATACCCCTAGAATGTGTTTATAGAATATGGATAACGAATGAAAGCTGTTGATGAGTGCTTTAGTACAGGGTAGTTTTCATACCTATTGGTGACTAGGGTCTAGATATTGAGGCCAAAACGTGGACCCGGGTACCCTAGAAAGTGTTTATACAATATGGATAACAAATGAAAGCTGTTGATGTGTGCTTTAGTACAAGGTAGTTTTCATACCTATTTGTGAAGGGTCTCGAGATATAGGCCAAAACGTGCATCAGGGTAACACTAGGATGTGTTTTTACATTATGGGTATCAAATTGAAGCTGTTGATGAGTGCTTTAGTACAGAGTAATTTTTATACCGCTGGGTGACTAGGGTCTCAAGATATGGGAAAAACCTGGACCCGGATACCCCTAGAATGTGTGTGTAATATGGATATCAAATGAAAGTTGTTGCTGAGAGCTTTAAATTAATTTTCATTGTGATATTCGATTTAGTTGCATTAACCTGGCAAAACTGATAAATGTGCATGCGAAGCCGAAATAAAGACATGAATTAATAATACCCACATAACTATTTACATACGTCCTATTCGATTTGCCTGGCAATAAGGGATGCAGAAGAATGGGAAAAACTTTAGAGAAGAGAAAAGAGAGAAGGAGACTGAGAAAGAGATAGAGTGAGACGAAAATAGAGATAGATGAAGCGAAAATACGGAGGGAGGAGTAAATAAAATTATTAAGAAAAAGTGAAGAGGGGGGGGGGGGGCAGATTTAGACGGAAAAGGCTTATTAAAATGTATAGAGATAGACCAAATTTAGGGCAGAACAACGTCTGACGGGTCTGCTAGTTATATATGTTAGCACGACGCACGCCAAATAGTAAAGCAAGAAGACACTTGTTGCACAAGCTGGTAAACAAAATTCCATAACGAAACATAACACCACGAAAATAACTAAGAATGCAGCAAGCGGTGAGAAATGCATCGTCAACATTTCAACCAAGTCATAACATCACGAAAATAAGCAGAAATGCAGCAAGCGGTGGGAAGCGCATCGTCAGCGAATTCACAAAGCGGCAACAGCAGCGCAGTCGGTAGAGCGGCGACAAAATAAGTTAGTTGTAAGAAAATAATATTTGTAAAAGTTAGTTCTAATTCTGACATTGAGTAATAAAGGAGCCATAGCTCCCAATAAAACATTTTTTTTCAACTAAATAACCTTTAGTAATTTAACTGGCGCCCGAGCAGGGACCAGCGCGAGTGTCGGAAAGTAGTAGTGCCTGAAAATCAAAAAGTAAGGCCACGCGAGTGACGTATAAAAAAAAAAAAAAAAAAAACGTTAAAAGTGCCTGAAAAATAACAAGTAAGGCCACGCGTCTACAGCGGCACCGGGAAGTGGAATAAGCAGTACGACCGAGGTACCCAAGTACCAGGAGGGAAAAGGACGAACACCGAAGCGGCGAAAACCCCACATCCAGCGTTGGACATGATACTAGCGTAAGATTAAATAGTAATAAGTAAATAATTGAAAACAAAAATAATAATAACAATTGAAAAAAAGAGAAAAAGAAATTATTATGAAAAATAGATCTAATTGTGCTTTGTGAAAGAAAAGAAAAATTAAAAGAGAAATTAGCATACAAATCCATAAAATCAAAGATAAAAATTTACACAGAAATCATTGCGAGAAAGTAAATTGAGTTGCGCTTGTGAAACAAAAAAGAAAAGGGAATTATTTTGAAAAGTAAATTTAATTACTTTTTGTGAAAGAAAAATTAACTAGAAATTAGGAAAGAAATCCATAAAATCTGAAGAAAATATTATACAGAAATTATTGTGAAAAGTAAACTGAGTTGTGCCTTGTGAAATAAAAGAAGAACTAAAAGAAATTAGCAATCAAACAAATAAAAAAATAAAAAATCTTTAGGAAAATGCCAGAATCCGCGGAGGAACTCGTGGATCAATTGAACCAACTTAGGTTGGAATACGGAAATACCCGTCAGGGAAACCCTCCCGTCGGTAATACGACGAAAGTAGAATCAGCAGCTATAGCAGCGTTAGATAGAATGAATAGGACTTCCCCTAATGATTTGCCACCAGACCATAGTGTTACATTAAATGCGCAAAATATAAACGATCTAGATAGGGTACCAGATATGGTAAAATGCCTGAGAGAATTCTCAGGACGACCAGGTGAATTTAGCTCCTGGAGAAAAAGTGTCGACAGAATACTAAAAGCATATGAATCTTTGAAAGACACACCTAAATATTTCGCCATACTACATACAATCAGACACAAAATTGTGGGCGATGCCGACACGGCTCTCGAATCCTATAGTACTCCACTAGATTGGATGCATATTAGAAAGTGCCTTATGATGCACTATTCCGACAAGAGAGATATTGGTACTTTAGAATACCAAATGACCACACTGGCCCAGCGCCACGATGATATCTCTACCTTCTATCAGAAGGTCTATCAACATCTTTCACTAATCCTTGACAAAATTTCCTGTCTCGACTTGGGCGAAGAGTCCATCAGAGCCATGACAAACTCCTACAGAGAGAAAGCTCTGGATACGTTTATTCGCGGGCTTAATGGGGACCTACCCCGTCTCCTCAGTATCCGTGAACCAACCACCCTGCCACAGGCATTGCACCTGTGTCAAAAACTTGATAACATGTCCTTCCGAATGAACCACGCGAACACTGTGAATAGATCAATTATCAATGAACCGACACGACTACCACGAAACACCACAAATTATAACAATAACAGACCCTTCTATCCCGAGCTGACTTATTCCTTAGCACCAAAACCTAGGTTTGCACCGAGGTTGCAACAGTTTAATCGACAACCAAATAGGTACCCAAATAATCCATTCATTCCACAGACAAATCGTCCTAGCAACTACAATTACCCCGGATATGACCAAGGATTCCGCACGGGATACTACGCCCAAACCAATTATCCCCATTATAACCCAAATTTCCGTTCGAACCCAACAGGATACAACAATCAAAATAATTACTCCAATAATAACAGAAATAATCTACCACCAAAACCACCAGTACCAATGGATGTAGACCAGTCCATACATTCCAGGCAGGTCAACTATCAAAACCGGCCGCAGAATAACCAAAACAACTTCGCGCAGAAGCGTCCCCTTTCTACCCAACATCCTCACGCACCAAATAAAATGCAAAGAACTTTTTACGCCAATACGGACTACACTAAACCGGATGAATACTACGATCAGGTAGATCCTCACCAAATCTACGAGGATAATCCCGTCCTAACTAATTATGGAAATGAAAATCAACCAGACCACATACCAAAAAGTAACCTTAATCTAATCACAAACAATAATCCGGCCCTGAACGGGCAGGATTGCACCGAACTAGATACTATTCATTTTTTAGACTAACTCCATCTTCACTCCCCTATTACGAGTTCATTGCTAGGAGCGGAGATGGACTAGACTTTCTAATAGATACCGGCTCGAATAAAAATTACATACAATCCTCGAGGATAAGAAATCCAATTCCTAATGAGCATACTTTTAAAGTTAACTCTGTCGCAGGAGACATAGAGATCACTCACCACACGTACGTGCGCAAATACTATGTCAATTCTTTGCAGGAGCTGACCAGCCCTACTCTGGAAACTTTTCCTTTGGATACTTCATAAAATATTATTTCAATTGTTTCATTTTCTTCCGGAAACCTTTCTCCGCGTTTGATCTTTTTAGTAAAGTGCAGAAATTTTATATGCAATTAACAACATTAACTAAAAGACATTGGCTTTAAATTCAAAACTTAAATAAATAAATGTGAGGCGCGATAACCTCCGAACAGATCTAAGGCCGAGCTTCTCTTCCAATTTGCGTCGTGCTCCTCTTGATTTTCCTTACAAATTCGCCGGGCGGGACCTACATGTTTTAAGCCGACTCCGAACGGCATCTGCAAGGCAGATGAGTTTTCACTGAGAGCTTTTCATGGCAGAAATACACCCGGAGCGCTTGCCAAACACTGCCGAGGGGCGATCTCGCTTAGAAAAATTTTCTTCTAACTGAAAAACCTTATTTCCCGGGCAAAGCCGGGGTGTGAACCCAGGGCATACGGTGTGGTAGGCGGAGCACGCTACCATCACAAATTCAAAACTTACAAATCCTTTAAAGTAGTCACTCTAATTTTGTTCTGTTGAAGTTATTTGATTTGTAGATATTTTCATCAAAGTTTACAAAAACTAATTTAAAATATTTCAAACTTAAAATTGTTCACCCTTTCAGCACCGTTATTGCTCTATCGTAAAACATTCCAAATTAATCTTTTGTATCCCTTTCCTTTTCCACCATTAGTAACGGTTGTATTCAACGTTTTTACCATCTTGAGGTCGTTCTTTCAACATTAATTAATTAAGTACGTTTCGTGCAAAAGTTGTTTGCAACATTCCAAGTGCCTAAGTATTTATTCTCATCTCGTACCATCATTTAAAATCCAACTTCGTTCGCTATTTACCTAAGCGCTCATCCATGCAATTTTTCTTATATTTCTTAGTCGCTCATTTCGAGCTCTTGTTTACAAGTGGAAAACTTTTCCAGCCAAGAAGACAAATGAGCACGAATGCGAACTCTTCTATACTTTGCGAGCACGCGACTTTTCCTTGTGTCCATAGCCACTTACTTAAGTTTTGCGCTGCCACGTGTGTAACATCAAGCCAAAAGGTAAGTCTCAATGCTTCTTCAGCGAGGTTGATTTTTCTTAGTCTTTATAGGGGGAGAATTGAAATTGAGGAATTCCGTTAGTAGCGTGCAAAACGCTCGTCCCCGCTATGCTTGAGTTTTAATTTACTTTCCTACAGATTTAAATTTCATCATGCGCAACTGAAGGAGATAAGTGGAGGAAGTTCAAGTAGAAATTCTCAGGTGTTGAAATGTTAACAGGTCAAAAGTGGAATGCTTTGCCTTTTTTCACTGTCACATTTTAATGAATATATTTTATGATACAAGGCAAAGATATAATTATCATACATATAACTAGTCTTGCTTTTATGTATATGTAGACATATACAATATCAGATATTCAGTTAAGTAAGGTGGCTTGAAATAATGCAATACATCAGACCTAAAAATAGACTATCACGTTTTTACATTTCACGGACAAATTGGCTTTCATTGCAAAAGTAGCATTCAGATATTATCTGAGACCTAAATATACAAAGAATAATCAGGTATTATTACATTATAGTTGAGTAACGGTATAAAAACAATTATCCCTTTGAAAGGTCTTTCCTTTCGATTCAGATCTTAACTGGTATTAACACGGCGCCTAATTGAAGTTTAAACTAATTCAGTGGTGCACACTAGACTGACCGCAACTTGTATGGGGAAAAATAAATATTGAAAATCCTGAAATTTTTTCTTCTTAAAACATGAGGTTAGAAGTAAAAAGAAATGGTGTAATTTTTTAGCCCGATGCGATGATGCTAAAACGTGCCTTGTGGAGCTCAAAGTAGGTATAATATATATAGGTAATCATATTTACTTTATTGCGCTTTTAGCCAATTACACATCGCAATTAGGAAAACAGCTGACAAAATCTTGTTCTTCTTGTTTTGCAATATATTCGGTGGCATTGCACTGTTTTGAAGCTAAAAATTAACTAATCGGTAAAAAAATGAGTTATAAATCGTCAGCGGGCATTTCAAAGAAAAGACTACGTTGTGAGCAAGATATATTTTTAGTGGGGAAATGTGAGAGTGTTATTTCTGGGGCCAAGTTGCCATCAGGGAAACAGGTGCTCCAATTATTATTTTACAAAATGCGCAAGGAAAATATGAGTTTGCAATTCAGTATGAAATTCACGATTGGTGCCACGATCGAATTTTGGAAAAAAACAAACATCCCTACAATGAAAGAAGGCAATTGTATTAAAAAATTAAAAATACTTTACCAGAAATGGAGAAATTTACAAAAACATTGCAAATTTCTATATGCAAACTATCGCAAAAATGAAGCAGACTTTTTAGATAAAATTGAGAACTACATATTCGACTTAGCAGCCTCGAATGCCCTGGATATAATAAAAATACAGGAAGACAAAGATTTTCTTTTGCTTCAAAGGAATAAAGGTCGTCCAGGTAGTATGTGTGGTGCTGATACTGTATTGGCTAGAAAACAAAAACGCAAAGAACAACGAATGGAAGAAGAAAGAAAGCGTGTTGAAAAGCATCAAATCCAAGGGTATTACATTTTAGTTAAAGTTTGCAGTTTTTTTTTTTAATTTTAAGTCACTTTCATATATCTAGCTGCTGAAAATACTAACGCTTTTGGAAGCACTTTCCCCGAAGACAGTGATATGGACTGTGTACCTGGTGAAGAAAATGTGCCTACTGATATAATTGATAGTGAAAATACTGACATTAGGTTAGAACTAACAAAACCAAATCGCGGAAAAATTTATTTCATTGATGATAGAATGCTTGCGAGTATGGACAAATGTAGGCTCTCTACAAGAGATGCCATGCATTTGGTGAGTGCAACGGTTTCCGCCTTCGTAAACAAACTGCAAGAAGTTAATGGTGGAAAATTGCTGTTAAAAATGGAAGATTTAGTCCTCAATCGAACCACAGTACATTCGATGAGGAAGAATTTTCGTCGCAGACAAGCAGAAGAGATTATTGATGGATTCAATGTAATAAATTTGTATTTCTGAATACGTTTATAAGTATGTTTGATTTTTTATCCTGCTTTAGATTCCTGAAATTTGTGTCTTTCACTGGGATGCTAAGCTTCTTCCAGAAATCAGTGGAACCGAAAAAAAAGATCGATTGTCTCTCGTTGTAACGGGGCAAAACATGGAGAAACTGCTAGGTATACCTAAAATGGAAAATTCAAAGGGAGAAACTATATCTGCAGAAATTTATAATTTTTTGTGCGCATGTAAACTCGAAGAATTAGTGGAAATTGTATCATTTGATACAACGGCTGCTAATACTGGACTTAATAATGGAGCTGCTTTCCTGCTGGAAAAAAGAATAGGTTGCACTCTAATTTTCTTCCCATGTCGTCATCATATTAGCGAGCTGTTAGTAAAAACAGTGTTTCAATTGAATTATGGTAAATCATCAGCCCCGGATGTTCCACTTTTCAGTCATTTTTCTAGCTACTGGAAAAATATTAACCCTAAATCCTTCAAAAGTGGAATATCGAACGCAGAAGTTCGGCGAGTCTTAAAAATAGCAGAAATAGATACTTTTAAGAATTTCTGCTTAACTACGTTAAATAAACACCATAGTCGTGCTGATTATAAGGAGCTGTTACAACTATCTCTACTCTTTGTTGGGGAAGACGTACCAAGTTTTTCACAAGTTCGGTCACCTGGCGCAACATCGCACGAAAGGTTTATGTCGAAGTGTCTGTATTGTTACAACATTTTTCTGCTTCGCAACCAATTCAAATTAACAACTTCAGAGAAAAAGAGTCTACGAAGCATTTGTATTTTTCTGGTCTGGATCTACGTTCCATATTGGTTTCGTTGTGTAGATCCAATAGCTGCTCCACATAATGACCTAAGGCTGATTCGAGATTCGATTGCCTATTTTGATAAAAAAGTTTCCAATGCTTTATTACAAAAAATTAAAAATCATTTATGGTACTTGTCGGAAGAAGCTGTTGGCGTTTCATTTTTTGATGAAAAAAATTCCCTTGCATATTCAGCAAAAAATGGTAAAAGCAATTAATAAAGAAAACCAAGATGACAATGCTGTTCCAAAGCGAATTACCGCAACAATGCCCGATATACTTCTCTATGGCAGCAAGGATATAAGTAATTTTGTTTCACCAAGAACTAAAGCATTCTTCACACGTTTAGGAATAGAAACAAGTTTTTTGCAATCGGATCCTTCCAAATGGCAAGAGAGAGAAGATTATAAGGCAGGAAAAGGAATTTTTCAACATTTAACTGTAGTTAATGACCCTGCTGAGAGAGCATTGAAATTGATCACCGACTTCAATCGATCACTGACTTATAATGAAGAAGATAAACAGTACTAATCGCAAGTTGTTGAGCACTACAGGCAAAGTTATCCATCTTGCACCAACTCGTCTCTCATTAAATAAGTAATCAACTTTTATTTCTATTGGAAATAGTACTATATACTAATAAAAATTTAATTAAAACAAATGTTTTGTTACACTTCTTTAACTTGTTCTTTTGTCGTTTTAAAAACAATTTGAACAAACTTCAAAAAAGTGAAAAATGACACTAAAAATCGTAAAAATGGTAATTTTCTTGAAGTTCTACGTAATTTGGCCTTCACAAGGCACGTTAAGGGATGATCGGAACGAGCTGAAAAATTATACTGTTTCTTTTTACACATAACCTCATATTTTAAGATGAAATAATTAAAGGTTTTCCAAAAAAAAAAAAAAAAAATTACGGCCAGTCTAGTGCACACTGGAGCTTCGAAAAGCTTTTGCTTCAACTAGTAAGCATCTCCTGCAAACACATCCTACTACAAAAAAATCTGAGTTTGTATTCGAAGCTCTGCTCGCATTGTGCCCCACTGAACTCATTCAATACGTTTTTCGGCAAGTGTCCAATCCTCATTTTGCTTCGTAATTCATTCGCCATTCGTTGACAGCAGCAAATGTTTCTTAGAAGAGTTAGATATGCTATTATTGCTGACTACACTGCGACTCTTTCTTGTATTTTTCCTGTACCAAATTACATAATTTATTTCCTATTAATATTAGAGGATTAACCGAGTTAAGTTAGCTTAGTTCACGAAATGCTTCAGAAGGAATTAAAACCGAATAAGACGGTTTGCTCTCCAAATTTTATAGGGGATTTGACGTTGCTCGAAAATTTGGATGGCATCTTATTACTTGTTTATGCAGATAAGAGAATTTGTGAGGTCTACATTGGAATATCTATGACTAACACCCAAATTTAGTAATATCGTGATAAGCACTTAGAATGAAAATTTTCTCAAAACTTCCTCCTTTTTAAACCAAAGACATAATAGTTATAAGTTGAATCGCATACACATTTATTCTTATAATTTTTGAATGAAAATTTAAGAATTTTTGTTCAATATTAATTTTAGACCAATTTTTTTCACAATAATTATTTGCTAATGTTTATTTTTATCGTCGCTTGATATTTTTTTGAGCAATTAATATTTTTTTGGGTTTTAATTTTAATAGAAGTTAGAGTAGATATTATTTCTTTTGCTGACTTATAGGTTTTATTCTAAGTTGCTGGCGAAGGCGACTTTGTGCGTCCCCAACAAAGCTTTCTCTTCGTAGCAATAGCTAACGCTTGTGGAACAATGCAGTCGAGGCTTCCACCGGAGTGTAGCCTTCGGATTCTCCATTGCTGTGTCTTGCACAGTGTAAGGTTTACCGGTTTATAAGTGAAAATCTAACCGAATGAGTCATTTACGGTGGGGTTTAGCCCTTGCAATAAGCTAGGCTATCTGAGATAAGGCTTAGTTATGAAAATTCGAAAGAGTAGTCGAAATCTTATCTTGCCAACCACGTTAATTTTGGATGCCATTATTTCGAAATAGTAAAGGACTTTACCTAGGAACATGAAAAAGTAGGCAATTGAAATATTAAGTCTCCCTCCGCAAAAGAAAATCCAACTCTAAAAGTCACTGACAACGTAAAATTAAAAGTTCTTGTAGTATTCGAGAGAAAAATTCCATGAAATATTTATGCACCCCTATGCGTTGGGGGCGGCAAGTACCGAAGAAGAGTGAGCTATGAGCTTTATGCAGTATTAATACACAGTAAATGGGCGTGGTCATAAATCGATTTTAATGATTTTTGTGGAGCGGGTTTCCTTTCAAGAGGAAATATGCTCAACAAATTTCATCACTGTAGCTTCAACCGGTTTTTTTGTTGCACTTATCACTTTAAACACTGTATACTGATATAATACCGAACTGCATACCTTAGAAGACACCTTGAAATTCAATTCTTTTTTCTTCCCATTGCTCTCAGAAGCCGGCGATCGCAGCACCTGCTGTCGCGATGTAGTTCACTCAAACTTTCAGCTAATATCGTAAATACGCCTGCGCGTCGAGCTACCAACCCACACTTACACATACACATATCCACACGTTTTCACTCAGACGGTTGATTTGGGGATAACTTACACTCACACACATACAAATCTATTCACCCACTCTAGCTCTGCGTCCAGCCGTACTGCGCACATTGTATGTATGGGCTACAGCTCTGGTAGTTTGACACAGTGAGGTGCGTATTCCGAGGGGGGTGTGCGTGGCTGCTCTGCAATTGCTGCCAGTCGTTGAAACTGTGAGATCGCTACCGAAAGTTACCGCAAAGTTTTTGTTTAAAGACTTGAGCTGCCTAAGTAAGCGTTGCAATACCCATTTTAAACTTGTTTAATACGTATTTTAAGTCGTCCTCACGAGATAGCTCATAAAAAATTTTAGTACTGGAGCTTATTATATACGTAGTTTGCGGAGATATCACGTTATGTGAATCTAAAAGTCGTTTATTTTAATTGTTTTATGGTAAGCCCCCCTCCCCCGTTGAAATGCTGTTGTTGTTTGTTTTGTGTGCTTAATAGTGTTACAAGGCTGCGCTATAATATATATACATATGGTTCTATTCTGAACCAATTTTTCTTTTAGTTATGGCTCCCGAAACATTGAAAATTGCTTAGTCATAAAAGGGCGGTGCCAGGCCCAATTTTCAAAATTAGAAGTTTTTCCTATTTATTGTTATAAATCCACTTCGGAAATGAAATAAAAAAAAAAATAAATGTAAGGCGCGATAACCTCCGAAGAGATCTAAGGCCGAGCTTCTATTCCAATTTGCGTCGTCCTCCTCTTGATTTTCCCTACAAATTGGCCGGACGGGACCTACATGTTTTATGCCGACTCCGAACGGCATCTGCAAGGCAGATGAGTTTTCACTGAGAGCTTTTGATGGCAGAAATACACCCGGAGCGCTTGCCAAACACTGCCGACGGGCGACCCCGCTTAGAAAAAGTGTCTTCTAATTTAAAAACCTTATTTCTAAAATATTGATGTTGCTTTGGCCGGGGTGCGAACCCAGGGCATACGGTGTGGTAGGCGGAGCACGCTACCATCACACCGCGGTGGCCGCAAAGGTATAACTTATTTTATTCGTCCACAACTCTTCTTTATATAAATGTGGGCGTGGTCCTTAACCGATGTCGTTAAGTTTTTTTTCTCAATGCATTCCCTATATAGGTTTAACGATTTTTGATTTATGATTAATAATATTTGTGAAATTGATTTTATCACAAGTGGGCGGTGCCATGCCCATTTAAATTTTTTTTTTTTTTCAAATGTATATCAAAAGTTTCAATATCAGTCCACACGTCAAATTTCAACATTCTAGGTGTATTATTTACTTAATAATCAGGTTTTTTGTGTTTTCCAAAATGTTATATATATAAAAAGTGGACGTGGTTATCATCCGATTTCGCTCATTTTCAATACCAAGCTATCATGGTCCAGATAAGCTCGTGTACGAAATTTTGTGAAGATATCTCAATATTTACTCAAGTTATCGTGTTAACGGACAGACGGACGGGCGGACGGACGTGGCTCAATCACATTTTTTTTTTCGTTACTGATGATTTTGATATATGGAAGTCTATATTTATATCGATTCCTTTATACCTGTACAAACAACCGATATCCAATCAAAGTTATGTACAAGTGCAGCTGGGTATAAAAAGAAAGTCGAAGACAAAAATTTCAAAGCGTCTGCCCAACAAGATGGGCCAATGTCATGAAGCGGTATCCACTTACATTGAACTTCAGCCGGCAATATTCGAAGCCTTTGAAGAGATAGCACAAGGGAAAAGCGACAAAATTTCGGCACAGGTTTCAAGCTGCTATTTCTAGCGTGCAACCTGAACCCGAAATAGTTCCTTAATTGCTTCGGAATCGCTTTTACATTTATATTCTCTTCGCGCTCAATCAATACCAACTTAAATGCAATCCTAAACATTTTTTATAAATTGTTTATATATATTTTTGCTGTTTTTTTATTTACATAATTGCAAGTAAATTATTTGTTCACTGCTAATTCACAATAGAGCATCAGCTGTTTCGAACTGAACTTTTGTTCGCCCGAACTTGCCGATAGGCGGAAAAAATTCACCCGAACAAAAAAAGTGAAGGTGAACACTTTTCCGTGCGAACTTTGCGTTAAGGGTGAATATTATAGAGCTGGTTACGCTGGATAATAGCTGACGGGTAGCTTCGCCTGGGCCGCCGATATTGGCCATTATTCGCGATAGGGCTCCACTAATTCTATAATCTTTCTCCCCCACCGCCCTGAAGTGCTCCTTAAAAGTTAGTTTTGAGTCAATGACTACTCCTAGATATTTCAAGCAAGGCTTTGATTTTATTTGGTAATCTCCTATGGTTAGGACTAACTCATCCACAGTCCGCTTTGAGCTCACCAAAACAACTTCATCCAGCCCCATGTGCGTCAGCCATTCCTTTATTCTTCCCACGGCGTCATTACATAATGCTTGGAGCAGATCAGGTTTCTTGGCCACTTCTACTACGACAATATCATCTGCATAGCCGACAATTTCCGTGCCTCCGGGAAGGTCGATTTGTAGCACGCCATCATACATCGCATTCCAAAGAGTTGGACCTAGAACAGATCCCTGAGGGACACCGTCCGTGATGTTGTGCTTTCTAGGTTCCTCATCAGTATCAAAAAGGAGTAATCTGTCGCTTAAATAGCTACCAATTATTCGGCGCAGGTAAGCAGGTGTGCCAAAGTTTCGTAGCGCTGTCATTATCTGCATCCAGTTCGCGGTGTTAAAAGCATTTCTAATATCCAGGGTTATCAGTGCACAGAGCTTTCTTTTACTTTGGCCTCCGGTTATGGCTCCGCGGGCTATATTGACAACTGTTTGTATTGCATCTATCGTGGATCTCGATTTTCGAAATCCAAACTGACTATTTGACAAGCCACCTGGGCTTTCCAGGGTATGCTGCAGACGCTCACTAACATACGTTCGAGAATCTTTCCTATTGAATCCAACATACAAAGGAGCAGTCTTTGACGTTTCCATGAGCGGAGAAGACGCCTTCTTGGAAACAGGCGTTGAAGAGATCCGTAAATACCGATGTTCTAGGCCAAATCGCTGATTTAAGAGCTATTTTTGGCATTCCATCCGGTCCTGCAGACTTACTGTCCGCAACTCTTTGTGTTGCATCTAGTACTTCCGGCTCAGTTATTTCAGGGATTTCCATACTTTCGAGGTCCTCGCTTTGCTAGCTCCAGTAATCTTGCGTCGGACAAAGAGTTTCTACAATTCTTCGCACTAGCATCGGGAAAGTAGGCTCCTCTGATTTCCGCCCTTTAATTTTCGCCATCACCGTTCTGTAAGCCAATCCCCAGGGATCAAGATCGGCACTATCCATCAGTTCCTTGAAGCACGCTCTCTTGCGCTTTTTAAGCGCCATTCTTTGTGCTATGTAGGTATTGTGTAGCTCATCATATCGCGGCGACGAGCGTGCCCTCTGTGCCCTTCGCCGTGCCGTGTGGCATTTTCTACGCTTCTCCGCTATTTCCTTGTTCAACCAATATGCCGGAGTCCGATTTACTTTTGCTCGACTTTTTGGCATGGCAGCATCACACGCCATACCTAATGACTTAGATATTTGAACCGAAAAATCTTCCGCATGTGTCCTTCGTATTATGGCATCATTCCACACAACATCGAATGCTTCTGGTTCAAAAAGGTGTTGTTTCTTCTTTGTAGTTGGTTGGAAGCTGTCTTTAGTGAAGTTTCCACTAGCTCTAAGCTAATAGCTTTGTGGTCGCTGTGTTTGTAAACGTTACTCATGGACCATTTTGCTCGTCTCGCTATTTCACCACTAGCAAAAGTGAGATATATAATGGAGCGTCTATTGCCAGTGTCGAATGTATATTTCTCTGCCTCATTTAGAAGTTCTAGCCTCAGGGGTGCAAGCCTTTCGAGAAGAACTCTACCTCTATCGGTAGTTCTACTACTACCCCATACAGTTGACCATGCATTGAAGTCTCCACATATTATATACGGGTGTTTACCCTGTTACCCTTCTATAGTCATCCCAAGAATGATATTCTCAAACTCTGTGCTAGTCATGCTCGGAGGTGCGTAGCAACTAAAAATGTATATTCCTTAGACTTTTGCCTACGTGAATCCTGCCACTGTCGGTGTCATCTTTTCCTACGGAGGGAGTTTTTCTGGTATCCAAATTGAGGCTTTCCCAGCCGAGTCCGTGAGCCAGCCTTGCTCCTCCTTATTTCTGTACGGCTCAGAGGGTACCGCTATGTCAAATCCTCCTTCAAACATTGTTTGGGATAAGAGGTCTTGGGCCGCTGCACAGTGGTTTAAACTGAGTTGCAACAATCTCATAGGGCAACCTGGTTGCTTCCCTCCCGTTGTGGGCATCTAAAACTGCTTGCCGAATGTTGTCCCCCACATAACGCACATTTCGCTACGTTGGAGCAGTTTGCGGCCTTATGTCCATCCTGACCGCATTTCCTGCAAAGTTTTGACCTATCTGTAATCTCTTTGCACTTCTGGGCTATATGACCATAGGCCCAGCAACTATAACAGTATCTCTCCTGTTTCACCTCTCTAATTCGACAGGATACCCATCCTACTCTTATTCTTTGTACCTTTAGAACAACTTTAGCATCATCCGTTGTAAGGCTTGCAAGTGCCGATTTTGTACCGCTGTGCCCTGTACGTATACTTTATATAGCAATTGAATCAGGCCCTTATTTAAGTGAAAGTGTGGGTATGACTCTTAGAAGTGATTGGTGGTGCTACAGCCGGGAAATTCAGTCTCCACGATTTAGTACTTTCCAATTTAGGAGGTTTATTGCTTTTTATCGCTCTTCGATCTATAGGTATCAGTATTATTAGTTAACCAATCGGAAACCACATACAAAGCTACTCGACTATCTCCTGGCCAAAAAGCGAAGAACGAAATCTATGGATCAATGATCACTGAACGATAACATAATCGATGTCAGGCATAACTCCAGAGACCGCCTTTACGGACCATTTAAGGTCCGAATAGTGAGTGTCATCTTGGATGTGAAGAATTCGGAACATTGAATGAAAATGCATTGACAAATTAGGCAAATTAGGGAATGTTTATCCAGCAATACTATTATGATCAAAAGAAAAATTCTAGTTATTTTCCTATTGCCAATGAAAAAAAACTTATAAATCTGGTATATGGTTTTAGCAATGGGGTCGAATTGTTCAGTGCAGGATAAAATTATGATCAGTAAATATTTTTGTAAATGGACCGCTCTCGGCGAATATCATACACATATTCATAGTCATATTCATATTCATGACAAATAAATAAATAACTACAAGCCGCGATATAGCTCCGAAAATCTTTTGGCCGAGTTTCTCTTCCAATTTGCGTCGCGATGCTTTTACTTTTTCCCACAGATTGGCGGGATCTACATGTTTTACGCCGACTCCGGACGGCATATGAGAGGCAGATGAGTTTTCACTGAAAAGCTTCTCAAGGCATAAATATACTACGAGTGTTTGCAAATAACTGCCGAGGGGCGACCCCCTTTAAAAAAACTTTTTCTTCACTCAAAAAAAAAAAAAGTTTTGAAAATTCCTGAAAACGAAGAAAAGAAGATGATGCCCTGTAGAAACTGTTTCCTCAATAAATAAAAGTATTTTTCACAAAAATTAAGATGTTTTTTTTTCGTTGGAAGGAATCACTTTTTAAAAAATGGGAAAAAACTGTCACACCCGCGGATTTCTAGTCGAGGTGCTTAACTTTACAGTCGAGTACTCTTATTTACTAAACCGTACATGTAAGTATTGTCACGGATATAAGCATCAATAAGCTATACCATCACTAAGGCGATGCTAAGGCCATGCCAAGCAGTATTTACGTTAATAATCAAATCAAGTATACACATATATAAGGCAGCCCAGAGAGATGTCACACACAGATGCATTTACTTATACGCCTATGTGCGCGCGAGAGACTGTAAACTACAAACATTCACATCAATTATTCAATCTTTATGTAGGTACATAAACGAATAAATAATTGCGTCTACACATATGTACCATGTACGAATACGAGCAATACGGAGAGTCAATGCGGAAACACATGCATATATCTGAGAAGTTTGAGAGCTACTGGACTAGTAGATTCTGGAAGCGCCTAAAAGATGTATAAAATTGTGCAATTTTAGTTATAGCTGAGAAGTTTGAGAGCTCATGGACAATGCTAGTACATTCTGGAAAAATGCGAACGAGGAAACCAAAGAGTATAAAAGGCGACAGATGTAGAGGCGCTGTAATTCAGTTTGAGTTGAGCTATCAATCAGTTTGATTAAGCACGCGATCTGGCGGCCAATAGTAGAGTTTCATTTGAGTTATCAATCAGTTTGGTTATTAAGCCAGCGAGTAGCAAAGTATAAGTGTTATTGTGAAGTACTTTAATAAAGGCCATTTTTCCATTGTTCAATATTGGAGTTATTTATTCAACAGTTTAGTGATTCGAACTTAGCAGAGGATTGCAAATAAGAGGATTTGCAGCAAATTCGTTACAGTATTGTGAAATTGAAAAAATTTAAGAATAATTTTCCCTCCAATTAGTGAAAATTTGTGTATAAATTTCTTACTCATTGTATTGAAGATCTCGTAAATTTAAAGAATTTTTAAAAGAAATGTTTACCTCATTTTAAGGAAGTGGTATTTTCAGACCGTAGTTAAAAAATATTTGCTTCTTAATTTTTGATGTTGCTGCTTTGCCCGGGCCTTGAACCCAGGATCTTCGGTGTGGTAGGCGGGGCACTATATTAATATTCATAATAATAATAATACTCACATGCATATTCGCACTCACATGTTTACTCATATTCATTTTCATATTATTATTAAGTCAATGGCAATAAACTTTTGATGACCAGATTTACAAATTGACTTAGAACTTATTAACAATTAAATCAAGAATCTGCCAAATTTCCACGTTGGTATATGTATATTAAAGAATTGAAACTCTAATACAGAGAACTGAAAGCACTAGCATTCTAAATTTAAGGCCAATCGTTTTGTTTAAACAACGACCTCCTCTTTTGAATACTTGGTCATTGTGACTAAGCTAAGGGAATTTGTGTGTAAAATTTGCATTATCCCTCCGATGTATTAATTATGCCGCTAGAGGATGAAAGAAAACCAAATTTCTGGAGCTCCCTCTTCTTAATTCAAAAACGCATATTACATATATATCTTTGCTGCTTTGAACTTTTTACATTCATATTTGAACAATGCTCACACACTTCTACTCGCGGCATGGCGTTCAAATCTCTGTAACCACAATTATACGAACGTGCCTGTGCATATAATACAATGGAGAATAATGAGAATATCGGACATTGAAAAACAAAAAAAAAAATGGGATCTGGCGACTTGACCGTTGATTGGCGGTAAGTTTTTTGTAAAGCGAATGCATCAATTTTTATGTAGGAAAAAGGACTATTGCCTGTCAACCGAAGGTTAAGCGTGGAGCGCCCAATCAACCCAAAAGAAGTCCCACAACTTCTAACAACTTAAGTTGAATTAGCTTTCATGCATCTTATACCAGCTTCTAAAATGCGCTTTATGCGAAAAATTTAAACACACCATGAACGTGCCTGTGATTTGAGACCTTGAATAATAGCCTTGAAAGTATTTCAGACAAGAAATAGTCTTCTCATTAACCAGCGATGGAAATAAATTAACGGGATGGTTCAATTTCCGTGAGGAGGAGTCAGTGGATAAAGATTTTAAATCACTAGGTTTAGATTAAATGTTTTTGTTGAGAAGCTTTTCAGAGCACTGTTGATAGATGACGTCCTAAAACTTCTGAATGTTGATGGGTCTTTGTTTGTTTCGTTTTTACTTTCTGCGCGTGTAAGGCTAGCACCCAACCCATTTTACTAATCTGCCATAGGATATTCATAAAGAAAATAAAATCAATGAGAGTCCTGGATTATGGGCAAAATAAAGTTTTTTACGCCTGAAATCTTTTATATGATTATAAGCCAACATACTTAAATTGATTTACTGAATCAAATGCATGAAAGCTCTACAGACTTCTCTTACGTTGGCGTTAATGGCTCATTGTTGGGGTTGGAATATTTATCAATCAATTACTTTATCTTTTATAACGGCCACCGTGGTGTGATGGTAGCGTGCTCCGCCTATCACACCGTATGCCCTGGGTTCAACTCCCGGGCAAAGCAACATCAAAAAATTTTAGAAATAAGATTTTTCAATTAGAAGAAAATTTTTCTAAGCGGGGTCGCCCCTCGGCAGTGTCTGGCAAGCGCTCCGATTGTATTTCTGCCATGAAAAGCTCTCAGTGAAAACTCATCTGCCTTGCAGATGCCGTTCGGAGTCGGCATAAAACATGTAGGTCCCGTCCGGCCAATTTGTAGGGAAAAATCAAGAGGAGCACGACGCAAATTGGAAGAGAAGCTCGGCCTTAGATCTCTTCGGAGGTTATCGCGCCTTACATTTATTTTTTATTTAAGGGATACTATCATCTCTAAGCCGATACTAAGCAGTCACTTGTATCCACATAAACAAATCAATCATTATGTCTACACATATGTACATACAGCAGCGGAGAGGTACTCACAAAAGTATGCAATCATCAGCAAAGTAGTTCTCACACATACACATGCATATTTCTGAGATACTCACAAAAGTATGCAATTTTCAGCGAACTAGTAAATTCTAGAAGGAGAAACGCCTAGAAATATGTGAACGAGGAAACCGAAGAGTATAAAAGCAGCACCAGCTGAGGCATGATCAACCAGTTTGATTTAAGCATGCTATCAGTTGCGAAGTATAAATGTTATTGGAAGTATTTTCAAAGTAGTCTAATAAAGACCATTTTGCATTATTGAATATTGGAGTTATTTATTCAACAGTTTAGCGATACGAACGTTAGTCGAAGGTGTAAAATGAGCGGAGTTTCCCTAAATTCGTTACAATATAATAAAGAAGAAAGTGTTATTAATTAAGAGATTTCTTCTTAGTACTTCAGTCTGAGTACTTGGTATGTATGTACATACACCGTAGGGAAGTCAGGAAGTAATGATAAAAAATTCTAATACAGGAGGAGACCTAAAGTACCAAATAAGTACTAGTTCGATAGTAACATGATTTTACTTAGTTCAAAAACAATTTGGGTTCTCATATTTAATATGTAATATTATCTATTTATGTATATACATGTATATATATATATATATATAGATATATATATAAATGTGTATCTATACAAAAAAACAAAAACTGCGATTACCTTTAAGGAACTTAGACTTTGAGTATGCCTTTTCCCCCCTCATTATAAAGCTCTTCTTTACATAGACACTATATCACATATGTAAGCAAATTGACAAAAAAGAAATATGCTAAAGGAATTATTTCGCAATACATACAAGATAGTAAATTTTAACAATGACAAGCCTAAGTCCTATAGAGGCGAATTTCGGAGAAATTCAAAATGGGTTTTATAACATACACTGTGGAAAAAGTTACCAGGTGAAATATTTCGAGCTTTCGCCTGGATCGGAATCATATTAAAATGTGAGCTAATATTTCCAATCTAGACATTTATGGAGTCGTTCGGAACTATAGAAAAAGGGGATAAAATAGTATTAGGAGCAAGATGTTGAATGTCGGCCTGGTTCGGAACCAACGAAATAGTACCAACAAAAGAACTAGATCTAAACTGTAAATTTTTACACTAGTTCGGAACTATCGAAATAGAAGCAATAAACGGAATAGGTTTATACTAACGATTTTTTATCTAGTTGGAAGCTATCGAAAAAGTGCATATAAAGAAACTAGTTCTAAAGTGGAAATTTGTATCTAGTTCGGAACTACAGTGAACAAGTAGTGGTGTCGAATGCACTAGTTTTGAACTAGAGACTTTCTCTACAGGGTATGTCTACTGGCACACACAAAACGAAGGAAGTAACTTTCGTGTGGTATGCAAGCCCAGCGGCAGCACTGCTTGCGAATAAAGTGTATATAAGTTAACGAATTCCTTATTAAGGAACCTAAAAAAATATATGTTTTATGATCAGGGAACCTTTACTTAGACGTTCAGAACTAAGACTGAATGTTACAATTGAATTTACTTTAAAGCTAAGCTAGCTTGGATTGGCCACTTGCTACTGTTGTTTTGCTAATTCCCCGAATATCCCAATTTGGGCTGCGCGTGTGAAGACTTCCGGTCCCACCAAAGGTAAGCTTTTTGCTGATGGTGTAATCGTCTTCCGTCGCTTATTAAAATGAGCTTTTATGCTGACTTTGCATCTGACTTTGGGTATGGGAAATGTTTATGTGCATTTCCGTTGTACTTAATTTATTGTTGCTGACTGATTACTTAGTACTTATGAGAAAGTTAACATTTGTTATGTTAACATACATATATATTGGAAGAAAAAATGTATGTTTAAACTTTCAAGCTGCTCGTATTTAAAGCCTTCCGGTGCGCTTAGTATGAATCTAGAAGTTGATTTTCTTAATTCGCTCAGGTTTCCGAAATATTCGTTTTTAAGTGAGTGAAACCTCCTTTCGTATTATAAAAAAAGCTGCATATACCACCCCAGAGCAGTGATATAAAATTAGTTTAGTCTCTTCAGACAAACGACCATTATAAATGAAACTTCTGCAGTTGCAATTCGGTATTGTGCAGTGGCTCGGGAGCGGAGAAAAATATAGATGTAAGATTTGAAACCAATTTTTTTCAGACTTTTCGTGTCTAGCTAATTGAAAAAGTATTTCGAAAAAGTGATTCCAATGTCCACCATAATCTTCAGAAAAGCTCGGAGAAGATGCATATATTTCTGACGGCAGGTATTTCTTAACCATTTTAATTAAATTATAGGTAATTTTTACGAGTTCAAGAATAATTTATATTGGTTTTTGTTTTTAATTTTTATCTTTGGTGTTATATTAAAAGTGAAACAAGAAGAAGCTACAAACATACATACTAGATTTAAAAAAATCCTTTCCATTTCGGACCCACCGCTGGGTTATCATTGCATAGTTAGTATGCAACATTCGAAGTAGATTGGGCGAGATTAAGAGAAGGCGAGAGGTGCACATGATCGACCAATCGGGAAAGCCGTGGATTCAAGTGCGGGGCTGTAAAGTGTCGAAGATTATGTGAAGGTCTTACAACCTCAGACTAACAAAGTTGCTTCTATCATTAAAAAGAGAGGACTGTAGACTCATGATGGATATTCTAACTGGACATTGCCTTCTGGCGTCACATGCCTTTAAATTAGGCTTTTTCAGTGATAGCAGATGTAGGAAGTGCCTGTTGGAGGAGGAAACGATCTAGCGCGTTTTGTGCTATTGTTATTGTTGTTGTTGTTGTTGTAGCGATAAGAACACTCCCCGAGGGCCTGGGGAGTATTATCGATGTAACTTTCAAGGCCATACCGCCCGCCCACCCCCTATATCCATGAGGAACCTGGGGTTACCTGAGCCTCGGCTGTTAAAGTAACAGGATTCGCCACGGGTAGGTGAGGTATTTTGCGCTGGCAACACCTTGAAAGTGTTGCGCTACAAAACCCCATGAATAAATTTGGTATTTTAGTCGCCTCTTACGACAGGCATACCTGCCACGGGTATATTTCAAGCCCCCTTACCCGCTAGAGTCATGTTTTGTGCTCGTAAAACTCCAGCTATTAGCAGTGATACAGCTGTCAGATCTAGAATCAGCAAGTGGCATAATTTCTAAAAGAAGACGAAGATTATATATCTACCCTTCTACATACAAGTAAACAATTTTTTTCTTCAGAAACAAATTGCTTCCGAATAATACGACTGGGCAATTTAAAACAATATTTTGTAAGCTGCTCCTTTTGTACGAAGACATAATTTCAAAATTTTGTTCTGTTGAAAGTTCTTTGGAATCCATGACATCGTCATTGTAAGGTGATGATATAAAAAGAAATTCCAGCCAGATAGGCATAGTTAGTCAGTGCTGCTGCTTTCTGTGCTCTTCAAGCCTAATCTCAAAACTAACTTGTTGTACGTAACGACATCTTCATCGTTATTTAAAAGGAACAACTACAGACTTTAGTTAAACCAAACTTTTATACAACAAAAGTTTGGAAACAGAATGCTTAGCAGCGGCTTGAATTTCGTTAAAATTTAATGAGTATGAACAACAAAAGTTGCTACTCCAACAAATACGATGAACGATGTAAGTGAAGCAACGTTGCGTAAAACTTGAAGGATAATCTTAACTTACACATGCAAAAAAATCCAAGTTGTAAGTGCCTTTTCGCCTATAACGACATTTACCGCCAGCTTGTTAGCCAGAGCGCGGGGAGCGGGACTAATTCAACAGCTGCAAAGCTCAAGCAAGATGCACGCATTCCAAATTTAAAATACCAACTTGGCGGATACAAACGAAACAAAGCTCTTTACCAGCACTTATACGCATTAGTTAAACCACCAAATCCCGAAAATATTAGACCTTGGATTTCGGTATGCTTTTATATAACGGATGTGCTCAAGTGGAAGTGCTAATTTTTATAACAGAGAGGCAAACCACGTCAATTGAGGATTCTCATTGCTTTTCTGGAAATCGAAGACAATTGTGAAAATATGTAGGCAATGATAAAAAGAAAATAAACTAAATTGGGATTTTAGGAAATAAATCAAAACTCGCGACTCGTTTCCCCTATTTTGATGAAATTTTTTTAGTTCATGGAACTTTTACCCTTACAATAAAAATATTTTCGGAACAATATTAGCATGGTAAGAATCTCTTCAACAACAAAAATTTAACCCATTGCAAATAAATACATATATATATTCTAGTCGTATGACTGCAGAAAAATTTTCACGCAATAAATTCTTGACGTTTTCAAGCTCCAAAAAGAAAACAAATTTCTTTCCAGCTTTGACAATTGCTATAGAGTTTGTTCGTTAAGTTAAGATTTCTGTATAGGTTCAAATGCTTTACGCCGACCCCGAACGACACCGGCAAGGCAGATGAGTTTTCACTGAGAAGCTTATCATGGCAGAAATATACGCGGAGTGCTTGCCAAATCACTGCCGAGGGATAAACATGTTTCTAAATTTTTTAAGTTGCTATGGTCGGGGCTTAAACCCAGGACTTTTGGTGTGGGAAGCAATTATTCAGATAGGATTCTTTTCGTAATTTCTACCCCATTTTAACAGCTAGAAGCTTTAAATTTCACCAAATGTTTACATATACATATGTATAATATTTATTGTTGTCCAAAAGTTTGTAGCGATCGGTCGTATATATAGTATATATTCCATATAAACTTTGTTCAGGTAAGAGATTCATGGCCAGAACTATTTCACGAAGACAACAAGAAATGCGAAACTTTGTGGGAGGATTACGAATGTATTTTTTATTTGATGTTTATCGAAAATGTCGCTTACGTTACTTATTTGAATGTTTTACTTTGACGAACGTGACCACTCCCACTTGTATGTTGCTTTCCATAAAGTGCGGTCCTCGAATATGCTCAAAAAATGCATTCCCTACAAAGGTGCGGTTAACGCTTCCAGCTGAAACATATATGCCGTCAAACACCTTTATTTTCAGTTACGCACTTCTTTTATTTCATGTAAGTCGATAACTATCAAACCTGCCTACGAATGACATACTGAACACAAAAAAACGCTCCCAAATAATGTCCTTCACAATAAAAAAAAGTGCTTTACTTGAATTTTTCTATATCTGCGACTGAAACAGAATACCGATGGACCGTGCACTCGAGCTACGGATCCCCAACACACACAAAAGCGACACGGTAGCTTGGCCGTATAAATACAACTATGTACACTGAGAAAAAACACCTTAAATGAGGAAAACATTTTCCAACAAAATTTGTCTTCATTAATTTGAGGGAAAATTTTTCTTCAATTTTTTTCAATTTAAAATATTAGCTCAATTAATAAGAGTACATGACTGTAAAGTTGAGCACCTCGACTAGAAATCCGAGGCCGTGACAGTAACAGTCAATTTTTTTTAAGTCTTTTGTACAATTTTCTCCACTTTTAAGAATATTGTTCCTATAACTAAGGAAAAAAACTTAGTTTTTGAGAACATTACTTGTCTAGATTAAAGGAAGCCTTTTTATGGCACAAAATTAATCCCATTTTGCCCTGGCAAAGTTGACGTATCCTTATCAATATAAAACAGCTAATCCAACCAAGCTTATGGAAATCAATGTAATTGGTCAATGGTGCCATACCATAACGCCGCAGCCATAACCATACCATAGCCAACCAATTGGTTTTTGCCCTGGCAAATTTGGCGTATCCATATCAATATAAAACAGCTAATCCAACCAAACTTATGGTAATCAATGTAATTGGTCAATGGTGCCATACCATAACGCCGCAGCCATAACCATACCATAGCCAACCAATTGGTTTTTCGCATAACCTAAAAATATTTGAGTTGGTGAATTTATTTACTTTTTGTATATTTTATTTATTGTTTTGGATACGTTTTGACTAAGATACTTATTATCTGTGGTACATGCTTGCACTTTTTTGCGTTTTATTCATTCTTATAAAAGTTTCACGATTTTTAGGTTAAGTCACCAATAACTGATGCCAATTGATATGGACAAGTAAAAATATTGTAACGAACTTAGTGCAATTCCTCTTATTTGCAACCTTATACTAACGTTCGAATCACTAAACTGTTGAATAAATAACTCCACTGTTCAATAATGCAAAACGGCATTTATTAAAGTATTTACAATAACACTTCTACTTCTCGACAGATAGCGTGCTTAAATTAAACTAATTCGTCGTGTGTCATCTGCTTTTATATTTTTTGGTTTCCTCGTTGACATATTTCTAGGCGTTTCTATTTCTAGAATTTGCCACTTGTTTACCAGCTATAACATAACTACAGATGCACGTTATAGCTTCTTATATGCGCGTGTATATGTGAATGATACTTCCACAGATAATCGGCTACTTTTGGGTGCATCTCAGGTATCCCAATTGTTTGTATGCGGTAGATGACATCACTGATCCTCTTCAAAACTCTGCACGGGCCTTCCCAACTGCACAAAAATTTAGATGGAACACCTTTCCGCCGGTGAGGGTTGTATAGCAGTACCAAATCTGCCTCCAAGAAACCTTCCGAATTATAGTTCTTGTCGTACATGTGTTTCATCCTACTACTCATTACCCTATGCCGTTCCCTCACACTCTGTTCTTTGGCCAATGAACTACTTCACAGAGCTTGCGCTTGACGGACTGGCTTCGCATAATCAGTATCGTTCCCACGTTTCACAACAGTAGTGCGCCCTGGCTTGAAACTACCCTCGCATTCCTTCTGGGAAATTCTTTCCTTCGTTTTTGTGCGTCCCTTTGGTTTTGTCAATACCAATGTTTCTCTCGCAGGTACTTTTGATTTCGCTTTATTTGGCCCATTCGATCCATCAACTTTTACCTTTGACTTTCGTGGTCTTTGTCGAGTCTTCTCCATCAGTATTCGAATACTGCTGAACCCTTTCTCCAAACTAAAGTTAAGTCGTATATCCTAGTTCTTATAGCGCATAATCCTTCTCCGCATATCGATCCCGATATCATGGTCAACTAAGAAGTCTACTCCAAATATGACTTCCTCAACGATCTCCGCCACAACGAATTTGTGAAGAACCGTGACCTTTCCAAATAAGACTTCACATATCACTTCTCACTGGACTTGGTTATACTCGCCAGTGACCGTACGCAACCTTGTTCCAGGTAAAGATTTTACTCTCCTGTTGACCAAGTCAGATCGGATTACGGAATGAGATGCGCCCGTATCTACAGCCAGTACACATTCTTTGCCATCCACATTCCCTCTGGAGGTAAGACTGCTTGATTTCCTTCCAATTTGCGACACAGATATCACAGAACATTCAATAGCTGGAGATAGCTCTCGATCTCCACATTTTACTCGCTCTTGCTCCTCGCCTCCAGCTTTGTTATTAAGACCACCCATGCTGGAATTACCAGGACCGGTTCTGCAATGACGAGCAATGTGACCTGGGTTGCCGCACTTGAAACACTTCATAACTCCGTCATTTTTCTGTTGTGATCCCTTCAGCGCCTCCAATATTGTGTTCACCCAGCCTGGCCTTACCACTTCCACACGGCGTACTTTAAAAACTGGCTTACACAGAAGCGTCGCTGTTTCCTGAATCAGAGCACGTAATACCGTTTCTGCGAATATAGGTTTTGGGTTTGCGTATGTAGCTCGCTCCGTTTCCACGTCCCGGATGCCGTTTATAAAGCTCTGGATTTTCACCCTATCGGTGTATTGCACTGGTGCGTCTGCATTTGCTAGATGGGCCAGCTTTTCGATATCCGACGCAAACTCCTGCAAAATCTCATTCGGTTTTGGTAGCGGTTTTGCACTCAATTTGGTATATCTGTTTCCTGTGTTCGCTTCCGTACCGTCCTTCTACATAAATGTTACGTTCGTACTCTGGGATGGTCTGTAAGATCTCAGCAGCTGGTCCTTTTAAATCCACATACAGTGCAGCACCTCTATCTTCGGCATTCCAGTTGTTCGCTGCTAACGTCTTCTAAAATTGAAGCTTAAATACCTTGAAAGGAACAGAGCCGTCAAAAGGAAGAGTTTTTACCTTCGTATTGCTTGCTGAAACAGCTGGGCGATTTAATTGCAACTCCTGTATACGACCTCTCAAAGCATCCACCTCGGCTTCGATTTTTTCCTCAAACTGCGTTATTTTCTCGTCCATACGCGTTTCGAGTTTTGATGATATACGCGCCTCCTGCGCTTCGAGTTGTACTGTTATGCGTGCTTCTTGCTCTTTCAGTTGTGTTTCCATCTTTGATGTAATCTGTGTCGACATTTCTGAAATAGGCGCTTCTTGTGCTTCAATCTTTGATGTTATGCGTGTCTCCTGCGATTACAATTGGGATGACATTTGTCTTTCCTGGGCTTCAATCTTGGATGTTATACGGTTCTCCTGGGATTCTAGTTGTGTTTCCATCTTGGATGCTATACGTGTCTCCTGTGATTCTAGTTGAGATGCCATTGTCGCTGTTTGAGCAGATATTGCAGCAAAAACCATGTTCCAGTCTGTGCTCGTAACTGTCTGAGATGTTTCGATTTTCTCTTAAATTTTTGTTGTTGTCTCGTCCCCCTCAGGATGAAAGAAATCATCATCCACATTAATTCCTTCCGACTCCATAGCGTCTCGTAGTCGTGCCTGAAGTTCGAGTTTATTGCCGGTTGTATTCAATCCACGGTTCTCCAACTCCTTCTTCAGTTGCTGGATCCTCAATTCACTAAACTTTGCCATGGCCAAGTTGTATTCGCAATCTTCGGAACTTATTCAACAATTCCTCTTCTGACACCAATTGTAACGAATTTAGTGCAATTCCTCTTATTTGCAACCTTCTAATAACTTTCGAATCACTAAACTGTTGAATAAATAACTCCACTGTTCAATAACGCAAAATGGCCTTTATTAAAGTACTTCACAATAACACTTCTACTTCTCGACAGATAGCGTGCTTAAATCAAACTGATTCATCGTGCCTTAGCTGCTGCTGCTATTATACTTTTTGGTTTCCTCGTTGACATATTTCTAGGCGTTTCTATTTCTAGAATTTGCAACTTGTTTACCAGCTATAACATAACTACAGATGCACGTTATAGCTTCTCATATGTGCGTGAATATGTGAGTCATATTTCTACAGATAATTGCGTACTTTTGGGAGCATCTCAGACAAGATATATGTATGTGTTCGTACGTCTCTCTCCGCTGCGTGTACGTTCATATTTGTAGACATAATGATTGATTCGTTTATGTAGATACAAGTGACTGCCTCCTTTATTGTTGTTGTGGCTTCATTTACTTAGCATCAGACTAGTGATGTGAGTATCACTTAGTGTCACTAATTTTCGTCACAATACGGTTATGACTGCCAACTTTGCCAAACCCTTTTCTCTTCGTTTTCAGGATTTTTAGGATTTTTTTTTCAGTGTAGTCTCTTACATTTGTACATACATATATTCATATAGTTATTTTATAGTAAATATACATTGTATAAGTATTTACCGCTAACAATTTTTGCTGTCGCTGATTCTTTTCCGTATTTATGTAGCCACTGATGTTGTTGTAGTTTGGAAAGTTTAGTTTGACATGTAAAGGATATGCGTAGCGCGTACAAATTTGACATGTTAGACAAGCAACAGCAGATTGTGATATGTTGTTGTTACACTGACAGCAACAACAACATCAACAGCTACATATAATATTAACAGTAATAATAAAAGTAACAACAATAAAACATTGCAAATGCAACAGCAACAATCGGATAAGTTACAACAAACGCACTAAACTTTTGACAGTACAAAATGTTGAGGCAATAAACAGCAACAACTAATGCCACAGCAGAGCGACAGCAAACGGAAGTATGGTAACTAAGGAAGAACTTAAGTGGCAGAAAAGTTTGAAATGTCAAGCGAGAAACTATTGCTAACTGGAATTCTAACAGTCAAACCAAGTTCGCATAGTGCCAAAGTGTATATGAGTGTGTGTTGTATAAAACAGTATGTAACTTCAACATGTAATTGCTTTGGTGTTTGCTGTTAAATTGACAGAAAGTGTTAAAAGTATAGGCAATAGCTTCGAAACTTTTCTGTTCTGAACCTACACCTCGCTAAAGTCTCGTTTATGAGCGACATTTTTAATTAAAATTTTTTATTCGTATATGAGAAAGTTGGTGTTACTGCACTCTTGAGTGCAACAAAATATTTGCACCGTTAGGTAATGATTGCAGAGTGTGCACATTAAGTTAAGAAAATTTCATTCAATAAATCAGCAATGTCCATCAAATAAAAATTTAGGATGTTCCGTTAGCGATTGCAATGATTAAAGTAACATCCATAATTATTTATTTTGTTGTTAAGCAAGGTTGCAATGAAAGTATTCACCCACACGGACATGTATATGTATATATAGAAAGTATTCATAGAAACATCTGTATTTGGCACCAGAAAGAGGAGGCTTCCCCCTCCCTCACTGAATTGCGAGAGACAGGTAAAAGAAAATTTATCTCCCTCGATGCTACAAATTGGCCACAGTTATCACGGAGCAGGAATAAGAGATAATGATAAAACAGGTAAAAACGGGCATTACCTTTAAGATTATTTAAGATTATTTGGGACAAAAAGACGTTGAATGTTATTAGAAAACGTAAAATAGTTAGCGGCCGCCGTGATGTGATGGTAGCGTGCGTCGCTTACCGCACCGAAGATTCTGGGTTCATGCCCCGGGCAAAGTAACATCAAAATTTTAGAAACAAGTTTTTTCAATTAGAAGAAAATTTGTCTAAGCGGGGTCGCCCCTCGGCAGTATTTGTGAAAACCCATCTGCCTTGCAGATGCCGTTCGGAGCCGGCATAAAAGAAGTAAGTCCCGTCCCGCCAATTTTTGAAAATTGAAAAAATATAAGTCAACATTTTATGGCCTTTTTATTTTTTTAACACACTTTTACGGATATATCTTTTATGTAAGTTTCACTCTTATATACTATACCAAATGCAAATTCTTTTAGCTCTGTCTTTCATTTACATAAGCTGAATATCGGAAAGAGAGGCACTGTCTGAATTTTGTGCAATGTATATTGAGTCAAAAAAGTGGGGATAATGAGGAAGGACAAGCTCCCATCAACGAAAGAATTGGCGCATACACGTCCTGTCACCACCTCACCTTTTATGTCGAAAATAATATCAGCCTTGTCAACAGGTGTTTCTTTGGACGGAGTATGCCAATGGAGAGAGAAAGTCCTCTCTAACAGAACTAAGAATTAGTTGCCGATCTTTTTTTTGTCTTGTAATCAAAACAAAGTCGGGGTTTTGGGCGTAGGTTTTGGAAAATGTAACTATGGTTTCGGATTCAATTCCTTCGTTATAGTCCGTTCGAATTATTTCCTTTCTCAAAGAAGGCAAATAAGTCTGGGAGCTCCAACCACACTATTGAAAAAATCTGATTAATTTAGTGCATATTTAAAGTAAAGAACGATCATTAATCGCACTGACAGTGATGAAAACGCATTTAAAAAGCACACATTAGCATAAAATCCCATGAGGATTTACGGGGTTTTCCTTGACTGCCCATAAAAATGGAAATTAAATGTAGGAATATGTTTACATGTTATTCGATTTTACAGCACTTGCTATCGTGCATATGTACATTTTTACATATTTACATTCACAAAAAAATAGAAAAGTAAAATAGCAATTTTAAATACATGCATCTTCTTCCCAACTTCCTATAATTTGTATGATTGTATGTTGGTTCGCTTTTTTGTTGCTAGTGAAAAGCTAAGGGGGGAATGTAAATGTACTGCTCATTTCAATTTCAGTTTCATTGACTTGATTTATGCGAAATGTTGGCGACATGCAAGCTGATTGTCAAGTAGTTGAGTCAGTTGATCATATTGAGACCACCGAAGCGCAACGCCACATCCAAAGCAATTCCCAGAGCTGTTTAAGTTCAAGAGACGTGGTAAATACGCGCAGGATCATTTGAACAAACAAGCTGAGCTGGTGTCCAGTGCTCATACATATTCATTTGCTTAAAATGTATACAGATATGTGCTCTTAGGTATGTAGCATCTGACACTTTCGCTCTTCATATGTGCTGGCATATATTCCAATACCATATCAGCGAAGATTCGATTGGTGCAGGCGTTAAGGCATATATAAACACGCATATCGTACACAAGACTACGGTCAATAGGAATTAAGCGGCAAAATGTCAGACGTGCCATTTTAGATAGAAACCAATAGCGGACAATTATACGTCCCAGTTACTAAAGTTTCGGAGCAGTACACCTTGTGAACGCGATGTTATATTTGTTGTTATTGTAGCCCAACGTCAAAATGGCTGGTTTTCATATTTGTTACATGACATTTTTTAAGCATTTATGCTATAAAAATAATTTCAAATATCCCAGTCAACCAGAAGAATGCACGAGGAGATCCGTCAGGATCCCTGGGTGGATGCGCCAACCTTCATAGAGTGTGCGGCAGTAGGATTGAGGTGTTTTTTTTAAATATTGTGACGAATATTAGCATGACTAAGGGATACTATAATCTCTAAGCCAATACTAAGCAGTGACTTGTATGCACATCAACAAATCAATCATTATGTCTATACATATGACCACACAAGCAGCGGAGAGCAATGCACAAACATATGCATATATCTGAGATACTCCCAAAAGTGGAAGTATTACTCACATATACACGCGCATATGGCTATGCGAGAAGCTATAATAATCGTGCATCTGTAGTTATAGCTGAGAAATTTATAGCTGGTAAACGAGTAGTAAATTCTAGAAATAGAAACGCCTAGAAGTATGCGAACGAGACATCACAGAGTATAAAAGGAGTTAAAGCTATGTAAGCAGGATTCGGTTTGATTTAAGCACGCTATCTGTCGAGAAGTAGAAAAGGTATTGTGAAAGTAGTCTAATAAAGACCATTTTGCATTATTGAATATTGGAGTTATTTATTCAACAGTTTAGTGATTCGAACGTTATCAGAAGGTTGCAAATAAGCGGAATTTCCTTAAATTCGTTACAATGTATAAAAAAGTAGTCCTTTATGACTCTTTAAAAGCGCGTCTTGAGAACTATAGTTGTCCAATTCTTCCAGGGTGCAACTGCTCAATGCTTCTTGGGCTTTTCAAACGAAAGTCACCGTCAATCTATATAAGCTACTTCAACTTCCTGGAATGCATTTCCTACAGGCTTCTCGCCGTGATTTTACCATTTGCTGATTTTATTTTTTTGCGGACATTTGCAGGACAAAAGATTAAAAGCAAAATAGAAAGTTATAAATTTTATTCATTTTTTGAAAATATGTATCGTCACAGTTCGTTTAACGGTTGCTCTGAACTTAACCCCTTCGCAAACATACATCTTAGCACCTTTCCCACACATTGTTATTAGTGTGAGGGCTTTGCCGAACATCATAGCGTCCCACTGGCCTTAGCACCTTTGGCCACCTTTGCGCCAACCATCCACCTCTATTGTGGATTTAAGATCTCCCCCGAAGCGCAGATAGAGAATCAGGCAGTCTGTTCGTCCAGTAACTGATGAGCTGCCCCGAGGCACTGAACCTGGTTGCAGTTGCTAACGCTATGTTCTACTTCAGCTAAAAGGTTTACAGGTGGAATGTACAGAATGGCATACAGTGCAGCCGTCGGGGTTTTTTTCAGGGCTCCCATAATGATAAGCATTGACATCCTGTTCCAATTTGGGACCTTGTACCTCTTTGTAAACAAGACCATATCCGTCTTTTCCACGTTGGCTGTTAACCCGATATTAGATGCCCAGGTATGAATATCCCGAAGCGCCCGATACATCAAAGAGCTATTCGTTGGAACGCACTTTCCGCTTATAACAATGGTTTATTATCAGCGTCTACAGTAGATGTAATAGCACCGCTCCCTGCGTCCTAACCCTGTCCACTGATTTCAGTGGCCTCATTCAATCCGCATTGTAAAGTAATATTCCTGCAATTTAACATGCAGCCGATCCATCTGGTTAAGGCTGGACGTACTTTAATGTAATTAAGACCATCTATGATCGACCCTTTAGAAACATCGTTAAAAGCCCAGGCAATGTCTAAGAAGACTCATCGAGCATATTCCTTATATTCCAGGGCTTTCTCTATGCTAATTACCACCCTATGCAATGCGGTGTCTACCGACCTGTCTTTGGTGTACGCATGTTGTGTTGTGGAGAGCAGCTTTTCATCCACGTTGGACTTTATGTACACATCTATCAGCCTCACAAAAGTTTAGAGCAGAAAAATGTTAAGTTAATGGGTCTATTGTCTCTGGGATACGCGTGACCGATCTTCCCCTCCTTTGGTAGGAAAGCTACACTTGCAGTTCTCCTAGAGTTCGGTACATGATTCAGTCTTATGCACCCATCGAGTATTATTTTAAACCATTCCACGACCGCTCTAATTGAAGCTTGTAGCATGACCGGGAATATACACTCTGGGACTGACAATTTAAATTTAGAAAACGTCTTCACCGCCCGCGTGTGTGTGGTGTCTGCTGGCTCTTCTAAATCACCTCCCGATGGGAAATGTGTATCGAAAGCACCGCAAGGGAATCCTCACTATTACGTGTTCATTCCCCGTTCTCTTTCTTTATTAGTCCCTGGACTATGTTTCCCGTTGTTAGGACTTTTTTAACCATGCTGTTTCGCTGGAGCACTCTATCTCCGCACAGAAACTTTTCGATGAGATTCCCTTCGACCTGGAAATTTCACGCTTTTGGATCCTCAATAGATCTCTGTACTCGTCCCGACACGCTTCGCTTTCCGCGGTCTTTGCTATTTTAAACATTTATTTTACCTGTCTTACCTTAACTTTTTTCAGGAGTGATATACTTTTGAATAAAAAAAAAATTTGCTAGTGGTAACTCTGGTTCGTTTTTTAGGAAAACTGCCACACATGTTGAGAGCACAATTACATGATAAATCAGAAATGTTGAAGAAAAATCACCAGCACGAAAGAGGGAGAGGGTTGGAATGGCACAAAGTCTTTCCCACATCCTTTGGGCAGATACATACATAGCTATTTATGTATGTATGTATGTTGAGTAGGTGCACGTTCAGAGCATTTGTTGGGTTTAACAAAAAAAATTTAGCTTATTTGAAAAGGATTTCTATGTGCCCAATGTACCAATGAATATGAGAATAATATAAAATTTATGCAGAATATAGTTTTTTCGCGTGGTATAAAAAAGAGAAAACAAAGGAGCGATGGTGGCGTCAGTGCTGTTGTTGTTGTTGTTGTAGCAATGCTCGCCCCACCTAATAGCCGCGACCGATCACAAATTGTCATCAATATCCTCTAACGGGAGTCCAAGGAAACTTGCCGTTTCAACAGGGGTGGACCATAAGGAAAGGGTTGTTAGAGGCGTTGGTTCTACATTACAATTAAAGAGATGGTTGGTGTCATGTGGGGACACATTGCAAGCGGGGCATACATTTTGTATGTCGGGGTTGATTCTGGATAGGTAAGAGTTTAACCTGTTACAGTATCCAGAACGAAGTTGAGCAAGAGTGACACGCGTTTCCCTGGGGAGTATGCGTTCCTCTTCCGCGAGTTCTGGATATTTTTCTTCAAGTACTGGATTCACCGGGCAATTCCCGACATAAAGGTCCGACGCCTGTCTATGGAGTTCACCAAGGACCTGCTTGTGTTTTTTCGCTTCATACGGCTGGGTTCTCAGGTGCCGTATTTCATCAAAATGCTTACGGAGATGACTCCTTAGGCCCCTAGGTGGTGCTGGTTCGTCAATCAGATGTCTGTTGGGATGCCCAGGTTTCTGGGTATTCAACAGAAACTGTTTGGTCAGCATCTCATTTCTCTCCCTGATGGGGAGTATTCTCGCCTCATTATGCAGATGGTGTTCTGGGGACATAAGAAGACAGCCCGTGGCGATTCTGAGATCAGTATTTTGGCAGGCCTGACGCGTAGCACGTAATCGGCTGGCTAATTGCTTTGTATGTGGTCATGAGCGTTTCTTTATCTTTTCCCCAGGTACTGCCAGCAAGGCATTTGAGGATTTTATTACGGCTCTGCATTCTCGGAACAATTGCGGTTGCGTGCGCACCAAAATGTAGATCCTGATCAAACGTCACACCCAAGATTTTGGGGTGTAGGACAGTCGGTAGCGTAGTGCCATCGACGTGGATGTTCAATATGGTCCACATTTGAGGCGTCCATGTTGTAAATAAGGTCGCGGAAGATTTAGTCGGTGACAATGCCAGGTTTCGCGAGGCGAAAAAACTGGAGAGATCAGAGAGATAGCCGTTTATTTTATTGCATAGCTCATCGATCTCTGTGCCTGGGCCTGTGGCCATTATTGTGCAGTCATCGGCGTAGGAAACGATTGTGACTCCTTCCGGTGGTGAAGGTAGCTTAGATATGTAGAAATTAAACAAAAGTGGGGAAAGGACACCACCCTGTGGCACCCCTTGTTTAATTCTCCTTGGTTTTGATGTTTCGTTTCTGAATTGCACCGATGCCTGCCGACCACCCAGATAATTTGCAGTCCACCTTTCAAGACATGGGGGAAGGGTAGACCCTTCCAGGTCTTGCAGTAATGAGCCATGGTTGACCGTATCAAAGGCTTTTGATAGGTCTAGCGCTACGAGTACTGTTCTATGGTGGGGGTATTGATTCAAACCGCAATTTATCTGGGTGCTAATGACATTTAGCGCGGAGGTAGTGCTATAGAGATTTCTGAAGCCATGCTGATGAGGGGCTAGCTGCAAATGTGCTTGGAAATAAGGGAGCAAAAAGGCTTCAAGCGTCTTTGCCACTGGCGATAGGAGAGATATCGGACGATATGACTCACCTACGTTAGCTGGTTTCCCAGGCTTTAGTAGCGGGACCACCTTGGCTATTTTCCATTTCTCGGGTATGGCAAAGGTGGAGGGAGACAGGTTGAGGACATGCGCTAAATATTTGAAACCCTCTTTCCCTAGGTTTTTAAGCATCGGCATGGCTATGCCGTCTGGGCCCACTGCTTTGGATGGTTTAGCGCGACCAATGGCGTCCTAAACCTCTCTAGCGGTGATGGTGATTGGTGACGCGCTGAATTTGTGTTTATGTGCGTGTCTATTGGCTCTCCGTCTATCTTTGTCGACCGTAGGATGCATTATATATTGTCGGCAGAAAGCGCTCGCGCATTTTTCCGCATCCGACAGCACCTTATCGCCAAAGGCGATGGAAACTTTGTCTTTGTGCTTAGTCGGATTCGATAGGGACTTTACGGTGGAGCAAAGTTTACCTACACCGGTAGAGAGGTTACAACCTCTTAGGTGCTCTTCCCATTTCGCCCGCTTGTGTTCGTCCACAAGCAATCTGATGCGCTGGTTTATATCCCTTATTTGGGGGTCGCCTGGATCAAGCTGTCTTAAAAGGTCGCGTTCCCTCACTAAGCTCGCGGCCTCCGCCGGGAAGTGGGCCGGATTTCGGGAATTCTCCCGGCGGGAATGAAATTTTGCCGAGGCGGATTCAATGACCTTACGGAAGGCACGCTCCCCTTGGCGGGCATCAGTCGGGATAGGGAGGGCAGCAAAGCTGCTGTCTGTTGCAGATTTATATTCTTCCCACTTTCCTTTTTTGAAGTTTATGAAAGTGCGTTTTTCGGTGACGATGAAGTCGGCGGTACGCTCGAACGAAATAAGTATGGGCAGGTGGTCGGATGCCAATGTTACCATCGGCTGCCAGTTGACGCAGTTTACGAGTTCTGCGCTCACGATTGAGATATCTGGCGAGCTATGACAGCTTCCTACCATACGTGTGGGGGCGTCTCCGTTTATTGTGCAGAACGTCGTTTCTTCTATTTGATCCGCCAACATCTCAGCCCTACTGTCCGCCCGCAAGTTTGAATGCCATAGGTCGTGATGGGCATTGAAATCGCCTAAGATAATGCGATTGTTGCCAGTGAGTAAGGCCTCGATTTTAGGGCGGTATCCACTGGGGCAACAAGTGACAGGAGGGATGTAGATGTTGATGATTTCTAGATTTGCATCGCCTGACCGGACAGATAGGCCTTGACGTTCTAAGACATTGTCCCTGCGGTCGATGCCAGGATCAAATATATGATATTGCACAGAGTGGTGTATAATAAACGCGAGGCCGCCTCCATTTCCGCTCTCGCGGTCCTTCCTGTGGACATTATACCCAGAGCAGGTCTGCAATGCAGATCTTGCTGTGAGTTTAGTCTCTTGAATCGCAGCATTGCGGATGTTGTGCCGCTTCATGAAATCGACTATCTCCGTAATCTTCCCAGTTAGTCCATTACAGTTTAACTGCAGAATCCTGAAGTGCATGAGGGGTGACGCCGCCACTTTAGGGGTAAGTGAGGGGTGACTACGCCTAGGTTGTGGAAGGCCAGGACGCAATTGCTGTTGTGGCCTTGGGACTGGGCGCCCTTGGGCAAGCATTGGGGTACCCGGATGATTTGGGTTTGCGACCTGGCAACATGGCGCGATGAAACCCGTCGAGGGGTTGCCGTCGCGGAGACCAGAACATCTAGGAAAGTGGCACCACCCATGGCAGGAGCTGCATTGAGCGGATGTCGCAAACCTATATATTCTGTGCTGGCAGACGGTGCAAACGGAGGTAGGGACTAAGAGTCTGTTTCCCTGACCTGCACGATTGCTGCCAGAAAAGAGGGGGGAGAAGAAGACGGGGGCAGGGGCTGATGCTCAGCATTGCTACCAGCTCTACTACGAAGGTAGTAGTTATGAGTGGTATCAGCTGTTTGAGTTGTTGGCGCCGTGGGGCGCGAGCAGCAGCGGGTACTTGTTGTGGCTTGCTGAGCAGCGAGGCTGCTGGAAGGTAGTGGGGGGGGGCGCTTAGGCGTAGACTACGGGACGCCCTTGGGCGTGAGCAGCAAGGAGCCACAAAAGATTTATAAAAGTTACGTGGACGTCGGGTTTTGGGATCAAGCCCAGAACAACCTGTCCGATGCAACCATCCCTTGCACGAGACACACTGAACAGAGTATGACCGTCCTAAAAAGATTCTTTTCTGGCAAATGCAGCAAAACCATTTCTCAGGACCGGGGTCAGGAGACGGACCCGGATTGGGTTCGATACCTTCCCGGAGTAAGAGAATATGTAGCAGTCCTGCTGCAAGGAGCTGCTGGGAGGATGACAATTTGTGGGAGGGACGAAACAAATTAAACGGGGTCACACTGAAATGACAGTCCTTGGTCGGGAAAAATCCCGAGTCGCTCCGGTACATAGAACCGACTGCCTTGGGAAGCGTCAGTGCTCTTGGTTTGTGATACTAAACACGCTAAGTATCTAACGCAGAAACCAAAAAAGAAGTTATTTCATATACATATGTATTGAAAGACTTCCTTGTGTAAAATTTAAGTGCGAAATGTAAAACATACCTACCTAGTTTGCGACAAAAAAATTTGCATTAGCAGTATTTCAGCTTTCATATAACTCCCTACAACTTCAACTATCACTTCCAGGGCCGCCGAGGGGCCTGGGGGGAAAAAAATACGGAACCCATACTAAAATGAACTAATTCTCTAAATCAAAATTACCATCTTTTACATATTGTAACGAATTTAGGGAAATTCCGCTTATTTGCTACCTTCTGTTTACGTTCGTATCGCTTAACTTTTGAATAAAACACTCCACTATTCTGTATTACAAAATGGTCTTATTAGATTACTTTGAAAGTATTTCGCCATTCAATTTCATTTCGCAACTGATAGCGTGCTTAAATCAAACTGATTACGGAATACTCAGCTTCTGTTGCTTTTATACTCTCTGCCCAAATGTCTAGACGTTTCTTCTTCTAGAATCCTCTACCTGGTCACCAGCCATACGCGTGTATTTGTAGTGTGTAACCATATGCGTGTGTATATGTATGTGACCGAAGTAGTAGCTGATGATGACATGCTTTTGTGAGTATCTCTTTGCTGCTTGTATGGTTGTGTGTACATGATGATTCATTTGTACATACAAGTGTGGCAGCTTGCTTTATTGTGTTGTGGCTTTATTTACTTAGTATCAGATTAGTGATGTGAGTATCACTTAGTGTTACTAAAGGGCCCATTACTGATACTTAGCATAGACTTGACTTGACTTGGCGTAAACTTGGCAACTTAGCCACGATCATACTCCACTTAGCGCATACAATATGGCATCATAATCAATAAACGTCAATTTGTATGACAAAATGTCAAAATGAAATGGAAACAAACAAACGGCATCTCAAAATGTAAACGTCATTTAGAATTTACGTAGAAAATTAAAATTCAACAGATTTCTAAGTCAAGTTAAGTGTTGCTAAGTTTTGAGTAATCAGTAACATGTAATGTTCATTTAACAGAACTGTAAGCGACAGTAACTAAATATCAGTAATGGGCCCTTAATATACGTCACAATATATATATATTTGTATATGCATGTATATTTAAGCGTATACATGCATACATGTATATTATATTCAATGAATATATAGTTATGAACTTTAATTTATCTACACATTCATACAGATCAACACATTAGTAAATATGTTTACACAGAAATATACATATTCTTCATTAAGTTGCAATATATTTGTAGAAAATAAATTATTATATTGATTGCGAGAAATATCACACTTTAAAAATCGGTGAATAGAGGTGTGAAAACTAATGAAAAAATAAGAACAGTTTATTACTTATAGAGTTTTATTTAAATACTAGCAGGCCCGACAGACGTCGTTCTGCCCTAAATTTGGTCTATATGCATACATTTTTCCGTTTAACTCTGCCCTACCCCTCTACACTTTTTCTAATCTTTTTATCCACTCCTCCCTCCGTCTTTTTCGCTTCATCTCAATCTTCGTCTCATTCTATCTCTTTCTCATTCTCCTTCTCTCTTTTCTCTTCTCTCAAGTTTTTCTCCTTCTTCTTCATTTCTTATTGCCAGTCACAGAGGGTGGTATGTATTTTGTTCCAGTCCCATTCCGAGTCTCAGTCTAAGTCCCAGTCCTAGTCCTAATCCCAGTCCCAGTCCGTCTTTGGTATACTTCCCGGAAAAAAGCATCGTAAATACTAATATAGGCAAATTTATATACGAAATTTCAGGCAAATCGTATAGGACGTATGTAAATAGGTATGTGGGTATTATTAATTCTTGTCTTTATTTCGGCTTCGCAGGCATATTTATCAGTTTTACCAGATTGATGCGACTAAATCGAATATCACAATGAACTTTAGAGCTCTCAGCAACAGTTTTCATTTGATATCCATAATACACGCACATTCTAGTGTTCCCTGATCCATGTTTTGGCCATTATCTCGAGACCCTAGCCTCACAGTGGTATCAAAATTATCCAGTACTATAGCACTCATCAGCAGCTTTGATATCCATATTGTATAAACACATTCTAGGGGTACCCGGGTCCACGTTTTGATCTCAAGACCCTATGCACGTAGCGAAAAAAAAGGTATACGGTGGCCGATTCTCAGACCTACCCAATATGCTCACAAAATTTCATGAGAATCGGTTCAGCCGTTTCGGAGGAGTTAAGCCTCTAAAACCGTGACAGAAGAATTTTATATATTAGATTGTATTAATTGTATGAAATAAATTTCTTTAAATTGCAATACAAATATTTTTGGTAGTAATTTGGTATATTAAAAGAGTTTAATTAACACAAGTGGGCTTTTCTGGCCTTAAAAGCCGCGAAATTATCTATGATAGTGTCAAAATCCAACTGTCTCGCTGTTGGTGCATGCCAAGTCCTGTAAGACGTTCTTGAGTTGAACACGATCGATGGAAGTTCTTTATCCTTGCAAGAACACTGACGGAACGTTCAGCACTAGGTACTGTAACAGGTATGGTGCAAAAAATACGTAGAGCAACACAAATGTTAGGAAAAATCGTAGCTAGATTTAGAGCACAGGTAGCATTCAACAATTCAAATGGTGACAGATTTTCGTTAAAATTTGCTGAGTAAATGTGCTGCAAGTGGATCATTTCATCTCCTAAACTCTCGGAAACGTCTGAATTGTATTTCCTGACAAATTGAACGGCATTTTCTCGTATTGAAACCTCATCCATGTATCCAAATTGCCACAAAAAAGGAAAGGAATTCTTCAAATTTTTCATGACAGCAAATCGTTCGGTAATACCTGCAATAACCGAATCAACTATCACCAAAAAGGTATTGTTTTTGAAATCAGTCTCGTGATCGTCGTTGATCGTCTCCTTCTCTTCGCATTCATAAAAATGTCTTTTGCGATTCCTTTTTCGAATGTCAGGAAACTTTGGAGAGATTACCAATCCAATGTCGACTGTTTTGCATTCGCATAAAATGTTTTCCCATTGATTTTCTCTAAGTTCATTACTTCGATATCGATCGTATATCCCTGGCTTGCAGAATAATGTTTCTTTCATTAATAGCTGTAAAAATTTTTAGCCAAATGGAGGATAACAAAATACATTCAAACTTGCTGATGTATTGAAGAACGTCATTAACATCACCATATGCTTCCGCTGTCAAATTTAGCCCAAGTAATGACCCTCTCAAACCCTCATATATTTTATCTGAGATGCTCACAAAGAAGGCAATAATTTGTGCAAGTATTACTCACATATACACGCGCATATGAGGAGCTATAAACGTAGTTATAGCTGGTAATTTCATAGCTGATAACTAACTAGTCAATTATAGAATAGAAAAGCCTAGAAATATGGAACGAGGAAACCAGACAGTACAAAAGGCAGCAACAGTAGAGGCACGACAATCAGTTTGATTTAAGACGCTATCTGGCGAGCAATGGAAGTGTTATTTTGAAAGTAGTCTAATAAAGGCCATTTTGCATTATTGAATAGTGGAGTTATTTATTCAACAGTTTAGCCATTCGAGCGTTAGCAGAAGGTTGCAGATATGAGGAATTGCACTAAATTCGTTACAATATATTAGTGTCGCTAAAACTAAAAATCGTTTGCCCAATTTCGATAACCTTCTTTTAGTTTCGTTGTTTATGGCGTGAGTGCGAGGATGCTGCCTGATAATTCTTCCGAAAAGCCCGGCAAATGACGGAAGGTTTCAAGACCGGGGCAGATTTTTGCAGGAACGATAATGGCTATCTGCTAACTGTCAAACAGTTCGTGCTTAAGTTGTCGAGTATTTCAGTCGACACCGCAGTTTGGAAGCCGAGAAAGTGGGATACCTTCAGTAAGTTGTGACTCCCAATTGGCGTTAGTTATCCCGAAACAGGCGATGGCGTGACTTGTTACGAAACGCCCTTAGTCGCTTAGGCGGTTAAACGCCAATTAACGGCGATGATGGTGGCTCATTGATGGCTTAGAAAAAAAACCAGGATGATAAAAAAACAGTTTTTTTAATAAACAATAAGTAATTTTGTCTCCGCTTGATGTGTTATGTGCATGTGCATGTCACTGAACTCCTCATAAGCGACTGGACCAATTTTGATAAAAGTTTGTCGAATAGACGGGACGAGACCTACTTGTTTTACGTCTACTCCGAATGGTGTGAACCCAGGACCTTCGTTGTGGTAGGCGCAGCACGCTACCAAACTGAACTGAAAGTATTGTTATTCGAGAACGTATTCTTGATTATGTATGTATACTTGATAAGGAGCACGACGCAATTTGGAAGGGAAGCTCGGCCTAAAATCTCTTCGGAGGTTATCGCGCCTTAAATTATTTATACTCAGTTGAGCATAACTCACAGGGTATCAACTTTGGTTGATGTACAGGTTGGTTGTACAGGTATAAAGGAATCGAGATAGATATAGACTTCGACTTGAGCCATGTCCGTCCGTCCGTTAACACGATAACTTGAGTAAATTTTGAGATATCTTGATGAAATTTGATATGTAGGTTCCTGAGCGCTCATCTCGGATCGATATTTAAAATGAATAATATCGGACTACAACCACGCTCACTTTTTCGATATCGAAAATTTCGAAAAACCGAAAAAGTGCGATAAAACATGGTAAGTGAGTTGAGCTTATGACGCAGAATAGAAAATTAGTAAAATTTTGGACAATGGGCGTGGCACCGCCCACTTTTAAAATAAGGTAATTTAAAACTTTTGCAAGCCGTAATTTGGCAATCGTTGAAGATATCATGATGAAATTTGCCAGGAACGTTACTCCTATTACTATATGTATGTCTAATAAAAATTAGCAAAATCGGCGAACGACCACGCCCACTTTTAAAAAATTTTTTTTTTAAAGTCAAATTTTAACAAAAAATTTAATATCTTTACAGTATATAAGTAAATTATGTCAACATTCAACTCCAGTAATGATATGGTGCAACAAAATGCAAAATAAAAGAAAATTTCAAAATAGGCGTGGCTCCGCCCTTTTTCATTTAATTTGTCTAGGATACTTTTAATGCCATAAGTCGAACAAAAATTTACCAATAGTTGTGAAATTTGGTAGGGGCTTAGATTCTGGGACGGTAACTTATTTCTGTGAAAAAGGGCGAAATCGGTTAAAGCCACGCCCAGTTTTTATACACAGTCGACCGTCTGTCCTTCCGCTCGGCCGTTAACACGATAACTTGAGCAAAAATCGATATATCTTTACTAAACTTAGTTCACGTACTTATCTGAACTCACTTTGTATTGGTATAAAAAATGGCCGAAATCGGACTATGACCACGCCCCGATATCGAAAATTACGAAAAAAATGCCATAAGTCTGTACCAAATACGAAAAAAGGGATGAAACATGGTATTTGGATTAGTTTATTGACGCAAAATATAACTTTAGAAAAAAACTTTCTAAAATGGGTGTGACACATACCATATTAAGTAGAATGAAATGAAAAAGTTCAAGATATATATTACAGGGGTGTGGCAAATTGCCAAAATGTAGTAAAAAATCATAAAATTTTTGTTTACACAGCTATAACTCATAAACGGATGGATGGATTTAAAAAATTCTACTTTTCAGTAAAACTTTGAAATATTTACCTTCGACTTGCATCAAAAAAAAATACTTCATTCCTTTCTTATATCAGCCAAATTGTTTAAACAAAAGTAACATTTTTATCAAAAAATGCGTATGTGTGTTTGTTCGCTGTGAACTGTCCGCGCTAATTGCTTTTGAGTGAGGCTTGATGCGACACACACATACGTACGTATATAGCATTCGCTGCGTTATTTAACTTCGGGCGTAGGTTTATAGGTATGTATGGATGTACATCACTACATAGTATAAATAAAACAAAGTCGCTTTTTCTGTCCCTATGTCCCTTTGAATGCTTAAACCTTTAAAAATACGCAACGGATTTTGATGCGCTTTTTTTAATAGATAAAGAGTGATTAAAGAGGAAGTAACGGATGAACATAATTGGCTGAAAATTGGTGGATGGGTAGCTTAGAACCAGGAGACATACATAGGCAAATTTTTATCCCGTTCTGTATAGGGTCTTGAGATCAAAACGTGGGCCTGGGTAATCCTGGGATATGTTTGTGCAATATGGGTATCGAATGTAAGCTGTTTATGAGTACTTTGATACGGGGTATTTTTCGTACCCGCAAGTAACTAGGGTCTCGAGATATAAGCGAAAACGTGGACGCGGATACCCCTAGAATGTGTTTATAGAATATGGATAACGAATGAAAGCTGTTGATGAGTGTTTTAGTACAGGGTAGTTTTCATTCCTATTGGTGACTAGGGTCTAGATATTGAGGCCAAAACGTGGACCCGGGTACCCTAGAAAGTGTTTATACAATATGGATAACAAATGAAAGCTGTTGATGTGTGCTTTAGTACAAGGTGGTTTTCATACCTATTTGTGAAGGGTCTCGAGATATAGGCCAAAACGTGCATCAGGGTAACACTAGGATGTGTTTTTACATTATGGGTATCAAATTGAAGCTGTTGATGAGTGCTTTAGTACAGAGTAATTTTTATACCGCTGGGTGACTAGGGTCTCAAGATATGGGAAAAACCTGGACCCGGATACCCCTACAATGTGTGTGTAATATGGATATCAAATGAAAGTTGTTGCTGAGGGCTTTAAATTAATTTTCATTGTGATATTCGATTTAGTTGCATTAACCTGGCAAAACTGATAAATGTGCATGCGAAGCCGAAATAAAGACATGAATTAATAATACCCACATAACTATTTACATACGTCCTATTCGATTTGCCTGGCAATAAGGGATGCAGAAGAATGGGAAAAACTTTAGAGAAGAGAAAAGAGAGAAGGAGACTGAGAAAGAGATAGAGTGAGACGAAAATAGAGATAGATGAAGCGAAAATACGGAGGGAGGAGTAAATAAAATGATTAAGAAAAAGTGAAGAGGGGGGGGGGGGGGGGGGGGCAGAATTAGACGGAAAAGGCTTATTGAAATGTATAGAGAAAGACCAAATTTAGGGCAGAACAACGTCTGACGGGTCTGCTAGTTATATATATAAATAAATTAGCGGTATCCAATAGATGATGTTCTGGGTCACCCTGGTCCACATTTTGGTCGATATCTGGAAAACGCCTTCACATATACAACTACCATCACTCCCTTTAAAAGCCCCATTAATACCTTTAATTTGATACCCATATCGTACAAACACATTCTAGAGTCACCCCTGGCCCACCTTTATGGCGATATCTCGAAAATGCGTCCACCTATAGAACTAAGTCCCACGCCCTTTTAAAATACTCACTAACAACTTTCATTTGATACCCATATTGTACAAACAAATTCTAGGGTCACCCCTGGTCCACCTTTATGGCGATATCTCGAAACGGCGTCGACCTATGGAAATAAGGATCACTTCCTTTTAAAATACTTATTAACACCTTTCGTTTGATACCCGTATTGTACAAACACATTCTAGAGTCACCCCTGGTCCACCTTTATGGCGATATCTCGAAAAGGCGTCCACCTATAGAACTAAGGCCCACTCCCTTTTAAATTGTTCATTAACCCCTTTCATTTGATACCCATATCGTACAAACAAATTCTAGGGTCATCCCTGGTCCACCTTTATGGCGATATCTCGAAACGGCGTCCACCTATGGAAATAAGGATCACTTCCTTTTAAAATACTTATTAACACCTTTCGTTTGATACCCGTATTGTACAAACACATTCTAGAGTCACCCCTTGGCCACCTTTATGGCGATATCTCGAAAAGGCGACCACCTATACAACTACCACCACTCCCTTTTAATACCTTCATTAATACCTTTAATTTGATACCCATATCGTACAAACACATCGTAGATCACCCCTGGTCCACCTTTATGGCGATATCTCGAAAAGGCGTCCACCTCTAGAACTAAGGCCCACTCCCTTTTTATTAACACCTTTCGTTTGATACCCGTATTGTACAAACACATTCTAGAGTCACCCCTGGGCCACCTTTATGGCGATATCTCGAAAAGGCGACCATCTATACAACTACCACAACTCCCTTTTAATACCTTCATTAATACCTTTAATTTGATACCCATATTTTACAAACACATTCTAGAGTCACCCCTGATCCACCTTTATGGCGAAATCTCGAAAAGGCGTCCACCTCTAGAACTAAGGCCCACTCCCTTTTAAAATGTTCATTAACCCCTTTTATTTGATACCCATATCGTACAAACAAATTCTAGAGTCAACCCTGATCCACCTTTATGGCGACATCCCTAAATCGCGTCCACCTATAGAACTATGGCCGACTCCCTCTTAAAATACTCTTTAATACCTTTCATTTTATACACATGTCATACAAACACATTCCATGGTTACCCTCGGTTCATTTTCCTACATAGTTATTTTCCCTTATGTTGCCACCATAGCTCTCAACTGAGTATGTAATTTTCGGTTACACCCGAACTTAACCTTCCTTACTTGTTTATACTTGATATAGTCAGCTGTATAAAATTTTGGGAAAGTGGGCGATGCCACCCCTCCTAATGGAAAAAAATCAAATTCATTTTATCAAGTTTTTTTTGACGCATGTATTCAATAATTGGTATATGGATTCCATATATGAGAAAAGTTAAGTGGGAATGCGAGTGGGAGTGAGAGTGAGAATTTATCCCGGGACAGTGGAAAATAATATTTTAATATCCATTTAAATAGTTTAAAATTTGTTCCACAAATATCCATGGTTTTGTAGAAAATAAAAAAAGAAATACATTGGGAAAGAAAATAAATAAAAGAATCTGTGAAAAAGGTTTCTCCTAATGGTTTCTTATTGTTCGAAACCTAGATCTGAACTCAGAATGTCTAAACTGGTCCAGGTTTTCTAGATATTCGCGTCTAAAGCTGCGAAAAATGCCTTTTATTGCTATATCACAAGCCAACGAAAATAAATAAAAATTTTCAAAGCAGAAACAGGACTATACATTCTCGAATGTTTGACGTGGTGACCTCGAATCTGAGATCAAAATAGTCCTAACACTTCAAGTTTTTGAGATATTCAAAGTCCAAAAAATACGTTATTTGTGGTCGTGTTACCTCTAGATATTTTTTAAGGTCGTTTTTAAACATGTGGTCCAAAAATGTGTTTCATGCTGAGGATGTGTTTTTAGCTAACTTTATTATGTATTTGTATTTTTTAATTGTTTTTAAAGGGAATGGTAAACACATGTACTAAAATATTTTTGACCTTTGATTTCTTAAAAACTCTTTCCCAATACCGAATTAATAAATACATTTAAGGTTGTGATTAAAATGGAATTGGCTCATTTCATCGGTCTACTAAATATTTTTGTACACCTTTGCCGCAATTGCATCGTAGTAGTTCCAGAACTGTAATTATTTTGAATGCCCCTTAAAATGTGTCGAATTTTTCGCGCCAATTTCATTAGTTGGCAATTTTTCCCCAATTTGGCCAACATTCCATTCTACATTTCATGCTATTGCTTTTTATTATCTATTCCTGTTGCTTTCAAAAAATTTAAGCGCCGTGTGGGGCGCGGGTGAGTGCTGGATAAATTGTATTTTCGAACATTCCAATTTCCATTGATTTGTGTTTATGTTGCTCCGTGACCATTGATGCTTTTGATGATGCAAGCTTATTGTAGAATTTTCGGTCCTTCGTTGTGTGCATCAAAACAGATGTTTGAACGTATGTGTGATACGCCTGGAGGCGTGTTAACAACAGAACGGAAGGGTATAAATGAAAGATGGAAAAAATTTGTAAACGAATGGGCAGCAAATGAAGTCAAAGCAAATGCCAACGGAAATCATCGTCAAGCCCGACCAAAAACTCAAAACCATTTTTAGGAAAAACGTCAAATAATCCACCATAATAGATGTACATATGTACATATGTACTTACATACAAACGAAAATAATTCCTTCTTTTGAAATTCACAGGCAATTCGTTCAAGGCAAGAATTAAGGTAATTCAAGGTCATGTAGATCGCTCGAGACAAGCGTAGCGAATGAATTTTGAATGGCACGAAATATGTAAGTCTACTTTTGCGACATTAAGTGGAGTTTTCTGCCGTTTTGCTAGGAATGGCAATATATTTAGCAGATAAACTAGATATCAGTGCAGAAAATAGTAGGGGATGTTTTTTATACTCAGCGTGTTTTGCACACAGAGTTTATTAACTTTGATTGGATAACGGTTGGTTGTACAGGTATAAAGGAATTGAGACAGATATAGAAAAATTTGATTGGGCCATGTCCGTCCGTCCGTCCATCTGTCCGCCCGTCCGCCTGCCCGTTAACACGATAACTTCAGTAAATATTGAGATATCTTCACCAAATTTGGTACACGAGCTTATTTGGGCCCAGAATATATTGGTATTGAAAATGAGCGAAATCGAATGATAACCACGCCCACTTTTTATGTATATAACATTTTGTAAAACACAAAAACCTGATTATTTAGTAAATAATACACCTAGAATGTTAAAATTTGACGTGTGGACTGATATTGAGACTCTTGATAAAATCTTTAAAATGGGCGTGGCACCGCCCACTTGTGATAAAATCAATTTTACAAATATTATTAATCATAAATCAAAGATCGTTAAACCTATTGTAACAAAATTCGGCAGAGAGGTTGCCTTTACTATAAGGAATGCTTTGAAGAAAAATTACCAAAATCGGTTAAGGACCACGCCCACTTTTATATAAAAGACGAATAAAATAAGCTATATCTTTGCAGATTTGCTTTATATCAATGTTATTTCATTTTCCAAGTGGATTTATAACAATAAAGAGGAAAAACTTCAAATTTAAAGAAAATAGGCGTGGCACCGCCCCTTTATGACTAAGCAATTTTTATGTTTCGGGAGCCATAAATCGAAGAAAAATTAACGGATCGTAATAAAACTGGGTACACAAATTTTCCCTATAGCAGAAAATATTTGTAGTAAAAATGGACGGGATGGGTTAAAGACCACAGCAACTTAGACATCAAGCAAATTTAAAAGGGTCATAGACTAGAATAATAAGCTATAACTTAACAGTTTTGAATCAGTGATATTTCACTTATCAACTTTTATTGTAAGAGGAAATGGGGAGAAATTTTTTTTAAACGGGCGGTGCCACGTGTTATGTAGAAAATTAATTTGTCTGATATGAAATGTACAATTGAAGCTCACGCTGAGTATATAATGTCTCCCGAAATTAGACACCTTTACTTGTTATACATAAATCGGAAATTCCTTGGACGGTATGTTAAAAAATTGCTGGACTATCTAACTTGAAATCGAATAACGGAATTCGAGAACTAGTGGCTAGCTTGGATTCCAAATTGCCTCAAGTGAGATGTAAGATCTTCATAGTTTTTCGATATTCAGGGATCATTAGAGAAAACCACGCTGAAGGCAGCAAAGAGTTGGCGCATTGACTTCCTGGCAACCACGTCATTGTAGGCAGGAAATTTCGTTTATTTGGAAACCAACATTAACGCAAGCAATAACGTCAGCCTGAAATTTAGCGAAGAATCATTCTTGCCAATAAGTGGTATTTCGGACTGAGTAGACAATTGAAAAGTAAACTTCTCGGCGACACAAGAATCGTGCTCTACAGGTCACACATCGTACCCGTCCATGCAAAAGCATGGACCCTGACAAAATCAGATGAGATGGCTCTGGGAGTGTTCGGGAAAAAAGTTTTTCGCAAGAGCTTTAAGAGTTTTATGTTGCCATCAGTATAGTTTAGCGAGTTAAAACCCTTTGGCTATGCTGGAAATTAACCTTTTGTTTTATAAACTTTTTTTGCAAATATTAAGTTTGCGCACTGAAGTATAATAAATTGTGGTTTAAAAATTACCTGCGCAAAATTGCACTCGAATTGGATAACCGTTCTTAGTGTCACGTTGCATTTAATTTTTTTTAAAACCACATGCTTTTAGGAGGCAACAGTTAATATAAAATAATTGATAACCGTAGATTAGTTGATCATTTGTACCCTAGCGGGTTAGAGGATTAGAATATACCCGTGGCAGATATGCCTGTCGTAAGGGGTGACTAAAATACCAAAATGATTCAAGGAGTTGTGTAGCGTAACAGCCCGATTTATAGCTTTTCCAACCCAATTGTCAACCTCACCTACACGTAGCGAATCCTGTTTCTTAAGAGGCTCTGTGTCGGCGAACCCAAGTCCCTCATGGAACGAGGGATTGGGCGGGGGGGGGCGGTATGGCCAAGAAGGTTCAATATGGTCATAGTGAGTCGTTCCCGAGATGGCCGGGCTTGTACCTTAATGGGGCTTGTTCCGGGAACATACCGGACATATAGTGCTCCTCAAAATCTTCGGGGAGTGTATTTATCGCTACTAAAACAACAACAGCAAAAACAGTTAATCATTTGCTATGTCAAAAATCTCAAATTTTGTGAAGGTAAAAATAAGAAAAATTGAATTGGGTCCGAGATTTCAGGAAGGTATCGGCTTTAGAAAAACACGAGATCGTTATTTTCTTACAATTTAAAAAAAACGTCCAGTTGAACTAAAGATATACCTTCGCCCTACCATCCCACCAAATAATCGTTTTCAATCAGAGTAATGGTTTAAGTCATTTCTCGACTTTTGGGATGTATATGTGATATATTGCAAAAAACATCAATAAATAACAATTATTTAATTTTTGATTTGGTAAAGTAGCAGAACTCAAACAATTTTTTTAAACTTTATATATTCATTTGGTAATTCATACTGGACAGTACATGTAATCGAAAAATTTATTTCAAAAACATCAACTTTTCTCTATACAAGTTCAATACGATTACAAGACCGGGTTGTGTCCCATACAAAAAAAAAAAAAAAATTCTGAAAGCCTGCCCGCCCCTAAATATGAAGCTTACGATGGGAGTGTTTCGGAAAATTTGTTTTTTTATCCTTCAAAATACAGTCCAAATTGTTTTTCTTTTTATTGAAACTTGGTTATTTACCATCCGATTTTTGGAATTGATATGCCATTATTAGGTCTTAGAAAGCTGCATATTTTCTTTTAATGTCTATTCGAGTTATGAATTCGCTTTCACATGATTCGGTCAGCTAATCGGGTTGCACCCCCTTTAAAGTATCCTTTTAGTTTAAGCATACGAAAGTTCATTCAAAATCCTAGGCTCAAAATCCGGCAAAGCAACATCAAAAGTTCAGAAACAAGTTTTTTTTGAAAAGTCATCTGCTCTTTATGTCCAGTCTTGTAAATTTTTAGGAAAAATTAAGAAAGACCACGCTGCAAATTGGAAGAGAGAAGAGAAGAATTTTGTGTGTGTTTGTGTTAGAAATGATGGCACGAGACGCATATAAATTATAAAATTATAATACATTAAGTATATTTAGCATATAGAACGCACACTCATGCATACAGAATGTCATGATGTACTCATGCACATCAGGATGTCCGAAACATAAGCTAGAGTTTTTTGAGGTGAAGTAAAGTACGCACACAATATTTTTTTCCAATTCGATCTCAAAAGCTCATATCGTCGACGCCGCGGTAAAAGCTGTAAACTCCACTTTCGCTCTAAACGACTTTATGATGCCGTTGGAAAGGGAGAATTTGTTTTATTTATTTATTTTGGTATAATGGTAAGGAAACGTGTCTGTTTATTGTCCAGAATCGCTAAAAATTACTAAAAATAAAAACTGCTATTTACTTACTTAATTAGAGCTGCGCCGTTTAAACGGGTAGGGCCGTCCAACAAGGTGAGCCAGTTGCTTCTTTGTTGGTTTAACTGTCGCCAATTGGTAACAGCAAGGGAATTTAATTCGTTAATTCTTACGTTTGGTTGTCACACAAATTCTGGTAACACTATGGACACATTGAGTCTATATTAGGTCTTAATAGACTGGCTAGTTCAACGTAACCTTACTGGAACAGTTGCCAAGTCAAGAGATGGATATGCTGGGAGTCGTGTAAAATTACATAAAAAATTACTTCTGTTTGTTTAAATTATGCGAAACTTATTTTTTCCAAGTACAGGCTTACGCGGGAATATCAAATTAGGTGCTTTCTTTTGGGCTAGTACTTATTTGATTTTTCTTGTCAAAGTGATTAGGACCGAAAAAGATTTTGGTTCAGCCATGTCCGTCCGTCGATTAGTGCGATAACGCATCAAGTTGCATTATTTTATGGGTAAAAATTGGGATATCTGGCCCACATTTAGAAAAAGAGAATCTGAAATTTTTTCAAGCCATATACCAAAAGCCGTTGAAGATATCATGTTGAAATTAACTTTATGGAAATTAACAAAATTGGTTTCTAATCCGCCAATTGTCAAAAACTCGATATCGAATTTTCGAAAAGTTCAAAAACACGATGATTCATTACAAAAGACCGATAAATGAATAAAAAACTTTATACGCGGATTGATTTTATGACGAAAATAGAAATTTTTAAAATTAATTGAAAAGATTTTCAAGCAGTAAATAAAAAGCCTTTGAAGATATCTTGTTGAAACTTGGCATCGACGTTGGTCTTGTTATTATACATATATACGCATTACGAAAATTAACAGAATCGGTTGGCGACCACACCCACTTGAGAAAATTTCAATACCAAAATTTCGAAAAATACATAAAATGCAATAATTCATTACTCGAAATCGATAAGATAATGAAACTTGATGAGTCGGTTGACTTTAGGACGACGAATAGAAATTTGAGATTTCGGTAGGTTGAGTTAGACTGAAAAAATGCTAGAAGCTTTCTAGGACCTATGCTACTTGCTGCTTCTAGATCTGACAGTTCTATCACTCCTTATAGCTGGAGCTTTAGCCTGGCAAGGGCAGGGTACGAGCACAAAATATGCTCGATCGTTTCCTTCTCCAACTCGCATTTCCTACATCTGCTTTCACTGACCAATCCTAATTTAAACACATGTGGCGCCAGAACGCGTAAGTCTAAAGTCCTCTCTTTTTTAAATGATACGTGTAAATTTGTTAGTTTAACGTTGTAAGACCTACGCGCTTGTGTCCCCGCTTTTCCCGCTTGACCGACCATGTGTACCTCTTGCCTTCTCTTAATCTCGCCCAATCTAGTTTAAACGCCTACGGAGCAAGCTTCGAGGGATGCGCTCTTTTTAGCTAGTTCATCCGCTTTACCATTCCCATCTATTCCCACATGCACTGGGACCCAATATAGATGTATGCTTCGCCTGTACCGATTCCTTCCAGGGATTGCTTAAACTTTAACGCAATTTTAGATGCTATGCTATGTGAGATTATTACCTTTATTGCTGCTTGGCTTATAAAAGTTGAAACGGCTACAGTTTAAGCTATTTTCTTTCAGTGTTTCTACTGTTTTAGTTACGGTCACTACTTCCGCCTGAAAAACGCTACAGTGATCCGGCAGCTTCGATTATCGGTTATTATAAATAAGTTTTATGGATGCCGATTTTTTTTCTTACAAAAAGTACCGCCTCTAGAGTGTAAGCGCGTAGATTACCTATTGAGAATTTTTTTTGTAGATAAGGGCATGTGTAAACAAGGTCATATGGTAACAAAAAATGATTACTTTTGTGATAGAGCGTAATTATAGTAATATTTAAAATCAGTCGTGTTATGGTATATCACTGTGCGACAGTTTAAAAAATTTATAGAAGGTGGATGGCTTTGCTCCTTTTTTAGGTAATCTTCCTCAATAATACTAATAAAGCCATACATTGAACCAAAATCACTCAGTCTTTATAAAATTTGATTTGAAATTATGCCAAAAACTGTTTCCTGTAAAAATGGCCGAAATCGGCTAGAGTCTACGCCCATTTTTATACTCAGCCTTCCGTCTGTTCTTTCGCCCGCGCGTTAAGAGGATAACTTGAGCAAAAATTTAGATATCTTTACCTGACTTAGTACGCGGGGTCATCTGAACTCGAAATATACATACTTGGGTTGAAAATGGTCAGAAATTTCAAAAAACAGCAACCAGCATGAAGACGAAGAAGCTTTAGACGGCAGAATGAAACAAAAAAGTATAACTATCGAAATGGCACTAGATCGATCTCTTCCTACGACTTCCGATTATAGTGTTTCCAACGAGAAAAAAATCAACACATTCTGTACGTTATCCACATTATGAAATGTTTGAGTTAACTCGAAGCTCACGCAAGTGGGCAAAGCTCTTGAGCACCATTCACAAGGGAATGACCCATTTTTTTGCATGCGGTTCAAGCAGCTCACTACCTCCCGTCGCTTCAGCCAAGTATCCTCGGGTAGCCTGTGACCATCCGTTTAGTAGTGAGCTAACGTGAGAATGCGACAACCTAGCTAGGCCACTTTGGCATACTCAGTTTAGGGGCTAGCTGGGGGATTTTCATCAGCAGCGTCTATCCACCACAAGATGCGGCTGCAAGCGGGCGTCCCTCTTGGATCAAGTGGCTCACTATATGAACGTGCAAGTCACATTTCCATCTCCGCAGAGAGGGCTGTGCGCTGGGCTTGGAACCCGCACGTCAAACCACATTCTATTGTAAACCATCATAAAACCTCGATGACGACCCCCGAGAACGTTTAAAGGATAATGATTTGAAAGCATGCAACTGGAATGTCCATTCCCTAAATAGGATTGGTGCACCCGACTAGTTGATTTCCTCGTCAAAGCAAAACCCGACATGGCGCCCCTCCAAGAAATACGATGAACAAAGAGTGGCAAGAATATTATCAACAAATGTGACATTTTCTGGTGTGGCTATGCAAACAAGCGCAGTTGCGGCGTCGAACTGGTAGTGGGAGAGACACTTTGTTGCCAAGTACTGACTTTCAGACCTGTGAACGAACGTCTCGCCGCCATCCGAATAAAAGCAATTTTTTTTTAAATATATCAATCATCTGCGCTAATGCATCGACAGAGGAGAAAGGCGATGAGGTGAAAGACGCTTTCTATGAATGTTTTGAACGCATGTGCCCCTGCCATGAAATAAAAGTCGTGCTTGGCGACTTTAACGTCAGGATGGGCAAAAAAGGTGGGCAGCAAGAAGAGTGTTTGAACACTACTGGAAGCACGCATTTACAGGAAGAAAAAAAAGATGATACAAAAATTTAAGGACTACCTTTACATAAATGGACCAAAAAATAGAAGGCAATTTTTCCTTTAATACAGACACAGTCTTGTTGAATTTTGACTAAAAAACTTTAACAATAGCTCTTGTAAAAGAATTTTGGGATTTAAAACTATAAAGGTGGAGCGCAATCTTTCAATTTAAGGCAAACCATGTACTTGGGATTAACTAATTGATTATTTAAAATTTAAACGAGCACTCTACCTTTATAATTTTAAATCCCAAAATTCTTTTACAAGAGCTATTGTTAAAGTTTTTTAGTCAAAATTCAACAAGACTATGTCTGTATTAAGGGAAAAATTGCCTTCTATTTTTTGGTCCATTTATGTAAAGGTAGTCCTTAAATTTTTGTATCATCTTTTTTTTCTTCCTGTAAATGCGTGCTTCCAGTAGTGTTCAAACACTCTTGTATAAAGGTAGTCCAAAAATTTTTTTATCATCTTTTTATTTTCAGGTTTTTAGTACTGCCTACAAAACACAATTGCAACTTGATTAGTAATTTAAGTAATTCCTTGTTCAAAATAGCAAGATTTAAGAGAATTAGTGGAATTTTCGCTGACAACACTGGCGAAAACAACAGAATTCCACCTCGCATCATAACAACAGAATTCCACCTCATTTGTCAGCTACTTAATTTGCACAGCTGAAAATCGTGGTGAAATTCGCGTACGCCTAAAAGTATGCAAGGACGTGCATTGAGTTGGGCCTCCAACGAGGTGGAATTCTACAACACCTGCAACACTCAGGAGGCTAGCCATGAAGGTATAGCCTAATCTTCTAAATAGTTCGACTTGTGCGTTACGTAGCTCAAATTTTTTGATCAAACATTGCACTGTCACCGATTTTTAAACTATATTTCAGGTTTCAAGTCTCTAGATATCCAGGAAGTTAGTTAAAAATCGATTGCAAGATTCCCAATTTAAAACTAGTTTTCTCAATATCTCCATCCATGCGCCACCTAGCGGAATTTTTTTGATAAAATAAGTTTCATGTCTCGAGCTCATCGGGAAGTTACTCGAAAATCGATCACAAGATTCCCCCCGTTTTTAAAGGATTTGCATTTATTTTGACTAGCGCGCCACCTAGCGGAAATTTGTTTTAAGTTGTATTGTCACCAGGCCTCTAACTAAGTGCCAAGTTTCAAGTCTCTAGGTAACCGGGAAATTAGTTAAAAATGGATGGAATGATTCTCAAATTAAAACTTGTTTTCTTACTATATCGATCCGCGTGCCACCTGGCGAATTGGTTTTGATCAAATGTTGCATTGTCACCGGGTTCTGGGGCCCTATTCAGTAATTGTGAGTTTTAAAATGTACACTTTTTCTTCATATAATTTGTATTAAAGAAAAATGTACATTTCAAAACTCATAGTTAGTGAATAGAGCCCCTGATCCACGGCCTAAGTTTCAAGTCTCTAGCTCACCGGCAAGTTACTCACAAATCGATTGCAAGATTCCCCTCGTTTTTCAGGTATTTGTAGTTATCTCAATTAGCACGCCACCTAGCGGAACTTTTTTTTCTATAAATTGTATTGTCGCAGGGTCTGGAACTATGTGCTAAGTTACAAGTCTCTAGGTAATCGGGAAGTTAGCTAAAAATGGTTTGAAATATTTCCAAATTAAAATTAATTTTTTTAATATCTCGATCCATGACCCACCACCTAGCGGAGTTTCTTTGATAAAATATTGCATTGTCACCTGGTTCTGACTCACGGCTCAAGTTTCATATCTCGAGCTCACCGGGAAGTTATTCAAAAATCGATTGCAAAATTCCCTGCGTTTTTTTTAGGGATTTTCGTTTATCTCGATTCGTCTGCCACTTGGCGGCATTTTGTTTTCCATGAATTGTAGTGCCATCGACTCGCACGTGCTAAGTTTCAAGTCTCTGGATCACCGAGAAGTTAGTTAAAAGTCAATCGCAAAATTTCCATTTTAAAATTAATTTTCTGTATATCTCGATCCGTGCGCTACCTAGCGGATTTTTTTTTTTCACTCGCATTGTAATGTCTCCCAGATCTGAACTGTGTTCTAAGTATCAAGTGTCTAACCCAACGAGAAGTTACCGAAAAAGACTTTTCCGTGGGTCAAAAATTCGTATGGAAATGAGGGGACAAACATGAAAGCGACTTAATATAAAGGTAATAATAAAAAAGCAGAGGCAGAAAGACGTAAGTGCGAGGAGTTTTAGCTGTTAGCCACTATTCCTGCAATCACATCACGTGAAGCGATAAAGTGGCTCTGGGAGCGTTCGAGAGAAAAGATTTTCGAAAGGTTTACGGACCCCTACGCGTTGGCAATGATTAATGATGCGGTTTACGCAGACATCAACAAATCAAGGTTTACGGGGTTAGGCCATGTTATGCGAATGAAAGATGATGTTCTGGGTAAGATAGTATTTTGATCTGAGCCCACCGATAGAAGCAGAGAAAGGGCGCAGCTCACACTCCGCTGAAAAGACCAGGTGGGAAACGATTTAAATTCCCTGTGTGGCCAATTGGCGCCAATTAACCCAACAAAGAAGCGACTGGCGTGCTTTGTTGGACGGCCATAACCGTTTCAGCGCCGATTAGGTAAGTAAGCTAAAGTGGTAAGCTTAAATTTACCTCACCTTTACTTTTAGTTTGTACAGAAAAACCTGGCCTCAAATTTTTCAATATAATTCAAATTTTAAATAAAAATCTAAATTTTGTACACGTAGAAATAAAACTATCAACGTTCAAGTATTTTTACATCATCATATTACAAGATGATCAGGCGTTTTTATTGTTTTTTGTTATATTTGGTCTTACATTAGGGACATATTAACAATAATTAACTATAACGGATATGGGCTTTGGTTGAAACTGTTTCATGTATTGCATGTTGTTACGTTAAAAGGAATTGACATATTTTGCAGCATAATAATAACAAAAAAAACGGCATACAACATTCAATATTATTAGGAGAAAATATTGTGATGTACGAACATACGTACGCATTTCTCTAAATTTCACTTATACATGACACACTGGCTGAGACGTGCCACTCCATAGGTGAAATGGCAACATTGGCAGTGTTAACAACAACATCAACATAAAAAAGCAGGAACAGTGACATCGTTGTGGCAACACGTACACGCATCCATCAAACAACACGTCAAAGTATGTATTCATAGGGATACCAATGAGGAAAAAATTAATTTACAATCATAACAAAAAATTCCTATAATTTAATAAAATTTACATTCGAAGTAACTCAATAAGGAATAAAATTATTGTCTAAGAAACCATTGAAAAAATTTTATAAATTCTAAAGCTTTTGACGTCATATGATTTTCTTTTCATATCTAACCCGAACACTCAAGGCAGATCAGACTCGGGTTGGACAATTTTAGGCAATATTTAATCTTTGTAAAAACATATAGATAAAGGTTGCGTTCCAATGAAGCGTGATCCAGATACGGATAGAAATTTAACATTTAAATGCAACAACAACACTGTGATCCTGATATCTATTTGGATCAATTTCGGCTCTGTTGATTTTTTTTTTTGGAAAATTTTGGACAGCATACCCTCTGTACTTGGTAGCATTTACAGACATATACAATGGGGCATTCCATATTTATCATATTTTTTCCATTCGACAACCAAACTCCGACTTTAACTCTGAAAACAAATGATTAAGGCCATAAAACAATTACATCGCATTCATTTTAAATTATGATGGAAACACTTAATATTTTTTATATCAAAAATACGTGAACCACAACATAATATGCAATTGGTGATTGCACAAAGCTCCTCACAGAAGTAAAATTTTTAATATCAGACGTGGGACGATAGTTATTTAGTTCAAAACCTTTGTTTTGGTACCCCTCCCGGCATTTTTGATGTGTTTTAACAGACGACTCCTTTGTTCAGCATTAATACTCTAGCTTTTTTGAGTGATACGAAAAATATATCGCATTTGTGGCATGGCTTAAAGAACTAATTATACTAGTTATTGGTTTGATAAAGTGTTTTATACTAATTTCACACAGACGGCTTATTGAATAATAAAGACAATTTTCTACATTAAGACGCTTATTGAGCTCAATCTTCCCTACAAAATTCGAATCTATTATTATTTCATTAGTAGCTAATCGAATGTCTAATGAAGTCAAAAGCACAATGCAACTCTGTTGGCAGCGTTCCGCTTCCGTTTCCGCTTCTTAATTTTCAAAGCAAATGTCATTGTCTGCATGGCGGAACGATACAAGGTGGCCGCATCGAACAGCTGATTATAACCTTTTTTATTTGATTTGATACATCAACTGCCGGCGCAGTACGATTTTGACATTTGTCCATCGAATTTACAAGTACATGGAATTTTTTTGTTTGTAGGTATGTCACCATGCTCCCACCTTGTATCGTTCCGCCATGATTGTCTGTCGCATCCTTCATACTAATCGAGCAGTTACTTCTGTGTGAAAGCAAAAAAAATTACCATTTCATTAGCAGGTGAAATGAGATCATTAAGTTTCTGTGTGAAAACTTTCTAAGTATAATTTTATGGGGCAATTCGGGGAAAAAAGGTTGGAAATAACAGGCACCCTATTATGTGTACACATTCGTTGAGTGCTGCCAACTCTCATAGTACTGATGCTGATCGTTCCAGATTGAAGGGCCATTTTACAGATGTCGTATTTTCATGAAAATTTCTGGAACCACAATAGCTCCGAAATGGTATATCGGATTAAAGAAATATGTGAGCTTGGGACAACGCGTACTCATCACATCCATTATATATTAGTATTTTTTTTTAAATATTTGGTTAGGCTAATTTTTATCGCTTGAGTAAAAATAGTTTTCGATCGTAAATCGTGGATTGGTCTTTGCGTCGGAAACATATTACTTGTTTGCATGTTTTTTTTTCGAAATTGTAAGAAACCGCTAAAACCATCTGAAATATGTGTTAAAAAAACACACAGTTTCAAGCGAAATAATATTTGAGGAGTTGCATGCAAAAGGGAAATTTCTTTCAAAATTTAATTACTAAACATTTGAGGTGCTCAAGGACTTTTGTTGTGGTAAAGCTCGCTTGCAAAAAAAGCAACTATTGCAACATTTTGACAACGTATTCTACCGCCGAGCTTTAATTATTATTAGCGAGATTATTGATAGCTAGATCAAAACGCGTCTTCCGGCACCTTTACCATTTTTGGACGTAGGTAAACATTCGATTTCTCGTGTAAAGATTTACCTTCCAGGGAACTAAGTTTGCATGAAAAATAACCCATGGCTAACAGCAGCAGTTTGGTACAGGAAAAAGCTTTGGATTCCACCTGTGGATTATTAATCCTAACAAATACGCGAAATCTATCACTTTCGGTGTAAATCATAAAATAAACCATTACTGTGCAAAACACCCAAAATTTGTTTTGAAATATCCAAATATAACTTTGACGATTATGGCATCAATGGCCAATGTTATGAAAAATTTACCTTTTCGGGTGCTCTCGAAGATCATTAGTTTCATATCTATCAGTGCTGATCAATTTCGGTCTAAAGTAATATTCATAATTCATATATGTATCATGCAAATTAAAAACAAAGAGCATTCAAAAAATTTACAATACCCAATTTCAGGAAAAATTTTCCTAACTGGCGACTCTGGTAAACACCAAAAGGAGGCTGTGTGAATGATGCCACTAATATCAATTCAATGTTGCTGCTGTTGACGCTGTTGGCGCTGTTGACGCTGTTCGACAGGCTCTCTCACGGTTGCCTATATTGCTTTGCCTTGATGCGCGCTGCTTGGATGGCATCAAATGTCAAGGTGTCATATGAACACATTAGACCAAGCCATCAGATAGCAAACTTGAAAGTTAATAGATTCGATACACACCTGCACAGAAATATTTATATACAAACATGCATAGGTTGTGAAGTTGAGTGGAGTTTTCAAGTTAAGCATTGCAATATAATACATATTTATATCAAATACCTACATAAATAGTATTTCCCCACATATTTTAAAGGTACTTTTTAAATTTAAGACGAAATGATTTTTCTGAGCATTGCGACCATTGTGAATTCATACAAGGGCGAATATTTGAAGAAACGTTCACAATAGTAAACAGCCTCGATCACATGTTCAATCGCTGTTCGATTACTTAAATCATTTGCCAACGGTGTTTTCTAAACATTTTTGCAGACGACTGGTATATTGCATTATTTACATATTTTAAAATATTTGCTTGACTGGCTGCTCATATTTTACTTAATATATAGATTTTGGAAATTAAAATCAATTTGTAGTCTGATTTTCTCTATACGCAATTAAAAAAAAGCTGATTTGAAATACAAATGGACAGACTTTTCTTCCATTCTCTGGCCATTCGCGACAGCCATTCTCCCTGTCAGCTATTATTTGACAGGTAGGTATGGCAATGGAGGAATAGCAAGATTTTTCACTTGTATGAATTCACAATGATTGCGACGCATTTTAGATTCCTCTCCTCTCCATTCCTCTATCTATGTACTTCCCTCTACGCTTATTTTCATTCTCCCTACTCCCTTCACGCAATTTGTTGAACTGTAAAAACAAGAATAGCCTCTGTGGGAATTCTTTTACCATATCTCTGGTTTAACTGGATTGACCTGTAGGAGAATAATACCAAACCCATAACCCTCTAATTCAAGTAAAGATGTACCCGGTATTTTCAACGCTATTGGTGTAGACTTCATATGTAAACTAACAATAGAGACGGCCATAAACTGTTAGCGATTGCTCCTTCAGCAATTAGCGATAATATAATGTTATGCTTTTTACATGGAACATGTTTTACTGCAAACAACTTTTCCTGGAGCTAATAGCGCCATTTCCTCCCTATACCTCCTCTCCGCATGGTTAAATCACAAGAGGTTTGCGCGGTGGACAAAATTTTGGACAATTGCAGTCATCTTGCTCCTCAATAGAATCAACATCTGCTAACCGTGGTTTTTCCAGCAATTCATGAAAAATATTAGTAGAAGAAATGGGAGGTAAAGATTTACAATTGCGCGCTAAGTCACCGAACTGCATAATTCCGTGGTATTATTTCCTTGATTTTATGGTAAACTTAGTAAATATACCAGGATCTACTAGTGTGACAATACAAAGAAATTCTATGAAGGCACCAAGGAGTCATATTCACTAATTTTTGTTTCCTTAGATCCACGAACCCGAACACATGTAAAATAAAGCAAAATTATAAGGCAATTAATTCGTCGATCACAAAATTGACTAGTGTTAAAAGGATTCACTTCGTATTTTTGAAATATTCTTTTACATTTAAATGTTTGTGTAATCGCTGTTTATATAGTCTGAATCCTTGTCATACGTTTTGCTTGTAAGACTATTTTCAATAGTTACGTAAGTAAACTTTAATATTTCGGCGAACCGGCGATTGGCGAAAGATTCCCTTTTACGTTGAACAAATTATGTTTAGCAAGACCGCACCTAAGCTGTACATTGCACTCCTCTGTCCGTGTCAAAGTCTGAATTTAAAGATCTAAGAAAATCAGGAGTTTGTAAGGCAAAATATGGTCGAAAAAGTACATGGCCGATGATTGGAATCTAGTGTTCTTTATCCAGTCCACAAAAAGGGGAACCCTGCAAACTGCGCCAACTATAGCGGAATCAGCCTTATTACTATCGCAAATAAGGTTCTGTCAAATGTATTGCTCACATTTTTGAATCCTACCATGAATCGGCTGATTCGACCTTATCAGTGTGTCTTCAGACCTGGGAAATCTATCATCTACCAGATTTTCATAATGCGCCAAATCTTGGAAAAAACCCGAGAACAAAGAATTGACAAACATCACCTCTTTATCGATTTTAAACTGCCCTCATTAGCATGAAAAGTAGTTGCCTATATGCCACCATATCTTTATTTTGGTTTAACTGCTAAACTTATACTAGTTCAGTCAGAATTGGGAACGATCTCTCAAAGCCGTTCGAAACCAAGCGAGGTTTCAGACAGGTTGACCCCCTATTTGGAAATTACTGTAATTTGTTGTAGGAGAGAATAATACTAGCTGCAGAACTTAGGAGCTTTTTTCCGGGAGGTGGACCAGAGATCATTCTATTCGAACAATTTCTATTCGTGGTTCGATATGCCTGTTTCGATTAGTCTGAAATTTTGGAACAAAGGTAGCCCTTTGCCTGTATTAGTATTTACGAAATTTTTTTTCGGGAAATGGACCAGGGATCGACCGGGAGTGGTACTGGGGCTGTGTCTGGGACTGGACTGGGAGAAGAATAAGAATCACTAGAGAGAAGAGAAAATACGGAAGGAGAAGGAGATAGAGTTAGACGAAGGTGGAGAGATAGAGGTAGGTGGAGCGGAAAAGAAATGAGTGAAAAAATAAACAGGGAGAAAGAGACGCAGAGAAAGAGAAAGGCAGAGGTAAAAACTTCTGCAAATAGACCAAAGTTAGGGTGAACAATGTCAGCCGGGTCTGCTAGTATTCTGCAAGAGCGTGCAATACTAGCGTATGCTGAACACATTTATATCATCGGCCGAAACACCTGCGCCATAAGTACAGCTTACTCAGAATTGTAAAAAGAAACGAAAAATATAGTTTTGATGGTGAATGAGGACAAAAAAAGTCCCTGCTCTCAGAAGCATTAAACATGACATCCTTCTAAACAAGAGAAGCATTATCCCTGAGCTGGGCAACTCATCGTTAATAAGGTATACCGACAGAGGAACCCCCCAGGGAGGCGCTCTTTCTCCTCTAGTATGGAACCTGAGGGTGAACGCTCTGTTATCTATACTACAGCCCACCGGATGCCAAGTCATTGCATATGCGGATGACATAGCCTTGAGAGTTACCGGCAAACACCTTCCGGTACTTGGCGAACTCTTGCAAAATGCTGTTAATCTAACAAATACTTGGTCTAGGGAATGCGGACTCAGCATCAGGTTTTTACCCGCAAACGCATTATACCAGAATTTAATTTTTCAGGCTGAACTTGTAGCTATCTGGGAAGCAGCTCTCTATCTTGCTAACCTGTAGGTGACCCATTCTATTTCAATTTTCTTGGACAGCCAAGCTGTCATAAAATCCCTGCAATACAGTTACACCTCGTCACTAGTGGCGTTGAAGTGCTGAGAAACCCTCAACACACTTGCTGATAATTTCAACCTGTAATATGGGTTCCTGGCCACTGTGACATCTCAGGAAACTGCGCTGCGGATGAGCTATCTAGGGAAGGCACCAACCTGCAAACAATAACATCCGCTGGTTGGGCCAGCCCTCCCCTAAACACCTGCAAACACTGCCTACGATCTCTATTTCACAGATCAAGCAAACGCCAGACGGGCAATGAAACCTACATGTAGAATATCCAAGCAAATCTGGCCTAAGGTGGATGAAAAGAGATCGCAATCGGTGATACTGTTAAACCGTATCTGTATGGGCCTTCTTATAGGTCACTGTCCCATGGGCACTCATGGTACCTATATAGGCCTACCGACAATTGACTTCTGCCGCAGCTGTAAGGACGAGGAGGAGATAGAAAGCATAGATCACTATCTGTGCCACTGTTCCGCACTGTCAAAAACCAGGTACCGATGCCTCCACAGGCACTCCTTTGGGTGCCTTGCGGAGCTTGAATCTGCAAACACAAACGACATCTTGCGTTTCATCAGGCAAACACGCTGGGGTCTAAACATTCTTCGGAAGTAGGGAAATAGGAAATAGGGGCCCCTCGTGGTAGCATAATGGGCCACGACGGCCTACGTGAGTCTCCGCTTGAACAGCGGAGGCATCCACTACAACCTAACCTAACTTCGGATGAGGAGGCTCTGGAAGTGTTCGAGAGAAGAGTTCCTCCAAAGATTTCTGGGCATCTGCGCGTCGATGACGAAGAACGACTGAAGAAGATTTAATGATGAGCTGGCTAGGTCATATTATTATTACGATTGAAAGATGATGGAAGTATAGGTAGTCGGCGGCCTCCACTCCACTGGAAGGATCAGGTTGTTGTTGTAGCAGTGCTTCGCCCCATCCAATAGGTGCGACCGATCACAAATTGTGATCAATATCCTCTAATGGGAGTCCAAGGAAACAAACAACAAACAAGGATCACGAACAAGAATCAGGTGGAAGATGATTTTAATTCTCTTGTTGTGGCCAATTAAAAAGAAAAAAATAAATACAAGGCCTCCAAGAGTATTAAGGCCGAGCTTCTTTTGCAATTTGCGTCGTGCTCTTTTAATTTTTCCTCAATTAAACCTAGACATTGCTCCTCATAATTTAAGCGGCCAATATTGCATGTTTAAATGCTCAACAAAACTTAAGCTTACCCATAAATTCCGGGCCTTAATATGTAGACTTGAATTGCAGTAAGGTAGCACAATTAAGCTGCAAGATACCCTTTCTCTTATTGATTTATGGTAAAAGCCTTTCATTTTTCTACCCATTTTATTCATAAAGATCAAAAATTCTACCAACTTCTAACTCTGAAATATACATCCGTACCAATTAAAAAGCGTTCATCTCCCGCCTTTATCCAATTATTTCACCTGGTGATTTCAACAATTGAATCATGCTCTCCTCCCACACCCTGCCTATGACAATGAATGGAAGCTATAAATCACATGTCAAAGTAAATTTAAGAAATTAAAGGGAGAAAGTTTTCAAAAAGTGTTAAATTTTTTAAATTAAATTATAAAGTTCTATAGCTAAAATTTTCTGGAATTGCAGGGACGATAATCGATTGTCTAAATCGTATCACAAATCACAACTAATAATGGTTAAAGTCTGTTGTATTAGCTCATCTGAACAAGCGGAGCCATCGTCAGCGGCAGCCAAATCGTCGTACAGTCGCAATGCTTTCATGCATTTTTTGAGCGAGTATAGGAGAGTTTGCAATCGTCGCTCACCAGCTTGGATGACGGCCTCGGAAGCAGGAGCGGTTTGGTCACGAATGCCACTAAATGATAAGTATTGTTATATTGAAGCAGCACGTAATGCTGGCTACGTCTACAAGGCGCGCGATCGTCGAATGAATCGCGTGATGCGACATCTTCGCAGATCTCTGACGGAACGTGAAAGTCGAGTTGATCTGCTGCAACTCTCAGCAGCCGTTAAGCAAATGCAGTTATGGAAGCGTAAAATCTTGGATGAAATTAGTAGACGCTGACGATGCCTGCAGATATTTATATGTAGATATGTACAAGTATATCAAAATTAGTACATTTAATGTACGTAGTGCAATATTTTTGTCTAATATGTGCAAATTAAATGTCTAATACATCATGGTTCAATAAAGAGTCACTGTACCATAATTAGGATGATTAGTTTTCAGGTAAGCATCCACCTACCCAGCAGGAGAACAAGCTACATACAGTGTTGAATTAAAATTCATTATTTAACCATTGTAAATATGCTCCCGCTTTTCCAACGGTTTTGTAAGTATATCAGCTGTATTTTCGGTTGTTGGCACATATTTCACCCGTCTTCGTATTTTTCTCGAGCGTAGCTCTAGCGAACATCAATATGTTCGGGGTTTTGACCACTATCTGCGCACTATCATAAAAAACTGAAGTAGGGACTTTTATGTACTCATGATAATCCAACTAGCATTAAAGTCCACGAGGGATCACCGTCTCTTTGATACCTTGGCACAAAGCAATATATTCTGCCTCCATTGGGCTTAATGCAACCATTAGAGCAACATAACATGTGAAGGACTTCCTATGAAATTTATCAAAACCCCAGTCAGCATCTGTGAAGCATGCAAAACTCTTAAAATAAGAAGAAAAAGTTGATTTACCAACAGGATTTTTCTTTAGGTATTTCAGCACGTATTTTGCAGCCTGCATATGCTCTGAATGTGGATGTGAAGTGTACTGCGACAGCTTAGAAACTGTATGGGCATAAGCTGAGCGAGAGATGACAGCCAGATATATTAGCCCACCAACTAAGCTTTGATACGCTTAGATATCTTTATTTTCGCATTTACTGTCACACTTTCGCGAAACCGTACCAGGTTCCCACGGAGTTGTTACGGGCTTGCTATCGTGCCCCACTGCTGAAGAAGTTGCTCTATATATCTCTTCTGATGGATGGATCACCAAGGTCATCATCCCGTTTTTCCATTCCGAGATAAAAGGATATTGGACAATGATTAGTGACACACTTATTTCCTGTATTTCTTGCATACTGGAATTCGCTTGTATCATATCGTCGACATGTTGCCTATTTTCTAATGTTGGTTTTTTCATGAAGAATATATACGGAGAGATCTGACCTACACTTTTAAAACCCCACCTTGGCGTGTATTTCAGCAACTTTCCTGTTCCACTTAGGACCACCGTGTTTTAGACCCTACAAAGCATTTCTGCGCCTGCACACTTTATTCGAATAATTCATCTCTTTGAGCATTGGTGGTTGATACATGCTGGCTTACTAAAAGCTCCAATTATTATGCATTATTGGGCTTTTTTTTTTCTAAAGATTCAAAAGTTTTCTGTTTACTTCGAAAAAGATTTTAATCGAAATGCAGTAACAAATTTAACAACTCGCTTAAAAACACGCACTCAGTAAAGTATTTGGTGCGGGTTCAAATCTCACTTCCGGGATAAAAGGCTTTGAAGAGATTTACAAGGTATAATCGAAACCGCTCTCACCTTGTCCGTCCTCATGTCGAGTTGTTTCTATTTTTTCCCAAACATTTGACAGTGAAATACTTGGCTGCCTCCTGATCAAAAATCCCGAAACCAAATTTATGACTTAATGATGAGTCGGTGACCACATGATCGATGTGCAGAGTGTACTTAAGTAATAGAGCTAAACAGCAAGGGAGTTGATGAGGCCGATTCCTCAACTCCATAAGATGAAACGTTATCATTGGACTATACAGATAAATATAAAAGTAATATTTTGGTTGACAAATAGCACTGGCCCAGGAAATTATCCACTAACTGTCAATATGATCAAACATGGAGACAAAAAACGTTTAAAAGCGCGCATTAACTCTCATGTAAAATATGGTCACATGTCTCTTGTTCTTTGGCCAATCCATAAAAAAAGCGATCACGTAAACCAATAAAACGAATATTTATTTATTATTATACTCAGCGTGCTTTGCACACAGAGTATATTAACTTTGATTGGATAACGGTTAGGTTGTACAGGTATAAAGGAATCCAGATATATATAGACTTCCATATATCAAAATCATCAGTATCGAAACAAAATTTGATTGAGCCATGTCCGTCCGTTTGCCCGTTAACACGACAACTTGAGTAAATATTAAGATATCTTCACCAAATTTGGTACACGAGCTTATCTGGACCCAGAATAGATTAGTATTGAAAATGAGCTAAATCGGATGATAACCACGCCCTCTTTTTATATATAACGCTTTGGAAAACACAAAAATCTGATTATTTAGTAAATAATATACCTAGAATGTTGAAATTTGACATGTGGACTGATATTGACACTCTTGATAAAAATAAAATTTTTTTTTTTAAATGGGTGTGGCACCGCCCACTTGTGATACAATCAATTTTACAAATATTATTAATCATAAATCAAAAATCGTTAAGTCTATCGCAAAAAAATTCGGCAGAGAGGTTGCCTTTACTATAAGGACTGCTTCGAAGAAAAATTAACGAAATCGGTTAAGGACCACGCCTACTTTTATATAAGAGTTTTTTCAAAGGGTCGTGGACGAATAAAATAAGCTATATCTTTGCAAAAAAGAGCTTTATATCAATGGTATTTCATTTCCCAAGTGGATTTTTAACAATAAATAGGGAAAACTTCAAATTTTGAAAAAATGGGCGTGGCACCGCCCCTTATATGACTAAACCATTTTCTATGTTTCGGGAGCCATAACTCGAAAAAAAATTAACGGATCGTAATAAAATTGGGCACACATATTTTCCCTATAGTAGACAATATTTCTAGCAAAAATGGACGGGATCGGTTAAAGACCACGGAAACTTAGACACTAAGCAAGTTCAAAAGGGTCGTAGACTTGAATAATAAGCTATAAAAAATAGTTTTGAATCAAATTATTTCACTTATCAAGTCTTATTGTAAGAGGATATGGGGAGACAGTTTTTTTAAACTGGCGGTGCTTATGTAGAAAATTAATTTGTCTGAAATGAAATGTACAATTGAGGCTCACGCTGAATATATAATGTTCGGTTACACCCGAACTTAGACACCTCTACTTGTTTTTCCATGTTTTCGAGTACGTTCAGAAGTCGGCCATATGCCTATAGGTGAAGGACGCTGACTGGTTGATGTTTGCGCCTAAACAAAATTTGAAATAAAAAATTCCGCGGCGCTAATTTTCCTATATTCTAATTTGACTCCAATGGAAAATCGAGTAAAAGTGCAAATTTTGCCAATACACGTGAAACTGATCCTGCGGAGCTTGTTTGCTTTCACTTTAGACAAAATATGTATATGGTAATTTCCCCGAAATTGTCAAAAGGAAATTTTCTTATAGTCACTTCACCAAATTTTGAAGGGCCCTAAAGTCAGTTGGTCCTATGGCTACCTTAAATTTGCAATTGGCCTTATGACCAATTCGAATTTGTCCATCTACCTTACGTCACCCCATCATTCAATTATTGCATTTTTATTTCCGATCCTTGGTACGTGTACAAAGTTTCAATTAACCCTATGGCCATTTGAAGTGGCTATAAGGTCAACTGAATTTTTGTCCTTTGAGCTTATGTCACCCCACCATCAAATTATTGCATTGCCATTTATATATTTACTAGCTATACCCGGCGTACGTTGTAACGCCCGAGATCGAATGAATGTTGCGTTATTTTTTTCTGTTTTGTTTGTTTATAATTTAGTTTATTGTTCTGTAAATTGAATTGAATTTTGTACGCATATTTGGTGAAATTTTCGTTTAAAACATTTTATTATTGTATCTTATTGTAATGCATGTGGGTACAAAATATTTTTGGTTTTTTCGTTCGGTGCAAAGATAAACAATTTTTTTGGCGTTCCAATTCTAGAGCAAGCAACATATAGTTGGCCATGGGAAAAACACCGACTCTCTAAATTTAATCCTTAAGCGATGGTGATTATGCTTTGTTGATTGTAATTGCAAAAGCAAGGCGTACAGGAAACTGTAAGAGCTTAAAATTGAATGGCAAAACTGCAGGAATCATTGGGATCCGTGGAATGAGCACATCTTCAATTTCGCTTTTGCCGCTGATGGTTGTTGCTTCGATTACATTCGGCATTAATTTCTTAACGCAAAATTGGTGGGTCTAAATTCCGAAGAAGCATGATTGGTGATCCTATTTTCAAAGTTAATATATGCGCAGGCATTCCAGATGATTCTAAAGAGTTGAGAAATTCAATTGGATAATTCACAATTTGATCTTCATCTGTAACTGTGTCGATCAATTTATATTTCGCCACTTCACAAGGAATTTGGTTTTGAATGCGATCACTGATTTTGTTAATATGATCATTTTTGGGACCTAAGATTGCTCGTTCGCATAGCCAAAGAAAAACTTAAATTTAAAATTCTTTATTCAGAAATATGAAAAACCTGCGTCTTGATCGAAGGAACCTATAGCCGAAATTTGGTGATGATTGAAGTGTGGGAAATACGTTTCCATAGGTAACACACATACAGAATTTGATTTTTATATACATAGATGTAGATAGACTGAAGCTATACAATTTTTTTAACGGCGGCAGATTACTAAACGTCCAAAAGGAATAAACGCCCAACTCAACAATTCAGTCAAACTTTAGGTGTTAGGTTATTACTAAGTTTGTACGGCAGCCATAGTTCTGAAAAATCCCATTTGTAGGGAAGGTGCCACGCCCCTTTTTTTCAATTCCACATTTTACTGGTGGTGTTAGGACTTAACGTCATATAGCTCCTTACCAATTTTCATTATCCTACCATTACTACATCCAGAGATATGCAGTATGATATATTCCATTTGTATGGGAGGTGCCACGCCCCTTTTATATATCGAAATAATTTTTAGCCTAAAACCTTCGTGTTGATCGAATGAGCCTATATCCAAAATTTGGTGATGATTGAAGTGTGGGAAATACGTTTCCATAGGTAACACACACACCGAAATTGATTTTTATATATATAGATTTATTTAGTTGTTTATTTATTACGACTCTATTAAGTCTAGATCAAAACAAATTTCTTATAGAGTAGTCTTAAAACTAATTGCAAGTAACTTAAGCCTATAGGAAGTCAAGGGATAAAGCATATGCTTTCATTCATCTATACTATAATAAATCTCTAGAAAATCGTGTCTGTACATCCAAGATTTCTAAAAAAAAAAATGAGTGTACTTGACGTTTGGAATTTCGTAGAATGCATCGGCACCACTTTTTTCTGTTTGTCTGTTTGTCTGTATGATCAAAGAGGATAAATATAATAAGAGCCGTCACTCGTTATTTTTTTGGCATTTACTCGATGTAAACTGTGAGGTAGTCGCTACTTTTGTTTTATGAGGGACATTTTTGAATTGCCTTCCATTTATCCATGCGGTTTTGTCACTTTATGCAAACGTATTTTTTTGGAAAGAGAATTAAATAATTAATTAAATACAGTCGGAAAAATAAACACAAATACCCCATGAAAATGTAGAGAAGACATTTATAAACATCTCGCCCAAAAAGAGAGTAGCGACTACCTCACAGTTTACATCGAGTAAATGCCTAAAAAATAACGAGTGACGGCTCTTATTATATTTATCCTCTTTGGTATGATATCGATAATCTCGGAAACTAACGAATGGATTTTTATGAGACTTTCACAGATGTAATGCCTGTAGTCCAGAAGGGAATCTAGAACTTATTTCATTAACATCGCATGAGAAACAAAAAAGATATAGTTGTTTAAGCTATAATTAAGCTACTTTTAAGGATTTTTTTTTTTTGAAAAACGAAGGAAAATACACTTAGTTTCCAAACAAATATCAAAGAATGCTTTTGCAAAGTTTTTTTTCAGCTTGATATAAATTAAAAATCAAATTCATGAATAGATACAGTGGCGTACCAAAAAAAATTATTTCACGCTGCCATATTACGAAAATCGGTTAAAATGAGGTTACCTAAAACCTCTAAATATGCGTACAATGTGGGCATCAAACAATAGACGAAGGTCACAGGTTTCATTTGAATTTTGTGATATTTCGATAAATTAATCGATAACTGAGTTATCGGTCAAAACGTATTTGCTCCAAAATCTTTAAATTTACCTACAATATGAAATACTAGCTAAGATTTTAAACCTTTTACACGCCTAATCAGGGACTCAAACCTTTTGGTGCAATTCAGTTTATCTATTCCCTGACAGGTGGCGCAAAGTTTTCGTGTGTACTGCGATGCTTTGGTAGGTGTGCGATTGGTTGTACACATTCACTAAATAAAATAAAATAAAAATATAAGGGCCACTTTAATATAAATACGCATCCCGAACAACGTCGGGTACCCTGCTAGTTCATAATAATTTTTAAAAAATAAACGTAAACAAAAGTAAAACATAAATAAGGAGGTGAAAAATATTTATAAAGGCAGAGAGAGAGAAAAAAATATTTATAAATATGAGATAAACTCTTTGCTATAATCTAAGAAGTAAAAATAGTTTTACAATATTCAAAAAAATTGCTTTTAAATTTAGTTATGCTATTGCATTACTTAATGTTATTAGGTAATTCATTAAAACATTTTAGCCCTTTTTAATAAAGATTACATTTATCTGACTCACATCTGAACGCAGGTAATTTAAAATCATTTCTTCTACGAGGGTCTATGTTGTGTATACTTTATATTGACCTTTAAGTATTCTGGTAGGTTACCATCTACAATTAGTTGTTTTTTGTGCAATCGAGCTTGAAAAAAAACGCTTCAACTAGCAGTTTCATTATTACAAAATCATACAGATGGTGCAAGTTTATCAGCTAATTGTTACCTTTTTTAGCTGCTATAACATTTCTACTTCTAGCGCAGTATGTTTTTGACACTCAACCAGAGAACTACAAAAAAAAATACATGAAATGCGAGTGTTTGTTTGTATGTATGTCACCCCGCTGCCACGCTGCTATTTTGTTATTTTTGTTTATCTACACATTCGTATGTTCATTTCATTCGTTCATAATAGTACCCTATTTTTGAATATGCAACACTATACCACACTATCAATCAGGTCGACAATTACCTAAGCGGTTTCAACTGAACCCCCCCCCCCCCCGCTCCCTTTATGCTTCAGGATCATTTGATTTTTAAGGTCGTTACGATTCAAATATTTGATGTTTTTATGTCTATGTTAATAAATTTCTTTATAATTCTGCTACGTATTTACTTTGTTGGTGATATTATATTGTGACGAATATGAGTGACACTAAGTGATACTCACATCCCTAGTCTGATGCTAAGTAAATAAAGTCACAACAACAATAAAGCAGACAGTCACTTGTATCTACATAAACGAATCAATCATTATGTCTACACATATGTACATATACGCAGCTGAGAAGCAACGCACAACCACATGCAGATATCTTATCTGAGATGCTCCTAAAGATATGCAATTACAATTGTGGAAGTGTCGCTCATACATACAAGCGCATGGGGTATGAGAGAAGCTATAAAAATTATACATCTGTAGTTGTAGCTGAGAAATTTATAACTAACTAGTAAGTTCTGGAATTAGAAAAGCCTAGAAATATGCAATGAGGAGGTCGGACAGTATAAAAGGGCGACAACAGTGGAGGCGAGAATCAGTTTAATTTGAGCTATCAATCAGTTTGGTTATTAAGCAAGCTATTCGTTGCAAAGTATAAGTGTTATTGTGAAGTACTTTAATAAAGGCAATTTTTCCATTATTCAATATTGGAGTTATTTATTCAACAGTTTAGCGAAAAGAACGTTGGCAGAAGATTGCAAATAAGGGGAATTGCAGTAAATTCGTAACAATTGGTGTCAGAAGAGGAATTGTTGAATAAATTCCAGAGGACAGCAAGGACATGGCAAAGTTCAGTGAACTGAAGATCCAGCAACTGAAAAAGGAGTTGGAGAACCGTGGATTAAATAAAACCGGCAATAAGATCGAACTTCAAGCACGGCTACGAGAGGTAATGGAGTCGCAAGGAATTGATGTGGACGAGTTTGTCTTTTAATTGATTGAAAAACGAAACAACGCAGACAGTTACGAGCACAGACTTGAACATGATATTGACTGCAATAACTGCTCAAACATCGACAGTGGCATCTCAGCTGGAATCGCAGGAGACACGTATAACATCCAAGATGGACACTCAACTGGAAGAACAGAAAACATATGGCATCTCAACTGGAATCGCAGGAGACACGCATAAAATCGAAGATTGAAACACAAGAAAGGCGTGTTTCAGAAATGTCGACACAGATTACATCAATGATGGAAACACAGTTAGAAGAGCAGAAGACATATATGGCTGAGTAGTTGAAAGCACAAGAAACTCGCATATCCTCGCAACTGCCAGAACAGGAAGCAAGGGTATCATCAAAACTGGAAGCGCAGGATGCAAAAATCGCTCAATTTCAGGCAGAAGTCGACGATTTGAAGGGTCGTATGGAGCAGTTACAACTAAATCGCCCAGCAGTTTCAACGAGTAATCCAAAGGTAAAAACACCATCCTGTGACGGTTCTGTTCCTTTCCAGGTCTTTAAGCTACAATTTGAGAAGACCACATCAGTGAACAACTGGAATGCTGAAGATAAAGTTGCTGCACCCTTCGTAGCATTGAAAGGACCAGCTGCCGAAATCTTACAGACTATTCCAGAGTACGAACGGAACAGCTATGAAGCATTGATGGCCGCTGTCGAGAGATGTTATGGAAGCGAGCATAGAAAACAGATATTCCAAATTGAGTTGCAAAACCGTCACCAAAGAGCGAATGAGATTTTACAGGAGTTTGCCTCGGATGTTGAAAGGTTGGCACATTTGGCAAATGCGGACGCACCCGTGGAGTACATCGAGAGGGTAAAAATCCAGAGTTTTATAAATAGCATAAAAGACGTATAAACGAAGCGAGCGACATATGCAAACCCAAAACCCACATTCGCAGAAACGGTATTCCATGGACTGACTCAAGAAACAGCGTCGCTTTGGAGTAAGCCCGCATACAAAGCTCATCGCGTGGAAGTGGAGAGGCCAGACTGGGTAGACACAAGTTTGGAAGCATTGAAGGGTACGCAGCAGAAGAATAATGATGCAGTCAAATGCTTTAAGTGTGGAAAGCCAGGGCACATTGCGCGTTATTGCAACACCAACCCTAACAGTTCCAACAATCTGGGTGGTCGTAAACGCAGAGCTGAAGGAGACGAGCAGATCTCCAAGACCAATCAATCGTTAAACTAAAGCGAATCAGCCGCAAGGGGCGACAGCTGTCTCCCTCAATTGAAAGCCCCATAATCTCTATCTCACAAATTGGAAGATGGTCAAGCAATCTTACTATCGGAGGATATGTGGATGGAAAGGAACGTTTACTGACTGTAGATACGGGTGCATCCCATTCCACTATTCGAGCGGATTTAGTCAACAAGAAGTTAAGACCATTGCATGGAGCAAGATTGCGTACAGCCACTGGAGAATACAGCACGGTTCTAGGAGAAGTATTATGTGAAGTCGCAATTGGGAACGTCACGGTAGTACACAATTTTATAGTGGCAGAGATTGTTGATGAAATCATAATTGGAGTGGACTTATTAATCGACCAGGGCATCAAGATCGACATGCAAAGCAAGACGATGCGATATAAGAACATGGATGTACCACTTAATTTCGGCTACGAGAGAGGCTACAGCAGTAAACGAGTGCTGGTGGAAGAGAGTCAGCAAATACCACCAAAATTCGAAGCAGTCATCTGGGCAAAGGTTGATGGAGATTGTGGGACAAACAAATTGTGGGTTGTCGAAGCAGCAAACAAATCAGCACCGAACATACTTGTAGAAAAAACCCTGGCTATGACAAAACAAGATTGACGTATTCCGGTAAGAGTACTCAATGAGTTCAAGTCACCACTCAAACTGACCAAACGAGCTATTTTGGGAAGATGCCAAGAGGCTGAAGTAATTATTAACTATGAAAAGCTCCAGGAACACGTTTCATCTAGTAATACTGATCTTTCAAATGACATCACGGCATGGACGGAGGGGCTAGAGGAAGATTATCAGAGTAAGGCAAAGCAACTTCTCCTAATGTACGCAAACATATTTGACCAGGATGTTTCCAAACCAGGCCGCACCAATATTGTGAAACATCATATTGATACTGGAGACGCGAGGCATATACGTCGAGCTCCACGTAGTGTTCCACTGGCGAAGCGGGAAGTTGTGAGCCAAATTATACAAGAAATGAGCGACAGCCGCGTCATCGGACCATTAGCTAGTCCCTGGAGCTCACCGGTAATACTTGTAAAGAAGAAGGACGGAAAAATGAGGTTCTGCGTGGACTACCGGAAGTTGAATGACGTTACGAGAAAGGATAGCTACTCATTGCCAAGAATTGACGACACTCTGGACTCGCTCTCTGGTACGAAATGGTTATCCACACTGGACTTGAAAAGCGGCTACCTGCAAGTGGAGGTGAAGGAGTCTAAAACCTTCGTGTTGATCGAATGAGCCTATATCCAAAATTTGGTGATGATTGAAGTGTGGGAAATACGTTTCCATAGGTAACACACACACCGAAATTGATTTTTATATATATAGATTTATTTAGTTGTTTATTTATTACGACTCTATTAAGTCTAGATCAAAACAAATTTCTTATAGAGTAGGCTTAAAACTAATTGCAAGTAACTTAAGCCTATAGGAAGTCAAGGGATAAAGCATATGCTTTCATTCATCTATACTATAATAAATCTCTAGAAAATCGTGTCTGTACATCCAAGATTTCTAAAAAAAAAATGAGTGTACTTGACGTTTGGAATGTCGTAGAATCCATCGTCACCACTTTTTTCTGTTTGTCTGTTTGTTTGTATGGTATCGATAATCTCGGAAACTAACGAATGGATTTTTATGAGACTTTCACAGATGGATAACCTGTAATCCAGAAGGGAATCTAGAACTTATTTCATTAAAATCGCGTGAGAAACAAAAAAGATATAGTTGTTTAAGCTATAATTAAGCTACTTTTAAGGATTTTTTTTTTTGAAAAACGAAGGAAAATACACTTAGTTTCCAAACAAATATCAAAGAATGCTTTTACAACGTTTTTTTTCAGCTTGATATAAATTAAAAATCAAATTCATGAATAGATACAGTGGCGTACCAAAAAAAATTATTTCTCGCTGCCATATTACGATAATCGGTTAAAATGAGGTTACCTAAAACCTGCGTACAATATGGGCATCAAACAATAGAGGAAGGTCACAGGTTTCATTTGAATTTTGTGATATTTCGATAAATTAATCGATAACTGAGTTATCGGTCAAAATGTATTTGCTCCAAAATCTTTAAATTTACCTACAATATGAAATACTAGCTAAGATTTTAAACCTTTTACACGCCTAATCAGGGACTCAAACCTTTTGGTGCAATTCGGTTTATCTATTCCCTGACAGGTGGCGCAAAGTTTTCGTGTGTACTGCGATGCTTTGGTAGGTGTGCGATTGGTTGTACACATTCACTAAATAAAATAAAATAAAAATATAAGGGCCACTTTAATATAAATACGCATCCCGAACAACGTCGGGTACCCTGCTAGTTCATAATAATTTTTAAAAAATAAACGTAAACAAAAGTAAAACATAAATAAGGAGGTGAAAAATATTTATAAAGGCAGAGAGAGAGAAAAAAATATTTATAAATATGAGATAAACTCTTTGTTATAATCTAAGAAGTAAAAATAGTTTTACAATATTCAAAAAAATTGCTTTTAAATTTAGTTATGCTATTGCATTACTTAATGTTATTAGGTAATTCATTAAAACATTTTAGCCCTTTTTAATAAAGATTACATTTATCTGACTCACATCTGAACGCAGGTAATTTAAAATCATTTCTTCTACGAGGGTCTATGTTGTGTATACTTTATATTGACCTTTAAGTATTCTGGTAGGTTACCATCTACAATTAGTTGTTTTTTTTGCAATCGAGCTTGAAAAAAACGCTTCAACTAGCAGTTTCATTATTACAAAATCATACAGATGGTGGAAGTTTATCAGCTAATTGTTACCTTTTTTAGCTGCTATAACATTTCTACTTCTAGCGCAGTATGTTTTTGACACTCAACCAGAGAACTACAAAAAAAAAAATACATGAAATGCGTGTGTTTGTTTGTATGTATGTCACCCCGCCGCCACGCTGCTATTTTGTTATTTTTGTTTATCTGCACATTCGTATGTTCATTTCATTCGCTCGTTCATAATATTACCCTATTTTTGAATATGCAACACTATACCACACTATCAATCAGGTCGACAATTACCTAAGCGGTTTCAACTGAACCCCCCCCCCCCCCCCCCCCCCCCCCCCCTCCCTTTATGCTTCAGGATCATTTGATTTTTAAGGTCGTTACGATTCAAATATTTGATGTTTTTATGTCTATGTTAATAAATTTCTTTATAATTCTGCTACGTATTTACTTTGTTGGTGATATTATATTGTGACGAATATGAGTGATACTCACATCCCTAGTCTGATGCTAAGTAAATAAAGTCACAACAACAATAAAGCAGAGAGTCACTTGTATCTACATAAACGAATCAATCATTATGTCTACACATATGCACATATACGCAGCTGAGAAGCAACGTACAACCACATGCAGATATCTTATCTGAGATGCTCCTAAAGATATGCAATTACAATTGTGGAAGTGTCGCTCATACATACAAGCGCATGGGGTATGAGAGAAGCTATAAAAATTATACATATGTAGTTGTAGCTGAGAAATTTATAACTAACTAGTAAGTTCTGGAATTAGAAAAGCCTAGAAATATGCAATGAGGAGGTCGGACAGTATAAAAGGGCGACAACAGTGGAGGCGAGAATCAGTTTAATTTGAGCTATCAATCAGTTTGGTTATTAAGCAAGCTATTCGTTGCAAAGTATAAGTGTTATTGTGAAGTACTTTAATAAAGGCAATTTTTCCAATATTCAATATTGGAGTTATTTATTCAACAGTTTAGCGAAAAGAACGTTGGTAGAAGATTGCAAATAAGGGGAATTGCAGTAAATTCGTAACAATTGGTGTCAGAAGAGGAATTGTTGAATAAATTCCAGAGGACAGCAAGGACATGGCAAAGTTCAGTGAACTGAAGATCTAGCAACTGAAAAAGGAGTTGGAGAACCGTGGATTAAATAAAACCGGCAATAAGATCGAACTTCAAGCACGGCTACGAGAGGTAATGGAGTCGCAAGGAATTGATGTGGACGAGTTTGTCTTTTAATTGAAGAGAAAAACGAAACAACGCAGACAGTTACGAGCACAGACTTGAACATGATATTGACTGCAATAACTGCTCAAACATCGACAGTGGCATCTCAGCTGGAATCGCAGGAGACACGTATAACATCCAAGATGGACACTCAACTGGAAGAACAGAAAACATATGGCATCTCAACTGGAATCGCAGGAGACACGCATAACATGGAAGATTGAAACACAAGAAAGGCGTGTTTCAGAAATGTCGACACAGATTACATCAACGATGGAAACACAGTTAGAAGAGCAGAAGACATATATGGCTGAGTAGTTGAAAGCACAAGAAATTCGCATATCCTCGCAACTGTCATAACAGGAAGCAAGGGTATCATCAAAACTGGAAGCGCAGGATGCAAAAATCGCTCAATTTCAGGCAGAAGTCGACAATTTGAAGGGTCGTATAGAGCAGTTACAACTAAATCGCCCAGCAGTTTCAACGAGTAATCCAAAGGTAAAAACACCATCCTGTGACGGTTCTGTTCCTTTCCAGGTCTTTAAGCTACAATTTGAGAAGACCACATCAGTGAACAACTGGAATGCTGAAGATAAAGTTGCTGCACCCTTCGTAGCATTGAAAGGACCAGCTGCCGAAATCTTACAGACTATTCCAGAGTACGAACGGAACAGCTATGAAGCATTGATGGCTGCTGTCGAGAGATGTTATGGAAGCGAGCATAGAAAACAGATATTCCAAATTGAGTTGCAAAACCGTCACCAAAGAGCGAATGAGATTTTACAGGAGTTTGCCTCGGATGTTGAAAGGTTGGCACATTTGGCAAATGCGGACGCACCCGTGGAGTACATCGAGAGGGTAAAAATCCAGAGTTTTATAGATAGCATAAAAGACGTATAAACGAAGCGAGCGACATATGCAAACCCAAAACCCACATTCGCAGAAACGGTATTCCATGGACTGACTCAAGAAACAGCGTCGCTTTGGAGTAAGCCCGCATACAAAGCTCATCGCGTGGAAGTGGAGAGGCCAGACTGGGTAGACACAAGTTTGGAAGCATTGAAGGGTACGCAGCAGAAGAATAATGATGCAGTCAAATGCTTTAAGTGTGGAAAGCCAGGGCACATTGCGCGTTATTGCAACACCAACCCTAACAGTTCCAACAATCTGGGTGGTCGTAAACGCAGAGCTGAAGGAGACGAGCAGATCTCCAAGACCAATCAATCGTTAAACTAAAGCGAATCAGCCGCAAGGGGCGACAGCTGTCTCCCTCAATTGAATGCCCCATAATCTCTATCTCACAAATTGGAAGATGGTCAAGCAATCTTACTATCGGAGGATATGTGGATGGAAAGAAACGTTTACTGACTGTAGATACGGGTGCATCCCATTCCACTATTCGAGCGGATTTAGTCAACAAGAAGTTAAGACCATTGCATGGAGCAAGATTGCGTACAGCCACTGGAGAATACAGCACGGTTCTAGGAGAAGTATTATGTGAAGTCGCAACTGGGAACGTCACGGTAGTACACAATTTTATAGTGGCAGAGATTGTTGATGAAATCATAATTGGAGTGGACTTATTAATCGACCAGGGCATCAAGATCGGCATGCAAAGCAAGACGATGCGATATAAGAACATGGATGTACCACTTAATTTCGGCTACGAGAGAGGCTACAGCAGTAAACGAGTGCTGGTGGAAGAGAGTCAGCAAATACCACCAAAATTCGAAGCAGTCATCTGGGCAAAGGTTGATGGAGATTGTGGGACAAACAAATTGTGGGTTGTCGAAGCAGCAAACAAATCAGCACCGAACATACTTGTAGGAAAAACCCTGGCTATGACAAAACAAGATGGACGTATTCCGGTAAGAGTACTCAATGAGTTCAAGTCACCACTCAAACTGACCAAACGAGCTATTTTGGGAAGATGCCAAGAGGCTGAAGTAATTATTAACTGTGAAAAGCTCCAGGAACACGTTTCATCTAGTAATACTGATCTTTCAAATGACATCACGCCATGGACGGAGGGGCTAGAGGAAGATTATCAGAGTAAGGCAAAGCAACTGCTCCTAATGTACGCAAACATATTTGACCAGGATGTTTCCAAACCAGGCCGCACCAATATTGTGAAACATCAAATTGATACTGGAGACGCGAGGCATATACGTCAAGCTCCACGTAGTGTTCGACTGGCGAAGCGGGAAGTTGTGAGCCAAATTATACAAGAAATGAGCGACAGCCGCGTCATCGAACCATCAGCTAGTCCCTGGAGCTCACCGGTAGTACTTGTAAAGAAGAAGGATGGAAAAATGAGGTTTTGCGTGGACTACCGGAAGTTGAATGACGTTACGAAAAAGGATAGCTGCTCATTGCCAAGAATTGACGACACTCTGGACTCGCTCTCTGGTACGAAATGGTTATCCACACTGGACTTGAAAAGCGGCTACCTGCAAGTGGTGGTGAAGGAGGAAGAGAAAACATCCTTCAGCGTCGGAATGGTCTTCGGCAATTTACAGTAATGCCTTTGGACTATGTAATGCACCAGCTACTCTCGAGAGACTCATGGATCAGGTATTGAAAGGACTACCCTGGAAAACATGCCTGATGTACCTGGACGACATCATCGTATTGGGCAAGAACTTTGATGAACATCTTAAAAACTTAGAGAAAGTTTTCCAGAGAATAGCTGGCGCTGGTCTGAAGTTAAGTCCCAAAAAGTGTGCGCTGTTTAAAAAGGAAGGAAATTATTTGGGTCACAAGGTAACGACAGAGGGCATCTGCACTGCAAACGAAAAGATAGAGGCTGTAAAGGATTGTCCAAGTCCACAGAATCTGCATGAATTGAGAAGTTTCCTTGGGCTGTGCACATATTACCGCCGATTTGTACCAAATTTTTCCAGCGTAGCCCATAGTCTCCACGAGCTAACAAGAAAAAATAAAGCTTTTGAATGGAAGAAGGAGCAAGAAGTAGCTTTCCAAACTTTGAAAGAGTGTTTGTGCACTGACCCAATGTTGGCATATCCGATTCCAGGAGCAACGTTTATTCTAAATACAGATGCGAGCGGATATGCTATAGGAGGCGTTTTATCACAACTGGTCGATGGACAGGAGAAGGTAGTTGCATATTACAGCCGTTCAATTGGAAAACCAGAGAGGAACTATTGCGTTACACGGAGAGAGCTGTTGGCATTGGTAGAGTGCATTAAACATTTCCACAAATACTTCTACGGTCAGCGATTCCGCGTCAGGACTGATCACACCGCGTTGAAATGGCTTCTGCAGTTTCGTAATCCGGAAGGACAATTGGCACGATGGATCGAGCGACTACAAAGCTATGACTTTTCATTGAGCATCGAATAGGTAGTACCCATGGAAATGCTGATGTAATGTCACGAAGACCACGTAGTTTGGAATGCAAGCACTGTTCAAAGGCCGAGGCTAATGACTATAACATGTACAGATGAATGGGACAAGGAACAGCTAAGAAAGTGTCAGCTAGAAGATACAGATCTGTCACGTGTTATGCAAGGGCTCGAACGAAACGAAAGACCAAACAAAACAGAGAAGAGATGTCAGCAGAGAGTCCCATTGCGAAGTCATATTGGGCACAGTGGAACAGTTTAGAATTGATATCCGGTTGCCTTCATCGAGTATGGGAGAGTGAGGATGGTAAATGCAAGAAGAAACTGATTGTTGTCCCCAGAAAGAGGATTCCTGACGTGCTCAGCGAGCTGCATAATGGTCCAAGTGAAGTTCATCTTGGAATCACGAAGACGCTCGAGAAAATTAAGCAGATATTCTATTGGGCACCACGAATCAAAATGAAAGTGGTTCATTTGGAAAGGCTGGCAGCGTTTAGATTGGGAGATTTGTCTGATCGGGACGATCAGACTTAAGTGGAGGGCAGTGTGACGAATATGAGTTACACTAAGTGATACTCACATCCCTAGTCTGATGCTAAGTAAATAAAGTCACAAAAACAATAAAGCAGACATTCACTTGTATCTACATAAACGAATAAATCATTATGTCTACACATATGTAATATACGCAGCTGAGAAGCAACGCACAACCACATGCAGATATCTTATCTGAGATGCTCCTAAAGGTATGCAATTACAATTGTGGAAGTGTCGCTCACACATACAAGCGCATGGGGTATGAGAGAAGCTATAAAAATTATACACCTGTAGCTGTAGCTGAGAAATTTATAACTAACTAGTAAGTTCTGGAATTAGAAATGCCTAGAAATATGCAATGAGGAGGTCGGACAGTATAAAAGGGCGACAACAGTGGAGGCGAAAATCAGTTTCATTTGAGCTATCAATCAGTTTGGTTACTAAGCAAGCTATTCGTTGCAAAGTATAAGTGTTATTTTAGTACTTTAATAAAGACAATTTTTCTATTATTCAATATTGGAGTTATTTATTCAACAGTTTAGCGATACGAACGTTGGTAGAAGAATGCAAATAAGGGGAATTGCAGTAAATTCGTAACAAAATTTTTAATATGCAAGCATATGTTTGTACGAAGTGAACACTTATATATTTTAATCATATTCTGTTTCATAATAATTCTGCAATTTATTAAATATACTACTGTACATGTTAACTTTTACTATAATTTCATAAAGAAGTTTCCTTGTAAATTGGCTTAACGACCATCTACCCTGCAAAAATCGCGAGTACTCTATGCATGCATGTAAGGAGTACTCGCTATGGACCAACCGAGTGCTCCAAAATTAACCACAATTCATACAAAAAATATGGTCCAATTAACATTGCGATGTCCTAGGACTGGACCATATACTTCATCTCCTCATTACATCAGAGTAATCCATGGAGTACCTACAGTCCAATAAACATCATGTGATGATTACAATCGTTAAAAACGAGCAATGATCGGCTTACAATATGTTCGTGTAGAAACATGAGTTGGTCCATTGCTGCATTACAGTGGAGTATAATGGTAAGTACTCCAGTGGACCACATGATCCAACGATTTTTGCAGAGTACATACATATCAGAGAGCAGCAAAAATCGAACACAACCACGATTGCATTGGGCAACATGATCATGTTCAATGATCCACCATGCTTAAACGAACATAATCGACAGTGATTTAAAATCAACCAACTTATTGCATGCGTGAATATAATCAATTCAGGCGCTTGCTCGTTTGCCTCAACCGCGATTACATTCATCGGAATGAAAAGGAAAATATGAAAACTCCATGCGTCTGAATATTTGCATGATTCTTCTGCCCTTACATCACGGCGACAAGCTACATATAAACATTCCTTACGGTTCTGTTTGTTTGCCGAACTAAACGATAATAATTCTCGTGCTTTGATTTTATTCTCCACATTTAAATAACGTTAAATTTACAGATTTTTTCGAAGTACACATTTGCTATTTTGAAATATAATGCAAATTTGACATAATTTTCCATGTGGAAAACACATTATTATAATGTAATATCTACATTTTTTTTCATGTCAAAAACACATTTCAAAAATTTAAAATTCAAATTATTTGATAAATAAAAAAATCAGGCATGCTTAACCAACGAAACGATATCATTTCGTTACGATAATCAACGTTAATAAACGAAACGAAGTCATTTCGTTTCGTTTATTAACGTTAAGATCGTCAAATTAACGAAATGATTTCGTTTCGTTTTCTGCCATATCAAAACGAAATCAAATCGTTTATGTTGATTATTAATTTCAAACTATGCTGGCAAAGCTGATTGATGGCGGAGTCATTAAAGGTGAAAGCATTATCCAAGCTGATTGCAACTTTTCTCATGAATTTTGACAGTACGAACATTTCTCAGAGTATTTTTGACATTACCACCAACGAATTACACAAACAACTTACATAGAGGGTGTGTGTGTATGTGCGCTCGTTGTTGCCACCTTACGGCTTCACCATGGCTATAGCATTGCCAGCATAATTCAAACATAAAGTATCACGTTTTCGTTAACGTTTTTAACGTTAACGAAAGCTTTTCGTTTCGGTTAAAAACGAGATACAATTTATCTTGATAATTTCTTTATCGATAATATTTCGAAGTGTTTCAACGGAAACGGTGGAAATTTTTTGATAAACGATTAGCTTAACGTTAAGGTGCATCCCTGAAAAAAATAATGTGTTTTTACCCTACAGATATGACTTTTTTAATACAATTTTTTCGATCAGTTTCTTTCTTTTGAATTTTATATACGTATACGTTAGATCTCATGCATAGGCTCAAAAAGCATGAATTCTACTTATTCCTGAAGGAGGTACTTCGTTTTTTTTTTATTAATTTATCTATGATTAATATTACAGGAATGCGATTCTGTGGCTTTTCCTAATGTTCACATGTTGTTGAAAATCTTGTGTACGCTTCCAGTAACAACGGCAACGAACGACAGATCTTTTTCAGTTCTTAGGTTGATTAAAATGTATTTGAGAAACACGATGATTGAAAATCGATTGAATGGCTGTGCATCACTAAGCATCCACCGTGATCAAATTGTAACCGTTGATGAAGTTTTAGATGAAATAGCAAAGAAAATCCGACGCATGTGCTTGAGTTTTTAATGTAACCTTTTTCATATCATATTCTAACTATACGTACTTTAATGCTAGAGCTAAAAACAACATTTTTTTTATCTACTTACCTGAAAAAAAAAAAAAAATCTCTAGGCCGATGCTAAGCAGTGACGTGAATTCACACCAATAATTCAATCATTATGTTTACACATACACGTGCACGCGGCGGAGAATCAACGCGCAAGCACATGCAGATATCTTATCTGAAATACTCCTAAAGGTATGCAGTTGTGATTGTGGAAGTGTCGCACACACAGACAAGCGCATGGGGTATGAGAGGATCTATAAAAATTATACATCTGTAGCTCTAGCTGAGAAATTTATAACTAAGTAAATTTTGGAAGCGCCTAGAAGATGCCACGAGGAAATCACAGAGTATAAAAGCACCAGCGGTAGAGGCGCTATCAATCAGTTTTTGATTAAACACGCAATCTGTCGGGCAAAAGTCAGTTTCATTTGAGCTATAAATCAGTTTGGTTATTAAGCAAGCTATTCGTTGCAAAGTATAAGTGTTATTGTGAAGTACTTTAGTAAAGGACATTTTTCCATTCTTCAATATTGGAGTCATTTATTCAACAGTTTAGCGATACGAACGTTGGCAGAAGATTGCAAATAAGGGGAGTTGCAATAAATTCGTTACAATGTTTATGTTATTTAGGTCATTTACATCGAAATTTCTTCTCGATATGACCGTCAATTTTGTTTTGCTTATATTAAGTTAAATTTGTTCAAACACATATATTTCATCCAAATCATATTGTAGCTTTGCAGCCATCTCGCTCGCATTTCCACCGCTTATCATTATTAATGTATCATCCGCGAAAAGATTGATATCACAATACTTTATACAATTTGAAATATCATTTACATATATTGTAACGAATTTAGGGAAATTCCGCTTATTTGCAACCTTCTGCTTACTTTTGTATCGCTAAACTGTTGAATAAAATACACCAATATTCTGTAAAGGAAAATGGTCTTTATTAGACTACTTTGAAAGTACTTCGCAATTAAACTTCACTTCGTAACTGATAGCGTGCTTAAATCAAACTGCTTAGTTATGCCTCAGCTTGTGCTGCTTTTATACTCTTCGGTTTCCTCGTTCACCCATTTCTCCTAAGGTCTAGTAATTTCGTGAACCTGATGCTTGTTTACCAGCTATATACACGTAAATTTGTAATTTGTATCCATATGCGTGTGTATATGTGAGTACTACTGCGGCTGATGATGACATGCGTTTGTGAGTATCACCCTGTTGCCTTGCATGTATGTGTGTAGATGATGATTGATTTTTTTGTGTGCATACTGCTTAGTATCGGCTTAGTGATGGTAGTATCGTTTAGTGATACTAATATTCGTCACACAGCCCTCCACCTAAGTCGGATCGTGGCGATCAGACAAATCGCTCGATCTAACCGCTGCTAGCCTCTCCACATCAACCATCCTTCTATTTCGTGGTTTCCCAATGGTTTGTATGCGGTAGATGGTATCACTGATCCTCTTCAAAACTTTGTACGGGCCATCCAAACTCTACCAAAATTTCGATGGAACACCTTTCCGCCGGTGAGGGTTGTATAGCAGTACCAAATCTCCCTCCAAGAAACCTTCCGAATTACTGTTCTTGTCGTACCTGTGTTTCATCCTACTACTAATTATCCTGGACCGTTCCCTCACACTCTGTGGTTTGGCCAATGAACTACTTCGTAAAGCTTGCGCTTGACGGTTCTTATAGCGCATAATCCTTCTCTGCATATCGATCCTGATGTCATGGTCAACTAAGAAGTCCACTACCAATATGACTTCATCAACGATCTCCGCCACAACGAATTTCTGTAGAACCGTGACCTTTACAATTAAGACTTCACATATCACTGCTTCTTGGACTTCGTTATACTCGCTAGTGACCGTACGCAACCTTGCTCCAGTTAATGGCTTTACTCTCCTATTGACCAAATCAGATCGGATTAAGGAATGAGGTGCGCCCGCATCTACACGCTCCTTGCCATCCACATTTCCTTTGACGGTAAGACTACTCGATTTTCTTCCAATTTGCGAGATAGATATCACAGGACATTCAATAGCTGGGGTAAGTTTTCGATCTTTACATCTGACTCGCTCTTACGTACGTCCTCCAGCTTTGTGTTTACGACCAGGCAAGTTGGAACTACCAGGACCGGTGCTGCAAGGACGTGCAATGTGACCTGGGTTACCGCACCTGAAACACTTCATTGCTCTATTACTCCGCTTTTGCGATCCTTTCAGCGCCTCCAATATTGTGTTCACCCATTCTGGCCTTTCTACTTCCACACGGCGTGCTTTGAAAACTGGCTTACAGAGAAGCGATGCTGTTTCCTGAGTTAGTGCATGGGATACCGTTTCTGCAAATGTTGGCTTTGGAGTTGCGTATGTAGCTCGCTTTGTTTCGACGTCCCGTATGCCATTTATAAAGCTCTGAATCTTTACCCTTTCAGTGTATTCCACGGTGGCGTCCGCATTTGCCAAGTGAGCCAACTTTTCAACATCCGAAGCAAACTCGTGCAAAGTCCCATTCGCTTTTTGGTAACGGTTGGTACTTTCAATGCTACGAAGAGTGCAGCAATTTTATCATCCGCATTCCAGTTATTCAACGTTGACGTCTTCTCAAATTGAATCTTAAATACCTGGAAAGGAACAGAGCCGTCAAAAGATGGAGTTTTTACCTTCGTATTGCTTGCTGAAATAGCTGGACGATTTAGTTGCAACTCCTGAATACGACCTCTCAAAGCATCCACCTCGGCCTCGATTTTTCTCTCAAACTGCGTTATTTTCTCACCCATACGCGCTTCGTGTTTTAATGATATATGCGCCTCTTGCGCTTCGAGTTGTACTGTTGTGCGTGTCTCTTGTTGTTTCAGTTGTGTTTCCATCTTTGATGTAATTTGTGTTGACATTTCTGAAATGCGTGCCTCCTGTGATTTTAGTTGGGATGCCATATATGTCTTCTGTTTCCAGTTGAGATGTTATACGTGTCTCCTGCGATTCTAGTTGTTGTAGTATGTCTTCTGGGATTCCACTTGGGATGACACTGTCGATGTTTGAGCAGATATTGCAGCCAAAATCGTGTTCAAGTCTGTGCTCGTAACTGTCTGCGATGTTTCGTTTTTCTCTTCATTTTTTGTTATTGTCTCGTCCCCATCAGGATGAAAGACATCATCGTCCACATTAATTCCTCCCGACTCCATTGCCTCACGTAGCCGTGCTTGAAGTTTGATCTTATTACCGGTTTTATTCAATCCACGGTTCTCCAACTCCTTTTTCATTTGCTGGATCCTTAATTCACTCAACTTTGCCATGTCCAAGTTGTATTCGAAATCTTCGGAATTTACTCAACAATTCCTCTTCTGACACCAATTGTAACGACTTTTTGGGAAATTCCGCTTATTTGCAACCTTCTGCTTACGTTCGTGTCGCTAAATTGTTGAATAAAACACTCCAATATTCTGTGTTACAAAATGGTCTTTATTAGACTACTTTGAAAGTACTTCGCAATTAAACTTCACTTCGCAACTGATAGCGTGCTTAGTCATGCCTCAGCTTGTGCTGCTTTTATACTCTTCTGTTTCCTCGTTCACGCATTTCTCCTAAGGTATAGTAATTTCGTGAACCTGATTGTTTACCAGCTATATACACGTATATTTGTAATTTGTATCCATATGCGTGTGTGTATGTAAGTACTACTGCGGCTGATGATGACATGCGTGTGTGAGTATCTCTCTGTTGCCTTGAATGTATGTGTGTAAATGATGATTGATTTGTTTATATACATACTGCTTAGTATCGGCTTAGTGATGGTAGTATCGCTTAGTGATACTAATATTAGTCACAATATATTATATAATATAGGTGCTAATACTGGTCCTTGTGACAGTCCAATCGTAATGTTCTTATCTTCAGATAGTTACGAATCAACTACAGTTCTTTGTTTACGACTCTTTGTGAAACTTTCGAAAAATTTCAGTTAAGTACCACTTATACCAATACTAAATAACTTTTTTTGAAGCAAGTTTTAATCTATCGTCTCAAACGCGCGTTTTAGATCCAAGAAAACCGCCATGATGTATTTATTGCAACTCATCTCTTCTTTCCAACGGGCAATGACTAGATTTAGAGCACTTTTGCAAGAGTGCTTTCTCCTAAAGCCAGATTTTTGCGGAATTAATATTTGGTTCGATTCTAGATATTGCACTCATCGCTTTTTTGCCACTCGTTCGAGTATTTTTTCCTCATTGGGTAAAGTGTTTATGGGACTCATCTCATCGGCTCTAATTGTGTTCGCCACTTTCTCTATTGGCACAAGTGTAGAAGTTTTCTATAAGTCTGGAAACACCCCAATTGCAAACTCTCTTTGATTATTTGCATGTAAAAGAACCCACAATATATTATCGTATTTTTTATGACTCCTTCCGCTAGAAGATAATTTCCGCCAAGTTCTGCTTCCTATTATTTCATCCGTATCTATTTCAACAAACTTAAAACTGTTTGTAATTATTTGGCCTGTGGGAAACTCCCTATCAACAACTGTGCAATAAATCAAGTGCAAGAACAATTGGCACAGGAAGGAGAGCAAAAAGGAGAAACAAAAACAGAGGAGCACCGTCGCGGCGGTAGCGCAGTAACAGGGCAGTAATGGAAGTTAATCCAATAAATTAATATTTTATGGGTTTTGCGGCTCCAGCACTCGGTTTGCGGAGGTGTCAAATGCAGTTCTGCGCTAATTGTGTCGTAGCCTGCGTCAATCCAATGCCACTTGACTTACCATTTCTGCTTCTTTTATTGTATGTGTTTGTTGTTGTTGCTGTGTCGCTGTATGTGCAGTGATGATCGCAGCCAAAATATTATTTTAGGGTATCTGCTTCCTATATTAGTTGTTGGAGGATATTTTCACTTTTGGGACATTCAACTAATGTTCCCTTTTCGATGATTGACTTTATTATACCTTTCATGAACATGAAATGGTATATTAACTTTGGTCCGATGTATATAACGTTGAGAAATATAGAAGATAGACTCACCATTAAGTATACCGAATTGATCAGGGCGACGAACTGAGTTGATATAGCCATGTCCGTCTGTCTGTCCGCCTGTCCGTTCGTCTGTCTGTTTGAACGCAAACTAGTCCTTAAAATTTTGAGATATCTCAATGAAATTTAGCACAAGGATGTATTTTTGTATTATATTAGACATTTGTCGGATCCGGTAGGATCAGACCACTATAACATATATCTCCCATACAACCGATCGTTCAGATAAAACGATTTTGGTCATTCCTGCCGCAATTTAGAAAGTATAAACGTTAAACTCGGTGATATATATTCTAATATATCATAGTAAATGTCCTGAAAAAATCACTTTGATCGGAGCTATATATAGTATATATCCCAAACAACCGATCGTTCAGATTATAGAAAATAATAATTTTCTATATAATTTTGAATAATTTATTTAAGCTTTATTTTTTTAAAGGATACTTTTGATGACTGAAATATTTTAATTTTTTGATAATAAAAAATAACTAATATAATAAGAATAAATTTAAAATATAACAAGTATATTTGTTATAAGTAGATAACTCTACATATACTCCCCCTCCAGTGAAACGAAAAATTTATTATTTTTAATGTTATATTACTTTTAATTTTATTTCAAATGAAAATTTTCTAGTTAGTTAATTTTAAAATTTTTAAAAGTGAAAATAAATTTATTTAAATATATAGTTTAACACTATATATTTATGGCGATCCTACAATCGAACCAAGGGAATTATATAAAAACAATTTTTCGTGTTATTTCTTAACGACTTTTCCTTAAAACTCATCCATCCGTGATGACAACATGCGAGAAATTCATTCAACAAAATGAAGGTCGCTATGGTGTGCGCCTGAATTGGAATGTGTGGCCATCGAGTCGAATCGATGCGGAGCGCTTGGTTGTGCCGCTAACATGTCTTTACCAGTCAATTAAGGAACACCAGGATCCACCGCCTATGCAATATTCGATAATGTAACACGTCAGTATAGAAGAAACTGGGACATTTCTGGACTAAGAGAACAATGTAAAGAATTTGATGTCGAAGAAAATTATCAGATATATGTATATGACTCCGTTGCGTTCAAATTAATTAACCAACTTTTTGGAATACTTATTTGTTTCACGGCTGCTACAATTTTATCTCCTAATGTATGGACAACGACATTATCACGTTCTATTTGGATCTTACATTCAATCTCAATATCAATTTATGATTTTAACTCCAGCATCTACCTGCCCTCAACATTTGGTGAGCAATTTTGTTCAAAATTTAACATTTTTTGAAAAATAGTACATATATATATATTTTTTTTTTTTAATAAAGTTCGTTGTCTAAATCTTTCGTTGAACCAATTTATAAACAAAATATTCAGTATATATTTTAATACAAATTATTGATAAAATTATTAAATATATACAAAAATGTAATTCATTTTTCTAAATTATAGTTTCGCTAAGTACATTTTAATTATGTACACTCCTTCTCCAGTTTATTTTCAAAAATATTTATACACAATCATTATCATTTTACAACAACGACATACAAACTCCACAATACAAATAGATTCATATTCAAATAATAATCTCATTTTCAATTCGAAAATAACACAAATCATTGATGGCCGCTGTCGAGAGATGTTATGGAAGCGAGCATAGAAAACAGATATTCCAAATTGAGTTGCAAAACCGTCACCAAAGAGCGAATGAGATTTTACAGGAGTTTGCCTCGGATGTTGAAAGGTTGGCACATTTGGCAAATGCGGACGCACCCGTGGAGTACATCGAGAGGGTAAAAATCCAGAGTTTTATAAATAGCATAAAAGACGTATAAACGAAGCGAGCGACATATGCAAACCCAAAACCCACATTCGCAGAAACGGTATTCCATGGACTGACTCAAGAAACAGCGTCGCTTTGGAGTAAGCCCGCATACAAAGCTCATCGCGTGGAAGTGGAGAGGCCAGACTGGGTAGACACAAGTTTGGAAGCATTGAAGGGTACGCAGCAGAAGAATAATGATGCAGTCAAATGCTTTAAGTGTGGAAAGCCAGGGCACATTGCGCGTTATTGCAACACCAACCCTAACAGTTCCAACAATCTGGGTGGTCGTAAACGCAGAGCTGAAGGAGACGAGCAGATCTCCAAGACCAATCAATCGTTAAACTAAAGCGAATCAGCCGCAAGGGGCGACAGCTGTCTCCCTCAATTGAAAGCCCCATAATCTCTATCTCACAAATTGGAAGATGGTCAAGCAATCTTACTATCGGAGGATATGTGGATGGAAAGGAACGTTTACTGACTGTAGATACGGGTGCATCCCATTCCACTATTCGAGCGGATTTAGTCAACAGGAAGTTAAGACCATTGCATGGAGCAAGATTGCGTACAGCCACTGGAGAATACAGCACGGTTCTAGGAGAAGTATTATGTGAAGTCGCAATTGGGAACGTCACGGTAGTACACAATTTTATAGTGGCAGAGATTGTTGATGAAATCATAATTGGAGTGGACTTATTAATCGACCAGGGCATCAAGATCGACATGCAAAGCAAGACGATGCGATATAAGAACATGGATGTACCACTTAATTTCGGCTACGAGAGAGGCTACAGCAGTAAACGAGTGCTGGTGGAAGAGAGTCAGCAAATACCACCAAAATTCGAAGCAGTCATCTGGGCAAAGGTTGATGGAGATTGTGGGACAAACAAATTGTGGGTTGTCGAAGCAGCAAACAAATCAGCACCGAACATACTTGTAGAAAAAACCCTGGCTATGACAAAACAAGATTGACGTATTCCGGTAAGAGTACTCAATGAGTTCAAGTCACCACTCAAACTGACCAAACGAGCTATTTTGGGAAGATGCCAAGAGGCTGAAGTAATTATTAACTATGAAAAGCTCCAGGAACACGTTTCATCTAGTAATACTGATCTTTCAAATGACATCACGGCATGGACGGAGGGGCTAGAGGAAGATTATCAGAGTAAGGCAAAGCAACTTCTCCTAATGTACGCAAACATATTTGACCAGGATGTTTCCAAACCAGGCCGCACCAATATTGTGAAACATCATATTGATACTGGAGACGCGAGGCATATACGTCGAGCTCCACGTAGTGTTCCACTGGCGAAGCGGGAAGTTGTGAGCCAAATTATACAAGAAATGAGCGACAGCCGCGTCATCGGACCATTAGCTAGTCCCTGGAGCTCACCGGTAATACTTGTAAAGAAGAAGGACGGAAAAATGAGGTTCTGCGTGGACTACCGGAAGTTGAATGACGTTACGAGAAAGGATAGCTACTCATTGCCAAGAATTGACGACACTCTGGACTCGCTCTCTGGTACGAAATGGTTATCCACACTGGACTTGAAAAGCGGCTACCTGCAAGTGGAGGTGAAGGAGTCTAAAACCTTCGTGTTGATCGAATGAGCCTATATCCAAAATTTGGTGATGATTGAAGTGTGGGAAATACGTTTCCATAGGTAACACACACACCGAAATTGATTTTTATATATATAGATTTATTTAGTTGTTTATTTATTACGACTCTATTAAGTCTAGATCAAAACAAATTTCTTATAGAGTAGGCTTAAAACTAATTGCAAGTAACTTAAGCCTATAGGAAGTCAAGGGATAAAGCATATGCTTTCATTCATCTATACTATAATAAATCTCTAGAAAATCGTGTCTGTACATCCAAGATTTCTAAAAAAAAAATGAGTGTACTTGACGTTTGGAATGTCGTAGAATCCATCGTCACCACTTTTTTCTGTTTGTCTGTTTGTTTGTATGGTATCGATAATCTCGGAAACTAACGAATGGATTTTTATGAGACTTTCACAGATGGATAACCTGTAATCCAGAAGGGAATCTAGAACTTATTTCATTAAAATCGCGTGAGAAACAAAAAAGATATAGTTGTTTAAGCTATAATTAAGCTACTTTTAAGGATTTTTTTTTTGAAAAACGAAGGAAAATACACTTAGTTTCCAAACAAATATCAAAGAATGCTTTTACAACGTTTTTTTTCAGCTTGATATAAATTAAAAATCAAATTCATGAATAGATACAGTGGCGTACCAAAAAAAATTATTTCTCGCTGCCATATTACGATAATCGGTTAAAATGAGGTTACCTAAAACCTGCGTACAATATGGGCATCAAACAATAGAGGAAGGTCACAGGTTTCATTTGAATTTTGTGATATTTCGATAAATTAATCGATAACTGAGTTATCGGTCAAAATGTATTTGCTCCAAAATCTTTAAATTTACCTACAATATGAAATACTAGCTAAGATTTTAAACCTTTTACACGCCTAATCAGGGACTCAAACCTTTTGGTGCAATTCGGTTTATCTATTCCCTGACAGGTGGCGCAAAGTTTTCGTGTGTACTGCGATGCTTTGGTAGGTGTGCGATTGGTTGTACACATTCACTAAATAAAATAAAATAAAAATATAAGGGCCACTTTAATATAAATACGCATCCCGAACAACGTCGGGTACCCTGCTAGTTCATAATAATTTTTAAAAAATAAACGTAAACAAAAGTAAAACATAAATAAGGAGGTGAAAAATATTTATAAAGGCAGAGAGAGAGAAAAAAATATTTATAAATATGAGATAAACTCTTTGTTATAATCTAAGAAGTAAAAATAGTTTTACAATATTCAAAAAAATTGCTTTTAAATTTAGTTATGCTATTGCATTACTTAATGTTATTAGGTAATTCATTAAAACATTTTAGCCCTTTTTAATAAAGATTACATTTATCTGACTCACATCTGAACGCAGGTAATTTAAAATCATTTCTTCTACGAGGGTCTATGTTGTGTATACTTTATATTGACCTTTAAGTATTCTGGTAGGTTACCATCTACAATTAGTTGTTTTTTTTGCAATCGAGCTTGAAAAAAACGCTTCAACTAGCAGTTTCATTATTACAAAATCATACAGATGGTGGAAGTTTATCAGCTAATTGTTACCTTTTTTAGCTGCTATAACATTTCTACTTCTAGCGCAGTATGTTTTTGACACTCAACCAGAGAACTACAAAAAAAAAAATACATGAAATGCGTGTGTTTGTTTGTATGTATGTCACCCCGCCGCCACGCTGCTATTTTGTTATTTTTGTTTATCTGCACATTCGTATGTTCATTTCATTCGCTCGTTCATAATATTACCCTATTTTTGAATATGCAACACTATACCACACTATCAATCAGGTCGACAATTACCTAAGCGGTTTCAACTGAACCCCCCCCCCCCCTCCCTTTATGCTTCAGGATCATTTGATTTTTAAGGTCGTTACGATTCAAATATTTGATGTTTTTATGTCTATGTTAATAAATTTCTTTATAATTCTGCTACGTATTTACTTTGTTGGTGATATTATATTGTGACGAATATGAGTGATACTCACATCCCTAGTCTGATGCTAAGTAAATAAAGTCACAACAACAATAAAGCAGAGAGTCACTTGTATCTACATAAACGAATCAATCATTATGTCTACACATATGCACATATACGCAGCTGAGAAGCAACGTACAACCACATGCAGATATCTTATCTGAGATGCTCCTAAAGATATGCAATTACAATTGTGGAAGTGTCGCTCATACATACAAGCGCATGGGGTATGAGAGAAGCTATAAAAATTATACATATGTAGTTGTAGCTGAGAAATTTATAACTAACTAGTAAGTTCTGGAATTAGAAAAGCCTAGAAATATGCAATGAGGAGGTCGGACAGTATAAAAGGGCGACAACAGTGGAGGCGAGAATCAGTTTAATTTGAGCTATCAATCAGTTTGGTTATTAAGCAAGCTATTCGTTGCAAAGTATAAGTGTTATTGTGAAGTACTTTAATAAAGGCAATTTTTCCAATATTCAATATTGGAGTTATTTATTCAACAGTTTAGCGAAAAGAACGTTGGTAGAAGATTGCAAATAAGGGGAATTGCAGTAAATTCGTAACAATTGGTGTCAGAAGAGGAATTGTTGAATAAATTCCAGAGGACAGCAAGGACATGGCAAAGTTCAGTGAACTGAAGATCTAGCAACTGAAAAAGGAGTTGGAGAACCGTGGATTAAATAAAACCGGCAATAAGATCGAACTTCAAGCACGGCTACGAGAGGTAATGGAGTCGCAAGGAATTGATGTGGACGAGTTTGTCTTTTAATTGAAAAGAAAAACGAAACAACGCAGACAGTTACGAGCACAGACTTGAACATGATATTGACTGCAATAACTGCTCAAACATCGACAGTGGCATCTCAGCTGGAATCGCAGGAGACACGTATAACATCCAAGATGGACACTCAACTGGAAGAACAGAAAACATATGGCATCTCAACTGGAATCGCAGGAGACACGCATAACATGGAAGATTGAAACACAAGAAAGGCGTGTTTCAGAAATGTCGACACAGATTACATCAACGATGGAAACACAGTTAGAAGAGCAGAAGACATATATGGCTGAGTAGTTGAAAGCACAAGAAATTCGCATATCCTCGCAACTGTCATAACAGGAAGCAAGGGTATCATCAAAACTGGAAGCGCAGGATGCAAAAATCGCTCAATTTCAGGCAGAAGTCGACAATTTGAAGGGTCGTATAGAGCAGTTACAACTAAATCGCCCAGCAGTTTCAACGAGTAATCCAAAGGTAAAAACACCATCCTGTGACGGTTCTGTTCCTTTCCAGGTCTTTAAGCTACAATTTGAGAAGACCACATCAGTGAACAACTGGAATGCTGAAGATAAAGTTGCTGCACCCTTCGTAGCATTGAAAGGACCAGCTGCCGAAATCTTACAGACTATTCCAGAGTACGAACGGAACAGCTATGAAGCATTGATGGCTGCTGTCGAGAGATGTTATGGAAGCGAGCATAGAAAACAGATATTCCAAATTGAGTTGCAAAACCGTCACCAAAGAGCGAATGAGATTTTACAGGAGTTTGCCTCGGATGTTGAAAGGTTGGCACATTTGGCAAATGCGGACGCACCCGTGGAGTACATCGAGAGGGTAAAAATCCAGAGTTTTATAAATAGCATAAAAGACGTATAAACGAAGCGAGCGACATATGCAAACCCAAAACCCACATTCGCAGAAACGGTATTCCATGGACTGACTCAAGAAACAGCGTCGCTTTGGAGTAAGCCCGCATACAAAGCTCATCGCGTGGAAGTGGAGAGGCCAGACTGGGTAGACACAAGTTTGGAAGCATTGAAGGGTACGCAGCAGAAGAATAATGATGCAGTCAAATGCTTTAAGTGTGGAAAGCCAGGGCACATTGCGCGTTATTGCAACACCAACCCTAACAGTTCCAACAATCTGGGTGGTCGTAAACGCAGAGCTGAAGGAGACGAGCAGATCTCCAAGACCAATCAATCGTTAAACTAAAGCGAATCAGCCGCAAGGGGCGACAGCTGTCTCCCTCAATTGAATGCCCCATAATCTCTATCTCACAAATTGGAAGATGGTCAAGCAATCTTACTATCGGAGGATATGTGGATGGAAAGGAACGTTTACTGACTGTAGATACGGGTGCATCCCATTCCACTATTCGAGCGGATTTAGTCAACAAGAAGTTAAGACCATTGCATGGAGCAAGATTGCGTACAGCCACTGGAGAATACAGCACGGTTCTAGGAGAAGTATTATGTGAAGTCGCAACTGGGAACGTCACGGTAGTACACAATTTTATAGTGGCAGAGATTGTTGATGAAATCATAATTGGAGTGGACTTATTAATCGACCAGGGCATCAAGATCGGCATGCAAAGCAAGACGATGCGATATAAGAACATGGATGTACCACTTAATTTCGGCTACGAGAGAGGCTACAGCAGTAAACGAGTGCTGGTGGAAGAGAGTCAGCAAATACCACCAAAATTCGAAGCAGTCATCTGGGCAAAGGTTGATGGAGATTGTGGGACAAACAAATTGTGGGTTGTCGAAGCAGCAAACAAATCAGCACCGAACATACTTGTAGGAAAAACCCTGGCTATGACAAAACAAGATGGACGTATTCCGGTAAGAGTACTCAATGAGTTCAAGTCACCACTCAAACTGACCAAACGAGCTATTTTGGGAAGATGCCAAGAGGCTGAAGTAATTATTAACTGTGAAAAGCTCCAGGAACACGTTTCATCTAGTAATACTGATCTTTCAAATGACATCACGCCATGGACGGAGGGGCTAGAGGAAGATTATCAGAGTAAGGCAAAGCAACTGCTCCTAATGTACGCAAACATATTTGACCAGGATGTTTCCAAACCAGGCCGCACCAATATTGTGAAACATCAAATTGATACTGGAGACGCGAGGCATATACGTCAAGCTCCACGTAGTGTTCGACTGGCGAAGCGGGAAGTTGTGAGCCAAATTATACAAGAAATGAGCGACAGCCGCGTCATCGAACCATCAGCTAGTCCCTGGAGCTCACCGGTAGTACTTGTAAAGAAGAAGGATGGAAAAATGAGGTTTTCCGTGGACTACCGGAAGTTGAATGACGTTACGAAAAAGGATAGCTGCTCATTGCCAAGAATTGACGACACTCTGGACTCGCTCTCTGGTACGAAATGGTTATCCACACTGGACTTGAAAAGCGGCTACCTGCAAGTGGTGGTGAAGGAGGAAGAGAAAACATCCTTCAGCGTCGGAATGGTCTTCGGCAATTTACAGTAATGCCTTTGGACTATGTAATGCACCAGCTACTCTCGAGAGACTCATGGATCAGGTATTGAAAGGACTACACTGGAAAACATGCCTGATGTACCTGGACGACATCATCGTATTGGGCAAGAACTTTGATGAACATCTTAAAAACTTAGAGAAAGTTTTCCAGAGAATAGCTGGCGCTGGTCTGAAGTTAAGTCCCAAAAAGTGTGCGCTGTTTAAAAAGGAAGGAAATTATTTGGGTCACAAGGTAACGACAGAGGGCATCTGCACTGCAAACGAAAAGATAGAGGCTGTAAAGGATTGTCCAAGTCCACAGAATCTGCATGAATTGAGAAGTTTCCTTGGGCTGTGCACATATTACCGCCGATTTGTACCAAATTTTTCCAGCGTAGCCCATAGTCTCCACGAGCTAACAAGAAAAAATAAAGCTTTTGAATGGAAGAAGGAGCAAGAAGTAGCTTTCCAAACTTTGAAAGAGTGTTTGTGCACTGACCCAATGTTGGCATATCCGATTCCAGGAGCAACGTTTATTCTAAATACAGATGCGAGCGGATATGCTATAGGAGGCGTTTTATCACAACTGGTCGATGGACAGGAGAAGGTAGTTGCATATTACAGCCGTTCAATTGGAAAACCAGAGAGGAACTATTGCGTTACACGGAGAGAGCTGTTGGCATTGGTAGAGTGCATTAAACATTTCCACAAATACTTCTACGGTCAGCGATTCCGCGTCAGGACTGATCACACCGCGTTGAAATGGCTTCTGCAGTTTCGTAATCCGGAAGGACAATTGGCACGATGGATCGAGCGACTACAAAGCTATGACTTTTCATTGAGCATCGAATAGGTAGTACCCATGGAAATGCTGATGTAATGTCACGAAGACCACGTAGTTTGGAATGCAAGCACTGTTCAAAGGCCGAGGCTAATGACTATAACATGTACAGATGAATGGGACAAGGAACAGCTAAGAAAGTGTCAGCTAGAAGATACAGATCTGTCACGTGTTATGCAAGGGCTCGAACGAAACGAAAGACCAAACAAAACAGAGAAGAGATGTCAGCAGAGAGTCCCATTGCGAAGTCATATTGGGCACAGTGGAACAGTTTAGAATTGATATCCGGTTGCCTTCATCGAGTATGGGAGAGTGAGGATGGTAAATGCAAGAAGAAACTGATTGTTGTCCCCAGAAAGAGGATTCCTGACGTGCTCAGCGAGCTGCATAATGGTCCAAGTGAAGTTCATCTTGGAATCACGAAGACGCTCGAGAAAATTAAGCAGATATTCTATTGGGCACCACGAATCAAAATGAAAGTGGTTCATTTGGAAAGGCTGGCAGCGTTTAGATTGGGAGATTTGTCTGATCGGGACGATCAGACTTAAGTGGAGGGCAGTGTGACGAATATGAGTTACACTAAGTGATACTCACATCCCTAGTCTGATGCTAAGTAAATAAAGTCACAAAAACAATAAAGCAGACATTCACTTGTATCTACATAAACGAATAAATCATTATGTCTACACATATGTAATATACGCAGCTGAGAAGCAACGCACAACCACATGCAGATATCTTATCTGAGATGCTCCTAAAGGTATGCAATTACAATTGTGGAAGTGTCGCTCACACATACAAGCGCATGGGGTATGAGAGAAGCTATAAAAATTATACACCTGTAGCTGTAGCTGAGAAATTTATAACTAACTAGTAAGTTCTGGAATTAGAAATGCCTAGAAATATGCAATGAGGAGGTCGGACAGTATAAAAGGGCGACAACAGTGGAGGCGAAAATCAGTTTCATTTGAGCTATCAATCAGTTTGGTTACTAAGCAAGCTATTCGTTGCAAAGTATAAGTGTTATTTTAGTACTTTAATAAAGACAATTTTTCTATTATTCAATATTGGAGTTATTTATTCAACAGTTTAGCGATACGAACGTTGGTAGAAGAATGCAAATAAGGGGAATTGCAGTAAATTCGTAACAAAATTTTTAATATGCAAGCATATGTTTGTACGAAGTGAACACTTATATATTTTAATCATATTCTGTTTCATAATAATTCTGCAATTTATTAAATATACTACTGTACATGTTAACTTTTACTATAATTTCATAAAGAAGTTTCCTTGTAAATTGGCTTAACGACCATCTACCCTGCAAAAATCGCGAGTACTCTATGCATGCATGTAAGGAGTACTCGCTATGGACCAACCGAGTGCTCCAAAATTAACCACAATTCATACAAAAAATATGGTCCAATTAACATTGCGATGTCCTAGGACTGGACCATATACTTCATCTCCTCATTACATCAGAGTAATCCATGGAGTACCTACAGTCCAATAAACATCATGTGATGATTACAATCGTTAAAAACGAGCAATGATCGGCTTACAATATGTTCGTGTAGAAACATGAGTTGGTCCATTGCTGCATTACAGTGGAGTATAATGGTAAGTACTCCAGTGGACCACATGATCCAACGATTTTTGCAGAGTACATACATATCAGAGAGCAGCAAAAATCGAACACAACCACGATTGCATTGGGCAACATGATCATGTTCAATGATCCACCATGCTTAAACGAACATAATCGACAGTGATTTAAAATCAACCAACTTATTGCATGCGTGAATATAATCAATTCAGGCGCTTGCTCGTTTGCCTCAACCGCGATTACATTCATCGGAATGAAAAGGAAAATATGAAAACTCCATGCGTCTGAATATTTGCATGATTCTTCTGCCCTTACATCACGGCGACAAGCTACATATAAACATTCCTTACGGTTCTGTTTGTTTGCCGAACTAAACGATAATAATTCTCGTGCTTTGATTTTATTCTCCACATTTAAATAACGTTAAATTTACAGATTTTTTCGAAGTACACATTTGCTATTTTGAAATATAATGCAAATTTGACATAATTTTCCATGTGGAAAACACATTATTATAATGTAATATCTACATTTTTTTTCATGTCAAAAACACATTTCAAAAATTTAAAATTCAAATTATTTGATAAATAAAAAAATCAGGCATGCTTAACCAACGAAACGATATCATTTCGTTACGATAATCAACGTTAATAAACGAAACGAAGTCATTTCGTTTCGTTTATTAACGTTAAGATCGTCAAATTAACGAAATGATTTCGTTTCGTTTTCTGCCATATCAAAACGAAATCAAATCGTTTATGTTGATTATTAATTTCAAACTATGCTGGCAAAGCTGATTGATGGCGGAGTCATTAAAGGTGAAAGCATTATCCAAGCTGATTGCAACTTTTCTCATGAATTTTGACAGTACGAACATTTCTCAGAGTATTTTTGACATTACCACCAACGAATTACACAAACAACTTACATAGAGGGTGTGTGTGTATGTGCGCTCGTTGTTGCCACCTTACGGCTTCACCATGGCTATAGCATTGCCAGCATAATTCAAACATAAAGTATCACGTTTTCGTTAACGTTTTTAACGTTAACGAAAGCTTTTCGTTTCGGTTAAAAACGAGATACAATTTATCTTGATAATTTCTTTATCGATAATATTTCGAAGTGTTTCAACGGAAACGGTGGAAATTTTTTGATAAACGATTAGCTTAACGTTAAGGTGCATCCCTGAAAAAAATAATGTGTTTTTACCCTACAGATATGACTTTTTTAATACAATTTTTTCGATCAGTTTCTTTCTTTTGAATTTTATATACGTATACGTTAGATCTCATGCATAGGCTCAAAAAGCATGAATTCTACTTATTCCTGAAGGAGGTACTTCGTTTTTTTTTTATTAATTTATCTATGATTAATATTACAGGAATGCGATTCTGTGGCTTTTCCTAATGTTCACATGTTGTTGAAAATCTTGTGTACGCTTCCAGTAACAACGGCAACGAACGACAGATCTTTTTCAGTTCTTAGGTTGATTAAAATGTATTTGAGAAACACGATGATTGAAAATCGATTGAATGGCTGTGCATCACTAAGCATCCACCGTGATCAAATTGTAACCGTTGATGAAGTTTTAGATGAAATAGCAAAGAAAATCCGACGCATGTGCTTGAGTTTTTAATGTAACCTTTTTCATATCATATTCTAACTATACGTACTTTAATGCTAGAGCTAAAAACAACATTTTTTTTATCTACTTACCTGAAAAAAAAAAAAAAAATCTCTAGGCCGATGCTAAGCAGTGACGTGAATTCACACCAATAATTCAATCATTATGTTTACACATACACGTGCACGCGGCGGAGAATCAACGCGCAAGCACATGCAGATATCTTATCTGAAATACTCCTAAAGGTATGCAGTTGTGATTGTGGAAGTGTCGCACACACAGACAAGCGCATGGGGTATGAGAGGATCTATAAAAATTATACATCTGTAGCTCTAGCTGAGAAATTTATAACTAAGTAAATTTTGGAAGCGCCTAGAAGATGCCACGAGGAAATCACAGAGTATAAAAGCACCAGCGGTAGAGGCGCTATCAATCAGTTTTTGATTAAACACGCAATCTGTCGGGCAAAAGTCAGTTTCATTTGAGCTATAAATCAGTTTGGTTATTAAGCAAGCTATTCGTTGCAAAGTATAAGTGTTATTGTGAAGTACTTTAGTAAAGGACATTTTTCCATTCTTCAATATTGGAGTCATTTATTCAACAGTTTAGCGATACGAACGTTGGCAGAAGATTGCAAATAAGGGGAGTTGCAATAAATTCGTTACAATGTTTATGTTATTTAGGTCATTTACATCGAAATTTCTTCTCGATATGACCGTCAATTTTGTTTTGCTTATATTAAGTTAAATTTGTTCAAACACATATATTTCATCCAAATCATATTGTAGCTTTGCAGCCATCTCGCTCGCATTTCCACCGCTTATCATTATTAATGTATCATCCGCGAAAAGATTGATATCACAATACTTTATACAATTTGAAATATCATTTACATATATTGTAACGAATTTAGGGAAATTCCGCTTATTTGCAACCTTCTGCTTACTTTTGTATCGCTAAACTGTTGAATAAAATACACCAATATTCTGTAAAGGAAAATGGTCTTTATTAGACTACTTTGAAAGTACTTCGCAATTAAACTTCACTTCGTAACTGATAGCGTGCTTAAATCAAACTGCTTAGTTATGCCTCAGCTTGTGCTGCTTTTATACTCTTCGGTTTCCTCGTTCACCCATTTCTCCTAAGGTCTAGTAATTTCGTGAACCTGATGCTTGTTTACCAGCTATATACACGTAAATTTGTAATTTGTATCCATATGCGTGTGTATATGTGAGTACTACTGCGGCTGATGATGACATGCGTTTGTGAGTATCACCCTGTTGCCTTGCATGTATGTGTGTAGATGATGATTGATTTTTTTGTGTGCATACTGCTTAGTATCGGCTTAGTGATGGTAGTATCGTTTAGTGATACTAATATTCGTCACACAGCCCTCCACCTAAGTCGGATCGTGGCGATCAGACAAATCGCTCGATCTAACCGCTGCTAGCCTCTCCACATCAACCATCCTTCTATTTCGTGGTTTCCCAATGGTTTGTATGCGGTAGATGGTATCACTGATCCTCTTCAAAACTTTGTACGGGCCATCCAAACTCTACCAAAATTTCGATGGAACACCTTTCCGCCGGTGAGGGTTGTATAGCAGTACCAAATCTCCCTCCAAGAAACCTTCCGAATTACTGTTCTTGTCGTACCTGTGTTTCATCCTACTACTAATTATCCTGGACCGTTCCCTCACACTCTGTGGTTTGGCCAATGAACTACTTCGTAAAGCTTGCGCTTGACGGTTCTTATAGCGCATAATCCTTCTCTGCATATCGATCCTGATGTCATGGTCAACTAAGAAGTCCACTACCAATATGACTTCATCAACGATCTCCGCCACAACGAATTTCTGTAGAACCGTGACCTTTACAATTAAGACTTCACATATCACTGCTTCTTGGACTTCGTTATACTCGCTAGTGACCGTACGCAACCTTGCTCCAGTTAATGGCTTTACTCTCCTATTGACCAAATCAGATCGGATTAAGGAATGAGGTGCGCCCGCATCTACACGCTCCTTGCCATCCACATTTCCTTTGACGGTAAGACTACTCGATTTTCTTCCAATTTGCGAGATAGATATCACAGGACATTCAATAGCTGGGGTAAGTTTTCGATCTTTACATCTGACTCGCTCTTACGTACGTCCTCCAGCTTTGTGTTTACGACCAGGCAAGTTGGAACTACCAGGACCGGTGCTGCAAGGACGTGCAATGTGACCTGGGTTACCGCACCTGAAACACTTCATTGCTCTATTACTCCGCTTTTGCGATCCTTTCAGCGCCTCCAATATTGTGTTCACCCATTCTGGCCTTTCTACTTCCACACGGCGTGCTTTGAAAACTGGCTTACAGAGAAGCGATGCTGTTTCCTGAGTTAGTGCATGGGATACCGTTTCTGCAAATGTTGGCTTTGGAGTTGCGTATGTAGCTCGCTTTGTTTCGACGTCCCGTATGCCATTTATAAAGCTCTGAATCTTTACCCTTTCAGTGTATTCCACGGTGGCGTCCGCATTTGCCAAGTGAGCCAACTTTTCAACATCCGAAGCAAACTCGTGCAAAGTCCCATTCGCTTTTTGGTAACGGTTGGTACTTTCAATGCTACGAAGAGTGCAGCAATTTTATCATCCGCATTCCAGTTATTCAACGTTGACGTCTTCTCAAATTGAATCTTAAATACCTGGAAAGGAACAGAGCCGTCAAAAGATGGAGTTTTTACCTTCGTATTGCTTGCTGAAATAGCTGGACGATTTAGTTGCAACTCCTGAATACGACCTCTCAAAGCATCCACCTCGGCCTCGATTTTTCTCTCAAACTGCGTTATTTTCTCACCCATACGCGCTTCGTGTTTTAATGATATATGCGCCTCTTGCGCTTCGAGTTGTACTGTTGTGCGTGTCTCTTGTTGTTTCAGTTGTGTTTCCATCTTTGATGTAATTTGTGTTGACATTTCTGAAATGCGTGCCTCCTGTGATTTTAGTTGGGATGCCATATATGTCTTCTGTTTCCAGTTGAGATGTTATACGTGTCTCCTGCGATTCTAGTTGTTGTAGTATGTCTTCTGGGATTCCACTTGGGATGACACTGTCGATGTTTGAGCAGATATTGCAGCCAAAATCGTGTTCAAGTCTGTGCTCGTAACTGTCTGCGATGTTTCGTTTTTCTCTTCATTTTTTGTTATTGTCTCGTCCCCATCAGGATGAAAGACATCATCGTCCACATTAATTCCTCCCGACTCCATTGCCTCACGTAGCCGTGCTTGAAGTTTGATCTTATTACCGGTTTTATTCAATCCACGGTTCTCCAACTCCTTTTTCATTTGCTGGATCCTTAATTCACTCAACTTTGCCATGTCCAAGTTGTATTCGAAATCTTCGGAATTTACTCAACAATTCCTCTTCTGACACCAATTGTAACGACTTTTTGGGAAATTCCGCTTATTTGCAACCTTCTGCTTACGTTCGTGTCGCTAAATTGTTGAATAAAACACTCCAATATTCTGTGTTACAAAATGGTCTTTATTAGACTACTTTGAAAGTACTTCGCAATTAAACTTCACTTCGCAACTGATAGCGTGCTTAGTCATGCCTCAGCTTGTGCTGCTTTTATACTCTTCTGTTTCCTCGTTCACGCATTTCTCCTAAGGTATAGTAATTTCGTGAACCTGATTGTTTACCAGCTATATACACGTATATTTGTAATTTGTATCCATATGCGTGTGTGTATGTAAGTACTACTGCGGCTGATGATGACATGCGTGTGTGAGTATCTCTCTGTTGCCTTGAATGTATGTGTGTAAATGATGATTGATTTGTTTATATACATACTGCTTAGTATCGGCTTAGTGATGGTAGTATCGCTTAGTGATACTAATATTAGTCACAATATATTATATAATATAGGTGCTAATACTGGTCCTTGTGACAGTCCAATCGTAATGTTCTTATCTTCAGATAGTTACGAATCAACTACAGTTCTTTGTTTACGACTCTTTGTGAAACTTTCGAAAAATTTCAGTTAAGTACCACTTATACCAATACTAAATAACTTTTTTTGAAGCAAGTTTTAATCTATCGTCTCAAACGCGCGTTTTAGATCCAAGAAAACCGCCATGATGTATTTATTGCAACTCATCTCTTCTTTCCAACGGGCAATGACTAGATTTAGAGCACTTTTGCAAGAGTGCTTTCTCCTAAAGCCAGATTTTTGCGGAATTAATATTTGGTTCGATTCTAGATATTGCACTCATCGCTTTTTTGCCACTCGTTCGAGTATTTTTTCCTCATTGGGTAAAGTGTTTATGGGACTCATCTCATCGGCTCTAATTGTGTTCGCCACTTTCTCTATTGGCACAAGTGTAGAAGTTTTCTATAAGTCTGGAAACACCCCAATTGCAAACTCTCTTTGATTATTTGCATGTAAAAGAACCCACAATATATTATCGTATTTTTTATGACTCCTTCCGCTAGAAGATAATTTCCGCCAAGTTCTGCTTCCTATTATTTCATCCGTATCTATTTCAACAAACTTAAAACTGTTTGTAATTATTTGGCCTGTGGGAAACTCCCTATCAACAACTGTGCAATAAATCAAGTGCAAGAACAATTGGCACAGGAAGGAGAGCAAAAAGGAGAAACAAAAACAGAGGAGCACCGTCGCGGCGGTAGCGCAGTAACAGGGCAGTAATGGAAGTTAATCCAATAAATTAATATTTTATGGGTTTTGCGGCTCCAGCACTCGGTTTGCGGAGGTGTCAAATGCAGTTCTGCGCTAATTGTGTCGTAGCCTGCGTCAATCCAATGCCACTTGACTTACCATTTCTGCTTCTTTTATTGTATGTGTTTGTTGTTGTTGCTGTGTCGCTGTATGTGCAGTGATGATCGCAGCCAAAATATTATTTTAGGGTATCTGCTTCCTATATTAGTTGTTGGAGGATATTTTCACTTTTGGGACATTCAACTAATGTTCCCTTTTCGATGATTGACTTTATTATACCTTTCATGAACATGAAATGGTATATTAACTTTGGTCCGATGTATATAACGTTGAGAAATATAGAAGATAGACTCACCATTAAGTATACCGAATTGATCAGGGCGACGAACTGAGTTGATATAGCCATGTCCGTCTGTCTGTCCGCCTGTCCGTTCGTCTGTCTGTTTGAACGCAAACTAGTCCTTAAAATTTTGAGATATCTCAATGAAATTTAGCACAAGGATGTATTTTTGTATTATATTAGACATTTGTCGGATCCGGTAGGATCAGACCACTATAACATATATCTCCCATACAACCGATCGTTCAGATAAAACGATTTTGGTCATTCCTGCCGCAATTTAGAAAGTATAAACGTTTAACTCGGTGATATATATTCTAATATATCATAGTAAATGTCCTGAAAAAATCACTTTGATCGGAGCTATATATAGTATATATCCCAAACAACCGATCGTTCAGATTATAGAAAATAATAATTTTCTATATAATTTTGAATAATTTATTTAAGCTTTATTTTTTTAAAGGATACTTTTGATGACTGAAATATTTTCATTTTTTGATAATAAAAAATAACTAATATAATAAGAATAAATTTAAAATATAACAAGTATATTTGTTATAAGTAGATAACTCTACATATACTCCCCCTCCAGTGAAACGAAAAATTTATTATTTTTAATGTTATATTACTTTTAATTTTATTTCAAATGAAAATTTTCTAGTTAGTTAATTTTAAAATTTTTAAAAGTGAAAATAAATTTATTTAAATATATAGTTTAACACTATATATTTATGGCGATCCTACAATCGAACCAAGGGAATTATATAAAAACAATTTTTCGTGTTATTTCTTAACGACTTTTCCTTAAAACTCATCCATCCGTGATGACAACATGCGAGAAATTCATTCAACAAAATGAAGGTCGCTATGGTGTGCGCCTGAATTGGAATGTGTGGCCATCGAGTCGAATCGATGCGGAGCGCTTGGTTGTGCCGCTAACATGTCTTTACCAGTCAATTAAGGAACACCAGGATCCACCGCCTATGCAATATTCGATAATGTAACACGTCAGTATAGAAGAAACTGGGACATTTCTGGACTAAGAGAACAATGTAAAGAATTTGATGTCGAAGAAAATTATCAGATATATGTATATGACTCCGTTGCGTTCAAATTAATTAACCAACTTTTTGGAATACTTATTTGTTTCACGGCTGCTACAATTTTATCTCCTAATGTATGGACAACGACATTATCACGTTCTATTTGGATCTTACATTCAATCTCAATATCAATTTATGATTTTAACTCCAGCATCTACCTGCCCTCAACATTTGGTGAGCAATTTTGTTCAAAATTTAACATTTTTTGAAAAATAGTACATATATATATATTTTTTTTTTTTTAATAAAGTTCGTTGTCTAAATCTTTCGTTGAACCAATTTATAAACAAAATATTCAGTATATATTTTAATACAAATTATTGATAAAATTATTAAATATATACAAAAATGTAATTCATTTTTCTAAATTATAGTTTCGCTAAGTACATTTTAATTATGTACACTCCTTCTCCAGTTTATTTTCAAAAATATTTATACACAATCATTATCATTTTACAACAACGACATACAAACTCCACAATACAAATAGATTCATATTCAAATAATAATCTCATTTTCAATTCGAAAATAACACAAATCACTACAAAACAAAGCAATAACTTTGATTTTTAAAATAAAATCAAACGAATTTTTACAATTTTAAAAAATCTCTAAAGATTTCTTAAAATAAATTTTATCGACATATTTTGCAAATATCAATTATTTCATATTGAAACTAAAATCATATAAAAACTCAATATTAAACTCATTAACATGACACGAATCATTGACAATTTCATATCACCCTCAAACGAATTAAGGAATCAACTTTTCATTCCTAATCAACAACTTGGACATGCATTATGCAGAGTACAAGATATAGAAAATAATAATTTTCTATATAACTTTTAATAATTTATTTAAACTTTATTTACTTTAAAAGATATATTTGATGACTAAAAATATTTAAAATTTTTGATAATTAACCATATACAATCTTAAAATAATAAACTTTTAAATTTAATAAAAGTATATTTATTATAAGTAGATAACCCTACACAGATAGAAAGATTTTTGGCAATTTCTCCCTTAATTTCCAATATAAAAACATTATACTTGGTGATATTTATTCTAATATATTGTAACGAATATGCTGCAAATCCTCTTATTTGCCCTTTTGCTAGGTTCGTATCGCTAAACTGTTGAATAAATAACTCCAATATTGAATAATGGAAAAGTGGCCTTTATTAAAATACTTCACAATAACACTCAAACTGTGCAACGAATACCTTAATAACCAAACTGATAGCTTAAATGAAACTGACTTTCGAAATAATACTGCTATTGCTCGCTAGATATCGTCTTAGTCGTAACTGCTTGACAACTCAAATCAAACTGAATTCCAGCGCCTCTACATCTGCGGCCTTTTATACTCTCTGGTTTCCTCGTTCGCATCTTCTAGAATCTACTAGTATTGTCCTTGAGCTCTCAAAGTTCTCAGCTATAACTAAAATTGCACGCTTTTATAGCTTCTCTCATACCCCATGCTTGTATGTGTGAGCGACACTTCCCCAATTATAATTGCCTACATTTAGGAGCATCTCAAATAAGATGTCTGCATATGGTTGTGCCTTGCTTCTCAACTGCGTGTACCTACGTATGTGTGGACATAATGATTGAATTATTAATGTGAATGTTTGTAGTTTACAGTCTCTCGCGCACACATAGGCGTATAAATAACTGCATCTGTGTGTGACATCTCTCGGCTGCCTTATATATGTGTATACATGATTTGATTATTGACGTAAATATCGCTTAGCATGGCCTTAGCATCGCCTCAGTGATGGTATAGCTTAGTGATGCTAATATCCGTGACAATGTCATAGAAGATTTCAAGAAAAATCAGTTCTATCGGAACTATATATAATATATATCCCATACAACCGATAGTTCAGATAGAAAGATTTTTAGCAATTCTCCCTTAATTTCCAATATAAAAACGTTAAATTTAGTGATATTACTTAGATCGGTCCTATATGTATATAGTATATACCTATCCCATACAACCGATCGTTCAGATAGAAAGATTTTTGGCCATTTCTACCTTAGTTTCCAATATAAAAACATAAAACTTGGTGATATATATTCTAATATATCATAGAAGATTTCCTGTAAAATAATTTCGATCGGAGCTATATATAATATATATCACATACAACCAATCGTTCAGATAAGGGGTTTTTTGCCATTTTTGATTTTATATTTATCTTAAAAATCTTTTAGGTATTTACATCTGTTCACTATATATTTCTTGAGTTATACATCCGATTATTTGGAGATTACGAACGGGATAAGATTATTGTTCAGCCCCATTCATGAAAGGTATGAAGTCTTCGGCATATCCGAAGACAGTCCCGTCCTCACTTGTTTTTTACTTTAGATCACTATATTAATTAAAAATAAATAAAAATAGAGAAAGCTAAATGATTTACTTCTGTTCCGTTTTGAGGTGATCATAATGTGAATTGTTTTTATTTCCCTTTCAAATTTATCAGAGTTTCTATTAAACTTATGGCCATTCCAAATAAGGTCAACTGACCTAGAAGTATTGCACCGTCATTAGTCCTTGATACGTGCGCAAAGTTTCAAATAAACGTATGGCCATTTGAAGTAGTCATAAGATCAATTGACTTTATGTTCCTTGAGTTTATGTCACCCAATTATCAACTAATTGCACTTTCATCGGTCCTGCATTCGTGTGCAAAGCTTCAAATTAATCAAATTTCTGGAAGATTCCATATTACATATGTACATACATAAATACAACCCAAACTAAAAATTAGGGAAAATTACATCTGAAGAAATATTTGGCAAGATGAAAATATGTAGCTATAATGTGTGCAAGTTTTTTTAATTCCTGTGGTTTTTTCTGTCATAATAAACATAGATTAAATAAATAGATGAACAGGCAAGTAAATACAAGATCATAAATTATTAGAGATGGTAAAGGGGTAAATACACAAACGGTGAATACCTCGTAAATTGGTTATATATGGTAAAAATGGTTAAATACCCAAATATTTACCCAAAAGAAGGGTAAAAATAATCGTTTGGAAAATATGGGAAACAAACTCACAAATTCAATTCAAAATGTACCCAATTTGTTCTATATTGGTGGGTAGTTATCCATTACGCTATCGGTTGAATTAGTTTTAATCTGTAATCCAGCGTTTTTCAAAAATATTTACCCAATAATACATGCCGTTGCAAAATTTTAAGTTTACCCAGTAAACATTTTAAGTCAAAAAAGGTCGGAAAAAATATCTAAATTGGAGCGTTTACAGTCGGTATGAGCTCATTTGGGAGGCCGAAACCAATGTATTTCCCTTCTTGCAATGTTCGTCCTATATGAGCCTATTAACGTATATCATTTGGGCCTAAATAAGAGTGCGACATAAGTCTTAAAAGGCGTTTAAACAGCTCATATTATAACCTACTGGAACTCTCCGGCGTCATTTTTAACTCTAATAAACTCTGATTATCTCCACCTATATGGCCTATTTATTAGGCATCGTCAGCACTTATTGGGGTTATATATAGTTCGACACACCTGGACAGAGCGTGGCAGCTTTGCGGTCAAAAAAAGAATAGCAAGGGTAACAATAATGTACAAATGTAATTCATTTTGTATTAAAATGGAAAATTGTCGTATCAAAGTCTCAGAATTTGTTCCAAACTCGCTGTGCCGAACATAAATAGTTAATAAATGATAATTTTTGTATGCTAGGCTAGGAGCTTTTAGACCGTTGCATAAAAGCAAAAAATTAAATTTTGTTTTACCCTCCTACGCGTTTCGACTATGTGTACCCTATAGACATTCTCTTCCCGCCATGATATAAAAGTCGTGCTTGGCGACTTTAACGCCAGGGTGGGCAAAGAAGGTGTTTTTGGTCCTACAGTCGGAAAGTTCAGCCTACACTATGAAACTTCTCCTAATGGACTGAGGCTGATTGATTTTGCCGGTGCTTGAAACATGGTTATATCCAGCATGAGGTTTATGCATAAAAAGATACATCAAGCTACATGGCTGTTTCCTGATCGAAATACTCGCAATCAGATCGATCACGTTGTCATAGACGGACGGCATGCCTCCAGTGTTTTAGATGTGCGCACGATCCGAGGACCTAACATCGACTCGGATCATTATCTCTTTGCAGCCAAAATACGCACCCGCCTCAACGCGGCTTAAACCAAGGAACAAAAAACACAAGGAAAGCTAGATGTCGGAAAGCTTCAATCACAACAGACTGCCAATAATTTTGCAACTCGACTCTCACACCTGCTCTCTGAGAGCACAACGCAGCCTGAAGAAATACAGGAGCAGTGGGAACATATCTCCAAAGCACTCCGTGCTGCCGCCGAGGAAAAAATTCCTTCCCGGCGGCTACGGAAAAACAACTTGTACGATGAGGGATGCCGCGCTGCAACCGAAAGAAAAGGCACTGCCTACAGGGCTACGTTAAAAGCGAGCGCAACATGAGGAGTGTGTGAACGCTACCGCGAGTTAAAAAGGGAAGCGGGACGCATCCCGCAATCGACGATGATGGAATAAATGCCCCCCCCCCCTTCCTGATTATGACTAAGTCAGAATAGCAATAACCAGATTGAAAAACAACAAGGCCGCGGGCGCTGATGGATTGCCTGCGGAGGTATTCAAATACGGCGGCGAGGATTTGGTAAGGCGCATGCAGCAGCTTCTTCGCAAAATATGGGCGGACGAGTGCATGCCCGACGATTGGAATCTAAGTGTTCTTTGCCCAGTCCACAAGAAGGGGGATACTGCACCAACTATCGCGGAATCAGCCTTCTTAATATCGCATATAAGGTCCTGTCAAGTGTATTGTGCGAAAGATTGAAGCTCACCGTGAATCAACTGATTGAAGCTTATCAGTGCGGCTCCAGACCTGGTAAATCTACCATCGATCAGATTTTCACAATGCGCCAAATCTTGGAAAAAGCCGCGAAAAAAGAATCAACACATATCACCTCTTCGTCAATTTTAAAGCCGCCTTATCAGCACGAAAAGGAGCTGCCTATATGCCGCTATGTCTGAATTTGGTTTCCCCACAAAACTTATACGGCTGTGCAAAATGACATTGAGCAACACCATCAGCTTAGTCAGAATTGGGAAGGACCTCACCGAGCTGTTCGAAACTAAACGAGGTTTCAGATAGTGTGACCCCCTATCGTGCGATTTCTTTAATTTGATGCTGGAGAAAATTATACTAGCTGCAGAACTTAACCGCTCTGGAATAATATTCGATAAAAGCGTGCAATTACTGGCGTAAGCTGATGACATTGTTATCATCGGCCTAAACACCCGCGCCATTAGTTCTGCTTACTCCAAACTGGAAAAAGAAGCGGTAAAAATAGGTTTCGTATTGAATGAGGACAAAACGAAGTACCTGCTGTCATCGAGCAAAGAGTCAGTGCATATGCGCCTTGGCAACCACACACTGAAATAGTAAAAGACTTCGTTTATTTGGGAACCAGCATCAACACTAGCAACAACATCAGCTCTGAAATACAGCGAAGAATCACTCTTGCCAATAAATGCTACTTTGAACTAGGTAGGCTATTGAAAAGTAAAGTCCTCTCTCGGCAAACGAAAATCATACTCTACAAGTCACTTATCGGACCCGTCCTGCTATATGGGGCAGAAGCATGGACCATGACAACAGCAGATGAAGCGGCTCTGGGAGTGTTCGAGAGAAAAGTTCTTCGAAATATTTATGGACCTCTACGCGTTGGCGATGGCAAGTACCGAAGAAGATTTAAGGACGAGCTGTACGAACTATACGCAGACATCAACATAGTCCAGCGAATTAAAACGCAGCGGCTGCGCTGGCTAGGCCATGTTATGCGATTGAAAAATGACGCTCCGGCCAAGAAAGTGTTTCTATCGGAACTCGCCTATGGAAGCAGAGGTAGAGGGCGGCCTCCACTCCGTTGGAAGGACCAGGTGGAAACGATTTAAACTCCCTTGGTGTGACCAATTGGCGCCGGTTGGCAGAGAGAAGGAGCGACTGGCGCGCCTTGTTGGACGGCCATAACGGTTTAAACGGTTAAGCGCCAATTAAGTAAATAAGTAAGTAAACATTGTCTTACAGTTCTGCAGTTCAATATGGGTCCGAAAAATATCAAAAATGCTATCACCATAGAACCTTTTATGACTCCAATTTGATGAAATTATGAACAAACGAAAAATATTAAAATCAGTAAATTAGGCAGCTCCGGAATAAAAACTCAGAATTTTTTTTGCGAAAATTTGTTCTAAATAAATAATTAATTCAACTAATACTTATTTAATTTCTATCTTATCCTCATGGGAGTTTTATCACAACAATTTTCTCCCCTATGTTTTCCGCTTCGGATATATTTCAAAAATTCTTCCTAAAAGCCCTGAAGTAGTGTCATTAAAAGACTCAAAATTAGCAGTATACGATGCAAATAAGGCTCATATATGATATCGGAAAGAGGCCTGTATAAGACTTATGTTTGAGGCAAAACATGAGCATTCGCTTCAGGCTCCTGAATGAGTTCATAACAAGTGCAAACGGTCCAAAGTTCGGACTCCTTTCAGACCAATTGTTGACTCCAAGTGTTTGCTGGATTGTTTGTTTAAAATCAAAATGAAATTTTTTTAATTGCTGAATTGAATTACAAGCAGCCTCGATTCAAATGATTTTTAAATACTCAAAAAAATATAAAAAAAGGAATATTCCGGGTATTTTCCAGGTATTTACCCATAAAAATGGTAAATACCCGGTAGAGTCTCAACTCTATAAATTATAAATAAAAAATTGTTTGAAAAAAAAATAAAATATTTTCGAAAAACAACATGATGAAGAACACGACATTTCTAAAGTAAAAAAATCAAAACAATAGCTATTGTTACGAATATTAGCAACACTAAGGGGTACTGCCATCTCTAAGCCGATGCTAAGCAGTGACTGTATGCACATGCATAAATCAATCATGTATCTACATAAACGAATAAATCATTATGTCTGCACATATGTACGTACACGCAGCAGAGAAGAGATACGCAAACACATGCAGATATCTTATCTGAGATGCTCCCAAAAGTATGCAATTGTAATTGGGGAAGTGTCGCTCACAAATAAACGCATATGAGAAGCTATATACGTGCATCTATAGTTATAATTATATGACGGTAACCAAATAAATTCTGGAAGCGCCTAGAAGATGCCACGAGGAAATCACCGAGTATAAAAGCACCAACGGTAGAGGCGCTACAGGCAGTTTTGATTAAACACGCAATTTGCCGGGCAATAGTAGAGTTATTTATTGTGAAGTACTTTAATAAAGGCCATTTTGCATTATTGAAAAGTGGAGTTATTTATCCAACAGTTTAGTGATTCGAACTTAGTAGAAGGTTGCAAATAAGAGGATTTGCAGTAAATTCGTTACAATATGTATGGAAAAAAAAAAACAAAGAACAACAGACACAAATCGAGCAAACATTTTGCTTTGCACGCTCAGATTTGTAGCTTATAAAGCAAAAATTTCCCAAAGTTTGAGTATCAGAATAATACGTCAGTGCCTCAAAGATAAAAAAAAAAGACTCGATTCACCCATGAAAAAGTATTAAAAACCACGCTTTTCACTTTTAAAGTTCTCCAAAATCTTTTTATCAACTTTTTTCGCCATAAAGATCGTTAATGTAGGTATATACAATGTATATATATACAATGTGTATACATACATATGTATGCTGCATACATGTATAAAAACCTACTGTTCAGAGTAACATCAGAGGGGCAGACAAATTAAAGGTTTGGTGGATTTGCCCATATAGTATTTATGTACATTGTATACATGCTTGTATGTGTAAACATATGTGCTACAATGCATTTTCCCTTAAAGTAGGTTAGAGTTGTGTTAATTTTGCATTTTTCGTGAAAATTTATTGCCACGTGACTGCTTAAATATGAATGAATGTGTTTGTATGGGAAAGCAGCATGTTGCATGCAACCCACGACTGCAACTGCAGCCATGTGTGCATTTAATAGGCACACACGCACTTCCTAACTTACAACCAAGCTGCTTGAGTATTATTTAATGCGTGCAACATAAATTTAATACAAAATATTTTGCATTGCATTTTAAGCTGTCTTCTTCTTCCGTTTCCAACTTTCCGACAAGTTCATATTTCCCATACGTAAGCACCACAGGTGCTTTCTGTGTGCATTTGTGACAAGCTGTTGTTAGTTTCTTTGAAGCAGAAACCAAAATATTTATTTAATCGTATTCAGAACACAGAAGAAATGATTTAAGAATGCAATATTGTAATATTCGTCTTGGCAGCGTTCCATCTATTCTTCGTTTATTAATCCCATTCCACAGCAAATAGAATTTCAAATTTAGCCCTAGCAATTAGCTGTCAAGTGTTTCACTTTAGTTTGCTGCATACATTTTGTCAGTTTAGAAGTCTATGCCTCCTGCACAGTTATTTAAGAATGGGCTGCTAAAAGCTTAAGGAATTTAAAGTATTGCGATTTATGACTTTTACCCCTCTTAGGTACGTATATAAGGCACGCATTTTTTCGCGGCTAGCAAGTTCTTGTCCTCAACTATAGTGCGATTGAGAGTGGTCTGGGAGTGCCTGGCCTCGTTTGCGATTGCATCGAGCTATTTTATGATTAAGATTATCTGTAACCCGCGTAACAGTGATATCCCAGGCAAGTGTCAAAAGGGTCTCTTAGCCCGAGTCGGTACAAGTGAATTGGATGAATATGGTTCTAGGGATTCCGGGACTCCTTCTGCCACCTGTAGTCCGCGTCTGCATAGATGGGCCTAGAGTCAGCTCAGTGAGCGTTGGGCGGACACTGCCTTTTGCAGTGTAGCTAGGTCTTTCTGGCTGGAAGCGAACGGCGGGAAGTCTACCGAAATAATTGGGTTCACTAAGGCTCATCTACCAATGGTTATTGGGGGTTTGGCAGGGCACTATCCAATGGTATCCCATGTGGTAAGTCTCAATATACTGCAAACCACATTCTGCTGCAGGAGGATGAATAATTTCCCCAAAACCTGTTGGCATTTACTAAACTTGTATCACTACTAATATACTATTAGAGGTAGATTTCTACTACAATTTTCGCTGAAAAAGAATTGAATTATTCCCCGTTTTCCGTACTTCGTAAAATCAGCCCTCCCATATTTTTATACTCAGTTGAGCAGAGCTCACAGAGTATATTAACTTTGATTGCATAACGGTTGGTTGTACAGGTATAAAGGAATCGCGATAGATATAGACTTCCATATATCAAAATCATCAGTATCGAAAAAAAAATTCGATTGAGCCATGTCCGTCCGTCCGTCCGTCCGTTAACACGATAACTTGAGTAAATTTTGAGGTATCTTGATGAAATTTGGTATGTAGGTTCCTGGGCACTCATCTCAGATCGCTGTTTAAAATGAACGATATCGGACAATAACCACGCCCACTTTTTCGATATCGAAAATTTCGAAAAATCGAAAAAGTGCGATAATTCATTACCAAATACACATTAAGCGATGAAACTTGGGAGGTGAGTTGAGCTTATGACGCAGAATAGAAAACTAGTAAAATTTTGAACAATGGGCGTGGCACCGCCCACTTTTAAATGAAGGTAATTTAGAAGTTTTGCAAGCTGTAATTTGGCAGTCGTTGAAGATATCATGATGAAGTTTGGCAGGAATGTTACTCTTAATACTTTATGTCTGCTTACTAAAAATTAGCAAAATCGGAGAACGACCACGCCCACTTTTTAAAAAAAAATTTTTTTTAATTCAACTTTTAAAAGAAAAGTTAATATCTTTACAGGATATAAGTAAATTATGCCAAAATTCAACTCCAGTAATGATATGGTGCAACAAAATACAAAAATAAAAGAAAATTTCAAAATGGGGGTGGCTCCGCCCTTTTTCATTTAATTTGTCTAGGATGCTTTTAATTCATTGCGAAATTTGGTAGAGGCTTAGCTCGTAGGTCGATAACTGTTTTCTGTGAAAAAGGGCGAAATCGGTTGAAGCCACGCCCAGTTTTTATACACAGTCGACCGTCTGTCCTTCCGCTCGGCCTTTAACACGATAACTTGAGCAAAAATCGATATATCTTTACTAAACTCAGTTCACGTACTTATCTGAACTCACTTTGTATTGGTGTAAAAAATGGCCGAAATCCGACTATGACCACGCCCACTTTTTCGATATCGAAAATTACGAAAAATGAAAAAAAATGCCGTAATTATATACCAAATACGAAAAAAGGAACGAAACATGGTAATTGTATTGGTCTATTGACGCAAAATATAACTTTAGAAAAAACTTGGTAAAATGGGTGTGACACCTACCATATTAAGTAGAATAAAATGGAAAAGTTTTCCAGGGCGAAATCAAAAGCCCTTGGAATCTTGGAAGGAATACTGTACGTGGTATTACATATATAAATAAATTAGCGGTGCCCGACAGATGATGTTCTGGATCACACTGGTCCACATTTTGGTAGATATCTCGAAAACGCCTTCACATATACAACTAAGGGCCACTCCCTTTTAAAACCCGCATTAATACCTTTAATTTGATACCCATATCGTACAAACGCATTCTAGAGTCACCCCTGGTCCACGTTTATGGCGATATCTCGAAAAGGCGTCCACATATAGAACTAAGGCCCACTCCTTTTTAAAATACTCATTAACACCTTTCATTTGATACCGATATCGTACGAAAAAATTCTAGAGTCACCCCTGGCCCACCTTTATGGCGATATTTCGAAAAGGCGTCCACCTATAGAACTAAGGTCCACGCCCTTTTAAAATACTCATTAACACCTTTCATTTGATACCCATATCGTACAAGCAAATTCTAGAGTCACCCCTGGTCCACCTTTATGGCGATATTTCGAAAAGGCGTCCACCTATAGAACTAAGGTCCACGCCCTTTTAAGATACGCATTAACACCTTTCATTTGATACCCATATCGTACAAACAACTTCTAGGGTCACCCCTGCTCCACGCTTATGGCGATATCTCGAAAAGGCGTCCACACATAGAACTAAGGCCCACTCCTTTTTAAAATACTCATTAACACCTTTCATTTGATACCCATATCGTACAAACAAATTCTAGAGTCGCCCCTGGTCCACCTTTATGGCGATATTTCGAAAAGGCGTCCACCTATAGAACTAAGGCCCACGCCCTTTTAAAATACTCATTAACACCTTTCATTTGATACCCATATTGTACAAACGCATTCTAGAGTCACCCCTGGTCCACCTTTATGGCGATATCTCGAAAAGGCGTCCACCTATATAATAACTAAGCCCCACGCCCTTTTAAAATACTCATTGAAACCTTTCGTTTGATACCCATATAGTACAAACAAATTCTAGAGTCACCCCTGGTCCACCTTTATGGCGATATTTCGAAAAGGCGTCCACATATAGAACTAAGGCCCACTCCTTTTTAAAATACTCATTAAAACCTTTCATTTGATACCCATATTGTACAAACGCATTCTAGAGTCACCCCTGGTCCACTTTTATAACGATATTCCGAAAAGGCGTCCACCTATAGAACTAAAGCCCACTCCCTTTTAAAACACTTATTAACACCTTTCGTTTGATACGCATATAGTACAAACAAATTCTAGAGTCACCCCTGGTCCACCTTTATGGCGATATTTCGAAAAGGCGTCCACCTATAGAACTAAGGCCCACGTCCTTTTAAGATACTCATTAACACCTTTCATTTGATACCCATATCGTACAAACAAATTCTAGAGTCGCCCCTGGTCCACCTTTATGACGATATTTCGAAAAGGCGTCCACCTATAGAACTAAGGCCCACGTCCTTTTAAGATACTCATTAACACCTTTCATTTGATACCAATATCGTACAAACAAATTCTAGAGTCACCCCTGGTCCACGTTTATGGCGATATCTCGAAAAGGCATCCACCTATAGAACTAAGGCCTACGCCCTTTTAAAATACTCATTAACACCTTTCATTTGATACCCATATCGTACAAACAAATTCTAGAGTCACCCCTGGTCCACGTTTATGGCGATATCTCGAAAAGGCATCCACCTATAGAACTAAGGCCCACGCCCTTTTAAAATACTCATTAACACCTTTCATTTGATACCCATATTGTACAAACGCATTCTAGAGTCACCCCTGGTCCACCTTTATGGCGATATCTCGAAAAGGCGTCCACCTATATAACTAAGCCCCACGCCCTTTTAAAATACTTATTGAAACCTTTCGTTTGATACCCATATAGTACAAACAAATTCTAGAGTCACCCCCGGTCCACCTTTATGGCGATATTTCGAAAAGGCGTCCACATATAGAACTAAGGCCCACTCCTTTTTAAAATACTCATTAAAACCTTTCATTTGATACCCATATCGTACAAACAAATTCTAGAGTCGCCCCTGGTCCACCTTTATGGCGATATTTCGAAAAGGCGTCCACCTATAGAACTAAGGCCCACGCCTTTTAAAATACTCATTAACACCTTTCATTTGATACCCATATTGTACAAACGCATTCTAGAGTCACCCCTGGTCCACTTTTATAACGATATTCCGAAAAGGCGTCCACCTATAGAACTAAAGCCCACTCCCTTTTAAAACACTTATTAACACCTTTCGTTTGATACGCATATAGTACAAACAAATTCTAGAGTCACCCCTGGTCCACCTTTATGGCGATATTTCGAAAAGGCGTCCACCTATAGAACTAAGGCCCACGTCCTTTTAAGATACTCATTAACACCTTTCATTTGATACCCATATCGTACAAACAAATTCTAGAGTCGCCCCTGGTCCACCTTTATGACGATATTTCGAAAAGGCGTCCACCTATAGAACTAAGGCCCACGTCCTTTTAAGATACTCATTAACACCTTTCATTTGATACCCATATCGTACAAACAAATTCTAGAGTCACCCCTGGTCCACGTTTATGGCGATATCTCGAAAAGGCATCCACCTATAGAACTAAGACCCACGCCCTTTTAAAATACTCATTAACACCTTTCACTTGATACCCATATTGTACAAACGCATTCTAGAGTCACCCCTGGTCCACTTTTATAACGATATTCCGAAAAGGCGTCCACCTATAGAACTAAGGCCCACTCCCTTTTAAAATACTCATTAACACCTTTCATTTGATACCCATATAGTACAAACAAATTCTAGAGTCACCCCTGGTCCACCTTTATGGCGATATTTCGAAAAGGCGTCCACCTATAGAACTAAGGCCCACTCCTTTTTAAAATACTCATTAACACCTTTCACTTGATACCCATATCGTACAAACAAATTCTAGAGTCGCCCCTGGTCCACCTTTATGGCGATATTTCGAAAAGGCGTCCACCTATAGAACTAAGGCCCACGTCCTTTTAAGGTACTCATTAACACCTTTCATTTGATACCCATATCGTACAAACAAATTCTAGAGTCGCCCCTGGTCCACCTTTATGGCGATATTTCGAAAAGGCGTCCACCTATAGAACTAAGGCCCACGTCCTTTTAAGATACTCATTAACACCTTTCATTTGATACCCATATCGTACAAACAAATTCTAGAGTCACCCCTGGTCCACGTTTATGGCGATATCTCGAAAAGGCGTCCACCTATAGAACTAAGACCCACGCCCTTTTAAAATACTCATTAACACCTTTCACTTGATACCCATATTGTACAAACGCATTCTAGAGTCACCCCTGGTCCACTTTTATAACGATATTCCGAAAAGGCGTCCACCTATAGAACTAAGGCCCACTCCCTTTTAAAACACTTATTAACACCTTTCGTTTGATACCCATATCGTACAAACAACTTCTAGAGTCACCCCTGGTCCATCTTTATGGCGATATCTCGAAACGGCGTCCATCTATAGAACTAAGGCCCATTCCCTTTTAAAATAGTCATTACCACCTTTCATTTGATACCCATATCGTACAAAATAAATTCTAGAGTCACCCTTGGTCCACCTATATGGCGATATCTCGAAAAGGCGTCCACCTATAGAACTTAGGCCCACTCCCTTTTAAAATTATCATTAACACATTCCATTTGATACCCATATCGTACAAACAAATTCTAGAGTCAGGCCTGGCCCACCTTTATGGCGATATCCCTAAATGGCGTCCATCTATAGAACTATGGCCCACTTCCTCTTAAAATACTCTTTAATACCTTCCATTTGATACACATGTCATACAAACACATTCCAGGGTTACCCTAGGTTCTTTTTACAACATGGTGATTTTCCCTTACTTTGTCTCCACAGCTCTCAACTGAGTAGGTACTGTTCGGTTACACCCGAACTTAGCCTTCCTTACTTGTTAAATTTGGGAGTGTCACAGCTCTGCTTATTAGAGAACAAATCTCGGTTAATCCATGATACAAAAAATGGAGGTAATTCCATTTAGTGTGACATTAGCCACTTGAGTTTTGCGGGGACAATGACAATATCACCAAAAACAAGCTACCAGATGGAAAAATGTTACGAATTTTTCTAATTTTGATGAATTTCATATTAGCGAATACGGCTAAATTACTTTCACAGCTATTTTAAATAAAAAAGAGATAAAATAAGCCCCATGCCTTGGAAATATTTTAATACGAAATATTAGCCTAGAAAAGAAGGTTTTTAATAAGTTTTTCGACCTCCCGAAAATCGTTATGATGGAAGACACATGGATCGAAGTATGCAAGGCAAGGGAATATAGCCTTCTTTAGTGTCCGTTCTTTTGCTCAGAATACTTTGACAAAACATACACGTTTGTCAATTGCTTGCTCAAAGGTGGTCCTTATAAACCGACACCGCAATTCCTTGATAAATTGGCTACAAGTCCACATTTTTTATTTTTTATTTATTGTATAATTCAAGTGTTGTTGCGCTTTATGAGGGAATTGTCAAACAACTTTTTTGGCGAGAACATTACCCTGTAGCTCTGCAGGTTAGCCAATAGTTATGAGAGTATTTTTGCCAGTTGTACCAGGGGTAACCTTGGGGCAGCCCCGCCTATACACATTCTGTGCCCTTTTAGCATTGGCATAGATGTGCAGACTTTGGAGGTACACTTTTTCTCAACATGCATTGAGGGCATGATAATAGGGCCATGCTAAAACAACAGGATTTTTGTGTATTCTTTTTTCTATTTAGGGGTCAAGCTGCCATAAAGATATGAGTCATTAGCCACTATTTTTCAATAAAATTGCATGTTTTTCTTTATTCTCAATCGATATATATGTGGTAAATAAAACACTCCCGGTTGATTTTGCTGGTTATTTATAAGTTTTAATTAAGGTTAATAGTATTTTAGTTACATTCGCACTTAGGTTAAATTATAGGGTTTTATTTGTTAGCGCTCACAGATTAACGTCTGCGAATTTACATTCCTCGTATTCAACTCAACTCAACTGTTCAAACGATGGCCGCTCTTCGATTTGGTCTATCAGACGCTTCGTTATATTTTCGACAGGTTGCCGCTTAACCCTTGGGTGAACTATTCTACAGGTTGCCAGCTGTACATTTAATTGCTAGCTATACTTAAACCTAACTCTTAACCTAAATCCCTTCCTACAATCGGCCGCCCTGACAGGTTATTCGACCCTGAATAACTAGGACCAAGGCTTCATGTTTTCGGCTACGGTTGTAGTTTTCATCGGTCCTTCTTGGTTGCCGATCTTCTCCACTTCATATCTGCCGTGGTTTAACTTGACGGTTACCCTATACGGCCCTAGATACTTTGGTCTCAACTTCATGGCAGTACCGAATTGAGTTTTTTTAATAGCCACTAAATCATTAATATTATAAGTTACTTCTACTTTTCTGTTTTTGTTGAAGGTTTTACAATTTTCGTTTTCTATTTTCCTTATATTTTCTTGGGCTTCTTCCCTTACTAAGTCCCTTTCTCTATCTAGGTCCTCTACTGCTAAATCGTCTAATATTTGACGCAAATCCGGGTAATCATTCACCCGCATGTCTAATCCGGTAAGAACTTTAAATGGCGTTGTTTTGGTACTGCGCGGAATAGTGTTATTCAGCACCTGTTGTACTTTGGCCACATGGTTGTACCACTGGGCGGGGTTGCTTTGACACTTTTTTGAGATCATTGGAATGACCGTTTTGTGGATACGCTCCACTTGCCCATTTCCTCGAGGTACCCCCGTTGCGATTTGTAAGTGTTGTATATTTTCCCTGTTGCAATAATCTTTAAAACTGTTTGATGTAAACGCTGCGCCCCTATCACTTATGATGCGCTTAGGATTTCCAAATATCGACGCCTGTTTTTCTAGCCTATCTATAACCTCTTCGACCCCTGTAGACTTTGTCGGGTATAACCACGTGAATTTCGAAAACCCATCCACTATCACTAGAATATGATTATATTTTTTCTTCGTTTCCGTTAACGGCCCAACGTGGTCGACGTGATAAGTCCCTAATGGTTCACACGCTTTATCAATTGGATTTAAAAGCCCCTCTTTTTTGCCTCTTTTCGCGGCAATAATTATACATCCAACGCAGCCTTTCACCACTTTCGTTACCTTCTCAATCAAGTTGGGCACGTAATAATTTTTCTCCACTAGCTCTTGTGTTTTCTTAGTCGCGAAATGATTCTGGTCGTGTGCCAATTTGATTATTTCGACCTCCATGCTGGATGGTATCACCAGTAACTCCTTAAAGACATCCTTGTATAGTATACCGTTCCTTAGAAAAAAATCTTCATAACTTCCCGATTCCAAAACCTTCTTCACAGCTTTTATCCAAGCATCCTGTTCCTGTGCCTCTCTCAGTCTAAATGTTAGCGCATCTTCGACAATCATACAATATATACGGCTCAGGGCATCTACATGCCTCATGCGAGAGCCCGACCTGTGCTCTACTACGTAGTCGTAATCTTGCAAGTACATGGCCCACCGCATTACCCTATCCGGCACGTCGGTTTTCTTAACCGTCATGGTGAACGCGTTGCAATCGCTCACTATTTTGAACTTTCTGTCTTTCACATAAATATGCCATTTCTTTAAAGCCTTAATCACTGCCAAAACCTCCAGTTCAAAAGCGCTGTACTTTTCTTCCGCCACTGTGGTTTTTCTGCTCATGAATTCTACTGGGTGAAACAACCGGTCCTCTGAATCTCTTTGCAACAACATCGCTCCAAAGCCGTACTTTAATGCATCGGCGTGTATCTCCGTTTCTGCCGATGGGTCAAAAAGCTTTAGGGAGGGTGCGTTTATTAAAGCTTTCTTCAACTCCTCTACAGCTAACAACTGTTCCGTACCCATTTTAAAATTCTCTTCCTTCCTAAGCAGATCTGACAATGGCTTCGCGATAATTGCGTAGTTTTGAATAAAACGCCTAAAGAACGATGTCAATCCTAAAAAGCGCTGTATTTCCTTTCTACTTGACGGTATAGGGAAGTTTTTTACGGCTTTAGTCTTTTCCACTGACGGTAAAATTTCTCCATTTTCCACTATATACCCTAACCAGTTAATTTGCCTCCTAAGGAACTGACATTTCTCCCATTTGATTTTCAATCCGTATTCTCCAGCCCTGTCCAGCACTTTTTGTAATTTTCCTAACGACTCTTGCTCATCCATGGCGGGAATTACAATGTCGTCCATGTATGCGATAATCGTGCCATCTTGCAACAAGTCCTGGAATACTGCGCGGATATATCTGCAGAATACAGCCGGCGAGTTGGTAATCCCGAATGGAACGAAACAAAATTCAAACTGTCCGCTATGTGTAACAAATGCGGTATACTTTTGCGAATTTGGCTCTATTGGTACGTGATAAAATCCATTTCTTAAGTCGAGTGTAGTGAAGACTTTTGCACCCTGCAACTTGTCTAACACCTCGTCGATTAATGTCATCGGAAAATTATCCCTAACAATTTTCTCATTTACCTTACGAAAATCACAACAAAATCTTTTCGTCCCATCTTTTTTCTTTGTCAGCACCACCGGCGACGCATATTCCGAAGTACTACACTGTATAATTCCCTCTTTAAGCATATCTTCTACCTGCTTGTCTATATAACGCTGATCCTCATAGGACACTCGACGTGGCCGCTGATACACGGGCCTATCATCTGTAAGGATAAGCTTCATTTGCACTGGGATACTGGTTTGTTTTCCGGGTACGTAGGCAGTAACCAGTTTCCTTACCTCTTCAGCAGTTTTTCCCTCTAGGTGCGATACGTCTATATCACATGCTTCTTTCTTTGAATCATCTCTTTCAGCCAAACACAAAACTTTGAACTCGCTAAAGAAATCCATTTCGCCATCTTTGCTACTCCCTTCCTTTGAAACCTTACTCCGAGTTAACTTCGGCAGCCTTAGCTCATTGCTATTTGATGCACTTGCCATGGCACCATCCCTTATGGTGTCACCGCTTTTATTGTCTACTCGAACCGTCTGCGCGATTTCGCCCACTGGCATCGCTGGTGTCTTCACATCTCTGCGATCTGGCTCAACCACTCCAGATACGCCACTTGGAGAACCAGGCCGAATCACTCCGTGGTTCCCTTTTTGACCACTATTGTCAGCCATGCCTTGTGTACTCGGTTGTCGGAACTCTACTTCCCCTTTTCTAAATACTAACTCTACGTCTTTGAGCACATCACTACCTATTATAGCGGCATACGGCATGTCGCGTTCTCTCACCACGTGGAATGTTACTTCCAATTTCATTCCACCAATTTCGATTTCGGCTTCGAAGCTACCCACTGTCGTGAGTTGCCCCTTTCCTATTCCGAACAATTGACGCCTCTCCTTACTTAGCTCAATATCTCCTAGCATCATGAGCGTATCGTATCGCATTATACAAGAATCGCAGCCCGTATCTACCAACGTGCTAAAGGTGAACCCGTTCATTGTTACGTCAATAAATATAAGGTTACTTCTCGATTTGCCCTCGGCCTGTTGCCCTAACGTATTTGCGCGTTCATCTTTAACTACCGTATTTCCTGTACCCGACTTGCAATCTTTGGCATAGTGGCCCTTTTGTTTGCATTTGAAACACGTCACCTTGCTTGAATCTGAACTCTGGCATTCTCTCGCCAAGTGACCTTCCTTTTCACATTTAAAACATTTCTTATTTTGGTACCCTTTTCCGCCACCACTTTTCTCCGACCCTGTCTGAGGCGTACCCAATCTGTTTGACGACGTTTGGGAACCCCTTATTTTCTCATATACCCGTATTTGTTCTTTGAGCTCACTGAGGCTCTTTGCTTGATATAACACAGATTTGTTTAACCGCGTATCTGGCACACCCTCTACGAAATGTTCCACAACACTCTTTTCATCGAGGTGGATTGGCTTCCCTATCTCTATGAGTGCATATAAATACTCGTGAAGGCTTTCCTTCGTCTGCTTTCTTCTATTTCTAAGCGCGCGGTGCACCTCTGAGGCGCATAATCTTTCACCAAATTCCTCTACAAGGGCTTCTTTTAACCCACCCCAGTCTCCTCTTCCTGTCAACCCTCGAGAAAATGACCTTGCAGCACCTTTAAGTAGCTGCTTCGCATACACATACTTTTGAAGGTCATTCCAACCTACCGTGTCGGCAACCTCCTCAAATTCTATCACCCAATGGTTCACCCCACGGGTACCGTCACCTGCAAATGAGGAGACGCTATCCTCTATATCACGCAGCGTAAACATCACCCTTTGCGCATTTAGGTTAGTAATCGTATCCCCATATACTGAGTTTATCGACTCATTTTCATCTACCTCTTCTTCTCTTTCTTCACCCTCAAACACTATATGCTGAAGCAAACGCAACTGCAAGTCCTTTTTTCTACCTGATACACTCAAATTAAGCTCCCTCAGCTTCTCTTTTAACATTTCGACGGTCATTGCCTTTATGGTATCAGTATCCATCGTGCTATTTCGATTTTATTTACGCGACTCAATAGAAAAAAACACAAATATCGATATACTCTCCTTGCCTAAACTTCCTACTCAATCCTCCCGTCTATGCATATGCGCATGTGAACATGCACTGATTTCACTACAATGTAAATAAAATCGAACTTACACACACACAAACACTAGGCAATTTTATGACACCTACTATCAATTATTCTCCGACACGCGAAAAAAAGGAATGCAAATTCGCTTTCCGATACATACAAATATATGAAGTGTATTATCTATTCTGATTACAATATTAATATTTCCAATAGCAAAAGAAAGAAAGAATTAAATATTATGACGGACTACACAAAGCTACTATACCGCTGCTTCACTGCTGCCGGCTACCCGCTGCTTGTCTTGCTTTTGCCTCTGTTATCACGATAGTTTGCCTTACTTGTTATTCTTTTGTTGCTTGTTTGTTTTGTTTTATGTTGTTCGCTTACAACCCACAATATGGTAATTTCGTTTCGCTTAATTTTACCAAGCGAAATATGTGTATCTATGTACACGATATAGTTTTTGCTTTCTTTCGCTTAGTTTGTAACGAAATATGTATGCATATGTATTTTCGCACACGCTTGCTTGCGCAACTTTGATGTTGGACTTATCTTTGTCTCTTTTCGCATAATGCGTTATGACTTAGCACTCTAACCATAGCTCGCGCACTTCGACTGTTTCAGTTGCACAATTTTTCTGGTTCGTGTATTTGATTTTGGAAACACTTGCACTCTGCTCTCTTCTTTTGGGAACACATCACTTCTTCGTGTCGCGTAGCTGTTGCTGCTCTTACTGATGCTTGCGCACTTGCACTCGACTATCTTCTGTTGGGAACAGTTCACGGTTCACTTCGTTCACTGCATTTTCTGCTTCGTTTTCACGAATGCTAATTTTAACTCGCGAAGCTGTTGCTTTTCTCGCCGCTGCTGCGCGGTTCGTTGGAGCACCCACTTTTTAGCTGCGTCAGCAGCGCAGTCCGTCGGAGCACCAAAATTTAATATTTGACGCTGAATGCGCGTACCTTTTGCAAGTACACCTTACACACTCGATTCTAAGGGATTTTCTTGTTCACTTCTCGCAATTTTTTTTTATTTGTTTGCACTTTTTGATGCTTGTTTTTTCGTGTGCTTATTTGGTTTTCGCACTAGCATTCGATTTCCCACTTTTAAGCGTTCAATTCGGCTTACCTTAAAAATTTTCTATGCGTTTTCAATTAACGCTGACACATCTATCCCGGACGAGCCCCCATTTGTGGTAAATAAAACACTCCCGGTTGATTTTGCTGGTTATTTATAAGTTTTAATTAATGTTAATAGTATTTTAGTTACATTCGCACTTAGGCTAAATTATAGGGTTTTATTTGTTAGCGCTCACAGATTAACGTCTGCGAATTTACATTCCTCGTATTCAACTCAACTCAACTGTTCAAACGATGGCCGCTCTTCGATTTGGTCTATCAGACGCTTCGTTATATTTTCGACAGGTTGCCGCTTAACCCTTGGGTGAACTATTCTACAGGTTACCAGCTGTACATTTAATTGCTAGCTATACTTAAACCTAACTCTTAACCTAAATCCCTTCCTACATATATACAGATAATTCGAGCTAAAGCATATTATTATTGTCTCAGATGACCATTGCGTTTTCATCCTAAAGGAAATTTCCGTCTCGAAAACCCACAATTTCGCCTTAAACAGTAACGGTATGGCAACGCTTCTGACAAAACAACAATCATTATGAAACTTCAAAAGTCCCCAAATACGTCAAAAAATTTTGAGTGGAACTACCTTCTTTTTTGTATCATGGGTTAATCATGCTACGAAAATTTCATTTAAAAAACCTAAAAAATCATTTTTGGCTTGCCATGTAAATATTTTTTTTAAGTCGCTTAGCAGGTTTACACTCCACGTTAAGTATTTTTTTATGAATAAGGCAATTCCCTGAGCTCCTATTCACTTGCCTTTATTTTACTGGAAGGTTTTGCGGAGTGTTTTTGATGGTCCAACATTAAGATAGCGTCCCGGAAGCTGTTAAGTCATACAGCCATGTATTGCGCTCAGTAACCCCTTGAATCCCTAAGCTAATATTCCTATTTCGACACGCCTGAAGGAGTCCACATAGAACACCAAAAGTGGCTTAATGTTAAATACCCACAAGCTAACTCCACCCAATTAAGATATCTCTGCAGAAAGGACTTTGTCCATAATAAACCCGTTTTGGGTTCAAGTCAAGCTCAAAGCAACATAAAAAATTAGAAACAAGTTTTTTCAATTAAGAAAACGTTTTTCTTGGCGGGGTTGCCCCTCGGCAGTGATTTGGCTAACACTCCGATTGTATTTCTGCCATGAAATGCTTTTCTGTGAACACTTATCTTGATTTGCAGCTGCCGTTCGGAGTCGGCGTACATGTACATAGATCCCGTCCCGCGAACTTGCAGGAAAATTAAAAAGAGTACGACGCAAATCGGAAGAAAACCCCGGCCTTAATCTCGTCGGAGGTATGTCGCACTTTGTATTTATTTTTATTTATTTATAATAACCCCTATTAATGAATAGATCGAAAAGCTTCTCTATTACATACCCGAAGTTTACCTCCAACATTATCGTCTTCTTTTCACTAATCTCAAACGGGATTTAGAAAAAACTTTCTGTTTCAACAGGGTTGTACGAAAGATATGAGGGTGTTAGATGCGATAGTTACACATTAAAAGTACATACATTAGGTATGTCGGGGTTGGTTCTAGATAAGTAAAAGTTTAGCCTGTTACAGTATCCAGATTAAAGTTGAGCTGGAGTGACGCGCGTTTCCCAGGCGAGGTTGCTCTCCTCAACTGCATGTTCGGGGTATTTGTCTGTGAAAATGGGGTTCGCAGGGCAAATATTGGCACGGCTGGCTTCCTGAGTGCCGAATAATCGTTAACATTTCTATTGCTGTCGTTTACGCTGGTCATATATTTAGACCAAACTCTTCTTTGCCTTAAAGCTTAATCCTTTTACTATTTTAACTGGCTTTTGCAGCTAGCCTTATGCACCTTTGAAATTGAAAATTGTGCCCTCGTACATATGCATAGATATGCTGGTATAAACAGTTTTGTTACATCGCCATTTTCAGGTTTTAACCTTACTCGTATATACAGTTTCTTTGTTCCTCACTCTGATCAAAACTACAGCACAAACTTGAAAGCAGACACTCACAGATATAACCCGTCCTGGTGCTTACAGTGCTGATGGCTTGTGTTCGCTTGCTGTTTTCTACGCCAAGGAATTTTGCAGTTTTGTCAGGGTCACCGTTTGACAGTTTGTCTATTTGTTTGTTTAGTACTTTTCCTTTTATTTTAGTACATAATCTTTCCTTTTTATTATTTATCTATTTGTTTCAGTTTGGCACAAATGAAAGTCGCAAAGAAAATTACAATAATAATAAAATAAAGAAAAGAAAATTTAGTTGCGGCAATATTAAATCAAACAATGAACCATGAAAAACAATAACAAAAACATACGTACATTGGAAACAGGGTCGGGCCCTAGGCAACCATCAATTTAGGGGACATTTTTTATTGTCACAAATAAAATTAATACCTACATTTTAAACATGTCGTTTTCTACATTTGTTTTCGGCAAATTCATCAATTATATCATCAAGATCGATTTTGTTCAATAAATCTGACTCAATGCAAAGTATACCTAACATCTCGAGTCGCTCTTGTCGCGTGTAGCTCTTTCAGCAGGTTTGATTCGTTTTAATTGCGAGAAGGATCGTTCGGCAGAACAATTTGTGATCATTAATTTAAAAAAAATCGGAAGAGCTATTTCTATGCTAGGAAATACATCGGCTAATTGATGTTCCATTAGAATCTTATACAAATAACTATGAGTTATTTAATAATTTGGGAAAAATTTTTAAACAACGTGACATCAGAACGGACAAGGCGACAGCTGTTTCGATTATACCTTGTAAATCTCTTCAAAGCCTTTTCTCCCGGGAGTGGGAGTTTATTAAATAAATTATAAAATTAACAAATTGCTTCAAATAAATGTTTTCATACATTTAAAAAAGCAATACGGGCAATCCCCGATTAAATCATACAAACAGTCAAAATTGGTTAATTCGTTGTAGTTCTATAAATAGAACAAAAAAAAAACAAGTAAGAACGGGACTGTCTTCGACTGTGCTGAAGACTTCATACCTTTCATGAATGGGGCTGAACAATAATCTTATCCCGTTCGTAATCTCCGAATAATCGGATGTATAAGATAATAAATATATAGTGAACAGATCTACATACCTTAACGATTTTTAAGATAAATATAAAATAAAAAACAGGTAGGTAATTTGTGTGAGGATGCAAAGTTTCAGGTTTTTTGTGGTCTGCGTGTAAAAACTGTGACTACGAATCACGTATTTCAACAACATATGACGCAAACGTAACTATTTGATGAAATTTGATGAATTTTGAAGCTTCTAGCCGTAAAAAGGGGCCAAAATGACAGTTTATATGAAGTATATAATATATATACCACCGATCTCTATGATTTTTTCAGACAACAATATATGCTATATACGTAAGCATTTTGTGAAATTTGCAGCTTCTAGCTATTAAAACGGGGCAGAAATTGCGCAAAGTTTCTTATCTGAACGATCGGTTGTATGAGATATATACTATGTATACAACCGATCTCAATGATTTTTTCAGACATCAATATATGCTATACACGTAAGCATTTGGTGAAATTTGAAGCTTCTAGCTGTTAAAATGGGGCCGATTTCGTAAAAAAAATATATATATACTATATATACCATCATATATATATTATATATATCACCGATCTCTATGATTTTTTGACAAAACAATACATACTACATACGTAAGCAATCGGTGAAATTTGAAGCTTATAGCTGTTAAAATGGGGTAGAAATTGCGAAAAGTGTCTTATCTGAACAATCGGTTGTATGAGATATATACTATATATACAACCGATGTCTATGATTTTTTCAGACAACAATATATGCTATATACGTAAGCAATCAGTGAAATTTGAAGCTTATAGCTGTTAAAATGGGGTAAAAATTGCGAAAAGTTTCTTATCTGAACAATCGGTTGTATGAGATATATACTATATATACAACCGATCTCTATGATTTTTTCAGACAACAATATATGCTATATACGTAAGCAATCGGTGAAATTTGAAGCTTATAGCTGTTAAAATGGGGTAGAAATTGCGAAAAGTTTCTTATCTGAACAATCGCTTGTATGAGATATATACTATATATACAACCGATCTCTATGATTTTTTCAGACAACAATATATGCTATATACGTAAGTATTCGGTGGAATTTGAAGCTTCTAGCTGTTAAAATGGGGCTAAAATTTGCGAAAATATATATATATATACTATATATACCACCATATATATACTATATATACCACCGATCTTTATGATTTTTTCAGACAACAATATATGCTATATATGTAAGCATTCGTTGAAATTTGAAGCCTCTAGCTCTTAAAATAGGGCAGTAATTCGAAAAGTTCCTTATCTGAACAATCGGTTGTGGGGGATATATACTATATATACGACCGATCTCATAAATTTTTTCAGGCAACAATATGTGCAATATACGAAAGTATATGGTGAAGTCTGAAGCTTCAATCTGTTAAATTGGGTAAGATATTACAAAAATCCTCTTTTTCTGAAAAATCGGTTGTATGGAGGATATATGCTAGAGTGGTCCGATCCGGTCGGTTCCGACAAATGTCTAATCGGTCACCCAAATACACCCGCTCACCAAATTTTATCAAGATATCTCAAAAATTGAGGGACTAGTTTGCATACAAACAGACAGACGGACAGACGGACATGGCTAAATCAACTCAGCTCTTCAACCTGATTATTTCGGTATACTTAATGGTGGGTCTATCTATTTTCCTTTAAGGACTTACAATTTTCGGTTTCGTGACGAAATTAATATACCATTTCATTTTCATGAAAGGTATAAAAACAGGTAGGTAATTTGTGTGAGGATGCAAAGTTTCAGGTTTTTTGTGGTCTGCGTGTAAAAACTATGACTACGAATCACGTATTTCAACAATATATGACGTAAACGTAACTATTTGATGAAATTTGATGAATTTTGAAGCTTCTAGCCGTAAAAAGGGGGCAAAAATTAGAGTTTATATGGGGTATATAATATATATACCACCGATCTCTATGATTTTTTCAGACAACAATATATGCTATATACGTAAGCATATGGTGAAATTTGAAGCGTCTAGCTGTTAAAAAGGTGCAGAAATTGCGCAAAGGTTCTTAACTGAACAATCGGTTGTATGAGATATATATTATATATACCACCGATCTCAACGATTTTTTCAGACAACAATATATGCTATACACGTAAGCATTTGATGAAATTTGAAGCTTCTAGCTGTTAAAATGGGGAAGAAATTGCGCAAAGTTTCTTATCTGAACAATCGGTTGTATGGGATATATACTATATATACCACCGGTATCTATGATTTTCTCAGACAACAATATATGCTATACACGTAAGCATTTGGTGAAATTTGAACATATCTAAACGATTTTTAAGATAAATATAAAATAAAAAATAGGTAGGTAATCTGTGTGAGGATGCAAAGCTTCACGTTTTTTGTGGTCTGCATGTAAAAAATATGACTACGAATCGCGTATTTCAAAAATATATGACGTAAACGTAACTATTTGATGAAATTTGATGAATTTTGAAGCTTCTAGCCGTAAAAAGGGGCCAAAATGACAGTTTATATGAAGTATAAAATATATATACACCCGATCTCTATGATTTTTTCAGACAACAATATATGCTATATACGCAAGCATTTTGTGAAATTTAAAGCTTCTAGCTGTTAAAACGGGGCAGAAATTGCGCAAAGTTTCTTATCTGAACAATCGGTTGTATGAGATATATACTATGTATACCACCGATCTCAATGATTTTTTCAGACATCAATATATGCTATACACGTAAGCATTTGGTGAAATTTGAAGCTTCTAGCTATTAAAATGGGGCCGAAATCGTAAAAAAAATATATATATACTATATATACCATCATATATATATTATATATATCACCGATCTCTATGATTTTTTGACAAAACAATACATACTATATACGTAAGCAATCGGTGAAATTTGAAGCTTATAGCTGTTAAAATGGGGTAGAAATTGCGAAAAGTTTCTTATCTGAACAATCGGTTGTATGAGATGTATACTATATATACAACCGATGTCTATGATTTTTTCAGATAACAATATATGCTATATACGTAAGCAATCAGTGAATGTTGAAGCTTATAGCTGTTAAAATGGGGTAGAAATTGCGAAAAGTTTCTTATCTGAACAATCGGTTGTATGAGATATATACTATATATACAACCGATCTCTATGATTTTTTCAGACAACAATATATGCTATATACGTAAGCAATCGGTGAAATTTGAAGCTTATAGCTGTTAAAATGGGGTAGAAATTGGGAAAAGTTTCTTATCTGAACAATCGGTTGTATGAGATATATACTATATATAAAACCGATCTCTATGATTTTTTCAGACAACAATATATGCTATATACGTAAGTATTCGGTGAAATTTGAAGCTTCTAGCTGTTAAAATGGGGCTAAAATTTGCGAAAATATATATATATATATACTATAAATATATACTATATATACCACCGATCTTTATGATTTTTTCAGACAACAATATATGCTATATATGTAAGCATTCGTTGAAATTTGAAGCCTCTAGCTCTTAAAATAGGGCAGTAATTACGAAAAGTTCCTTATCTGAACAATCGGTTGTGGGGGATATATACTATATATACGACCGATCTCATACATTTTTTCAGGCAACAATATGTGCAATATACGAAAGTATATGGTGAAGTTTGAAGCTTCAATCTGTTAAATTGGGTAAGATATTACAAAAATCCGCTTTTTCTGAAAAATCGGTTGTATGGAGGATATATGCTATAGTGGCCCGATCCGGTCGGTTCCGACAAATGTCTAATCGGACACCCAAATACACCCGCTCACCAAATTTTATCAAGATATCTCAAAAATTGAGGGACTAGTGTGCATACAAACAGACAGACGGACAGGCGGACATGGCTAAATCAACTCAGCTCTTCAACCTGATTATTTCGGTATACTTAATGGTGGTTCTATCTATTTTCCTTTAAGGACTTACAATTTTCGGTTTCGTGACGAAATTAATATACCATTTCATTTTCATGAAAGGTATAAAAACAGCAACAAAACAAAAGTTTCTTTGAAAACCGCCGTACGAAATATAGCTTTAACGCATAATTGCATACGAAGTATGCATGTGTAAAAAAGATTAAAATATGCAAAAAGAAGGCAATTGGGAAAAACTTTACAACAACTAAGGCATGGCGTAGCTGAATGCGTTTATAACCATTTCAACTATCGTAGGAGTGCGGGTTCGACTCCCACTCCCGGGAGAAAAGGCTTTGAAGAGATTTACAAGGTATAATCGAAACAGCTGTCGCCTTGTCCGTTCTGATGTCACGTTGTTTAAAAATTTTTCCCAAATTATTAAATAAATTATAAAATTAACAAATTGCTTCAAATAAATGTTTTCATACATTTAAAAAAGCAATACGGGCAATCCCCGATTAAATCATACTATGAGTTTTTTGTGCATCAGTGTATCTGGAGTTCACGTAACTTTGGAATTGTTTCATTTCAATGAAAAATTCTTCCAAATCTCTAGAATAAAAACGAACTAAGTTATTTATAGCTTCATGGAGATCTCCATCACTTAGAGAAAGGTTGATGAGAAATGCAAATCTCTCTGAAACTTCCAGATACACTTCGCACGTCGTTTGATTTCATTGTGAAGATTGATTTTGTCCTAAAATCACTGCGAGGCGAAAATTTTACTTCTGGACTTCTGGAGCATTTTCATTTTTTCTACGAGTACGTTTTACGATTTCTGTATAACCTACACCAGGTAATAATTGTTTTGTTTTTTCCTCGAAGTCATTGAACTTTTCACGGAATGAAACTAAACCCTTCTAACAATCCGTACAAAAAACCACACGTTTGCAAATCTGCCTTTTCACTTTGTAATGACTTCCTCACTGAACGCAAAGCAGTCAAAATAGAGTTCCATAAAATCAACATGGAATCAAATTCGCATTTTCGCATTTTATTTGCGATACACGTCGCCTCATAACGAGTATCAGTATTTTGTGATTCATCATCAGCAATGATTTCTAGAGCCTCTAATATGATATCAAATGAATCGTAAACTGTATTCGTCGCTTTCGAATGTGCTTCCCAGCGTATAGTTGACAATGTCTTCAAAGCTTTCTCATTGCTTATTTTATTTTTAAATACGCCCCAACGATAGGTGGAAGCGGAAAAAAATTATATAATGTCTGCAAAATGGCGAAAAAATCTACTGCATGAAAGCAGCACTTCATAGCATGCTCTCCGATCAAATTAAGGGAATGCGCGGAACAGGGAACATAGATCGCATTCTCATTCAAACTCAATATTCTTGCTTGCACACCTTTATGCTTCCCGGACATGTTTAATGCATTGTCATATTATTGTCCTCCAAAATTTAGAATATCTAAACCACAGTCTTCAGTAAGAAACTTTAAAGTTTGATTCGCTAGACTTTCAACAGTATGACCTTCCAACTGAAGAAAAGTTGTAAACCTTTTTTATTATTCAATACACTCTCCTTTCACTTCATTACACTTCTTTGCACGCTCATATAATTTGTCAAATGAGTCGAAAATGTCCTTTTTAGTAACCTTGTCTAGTTTGTAGGTCATCGCCTTTTGAGTGCGGTCAATTGAGTTCTATTTATTGGAGTAAAATTTATATTCAGTTGTGATTATATTTTTCTTTCACTCTCTAGAATTTTATGTTTGTAAGAAAATTTTAGAAGTCTTTTTCATTTTTCGGTGACCCCCTAAAATCGGGGGCCCCGGGCAACTACCTATTCTACCTACCTGTTAATCCGGCCCTGATTGGAAACTACAACAACACAATAGGTTTTTAGAAAGTAACTTTTTGAAAAGCAGCTTCAAGCAGCAACTTGATTCATTTATTTGCGTCCACTATACAAAACCTTTAAGAACGACTTTCTACTCATCATCATTCTTCAGTAAAACACTGAGTGTACGAGCACTTGAGCGAGAGCAAAATAAAATCAGTCAATGCTGTTTGTATTTACCGGATGTAGTTGGCTGCATGTAGATTGGCTGGCGAAGAGGATGTGCATACTTTTGCTTAGAAAGCAATGAAGGTTTTATGGATAAAAGTCTTGAGTGCAATTCTCTTTGTTATTTCGCCACGAGCCCAAAGGAATTTGTATAGACAAAGTAAATTTAAGTTTGAAGACGAAATATTGTATGTATGTACAAAAACAACACCACAAGCGAAAAATTACAGAATACCTAGAATATCGCGTTATGCATATCCCCGTTATATATTTTTTATAGAACAAGTGAATACACATACCGTTAGTCGCAAAATACTGCTTATATACCGAATGCTTTAACGTGCAATGCGCTCCAGAGTGATAACGGCTGGATCAGGGTTCAAATAGTACATGCTGGACATTTCAGGCTGGCCGTCACATTTCTTAGACGGATACTCTATAGGGTAAAGTGTTTCGCACTGAGAGGTCTGCAGCCAATTTTAGGTAATTTGGAACATTAGTAACGGACGCATCCATGCAAAATACTACCAAACAAAATGCTACTACTAGTGGATTGAAGGTCCAGGGATTGCCCAGAAGTTAGTGATAATAACTGATATTGGAACATTTTGAAACGAATTTTGGGAAATTGCTGATAATTATGCACCTTCTGCTCACGTTCGAATTGCTGAACGTGCGATGGTAGCGTGCCCCGCCATCCACACCGAAGATCCTGGGTTCACGACCCGGGAAAAGCATCATCAAAATTTTAGAAACAAGTTTTTCCAATTAGAATAAAATGTTACTAAGCGGGGTCGCCCCTCGGCAGTGTTTGGCAAGCACTCCGAGTGTATTTCTGCCATGAAAAGCTCTCAGTGAAAACTCATCTGCCTTGCAGTGTTCCCTTTGTTTGAACATGTCTTATGAAGAGACTAATTGTATCCATTTATACCCGAAAGGGATCGATAGGATCAATCCCTTTGTACCCATATGGGAACATATAAAAACTAGTCCGATTTCGATTCAATAAGGACTCAAATACGGTTCAGTCGCATTTTTCATGGCAGAAACACAATCGAAGGGTTTGCCAAGCCACCAAATCTATTTTATGTAAGTTGTTCGCCCGCTTTTCACAAAGGAATAAAAAATATTTTTAGAAAATTTAACCCTAACTCCGGCATAGTCGTTAAGCCCTAGTAATTTAGGTTCGATATAGGGCTCCACATTTTTCTTAAATAATTCGATTCAATAACCTGTAACCTTTTTTATTTTAATAGCTTCGTTGCCTTTTTTTTTAATATTTTCTTAAAATGGGTTACATAGATTTCAAACTGACTCATCCCAAATGTACCCGAAAGGGACTAAAGGGGATTAATTATGCCCAAATGCAGAAAAAAGACATCAGTCAGATACTAATCTCTTTAGGGATTAATAGCTCAATTTTTTGCAGGAAACTTCTCTCTTAACTGCTGCCTACATATGTATATGTATGAGGAATGTTCTCTGAGCTGTTTTTGTTTAAGTAAATATACTTTTATGCATCCATATGTATTTATATGTATATTATGGTATAATGAAAATATAGTTCAGAACATCCAAATAGAGAGCCTCTAAAATTTCGACTCATCCGTGACGTAGGGGAGATTTTCCAGACCTCTTAACCTTAGTACCGAAATCACAATTTATATACATATATTCTTATAGGAAATCGAATGATCTACAAAAGAGTTCCAAAAAGATTATTTACTAAGTTGATTGATTTAGTAGTTGAATAAATAAATAAATGTAAGGCGCGATAGCCCCCGAAGTGATTTTAAACCGAGCTTCACTTCAAATTTGCGCAGTGCTAATTTTTCCTACAAATTGGCGGGACTGGACCTACTGGTTTTATGCCGATTCTGAAAGGCAGAAGAGTTTTCACTAAGAAGCTTTTCATGGCAGAAAACACTCCGAGTGCTGCCAAACACTGCCGAAGGGCAACGCAGCTTAGAAGAAGTTTCTTCTAATTGATCTTCGGATCTTCGGTGTGGTAGACGGAGCTCGCAACCATCACACCACGGTCGTTTTGTAGTTACTTGAAATTAAAGTTCAACTTCAAATTGTATGTCATTCCTTTTACGATTTGTACAGAACCGTGATGGTCAAAACATTTCTTTTCCTTCTGGTATGGTGAAAATATTGTTCAGGACATCCAAAAAGATAACCTGTAAAAGTTTCAGCTTTTTAATTTATTGTTTAGATGCTCATAGTTTTAGTTAATCTAAATTCGCTAAGAAATTTTCCTGATTTTTTGCAATTAATTTGTCAGCAGAGTTGAGCATTTTCTTCCATATAAAGAAATCCGTTCTCCAATTTGTCCATAAAAATAAGTAGGCCAGATAGAAAAAATATTTCTAGAATCAGGAACCGCATAAAACTTTTTAAGTTTTATAGAATTTACACCAACTAGGGCACAAAATACTACAACTGAGAATTGAAAACTGTTAGATTATTTATTTTACTTGTTCCTTCGTATTTTAAACATTTTATATATATTGTTACGAATGTTAGTACCACTGAGGGATACTGCCATCTCTATGCCGATGCTAAGCAGTGACGTAAATGCACATCAATAATTTAATCATTTTGTCTACACCTATGTACGTACACGCAGCGGAGAAGAAATGCACAAACACATGCAGATATTTTATCTGAGATGCTCCTAGAGGTATGTAATTATAATTGTGGAAGTGTCGCTCACACCTACAAGCGCATGGGGTATGAGAGAAGCTATAAAAATTATACATCTGCAGTTGGAGCTGAGAAATTTATAACTAACTAGTAGGTTCTGGAATTAGAAAAACCTAGAAATATGCACCGAGGAAATCAGGCAGTATAAAAAGGCGACAACAGTTTCATTTAAGCTATCAGTCAGTTTGGTTATTAAGCCAGCTAGTTGTAAAGTATAAATGTCATTGTGAAGTACTTTAATAAATGCCATTTTTCCATTATTCAATATTGGAGTTAATTATTCAACAGTTTAGTGATTCGAACTTAGCAGAAAGTTGCAAATAAGGGGATTGGCAGTAAATTCGTTACAATTGGTGTCAGAAGAGGAATTGTTGAATAAATTCCGAGGACTTCGAATACAACTTGGACATGCCAAAGTTAAGTGAAATGAAGATCCAGCAACTGAAGAAGGAGTTGGAGAGCCGTAGATTGAATACAACCGGCATTAAACTAGAACTTCAGGAACGACTACGACACGCAATGGAATTAGAAGGAATTGGCGTGGAAGAGTATGACTTTCATCTTGATGGCGAGGAAACAACAAAAATGGAAGAAACACCGCAGACAGTTACGAGCACAGACTTGAACATGATTTTAGCTGCAATATCTGCTCAAAGAACGACAGTGAGATCTCAACTGGCAGAACAGAAGACATATATGGCATCTCAGATGGAATCGCAAGAGAAACGTTTAACATCCAAGATGGAAGAGCAGAAGCCATATATAGCATCCCAGCTGGAATCACATGAGACACGTATTTCAGAAATGTCGACACAGATTACATCAAAAATGGAAACACAACTGAAAGAGAAAGAGGCGCGTATATCATCAAAACTCGAAGCGCGTATGGACGAGAAAATAACGCAGTTTGAAGAAAAATTCGAGGCAGAGGAGGATGCTTTGAGAGGTCGTATACAGGAATTGTAATTTAATCGGCCGGCTGCTTCAGCGAGTAATACGAAGGTAAAAACTCCATCTTTTGACGGTTCTGTTCCTTTCCAGGTCTTCAAGCTACAGTTGAGAAGACCGTAGCAGTGAACAACTGGAATGCGGAAGATAAAGTTGCTGCACTGTTCGTGGCATTGAAGGGGCCAGCAGCCGAAATCCTACAGACGATTTCCGAAGGAGAGCGGAACAATTATGAAGCATTGATGGCTGCTGTAGAACGACGTTATGGAAGCGAGCATAGAAAACAGATCTTCCAAATTGAGTTGCAAAACCTCTACCAAAAAGCAAATGAGACATTGCAGGAGTTTGCTTCAGATATTGAAAGATTGGCTCATCTTGCAAATGCGGATGCACCCCATGGAATACACTGAAGGGGTATAAAAATCCAGAGCTTCATAAATGGCATACGAGATGCGGAAACGAAGCGGGCTACATATGCGAATCCAAAACTAACATTTGCTGAAACGGTATCGCATAAACTGACTCAGGAAACAGCCTCACTTTTGAGTAAGCCAGCGTACAAAGCTCATCGCGTGGATGTGGAAAGGCCAGACTGGGTAGACGCAATTTCGGAAGCATTGAAGGGTACGCAGCAGAAGAATAATGATGCAGTCAAATGCTTTAAGTATGGAAAGCCAGGGCATATTGCGCATTATTGCAACACCAACCCTAACAATTCCAACAATGTGGGTGGTCGTAAACGGAGAGCAGAAGGAGATGAGCAAATCTCCAAGACCCCTCAATCTTTAAACTAAATCGAGTCAGCCGCAAGGGGCGACAGCTGGCTCCCGCAATTGAATGCCCCATAATCTCTATCTCGCAGATTGGAAGAAGATCGAACAATCTTACTGTTGGAGGACATGTGGATGGAAAGGAACGTTTATTGACTGTATATACGGGTGCATCTCATTCCATCATTCGAGCGGATTTAGTCAACAAAAAGATAAGACCATTGGCTGCAGCACGATTACGTACAGCCACGGGAGAGGACACCCAGGTAATTGGAGAAGTAGGATGTGAAGTAGCAATTGGGAACGTCACGTTACTACACAATTTTATAGTGGCAGATATTGTTGATGAAATCATAATTGGAGTAGACTTCTTAATCGACCAAGGCATCAAGATCGATACGCCAAGAAAGATTATGCGCTATGAGCACCAGGATGTGCCACTTAACTTCAGTTTGGCCAAACAAATCAAAACCGAAGGTACCTGTGAGAGAAACACTGGCATTGAAAAGCCCTAACGGACGTACTAAACGAAAGAATTTCGTAGAAAGAATGCAAGGGTGGTCTCAAGCCAGGGCACACTTCTGTTGTGAAGTGTCGGAACGATACTGATTATGCAAAGCAAATCCGTCCAGCGCAGCTCTACGAAGTAGTTCATTGGCCAAACAACAGAGTGCAGTTCATTTGGAGATGCTAGCAGCGTTTAGATCGAGAGATTTCTCTGATCGGGACGATCAGACTTAGGTGGAGGGCAGTATTATGAATGTTAGCAACACTAAGAGGCACTGCCATCTCTATGCCGATGCTAAGCAGTGACGTGAATGCAAATCAATAATTTAATCATTTTGTCTACACTTATGTACGTACACGCAACGGAGAAGAGATGCACAAACACATGCAGATATCTTATCTGAGATGCTCCTAAAGGTATGCAATTATAGTTGTGGAAGTGGCGCTCACACATACAAGCGCATAAGCTATGAGAGAAGCTATAAAAATTATACATCTGTAGTTGTAGCTGCGAAATTTATAACTAACTAGTAAGTTCTGGAATTAGAAAAACCTAGAAATATCCACCGAGGAAATCAGGCAGTATAAAAAGGCGACAACAGTTTCATTTAAGGTATCAGTCAGTTTGGTTATTAAGCCAGCTAGTTGCAAAGTATAAATGTTATTGTGAAGTACTTTAATAAAGGCCATTTTTCAATTATTCAATATTGGAGTTAATTATTCAACAGTTTAGTGATTCGAACTTAGCAGAAGGTTGCAAATAAGAGGATTTGCAGCAAATTCGTTACGGTTCAGTTCAGCGATTCGAACCATTTTTGCACATTTGGAATGGTTCATCATAGCGAATTTGGGGCTCTATGAGTCGGGAGTGCTGAGTAGTTCAACGGTTCGCATAAAAAAAATAAGATCATTCAAACTATGGGTTTCACTTCAATTTAGTAATGGGCCAAAAACTATATGTAATAGACTAGTTCGATTTATTAACCAATATCGCTCTATCGATTTTTCGATAGGATTTGGGCTCAGGAAAAAAGTTTCACTACGTATGCCCAAAAAAATAATTTTCGAGCCTGCAAAAAAAAAAAAAAAAATGGCGAAAGGGTCAATTTTTCGACCAAAACACTCCCCAAAATAATATTTTTTTTCTCCAAAAAGCTTTTATCGCCAACGTTTTTACAACAGTTCTTTGCAAAAAAAAAAACATTTTTTTTGGGTTTTGGGGAGTGTTTTGGTCGAAAAATTTACCCTTTCGCCATTTTTTTTTGCAAGCTGGAAAATTATTTTTTTGGCTATGCGTAGTGGAACTTTTTTCCACTGAGCCCAAATCCTATCGAAAAATCGATGGCGCGATATAGGTTAATTTTCGTCCATACAAATCGATCCAGGTTCATGTGTAATTATATGTACATACATACAAACATACGTACACAATATCCGTGTTTTTTTTACACGCGTATACGTTTACGTTTGCGCGTAAAAAAACCCTTCTCCTCGCTTAGATCTAGCGGCAGTGGTTAAATAACTAGCTACAGAACAGGATGTACCTAAAATCGGAGACACAAGCCCCTGGTGGCCGTAATGTATAAGATATAGCTGAATCAGTTGCGATGAATTGTGGACACACACCATTTTAAGAGGTGATAGTATTAGTGTAGTGTATAGAATTAGTGTAGAGGTGAAACATAGACACATATTGCAGTTACATCTGAGTATAATGCGTATTGAAATTTAGTAGTACTAATTTTATGCGTAGCAATTTCAGAGGTGTATTTAAAGTTTGTGCTTAGCAGTACATACTAACTTTAAGCGTAAACTTCTATAGATGTAAAAAAACACAGCTTATATTAAGCAAAACTCTTTGATTTTCTCGATTTGCAATGGAGGCGAGGCTCGTCCCAACAATTTCCATTATATCATCGATTTATACAATTAGTAGATTTTGAAAAATTGTGCTGATTTGAAGATTACAGTAATGTGGCATGATTTGTTTATTTTATAAGCAACCGAATTGTCATGAAGCACGAAATTGTAAAAGAAATTTCTCAGAAATGGCATCAGAAAAATTTCTGAAATTTTGCACTCTTATGAATAAATGCTCCTACAATGTAATAATAACACTGGTTTACAGCCAAAATGCACCAGAGACGTCATTATGAAATTCCTATGTAAAATTACTCCCTGTTTCTGGAAATCAAGGTTATTTTTAATTATATGGTAACGTTTTTGAGATATTTACGAATTACCGTTATTTCAAAAAAATAAAAAATTGGGTCCACTTAATCATATATATCTCAAGAGCGAATTGAGCGATTGCAAAACGGTTTGAAACCTTTAAAAGGTAATAAAATTTGCTATAAACTGTGCATACAACACTTTTTGCTAGGCCCTGCAGATTCGAAGATAACGAACAATCATTACGAATTTTTTAAACTTTTTTTGTAAAAATATAAAAAAATTTGTACTTTGCGAGGAAGGATCTCGAAAACTTTTTATTTTTTGCGGAAATTTTGTTTTCTCTCTAAGCTCTGTTTTATTACAAAAAAACAAGCTTTCATTCAACAATATCGATGAACTAGTACAAAAGTTATAAGCATTCAAATAAATATATTCATATAGTAAAACTTAAATACCCTACAAATAATAGCATATGTACATATGATTCTGTCTTAACTCTATGATCTTATTTTATAATTGAAAATGTTATGTGTCTTGCTTTGACGCGTATTTAGATTAGGATCTGTTTCTCTGGTTGGTTCCCTCCACTTCATTGGTGTAATAAATTTCATATGTCGCCTAAATAGATAGTTTCAGAAATTAGTCAGCTATGCATTAAAAGGGAGCAAATTCCTAATTTTTACAACGCACCTTTTTGTTCCGGTTTCCGAAAAAATCTATTCGACTCGATATGTGGTGCACACAGTATTCGGTGTCCATGGTTTTTCATTGTTTTTAGGCTCGATTCCAAAATATAGTATATAACTTTCAAAGGATTTGAAAACACAAGTCGCATCCTTTAACGATAAATTGACCGCAGATGAAACAGAACATATATGGATATTTTTAAGTAAATGACGGGTTATAAACAGCAATTATAAACTGAACAGTATCCGGCGAGCCTTGCAGATATTATGAAGGAACAAGGTGCATGAACTATTATTTATATTTAGATCAAGTAAAAATTCAATCCTACCTAGACAAAAGGTTCCCTAGTTCTACAAAGAAAACACTACCTGCCAAAAATATGCCCTTGCTTGAAATATACCTGGGTTTGAGAAAACGACACTAACAGTTTTTGCATCTAATAATCCTTCGAAAATCTACCTGCTAACTATCTGATATACGAATACTAACACCTATGTACCAGTAGGGTACTTAAGTATTAAATGGATATATTTACTTGAATGCTTATAACTTTTGTATTAGTCCATCGATTTTGTTGAATGAAAGCTTATTTTTTTGTAATAAAACAGAGCCTAGAAAGAAAAAAAACCTGCAAAGAAATAAAGTTTTCGAGATCCTTGCAAAGTACAAATTTTTTTATATTTTTACAAAAAACAAAAAAGAAATAGAAAGAATCCGTAATGATTGTTCGGTATCTTTGAGTCTGCAGGTCCTACAAAAAAGTGTTGTATTCACAGTTTATAGCAAATTTTATTACCTTTTATCAACTTTGAACCATTTTGGAATTGCTCAATTCGTTCTTAAGATATATATGATTAAGTGACCCAATTTTTTTTTTTAACGGTAATTCGTAAATATATCAAAAACGTTACCATAGAATTAAAAATAACCCAGATTTTCAGGGTGATTTTACATAGGAATTTCATAATGGCGTCTCTGGTGCAGAAAAAAAATTGGAATTTGTGATCCAGTGTAATTTGTTTAATGCATAATTTTTTTCATGTTCTCGTTTAAATTAATAAAATTTAGATTATAAGTCGCTGTTAAGACACAAATACATATTTTTGTGGCTGAAGAAGATGGGGTGACGAGGAAATCGGATGGTCACCGAGTTTCTTGTGCTGGGCGACTTGCTTTGTGCTTTTCTTGTAAAATTTTTTTTATTTAGATATTATTTTTGTAGCATATTCAGTATAAGGAGTTGTTATCCAAACAGCTGATTGCATCTTCTTGATTATTTTCCATACAACAAGATCTCAGCTAATCCAAATCAATAAAAATTTTATATTCTTCTGCACGGCGAATCAGGATGAACTCGCTTTGTCACCGCCTGGTATATATTCACCTTGTTGTTGTAGTATGAACTTTTTATTGATTTCGATCACAGCATTTGTTGAAAATTTTGATAAAAAAATATTCAAATATCATACCCCAAGATGATTAAAAACGTTCAAATTTAAAAACATTTTCTGTTCGAAAATTAACGTATCGTCGGGAGAAAAATGTACTATAAATGTGATTATTCTTGAATAATCATTTATGATTCATATTTCGAAACACTTTTTATTCATCTTTTCATCATACTTGATATTACTGGAAGATTGTACTTTACTTCTTTTGGAATAACATTTGATTACTTTTCACAGTCATTTTTTGATCACATTTAAGAAAAATTTTCAATCACTTTATATGATGGTTTGGAATCATTGGTGAATAAGATTGTGATTCATTTTTCCATCATATTTAATACATAAATAAATACTATATAAAGAACATATTTCATCAGGGGGTGAAAGCATCTGGAAGCTCGGAAGTAAGCTTTTTGAACCGCAGGTAGTAATTAACTTGACCTTGTACACACACACGACTACAACATCCAACATCATCTATGATCATCATCTTAGATCATGGTAACGATGTCACTTTAAAAATCACGATTTTACTATGTCTCATATCTTTAAATATAACTAGATGTTTTCGACAATCATAGCTCATGGAGGATGTTGAAACCGGGTCCAGGCGTGTCGATCAAGCTTAACTTACCAGCGGTTAAACAGCTTACAACTTCCGTACATCGGTTCCATCCAGTATGTCTTTTCTGGGAAGCCGCATCTAGAGAAATGCTAGAAGACATCTTAGGTTAGCAGCAGCACTTATATTACTTTTAGTCTTCAATATGTGTTGTATATTTGTAATTTTTTTGGATTTTATGATTGAAAAATTGTGAGCTAATGAAGAAAAACAAATTTTCAATGAGAAGTCTAGTTTTAACAAGTAAAAAAATTCATCATTTATTCAAGAAAGGTAGTCTGCAAATATTAAGAAAGTTGATTGAAAAATGATTTTAAATTTTTGATCACCGAAGTTTAAAGAAATTAAATTCAAAAATGATTCCAAATTCCAAAATTTATTCATCAAAGTTATTCGAAAATTAGTTCAAAAAGTGATCGAAAAATGATTTTCAGTTTTTGATCATTAAAAGTAATCTTATTTTATTATTTATTTTGTTCACCTGTAGTCAAATTGTATTGATATTGTAACGAATTTTGCTGCAAATCCTCTTATTTGCAATCCTCTGCTAAGTTCGAATCACTAAACTGTTGAATAAATAACTCCAATATTGAGTAATGGAAAAATGGCCTTTATTAAAGTACTTCACAATAACACTTATACTTTGCTACTCGCTGGCTTAATAACCAAACTGATTGACAACTCAAATGAAACTCTACTATTGGCCGCCAGATCGCGTGCTTAATCAAACTGATTGATAGCTCAACTCAAACTGAATTACAGCGCCTCTACATCTGTCGCCTTTTATGCTCTTTGGTTTCCTCGTTCGCATTTTTCTAGAATCTACTAGCATTGTCCATGAGCTCTCAAACTTCTCAGCTATAACTAAAATTGCACAATTTTATACATCTTTTAGGCGCTTCCAGAATCTACTAGTCCAGTAGCTCTCAAACTTCTCAGATATATGCATGTGTTCGTGCATTGACTCTCCGCGTACATAGTACATATGTGTAGACGCAATTATTTATTCGTTTATGTAGATACATAATGATTGAATTATTGATGGGAATGTTTGTAGTTTACAGTCTCTCGCGCACACATAGGCGTATAAGTAAGTAAATGCATCTGTGTGTGACATCTCTCGGCTGCCTTATATATGTGTATACATGATTTGATTATTGACGTAAATATCGCTTAGCATGGCCTTAGCATCGCCTTAGTGATGGTATAGCTCAGTGATGCTAATATCCGTGACACTGCCCTCCACCTAAGTCTGATCGTCCCGATCAGACAAATCTCTCGATCTAAACGCCGCTAGCATCTCCAAATGAACCACCTTTCTATTTCGTGGTTTCCCAATGGTTTGTATGCGGTATACGGCCTTCCCAAATGCACCGAAATTTGGCTGGAATACCTTTCCGCCGGTGAGCGTTGTTTAACAGTACCAAATCTCCCTCCAAGAACCCTTTAAAATTATTGTTCTCATTGTACCTGCGTTTGATCTTACTACTTATTATCCTTAGTCGTTCCGTCGCACTCTGTTGTTTGACCAATGAACTACTTCGCAGAGCTTGCGCTTGACGGATTGGCTTGACAGTATCGTTCCGCCGTTTCCCAACAGAAGTGCGCGATGGCTTGAAACCACCCTTGCATGCTTCCTGCAAAATTCTTGCTGTCGTTTTAGTGCGTCCATTAGGGTTTGTCAATGCCGGTGTTTTTCTCGCAGGTACTTTTGATTTCGCTTTGTTTGGCCCATTCGTTTCATCAACCTTTACCTTTGACTTTCGTGGCCTTTGTCGACTTTTCTCCATCAGTACTCGATTACTGCTGAAACCTTTTTCCAAATTGAAGTTAATTGGCACATCCTGGTTCTTATAATGCATAATCCTTTTCTGCATGTCGATCCTGATGTCATAGTCAACTAGGAAATCCACTCCCAATATGACTTCATCAACGATTTCTGCCACAACGAATTTGTGTAGAACCATGACCTCCCCAATTAAGACCTCACATATCACTTCTCCCTGGACTTGGTTATACTCGCCAGTAATCGTACGCAATCTTGCTCCAGGTAATGGCTTTACTTTCCTGTTGACCAAATCAGATCGGATCAATGAATGAGATGCGCCCGTATCTTCAGTCAGTACACGCTCCTTGCCATCCACATTTCCTTTGACGGTAAGACTGCTCGATTTCCTTCCAGTTTGCGAGATAGGTATCACACGACATTCCATAGCTGGGGCAAGTCCTCGATTTTTACATTTGACTCGCTCTTGTTTATCTCCTCCAGCTTTGCGTTTACGACCAGCCAAGTTGGAACCACCATGACCGGTTCTGCAATGACGTGCAATGTGACTTGGGTTACCGCACTTGAAACACTTCATAACTCCGGCATTATTTTGTTGTAATCCCTTCAGTGCTTCCAAAATTGTTTCTACCCAATCGGGCCTTTCCACTTCCACGCGATGGGCTTTGTATGCGGGCTTACTCAAAAGTGACGCTGTTTCCTGAGTCAGTGCATGGCATACCGTTTCAGCATATGTTGACTTTGGGTTCGCGTATGTGGCTCGCTTCGTTTCGACGTCCCGTATGCCGTTAATAAAGCTCTGAATCTTTACCCTTTCTGTGTATTCCACGGGTGCGTCCGCATTTGCAAGATGAGCCAATCTTTCAACATCCGAAGCAAACTCCTGTAACGTCTCGTTTGCTTTTTGGTAACGGTTTTGCAACTCAATTTGGTATATCTGTTTTCTATGCTCGCTTCCATAACGTCTCTCGACAGCGGCCATCAATGCTTCATAGTTGTTCCGCTTTCCTTCGGGAATCGTCTGTAGGATTTCGGCTGCTGGCCCCTTCAATGCTACGAATAGAGCAGCCACTTTATCTTCAGCATTCCAGTTGTTCACTACTGACGTCTTCTCAAATTGAAGCTTGAATACCTCGAAAGGAACAGAACCGTCAAAAGATGGAGTTTTTATCTTCGGATTGCTCGCTGGACCAGCTGAGCGATTTAGTTGTAACTGTTGCATAAGACCTTTCAACGCTTCTATCTCGGCATCAATTTTGTCCTCGAGTTGTAAAATTTTTGCGTCCTGCTCGTCCAGTTTCTCAAAGAGCTGCGATGATACCTGTTCCGAAATGTTTGTCGACATTCCAGATATACGTACCTCTTGCGCTTCCAATTGAGATGACATATATGTCTTCTGTTCTTCCAATTGAGATAACATTTGCGACGCCATTACGGAAATGCGTGCCTCCTGTGACTCCAGATGAGATGCCATTGTCGATGCTTGTACAGATACTGTGTTCGTCACTGTCTGCGGTGTTTCGTTTTTTTTCTTCCATTTTTGTTGTTGTTTTGTCGCTATCATAATGAAAGTCATACTCCTTAGCATTGTAGATTCCTTCAAATACCATAGCTACACTTAGTCGTTTTTGTAGCTGGGATTTATCGCCAAAAGTAGCCACTCCACGGACTTCCAACTCCTCCTTCAGTTGCTGGATCGTCAATTCACTCAACTTTGGCATGTCCAAGTTTATTCGAAGTCTTCGGAATTTATTCAACAATTGTAACGAATTTTGCTGCAAATCCTCTTATTTAAGTTCGAATCACTAAACTGTTGAATAAATAACTCCAATATTGAATAATGGAAAAGTGGCCTTTATTAAAGTACTTCACAATAACACTTATACTTTGCTACTCGCTGGCTTAATAACCAAACTGATTGATAACTCAAATGAAACTCTACTATTGGCCGCCAGATCGCGTGCTTAATCAAACTGATTGATAGCTCAACTCAAACTGAATTACAGCGCCTCTACATCTGTCGCCTTTTATACTCTTTGGTTTCCCCGTTCGCATTTTTCTAGAATCTACTAGCATTGTCCATGAGCTCTCAAACTTCTCAGCTATAACTAAAATTGCACAATTTTATACATCTTTTAGGCGCTTCCAGAATCTACTAGTCCAGTAGCTCTCAAACTTCTCAGATATATGCATGTGTTAGTGCATTGACTCTCCGCTGCTCGTATTCGTACATGGTACATATGTGTAGACGCAATTATTTATTCGTTTATGTAGATACATAATGATTGAATTATTGATGTGAATGTTTGTAGTTTACAGTCTCTCGCGCACACATAGGCGTATAAGTAAATGCATCTGTGTGTGACATCTCTCGGCTGCCTTATATATGTGTATACATGATTTGATTATTGACGTAAATATCGCCTAGCATGGCCTTAGCATCGCCTTAGTGATGGTATAGCTTAGTGATGCTAATATCCGTGACAATATGATGGAAAGTTCAAAAATTTATCATATAAATGCTGTGTGGGAGATATCTATAACTTTATTTGAAGTTTCCAATATTTCACCATTAATTTTTTGATTTTCAGGACAGAAAAAAGTGTTTAGAAAAAATATGCAAATTGTTGCATGGAAAGAGTTGCCTTGTGATAATAAGATCCACAACTCCAAAAGAGAAGTTGTCGACAATCAGCAACAAAACTCTTTGTGTGTAAACGGCGGCTAATAAGCAAAAAGAAAAAGAAAACATGATTCAATTACTAGAGGTTTGTTCTCCAATGAAGACAGAGCTTTGGAACTCCCAAATTTAAAAATCTGTTCGGGTTGCTTTTACGAAGGAAGGAAAACGGGGAATAATTCAATGCCCTTCAGCGAAAATTGTAGTAGAAAAGTACCTTTAGTAGTATATTAGTAGTGATAATGAATTTGTAATTGAACTAATAAAAAGTAATATTGGTTTGGTCATTCTTTCAGAATTTGTTTGAAGAATGCTGTACGTCAGAATTTTATTCAAAAAACAATATCCCAAATTTCTTTCAAAAACTTTCTATTCGAGCATAAGTTTAAAACATTTTGGCATAAGAGGGAGTTAATGAAAAGCATTCTGGGATAAGATGTTCTTCAACCTAATTCTGATATAGGACGTTTTTGCGTCAAATCCTGAAATAGGAAATTTTTAAAAAATATTTCGAACTGGCAGCCGACATGGGGTAATACTCTACTCAAATACTCCCTACTTGTTTATTCTGAAATTTCGGAAAGCTCTTTTCCGTTTAAATATTAATGGAAGGGTTTTGGATTAACCGGTAATTTAGAATGTGCGAAACACGTTCTTTTGATAATATCTCACGAGGTTCGAATATTCCAAATAAGTATATACATAATATTCCAAATATACATAAAACGATTCCACAATATCTTGAATGGAGACGAATGTGCCGAACATACGAAATGAAAAAGTTAACATGCTCAATGAGTACATTTCGTTATGGAATTTTCATTATGATAATGACATTTTTACGTAAATGTATTTACTAGTGCAGTTTTTGACGTTGAACGATGAATTTTAAATTATTTAAGCTTCGTATGTTTATAGGTTTACGAAAGTGCACGATTCCTTGGTGTCCACGCTTTTCATAAAATTACCTATGTTCAGCCACACTAATAGACAATGGCATAGTTAATAAATTCATCATAAAATTTAAAAAAATTGTCCTAAGGAATTATACAGTTCAGCATTCATCGGTTATTTGTAAACTGATTGTTTGCTATTTCTTCCACTAATATTTTGCGATAAATCGCTAAGAAAGAACACAGTTAACGGATATCAATTCGACTTGGGAGCATAATGGCTGCAGTTGTCAAAAAAATTGTCAGACGAGCAAACCTCTAGTGATTGAAACATGCAAAAAAAATTCACACTCAAGAATCTTCGACTTTGCCTTTCCGTTCCGTTACGGAGTTTTTTGTAACACCATATACTCTGTTAATTTCAGAACTGTTTAAAAAAATTTACAAAATAAAAATAAATCCCACACGAAAGTTTGTGAATCTCTATCAATATTTTCTTTTAGGTCCGAACATAATTAAAAAAAATAAAATAAAACAAGTAAGGAAGGTTAAGTTCGGGTGTAACCGAACATAACATATGGGCCAGGGGTGACTCTAGAATGCGTTTGTACAATATGGGTATTAAACGAAAGGTGTTAATGAGTATTTCAAAAGGGCGTGGGGTATAGTTCTACAGGTGGACGCCTTTTCGAGATATCGCCATAAAGGTGGACCAGGGGTGACTCTAGAATGTGTTTGTACGATATGGGTATCAAATTAAAGGTATTAATGAGGGTTTTAAAAGGGAGTGGTGGTAGTTGTATAGGTGGTCGCCTTTTCGAGATATCGACATAAAGGTGGACCAAGGGTGACTCTAGAATGTGTTTGTACGATATGGGTATCAAATTAAAGGCATTAATGAAGGTTTTAAAAGGGAGTGGTGGTAGTTGTATAGGTGGTCGCTTTTTCGAGATATCGCCATAAAGGTGGACCAGGGGTGACTCTAGAATGCGTTTTTACAATATGGGTATCAAACGAAAGGAGTTAATAAGTATTTTAAAAGGGGGTGGGGCTTAGTTCTATAGGTGGACGCCTTTTCGAGATATCGCCATAAAGGTGGACCAGGGGTGACTCTAGAATGTGTTTGTACGATATGGGTATCAAATTAAAGGTATTAATGAGTATTTCAAAAGGGCGTGGGGTATAGTTCTACAGGTGGACGCCTTTTCGAGATATCGCCATAAAGGTGGGCCAGGGGTGACTCTAGAATGTGTTTGTACGATATGGGTATCAAATTAAAGGTATTAATGAAGGTTTTAAAAGGGAGTGGTGGTAGTTGTATAGGTGGTCGCGTTTTCGAGATATCGCCATAAAGGTGGACCAGGGGTGACTCTAGAATGCGTTTTTACAATATCGGTATCAAACGAAAGGTGTTAATGAGTATTTTAAAAGGGGTGGGGCTTTGTTCTATAGGTGGACGCCTTTTCGAGATATCGCCATAAAGGTGGATCAGGGGTGACTCTAGAATGTGTTTGTACGATATGGGTATCAAAATAAAGGTATTAATGAGGGTTTTAAAAGGGAGTGGAGGTAGTTGTATAGGTGGTCGCCTTTTCGAGATATCGGCATAAAGGTAGACCAGTGGTGACTCTAGAATGCGTTTGTACAATGTGGGTATCAAACGAAAGGTGTTAATGAGTATTTTAAAAGGGCGTGGGGCCCATAAAGGTGGACCAGGGGTGACTCTAGAATGGGTTTGTACAATATGGGTATCAAACGAGAGGTATTAATGAGTATTTTAAAAGGGAGTGGGCCTTAGTCCTATAGGTGGACGCCTTTTCGAGATATCGCCATAAAGGTGGACCAGGGGTGACTCTAGAATGTGTTTGTACGATATGTGTATCAAATTAAAGGTATTAATGAGGCTTTTAAAAGGGAGTGGTGGTAGTTGTATATGTGAAGGCGTTTTCCAGATATCGACCAAAATGTGAACCAGGGTGACCAGAACATCATCTGTTGAATAACGCTAATTTATTTATATATATAGAATACCACGAACAGTATTCCTGCCAAGATTTCAAGGGTTTTTTATTTCGCCCTGAATAACTTTTTCATTTCATTCTACTTAATATGGTACAAAGTTTACAAAGTTTTTTTCTAAAGTTATATTTTGCGTCAATAAGCTAATCCAATTACCATGTTTCATCCCTTTTTTGGTATTTGGTATAGAATTATGGCATTTTTTCGTTTTTCGTAATTTTCGGTATCGAAAAAGTGGGCGTGGTCATAGCTCGATTTCGGCCATTTTTTATACCAATACAAAGTGAGTTCAGATAAGTACGTGAACTGAGTGTAGGTAGTTTATTCCCTCAGCGTGAAGGTGTATTAGCATTCGCATGACTATTATTTCTAGACCTATTGAGTTGGAGGGCTTGGCCTTGTGTATGGCTTCTTCAACCTCTGTGGGGGTGATGGTAATGGGTGGAATGTCGTGTTTGTGTTTATGTGCCCATTTGCACGACGTCGGGCTTTGTCTACAGAATAATGCATTATAAATTGTCGGAAAAAGGCGCCCCGGATTTCCTCGAATCCCATTTGGCACATTTGTGTTCATTTGTCCATTTACCTGCCGCAAATATCCAAGTTGAGACTTCTAATATGGGGGATCTCTAGGGTTGAGATGTCTCGCCAGGTTACGTTCTCTCGATAAGTTTGCAGCTTCATCCCGAAAATGCAGTATGATTTCAGGTATTATACAGGCCGGAATAAAGCGAGCAGAAGCTGAAGCAATGACCTTGCGGAAGACACGCTCGCTTTGTTGGACATCAGTCGTGATAGGGAGAGTAGCAAAATATTGATTTGTGAACGTTGTGTAGCCTTCCCAGTTAGCTTTTTTTAAATTAATAAAAGTCCGATTTTCAGAGGTGATAGAATCGGCAGGTCGCTGTATTGAAATGAGCATGGGTACGTGCCGAGATGCTAAAGTAAGCATCGGCTGCCATTCAACGCAGTTTATAAGCCCTGCGCTGACAATTGAGATAAGAGGCAAGCTTTGGAAATTACCTGCAATTGTGGTGGGGATATCGCCGTTTATAGTGCAGAAAGTCGTATTGTCTATTTTCTCTGCTATCTGCCTACAAGCTATCGACTGACAAGCTGGAATGCCAGAGGTCGTGGTGAGCGTTGAAATCGCCAAGGATAAGGCGGGTTTCACCAGAGCGTAGCGTACCTATATCAGGGTGATAGCCACTTGGCAGCAGGTGGCTGGAGGAATATAGATGTTAATTATTTCTAGGTCAACATTTCCTGACCGGATGGTTATGCGTTGCCATTCTAAGGTTTTATCCCCGCGGCTGATGTTGGGTTGAAATAGACTATATTGCACGGTGATGGGTGATAAGGGCAAAGCCATTACCATTACCCCTTGTGAAATGTTTCCTATGAAGGCTGTCGCAATCGCAAGTTCGGAAGTCCGATCTGGCAGTTAGATTTTTTATTGAATTGCGGCTATACGGATGTAATTTTTATTCATGTAGTCAACTATCCCTGCAATCTTTCCGGTTAATCAGTTACAATTAAGTTCCAGAATTCTGAAGTGCAACGGGGGCGGTCGTCACTCTGGGAGTCAGAGATGGGTGAACGCGCCTTAAAGGATATAGGCTTTGTCGAGTGTGCTGTCCGATTGCTGCTGGAGTACATGGCGTCGATGAGTTGGTACTTGTGTTTTGGAAGCACGGTGCAACGAATGCACCGGTCAGGCGATTGCCATTTTTAAGCCCAGAGCACCTATGAAGGTTGCATCGCCCGAGGCATGAACTGCATTAGACCGATGTCGCGATCGTAAATATTCTTAGCATACGAAGCACATGGTGTGGGGGGCTAGGAGGAGGAGACTCCTTCTTACACGAGTGTGTGTGTTAGAAAATGACGGAGTAAAAGCAGGTGCTCGGCATTGCTACTGTCCACGCTACGTAAATTGTAGTGATGGGTTGTATGTACTCGAGCTTGATACTGTAACGAATTTACTTGCAAATCCTCTTATTTGCAATCCTCTGCTAAGTTCGAATCACTAAAACTCAAACTGTGCAACGAATAGCTTGCTTAATAACCACGCTGATTGATAGCTCAATGAAAATCTACTATTCAAAATAATACTGCTATTGCTCGCTAGATATCGTCTTAATCGCAACTGTTTGACAACTCAAATCAAACTGAGTTAGTTCTTACTCGCCTGTCCCGCTTTTATAGTTTACGCTGCATACTTCTAGGCTCTTCGATTTCCAGAAGTTACTAGTTAGTTTCGGCTACAAAATCGCCAGTCACAACTACGTGCACAAATTATTGCTCTCTCTTATGACAACTCAGATAAGATATATGCATGTGTTTGTGCATTGCCGCTCCGCTGCTCGTATACGTACATATGTGTAGACGCAATTATTTATTCGTTTATGTAGATACATAATGATTGAATTATTGATGTGAATGTTTGTAGTCTACAGTCTCTCGCGCATACATAGGCGTATAAGTAAATGCATCTGTCTGTGACATCCTTCGGCTGCCTTATATACGTGTATACATGATTTGATTATTGACGTAAATACTGCTTATCGTGGCCTTGGCATCGCCTTAGTGATGGTATAACTTAGTGATGGTAATATCCGTGACACTGCCCTCCACCTAAGTCTGATCGTCCCGATCAGACAAATCTCCCGATCTAAACGTTGCCAGCCTTTCCAAATGGACCACTTTCATTTTGGTTCGTGGTTTACTGATGGTTTGTATGCGGTACACTACATCGTTGATCCGTTTTACAACTTTGTATGGGCCTTCCCAATTACATTGCAATTTCGGGGACAAACCTTTTTTTTGTTGCGGGTTGTATAACAGCACCAAATCTCCTTCCTGAAAACCTTCTGAATTAATTGCTTTATCATATCTGGCTTTCATCTTGTCACTCATAATCTTTGTTCGTTGCCTTATCAGATCATGTATTTCTCTTAGCTCTTCTTCCAAATCACTAGTGGATTTCCTGACATTTCTCTCCGCATTGGCATCTATCCCAAACTTCAAATCAGCTGCCAGCCTAAGGTCATTGCCAAAAATTACTTTTGCAGGGGTTTGGCCCGTTGTCTCATGCACTGCTGATCGGTAAGCCATCAAGAATAATGGTATGCGGGTATCCCATTCTTTATGGTACTTGTCCACTACTTTCCTTAAGTGCTCCTCCAATGTTCTATTGAATCGTTCTACCATACCATCGGATTGAGGATGCAATGCAGTTGTCCGTGTTTTTCGAATGCCCAATGACTTACACATTTCCTGGAACACAGCTGATTCGAAATTCCTGCCTTGGTCAGAATGTAACTCCATTGGTACACCATACCTTGCAACCCAATTGTTTATAAACACTTCTGATACCGTTTCCGCTTCTTGATTTGGGATTGGGTATACCTCTGGCCATTTGCTGAAATAATCCATAACTACTAGTACATATTTGTTTCCGCCGTTGCTAGTAGGAAATGGACCGGCGACATCCATAGTGATCCTTTCAAATGGCGCACCTGAGTTATATTGCTTCATCTGGCCATGACTTCGTGTTCTGGGCCCTTTCGCTCTGCTGCAAACCTCGCAGTTCGTAATCCACTCAGTGACCGACTGACGGCAACCAACCCAATAGAATCTCTGTTTAATCTTCTCGAGCGTCTTCGTGATTCCAAGATGACCTCCGCTTGGAGCTCGCTGAGCACATCACGAATCCTCTTTCTGGGAACAACTATCAGTTTATTCTTGTATTTACCATCCTCACTCTCCCATACTCGATGAAGGCAACCGGATATCAATTCTAAACTGTTCCACTGTGCCCAATATGACTTCGCAATGGGACTCTCTGCTGATATCTCTTCTCTGTTTGGTCTTTCATTTCGTTCGAGCCCTTGCATAACACGTGACAGATCTGCATCTTCTAGCTGGCACTTTCTTAGCTGTTCCTTGTCCCATTCATCTGTACATGTTATAGTCATTAGCCGGACATCTATAATGTCTTCTTTAGCCTCGGCTTTTGAACAGTGCTTGAATTGTCCTTCCGGATTACGGAACTGCAGTAGCCATTTTAAAGCTGCGTGATCTGTCCTGACACGGAATCGCTGGCCGTAGAGGTATTTGTGAAAATATTTAACGCACTCTACCAATGCCAACAGCTCTCTCCGCGTAACGCAGTAGTTCCTCTCTGGTTTTCCAATCGAACGGCTGTAATATGCAACTACCTTCTCCTGTCCATCGACCAGTTGTGATAAAACGCCTCCTATAGCATATCCACTCGCATCTGTATCTATAATAAATGTTGCTCCTGGAATCGGATATGCTAACATTGGGGCAGTGCACAAACACTCCTTCAATGTTTGGAAAGCCACTTCTTGCTCCTTCTTCCATTCAAAAGCTTTATTTTTTCTTGTAAGCTCATGGAGGCTATGGGCTACGCTGGAAAAATTTTGTACAAATCGGCGGTAATATGTGCACAGCCCAAGGAAACTTCTTAATTCATGTAGGTTCTGTGGTCTTGGCCAATCCTTTACAGCCTCTATCTTTTGGTTCGCAGTGCAGATGCCCTCTGTCGTTACCTTGTGACCCAAATAATTTACTTCCTTTTTAAACAGCGAACACTTTTTGGGACTTAACTTCAGACCAGCGCCAGCTATTCTTTGGAAAACTTCCTCCAAGTTCTTAAGATGTTCATCGAAATTCTTGCCCAATACGATGATGTCCTCCAGGTACACCAAGCATGTTTTCCAATGTAGTCCTTTCAATACCTGATCCAAGAGTCTCTCGAAAGTAGCTGGTGCATTACCTAGTACAAAGGGTATTACTGTAAATTGCCAAAGACCATCTCCGGCGCTGAAGGCTGTTTTCTCTTTGTCTTCCTCCTTTACCTCCACTTGCCAGTAGCCGCTTTTCAAGTCCAGTGTGGAAAACCATTTCGTACCAGAGAGCGAGTCCAGAGTGTCGTCAATTCTTGGCAATGGGTAGCTATCCTTTTTCGTAACGTCATTCAACTTCCGGTAGTCCACGCAAAACCTCATTTTTCCATCCTTCTTCTTTACAAGTACTACCGGTGAACTCCAGGGACTAGCTGATGGTTCGATGACGCCGCTGTCGCTCATTTCTTGTATAATTTGACTCACAACTTCCCGCTTCGCCGGTGGAACACTACGTGGAGCTTGACGGATCGGCCTCGCATCTCCAGTGTCAATTTGATGTTTCACAACCTTGGTGCGGCCTGGTTTAGAACCATCCTGGTCAAATATGTTCGCGTACTTTAGGAGCAGTTGTTTTGCCTTACTCTGATATGCTTCCTCTAGCCCCTGCGTCCTTGCCGTGATGTCATTTGAAAGATTAGTATTACTAGCTGAAACGTGTTCCTGGAGCTGTTCACAGTTAATAACTACTTCAGCCTCTTGGCATCTTCCCAAAATAGCTCCTTTAGTCAGTTTGAGTGGTGAATTGAACTCATTGAGTACTCTTACCGGAATACTTCCATCTTGTTTTGTCATAGCCAGGGTTTTTCCTACAAGTATGTTCAGTGCTGATTTGTTTGCTGCTTCGACAACCCACAATTTGTTTGTCCCACAATCTCCATCAACCTTTGCCCAGATGACTGCTTCGAATTTTGGTGGTATTTGCTGACTCTCTTCCACCAGCACTCGTTTACTGCTGTAGCCTCTCTCGTAGCCGAAATTAAGTGGTACATCCATGTTCTTATATCGCATCGTCTTGCTTTGCATGTCGATCTTGATGCCCTGGTCGATTAAGAAGTCCACTCCAATTATGATTTCATCAACAATCTCTGCCACTATAAAATTGTGTACTACCGTGACGTTCCCAATTGCGACTTCACATGATACTTCTCCTAGAATCGTGCTGTCTTCTCCAGTGGCTGTACGCAATCTTGCTCCATGCAATGGTCTTATCTTCTTGTTGACTAAATCCGCTCGAATGATGGAATGAGATGCACCCGTATCTACAGTCAGTAAACGTTCCTTTCCATCCACATGTCCTCCGACAGTAAGATTGTTTGACCTTCTTCCAATTTGTGAGATAGAGATTATGGGGCATTCAATTGAGGGAGCCAGCTGTCGCCCTTTGCGGCTGACTCGCTTTAGTTTAACGATTGAGTGGACTTGGAGATTTGCTCATCTCCTTCAGCTCTGCGTTTACGGCCACCCACATTGTTGGAGCTATTGGAACCGGTGCTGCAATGTCGTGCAATATGACCTGGGTTGCCGCACTTGAAACATTTAATCACTCCGGAATTTTTCTGTTGTGATCCCTTCAGTGCTTCCAAAATTGTGTCTACCCAATCTGGTCTTTCCACTTCCACACGATGAGCTTTGTATGCTGGTTTACTCAATAGTGAGGCCGTTTCCTGAGTCAATGCATGTGATACCGTTTCAGCAAATGTCAGTTTTGGGTTTGCGTATGTAGCTCGCTTCGTTTCCACGTCTCGTATTCCATTTATAAAACTCTTGATTTTTACCCTCTCGGTGTATTCCACGGGTGCGTCCGCATTTGCGAGATGAGCCAACCTTTCAACATCTGAAGCAAACTCTTGCAATATCTCAATCGCTTTTTGGTAGCGGTTTTGCAACTCAATTTGGAATATCTGTTTTCTATGCTCGCTTCCATAACGTCTCTCGACAGCGGCCATCAATGCTTCATAGTTGTTCCGCTCTCCTTCGGGAATCGTCTGTAGGATTTCGGCTGCTGGCCCTTTCAATGCCACGAACAGAGCTGCAACTTTATCTTCAGCATTCCAGTTATTCGCTGCCGACGTCTTCTCAAATTGGAGCTTAAATACCTGGAATGGAACAGAACCATCAAACGTTGGGGATTTTACCTTCAGAGTAGATGTTGAAGTGATTGGACGGTTCAATTGTAACTCCTGAATCCGATCTTTCAAAGCATCCATCTCGGCCTCCACTTTATTTTGTCGTTCACTAACAGCCTCCAGCTGCGATGAGAATTTTGTTTCCTGTGCCTCCAGCTTTGTTGAGATACGCTCTTCTTGTGCTTCGAGCTGTAATGTTATACGTGCCTCTTGTTCTTTTAATTGTTCTGCAATTTGTGACGCCATGTGTGTTTTCTGTTCTTCCATCTTCGATGTTATTCGTGTCTCTTGGGATTCCATCTGTGATGACATATACGTTTTCTGTTCTTCTAGTTGAGATGACATATACGTTTTCTATTCTTCTAGTTGAGATGACATATATGTTTTCTGTTCTTCTAGTTGAGATGACATTGTCGATGTTTGAGCAGATATTGCAGCCAAAATCATGTTCAAGTCTGTGCTCGTAACTGTCTGCGTAACTGTCTCTTCCATTTTTGTTGTTTCCTCGCCATCAAGATGAAAGTCATACTCTTCCACGTCAATTCCTTCTACTTCCATTGCCTCTCGTAGCCGTGCCTGGAGTTCAAGTTTAACGCCGCTTGTATTCAATCAACGGCTCTCCAACTCCCTCTTCAGTTGCTGGATCTTCAATTCACTGAACTTTGACATGTCCTTGTGGTCCTCTGGAATTTATTCAACAATTCCTCTTCTGACACCAATTGTAACGAATTTACTTGCAAATCCTCTTATTTGCAATCCTCTGCTAAGTTCGAATCACTAAAACTCAAACTGTGCAACGAATAGCTTGCTTAATAACCACGCTGATTGATAGCTCAATGAAACTCTACTATTCAAAATAATACTGCTATTGCTCGCTAGATATCGTCTTAATCGCAACTGCTTGACAACTCAAATCAAACTGAATTACTTCTTACTCGCCTGCCCCGCTTTTATAGGTTACGCTGCATACTTCTAGGCTCTTCGATTTCCAGAAGTTACTAGTTAGTTTCGGCTACAAAATCGCCAGCCACAACTACGTGCACAAATTATTGCTCTCTCTTGTGACAACTCAGATAAGATATATGCATGTGTTTGTGCATTGCCGCTCCGCTGCTCGTATACGTACATATGTGTAGACGCAATTATTTATTCGTTTATGTAGATACATAATGATTGAATTATTGATGTGAATGTTTGTAGTTTACAGTCTCTCGCGCATACATAGGCGTATAAGTAAATGTATCTGTGTGTGACATCTTTCGGTTGCCTTATATACGTGTATACATGATTTGATTATTGACGTAAATACTGCTTATCGTGGCCTTGGCATCGCCTTAGTGATGGTATAACTTAGTGATGGTAATATCCGTGACAATACGATAAACCGTGAAACCTTTGAGCTGAACACTCTGTTTAATAACGACAACTTGAACAATAGACTTAGCTAGTCGGCATTCTGTAACGTAAATTTTGGACACCTTGACGACGCAATATATGAATGTACACTAAGATGAGGGAACCGATATATGGTTTACTATGCGATTACTTGAGTACGAGGCCGAGTAATCGGTTAACTGAATATGCGAATTTTACAAAAATTATATGTAAAATGTTGGAAGATAAATCAGGAGGTAGAAGCTTTTGGTATAAGAGAAACGCTGACGCTGATAAAGGAAGTTTAAAGAAAATAAGCTGAACATGGCAATAAAATCAGTCGAATGAATCGAATAAGTCGAATAGAGAAGGATGCTCAAAATGAAGTGCAGCCGCTGATAAATATGCTGCTTGGCTGCTTTAGACTTCCTTGTGCCAGCGAACTCAACCGACCGGTTTGTGACAACGATGACAAGGGTGCTTTGCTGCTTCACTGACTAAATAAAATTGGAATTTATTACTTTAAGGCGGGCGCATTGCAGATTGGCATTGTTGTTGTGGTAGCTTTGAAACACAAAAAAGTCTTAAATGAGAAAGTATGAAGGTACCCATTAACGAATCGTCGTAGATAAGACGAAAAAAGAATGGCAGTAAAATGGAAGGAAAAAGAATTTGGAAATTCATGGTCGTGAGATTAAACTATCGTTGGAAGTTCATTGAAAGAAATCTCAAATAAAAGTAGTGAAAAGTAAAAAATGATAAGAAAATTGCTGGGTCACATACATACATACATACGCATGCATGTATGAGTGTACTTACTTGGATTATTCTCCCAGTGAGTTGAGTGTCTTTAACTTATGTTGCAAATTTTTATGTAGCTGATAAATCTGCTTCCGCATCATAAAAGACATTAGCTGAAGTCTATTACTCGCATAAATGTATCCTACATATATACGTAAGTATGTGTATGTATGCAGATATTATGCGCTATATTATAATGATATTGCTTACTTGGTGCTGCATATGGTAATTTAGGCTGAACTGATTTTAACGGAGGGTGGAGCCGTGTGTAGAAATCCACGAAAGTGGGCAAAGCTTCTGACCTCCATTCACCTGGGAACGGCCAGAGCAATTCCAGTGCATGCGGTTCAAGCAGCTCATTACTTCCGGTCGCTTGCGGCCAAGTATCCTCTGGGTAGCCACTGAACATCCGTTTAGTGGTGCGCTAATGTGAGAAGGCGACAACCTGGCTAGGCCACTCTGGTATACTCGGTTTAAGGGCTAGCTGGGGGATCGTCCATCGGCACCGTCTGTCCACCACGAAGTGCGGCTGCAAGCAGGCGTTTGTCTTGGATCAAGCGGCTCGCTATATAAACGTGCATATAATATTTTCATCCCCGCTGATCGGGTTGTGCACTGGGCTTGGGACCCGTCACGTCAAACCACACTCCAATGAAAAGAAAAAATAAGCCTCGGATAAAAAGACAACCCTTTACTGATGAAGAGCCATGGCAAACGTTTGAAGGACAATGATTTGAAGGAATGCACCTGGAACGTCCGCTCCCTGAATGGGATTGGTGCATATGCCCTGCTGGTTGATGTCCTCATCAAAGAAAAATCTGACATCACCGCCATCCAAGAAATGCGTTGTACGAAGCAATGAAAAAAGGAGATAAACAAGTAAGGAAGGCTAAGTTCGGGTGTAACCGAACATTACATACTCAGTTGAGAGCTATGGAGACAAAATAAGGAAATTCACCATGTAAGAAAATGAACCTAGAGTAACCCTGGAATGTGGTTGTATGACATGTGTATCAAATGGAAGGTATTAAAGAGTATATTAAGAGATAGTAGGCCATAGTTCTATGGATGGACGCCATTTAGGGATATCGCCATAAAGGTGGACCAGGGCTGACTCTAGAATTTGTTTGTACGATATGGGTATCAAATAAAAGGTGTTACTGAGCATTTTAAGAGGGAGTGGGCATTAGGTCTATCGGTGGACGCCTTTTCGAGATATCGCCATTAAGGTGGACCAGGTGTGACTTTAGAATGTGTTTGTACGATATGGGTATCAAATGAAAGGTGGTAATGAGTATTTTAAAACGGAATGGGCTTTAGTTCTATAGGTGAACGCCTTTTCGAGAAATCGCCATAAAGGTGGACCAGAGGAGACTCTAGAATATGTTTGTACGATATGGGTATCAAATGAAAGCTGTTAATGAGTATTTTGAAAAGGAGTGATCCTTAGTTCCATAGGTGGACGACGTTTCGAGATATCGCCATAAAGGTGGACCAGGGGTGTCTCTAGAATGTGTTTGTAAGATATGGGAATCAAATGAAAGGTGTTACTGAGCATTTTAAGAGGGAGTGGGCATTAGTTCTATAGATGGACGCCTTTTCTAGATATCGCCATTAGGGTGGGCCAGGGGTGACTCTAGAATGTTTGTACGATATGGGTATCAAACGAAAAGTGTTACTGAACATTTTAAGAGGGAGTGGGCATTAGGTCTATAGGTGGACGCCTTTTCGAAATGTCGCCATTAGAGTGAGCCAGGGGTGACTCTAGAATGTGTTTGTATGATATGTGTATCAAATGAAAGATGGTAATGAGTATTTTAAAAGGGAGTAATCCTTAGTTCTATAGGTGGATGCCTTTTCGAGATATCGCCATAAAGGTGGACCAAGGGTGACTCTAGAATGTTTGTACGATATGGGTATCAAACGAAAGGTGTTACTGAGCATTTTAAGAGGGAGTGGGCATTAGCTCTATAGGTGGACGTCTTTTCGAGATATCGCCATTAGGGTGGGCCATGGGTGACTCTAGAATGTTTGTACGATATGGGTATCAAACGAAAGGTGTTACTGAGCATTTTAAGAGGGAGTGGGCATTAGGTCTATAGGTGGACGCCTTTTCGAGATATCGCCATTAGGGTGGGCCAGGGGTGACTCTAGAATGTTTGTACGATATGGGTATCAAACGAAAGGTGTTACTGAGCATTTTAAGAGGGAGTGGACATTAGGTCTATAGGTGGACGCCTTTTTGGGATATCGCCGTTAGGGTGGGCCAGGGGTGACTCTAGAATGTTTGTACGATATGGGTATCAAACGAAAGGTATTAATGAGGGTTTTAAAAGCGAGTGGCCCTTAGATGTATATGTGAAGGCGTTCTCGCGATATCGACCAAAATATGGACCAGGTGATCCAGAAAATCATCTGTCGGGTACTGCTAATTTATTTATATATGCAATACCACTAACAATATTCCTGCCAAGATTCCAAGGGCTGTTGATTTCGCCTTGTAGAACTTTTTCATTTTCTTCTACTTAATATGGTAGGTGTCACACCCATTTTACAAAGTTTTTTCCAAAGTTATATTTTGCGTCAATAAACCAATCCAGTCACCATGTTTCATCCCCTTTTTCGTATTTGGTATAGAATTATGGTATTTTTTTCATTTTTCGTAATTTTCGATATCGATAAAGTCGGCGTGGTTATGGTCGGATTTCGGCCATTTTTTATACCAAGATAAAGTGAGTTCAGATAAGTACGTGGGCTAAGTTTAGTAAAGATATATCGGTTTTTGCTCAAGTTATTGTGTTAACGGCCGAGCGGAAGGACAGACGGTGGACTGTGTTTAAAAACTGGGCGTGGCTTCCACCGATTTCGCCCATTTTCACAGAGAACAGTTACCGTCATAGAATCTATGCCCCTACCAAATTTGAGAAGGATTGGTAAATTTTTGTTCGACTTATGGCATTAAAAGTATTCTAGACAAACTAAATGAAAATGGGCGGAGCCACGCCCATTTTGAAATTTTCTTTTATTTTTGTATTTTGTTGCATCATATCATTACTGGAGTTGAATTTTTACTTAATTTACTTATATACTGTAAAGATATTAAATTTTTTGTTAAAATTTGAATTTAAAAAATTTTTTTTTTAAAAAGTGGGCGTGTTCTTCATTCAATTTTGCTAATTTTTATTTAACACATATATAGTAATAGTAGTAATGTTCCTGCCAAACTTCATCATTATATCTTCAACGACTGCCAAATTACAGATTGCAAAACTTTTAAATTACCTTCTTGTAAAAGTGGGCGGTGCCACGCCCATTGTCCAAAATCTTACTAGTTTTCTATTCTGCGTCATAACGTCAATCCATCTACCAAGTTTCATCGCTTTAAGCGCCTTTGGCAATGAATTATCGCATTTTTTCGGTTTTTCGAAATTTACGATATCGAAAAAGTGGGCGTGGTTATAGTCCGATATCGTTCATTTTAAATAGCGATCTGAGATGAGTGCCCAGGAATCTACATACCAAATTTCATTAAGATACCTCAAAATTTACTCAAGTTATCGTGTTAACGGACAGACGGACGGATGGACGGACGGACATGGCTCAATCAAATTTTTTTTCGATACTGATGATTTTGATATATGGAAATCTATATCTATCTCGATTCCTTTATACCTGTACAACCAACCGTTATCCAATCAAAATTAATATACTCTGTGAGCTCTGCTCAACTGAGTATAAAAATTGTGACACCTATTGGAGTGGCCATACAAATAAGCGTAGTTTCGGCGACGGATTCATGGTGGGAGAGAGACTTTGTCGCCACGTATTGAAGAAAGGAAAAATTTTTTAATATATAATTCATCTGCGCCCATGCACCGACAGAGGAGAAAGACTATGAAGTGAAAGACGCTTTTTATGAACGATTAGAATGCACATACGAGCGCTGCCCCCGCCATGATATAAAAGTCGTGCTTGGTGACTTTAACACCAGGGTGGGCAAAGAAGGTGTTTTTAACCCCACAGTCTGAAAGCTCAGCCTACACAATGAAACTTCTCCCGATGCTGATTGACTTTGCCGGTGCTCGGTCATATCCAGCACGAGGTTCATGCATAAAAAGTTACATCAAGCTACATGGCTGTCCCCGATCAAAATACTCGTAATCAGATCGACCACGCTGTGATAGACAGACGGCATGCCTCCACTGTTTTAAATGTGCGCACGATCCGAGCATCTAACATCGACTCGGACCAATATCTCGTCGCAGCCAAAATACGTACCCGCCTCTGCACGGCTAAAACCAAGGAGCAAAAAACACAAGGAAATCTAGACATCGAAAGGCTGCAATCGCAACAGACTACCAATGATTTCGCAACTCAACTCTCACACCTGCTCTCTGAGAGCACAACTCAAACCGACGGAATGTAGGAGCAGTGGGAGCATATTTCCAAAGCACTTCGTACTGCCGCCAAGGAAAAAATTGGTTACCGGCGACCACGGAAAAACAACTGGTACGATGAAGACTGCCGCGTTCCAACCGAAAGAATGCTTCCTAAAGGGCTACGTTAAAAGCAAGCACAACAAGAGGAGTGTGTGAACGCTATCGCGAGTTGAAAAGGGAAGGGAGACGCCTTTTCAGGAAGAAAAACGCAGGGGCAGAAAGGCGTACAAAAAAGACATACAAAAAAAAAAAAAAAACATGTTAAAAACTTAAAAATCAAATAAAATATTGTTTATTGCCAAGGCTAATCCATACCAGGTGGTGGCAAAGTGAATTCAATCAAGTTGCCGTGCAGAAGAATGTTAAGTCAAAAAAAAATTTTAATTAATTTCGATTAAGTGACATATTAAAGTACAAGCCGCTGTATGGAAATTAATCAAGAAGAAGCAATCAGCTGTTGGGATCACAACACCTGGTACTGATTTCGCCTTGGTTTATTGCTATGAACAATTTGAAGTATTTGACAAAATTGTCTCAAAGCGGTGTTCTCTTTGGTTTCCTCGAAAGCGGTGAAGTATGTTGCCAAAATCACGGAAAATAATATAATTGACTATGTTCCCAAACACTCTGGGATACAGAAAGGGTTGCTTTCATGCCACAGTCTTATTAGGAATGGTACTGCCGTGGAATCATTAAAACGAATCACATTTAAACTTGGTGTTCTCGAAACCTGGTTTAACAGTATGCTCAAACCTGATCTTTGGCCTGCTGGTGTAGCTGTTTGCCCTTTTCGGTTTCGCCAAAAACCAGTTCTTCGAAAATCGTAACTATTGAATCTAACTTACATAGGTAACCTTAAACCTATTCAGTTAAAATCTAAATATACGTACTCCAAACTCTCTTTTACTAGTTACATTGACTTTATTGTTCCAAAATCCTTTGCAATGGTTGGATTCATTAGACGTAACACCAGTGACTTTAAGGACCCTATGACGTTGAAGGCACTTTACATATCCTGGGTCAGAAGTCGTCTTGAATATTGCTCAATAATATGGAATCCTTTCTATGAATCTAACTCCTATAAAACTGAGAGAGTTCAAAAAATATTTACAAAAATTACTTAACCTATGCTTCATTTGCTAGACGGCCTTCCATCGTATACCAGCAGGCGCAAATTGCTTGGTTTTCAGGCCTTGCACGACAGAAGAACTTGTGTCTCACTTATGCTTGCCTATAATGTAATAAACTTTAGCATAAATTGCTCTGATTTATACCGTTTTCACACAGAAACTTAAACAATCACAATCCTATTTAATGAAATAATTAAGTTTTCATACAGGCCTTTTGCTTCATTAAGCGAACATCTGTCAGCAGCCCCAAAAGAATAATTCGTTTTTACAAAAAAAAAAAAAAAAAATTTATAAAAATCAAAATCAAATGCATATGCAACTACCCGTAAATGTTGCACCTAACCAAATATGTGCTAATTTTCGAAAAAGCCGTATTATCTTTTGCAGTAAATTCAGCGAAAATTAAATTTTATATTTATCGAAATAAGTCATAAAACGAATTATGCTATGAATGAATCTATAACTAGGAATATACATCTAGCAAACCCAATCAGTAGTGTTCTTAGTTTTAATTATAGCTTATATAAGTTTAACTTTAGTCTGTAAGAAAGCATGTAGTTATCGCCATGTAAGAATTGAAGTAGATTATAGTATACACCAAAGGCATGTTTCAATTGGGTAAAACCAATTTCAAGGGGTTGCCAGCACAATATAAAGCTTTTCCATCCCAATTGTCAACTCACCTAACCGTGGCGAATCCTGTTTCATTGACAGCCGAGGCTCTGGCAACCCCAAGTTCCTCATAGAACTAGGGGGTGGGAAGGGCGGGATGGCCTAGAAGGTTTAATGTGGTCATATAAAACGTTCCCGAGATGGTCGAGCTAGTAATACCTTAATAGTGCTCTTAAGAGTGTCTTTATCGTTAATACAACAACAACAACAAAGTATGTACTTTTAGACTGAATGAATTAAATAAATAAATAAAATGCGCGCACAATGAAAAGACTAAATCCAGATTGATATTATTGACAGGTTGACTTAGCACATTTTTTTTAACAGCTGACGACTTAGCACATTTACACATCATTGCCCACAGCACGTAAAAATAAAAAATTTAAATATTTTTTTTGAGATTAATGTATTTTTAATTCAGTTTTAAAACTGCATTAAAATACAATGTTTCAAAAAAAGTGATTTAGCACATTTTCACATTAAGCTAACTCTATATTGTTACAAAAGGCTAGGCACATTCCCAAAGATCAGAGTGCCGATATATTGCTGTTTAAACGTTTTTATACTCAGTTGAGCAGAGCTCACAGAGTATATTAACTCTGATTGGATAACGGTTGGTTGTACAGGTATAAAGGAATCGAGATAGATATAGACTTCCATATATCAAAATCATCAGTATCGAAAAAAAATTTGATTAATCCATGTCCGTCCGTCCGTCCGTCCGTCCGTCTGTCCGTTAACACGATAACTTGAGTAAATTTTGAGATATCTTGACGAAATTTGGTACGTAGATTCCTGGGCGCTCATCTCAGATCGCTATTTAAAATGAACGATATCGGAATATAACCACGCCCACTTTTTCGATATCGAAAATTTCGAAAAATCGAAAAATTGAGATAATTCATTACCAAAGAGGGATAAAGCGATGGAACTTGGTAGGTGCGTTGAACTTATGACGCAGAATAGAAAATAAGTAAAATTTTGGACAATGGGCGTGGTACCGCCCACTTTTAAAAGAAGGTAATTTAGAAGTTTTGCAAGCTGTAATTTGGCAGTCGTTGAAGATATCATGATGAAATTTGGCAGGAACGTTACTCCTATTACTATATGTATGCTTAATAAAAATTAGCAAAATCGGAGGACGACCACGCCCACTTTTAAAAAAAATTTTTTTTTAAGTGAAATTTTTACAAAAAATTTAATATCTTTACAGTATATAAGTAAATTATGTCAACATTCAACTCCAGTAATTATATGGTGCAACAAAATACAAAAATAAAACAAAATTTCAAAATGGCCGTGGCTATAGTGTTAACTAATTTGTACTCTTTACTTTAATTTTTAAAATAATTTTAATTGAGTTTTCGTGTTAACTTAAAATTTTGAAATACTTCAAAAAAAGAAAATTCTAATTATAATAAATATTTAAACTCAAAAATAAACAAAAATTAATTTTATATTGCAAACCAAAATAAAAGAGTTTTTTAAAATATCAACTTGAATGTTGATATATGGCGATCCTCAATCGAACCAATTAAATAACAATAATTTCATGAACAATATATTTTATCTTTTTTGACAAAAGTGGTGTAATTCTTCCGCGCAACCAATTTTTCACATCTAACTGAAAGTAGCTTCTAAAAGAAGCTAATAAGAAGTTTCAATATATCTTCAACAATCGCCTTGTCAATATTAAATGCAAAACTAAAATATAAAAGACATATTTGGTTCAAGTCATTATGAATTGCTAAACAGAATTTAAAAATATATGAAGAAAATGAAGACAACCCAGTGTAGTTTGTGAACTAGAACATTTAATACAGGAGCGAAATGAATAATTAAACCGAACTTTCGCGCTTAATTATATATATATATATACGAAAGCTCATAACAAAAGTTTAAAAAACCTGTTAAATTAATTGTGATAAAACATTAGAAGACAACCAATAAAGGATGTACCATTGTCGCAGAGTGTTTAACAGTACACCTAATTTTGTTAAAACAACAGCCGCTGAACTAAACAAAAATAACTTAATTAATTGTTAAAACTTTGATAGAAATAATAAAATAGTTAAAAATGCAACAAAAAAATTGTGAAATAATTAAAAAAATTAAATTTTTGAGTGATTTTTCGCAACACATTGCAACATATCTTTAAGTTACGCAATATAAAACACTTAAAACGAGAAGTGTAAATACGCTAAAACTCATTTTTAAAAATAAATGCCAGATGAAAACAATACTGCCACTGTTTCAAATACTACCACAGCTGTGGAAAATTGATCCAGCATTACTCAGGAAGTTTCATCTACAAAATAGTGTCACTAACCTCTCCCTACATTTCATTCGTATATCCAAGTATTTTAACATTCAACAAGCAACATCGTCATATAGTGTACCGTTTATTGGAACCATTCATGATCTTTAACGTCCTCTACACAAATAAGAGCATCATTATATTTTAAAGCCATTGCATATTTAAATTTATCAATGAACTCTTCCATAGTAATAAATCGTAAATATAAATTTTAAATAATTTTAACTTTTCTAAATAAAATTTTTATTTTAATATTAACATAAAATTTCAAATTTATTTTAAGATTATTTTTATATCTTAAAAATTTTAATATAAGTTATTTAAATTTACTTATTTTTTATATAAAATTAAATATTGTATTTAAATTGTTAACTCCCTTTCCAAAAAATTCTTAAATATTTTCTTATTTTCAAATTTTTCATTTAAATTTCTTTTCATATGGTTCTACGTTCACCAATACGAACTCGTTATTTTACAAATTCAGAAAATCAAAATATCAACCATACAAATAACATCATGACTCACAATACAACTCAAAATTCTAACATTAATACAACACAAAACAACATCTCTAATACAACACAAAATACTTCAACACAAGATAACTTTACAAATTTTCCTTCTACTAAATCTATTAAATTACCACAATTTTGGCAAGATTGTCCTGATGCCTGGTTTTTGCTTGTTGAAGGACAATTTGAAATTAACAATATCAATGATGATAATTTAAAATTTCAAAATGTTCTAATTACTCTTCAACGAGATACTATATCTAAAATTTTAGATGTTATTAACCCTCCTCCTCTTTTTAATAAATATGATACAATCAAAAAAATTCTATGTGAAAGATTTTCTCTTAGCGAAGAAAAACGATTAGAACAATTATTTTCAAAAAATGAACTTGGTGATCGTTCACCATCTGAATTATTCAGATTTATGAAATCACTTATAGGTTCTGACTCCATAGTTAGCCAAGAATTACTCCTTAAATTGTGGATTCGTAAATTACCACAAGAAATACAAATGCATTTGACTTCCAATAATAATCAAAACAGAGATGAAATTATTATTTTAGCTGACAAACTTTTTGATTTAATCAATAAGCCTCATTCTTCCAAATCTTCTATAGTCTCAAGTGTAAATAATAATATTTTAGAACAATGCGTTAAAAATTTAATTGAATTAACTACGGCTATTTATCAAAATTTAAATAAAATTTCTAATGATATTAATCAATTACAAATCCGTTCAAGATCTAAAGATAGAAATAGATCTAAATCTCGAAATTTTTCAAGATCAAGAAATTTTTCAAACAATCGTAAATTTAATTCACAAACAACTATTTGTTGGTATCACAATAAAATTTTAAGAATAACGCTCTTAAATGTATACCCCCATGCAATTTTAATCAAAATCATAATTCAAATTGCGAACAAAATTTAAACTGAAACGATCCATTATGACGGTGACGGATAATGGAACTATTATTAAACCTACTCGTCGCCTATTCATATTTGATAAATTCAATAAACTTAATTTTCTTATCGATACCGGCGCAGTTGTATCAGTTATTCCTTTTTCTGAATTTAAAATTTATAAAAGAAATTCGGATCTTACTTTGACCGCTGCAAACGGTTCTTGATTTAGGTTTAAGAAGAGATTTTGAATTTCCATTGATTTTTGCGAACATTGATACACCAATTTTAGGAGCAAACTTTTTAGAAAAATTCGGAATTATTGTCAATATTAACAAGTAAGGAAGGTTAAGTTCGGGTGTAACCGAACTCAGTTGAGAGCTATGGTGACTACATAAGGGAAAATAACCATGTAGGAAAATGAACCGAGGGAAACCCTGGAATGTGTTTGTATGACATGTGTATCAAATGAAAGGCATTAAAGAGTATTTTATGAAGGAGTGGGCCGTAGTTCTATAGGTGGATGCCATTTAGGGACATCGACATAAAGGTGGATCAGGGTTGACTCTAGAATTTGTTTGTACAATATGGGTATCAAATGAAAGGTGTTAAAGAGTATTTTATGAGGGAGTGGGCCATAGTTCTATAGGTGGAGGCCATTTAGGGATATAGCCATAAAGGTGGATCAGGGTTGACTCTAGAATGCGTTTGTACGATATGGGTATCAAATGAAAGGTGTTAATGAGTATTTTAAAAGGGAGTGATGCTTAGTTCCACAGGTGGACGCCGTTTCGAGATATCGCCATAAAGGTGGACCAGGGGTGACCCTAGAATTTGTTTGTACAATATGGGTATCAAAATAAAGGTGTTAATGAGTATTTTAAAAGGGAGTGATGCTTAGTTCCACAGGTGGACGCCGTTTCGAGATATCGCCATAAAGGTGGACCCCTAGAATTTGTTTGTACAATATGGGTATCAAAAGAAAGGTGTTAATGAGTATTTTAAAAGGGAGTAATCCTTAGTTCCATAGGTGGACGCCGTTTCGAGATATCGCCATAAAGGTGGACCAGGGGTGACCCTAGAATTAGTTTGTACAATATGGGTATCAAAAGAAAGGTGTTAATGAGTATTTTAAAAGGGAGTGATGCTTAGTTCCACAGGTGGACGCCGTTTCGAGATATCGCCATAAAGGTGGACCAGGGGTGACCCTAGAATTTGTTTGTACAATATGGGCATCAAACGAATGGTGTTAATGAGTATTTTAAAAGGGAGTTGGCCTTAGTTCTATAGGTAGACGCCGTTTCGAAATATCGCCATAAAGGTGGACCAGGGGTGACTCTAGAATGTGTTTGTACGATATGGGTATCAAATTAAAGGTATTAATGAGGGTTTTAAAAGGGAGTGGTGGTTGTTGTATAGGTGGTCGCATTTTCGAGATATCGCCATAAAGGTGGACCAGGGGTGACTCTAGAATGCGTTTGTACGATATGGGTATCAAATAAAAGGTGTTAATGAGTATTTTAAAAGCGAGTAATCCTTAGTTCCATAGGTGGACGCCGTTTCGAGATATCGCCATAAAGGTGGACCAGGGGTGACTCTAGAATTAGTTTGTACAATATGGGTATCAAAAGAAAGGTGTTAATGAGTATTTTAAAAGGGAGTGATGCTTAGTTCAACAGGTGGACGCCGTTTCGAGATATCGCCATAAAGGTGGACCAGGGGTGACCCTAGAATTTGTTTGTACAATATGGGCATCAAACGAATGGTGTTAATGAGTATTTTAAAAGGGAATGGGCCTTAGTTCTATAGGTAGACGCCGTTTCGAAATATCGCCATAAAGGTGGACCAGGGGTGACTCTAGAATGTGTTTGTACGATATGGGTATCAAATTAAAGGTATTAATGAGAGTTTTAAAAGAGAGTGGTGGTAGTTGTATATGTGAAGGCGTTTTCCAGATATCGACCAAAATGTGGACCAGGGTGACCCAGATCATCATCTGTTGGATACCGCTAATTTATTTATATATATAATACCTGCCAAGATTTTAAGGGTTTTTTATTTCGCCCTGCAGAACTTTTTCATTTTCTTCTACTTAATATGGTAGGTGTCACAACCATTTTATAAAGTTTTTTCTAAAGTTATAATTCGCGTCAATAAACCAATCCAATTACCTCACCATGTTTCATCCCTTTTTTCGTATTTGGTATAGAATTATGGCATTTTTTTCATTTTTCGTAATTTTCGATATCAAAAAAGTGGGCGTGGCCATTGTCGGATTTCGTTCATTTTTCATACCAAGATAAAGTGAGTTCAAGTAAGTACGTGAACTAAGTTCATTAAAGATATGTCGATTTTTGCTCAAGTTATCGTGTTAACGGCCATGCGGAAGGACAGACGAATGACTGTGTATAAAAACTGGGCGTGGCATCAACCCATTTCACCCGTTTTCACAGAAAACAATTAGCATGATAAAATCTATGCCCCTACCAAACTTCAAGAGGATTGGTTAATTTTTGTTCGATTTATGGCGTTAAAAGTATCCTAGACAAATTAAATGAAAAAGGGCGGAGCCACGCCCATTTTGAAATTTTCTTTTATTTTTGTATTTTGTTGCACCATATCATTACTGGAGTTGAATTTTGACATAATTTACTTATATACTGTAAAGATATTAAATTTTTTGTTAAAATTTTATTTAAAAAAAAAATTTTTTTAAAGTGGGCGTGGTCCTTCTCCGATTTTGCTAATTTTTATTAGGCGTACATATAGTAATAGGAGTAACGTTCCTGCCAAATTTCATCATGATATCTTCAACAACTGACAAATTACAGCTTGCAAAAGTTTTAAATTACTTTCTTTTAAAAGTGGGCGGTGCCACGCCCATTGTCCAAAATTTTACTAATTTTCTATTCTGCGCCATAAATTCAACTCATCTACCAAGTTTCGTCGCTTTATCTGTCTTTGGTAATGAATTATCGCACTTTTTCGGTTTTTCGAAATTTTCGATATCGAAAAAGTGGGCGTGGTTATAGTCCGATATCGTTCATTTTAAATAGCGATCTGAGATGAGTGCTCAGGAACCTACATACCAAATTTCATCAAGATACCTCAAAATTTACTCAAGTTATAGTGTTAACGGACGGACGGACGGACGGACGGACGGACATGGCTCAATCAAATTTTTTTTCGATCCTGATTATTTTGATATATGGAAGTCTATATCTATCTCGATTCCTTTATATATGTACAACCAACCGTTATCCAATCAAACTTAATATACTCTGTGAGCTCTGCTCAACTGAGTATAAAAATAAAGAAATAATGGATTCTACTACAAAAATTAAAGTTGCTGGATCTTCTGAATTTTCTGATATTTTCTCACTCAAAATTCCTATTGTCGAAAATAAGTTTTCAAAATTACTTAATGAATTTCCATCTATTACCTGTGAACCAGATTATACTAAAAAAGTTAAACACCATACGGTTCACAGGATAGAAACAAAAGGTATTTTACCATTTTCGAAACCAAGACGTCTTGATCCAATCAAACTTAAAATTGCTAAAGCTGAATTTGAATTTTTAGTTAAAACGGGTATATGCAGACCCTCAAATTCTCCTATTGCATCTCCACTTCATCTCGTTCCTAAAAAAGGACCAAATGATTGGAGACCTTGCGGAGACTATCGAAGACTTAATTTTATTACTACACCAGATCGGTATCCTTTACCACATATTCACGATTTAACAATTTATTTAAAAAACAAAAAATTTTTTTCCAAAATTGATCTTGTGCGTGCTTACCACCAAATTCCAATGGCACAAGAAGACATTCTCTAAGAAACATAAAACATTTACAATTCAATACAAAAATAATATTAAAAATATTTCAATTGATTTACTTAAACCAGCAAACATACTTATTAACACTAATTTAAATACAAATACATTAAACAACAAAAATCAAAAAAAGGTTACATTTAATATTAATTAATAATTTGTTTGTTTCAAATTTTCTTGGAGGGGGAGTAAATATAGTGTTAACAAATTTGTACTCTTTACTTTAATTTTTAAAATAATCTTAATTGAGTTTTCGTGTTAACTTAAAATTTTGAATAACTTCAAAAAAAGAAAATTCTAATTAGTTGGAAAATATTTAAACTCAAAAATAAACAAAAATAAATTTTATATTGCAAACCAAAATAAAAGAGTTTTTTTAAAATATCAACTTGAATGTTGATAGAGTTGCTCCGCCCTTTTTCATTTGATTTGTCTAGGATACATTTAATGCCATAAGTCGAACAAAAATTTACCAATCCTTGTGAAATTTGGTAGCGGCTTAGACTCTAGGACGATAACTGTTTTCTGTGAAAAAGGGCGAAATCGTTTGAAGCCACGCCCAGTTTTTATACACAGTCGACCGTCTGTCCTTCCGCTCGGCCATTAACACGATAACTTGAGCAAAAATTCATATATCTTTACTAAACTCAGTTCACATAATTATCCGAACTCACTTTCTATTGGTATAAAAAATGGCCGAAATCTGACTATGACCACGCTCACTTTTTCGATATCGAAAATTACGAAAAATAAAAAAAGTGCCATAATTCTATACCAAATACGAAAAAAGGGTTGAAACATGGTAATTGGATTGGTTTATTGACGCAAAATATAACTTTAGAAAAAAACTTTGTAAAATAGGTGTGACACCTACCATATTAAGTAAAAGAAAATGAAAAAGCTCTGCAGGGCGAAATCAAAAGCCCTTGGAGTCACGTATACGTAGAATCATTTAAAAAATAACTAAAAAGAAATCAAATGTTCTTTCCAATTAGTTAATTACGTTGATAATTATAGCTTTCACCGCAATTTATGCTCTGACATATTTTTATATTCAACGTGGAAAATGAACGCTACTGCGGTTGCAACTTGCTTTGCCAAAGTGGTTATTTCAGCCAGCTTACCGCAAGTATTTAGTACTTTGGCTACTTGGCTGCAGCTCGACGGCTTGGCGTGCCATCAACAGCCAAAAAGCATTAGCTGCAAGCTGTCCAGACAACTCGATGCAAACAAACACATGCACACATATGCACAAATTAAGGTTTGTAAATTGAACCAATGCCTATGTATGCATATGTGTATGCGGCAGCAACAACACGTCTCCTGTCACTTATTTGTATGTCCAGTGATGCCTGCAATTGTGTCCTCACGAGGCAATGTTGCCACACATCTCCTCGGCATTATTCATCCTTTGTTTTGAATTGACAGACTGTCTGACTGCTGCTTGGCTAGGCCAATGGCTGGGCATTTGGGCTGATGCATCATTGATAGCTTTTGCAAACATCATTGCTGGTTAGAGTATCCTGCACTCTTTCACTTTTTTGTTTATGCATTCATTGGATTTTTTTGATGTTTTTTCTATATTTATCATATTTCCTGTTTTCTCCCTATTTGGGTTGTCGTCCTTTCAAGTAGAAAATAAAAAGAATGCTTTGTAGAATTTTGTTGGCAGAATTACACTGGCATTAGAGCACTTAAGTTTAAACTGGAACTAGTCATGGGTAGCTGCAGCAAACTCAGTTATACTCCACCCTAAAAATAAAATAGACTGAAATTGATGATGTCACTTGATATGGTGAATGAGCTTTCCATTTCTTTTTATTTTAACTGTCAGTATGCTTTCTCAGTGGGACCTACATATTTCACCCCATATCCCTAGCGATTCATTTGTCCTTCGAACTTTTCCATTTACTCACATTGCAGTGTAAATTTCAATGATTTGGTTTATATCTTTAAATTTTATTTTCCATTCGAAGTTTGATTTTTCACTTCAGTTGAGATTTTCTCTATTTTTACTTTTCTATTTCGGTCTTCACTTCCGTTTTGTAGCCCATAGGAATTGTGTGATTTGTACATTTCACAGTGGTTTCATATAAAACTGGTGCTACACACAAACACACATATTGAAGAGCTTCCTGTGGTGCACCTTCTGTGGAATGTCTGAAGTTTTAACGTTTAATTAGCAGCACTTTAGTTTGCCTGTGGCAATGTTGTTCACATCAATTCAAAAACTTATTTGAATTTGTAAAAATGTACATCTGTATTAGGGTGAATTTAAAACCAAGCATTTTTACAATATCCGTTAGTGTTGGAAAAAATAGCATATGTAGTCAGCATCAAGTGCTAAACAATTTAAAAATTGTTCAAGGCGAAATCTTCGGTTCTGCAAAAAGAGTTAAATTTGGGAAACGTGTTTTAGAACACCCCTTTTTCGCAAAAATTAGAGTAAAAAGAAACCGTAAAGCCATCTTAAATGTTTTGTCTCGAAAGGCATTGTTACGCAACGATTACCTATACAAAGTTGTTTGAAAGTCCGATATGTCTTAAAGTGGCATAACCAATTCTGGCAGTACTGCTAAAAGATATGTTACCTTGAAGATAATAAGAAAATAAACGATAAGCTCCATATAATAGTAAAAGCCATCATAACTGACGCTTATGCTGTTTTGGCCGTTGCGTAGCAAGTTACGCCAGTCTTCCATTGCTGGCGATAGTTGACTACAATTCTAGCGTCCTAATATAGAATGTGGGTATCTACACTGTTTTTTCGAAGATTAGCCATTGAAAAAAAAACGTCAAATTCGCGTAGAAGGAATTCAAATTTGAACTTTTTTTGCATCACATCCAAATTAGTCCAAAATACTTATTTTCTATAAAAATGCAGCATACATTGTGGACAAAACAAGAGTGATATCTTACCCGTCAACTGCCTGACAGGATTTTCAACATTGCTACTTTTTTGCGTTTTGACAGGATGTTCATTATGGCGGCGCATACGACCGGCTATTTTCAGCGGGAATTAGAAAGAGACACAGGATGAGACCACGATAATCACTTTAAAAACCAGGTGATAGCTTCTATTTGTAATTGTGACGTCTATGCAGAAGATATCACAATTTTCTTATCCGCAATGGCAGCATACGTTGGAAAGTTACAAACAACTTAAGTTCAATATGTAATTTCAGTAAGAATGTAGATACTCACATTTTTTTTGGACGGCAGAATTGGGAGCACCATCGTTGAAAGGGATAGCTGGAGAGCTTAGCTATGAGAAGCCATAAATTCATTGAATTTAAGCAGTTTGGTCATATAAATTCGTGATACCGAGTCACTTGAAAAATAATAAGTCTTGCCAGTGTACTAGAGGTACACTAACTACTGCAGCTTCAAATTCTTTGCAGTATATTAACTTTTAAATTATATGGAAACTTTTTATACTCAAAAGTCTATTAAATCCATTCACTATACTCCTCTTCTCTTCTTTATAAAATTGGGCATAATTAAATCACATTTACAATGTCTCTACTTTTAGCTTTTTTCTGTGCAACTATAAAAAGGAGGAGTCTTAGCAATTAAAAGGATCGGCAAAAACAGGCTTCGCTGTTACCAGTTGGCGCAGTTATCGCCTAAAAGGAATCATTGACGTGTTCTGTTGCAAGTGGGCCAACATCGCTAAGGTTTATTAATGTTGATTAATAAAACGGATATGAAAGGCATAGATTGGTGTATTAGTTAAGTAATAAATTTAATTAAACAATTTTTTCAGGCTCACTCTTACCTAGGTTAAAAATATCACGTATGGATTTTGGACCCGATTTCTGACAATAAAGGGGTGTCACACAGAAATTGACGTTAAGATTTTTCTATGGGTTCGCGAAAAATTTTAATTAAGTTTTTTATTTTCTAATAACCAAAATCGATAAAACTATAGTTGGAGTTAAGGTCCTCATTTGAAAATAAGTGGCTTCTTTTGTATTAGTTTAGATTTGTTTTTTATCAAAATTATTATTTTTTATTGTTAGAGCGATGATACAAATAATGAGCGGTAGTTCCACTTCCTCGGTTGCCATCGACCCCATTTGACATATATAACTGTGTTTTGACATTCCCTTTTGAAACAGCGCCACCACATCCTTAAAAAACGCTCCTAAATGATATTTTTGTTTTCGCAATTATACTTGCCTATTTTTTATATTAAAAGAAATTGGAAAACATCTGAAATATGAATTTATTGTATGAAGCATAGGAAAAACATGCGTATACGTAAGACATAAGTCCTCCTTGAATTAACTGACTTGTTCGCCTATTTTTTGGCATTAAGAAGCTGTTCCGGCTCGTGCGAGGGCTTAACCAAACTCCACAGCGCCCTACTATGTAGTTGAGTGGCCTGACACGCATATAGCGGGATATTTGAACCGAGCTTTCCCCTCACTGAGCCACCATGTGAAGTAACCTTAGCACAGCAAGGACGCTACTGCCACTAAGGGATTTATAAGCTAAAGGAAGGTCACAAAAAGAATCCAGTAAGTTCATAAATTCTAAAGGCAGCAAACGTCGTGACCGGTTGTCACCAAGAAGATGATCGAAGCGACAAATCAGTTTGTCAGTTCCTGACTGTAGTAAGACTAGATCGGAGGTATTTCTAAGGGCTTATATCTATCGTAACATAGGCTGCAGGTTGGCGCAGAAGTTTCAATGTGGTCACATTAAATCGTTCCAGAGATGGTCGGGCCTGTACCTTAATGGTGCTTGCAAACGGAGCATACCGGATCTGGCAAAGGATCATCAACATCGACAATAGTTCCGAAAACATTGGGAGAGTGCCTTTATCGCTTCAACCACAAAAACAATATATGTTACATATAGTGGTGAGCAACATACTGATATGTCCAAGTTGCTAATATTCGTCACACTGTCCTCCACCTAAATCTGATCGTTCTCAATCCAAACGCTGCTAGTCTTTCCAAATGTACTACTTTCATATTGTATCGTGGTTTGCCAAAGGCGTTTATGCGATAAACAGCATCCTTGATCCGATTGACAACTTTGTACGGGTCTTCCAACTTACACTAAAATTACGCGGACAAGCCTTCCTTTGTTGTGGCTTGTATAACAGCACTAAATCTCCTTCAAGAAAATCTTCTGAGTCAAATAATTATCCTGGTTCTTCTCACAAGATCGTGTATTGCTCTCGTCTTTTCTTCCAAGATACCAGTAGATTTCCTGGCATTTCTGGCCGCATCGGAATTTTTTCTAAACTTCATATCAGCTTGCAGAATCTGCCATTGGTAAAATTTGTATTTTCGGGAGGCTGACCCCGTATCTCATGCACTGCCGACCTGAAGGATCAAGAATAACTAATTTTATTGAGTGCTCATGGGCTGAGAATGCAGTGCAGTTGTCAGGAATTTGGGTCCTTATGCTTCCATGCAAACGTCTCAGTTAGAAACGTCTTTGTGATTCCAATAAGACCTTTTCTTTGGCCATTGTGTGGGACACCAACAGCGCCAGGGATCGTTGTCCTTAAGCCAACTATCTTTCAAACATATCTACTCTCCCGTATTCGATGCAAGCAACCGGATATTAGGTGTACACTGTTCCGCTGTGCCCAGTATGACTACGCAACACGTCTCTGCTGGCATCGCCTCTCCATTTGGTCGTTCGGTTTGTTCGAGCTCTTGTATCACATGCGACAGATCTGTATTTTCTATCTGACACTGTTTTAGTTGTCCATGTCCCATTTATCCGTATACATTATTTTCATAAGCCGGATATTTATAATGTCTTAATGTATTTCGGTCTAGGGATGAAAATCAGCACTAAGTTATAGTTTACAAAAGTTTATATGCGAAAGAGAGAAGAGTCAAGGATAACAATCCTAGCACGCTAGAATCAGTCGAAGTAAAAACGACATCGAAAGCCTTAAAGCAAAGGTGCATACGTATATATCCCTACTGCGAGACACCACCGGGGACAGTTAGAAGAAAGTAGAAGAGAGAGAGTGGTTGGTTGAAGGCGCGAATGTAAATGCGCACACACTGCGTGGGAAGGAGGATGTACGAATGGCGAAGGTGAGTCTCTATTTTTTTTTTATATATAGACAATTTGCGGATAGCCAACAGAAGCAGTCTCTCTGCATATATTGGGCCAGCATACAGCAATGTTTTTGACATTACATTGAGCTCTGACCGAGATATATCAAAGTATGATTGGATGGTACTGAAAAGCGGATGAACTATTTAGAAACGGCGCAACCCTCAAAGATTGTTCCGTAGACGTCCCATTCAGATTGCTCAAGATTCGGAGAAGTCAAGAGTTACACATGACTGAACAAGTGGGAAAGGTGTGGACCCAAGCGCGGGGCTGTAAAGTGTCGAAGATAATGTGTAGGTCTTACAACCTTAAACTAACAAATTTACTCCTATCATTAAAAAGATAGGACTGTTGACTTACGAGTTCTCGCGTCACATGCGTTTAAATTAGGCTTGGTCACTGATGGCAGATGTAGGAACGACGGGTTAAAGGGGAGAACGATCGATCACATTTTGTGCTCACGCCCTGCGCTTGCCAGGCTAAATCTCTGACTATTAGGAGCTATACAACAGTCAGATCTAGAAGCAGCATGTGGTATAGGTTCTAGAAAGCTTTAAGTATCTGCCAAAAGGCCGAGATTATTTTATAATATAAGTTCTGGTTTTTGATAGGGTTTTTAGCTTGGTGGTTGAACAAACTTCCGGTAACACTTTGTGAAGTCCTCACAAACCGGCCAGGCCAACTTAATCTAACCTATAAAGCCTTCTTTAGCCTCAGATTTCGAGCAGTGTTTGCATTCCAAATTACATGGTCTTCGAGACATTTAGACTCCCAAGAAGCATGGCGACGTATGCCCATGTCGATAGATGCAGTTCAGTTTTTCAAACATGTTAAACATGCAGTTCAGTTTTTGTACTATGCACCGCTGTAATTATTGTAATCAAAGAAAGCTTTTTATATACCCAAACTTTTACGCCAAAGGCCTTTGCCACTTTTCTTCTACTTTTGGTACCTCGTGTAATCAACTTTTAGCCATCCAGTAGTGTAAAAACCGATTTTAAATTAACGATTTTTTAAAGAATTTACCTAATCCCCTAAAATATTTAAATGCATTTCGTTAAATTTTACTCAATTCTGAAGCTTAGTTCTAACTAACTACTAAAAATTTTACCATCTTCTCCACAGCTCTTTTATATCTACAATGTGTGAAGTTATGTGCATATTTACAATATTAGATCTTAATTTTCCTTTTACACAAGTTTCAAGCTTAGAATAAGAATTTATTACTGTAACTGTAAAGCCAATGTCAGAAAGGAATTGCACTCACTTCAAAATCTATGAATAGAAAGATATTCAATATTAAGGAATCAAATTGAGTCAGTTGCACGAAAGGCGCATCAACTTGGCTTACCCTTGTAACAAAGCCAACAACGATTATAATGTAGTCTAAGGTCTTTTATCCGCATACGCTAAGATTGAGAATACATATATACATATGTGATTATGTATCAGGGTTGGGCTATGTGTATTCAATCAAAAGTTATTCAAACAATAAATTTAAATAAACCCAAAAGAAAATAAATTTGAAAAAAATAAATGCATTTATAAGGAAACGATTTTATTGAAAAGCAGCTTTTTAAACGGTTTTATTTAGCTTGACTTGACAGGTACGGCCGTTGTGAACGAATTTTGTAATTAAAATTTAAGTATATTCCCGATAAGCTACAAGCTTGAAACTTGGAATATAGTTCAGAACCCGATGACAATGCACTAATAAGATTAAAAAAACTCCGATAGGTGGCGCATGGATCGGAATATTTCAAAAAATCGTATTTGTGGTCCGATAAGCTCATATTTGGAACACATATTACATACAGAAATAGAAATCGCTTTATAAAAAAAAAAAATCCCGCTAGTCCGGTAGAAGTGACATCAAAATAATTTGGAGTTCGAGGAGGGACAAGCACATGTGGCACCGATTCGAGTAAAGTCTTCGGAAGGATTATGTATTGAGGACTTAGGTTGTAACAAATTGTCAGGAAAGAGTCCGTGTAATAATGAGTTACTAAATGAACTAAATAGAATGAGAGGCGATAAAGACTATAAAACTTGAAAATAAAATAATATAAATTTTTTTTTAGTTAAACGGTTTTATTGAAAATAATACTTACATTAAGTAATAATAATACTAAAAACTAGAAAATAGTTAGGTAGGTCCTAGGTACCAGCCATCATACCCCTCATCAATCTAGGGCGTTTATCAGACAATTAAATAAAAGCGTTGGGCGCGTGAAATTTCTATAGATGTGAGGCATAGCATAACCTGAATAAGGCTCAGTTGGTCTTACTTATGTCTATCAATAGAAATTTGACGCATTCAACATTTTTATTTAATTGCCTGATAAACGCCCTAGATTGATGAGGGGTATGATGGCTAGTACCTAGGACCTACCTAATTATTTTCTAGTTTTTAGTATTATTATTACTTAATGTAAGTATTGCTTTCAATAAAACCGTTTAACTTAAAATTTTTTTAAAATTATTTTATTTATTTTGCCTGTCTAACTAAAGGCAGTATTGAGCAGAAACAGTTATACAAACTCAATAATATACCAAGAACACATTAAATATAATTTGTAAAGAGAAATAGAAGTAGCAATTTATCAGTCAAACAAACCACCGCTGTATAGCTAAATGGTTAGCGCAGCGTGCCTAAAGCGTACTAATGATGAAGGCTTAGCACCCTTCGAAATGGATCTATCTAACTATTCCAAAAGCAAAATATAATTCAATTGTAGAAAAATTACACAAAAAAAAACATATCGTTCTGGCCTTGAGCTCGAATCGAACCCTGAATCCTTTATCAATAGGCCGATAAAACAAAAACAATTGCAAATTCGATATTGAAATGATATAAGTTTACTAGCAACTTCTAAAATAAACCTTATTACCAGTCCAAGTGTGGGATAATTGTTAAACAAAAGAGGATTTATTCTGACATTTTATTGGGTTAATAGGGGCACCCATTAAATGCCTTACAAAGTGTGTAAACGTATAAATTTATCTAGTGCGTAATGAACTGTGAAAAATCAATTGTACAATTGTATTATCCAAATTTTTATAAATTTAAGCGTACATTTCCTGGTGTAAATGCGGTAAACTTAACGAATTTTGTAAGCATAACAGCCATCATTTTCATCAAAAATCTCCAACATCAGGACGTCTTTGTAAAGACGCTTTAGTTTTGTAGTTTTGATTTTTTTCTTAACCTTGACATTTCTTAATTCGTATAATAATCACATTTTTTTTTACAATAATACAGCTGATCGACAGTTAAGTTTGCGAAGAATATTACTAAGTGTGTTCGTGGAGCAATGTGTGTAAACGGGTATAATTGTACAACTTATGAATTTATACGCTTCAAATTATATTTGAAAAGAACGGGCGCTTTCTGCAAAAACACGGGTTTTAGTATTTTTGATTCACTCATCGACTTGGATTTTACGTCCAATTACGGAGCATCCATTTTTCTGCTTGTTGAACTCAACGTGTTTATTCAGCTACCTTATAGTGCTTAGATTATTTAAAGTATTGGTTACAAATAAAATGTTTCCTCTTAATATTGTAGTGAAAAGTGAGAAATAATAACAACATAACTGAATATGCTATATTTTGTCAACATCTCCCTGTGCTGTGTTAAATTTAAACCAGCTTTTGAATAAGCTGAAAATGTCTAATAAAATTAATATTAAGGAACAATTCTGAATAAATCCAACGAATTGTAAAATTAAAATGACCGTAGACCGCGGTAAAAAGGGTGTTATACTTTACTTACTTACTTGGCGCTTACCCGTTTAAATGGTTTGGCCGCGCAACAAGACACGGCAGTCACTTCTTTGTTAGGCTAACTGGCGCAAATTGGTAATACCGAGGGAACCTAAATCGTTTTCCACCTGGTACTTTCAGCATCCATGGGCGGGTCCTGATATAAAAACATTTTTGGCCGGAGCGTCATTTTACATTCGCATAATATAACCTGTCCAGCTGTGTATTAATTCGCTGAACTACGTTGATGACTACATGAAGTTCACACAGCTCATCATTAACCGTCGCTGCCGCGTAGAGTTACTCCAGAGCCGCTTCATCCGATCTTGTTATGGGCCATGTTTCTGCACAATAAAGCAGGACGGATACGATAAGTGACTTGTGCACTATCTACGTTTGTCGAGAGAGGACTCTACTTTTCAATTGCCTACTCAGACCAATGTAGCGTTTGTCGGCAAGGGCGACTCTTCGTTGGGAAGTTATATTAGGAGTACATCTTATCACATTTTCCTAGAGTAATTCACAAGCTTTGAATGTCAGAGCCATTTCCTATAGGAACATTACACTAGACATCGGAACGCGCCTTAACACGAGGGTCGTACCGATATTCAACCGCGAATATTAAAGCGACAATGCGTAGCATGAGTTACACACTTATCAAACTTCAGTTTTTCCTTTTCTCGAACTAGTGCTAGCTGCATTCTGCTCCATACAAAGGATGCCAAATTTTCTTAGGTGATTTTTTTTGGAAAAACTAAAATGGCATTTGCAGTTGATTTATAGGCATTTGCAAACTGGCACGACAGCATTAAACGTGCCATGAAATCGACGAATATCGCATGCTTACAACAATGCACTTGACGAACCTTTCATATCGATGGCAAGTTGATCACTCATACGCCATGTACGCCAATAAACGTACCACTGAACACATTTTGCCGCCAATATTGGCTACAAAGTACTTAACATATTATATTCAAAGTAGACAAAAGCATAAATTGATATACATAAGTGTACCGCATCTGCATCAAAACACGTATGTAGTATACCAGAAATTTATTTATATACTTTAGTATATACATATGTACGTCGATGTAAACACGATTCTATGCAGTATGTAGCTTGCTTTTAGTTTAAGTTTTGTGGCTTTGTATGTGGTTTTATATATTCATAGCATAGTGAATGTTGTAATTAGTTGCGAGTTTATTAAAATCGAAAACTGAGGTCACATATAAACTCAACTAATAAAATGGAAGCTTCCGATAGAAAGTTTTATTGTTTTAACGAAGCCTGGATTTTAAGAACTTAGTTGAATTTTTAACATTTATTTATGTAGCTATTTTATCTTAAGATTGAACAATCTCTTAGAGTAGATGTCAGGTTTTTAATAGTTATTAAGAAACAATACAAGTCCTAGCATCAGTACCTCAGTACTGGACAAAAGGAATTATAATTATAAGCGCTTGTAATTGAATTCTTGAAGTACAGGCACTGTAGGTGTAAGAACTTCCTTCGCTTGTTCTTTTTTGTTTCTTCCAATCCTCCCTTTTCTCTCTTTCTCCCTCGCATATCTCATTTTCCAAATGTCTTTGGCTACTTTTCCCTTATACTATTACTTCTCCTCCTAAGTTCTCTCCGTCTCGGTTTCTTTCCGTTTTCCGTCTTCCTGACCCTCACCCTCCTTTTCACCGATTAGTGCTCAGCCTCTCGATTCCTTTAACACTCCTTCATTTTTATACCTTGCTCCACACAACAGATTTTTCAATTCAGAGGATTTTTGTCTTGAAACTTGAAATTTCACAAGCAGCTAACATATGTACATATATGGCATGCATTGTTGTCCGAAAAAATTGTTACGGTCGGATATATCCACAATATATTTCCCATACAACCGATTGTCCAGATAAGACGTATTACGTAATTTCTTTCTAATTTAACATCTATAATTTTACAAGATGCTGACGCATATGACATATACTGTGGTCTAAGAAAATCGTTAAGATCTGTAGTATATGTAATAAGGTGTGTCCCATACAACCAATAGTTAAGATTTTACGAACTTTTAAAATTTCATCAGATAATTGTTCGGTACAGTCGAATACAGTCCGGTTCTTACCCATTCCTTTTAAAAACCGTTTATTTTCCTCTGCCTTAAATTTTCCGCAGCCCATTCTTTATCCACCGTCCCCTTTTGTTCTGCTAATCGTCATACCTTTGATTCTCATCTTTATTTCTATTTGTCTCCCACTTTCTTTCCTTTTTACTTCCTCTTTATATTCCCCTTCTTCTAGCTCTCTTTCCCTCCACCTTTCTCTGTTTCTACTTTCCCACTATCCCTTTCGTAACGGTTCTCCGCCTTTTTATTTTCTATTCTCTCCCTTTTCTTCCTTAGATTTTTTCCTTTTCGCCCTATTTTTAATACCTCATCACCGTTTTTCTTTCTCTAGTTTACTATCTCGTCCAATTTTTCTGAATGTTGATATTTCAAACATATATATATGGGGTATTCCATCCCATTTCGACCAATTTTGAACCCGACCCCTTTAGAATTGGCTGAAAGTTGTTCTTCTTTTTCTAGCTTACGAAAGACGTTTTTCAGAAGTTCTTCAAATTTTTTCATCCAACTCAAAAAAAGTTATGAATTTAAAAAAACCACCGTTTTTTTCAAAATGCTAGAACTTTTTCAAAAATTGACCGTTTGGGATCTTTTTTTTTTTAATTTGTTTTTAAATGTACTGTTCGGAAAAAATTCAAAAAAATGTTTAAAGTTTTTTTTGTAATTTTTCAGTTTTTCGAGATTTTTCGAATTTCGCCCTTTTTTTCTTATAAAAAACTTCAGTCAATTCTGCAATCATCCCCACTAATCTCGGAGTGGGCCGAGAATTTTTTTTTTTTATTTAATTGAAAGAAATAGCTTAAATTTTTTTTGTATTTTTTCCGAAAAGTACATTTAAAAAACTTTTTTAAAAAAAATTATCCCAAACGGTCAATTTTTGAAAAAGGTATAGCATTTTGAAAAAAACACCGTTTTCCAACTCAAAATAAGTTTTAAATATTTTGAAAAAACGGTGTTTTTCAAAATACTATAACTTTTTCAAAAATTTACCGTTTGGGATCATTTGTTTTTTAAAACATATGTTTTTAAATGTACTTTTCGGAAAAAATACAAAAAAAATTTAAAGTTTTTTTTTTTCAATTAAATAAAAAAACAAAAACAATTCTCGGCCCGTTCCGGGATTAGTGTGGATGATTGCAGAATTGATTGAAGTTTTTTATGAGAAAAAAAGGGCGAAATTCGAAAAAATCTCGAAAAACTGAAAAATTACAAAAAAAAAAACTTTAAACATTTTTTTGAATTTTTTCCGAAAAGTACATTTAAAAACAAATTAAAAAAAAAAAGATCCGAAACGGTCAATTTTTGAAAAATTTATAGCATTTTGAAAACGAAAACGGTGTTTTTTTTAAATTCATAACTTTTTTTGAGTTGGATGAAAAAATTTGAAAAACTTCTGAAAAACGTCTTTCGTAAGCTAGAAAAAGAAGAAAAACTTTCAGCCAATTCTAAAGGGTTCGGGTTCAAAATTGGTCGAAATGGAATGGAATACCCCATATATATATTCTTTTTTTTTCAAATAAACCAATTTGCGTAGACTCAACCACTTATATGGCATTTGCGCATACATATACATAAGTGCATAAATACAGTGTTTATATTTTAATATAATATGTAATATTTGGCATAACTCACCTTGTTTGAGTATCCATTGAACTTAAGCAGTTTCTTACAAGACTTGCCACGACTTTCAAAGTAAATTTCCTGTGGCGTGCGACGTGACTGCGGACGACGGGTAAGACCTGATTTGCATACAGCCGAAACAACAGATGCCGCACTTGGTGTGGCTGCTGAATTATTTGTGCGTAAAGTTTGGTGATTTCCGGTGATGGGTAAAAGGCTGTTGAAATTGTTGTAGTCACTACTGCTACTGCCAGTTTTAGCTGTACTGCCAGCGCCAGTACAAAGTAAACGACCGAGTATACCACAACAACTAATGTGATGGGCGGGTGGACTACCAGGAGGCAATGGACTCAAGGTAAATGACGGTGTGCTGTTGTTATTGTTTAGTTTGTTTTTGTTGCTATAGGAACCCGAGGAGATGGTCATCAGTTCGACGCCGCTTGTTTTTCGCAGATTAACATCCACTTCCATGGTCGGTGAGATTGCACCCTTTTGAGAGGATTAAGTGGGTGTTGGCATATTGAATGGAGTTCTGATTGTTAGTGGAATTGTGATTTTTTACACAGCAATAAAGCACTTTTTTGATTTTCATAAATTACTTGTTGAACTTTATTTGTTTTTTGCCCCTTTGCATCCAACTGCATTCACAACAGATTTGTTACGTAATTCCATATACTGCGTGACCATTTTGGTTGCTCTTGCTTCACTTCACTACTTTTTATTTGTTGAAACAATTTATAGCGTTAATATTAAACAAGGATTATTTTGAAGTGCATAAAAATGAAGGAACCCTAATGCTTAGTTTGAGCACTCATAAGAAGTAAGCAGTCTCTTAAAAACTGTTATGCAAAAAAAAAAACAAGTGGTTTTTTTCAGACCTCCTCTGCTGACCCGAAATATGTATATAAACTTGCAGGACGCATATTAGCATTGTGATGACGGGTGGATTTTTTTCATTTCCTTTTATCTTCAATGACTTTGAAGTTTTCATAGCACACACATTTTCTTAGTTTACATCAACTTCTTCACTTTGGTTTTGTTTTTTTTTTTCTTGTCATACATGTTTGTTGGTTTTAGCTCAACATATTTATCTTCTCCATGAATAAAAGTCTTATTTGTTTTTGGGTTGCTTGCACCCATTCATGCTTTTTACTTCATTTGCAGTTTTTCAGCTTTTTTTCATTTTCTAAAATTTGAAAACTTTATATTCTCATAGAATTTTTTTCTTTAAGTTTATAATTGTGTATCGTCCTTAGCAATTTATTACAAAAGCTGCTCAAAGAAGATCACATAAAAACCATAAGTAACTATTCGAATGGGTATAACATGGTAAATGGTACCAGCACTTAACATTTCCTGCAATGATTGCATAAATCAAATTTTTTTCCCACATAACACAAAAAAAAAAAAAAATTACTTAAAAGTTATGAGTTCGAAATGAAAATCTTTTAGCAATTTGTGATTCATTTATTTTTTTATTTTAAATAGGAATGTTATAGCGAAATGGAGGAACCTATAATTTAAATACTGCCTCCAAATTCATTTGTTAATGCAGATTGCTTTCTGACGTCGCAAAGATTTAACATTAAATCCTGCATGTTTTATCATACAAAATTGAATCTCGAAACGCAGAAGATATTAGTTATGGCAACCTACCACTATCTTATATGTGGGGTTAATTTTTTTATAGGGATGACAAATATTTTTTTAAGATTTTCAAGTTAAGATTTTCTAAGCGTGAGTGAAGTAAATAAATTTAGGAAATTATTTTGAGACTGAAGTGCTTCCAAAAAATGCAAACTGAGCATGTGGTATTTGTAATATTTTCAATACGAAAAAACGTCAAATAAAGCTACTGTGGAGACAACGCAAATAAAGTGGACGTCGCGGTAAATGAGAAGAAGACGAAGTACTTCCTATCATCGAAGAAAACATCGGCGCATTCGCACCTTGGCCACCACGTCACCGTTGACATATTTAAATTAGAGAGTGTGAAAGATTTCGTGAATTTTGAAATCAGCGTTAACAGCAAAACAATGTCAGCTTAGAAATCAAACGGAGAATAACTTTTCCCTACTACTATTACTACTGCTGCTACTTTGCACTGAGTAGACAATTGAAAAGTAAAGTCCACTTTCGACGAAAAAAAATCACGCTCTACAAGTCGCTCATCATATGTGGTCTGATGTATGGCTTCGATTTTAAGAGAAGATGAGGTCGCTCCTTCAGTGCTCGAGAGAAAGACTCTCTTGAATATTTATGCCGACGGCAAGCATCGAAGAAAGTATAACGATGAGCTGTATAAGCTTTATGCTTACTATGACGATAGTGCAGCGAATAAAAACCGAAATGCGTCGCTAATGGACGAATACACTCCCGCCAAGAAAATATTTCAGTCGACACCGCAGTTTGGAAGCATCAGAAAGGGAAGACCTTCACTCAGTTGGAAGGGGCAGGTGCTGATGGTGGAGACAGTGCAGGTTAAAATATGAGATTTAATAAATCTTAACAGATAATGCTCTAAGTGGAGTTATGCTGTTACTTTTTAAAAGTGCCACAAATCAAGCGAATTTTAATCCTTAGTTGTAATTTTAAAAGAGAAGTCTTCTCCCAACTCCACCACAATTTTTTGACATTTTGTCACAAGTAATGTCAACTCAAAATTAAGTTTAGTGAGAAAGTGTGGTGGGGTGTGACACTCTTTTTTTTTAACTTCATATTGAAAGCTGATATTACAGTTCTCGCTTTATTTGGCGTGTAGCTCTTCTTTTACAAGTTTATTTTATTTTTTTGGATGGTTTACTGCTCATTCTCTAACAAATTTTATATGTTGACGTTTCAGGTTATCATAAACTTATATTCTCAGTTTCATTGAAATCGATGCATTTTTGTTTGGACTCCTAAAAATTGGGAGCGTGGCAGTAGCCCAGTTTTGCTTATATTAAAAAAAAATATCTGCAGTAGTTTGGGATTTAATGATTAACTACAGCGAAACTGCAGCACGAAAAGTACTTTTGACTGCCCTTATATAATATCGCAACACTGTGCCGCTCTTAGGAAACATCTCCCAAAGTTTGCCCCAGTGGGTTAGGGAGCTTAGAATACACCCGCGGCAAGTATGCATAGCGTAAGAGGCATCTAAAATACCAAATTGATTCAAGGGGTTATGTATCGTTACCCGTTCAAAGGGTTACCAGCGCAATATATAGCTTCTCCAACCCAATTCTCAACCTCACCTACCCGTGTCGAATCCTGTCTCTTTAACAGCCAAGGCTCTGATGACCTCAAAGTCATCATGGATATGGGGGTGGAGGGCGGTATGGCCTAGAAGTTTTCATATGGTTATACCAAACCGTTCCCGAGATGGTCGGCCTAGCACCTTAATGGTGCTTTTTACCAGAATGGACCGGAAATGCATCGGACAAAGAACCATCAACAACGATAATACTCCCAAAGGCCTTAGGGGAGTGTCCTTATCGCTGCAACAACAACAACAACAACATCATCTCTGCAATTTGTTGATGATAATTGAATCCTGGGAATTAGAATGACCACAGACATATCAAAATATAAATATTCAATATAAAAATATAAATATTCAAATTAAGTTATTTCATAGGTTATGGTAGTTATGTTTTTAACAAACCTTTTGGAGGTGAGGGTCTCCAAATTGAAGGATTAATAACCTATCAAGTAAATTGCATTAAGTAGAAATATTTCGCTTATCGAAATCTGGTTAGCAATTTGAGTCTGAGACAAAGTTTAGATGCAAAAAAATAAATTATCCTTATTTTCGTACTTAACTCCTAATCGGTAATTATAAACAAATTCTAGACACGCCGAGACTTTTTTCGACCCCTAGACTTGGCTGTTAAGTTTTATCCTATATAAAAATATGATATGATAATGTTGCTCCTGGGGATGGGGTATATTTATAAGTCTAGACTAACTTTTGAAGATGGTCTAAGTCTGAAAATTAAATGTGGATTATATTAGCGTTATGAGTTTAAGTTTAAACCAGAAAAATTAACATTTGCATTTACGGAAGAAAAGTGGTGGTATAAATGCGAGTGTAATCATAGCTGGGAATTTCTTTATCATTTCAAAAGTGGATTGGTTACTAACTCATGTTGCCTACTTTTATCGACCACGAGTGGTTCGCCCCACTGACGTATGTGGCAACACCCACGAGTGTATTTCTGCCATGAAAAGCTTCTCAGTAAAACTTGTCTGCCTTGCACAGGCCGCTTGGAGTGGGCATGAAGCCAGTGACCTACATGAGTACATATCGTAATTTGTATGAACCACGACGCCAATTTGAAAATAAGCTTTGTGCTTAGCCGCCTAGGCGATTTGCTCGTTTCGTGGCAAGTTGGGCAAGGTATCCCCTTTACAGCGTGATTTTTGTTGTGCACCTTATTTTTCAATTGCCTACTCAGTCCACAGTAGCACTTGTTGGCAACAATTATTCTTCGATTGGTTTCTAAGCTTCAAGTGTTTTCGCTTTAAATGCTGGTTCCCGGGAATGCGGAGTCTAACTGTGATGCGACAAGTACTTCGTCTTGTCCTGATTCACTGCATGATCCAGTTTTTTCAGAGAAGGCAGAGCTAACGTCGCATTTGCTAAAGTAAATGATTCCAATACTATCAGTATGAGAAAATGTACGCTGTTATTATCTTTGTCCAGCTCTAGGCTAAAGAAATCGATTGGTAGGGCATGTGAGAAGCATGGTTTGCTTTGGAATGACTCGTATAAGTCGCTCCAAATTCATACGGAACTGATGGTTTTACTCAACTTCAATTGACAAAGCTTTATTAGTTTTTGCCAAATAACCCTAAGTATATATTTCTATAATTTTACGTATTTCGTCTAGCTATAGTGATTCTAAAAATTCTAGTTCAACGCTGATGTAATGCGTGATTTTAAGCCATCATGTTTCGCTGTTACCTTTAAGCTAAGGAGACATCTAGCGTTGCAACACTACGCGATATTTTTTTGCATATTTGGTCAACTCTGTCGGCCATTGCCGCGTCGCGTAGTGCTGCTTCTGCTAAGTGTAAATTGCTCCCTAAGAATACATGCATAAAATATTTTGTCATTTAGTGTAGTGTCGCTAGGTGTGTCCTTAGCTTTAGCCATAGACTTGCTTCAAGTTAAACTTTTGACCCATGTCAATATAATATAATATGTGTATGTATATTATCTTAGAAGTATATGTGTGTAAACATGAGTATTGTGTATGAGTATAAGCTTGTGTTATTATGATTTGATAGGTATTTGGTTCTAAAAAAAGCGTACAAAAACGTGCACTTTTATACAAAATATAATCTTCTCAGATGGTGTAAAAAATTTTGATTTTAATGAACAATCTTATATATATCGCTGAATTTAGCAATGTAGTCAACATTTTAACTGTGAATTACAAGTTTTAGGTTAGATATGAAAACGAAATGAAGCTGCTTATGCTATTTTGTTTACTGTTAATTTTCTATATCGCTTTTATACCACACCTACACACGCACTTATTTTTTTTACTTGTTTTACAAATACAAAGCTTTTCTTCACTTAAAATTTGAAACTAAAACATTTTCCGATTTTCCCGCCGTTTTTACACGTATACTGATAACAATAACTGTAGAGCCAAGTTGAAACAAAAATAAAGGACGCACCCGTGCACGACAGCGAAAAAATGTTAACTGTTTTTATACCGTTATTTTGCACAGTCCGCGAGCACCTTTGCCGAGCAACTGACAAGGCTAAAAGTGCGATGCCGTTGGCATTGCCATATCATTATCGTTGAGCCGATGAAATCCGATAGGATAATTACTTTGCAAAAGCAATGCTGCCACCTTCGTTAAATTTTAACCAAAATTGTTTTAAATGTAAAAGATGTGAGCTAAAGAATTAGTTAATTGGTGGACGGAGATTTTTAAGAAATATCATTAAACTTTCCTTACTTTCGCTATTTTTCCAACTTTTTTCAGCAATATCAAGGAAAATGGTTTCACCGTTGTATTTATTGCTTCTCTTTCGGTATAAAAAGCTTTTAATATTTTAAATAGTTCAAATTTAAATTTATATAATCGCGCCTTGCATTTATTTATTTTTCATTTATGTATTACTGGCGGCGTTTTTCTAAGCGTTCTCGCCACCTTCCCGCCAGTTTGGAGGAAAAATTATTAAGGAGCACGGGAAAAATTTGAACAGAAGCTCGGCCTGAATTCTCTTAGGCGCATTGCATTTATTTGTTTTATTAAAATTTAGAACGCTTAAACAATTTTCTAAACGGTTGAAAGCGTGACCCTGAATTTTATATAGTCCATTGCTCTAAGCAGTTTCTTAAACTTTTTTGACATAAATTGGAAACCTCTCTATTTACTATTATATTTGTAATTTTTTTCCATTCAAAATATAATTGAGAAATAACTTTAAATTTTCAAAATTGTTTTAAAACCAACCCCAAAAACTTTCAATTATCTAAAACTAGAAACTTGCAGACATTTCTAGCTTTGAAGCGAAACCAGAAAGTTTCAAAGATATAAAAATAGAATAAACGTTTATACTGTCCTCGCTTTGAAACAAAATCTGAAATTTAGGCTTACTGCGGAAAACCTGAAAATGAGAAATTTCATTTGTGAAATGTGTTTTACGTCATACATTCTTTTTCATAATATTTTATTGTATACAAAAAGTATTGGAATATGTTATTTTGCACAGATAGCAATGCAATCCGGACACGACAGTTCGCTATAACCAGATTTTTAATACATTTTATGAAAATGAAATGGTATATTAAGTTGGTCACAAATCTCAAATTTTAATTCCTTAAAGCAGTAGAGATGGACCCACAAATAAGCAAACTGAAATGATCAGAATGACGAGCTGAGTTGATTTAGCCGTTTCCTTCTATCTGTCTGTCCGTCTGTCTGTTTGAATGCAAACAAATCTCTCAGTTATTGAGATATCTTCATGAAATTTGGTGAGCTAGGATATCTGGATCGAACTACTATAACATTTATTCCCCATATAACCGATTTTTCGTTTTTGTGATTTATTCCTCATTTTAATAGCTAGAAGATTGAAATTTCACAGAAAGATTACATTTAAAGCATATATTGTTGTCTGAAAAATGTGAGTATCGATCATATACATATATATATGTGACCTGGAATCATGAAACGACGCTATTGTGCGAAAATACCGGTGTTCACTTTTTGAGTGATTCTTATAGGAAATTTAACGCTCTTTCCAAAGGAATAAACCGCAGTTTTCTATCTTTGTTAGTTTTAGGACCACAAAAACGATTTTTTGAATTATTTTGATCCATGCGCCACCTATCGGAGATTGTTTTCTTATTATTGCATTGTCATCGGGTTCTGAACTATATTCCAAGTTTCAAGCTTGTAGCTTATCGGGAAGTTACTTAAATTTTAATTACAAAATTCGTTCACAACGGCCGACCGCTACACAGAGTCAAGCTAAACAAAAACTTTAAACGTGTTTTTCTCAAAAACTGGTTTTCGCACAATAGGGTCATTTCGTTATTCCAGGTCACATATATATATACACTCATGCACAAAATAATAGGTGTAAACCGCTTTGGTTCTCTATCATTACAAGATTTTGCAAATGAAAACAAATTTTTTGTGGTAATATTTATAACTTTAGTTACTTATACTAAATATATGAAAACAATTATAATTCATACATTTACAATAAAACTGTGTCATAATTAAACCATTTCGTTGATCAAAATAATAGGTGTATGAAACTTTTCTTAAAAATCTTAGTATACCATTGAAATATAATTCCTTAATCCACTGTTTTCTTAATCACCGGTATCTCCTCCATGTTTTGTATAACTTTGCCTATTCTACTGGGCATGGCTTAGAATAATTTTTGGCAGGTTTCCAATGGAGTGCCCATCCCAATCTTTCGTTTCAACACATTATTATTCCGCTACAAGGTATGAAATCTTCGGCACAACCGCAGGTAACGCCGTCTATACTTGTTTTTAGTTGCAATTTTAGACCGGTTAAATCTAGATATTAAACCAAATATGGTTTAGTCATTTATGTACTACAAAAGGTTTCATATTTAGGGTCAAACACTTAACTTTCTATGTTTTCAATCAAAAATTCGAATAGTTTTTTTGCCTGTCATAAAAAATTAATTAATTAAATTGTTTTATGTCGGTTAGCAGGTTTGCACTCTAAGCCGATGATATATTAATTAGCCAGCAGTATTCCAATCGACTTCATACCAAAGACGTAAAAGAAGAAGTCCCCAGAATAACCCCTGGCAAAGCCAATCATTGCAAATAATATTGAAACAATAAATTTAATATGACTAGAGAATAAAAGTTTAGAGTCAAAACTTACTTTTTGTCCTACTACTGCAGTTAAAAGACAGTAATTTATTTCTTGCGAATTTGGTGATTAAATTAAAGTAGAAATCTAGGTAATTTGAACACAAATTAAATAGATAGCGCAAGTGAGGAAGACGAAACATTTTCGAACCATAGCATTTTTTGTTTATCTAATTTTTGATTTAGATAATGAATTTTGTGAGGTGTCGGAAATCCTTTATTTTGAATAGGTAAGACATCCCCATGTTAAAGATCTCAGTTGCTTATGGAAATAACAGTTGGCTGACTCGTTTTTTTTGTGTTCAAACTAGTTGAGGTAGTTTGTAACTAGTTTGTTTGACTGCAGAGAATACGTAAAATGGTAGTTTTTTACTACAGTTTATTTGACATATCCAAAGTTTCGAATAATGTCGGTGTTTTCGTAAATTTATACAACGATTTTTATGAATGTAAAGTTGTATGTAACTTATTAATTTTGGTACACAGTGGCATCATTGACGCTAATTATTTATTTCGTTACTTTGCCGTTATTTTTTGCCTCTTTGAGTACTTCGGTGGGCCGAGAGAGCAAAACGTATCTACGCAAACTCGTACAACAGTGCACGCTAAAAGTAAATGCTTACAATAGTTTTATGAATGAACTATAAAGAGGCAGATGGGCATTTGAGCTTAGCTATTTGTACGCGCGCACATCACACAGAGTAAAGAGATATAGATATTTATGTGTATGTATTTGTGCATATCTATACAATTATAGTAGGTAGTAATCTAGTGGGTGGTTTGTTTTCTGCCGGTCGACCGACAATATACACATTAACGTGTACCTACATATTGAAAACAAATGTATTTATGCATTAAGTATCGACATTCCACCACAAATGTACATACATGCATATACGAATGTCGCTATAAATTGTATTTGCCCAAAATGACATTAATAACCTTTCGCTCGAACACTTTGCCTTTTGCAGTAACAAATGCAACACAAAGCAGTACTCAGAAAGTCGAAAATTGGTTCAAATATTTAAGCTTTCATTGTATGTGTAGTAGAATTATCCGTAGGCATGTGTGTATGTGAACATTAGTTTTGGTAAATAATTTTCGACATATTTTTTTTTTCTCTTTCAAATTTTACATGCTTTTTAAGGAGTATACATATATAAATATATAATAGCTTATAGTTAATACACAAATAAGACGATGGGTATTTTTCTGTAGCTCTTCTGTTTATGTAGATACTTTTCTTTTGAACTACGAAAAATCAATAGCGTCTGCGGTATACTGGGCTGATCTGGAAATAAACAGATTCTACAAGCTGCCACATCACTTTACTGTTTTCAGGCGGAAGTAGTAGCCGCAACTAAATCAGTAAAAACACTGGAAGAAAATAGCTCAAACTGCAGCAGCGTCAACTTTATATTGACATCCAAGCAGCAATAAAGGCAATGATCTCGCATAGCACAGCATCATAAAGTGTGTTAGAGTGTAAATTATCCTTGGAAAGAACGAGATAGAAAGATGTATACATCTATATTAGGTCCAAGGGCATATGAGAATAGATGGGAATGAAAAAGCGGATAAGCTAGCTAAATAGAGTGCATCCCTTGAAGCTTGTAGCGTGGACGTCAACGCTTAGAAGTAAATGAAGATGATGTCGAGGTCTTACAACCTTAGGCCAACAAAGTTAAAAAAAAAAATGTAAGGCTCGATAACCTCCGAAGAGGTCTAAGGCCGAGCTTCTCTTCCAATTTGCGTCGTGCTTCTCTTGATTTTCCCTACAAATTTGACTAACGGGACATACATGTTTTATGCCGACTCCGAACGGTATCTGCAAGGCAGATGAGTTAGAAAAAATTTCTTCTAATTGAAACACCTTATTTCTAAAATTTTGATGTTGCTTTGCCCGGGGTGCGAGCCAAGGGCATACGGTGTGATAGGCGGAGCACGCTACCATCACACCACGGTGGCCAAAAAAGTTACTCTTACCGTTAAAAAGAAAGGACTGTTAGCCTTCTGACTTAACATTCTTTTAAATAAGCTCCAGTCAGTGAAAGCAGATGTAAAAACTACGAGTTAGAGTAGAAAGCGATCGAGCACGTTTTGTCCTCATATCCTGTGCTTGTCAGGCTAATACTTCATCTAGAAAGAGTGATACGGCTACCTGATTCAAAAGCAGCAAACGGCATAGATCCTAGAAAGCTTATAGTAGTTGCCAAGAGGGCGGAGTTATTTTGTAACAAAAGAAATATGTATAAGGCGCAATATACCTCCGTAGAAATTTAAACCGAACGTATCTTCCAATTTGTGTCGTGCTCTTTTTAGTTTTTCCTACAAATTGGCGAAACGGGATCTACATGTTTTATGCCGACTCCGCACAGCATATGCAAGGCAGACGAGTTATGCACTGAGGAGATTTTCATGGCAGAAATATACTCGGAGTGTTTGCCCCAATGATTTGGCAGGGTTCGACACCGCTATGAAAAACTTTTTTCTAATTTTAAAACATAGGCCCTCGTTTTTTTCAGTTTAGTCGTTAAACAAACTACTGTTAATACTGTAGCAAATTTAGGAAATTTATGATAAAATTTCCTTTATTTACAACTTTTTCTGTGGCAGTAGTACTCCACAATTAAAATTATCGCGTACTTCACTAGCAGTGTGTTTAAATCAAACTGATTGACTATTCATCACCTTGCGCTGCTTTTAAACTCTCTGTTACCTCCTTCACCCAATTCTCCTAATTCCTCCTATTTATGTATCTGATATTAACATTTTTTTGCTTATGTCACTTCACTTCAGTTTTGGTCTGGTCGGAAATATCCGCTTCTTCAGTGCGACTTTAGCTTTGCGACGACAGGCTTTCTTTTCTGCTGCATATATGTCGCCTTTGTCCGATAGTATTTTATGATTATTTTCGGGCTTTTCGTATAGACTAGCCACAGCGATACCAATGCCATTGACTTGCTTACATACCTACTTAATTGGCTCGTAACCGTTAAAATGGTTATGATCGTCCAATAAGACGTGCCAGTCACTTTTTCGTTGGGCTAACTGTTGCCAACTGGTCACACAGAGGAAGTTTAGTAGCGGTTCCGATAAAGATACTTTGTTAGCCGGAGCATCATTTTTCATTGGCATAACTTGACCTAGCCAGCATAGCCGCTGCGTTTTCATTCGCTGGACTTTTTTGGTGTCTGTATTAATATTTTGCAGCTCATAATTAAATCGTGTTCTGTACTCATCGTCGCCAACGCGTGTCCGCAAATCCTTCGAAGAACTTTTTCCTCGTGTGCCACCAGATCTTTTGTAGTCATGGTCCGTGCTTCTGCACCATATGGCAGGACGTGTTCAATAAGTCACTTGTAGAGCATAGTTTTCTTTTGCCGAGAGAGTATTTTAGTTTTCAATTGCCTACTTAGTCCAAGATTCTTCGCTGAATTTCAAATATGATATTGTTGTTTGTGTTAATGCTCCCAATCCCAAATAAACGAAGTCTTTTACTACTTCGCTCCCAATAGTGGCGTGGTTGCCAAGGCGCAAATGCGGTAACTCTTCGATTGATGACAGCAGGTACTTCGTTTTATCCTTACTTACCATCAAACCCATGTTTTCCGCCTCTTCCAGTTTGGAGTTAGAAAAACTTATGGCGTAGGTGTTCAGGTCGATGATATCACTTTTATCAACATACGCCAGTAATTGCACGCTTTTACAGAATATTGTTCGAGAGCGGTTGAGCTCTGCAGCTAGTATAATTATCTCGAGCATCAAATTAAATAAATCGCACGATGGGGGTCACCCTGTCCTAATTCTGATTGAGCTGATGGTGTTGCTCAACATAATTTTGCACAGCCGTATAAGTTCTGCGGGAAAACCAAATTCAGACATAGCGGCATATAGGCAGCTTCTTTTAATGCTGTCGAATGCGGCTTTAGCATCGACAAAGGAGTGATATGTGTCAAATCTTTTTCGGCGGGGTTTTTCCAACATTTGGCGCATAGTGAAAATTTGGTCGATGGAAGATTGGCTAGGTCTGAAGCCGCTCTGATAAGAAACAGTAAGCCAAATCACAGTGGGCTTAAATCTTTTGCACAATACGCTTGACAGGATCTTATAGACGATATTAAGAAGGCTGTTACCGCGTTAGTTGGTGATGTTTTGCAGGATCCCTCTTCGTGTAGACTGGGCTGACAAAAAACCCTTTGTCATCATCGTGAGGCATGCAATCCTCTGAACACAATTGAAAAGCTCCGAACGCAATCCATCAGCACCCGTGGCCTTTCTGTTTTTTAATCTGATTATTGATATTCTAACATCGTCATAATCGGTGGGGGGCATTAATTCCATCGATTGCTGGATCGGGTCCATCATCTCTGAGGGGTAGATCGCTGTCTCCATTTAGGAGAGCAGATAACTGTTCCCTCCATAATGTTAGTACTCTTGGTTAACTTTTCGGGCATTTTTACTGGGAGCTAGCAGCTCAAGCTCCTCGCACCCACTCTTTTCTGCCTCTGCTTTTTACCTGTAAAGGCGTAACACCTCCCTTTTCAACTCGCGTCAGCGTTCAAAAACTCTATTTGTTGTGCTCGCTTTTGACGTTGTCCTGTAGGCAGCGTCTTTTCTTTCAGTTACAACGCGATATTCTGCATCGTACCAGTTCTTTTTTCGTGGTCGCCGGTATCCAATTGCTATGCACGCCATCGGGTTCACTTGTGCTCTCAGAGAACAGGTGTGAGAGTCTAGTTGCGAAATCATTGGCAGTCTGTTGCGACTGCAGCCTTTCGATGTCTAGATTTAATTATGTTCTTTGTTCCTTGATGCGCAGATGCAGACGAGCATTTTGGCTGTGATGAGAAAGTGATCTGATTGTATTTCGTTGGGGGGAAAGCCATGTAGTTTGATGTATATTTTTATGCATGTACCTCGTGCTGGATATGACCACGTTTCGAGCACCGTCGAAGGCCATCAATATCAGTTCATCAGCGCAGGCTGATATTTCCGACTGTGGGGCCAAAAACACTATATTTGCCTACCTTGTCCTTATGGTCGCCTAGCACGACTTTTATATCATGGCAGGGGCCGCGCTCGTATGTGCGTTCTAAGCGTTCATAGAAAGAATGCGCCTTTCACCTCATGGTCTTTATCCTCTGTCGGTGATATGCACAGATCAATGATATTTTAACAAATGTCGATTTTATTGGGATAGTGGCAAGACGTTCGTCCACAGGCGTTGACGTCAGTACTTACCGACAAAGTCTCTCTGCCACCACGAATCCGACGTCAAAACTGCGCTTGTTTGCATGGCTGCTTTAGTAAATGTCAAAATTTTCAATTTTCTTCCTTTCTTGCTTCATCCATCGCATTTCTTGCATGGCGATGATGACTGATTATAAATCAATTATTAACAAGAAGAATGATTTTAAAAATTATTAGTCACTTGAGGAATAATTTAAAACTCTTTTATTCACATTTAATAAAGGCTGCAATCAAAAAGTGTTATTCCATGAATGAGAATACATGGACTGACTGACCCCTTCTAATGTACTTATACATGCGTGTTGTTTGAGATATTTTTAATTGATGATAAATTACATAAAAATCACCGGAAAACTCAAACTTAATTTGTGGTCACAGATATTTATCAGCTTTCCCTTTTAATAGACTAGCTGTGCATTGGAACTTTTGGCTAAGGCATGAAGTTGGACGACAGGTACTGAATTCGAATATATTTTTTCAGGTTTAATTTAAAGAAAATAATGTAGTAAGGGCCGCCATAATCATATTTTTTCTGATTAGCAAAATGTGTTTCAAAGAAAAAAAGAAGAAATACTGTGCAGGGATGCATACCCGCTAGTTTGAGCCGTGAACCAGGTTTTAGGTAACACTGGACCACGAATTTCAACTTTTTTTTCTTTACCAGAAACGCCGTTATGAAATTTGTATGTAAAATCACCCCCTAATTTCAAAAATTGAGTTCATTTTTGATTCTATGGTACCGTTTTTGAGATATTTGCAATTTACCGTTATTCGAAAAAACCAAAAAGATGGCTCTCTTTAATTACGTATATCTCACGAACGGGTCAAGCAATTAATAAGTTTACAGAATCGGAAAGACGATAAAATTTGCTATAAACACATCATACATTGTTTTTTACTCAACCATATAGTTTTCGAGATATTAGCTCATCATTTCAGATTTTTGTTTTTTTTTTATGAAAAAATATGAAAAAAATTACTTTTTGCGGGGGCAGCATTCCAAAACTACAACATATTTTCCAAATATTTTTTATTTACGTAAAGCTCTGTTTAATTAGAAAAAAGATAAGCTATCATCGAAGAAAATCGATGCAAAACTACGTAAGTTATAAGCGATCAATTAAAAATACCCAGGTTGCGCAATTTCAACGTATACCTCAAAACGTATGTATGGTATAAAGAAGAGTGAAATATCTAGCTATGCTCTGTTTCTATTTAGTTAAAAGTTCAATTTATAAATGAAATTACCCATATTTTTAATTTTTTTTTTAAATTTATTTATGTGTGTACTATATTCTAACAATCTTTATCTTAATTTTATTTTACTATGTAGTCGAAATAATTATGTGTTCGACTTTGACGCTTATTCAGTTTAGGATCGGTTTCTCTTATGAGAAACGAGCAGTAATCACCCATCATTGCGACGTCCCAGAATCCTTGATATCGATTTTCAATTAACTTCATTTGCTGATGAAACCCTTCGCCATGTTCGTCACTTTCGTCGCCAAGATTTGCCGGAAAAAAGCTCAAATGTGAGTGCAGAAAGTGAATTTTTAACGACATGTTTACGCCTGGAAAGAAAATATTAGTTAGGTAAACAAGTTATAGAATTTTGGGAAATTAATTTTAATAAGCCTTTAATATTTACCCATTTTCGCATAATTATTGATTAAGTCGTTCACTATCTGCTCGTAGTTAGGGCTTTTGTGTCTACCGAGAAAAGAAGCAACGACGTTTTCAAAGGATTCCCACGCTGCTGCCTCAACTGATGAGAGTAATCCTTTGAATTGATTATTGTTGATCAACTTTTTTATTTGTGGTCCGACAAAAATACCTTCCTTTATCTTGGCTTGAGAAATATCTGGAAAAATTGTTTTCAAATAGTCGAATGCTTCGCCTTCTTTGTCCAAAGCCTTAACAAAGTTTTTAATGAGACCGAGCTTGATGTGTAAGGGTGGAAGTATGATTTTCTCTTTCTTGACAAGAGGGGTGTATTTGATGTTATCCACACCAACGGTAAACTCGACTCTTTCCGGCCAATCCTTTCTGACGTAGTGGTCCTTACGAGCTCGGCTATCCCACTTGCAGAGGAAGCAGCAGTGCTTGGTGTAGCCACTTTGTAGACCGCATAGCATTGCAACGACTTTGAGATCAGAACATATTTTCCAATCATGCTCTTCATATTTGATAAATTTGAGTAGTTTTTGCATTTCCTCGTAGGTTTCCTTTCTTTTTACTGCATGTGCTAGTGGGTTAGAAGGCTTTTTGTTACCAATATGCAATAATACAGCCTTTAAACTCAGTTTATTGCTATCTATGAACAATCGCCACTCTTTTGAATCATATGTTTGACCAAACTCTTTGAATAAACCAGGAATGTCGTTGCAGTAGCATATACTGTCTTTCTTGGTATAGTGTTTGGAAAATGGTTCGTGACGAGTTCTACAATTCACCTTAACATCGGATGATACAAATTTAAATTGATGCATACGAGAAGTGTGGATCTCGGCCTTTTCCTTGGATAGTTCCAAATCTCTTATCCAATCATTAAGTTGTGCTTGTGATAGAACGTTTCTCTCCTTTCCCATGCGAAATTCAGTGCAACTTGATTCCCCGCACTCAGATGTTACTGTTGACAATGGAACTGGATCCGCAACTGCCGTTGAATGTAGTACTGGTAATGTCACTGTAGGTACGCTGGCATAGGTTACTCTTCTTGATCTTCCAACGCCAAGTACTTTTGTTTGACAAATATAACACTCTATTGAATGGCAAGTAGGTTCTCTCCATATCATTGGTGTATCAAATTTTATTTGTTGTTCGGATTCCGACTGAATCAATTCTACTCGACACGATGTACACAAAGTGTTCGGTGTCCATGGTTTTTCAGCATTTTTAGGCTCAATGCCAAAATACTTGGAGTATAAAGATTTGATATGATCTGAGAACACTCGTCGTCGCCTTATGATAGTATATTGGCCACACATGAAACAGAACATATCTGGATCGTTATTACACTCAAATTCTCGCGTCCTTTTACTCATTTTATTTTTTTTACTAAATCACGGTTTTGAAATTTGACTTATGAACTGAACTATCTCCGGCGAGCCTTGCAGATGTTATGAAGTTTCAAGGCGCCATTAACTCATATTTATACTCGGAACAAGAATAAAATTTAAAAAATCAAATCTTACCTAGACAGAAAGGTTCCTTTTTATACGAAGCCGGGAAAAGAAAATACTACCTGCTTTAGATGTAGGCTTTAAAAATTTTCTGTGTCTTATAATTTTGAAAATCTACCTGCATACTTACCCATAAGTGACGGAAATACATGTTTATAACTACATGCCTACAGCAACTTTCGAACCCAACCACTCTTCCTTTCGATGCAACCACTCTACCTACTATAAAACAATTCGAGTATTAAAAGTACTATTTGATTTATTTAAAGAAAAAGTATTATCATTGTTATGGTGTTATTCGTTTATCCGGATAATATCCCATTTGCACTTTATACCTTTAATATATGTATGTATACATACATTGAAGTTGCGCAACCTGGGTATTTTTATTTGATCGCTTATAACTTACGTAGTTTTGCATCGATTTTCTTCGATGATAGCTTATCTTTTTTCTAATTAAACAGAGCTTTACGTAAATAAAAAATATTTGGAAAAAAGTTGTGGTTTTGGAATGCTGCCCTCGCAAAAAGTAATTTTTTTCATATTTTTTCATAAAAAAAACAAAAATCTGAAATAATGAGCTAATATCTCGAAAACTATATGGTTGAGCAAAAAATAATGTATGATGCGTTTATAGCAAATTTTATCGTCTTTCCGATTCTTTAAACGGATTTGCAACTTTTTGACCCGTTCGTAAGATATACGTAATTAAAGGGAGCCATCTTTTTGGTTTTTTCGAATAACGGTAAATTGCAAATATCTCAAAAACGGTACCATAGAATCAAAAATGAACTCGATTTTCGAAATCAGGGGGTGGTTTTACATACGAATTTCATAACGGTGTCTCTGGTAAATTTTGGCCGTCCACCAGTGTAATCAAAGCATTCTGAACAACGACATTCTCAACAAGTCTAATCTACAAAATTTTTGCATAGAGTAAACCGTTTGCGCATCACAGCGGTAAAACGGATTAAAGAGGTTGAAAGCACAATTCACAGCTTCCGCAAGCCATTTGTCAACCTCACGTGGAACTTGGCGTTGGAGGGAATGGCCTAGAAGGTTCAATCTTAGATTCTTATTGATTTGGGCAAGTTCGTCAAAAACGTATTTTTTTTTTTTTGTAATTTTTGGTACGAATATTTCAAAAACTAGAAGAAATTTGGGCAAAACTGGTATTGTTTTCGTATTCAGCGTTTAAGGTAAAATTGCTTTGCCACAAAATGGCTACTACCCAGTGTTATTCCTATGCGTTTGCAACGCTGTTTGAATAAAACAGCTGATTGTATGCACAGCTGGAAGTTTTATTTAAAATGAAAAATAAACATGTGAATTATTATAACTTGTTTTTTTTTTTTGTATTATATAAACATATCGAGCCTTTACCGCCTAATTGGTGTAAGGGACAAATAACAAATTATACAGGGGGAGTTTTTTTTTAATTATCTCTGTTAATAAGCAAAGAATTTGAACTAATTGTGTACACGGCCCTAGTTGTGCTCTAAGTACATAACGCAATCAGTTTCAGTAGCTAAAATAAGTCGTAGTTGTGTTTTTTGTTACTTACATCAATTTCGCTGGCACACTCACCACCTGCTGCTGAAATTTTATGTTATTTACATTAAAATAATTCACATATAAAATTTTATTTCATTCAAAGAACGTTACAGTATATTTTATAAAATTAAGAATAGTTCATTAAACGTAATTTAAGCATATCAAGGACCGTAAATAACAATTGCCAGCCAAAATTAAACCAAAAATCCGAAATTCACAAATTAACTTATTATTTGTTATTTAAAACCTAAAATGTATCTTCCTCGTCAGTTTCAGGTAACTCATCTGTAATTGTTGCGCTTTGTTGCATATTTAAAAACTCATTGTGAAACTGTTTTTGTATAGCGCCTTTTTCGCAAAGTTTTTTTAAATCGTTAAACTTTTTTAAAGAAATTTTCAAGGGCTTATCATACAGAGAAAGGGGTCCGTTTCTAATGGAAATATTGCGTTTGGATTGACGCATTGAAGCTAGATTGTTTTCTTTTATCTGTGAGTTATTGCAGTATCCATGCTTTAAAGTCATAAGAGAGGAATCCTTTTGGAACATAGCAGATCGAAGAGAGTTAAATTCTATTTTGGTTGAGGTAGGGAACATAGTACGCGCAAAGTTTTTCCAGTGTTTGAAATCGGAACATTCCATTATTATACACTCGTAATTTTTTGGGTTAGTTCTCGCATTGGAAATAACGGTATACCATTCGCTGGGAGCCCAAATATTTTTTTGGCGCGTAAATGACTCTATCGTACTATGAATAGAGTCGACTGGCATCATGGTATGGCGGGGTAACAGAAAGGTTATTTTTAGGGTTTTGATATTTGTACAGGATTTAAAAAAAAAAGCGAACATAGCAAGCATGGCTCTGTTTCGATTTTGTCCTGCACAACTGTCACAATAAAGGCTAATAAAGGTATACGTTCCGTTTTTATCAAGGAGTTTTAAGTACTTAAAAATTACTGTGCATATCTCATTACATCCCCGTTTTCCGTCCTTTTCGCACCACAAAAGGCAATAACCATTTCTTGTAACACTTTCATAAATGCTTTCATTGTACTAGGCGTATTTTCTCGAGTAAAACAAATTTACACTATTTGAATGGGGCGTATTAGGAACCTTTTGTAAATCAAAGTGTTTAGGCCGACAGCCCAAACTCCAAACATAAAAGGTCGCCCTCGCATTTTTCTTATATTGGTTAACAGTGCCAGTCAAATTGTTTATGTTAACCATACCAATGAACATCGCTGGAATAAATAAACAGTTTGACTGGCAAGCGGTATTGACCTGTTATGTTCTTTTACTTCACTTGTTTTCACACATCAAGGAGAAAGGACGTATCCCGCCGCAGTTTCCAGCTTCAACCAAAAGGTAACCTGCAAATATATATATATAAATTTTTGTGTTTAATCTTTATCTTCAATAAAGACTATTTGTGATTATCAATACTAATACCGACTTTTTTTATTCTTTTCTGCACTATATCTTGACCGGCACCATCCCTGAGCTGTGGCCCGGCCAAGACATTGGTCCTTAAACCGTTTTTTCATCCAGCGACCATTTTGCGTACCACATCAATTCCACTGTTTATATATTATTAAAGAAGCGGATTTTGCGAACCAACAACTCACTGTGTAAATATTAGATTGCGTGCCAATAGCAGCGGATTTTCATTTTTGCGAGGACTAAAACGTGAATTCCATCAACAATTATAGTATTTGATTTGCGGAGATTTTTTTGTGCTACAGGCAACAACAACTTCATATTGATTTCATCAGTTTGGAAATTCTACAAATTATAACAAGTAAGAACGGGACTGTCTTCGGCTGTGCCGAAGACTTCATACCTTTCATGAATGGGGCTGAACAATAATCTTATCCCGTTCGTAATATCCGAATAATCGGATGTATAAGATAAGAAATATATAGTGAACAGATCTACATACCTTAACGATTTTTAAGATAAATATAAAATAAAAAACAGGTAGGTACTTTGTATGAGGATGCAAAGTTTCAGGTTTTTTGTGGTCTGCTTGTAAAAACTATGACTACGAATCACGTATTTCAAAAATATATGACGAAAACGTAACTATTTGATGAAATTTGATGAATTTTGAAGATTCTAGCCGTAAAAAAGGGGTCAAAATGACAGTTTATATGAAGTATATAATATATATACGACCGATCTCTATGATTTTTTCAGACAACAATATATGCTATATACGTAAGCATTTTGTGAAATTTGAAGCTTCTAACTGTTAAAACGGGGCAGAAATTGCGCAAAGTTTCTTATCTGAACAATCGGTTGTATGAGATATATACTATGTGTACCACCGATCTCAATGATTTTTTCAGACATCAATATATGCTATACACGTAAGCAGTTGGTGAAATTTGAAGCTTCTAGCTGTTAAAATGGGGTAGAAATTGCGAAAAGTTTCTTATCTGAACAATCGGTTGTATGAGATATATACTATATATACAACCGATCTCTATGATTTTTTCAGACAACAAAATATGCTATATAAGTAAATATTCGGTGAAATTTGAAGCTTCTAGCTGTTAAAATGGGGTAGAAATTGCGAAAAGTTTCTTATCTGAACAATCGGTTGTATGAGATATATACTATATATACAACCGATCTCTATGATTTTTTCAGACAACAATATATGCTATATAAGTAAATATTCGGTGAAATTTGAAGCTTCTAGCTGTTAAAATGGGGCCGAAATCGTAAAAAAAATATATATATACTATTTATATATACTATATATACCATCATATATATATTATATATATCACCGATCTCTATGATTTTTTGACACAACAATACATACTATATACGTAAGCAATCGGTGAAATTTGAAGCTTATAACTGTTAAAATGGGGAAGAAATTGCGCAAAGTTTCTTATCTGAACAATCGGTTGTATGGGATATATACTATATATACCACCGGTATCTATGATTTTCTCAGACAACAATATATGCTATACACGTAAGCATTTGGTGAAATTTGAACATATCTAAACGATTTTTAAGATAAATATAAAATAAAAAATAGGTAGGTAATCTGTGTGGGGATGCAAAGCTTCACGTTTTTTGTGGTCTGCATGTAAAAACTATGGCTACGAATCACGTATTTCAAAAATATATGACGTAAACGTAACTATTTGATGAAATTTGATGAATCTTGAAGCTTCTAGCCGTAAAAAAGGGGTCAATATGACAGTTTATATGAAGTAAATAATATATATACCACCGACCTCTATGATTTTTTCAGACAACAATATATGCTATATACGAAAGCATTTTGTGAAATTTGAAGCTTCTAACTGTTAAAACGGGGCAGAAATTGCGCAAAGTTTCTTATCTGAACAATCGGTTGTATGAGATATATACTATGTATATCACCGATCTCAATGATTTTTTCAGACATCAATATATGCTATACACGTAAGCAGTTGGTGATATTTGAAGCTTCTAGCTGTTAAAATGGGGTAGAAATTGCGAAAAGTTTCTTATCTGAACAATCGGTTGTATGAGATATATACTATATATAGAACCGATCTCTATGATTTTTTCAGACAACAATATATGCTATATACGTAAGCAATCGGTGAAATTTTAAGCTTATAGCTGTTAAAATGGGGTAGAAATTGCGAAAAGTTTCTTATCTGAACAATCGGTTGTATGAGATATATACTATATATACAACCGATCTCTATGATTTTTTCAGACAACAATACATGCTATATAAGTAAATATTTGGTGAAATTTGAAGCTTCTAGCTGTTAAAATGGGGCTAAAATTTGCAAAAATATATATATATATACTATATATATATACTATATATACCACCATATATATACTATATATACCACCGATCTTTATGATTTTTTCAGACAACAATATATGCTATATACGTAAGCATTCGCTGAAATTTGAAGCCTCTAGCTCTTAAAATAGGGCAGTAATTACGAAAAGTTCCTTATCTGAACAATCGGTTGTGGGGGATATATACTATATATACGACCGATCTCATAAATTTTTTCAGGCAACAATATGTTCAATATACGAAAGTATATGGTGAAGTTTGAAGCTTCAATCTGTTAAATTGGGTAAGATATTACAAAAATCCTCTTTTTCTGAAAAATCGGTTGTATGGAGGATATATGCTATAGTGGTCCGATCCGGTCGGTTCCGACAAATGTCTAATCGGACACCCAAATACACCTGCTCACCAAATTTTATCACGATATCTCAAAAATTGAGGGACTAGTTTGCATACAAACAGACAGACGGACAGACGGACATGGCTAAAACAACTCAGCTCTTCAACCTGATTATTTCGGTATACTTAATGGTGGGTCTATCTATTTTCCTTTAAGGACTTACAATTTTTGGTTTCGTGACGAAATTAATATACCATTTCATTTTCATGAAAGGTATAAAAATAGGTAGGTAATCTGTGTGAGGATGCAAAGCTTCACGTTTTTTGTGGTCTGCATGTAAAAACTATGGCTACGAATCACGTATTTCAAAAATATATGACGCAAACGTAACTATTTGATGAAATTTGATGAATCTTGAAGCTTCTAGCCGTAAAAAAGGGGTCAATATGACAGTTTATATGAAGTATATAATATATATACCACCGATCTCTATGATTTTTTCAGACAACAATATATGCTATATACGAAAGCATTTTGTGAAATTTGAAGCTTCTAACTGTTAAAACGGGGCAGAAATTGCGCAAAGTTTCTTATCTGAACAATCGGTTGTATGAGATATATACTATGTATATCACCGATCTCAATGATTTTTTCAGACATCAATATATGCTATATACGTAAGCAATCAGTGAAATTTGAAGCTTCTAGCTGTTAAAATGGGGTAGAAATTGCGAAAAGTTTCTTATCTGAACAATCGCTTGTATGAGATATATACTATATATAGAACCGATCTCTATGATTTTTTCAGACAACAATATATGCTATATACGTAAGCAATCAGTGAAATTTGAAGCTTATAGCTGTTAAAATGGGGTAGAAATTGCGAAAAGTTTCTTATCTGAACAATCGGTTGTATGAGATATATACTATATATACAACCGATCTCTATGATTTTTTCAGACAACAATATATGCTATATACGTAAGCAATCGGTGAAATTTGAAGCTTATAGCTGTTAAAATGGGGTAGAAATTGCGAAAAGTTTCTTATCTGAACAATCGGTTGTATGAGATATTATATACTATATATACAACCGATCTCTATGATTTTTTCAGACAACAATATATGCTATATAAGTAAATATTCGGTGAAATTTGAAGCTTCTAGCTGTTAAAATGGGGCTAAAATTTGCGAAAATATATATATATATGCTATATATATATACTATATATACCACCATATATATACTATATATACCACCGATCTTTATGATTTTTTCAGACAACAATATATGCTATATACGTAAGCATTCGCTGAAATTTGAAGCCTCTAGCTCTTAAAATAGGGCAGTAATTACGAAAATTTCCTTATCTGAACAATCGGTTGTGGGGGATATATACTATATATACGACCGATCTCATAAATTTTTTCAGGCAACAATATGTTCAATATACGAAAGTATATGGTGAAGTTTGAAGCTTCAATCTGTTAAATTGGGTAAGATATTACAAAAATCCTCTTTTTCTGAAAAATCGGTTGTATGGAGGATATATGCTATAGTGGTCCAATCCGGTCGGTTCCGACAAATGTCTAATCGGACACCCAAATACACCTGCTCACCAAATTTTATCACTATATCGCAAAAATTGAGGGACTAGTTTGCATACAAACAGACAGACGGACAGACGGACAGACGGACATGGCTAAAACAACTCAGCTCTTCAACCTGATTATTTCGGTATACTTAATGGTGGGTCTATCTATTTTCCTTTAAGGACTTACAATTTTCGGTTTCGTGACGAAATTAATATACCATTTCATTTTCATGAAAGGTATAAAAAGGTACGTGGTTATTCAGTGTGCACAATTTAATTATAAATTAGTGAAAGTGGAAAGTGCGCGAGTGATTTTGTGAAAAATAAAATACAAAATTAAATTTGATTTGTACAAATAGCCTTTTTTACCATCAAATATTGCTTGCCGCCGACGGTAAATAATATTTGACACGGCTTAAGGGTCTTCGCGGTTGCATTATTGCACACAAATATTTGTACAAACAGTGTTTGGGAATGTTTTAATAGGAAAGTGCAAGTAATTTTTCAAAATTTAATTAATTCAATTCACATTTATATGACTTGCACTTCTCTGTTATTAACAGCCCACAACAACAACACTGCACTGTGTAATTAACCTCACTTTGGGTTTGGTTCATCACAGTTGAATTTGAGAAAAATTAATTTCACAAAATTCACTCGGTTTTTAATTAAATTCACTTTTTTAAAATATAATTTGAGCGTTTATTTAGTGGACGGAACATTTTTCCTCCAACTTTGCTCAGTTTTTCACTTGCGTTTGATTTAAATATACTGTGCTACATACATATATACACGCACACGTACATAAATATATTTGAATTCAAGAAAAATTAATTTCACAAAAGTCACTCGGGTTTTCATTCAATTCACTTTTTAAAACAAAACAATTTAATTTGAGCATTTATTTAGTGGACGGAACAATTTTCCTCCAACTTTGCTCAGTTGATTCGCTTGCGTTTGATTTTAAATATATACTGTGCTACATACATATATACACGCACATACATAAATATTTTTGGTTGGCGAGCAATAATTTTTTTTAACACGTATATTTATACGTACATATATACAGTCCACTGGTTTTTCACTCTGAAAATTATTAAATTTCAGTTTACTCGTTTCAAAATAAATATTTACGTTTGTAATTTTACACAAAATTTGTCAGAAATTTATTTAATTTGTTGGGTTGATTTTGTTGGTGGAAAGCGTTAACTAATTTATATTAGCAAATTGGGTAATTCCACAGACACTGACTCTGTGCATTTAATATTTTTGAAAATATTCATTGTTTGTAATATTTAAAATATTTTCAATATGGAAGCATATAACCGCCTAGCAGACACCGTAATTGAATTCGACATCGAATTCTTAAGCAAACCCACAAGCGAGCACTCTAAAAATTCGCTGAAAATTCAGCAGCAGGAGTTGAAGTCCATGTGGGATAAAACCAAAGCTGCTTTCGATGATCTGCTAGTGGCCGAGGACATTACCGCTAAAGACGTTACTGCAATTAGAAAGAAAAATAAATCATGCTATACCGTTTTTGTGCGGTGCATGACAAAAATTAATGACCTGTCGGAAAAATTTGAGAAGGCAGAGAAGGAGAACGATGCTGCCTTCACACCACGCAATTTGCATTTAGCACCTTGTGATACTGATATATTCAAAGGTGATTATTTGTCATGACCAACTTTTCGTGACATGTTCACGGCCATTTATATTCTAAATAAAAGCCTGTCGCCAGTACAAAAATTATATTATCTCATACAAAAAACCCAAGGTGAAGCCAGAGAAATCGTTAAGAAATGCGAATTGACGAATGATGGTTTTGATATAGCTTGGAAAAATTTGTGCGACAGGTATGAAAATAAAAGAATATTAGTCAACACTCAATTAAAGATTCTTTTCAACCTTCAATCAGTCGAAACTGAATGCGGCAATTCAATAAAAAGATTACAAAGGTAAGTCATCATATTGACATATCTAATTGGGATCCAATTATTACATACTTATGTTCAACTAAGCTTCCTGATGTGACCCTTTCGCTATGGGAACAGTCCGTAGAAAACAAGACAGAAACTTCCAAGTGGGCGGTTATGGACCGATTTCTGACAAATCGTTTTCAAACGTTAGAATCAGTCTCAGGTTTAAGAGGTACAAAGAGTACAAAACCTCAAAGGTACAAAACTCAAAGCAGGCCTCTGAACATCCCCCAAAGAAACTTGGCGCTTTCCAAGCAAGTGTAGCTAAAGGCACTTGTAAAATGTGTCAAAGCAATGACCACAAAATTTATGCGTGTTCAAAGTTCAAAAATTTTAACACCAATGAAAGACTTGCTTTCATAAAAAGAAATAGCTTCTGCCTAAACTGTCTGTCATCGGGGCATTCAGTGTCAAAATGCACAAGTGCGCACAATTGCAGCAACTGCCATTTAAGACATAATACCCTTCTGCATTTACAGACAAGTAAGGAAAAACCCAAACAGGCTAATAATTCTGCAGATTTGTCGGATGAGCAACCATACACTTCAAAGCAAGCTCAATCTCAAAATGAATCTGCAAAACAAAAAAAGCAGCAAAATAAAACTACTGTAAAATCTAATTTTATTAATACCAGTAAAGGGGTTTTACTAGGCACAGCTCGCGTCACCATTCATTATAATGGTACAGATTTTTCCGCCAGAGCTCTCATAGATTCGGGATCTGAATGCTCTTTTATCACTGAAAGACTCAGACGAAGAATCAACCTGCCAACTCGAAAGATGCATGCTCAAGTTTCGGGTATCAATAATTCAGTTTCTGCGCAGGTAAAAGAGGCATGCGCCATTCAGTTGCGGTCCCCAGTTGACCCACTAATTTCTGTTGACGCTTTAGTTTTAGTTCTACCACATTTGACAGGTAATTTGCCAACATGCGATGTTAGTGCATTAACACAACAAGCATTCCCTGATCTAGTGCTTGCGGATAAACGTTTCTTCGTGAATGATCCAGTTGATCTTGTTCTGGGCGGGGATATTTATCCGCAAATCATATTAGACGGTATCAAAAAAAAATATTCTTAGCACTCTTTTAGCTCAAGAAACTGTCTTTGGTTGGATACTGACTGGTCGTGCTGATGCAGCCAGTCCAACCAATCATAATCGGGTATCCTTTTACAATGAAGTGGCTTTAGACAAGCAGCTAAGGTCATTTTGGGAGCTCGAAGACACGCCGAAAGCTAAAGCCTCCACATTAGAAGATACATTTTGTGAGGAATTGTATCAACGTACAACGCAGCGGAATTCTGACGGAAGATACATTGTGTCGCTTCCGTTCAGGTCAGAATTCCCAGGAGAGATAAATCTAGGTCCATCATTAAGAATAGCGTGCTCTCAATTCTATAAAAATGAAACCCGACTTAGAAAAAATCTCGATTTACAGAAGGAGTACAATAGAGTCATACTAGAATACGAGACTCTGGGGCATATGTCAAAATTAGATTCAATTCAATCGGCCAATGCGGTCGATAATTACTATTTACCACATCATGCAGTAATAAAAGAAGAAAGCATCTCTACCAAAGTTAGAGTTGTTTTCAATGCTTCATCACTCTCTTCGAATGGTGTCAGCCTGAACGATGTTCTTCTTCCTGGTCCTGTGCTTCAGGCTGATCTACCAACATTAATCCTTCGCTGGCGACTTTTCAGATACGTCTTCAATAGCGATATTGAGAAGATGTATAGGCAAATCCTAGTAGATCATAATCATACAAGATACCAAAGAATAGTTTTCCGCTCAAGTCCAGATGAACAAATCAGTCTGTATGAGCTCAAAACAGTGACATTTGGTATCAATTGTGCTCCTTATCTAGCAATAAGGACTTTACTTAAACTGGCTGATGATTCCGAAAAATCTCATCCAATCGGTTCAAATATCCTACGAAAAAATATGTATGTCGACGACGTTCTTTCGGGAGGGCATACTATTGCATCTGCGATCAGAGCAAGAGATGAAATTTCCAGGGTTTTAAGTTCAGCTGGTTTTCCATTACGAAAATGGACTTCAAAGTCCAGTAAAATATTACAGGGTATTCCCAAAGCTCATCTACTGAGCGAAGATTTCTCAGAATTTGAAGATTCAAGTAGTGTAAAGGCGCTCGGTATTAGGTGGAATGCTCATTCCGATCAGTTTTACTTCATAGCAAACCCTATAGAAGAAAACACCGAGCCCACAAAAAGAGCGATACTATCTACTATCGCAAAACTCTTTGACCCATTAGGGTGGCTAGCTCCAACAATTATCGTGGCAAAAATGATCATGCAAAATATCTGGTTAGAGGGTACTGGCTGGGATGAAACCGTTTCGTCTTCAACATTAGACAGGTGGAAAAATTTTACCAATACGTACAAGGATATCGACAAAATACGAATACCGCGATGGGTAGCCTTTTCTCCAACAGAAAAGGTCGAAATCCACGGGTTCTGCGACGCCTCCGAGAAAGCGTATGGTGCAGCCGTGTATTTGACAGTGGAAACACGAAAGATTGTAGTCAACCTGAATCTTATTTAATTTCCTCAGATGAAATTAAAACTACAACAACCCGTTTAATAAAACTTGCTCAGAAGCAATATTATGGATCAGAAATTTCAAGTTTGCAATCCAAAACACCAATTGGATCTAAAAGCGAAATACTTTCGCTCACTCCATATCTTGATGAAGACGAAGTAGTGAAAACGGGTGGACGACTTGGTGCATCCAAAGATACTACCGAATCTGAACGCCATCCCATAATACTTCCATACAATTGTAGGTTTACACGTCTGTATGTTCAATTTGTCCATGAAATGTCTCTCCATGGTGAAAACCAATTAATGCTGCGCATCATTAGAACTCAATACTGGATTCCAAAAGTTAAAACCATGATACGATCCGTAATTCATAATTGTAAGATCTGCACGATCTTCAAGAAACGATCGCAAAATCAGCTCATGGGAATTCTACCTCAAGAACGCACCACATTTTCGCGTGCATTTACCAATACAGGGGTAGATTTCGCAGGGCCTTTCGATATTAAGAGTTACAGTGGGCGCGGGTGTCGTACCTCAAAGGGTTACGTTTGTCTGTTCGTTTGCTTTTCTACTAAGGCCATACATTTAGAAGCCACTAGTAATTTGAGCACTTCCTCGTTTCTAGCCGCTCTTTCAAGATTCGTAGCTAGACGAGGATGTCCAAGAAACATTTATTCGGACAATGGAACAAATTTTGTCGGTGCATCACGTGCATTAAAAACTGAATTTAATGAATTTCTTGCCGATGCAAGAAACCAAACCCTGTCGAAATATTCCCATCAGGCATTAAATTGGCATTTCATACCAGCAGGAGCTCCACACATGGGAGGACTATGGGAAGCGGGAGTGAAAATCTTTAAAAGCCACTTCAAAAAAGCGGCCTTAAACAACATATTCACTTTTGAGGAATTTAACACATTGTTATGTAGAATTGAGTCGTGTCTCAATTCTCGCCCTCTTAGCCCCGCTTCAAATGAACCATCTGACCTTGAGCCTCTAACACCAGGACACTTTCTGATTGGAGGACACCTATTAGCACCAGCGGAAATCAGCGTTGATGAAAATACTGCCTCAATAGTCAATCGCTGGCAGAAACTCAAGGCATTACATCAAAACTTCTGCAGAAGATGGAAATCAGAATATCTTTCGAAACTACAGAAACGGATAAAATGGAAGCATCCTAAATCAAATATGCAAGTCGGAGATATGGTGGTTATACGGGAAGACAATCTTCCTCCCAACGAATGGAGATTGGGGCGTTTGATAAGGTTACACCCTGGATCAGACAACCGGGTTCGCGTTGTGGATTTAAGAACTGATAGGGGGCAAGTCACAAGACCACCTGCCAAACTACTATTATTACCACCATATACCGCGGAAACCGACAACACGACAGACCCTAATATTCAGAAGTAACGCTACAATCGGAGTTACAAAATCTCCACACATAAAAAAAAAAAAAAAAACTTCTAACCCAAACTAATCAACTTCAACAAAACTCATAGTGGAAACAAAAATATCTTTTTTGATCCAGCCTAATGTTACATACGTACATATGCATGCTTGCGCACATGGGTGGTATGGTTTACATTTACAAAGGCAACAATATTTTGCTACAATTGATGGACACATTTTATTATTAAATGTTAAATTTTTAATGCGTTTTTACACACTCACTACAAAGTGAAGTTATATCTGGGTAGTCTCCACCGAAAACATGTGCACAAACATGTACATGCATTGGAGTGCATGGAATCATGAAGGAAAAATTTTCGGGTCTGCTTAGGCAATCAAAAAAAAAAAAAAATCGTGGGTTCGCAAACCACATATTACATCATGAAATTTCCCTCAAATAAATATTTCCTTTGTTCTTTTTGCTTAATGCATTATATATAAGGGTGCTCACATAAACATAATTTTTTATTTTTGTTGCGAAGAAACGAAAAAAAGGATAGTACAATGGCAAAGGCAACGTTACTTAAATTAAACAAAATCGCTGCCAATTCCATTGCATGCACCCGTTTTTATCGAAATAAAAATAAAAACAAAAATAAAATAAGTAACAAAAAAAAAAAAAAAAAATTACGGAAATAAAAATTTTTCAATTAAGGACACCCTAATAAAATGCACGGCACATAGCACAATTCCTTTTTACTTTTCGAAGTAAAAAGTTTAAATACAAAACAAAGAACAAAAATTTTCTAATAAAAAAAAAAAAAAAAAACAGAGGAGAAATTTCGGATTGCTCGGCTCACCCTAATGCAACATATTGCAATTAAGTTTTTGCTTTTCAAAGCAAAAGCCAACACTTGAAAAAAAAATGTTTTTTCTTTCACAATAAAAAAAAAGCCTGCACACCCTACTACATATGTATGTTGTCACTCCACGATCGCATAATTTTATTGCGGATCGTTGCAAAAAACAAAAAAAACACAATCACACACTTTTCACTATGCCAGTTACTCTGCTTTGGTGAAGGTTTTTTTTTTTGCTTGACCTTTCATAGGTCTTCATTATCATATCTTTTTTCCTCTCTTTTTTTGTTGTAATATATACACATATGTATATTTTGTTTCACAAAAACACTTCACTAACGACAAATTAACGACGGAAAAGTTAAATACCCGCGATTTACATTACTCGCCCGCACACGCACTAATTAAAATTACAATTTTAAGAAAGAATTCACTCCCGCACGTTTTTTTTTCTTTTCGTTTCATTAATTAATCCGGAACTGAAGTTAGTGAAATATGCAATATATCGATATTGCAACCAATCGATTCACTAGTACGGTAGCATAAGGGTATTGACACATCATCAATTATCCGTAAGGCTACATGCGTCACATGCGGAAAAGCATGACGTAGACATTTACATTTTTGAGAAACGAGTTAGTAATCAAAAATAAATGCTATAAATGCTTGGAAATGTATAAATTAGACATGAAAATCTTTCCTGGTAATGTTTGGGTTAGCGTTGTTTCTGTCTTGGCGGTCCGAGGGTATCATTTGTAAAACAAATGAATAGCAGTTATACTACACTACAATACATCCATCGCGTATTTATTTATCGCATACTTTACCCTGCTTCCACCAACAACCCCTTATAAGGTGAAGTCTACATTTACCTTGTCAGAATTGCTCGCCAACCGAAATACGCTCGCTACGTCGATGAAATTAGAACAACCAAAGAGAGTAGATTAATAAGAGGGAGCATTGTAGAGTCGTTCATTCTCCACAAAGTGGGACGGCTGCACCAGGAATACACCATACGTTTTGCTCCCGCTTCGTTTTCACCATCTGGATTAAAAAAGTCATGAGCCTGGGCATTCGCGCAATTTTAGTGATGTAAATTGCATGGCACCAGCGCCAATGCGGTGCCAGCTCAATGGTAACTCATTGACGCAATTACTCCAAGGGAATTTTTGACGCTATTTAGTAATGACATTTCACTTGCGCTATTGTGTGAAACGACTTTTGTGTGTCAGGCACGAGTTTGGTGTTATTGGCGCTACTGGCAATGATGACACTGAGCTGATGACGGTAGCGCTGGTAGTTCAGCCTTTGAATCAGAGAAAGAATTGATGACCCGTGTAAATTATTATGGCTTTGGCTATTATTGGCTGTGACTTTGAACTAAATAAATGTTGCGGACATAACAAGCAGAGTCATTTTTGAGTTTGATATTTTAGATTTAATGCGCAATTGATATGGGTGTGTTTGAGCAGCCAAATAATAACAGTAGTATTGCTAAAGTGCTGCTTAGTTGATGGAATGTCGCTAATTTCCTAGAGATGATCAATAGATTGGTCAACATTTCGTTCAACGAACGCGCGAAATTGCCACATCTGCTCAAATGTTGCTGAAGAACGTTATCCGCTGTCATAAAAAGTAACACTGCTGCAGCTCGAACACACCCTATATCGGGAAAGTAAGAAATAGACAACTTAGCTTTTTTTTACAAATCGCTTGGCTGAGATTTTCATTTGTTGATTTAACTTAAGCTGTTATGCCAATATTTTTCAGCCACCTTATTTTCAAATAGGTAATTTTTCCAAAGGCAAAATAAATTACAAAGTTAAACAGCCTTATAAAATCAGCTATGTTGAGGCGGACAGCATAGCAAAAAGTATGGTGAATTCCTGGTACAGCCGTTCCACAATTTCCACAAAAATATTGGCATAACAGCTTAAGTTAAATCAACAAATGAAAATCTCAGCCAAGCGATTTGTAAAAAAAAGCTAAGTTGTCTATTTCTTACTTTCCCGATATAGGGTGTGTTCGAGCTGCAGCAGTGTTACTTTTTATGACAGCGGATAACGTTCTTCAGCAACATTTGAGCAGATGTGGCAATTTCGCGCGTTCGTTGAACGAAATGTTGACCAATCTATTGATCATCTCTAGGAAATTAGCGACATTCCATCAACTAAGCAGCACTTTAGCAATACTACTGTTATTATTTGGCTGCTCAAACACACCCATATCAATTGCGCATTAAATCTAAAATATCAAACTCAAAAATGACTCTGCTTGTTATGTCCGCAACATTTATTTAGTTCAAAGTCACAGCCAATAATAGCCAAAGCCATAATAATTTACACGGGTCATCAATTCTTTCTCTGATTCAAAGGCTGAACTACCAGCGCTACCGTCATCAGCTCAGTGTCATCATTGCCAGTAGCGCCAATAACACCAAACTCGTGCCTGACACACAAAAGTCGTTTCACACAATAGCGCAAGTGAAATGTCATTACTAAGTAGCATCAAAAATTCCCTTGGAGTAATTGCGTCAATGAGTTACCATTGAGCTGGCACCGCATTGGCGCTGGTGCCATGCAATTTACATCACTAAAATTGCGCGAATGCCCAGGCTCATGACTTTTTTAATCCAGATGGTGAAAACGAAGCGGGAGCAAAACGTATGGTGTATTCCTGGTGAAGCCGCCCCACTTTGTGGAGAATGAACGACTCTACAATGATCCCTCTTATTAATCTACTCTCTTTGGAACAACTTGTTTTCTTTTTCAGAAAAATGACGCGATTCGCTTCAATTCGCAAAACAGCTGAGGCAAAGGGGTTGTCTTTAGCCTGCCGCCTATGCGAAAAGAAACATCCACTTAGGGTGTGCCCTATCTTCCGCGATAGCACAACGGAAAAAGGTGGTATTTCGTTATTAAACACCGCTATTGCACCAATTGTTTGTCATCTCTGCATAGTGCAGCTCATTGCACACACGAGGGGCGGTGCAAGAAATGCGAGGATGACCACCACACCATGCTGCATATCGCGGAAGTTCGGGACACGACGCGCCGGGCACAAAACACGTGGCATCGCAGGCCACAGAGAACCACCGAGGAAAGCGACACCCTCTCCATCGATGCATCCGAGGTCGAAGCAGAGTCCTCTGGAGCGGAAACGTCCGCTTTCCGCCCAGGGGTCTCAAGTGGAGTGGAATCATCTGCATTCCACCCACCCTCTACGAGCGGATTGGAAATGATAACTTTCCAACCGCGCCGTTTTCGACCTCTACTTCAACACGAGGTGATCGCAAGCGGATTGGAAATGAAAACTTTCCAACCGCAGAAGAACAGACAAAAAAGAAGAAATCGACGTAGTCTTCATGTAACAAAGAACTTTATTAACTGACTCATCATACAAAAAATGTGTAACTTAAATCTTAATCCGAATTAGGAAATATAATTATTGAGAAAAAGAGAAAGTAATGTATGTACGTATGTAAATAGTGGGTGTAACGAAAGAAAGTTTTCAAATATGAGTAAGCTTAATAGATAAAATAAATATGAGAGTAAGATTAAAGTAAGTAAGTATAAGCGTATATAAGATAATAATGTAACTATATAATCTTCGGCCTTATACTAATCGATTAAAGCTTATCAATCTTCCAACTCTTGCTAGTCGAAGAGAAATGCTTGGTGTAATATTTATGACAAAACTACTCAATGGATCAATTTCAAGACCATTCTTCGGAACGAAGTAAGTTTTTGTATTCTCTCTCAGACTATGAGATACTTCAAACCTCTTCTGCTGAAACGATGTAGAATAAATCTCGAACTAAATCAATCTTTCCGGTGTTTGTGCCAAGATTATAATTCCCACTCAAACACATTTGACTGCTCGGGCTCCTTTTTTCGATAAAAAGACTGTTATCACCACTCTTAATAATTAATGAATAACACCTTTGTTTCTATTCATTTGAGTATTACGCCTAGCTGATGATATCTCTTCTGTAGATATCGACGCATGACAAACGGCTACCTACCAAAGACTAGGCAAAAAAAAATTATTTATATATATATATATATATAAATCGATCACATGAACAGGATTAGCCTGGTTTCATTGGGCCACTTTCACGAAGATCTTTTCTCTCAGAGTCGCCTCATCAGATGTCGTCGCGTCCATGCTTCTGCATCATTTAACACGACGGGTACGAGAAGTCATCTGTAGAGCATCATTTTTTTTGCCGATATAGGATTTTTCTTTCCAAGTGAGTACTCAGTCCTAAGTGCGTTTGTTTGCAAGAGTGTTGGAGTTATTGTTTGTGCAAATACTCGTTCCCAAATAAACGAACAGGACTTGCTTGCCAGCATGCCAATGCGCTGATCCTTCACTTGATGACAGCAAGTACTTCGTGTTCTCCTCATTCACCATAAAGCGAATGTTCAGGCTGGTGATGGCAATGTGATCAGCATATGCCACTAATTGTATTATCTTATGAAATATTGTTCCAAAACGGTTAAAGTATGCAGCTTATATAATTTTATCCACCATCAAATTGAAGAAATCACTCTATAGAAAGCCCCCTCTCAAAAAAAAAAAAATGATTGGGAAAGGTCATTCGTAGTTCTGGGTGAGCTGATTGTGTTGTTCAATAAAAATAAAGGTTTTGCGGGTTTAAAGCATCGAAAGGGTGATGTGAGTCTATTATTTGTTCTGTTTTTTTTTTTTCAAAATTTAGTGCATGGTGAAAATAAGGTCCATGGTAGATTTTCCAGGTCTGAAGGGAACTAATAAGGTCCAGCCAATGGATCCGCGATGGGTTGAAGTCACCTTATGCTCCCAGACAGCAAACGGGATAAACTCGGATCGCAATTATTGACAGGCTATTGTAAATACCGTTTTTCAACGTTTTGATATTTTCCACCTACAAATATTTAAAGGGAGCCAACTCAATATTTTCATGTTGCTGGGCCGAGAGATCTGTAAAACCGACAAGGTGAAAATACTGGCCAAATTAATAAGAACCACTTAGCGCATACAGTAGAGTCGTCATAACCAATTTCTCACCTCATTACAAATCAAGTATACGTTTAGTTTAATTCAGATGTAATTTTTATTATAAAATAGATTTGATTAAGGTTAATTAAAAAATATATGATGTATATTAGAGTTAGCCTCATTTGAATACATTTACTTTGTATTGCTTTCTAAATTTTTTGATTTGATTATCACATCTTCACCATGCACTCGTAAAAGATAGGAATGTTGTAGAATCGTGTAAATGGAGATGATGGAGATTGCCACCTCAGTACATACATTCATTTATTTACAATGGAATTTATCAAATATATGCGTTCGGGGGCTTCGGTGAATACGTGCTTCATGCACCAGATTAAGCGCCTTTGCTTAGCTCATGGCGTGACTACATAAATGCATATTCATATGTGATTGGTACTAACTTTGTTAAATTAACGTGACTGTTTAACCATCAACGTTTTTGTTAGCGTTCAGACTTATAAGTCACTTCAAACTTCTGACGTGCTTTAAAACCGGTGTTGGAGTGCCTTACAAAATAAAAATTCTTAACTAATTATTTCATTATTGCTTTATTAAATGACAAGTGGAGTAAAAAACTGTGTCACCTTTACTTGGTATCATGATTAAACTTACTCAATTGGCGCTTAACTGTTTAAACGGTTTTCGCCGTTTTTCGCTGTGCTTACTGGCGCCAATTGGTTACACCAAGGGAATTTAAATCGTTTTTCACCTGATCCTTCCAGCAGAGTGGGGGTCGCTCTCTTCTTCTGCATCCTTAAGGGAGATCCGATAAAAATACTTTCTTAGCCTGCATATCCGTTGTGTTTTAATTCACTGGACTAGGTTGATGTCTGCGTCAAACTCATATAGCTCATCATTAAATCTTCTTCGGTACTCGCCGTCGCCAAAGCTCAGACGTCCTTAAATGTTTGGAAGAATTGTTCGCTCGAACACTCCCAGAGTTGCTGCATCTGATTTTGTCATGGTCCATGCCTCTCCACCATATAGCAGGACGGGTACGATAAGTGAATTGTAGAGCATGATTTTCCTTTGCCTAAAGAGAACTTTATCTTTCAGTTGCCTATCTTGTCCAAACTAGCATTTATTGGTAAGAGTGATTCTTCGCTGGATTTCAAAGATGATGTTGTTGTTTGTGTTTGTTTAAATTCTATTTCATGTGGCAACTCTGTTTTTGATTTGCAACTTGTAATCGCATTTTTGCTTTGCGAATTCATTCTTTATATTCGCCATTTTAACTTACGAACAATTCTTTTCTATCTCTGTGTATCTAACCGACGTTGAAGTAAGTCGAAATATACATTCTTTATTGTTCAGAAGAGCGGCTGTTTTTATACTCAGTTGAGCAGAGCTCACAGAGTATATTAAGTTTGATTGGATAACGGTTGGTTGTACATATATAAAGGAATCGAGATAGATATAGACTTCCATATATCAAAATAATCAGGATCGAAAAAAAATTTGATTGAGCCATGTCCGTCCGTCCGTCCGTCCGTCCGTCCGTCCGTTAACACGATAACTTGAGTAAATTTTGAGGTATCTTGATGAAATTTGGTATGTAGGTTCCTGAGCGCTCATCTCAGATCGCTATTTAAAATGAACGATATCGGACTATAACCACGCCCACTTTTTCGATATCGAAAATTTCGAAAAACCGAAAAAGTGCGATAACTCATTACAAAAGACAGATAAAGCGACGAAACTTCGTAGATGGGTTGACGTTATGACACAGAATAGAAAATTAGTAAGATTTTGGACAATGGGCGTGGCACCGCCCACTTTTACAAGAAGGTAATTTAAAAGTTTTGCAAGCTGTAATTTGGCAGTCTTTGAAGATATCATGATGAAATTTGGCAGGAACGTTACTACTATTACTCTATATGTGCTAAATAAAAATTAGCAAAATTGGATGAAGAACACGCCCACTTTTAAAAAAAAAAAATTTTTTTAATTCAAATTTTAACAAAAAATTTAATATCTTTACTGTATATAAGTAAATTAAGTCAAAATTCAACTCCAGTAATGATATGATGCAACAAAATACAAAAATAAAAGAAAATTTCAAAATGGGCGTGGCTCCGCCCATTTTCATTTAGTTTGTCTAGAATACTTTTATTGCCATAAGTCGAACAAAAATTTACCAATCTTTCTCAAATTTGGTAGGAGCATAGATTCTATGACGGTAACTGTTCTCTGTGAAAATGGGCGAAATCGGTGGAAGCCACGCCCAGTTTTTATACACAGTCCACCGTCTGTCCTTCCGCTCGGCCATTAACACAATAACTTGAGCAAAATCCGATATATCTTTACTAAACTTAGCCCACGTACTTACCTGAGCTCACTTTTTCTTGGTATAAAAAATGGGCGAAATCTGACCATAACCACGCCCACTTCATCGATATCGAAAATTACGAAAAATGAAAAAAATGCCATAATTCTATACCAAATACGAAAAAAGTGATGAAACATGGTAACTGGATTGGTTTATTGACGCAAAATATAACTTTGGAAAAAACTTTGTAAAATGGGTGTGACACCTACCATATTAAGTAGAAGAAAATGAAAAAGTTCTACAAGGCGAAATCAACAGCCCTTGGAATCTTGGCAGGTATGCTGTTAGTGGTATTGCATATATAAATAAATTAGCAGTACCCGACAGATGATTTTCTGGATCACCTGGTCCACATTTTGGTCAATATCGCGAGAACGCCTTCACATATACATCTAAGGGCCACTCGCTTTTAAAACCCTCATTAATACCTTTAATTTGATATCCGTATCGTACAAAAACATACCAGAGTCACCCCTGTCCCACCCTAATGGCGATATCTCGAAAAGGCGTCCACCTATAGACCTAATGCCCCCTCCCTCTTAAAATGCTCAGTAACACCTTTCGTTTGATACCCATATCGTACAAACATTCTAGAGTCACCCCTGGCCCACCCTAATGGCGATATCTCGAAAAGGCGTCCACCTATAGACCTAGTGTCCACTCCCTCTTAAAATGCTCAGTAACACCTTTCGTTTGATACCCATATCGTACAAACATTCTAGAGTCACCCCTGGCCCACCCTAATGGCGATATCTCGAAAAGGCGTCCACCTAAAGACCTAATGCCCACTCCCTCTTAAAATGCTCAGTAACAGCTTTCGTTTGATACCCATATCGTACAAACATTCTAGAGTACATACCTGGCCCACCCTAATGGCGATATTTCGAAAAGGCGTCCACCTATAGAACTAAGGATTACTCCCTTTTAAAATACTCATTACCACCTTTCATTTGATACCCATATCGTACAAACATTCTAGAGTCATACCTGGCCCACCCTAATGGCGATATTTCGAAAAGGCGTCCACCTATAGAACTAAGGATTACTCCCTTTTAAAATACTCATTACCACCTTTCATTTGATACCCATATCGTACAAACACATTCTAGAGTCACCCTGGCCCACCCTAATGGCGATATCTCGAAAAGGCGTCCACCTATAGACCTAATGTCCACTCCCTCTTAAAATGCTCAGTAACACCTTTCGTTTGATACCCATATCGTACAAACATTCTAGAGTCACCCCTGTCCCACCCTAATGGCGATATCTCGAAAAGGCGTCCACCTATAGACCTAATGCCCACTCCCTCTTAAAATGCTCAGTAACACCTTTCGTTTGATACCCATATCGTACAAACATTCTAGAGTCACACCTGGCCCACCCTAATGGCGATATCTCGAAAAGGCGTCCACCTATAGAACTAAGGATTACTCCCTTTTAAAATACTCATTACCACCTTTCATTTGATACCCATATCGTACAAACACATTCTAGAGTCACCCTGGCCCACCCTAATGGCGATATCTCGAAAAGGCGTCCACATATAGACCTAATGCCCACTCCCTCTTAAAATGCTCAGTAACACCTTTCGTTTTATACCCATACCGTACAAACATTCTAGAGTCACCCTTGGTCCAGCTTTATGGCGATATCTCGAAAAGGCGTCCACCTATAGAACTAAGGATTACTCCCTTTTAAAATACTCATTACCACCTTTCATTTGATACCCATATCGTACAAACACATTCTAGAGTCACCCTGGCCCACCCTAATGGCGATATCTGGAAAAGGCGTCCACCTATAGACCTAATGCCCACTCCCTCTTAAAATGCTCAGTAACACCTTTCGTTTGATACCCATATCGTACAAACATTCTAGAGTCACCCTTGGTCCACCTTTATGGCGATATCTCAAAAAGGCGTCCACCTATAGAACTAAGGATTACTCCCTTTTAAAATACTCCTTACCACCTTTCATTTGATACCCATATCGTACAAACACATTCTAGAGTCACCCCTGGCCCACCCTAATGGCGATATCTCGAAAAGGCGTCCACCTATAGACCTAATGCCCACTCCCTCTTAAAATGCTCAGTAACACCTTTCGTTTGATACCCATATCGTACAAACATTCTAGAGTCACCCCTGGCCCACCCTAATGGCGATATCTCGAAAGGGCGTCCACCTATAGACCTAATGCCCACTCCCTCTTAAAATGCTCAGTAACACCTTTCGTTTGATGCACATATCGTACAAACACATTCTAGAGTCACCCCTGGCCCACCCTAATGACGATATCTCGAAAAGGCGTCCACCTATAGACCTCATGCCCACTCCCTCTTAAAATGCTCAGTAACACCTTTCGTTTGATACCCATACCGTACAAACATTCTAGAGTCACCCCTGGCCCACCCTAATGGCGATATCTTGAAAAGGCGTCCACCTATATACCTAATGCCCACTCCCTCTTAAAATGCTCAGTAACACCTTTCATTTGATTCCCATATCGTACAAACACATTCTAGAGACACCCCTGGTCCACCTTTATGGCGATATCTCGAAACGGCGTCCACCTATGGAACTAAGGATCACTCCTTTTCAAAATACTCATTAACAGCTTTCATTTGATACCCATATCGTACAAACACATTATAGAATCACCCCTGGTCCACCTTAATGGGGACATCTCGAAATGGCGTCCACCGATAGACCTAAGGCCCACTCCCTCTTAAAATGCTCAGTAACACCTTTCATTTGATACCCATATCGTACAAACAAATTCTAGAGTCAGCCCTGGTCTACCTTTATGGCGATATCCCTAAATGGCGTTCATCCATAGAACTATGGCCTACTCTCTCTTAAAATACTCTTTAATACCTTTCATTTGATACACATGTTATACAACCACATTCCAGGGTTACCCCAGATTGATTTTCCTTATTTTGTCTCCATAGCTCTCAACTGAGTATGTTATGTTCGGTTACACACGAACTTAGCCATCCTTACTTGTTTATTTTAAATTAGAGGACCTCCAACAGTTTATGGGCCCAGCCCCTACATAAAGTGCTAAGAAAACTGAACAATTCCTAGTTTTTTAATGTTGAGAAGTTGGATAAGTCCAACTATGACGCATGGTGCGTTCAAGTAAAAAGTATACTTGTATACAAGGAGCTCTGGGATGTGGTGTCAGGTGCACTTATGCAGCCAGCTACAGAAGCCGAAGACGCTGAACAAAAAGCATGGAAATCGAGTGATGAGAAGGCCATGGCAACAATTGTGTTAAGCCTAACGCCAATACAAATTGCCTACGTGAAAAAATGCAAAACAGCAAAAGAAGCATGGAGTGTGTTGCAGGATATACATCGACCAAAAGGCCCTGCGCGAAAGGTGTCTTTATTTAAGCAGCTACTGGATATGCGCATGGCAGAAAGTGATCAGGTACAACAATATCTAAGCAATTTTTCGAGTATAGTTGAGAAGCTAGCTGAAATTGGTATAGATCTGCAGGAGGAGTTATTTGTAATAATGCTCCTAGCTAGTCCTCCGAAGTCTTTCGAAAATTTAGTTGTCGCGTTAGAGTCACGCGATAGCTTCCAAAGATGAGTTTGTTAAAAATTAAATTGCTTGAGGAAGAGCAACGTCGAAAAATGAGTGTGTCGCCTATTGCAGAAAGTAGCGTGCAAGTTTTCATGGCACATGAAAAGGGTAAAAGCATTGGCAGCAAGTCGTCGCAGCGAAGTATATGTTCTAGAAATCGATCGAACTTAAAATGTTTTAGTTGTGGACGAACGGGTCATTTTGCTGCACAATGCAACAAAAGCAACAAAAACCAGGAACAGACAGATAAAACAAACGAGAAATCAAAAGCATTTACTCTGTTCTCAGCGTTTGAGTCAAACAACTTGCAGTCGAACGTGTGGTGTATCGATAGCGGAGCCACGTCGCATATGTGTTGTGACAGAAACATGTTCGATGAGTTGAATGAATACAATGAAAACATTTTGTTAGCTGGTAGCAAATGTATAGAAGCAATGGGAAAGGGAACAGTTCGACTAAAAGCAGAAGGGAAAGAAATCCAGCTGATTGATGTACTTTATGTTCCTGTATTGCAATGCAATTTTATTTCAGTATCGAAAGCAGTGAAAAATAACCTTTGCGTTAAATTTGCAAAAGATTTTGTTACGGTATATGAAAACAACGGCAGCGCAATATTGCGTGGAAACAAAGTTGGTGGTATATTTTTGTTCACAGAAAATAAGAAAATGTTATTCTTTGCAGGCCAGCATAATGAAGCAATGAAGTGGCATGCACGGTATGGTCATTTAAACTATGACAGCATGCGTATGCTTGTAAGCAAAAATTTAGTGAACGGGCTTCAAGTAAATGTGCCAAAATCTATTCCGTGTGTTGTATGAATGCAGAGTAAATGTGTAACAAAACCATTTACATCAAGTTCAAATCGTGCAAGCGAATTACTTGAACTAGTACATACAGATGTATTTGGCCCAGTAAAAACATCGGCTAGTGGTTCGAAATACGTATTGATATTTGTAGATGACAAATCAAGATATGGTTTTGTTTATTTAATGAAGCACAAAAGCGAAGTTTTCAGTAAATTTAAAGAATTCAAGGTTTTCGCTGAATGTCAAACTGGGTGTCTAATTAAAGCCATTAGAAGTGACAATGACACTGAATACACAAATAATTTGTTTCAGCAGTATGTAAAAGAGTGTGGCATTTTGCATCAGTTCACGGTACCCTACACTCCGCAGCAGAATGGGGTAGCTGAACGCTATAACCGGACATTGCTAGAGATGGCACGGAGCATGCTAATTGGTGCGAACTTGAGTGATACATTATGGGCAGAAGCTGTAAATACTGCAGCCTACTTGCGAAATAGGTCACCAACAAAAGCAGTCGATGAAATGACGCCTTATGAGGCATGGTATAAAAGAAAACCAGTTGTGTCACATCTAAGAACATTTGGATAAGTGGCTTACGCCTTAGATAAAAAACCTAAAAGTAAATTCAATGCTAAGGGAAAAGCGTATGTAATGGTTGGTTACGGTAGTGCTACCAAGGGCTATAGCTTGTATGATTCTGCCACAAGAGGAATTATTTTAAGACGTGATGTATCATTTATATAACCAACTATTCCGAAAGAAAATCTAAATGTTGATTTATATATTTTAAAGTCAAATCAAGACAAGCCAGAAGGTGAATGTGTAAGCACTGAAGACAAGCTAAAGAGTGAGTGGGTTAGCACTGAATACAAGCCAGAGAATGAATGTGTTAACACTGAAGACAAGCTAGATAATGAACGTGTTAGTGCTGAAGACGGCCCAGAGAGTGATTATAAATCTGCAAAAGAAGAAAGTGATGAAGAGCCTGCTACTAAACAAGTAGGACCTGGTCGGCCTAAGTTGGTGCGGTCAGGGAAACCAGGAAGGCCAAAGAAAGAATACCATTATGCAAATTTTCTCTATGATGTTGATATTCCGAATACAGTGGGTGAAGCCATGTCTAGTGACCATGCAAGTGAGTGGCTTAAAGCAATGTGTGCTGAATATCAAGCTCTTTTAGACAACAATACATGGGAGCTAGTAGATTTACCAAAAAATCAGAAAGCTATAAAGTGCAAATGGGTATTCTCGATCAAGAAAAACAAGAACGGTGAAATTGATCGATTTAAGGCAAGGCTAGTAGCCAGAGGGTGCAGCCAAATATATGGGGTGAACTATACCGATACGTTTTCACCTGTGGTGCGGTATTCTACGATCCGTACAATTTTCTTGTTAGCTGCAGAGTACCAGCTATACCTACACCATGTTGACGTTTCATCTGCGTTTTTAAATGGTATCATAGATGACGAAATATATATGGTGCAGCCTGAAACATTTACAAACAGCGAGTATTCCAATAAAGTCTTAAAGTTAAAGAAAGCTTTATATGGTTTGAAACAGGCAGGACGTCAATGGAATATGAGGTTGCATGACATTTTAATTAATATTGGTTTTAAACAATGTGTAACAGAGCCTTGCGTATATACGAAGCATCACGACGGGCCCATCAATTTGTTAGCAGTGTATGTAGATGATTTGCTAATAGCCAGCACAAACAAGAAAGAGATGAGCTCTATTAAGCACGAAATTTCGAAAAGACTGCAAGTGGTAGATAAGGGTCCTGTTCAATTATTTCTTAGTATGGAAGTCGAAAGAGAATTTCATTTTGCGCAATAGCTATACGACAAAAAGGGCAAATCAAAGAATTGCTGCAACAACATGACATGTTAGACTGTCGTCCTATAGCAACACCACTCGATCCTAAGCAACAAATATTATGCGCTGATTCTAGTTGCAAGCGCGTTGGCAAACAAGAGTACCAGTCGCTGATAGGCACAAGGCCAGATATTGTACATACAGTGTGCAAGCTTGCGCAGCATAATAATGAGCCACATAGCGAACACTTGGCAGCGGCAAAAAGGGTGTTAAGATATTTATGTTCTACGATTGATTTATCGCTCACGTACAGTAAGAAGGGAACGCCAATACAATGCTATGCTGATGCTGATTGGGGTGGAGAGTCACTCGAGCGCAAATCGTTCACTGGCTATGTATTTCTTTTAGCCGGCGGTGCGGTGTCTTGGGAGTCGAAGAAGCAATCAACAGTGGCCTTGAGCAGCACCGAAGCGGAATACATATCGTTGTCAACTGCCGCAAAAGAGGTTATGTTCATAAAACAATTTTTGGACGAAATAAATGTACATAGGCCTGACATAATTGTTGTAAATGGTGATAATTTAAGCTCATTACATCTTATCAAAAATGCTGTATACCATACAAGATGTAAGCACATAGAAATGTAATATCATCATATAAGAGATATGTATCAGCAAAATTTAATTGAAATACAATATTGTTCAAGCTCAGATAATATTGCAGATGTATTTACGAAAACTCTAAGCAAGTTAAATCATAACAAGTTTGTAAAATTGTTAGGTTTAATCTAGTACATGTAAAATATCTTCAAAGGTTTTTTTGAGTTAAATTATTAATTTGTGACTGCAAATCAATACCAGATTTGAGGAGGAGTGTTGAAATTCTATTTCATGCGGCAACTCTGTTTTTCATTTGCAACTTGTAATCGCATTTTTGCTTTGCGAATTCATTCTTTATATTCGCCATTTTAACTTACGAATAATTCTTTTCTATCTCTGTGTATCTAACCGACGTTGAAGTAAGTCGAAATATACATGCTTTATTGTTCAGAAGAGCGGCTGTTTTTTATTTTAAATTAGAGGACCTCCAAAAGTGTTAATTCTGGCTCCCAAGTAAACGAAGTCCTTTACTACTTCGAAATTGTGGCTGTTAACCGTGGCGTGGTTGGCAAGTCGCAAATGCGGTGACTCTTCGATTGATGACAGATGGTACTTCGTTATGTTCTCATTCACCATCAAACCCATATTTTCCGCTTTTTTTCCAGTATAGAGTTAGCAGAACTTACGTCGCGGGAGTTATGTATAATGCCAATAACCCCCCAATTACCAATAAATCGTCAACTTATGTAAGTGCAGACTCAGCACAAGACGATATCGACAAATTCATATTAAGCATAACAAAATAAATAAAAGTAACTTCCGGTCCAATTCAAAATTATAATCATTGCAAAATTTAAGTAAACAATTCCGGTTAATTAGTAGTAAGCATTTTCACCATTGTTTTAAACAAACAATTCAGGCTAATTAGTAGTAAGCATTTTAACCATTGTACATTTACGCTTTCTTTTAATTTGAATAAAGAAAAGAATTCAGTTTGGTTTTGAAGTCTCTTGAGTTAAAGTCTAGTTCTCGGTTGTTATTTATTTAAGCCGTTGCCTTTGGTATTTTTTAAAAAACCCGCTTGCCGCAACCACGACGAAATTGGCGCAGTCGGTAATCCTTTATATATATATAAAAGGATCGTGATACGAACAATTAAAAAGTGGCAGTGCAGTTACATACAGTAGTATAGTGACCACCCACAAAAGAACACAATTAAAAAGTGGCAGTGCAGTTACATACAGTAGTATAGTGACCACCCACAAAAGAACACAATTAAAAAGTGGCAGTGCAGTGACATACAGTCGTATAGTGACCACCCACAAAAGAACACAACTAAAAAAAAGTGGTAGTGTAGTGTGCATATAAGTAAATATAGCCACCACCCACAGCTAAATAGTAAAATAAAACAAAAAGTGGTAGTGCAGTGTGCATATAATACATATAGCCACCACCCACAAATCAGCAGCAAAGCGGCAACAAATTGGCTTCAGGAAGGCAAAGAGAACACGACGAACGAAGGAATATGACGGAAAATCAGGCTCAAATGGCACCAGTAGATCTGGTCGAGGAACTGGCCAGACGGGAACAACAGTTGGAGGCGCTGAGGGCAGCATACCTGGAGCTGCAACACAGAGCGGACCATACGAGGACGGACCGGGTGTCGAAGAACATCGCCCAGATTCCACTTTTCACCGGGCGAGGCGATGTATCGGTAAACTCTTTCTTCTCGAGCATAGAATACCTGCTATCAACAATAGACAACGAAAACGAGAAGAAAGAGGCGACGAGGATGATCTTCTACCGGACCATACAGGGCGAAGCGAAAAACGTAGTAATAAATATCCCTCGCCCAGACGACTGGCAACTGATAAAAGAAGTGTTAAAGATGAGATTCAAGCCCGACACGGAGCCTCACGAGATATATAAACGGATAACAGCCCTTAAGGTGAACTCGGTAAGTGAACTGGCTGTTGAAATTCAAAATATTAAGTATAAAGCCGATGAGCTTATAGTATACTATAGGGGAGGACAGGGAATAGATCTCACTAACATAGATAGTCTCCTAGTAAACACAACCAAGGAGATGACACAGGGCACGTTGCTAGACAAAATATATGAATGTAGGGAATTAGGCCAAATTATATCCATAATGAATCAAAGAAGATTCGAGGATACGTGTATCCGACCTGAATATAGAAAAATATATAGAAGAGAAGAAAGATATAGAGAGTGGCCGAAGAAAAACTATAACCAAACGCCACAAGTTCCAAATAAAAACACAGGCCAAGGCGAGAGAAGCTCTGGTAATTTTAGAAATAATCAAGGAAACTCAGCACAAGTAAGACAAAATCAGCAAGGGTCATACCAAAATAGGGAAAATGTGTCATTACAAAGGAGGCAGAGTCCTCAAAATTATTACCAAAATAATAACTACAGAAGTAGTTCAGATCAACTTCAGAGGTACCCAAAGGTAGGAAACCCTAGGCCAAATTCCGGTCAAAATCGCGGTAATCAACCTAGGCAAGACCGAGCGGAACCGATGGAGATTGATAATTTAGAAAAAATTCGGGCAAACCAAGAAGAAAGGAAAGAAGAATTAAATAATTGTGAATATTATAGGACCCAATTTAATGAAAATCCAGATGAAGAGGAGCAAAATTTTTTCGAGGGACCAGCTCGGACTGTCTTCCCACCATAACGCTTACATTGCGGAACAAGAAATATTTTGCTCTGATTGATACTGGAGCAAGTATAAGTTTAATCGATAGTGATATAAACGACTTTAAAAAAATTTTGCTGAAGAATCCAATCGAATTTAGTACAATAACTAAAAATGATATAATTAAATATGAAGTATTGACGGAAGCCCCAACGGAATTTAATCTTCCGAATTATGCAAGAGTTAAGTGGAAAGTAACTCCATTAAAAGGCAGAAAATATAATTTTATAATAGGCATCGATCTACTCAATTGTTTTAACACAACAATCAATTTAGTGGATGGATGTATAACACTTAATGAAAAAACTACTTATTTTGAAAGTAACCCATATAAAAATCTTGAAATTCATACGTTAGAAGCAAACAAGTTTGACTGGAGCAGAATAAGACTTGACCACTTAAACAAGGAAGAAAGAGAGGAGGTTGAAAAAATAATAAAAAGGTTTAAAAACTTATTTTTTAAAGAAGGTGACCAACTAACAAGCACGACGAAGGTTGTACATGAAATTAGGACGACGACAGACGGACAGATTAACAGCAAATTATATCGATATCCCCCACAACATGAGGCAGAGGTGAGAAAACAAATAAAAGAAATGGAAGAACAAGGAATTATAAGAAAAAGTAGCTCACGATATTCTAGCCCATTAATTGTTGTACCCAAAAAAAAGGATAATTCTGGAGAAAGAAAATACAGGATAGTTATAGACTACAGAAAATTGAATGAGGTGACAATAGACGATAAATACCCCCTACCAAATATAGACTCTATTTTGGATAAGCTAGGAAAAGCTCAATACTTTACAACACTTGATCTAGCCAAAGGGTATCACCAGATTCTAATTAGAGAACAGGATAGGGAAAAGACGGCATTCGCCACACCTCATGGCTTATACGAATTAATAAGAATGCCATTCGGACTAAAAAATGCACCGGCTACATTTCAACGGTTAATGAACGAAACATTACGGGACTTTATTAATAAAACATGTGTAGTGTATCTTGACGATATTTTAATATTTAGTACATCCCTTCAAGAGCACGTAAAAACAATAATAGAAATATTCAAAGTGTTAGAAAAAGCAAATTTGAAGATCCAAATCGATAAATGTAACTTTATGAAGAAGGAGACAGAGTTCTTGGGTCATATATTAACAGAGGAAGGATTAAAACCAAATCCCGATAAAATTAAAGTGATAGAATCATTAAAATTGCCCAGAACAGAAAAACAAATAAAAAGTTTTTTAGGCGTTACAGGTTATTACCGCAAGTTCATAAAGGACTACGCGAAGATAGCTCAGCCTATAACAAAATATTTAAAAAAGAATGTTAAAATTAACTTAAAGGATCCGACCTACGTAGAAGCATTTGAAAAATTAAAAACATTAATAAGTACGCATCCAGTTTTAAGGTATCCTAATTTTGACAAGCCATTCACACTAACAACTGACGCATCTAATTATGCAATTGGTGCTGTCCTATCACAAGAAGGACACCCTGTGTGCTTCATATCTAGAACACTGAATAACCATGAGAAAAATTATTCTGCTACAGATAAAGAATTCTTAGCTATTCTCTGGAGCGTAAATTATTTGAGACCTTATCTCTACGGAAAAAAGTTTAAAATTTTTACAGATCACCAACCAATTAAATTCCTTCACACCAAATACAAAGGTAAGGACATGTCACCTAGACATCAGAGATGGCTTCTCAAACTAGGAGAATATGATTTCAATATAGAATATTTGAAAGGAAAGGAAAACCAGGTAGCAGATTTTCTGAGTAGATTGGAAAATAGTGCAGATGATGCGGAAGAGAAAAAAGTAGATAAAGATGTTAACGAAAGTAGTGGATTGGATTTTGATTTACAGTCAAGCCACTATGAAGCAAATAACATAGAAGATAATGAAACGTTAGCAACAATGCACTCAGCAGAAGAAAATTTGCAGGACCATTTCTTTATTAAGGAAGAAATTGTAAATAAGTATAAAATGCAAATAATTTTGACTAACAATAAAATTGAAGAAGCTAAATTTTTGCATGGGAAAACAATAATTTTCATAGCAGAAAGTGATTTTGATGTAATGGGCGAAATATTTCGGAAATACATTACAAAAGGCAATGTAGGTATATACTCAGAGCTATCAGACTCCAGTTATAACATAGTTCAACAAAAATTGAGAGAATTGTTTTCTAATAATAGGCAGTTAAAATTTACAAAATGTACAATAAGGGCACAAGACATAGAAACCGAAGTCGAGGCAATAAAACAAATTTCTCTTTACCATGTAAGGGAAAGCATGCATTCGGGCATAGGGGAAACATACAATAAAATAAGAATTAAAATCTATTACCCAAAGCTAATGGAATTAGTGCAAATGGTAATCAATCAATGCGATTTATGTAAAGGAGTAAAATATGACCGGTGTCCTATTAAAAACCAATTTCATTACACCGAGACACCATCGGACATAAATGAAATAATACACATAGATACATACGTTATGAAAAGGTTTCATTTTTTAACGGTAATAGACAAGTTCTCTAAATTTGGGGCAGCGTATTCCCTGAATGACAGAAACCACATATCGATAATCGAACAATTAGAAAACCATTTTTCGAAAATAGGAAAACCAAACAAAATAATTGCGGATAATGAATTCAGGACAACACATCTTAAAGAATTTTTAGACCAAGAAGGAGTCCAAATTCATCTAACCAAACCAAACAGTCATACAGGTACTGCAGATATAGAAAGAATGCATAACTCTATCGCGGAAATTTTTAGAGTTATATATTCTTCAAATAAAAATGTGCCAATCAAGCAAATAATGCAAAGAGCTGTTAGAAGTTACAATAATAGGTATCACTCTACTATTAAAAGTACGCCCATAGATGTACAAAGTGGAAAAGTTAGTAAAATAAAAATTAAAGAAAATAAGGAGCAAAATAAAAAAAGAGTTATAGAAAAACTAAATAAAAAAAGGGAGGTTTATACCGAAAACAGGAAAGAAGGATTTATAAAGAATTACAAGGCAGTGAGGCATAAGGAGCAGCCAAAATATAGAAAGAAGAACTTAGAAGGCATACACCCATGCAATATTAAAAGACCGCTTAAATTTTCAGATAATGCTGATACTTTTATTGATAATACAATGGACATGCCAAATTAACGGACAAATTACTGTAACACAAATAAGGGACGATACAGGATTCACAGATATAGAAATGAGAGACCAAGAAATAGTTAAGGACACAGAAATAATTCTTCAGATGATTAACATTAGCAAAATAGAGGACATTTTAGACAAAATAACGGACAATGTAGTGCTAATGAAAGCAAAGTACAAGGAATTACTTCATTTAGAAATAATAGATACGAGAAATAAACTATTAACACTTCGACCAAAAGTCATGAGACACAAACGGGGACTAGTTAATGGCGTTGGTAGCCTATCGAAATGGATATTCGGCACCATGGATGATGAAGATAGACAGGACATAAAAAAACCATCTCTTACAGACAGGAGAAAAAATCAATAAACAGGTAGAAGTAAATAATTATTTCGAAATAGCATTAGAACAGTTAAATAATGTTATTAATAGCGACAGGATAATATTAGAGAAAGAATTTAATACCATACAAAAAATTATGGATGAGGAATATGAGCGAAGTTTATATTTAGAACAATTAACAAAGATACAATTGTTAAAGGCTAGAATCGAACAAATACTAGATAGCGTAGTAGCATCCAGATATAATATTATGCATCCCAGCATATTAACAAGTGATGAGATAGTTAGATATGATATTGATTACAATAAATTAAAATATTTACAATCCGGAACAGCATATTTCAATAACACATATTTAGTTCTTAGTATAAAAATTCCCATTACTTTTGTAAATGTTAAAATTAGATATCTCATACCAATACCTAACAAAGATTATAACGAAATAGATAGTGAAATTGAAAAAATTTTTAAATACGATAATCAAATTTTTAAATTTGAAGAAAATAAACAATTGAAAAAAATGAAAACAAGCTCACATTGTACATTAACCTCAAACTGTCAATTCTCTAAAAATAAAGAGCTAGAAATAATAGAAATAGATTTAGATACAATTCTTGTTAAAAATGCACAAAATTTGTTAATTAATCAAACATGCTCAAAAAATGAAGTTATTCTTAACAAAAATAATCTAATACAATACAGAAATTGTTCAATTAAAATTAATGACTACTATTTCTCTAATTCAGAAGAAATCTTCGAAGAAAAAATTGTTTACTATCAATATGAAAAAAGTCATAACTTTACACAAAAAATTAAGCTAAGCGATGTAATAAAAATAAATAAATCAAATTTGAGTAGTATTGTAAATTTATATTACCATAGTAAAATTTCATATGTATGTATTGCAGTAATAACTTCTTTAATAATATCAATTTTCGTAATTTCAATGATTAAGCATAAACGAGTAATATTAAAACTAAATAGTAGAATTCAGGAGAATCCTAATCTAAAAGGGGGAGTAGTTATGTATAATGCCAATAACCCCCCAATTACCAATAAATCGTCAACTTATGTAAGTGCAGACTCAGCACAAGACGATATCGACAAATTCATATTAAGCATAACAAAATAAATAAAAGTAACTTCCGGTCCAATTCAAAATTATAATCATTGCAAAATTTAAGTAAACAATTCCGGTTAATTAGTAGTAAGCATTTTCACCATTGTTTTAAACAAACAATTCAGGCTAATTAGTAGTAAGCATTTTAACCATTGTACATTTACGCTTTCTTTTAATTTGAATAAAGAAAAGAATTCAGTTTGGTTTTGAAGTCTCTTGAGTTAAAGTCTAGTTCTCGGTTGTTATTTATTTAAGCCGTTGCCTTTGGTATTTTTTAAAAAACCCGCTTGCCGCAACCACGACGAAATTCGGGTGTGCAGGTCGATGGTATCAATATCGCCAGGATACGCCAGTAATTGCACGCTCTTATAGAATATTGTTCCAGAGCGGTTAAGTTCTGCAGCTAGTGTTGTTTTCTCTAGCATCAAATTAAAGAAATCGCACGGAAGGGGTCTCCCTGTCTGAAACCTCGTTTAGTTTCGAGTTGTTCGGAGAGGTCGTTCCCGACTCTGACTGAGCTTATGGTATTGCTCAACGTAATTTTTCGCAGTCAAAATATAAGCATCTTCTCTTTATGCTGTCGAAAGCGGATTTTAAAACCACGAAGAGGTGATGTGTGGTAGTTACTTTTTCGCGGGTTTTTCCAAAGTTTGCTGCATAGTGAAAATCTGGTCGATAAAAGATTTACCAGGTTTAGAGCCGTTCTGATAAGGTCCAATCAGTCGACTCACAGTGAATTTCAATATTTTACACAATTCGAAATAGTTGGCGCAGCTACAGGATTCTCGTTCTTGTGGACTGAGCAAAGAACACTTAGACTTCAATCGTCAGACATGCACTCGTCCGGCCATACTTTGCAAAGAAGCTGATGCATGTAGCTTTTTTTTCTTTCGGTTGCAACGAGTTTTTCTCCATTGTACCAGCTGTTTTTCCGTGGTCGCTGGTAACCAATTTTTTCTTCGGGGGCTGTACGAAATGCTTTAGAGATATGCTCCCACCTCTCCTGCATTCACGGTTGACTTGTGATCTCAGGGAGCATGTGTGAGGATCAAGTTGCGAAATCAGTGGCAGTCTTTTGCCTGCGACGAGATATTGGTACGAGTCGGTATTGGGACCTCGAACCGGGCACACATCTAAAACAATGAAGACATTCCGTCCGTCTATCAAACCTTGGTATTGTGTGTATTTCGATTTAAGATTTAATGATGAGCTGTACGAGCTTTACCCTGACATCAACATAGTTCAGCGAATTAAAACGTACCGGCTAGGCTGGCCGGACCATGTTATGCGAATGAAAGATGACGCTTCGCCTAAGAAAATATTTTGATCGGAACCCGCCTATGTAAACAGGGTGGCCCAGTTAGCTGGAAGGACCAAGTGGAAAACGATTTAAACTCCCTTTGTGTGACCAATTAGCGCCAGTTATCAGAGCGAAGAAAAGACTGGCACGCCTTGTTGGATGCCCGTAACCGTTTGAACGGTTAAGCGCCAATTAAGTAAGTAAGTATTTCGATTGGGGGGTGAGGCAGCGCTCGTATGTACGTTCTAAGCGTTCATTGAAAGTGTATTTTACCTTATCGTCTTAGCATAAATCAGCGAACAAAACTTTAGGGAAAAATCAATATTCTGGTAAGAAGGCTAAAAGACAGCCAAAACTCGGTGTTTTTTACAATTTTTTGGAAGTTTTTGCGGTCATAACTTTAGACATAAAGGAGAAGTCCATATTTTCCATCGTACCATATCTGATCTTTCTACAATGAAAATAACGCTAGAAGTCGATCGTAATGCACGTAGTCTTAATTTACAGAAACTTGATTACATGAACCCAATTTTGCAAAATACAAAAATTGACATACTTTGTGTGACTGAGACTTGGTTTAGAGAGGATATTGAGGATGAATTTTATAAACTACACTCTTACACATTGGCACAGAATGATAGGAAAACCGGGGCAAGAGGTGGAGGTGTTGCCATATATTGTAAAACATCGCTGAGACATCAGGTTATCTTCAAATCCAACGAAAATGATCCTGTTAAGTACTTGATTATAGAAGTTAGTGATGCATTAAAGAAGTGTTTAGTTGTGTGTGTGTACAACCCCAGTAAATTCCATAAGCTTGACAATTATTTCCTAAAATTGTCTGAATTTATATACATTTAACTTGACCAATAATTGCACTGACAGTGGACATGTGCGATGCATTTTGAGTCAAATTTGTAAAAGTCATAACAGATTAAATATGCGTCACTTAAATGTGCGGAGTCTTACGACTCAGAAACTTGATTAACTTTCGTATTTATTTGCCGATCAAAATATTTATTTAATTTACCTTACGGAAACCTGGTTCAGATACAACGTTAATGATGATTCTTATTCTATAAATAAATATGTACTGCTGAGGAATGACAGAAAAGATAACATTCGTGGTGGTGGTGTTGCAATTTACTGCAAAGATGTTTTAAATCCAAAAGTGGTTTATCGTTCAGAGCATGCAAACGAGGTTGAATGTATTTTTATTGAAATAGGCGATGCCAGTACAAAGTGTTTTGTGGCATGTGTTTATAACCCCAATAGGTCTAACGATTTAACACACCTTTTTCACAAAATAACAGAGTTTTCTTTAAATTATGACCACGTCATTATTTGTGGAGATTTTAACGTAGATCCGCTTAACTGTGATTCCCGTAGTAAAAGTATTATTAATAATTTTCAGGCGTGTGACTTAAAAATTATAAATAAATTTGCAAACCGTTTTGCTCCTAATAGTAATTATATCAATCATACTGACCAGCTTCCGATGGATGGTATCTCTGACCATGAAATGCTCTTCTTGTGCTATGATTTGAAATTTAATACAGCAGAGCCCGAATCTGTCATAACCTACAGAAATTACAAAGCTGTTAATATGGAACTTCTTAATGAAGAAGCCTCTCGTCTTGATTGGAAAGGCTGCTTGTCCATTTCAAATTTGGACGAGAAGGTAAAATATTTTAATAACCTGGTTTGGTACCTTTTCGATAGATTTGTTCCGCTAAAATCTTTTAAAATCCAGGGCCATAAAAAGCCCTGGTTCACACCGGAGGTTTTGAAACACATAAAAAACGGGAGAGGGCTTACAGGGAGTGGAAGAGATATCGCGATGATAAGCACTGGGAAGATTACCGCCTTCTGAGAAATCAAGCTACCCTTTTCATTCGGAATGCTAAAGTAGCATACCTGAATATTAAATTTAATACAAATTTGCCAACGAGAATGCTCTGGAAAAATCTTCGATCTTTCGGAGTCTGTAAAAAGCATAACATTGAATACAGCCACGACCCAAATGTTATGAACTCTTATTTCTTGTGTGGTAATACAAACAATATTGAAAAAAATAATGATGTGAATAAGAATGATATCGATGACAGAATCGCTGTAACCTGTGTAGACAGAAGACTGGATATAAGTGCCTTTGATTTTTCAGTGGTCACCGAAAGCGATGTGCTGGATGCTATTTTTGCTATAAAGTCTAATGCCGTGGGAATTGACGGTATTAGCATACGATTTATAAAACTGATTCTACCTTACGCCACCGCTTCGCTAACACATATCTTTAATTTCTCAATTATGTCCAGTAGGTTTCCTAGTCAATGGAAAATTGCAAATATTATTCCGGTTCCTAAAACGAGGTCTCCGTGTTCTTACAAAGAATTTAGACCAATAAGTCTGTTACCTGCCTTATCTAAGGTGTTTGAGAAGCTATTAGCAATGCAAATAACTCAGTCGGGATTTAGAAGGGGGCATAGTTGTGCAACATCTATGCTTAAGATTCTTGAAGATATACGTCCGGCCTTTGACAATAATGAACTTACCGTGCTCGTGTTTTTGGATTTCTCAAGAGCTTTTGACATGGTTGATTTTGAAGTACTAATTCACAAACTTGAAACTAGTTTTAACTTCAGCCCATATGCCATAAAGTTAGTGCAAAGCTACCTCTGTAACCGGTTTCAACAAGTAAAATGTGCTGATAAAGTCTCAAATTTAAATTCCATAAAATCTGGTGTTCCGCAAGGATCTATCCTAGGTCCAATACTCTTTACGGACGGCCACCGTGGTGTGATGGTAGCGTGCTCCGCCTATCATTCCGTATGCCCTGGGTTCAACTCCCGGGCAAAGCAACATCAAAATTTTAGAAATAAGATTTTTCAATTAGAAGAAAATTTTTCTAAGCGGGGTCGCCCCTCGGCAGTGTCTGGCAAGCGCTCCGATTGTATTTCTGCCATGAAAAGCTCTCAGTGAAAACTCATCTGCCTTGCAGATGCCGTTCGGAGTCGGCATAAAACATGTAGGTCCCGTCCGGCCAATTTGTAGGGAAAAATCAAGAGGAGCACGACGCAAATTGGAAGAGAAGCTCGGCCTTAGATCTCTTCGGAGGTTATCGCGCCTTACATTTATTTTTTTTTTTTTTTTTTAATACTCTTTACGCTTTTTATTAATGACATAGTCGCCTGTTGTCGCAATGCTTCCATTCATCTTTATGCCGATGATACTCAAATATACATGTCTCGTCCAATTGGTCTTTCCGAAGACTTATTTTTCAGGCTGAATGAAGATTTAGCACGCATAGGAGAGTGGGCTCAATTTAATAAACTTTCTCTTAATGCAACTAAATCAAAGGCAATAGCAATATCGAACACCTCGTATGACTTAAACAACCTTCCTGAAATTATGCTTAATGGAGACAAAATATTCTTTCACGATGTGGTTACCAATTTAGGATTTAAAATCAACTCCACTCTGACTTGCGTTGATCATATGAACCTTGTCATTGGTAAAATTTATAGGTCTCTACGAAGTTTATACATAACTGCCTATTTGTTGCCGCGAGACACCAAGATGAAGCTGGTGAAATCTCTTATTGTACCTCATATTTCCTACAGCGAATTTATATACGGTAACCTTGACTCGATATCGCTAAACAAATTACAATTGGCCTTAAACAATGCGGCCCGGTTCATTTTTTCTAAAAGGAAGTATGATCATATATCTTCATTTTCTACACAAATCCTCGGATGCGATGTATATAATTTCTTAAAAATGAGAAATCTTTGCTTCTTGCATAAGCTATTGTATTCCCAAAATCCACCTTACTTATTTAAAAAACTAAAGTTGTGTCAGTCTACTAGAACTATGAATCTTTTGGTTCCGAACTTTAGGTACTCATCATCATCCAGAATGTCCTTTGTCAGTTCAATCCGTCTATGGAACTCACTTCCGTCTAAGATAAAAGCTATACGAAAAGCGGGATGTTTCAAACAAGCAGTAATAAATTTCCTCAGCTCTTAACTTATCCTAAACGATAGTTCGATCTTTGATTCTTAATCTGTGTACCGAAAATGTTTTTGTGTTAAAATGTATAATGCTATTTTTAAGATATTAATGTTATTAGTATTATTATGGTTTTCTTTGTATTATTTCTTTGGAATTATATTTATATGTGTCATATTTCCTTTGTAATCTTTAAGACTGATTGATGTACTACCTAAAAGACTTTAGTCTTACTTGTACAAATTGTTTATACAAATAAATAAATAAATAAATATGAACATATTTTGGTCTGTGGTGACTTTAACACAGACCTATTAAACAATTGGCGGCCACCGTGGTGTGATGGTAGCGTGCTCCGCCTATCACGCCGTATGCCCTGGGTTCAACTCCTGGGCAAAGCAACATCAAAATTTTAGAAATAAGATTTTTCAATTAGAAGACAATTTTTCTAAGCGGGGTCGCCCCTCGGCAGTGTCTGGCAAGCGCTCCGATTGTATTTCTGCCATGAAAAGCTCTCAGTGAAAACTCATCTGCCTTGCAGATGCCGTTCGGAGTCGGCATAAAACATGTAGGTCCCGTCCGGCCAATTTGTAGGGAAAAATCAAGAGGAGCACGACGCAAATTGGAAGAGAAGCTCGGCCTTAGATCTCTTCGGAGGTTATCGCGCCTTACATTTTTTTTTTTTTTTTATTAAACAATGACTTGAGGTCAATGACATTAATGGATAATTTGTATTCCGCTGGCTTAGACGTTTTCAATAAATCTCCTACTAGATTTTGACCAAATTGCAAATTTAGCTTGCTAGACTTGATATGTACCTCGTACCGTTCCAGTGTACTTTATTTTGACCAGTTCTCAGTTGCGAGAATATCGGATCATGATATGTTGTTTATATCGTATGATATAGATTTTAATTGCAATACCGAAACACAATTTTATTATAGGGATTTTAAGTCAGTTAATCTCTTTGAACTAATGTGCGAAGCTGATTCTTTACATTGGAACCGCGTATGGATGTTTTCAGATATTAACCAAAAACTCAATTATTTCATGTTTCTTTTAAATTACTTATTTACTAAATATGTGCCTCTAAAGGCGGTAAAGTCCCAAACAAATAAACAGCCGTGGTTCACAAAAGAGGTTCTGCTGGCTATCAAAGCTCGTAGTTAGTCTTACAAAATTTGGAAGCAACATCCCACAAATGAAAACTGGCAATATTATCGTCTGGCCAGAAATAATGCTACACTCACAGTAAGAAATTCTAAAAGACTTTTTTTTCAAACAAGGCTTGACAACGAATTTACCAACCAAGAACTTGTGGAAAAATCACAAATCAATAGGGATTGCATGTAAAAATGATTCGAAATGCGATTTGGACCCTGACTCCATCAATGACTTCTTTTTACAGTCGAGTAGTTATATAAATAATCAAAATTTCAAACTTAATGAAAATGTGATGTACACACCAGATAATAACAAATTTCAATTTTTCGGAGTTACAGAGGATGATGTCATAAGAAGTCTATTCTCAATAAAGTCCAATGCCGTTGGTGACGACGGTATAAGCCTTAGGTTTGTAAAACTTATTGCAATCAACATTTTTTCAACGTTAACACATATTATTAACTTTTCGATAACGACTTCAACTTTTCCCGATGCTTGGAAGATAGCAAAAGTTATTCCTATTGCTAAAAAACCATCGGCTGTTTTGCCAATGGATTTTCGGCCGATAAGCATATTACCCGCTCTTTCTAAAATCTGGGAAAAGTTAGTGGTGGCCAAATCACCGAATACCTCAATAAGAACAACCTTCTCTCAGAATGCCAGTCTGGTTATAGAGCGACCCACAGTTGTGCGAAGGTTTTACTCAAGGTAACTGAAGACATCCGCCCTGCCTACGATAGGGGTGATTTGACTGTGATGTCACTTTTAGATTTTTCGAAAGCCTTTGACACAGTAGATCATTCCATTCTCTTAATGAAATTACGACACTACTTTGGATTCTTTTCTAGTGCTTCAAGATTGATCGAAAACTATCTTACAAATCGTTGGCAGAAGGTAGTAGTTAAAAGTGGTTGCTCTGAGACGAAGTGCTTGTGCTCGGGGGTGCCTCAGGGATCTATACTTGGACCAATTTTGTTCAGTATGTTCATTAACGATATTACTCATTGCTGTAAAAGTGTTTCAATACATCTATATGCTGATGATGCACAAATATATTTATATCGCCCTATTGGCTTATCTGAAGATTTGGTTTGTAGGATGAACGAGGATCTCGGAAGCATCTCTTCGTTATCGAGTGATAATAATTTAAATCTTAATGCGTCTAAAACAAAAGCTATTTGCATTTCGCACTCTCCGCAACTAGAGAGAATTTGCCATCGGTTATACTACAGGATATCACCATTAAGTGTGAGTCGGTCGTCAGTAGTTTAGGGTTCAAACTAAATTCCAATTTTAACTGTGTTGATCATATTAACTACGTTTTATCAAAAATTTATTTTGTGTTAAGGAAATTGTGTTACACATCTGCCTTTATTCCTCCAAATGTCAAATTAATGTTAGTCAGATCACTAATAGTTCCTTTCATTTCGTTGGGAGGGTTAGTGTTTGATGATATAGACTGCAGGTCTAGAAATAAGCTACAACTTGCATTGAACAATTGTGCAAGATATATCTACTTGAAGCGTAAATTTGACCACATATCAGAGTTTTCGTTTAAAATACTTGATTGCAGTCTTACTACCTTCCTAAACTATCGCAATCTAATTTTCCTGAATAAATTAATTTATAAAAAACAACCAGAATACCTATTACGAAATTTATATTTTGCTAGATCTGACAGAACCTGTAACCTCATCGTTCCAAGCCATAAATATCTCTCATCATCAAGGACGTTCTTTGTCAGTACTATCAAAGTATGGAACTCATTACCTAATTTTATTCAAAATGGGCCCAATGCATCGCGCTTTAAATTGGCTTTGTCTGTATTTTTTGATATACGAAAAACACTATTCTAGCTATTTTATAGAATCTACATTGTTTATTTCTGTTATTTCTTTTATATTAATATAAATATTGTTATACTCACATTATTATATTGTACACATATCCAAATATCGATGTACTTTAAGAGACAATAGTCTCACTTGTACAAATGTGTTAAATAAATTGAATTGAATTGAATTGAATTAATGTGAAAAGTGACATGAGAATTTTGAATACCGATTTATCGAAAACCTTTTATAAAACTCAACAAAATGTATGTATCTTAAAATATTTTCGTCTTGGCACTAGAAAAACACGAGCAAACTATTTAAGTGCAATTTTGCATCACTCTGCACATCGGATAAAATTTATGCCCACACAATTAATTGTAAAAATGCAGGCGGTTTTAACGAATACATATTTGAGGCCCAAAAGCCTATATATCGCACACTAACTACAAAAGATTACAACTTAAAAAAATGTAAATGTTCAGGAGAGAAGAAAAACGGTTTATGTGAAAACGTCTGTAATGTTATACTGAAATCCAGTTTTACATAGAAGGATACCTTCATTATAAAATGAATTGACGAAATTTTGTTGTAATTATTTGTTTACGGAAAAAATATATAGCAATTTCGAATTATGAATATTTCTAAGAAAACTTACTACTCGTACAATCACAATTATTTCATCGAAAATGGCACATTTCACAAAATTACAAGCAACTTTACTCACTCTTTGGGTATAAAAAGACACAATTTTAGTTAATACACAACAAAGTTAAAAGTTTTTTGCAACAAGATAGTCAGAATTTAAAATAATACACTTTATGCGTAAAAAAATGTTCACTTGTTCTTAAGCAGATTGACACAACTAAATATAGTACTCTTTAGTTGATAGAGCGCAAGCGATGCAATCAACACGAAAACTGGCATATCGATAATTTTACAGTTAAAGATGAAAATAAATAACGAAATTTAAGTGACAGTTAGAGATGTGTACTGTGAATTGGTTTATGGAAAAAACCGATTTTGAAAAATTTTTAAGTTGTGACTCTTTTGTAGTTAGTGTGCGATATGTTCCTGGGAGAGGCAGTTTTAATAGCCAGTAACGTACCACCAATGCCTTTTGTTTCAGACATGTCAGTGCTAGTTAAGTGATTATTAGTCTCGGGGATATTACGATTTTTTTTTTCGTTTTACATACTAAGGCATTACATGAAGAACCATAAAATACCAGACATGTATGGCATTTTTTATGATTATGATTTTTTATTTCTATATCATGTAAAACCATTTTGAATAAGTACAGATCCGCCAGAAAAAAAAATCAAGCTTTCAATGTGAAGATATCTGATGATGAATCATAACGTTTCCGGAATGACATCTGTAAACTCTGTGTGTTTTCTAATTTTATTTTACCTATACATTCACATTTCTGATTAGTTAATTGTAAATTTTAAACAAATGATTTAGCTCCAATTTTGTAAATAATATTGACTCAAGTTAATTTGTATACAAACATATATATTATATTTTACTGACTAGTTTACATACATCTGAGCTCATCAAATTCTGTCTCGCTCCTAGTGCACTCGCTTTTTTACAAAAACAGAACAAATAAAAAATTTAACATACTCCACGGGATTTTGCCTTTTCACATAAGAGAAAATGTAATAAATTTCCAATGTATGTGTAATCATTCCTCATTTGTATATTCCATTTTATTCCTGTAGATTTCAATGTTTAGTGTATTTATAATTATACAATAGTTGCGTTTTTTGCAAGCGAGCTTGAAAAAACACTTCAACTAGCTAAACAGTTTCATTATGGCAAAACCATACAGATGGTGGAAGTTTATCAGCTAAAACTTACTTTTTTAGCTGCTATGACATTTCTACTTCTAGCGCAGTATGTTTTTGACACTCAACCAGAGAATTACAAAAACCAAATACATGAAATGCGTGTGTTTGTATGTCAGCCTACCTTTTATTTTGTTATTTTTGTTTATTTGCACATTCGTATGTTCCTTTCATTCGCTCGTTCACAATAGTGCCATTTTTGGGTCGACTATTGCTTAAGCGGTTTCAACTCAAATCGCTTAGCCAACTGAACTAGCTTACTTTGCGTTGTTGCTTTCTATGCAAAGTGCATATCTACCTAGCGTTTAATTTCCACTAGCTTGCAAAAAAAAGTGGCTAATATAATATTTTTGTGCCATGACCTATGAAAGTAATCATGTCTGTGGATTAAATATTTAAGCAAACAAACATGCCACATATACACTCATAAATTTATATGTATATGTTTCTATATTACCATAGATGTGTGGCCAACAAACAAGATGCAAAACTCCAAAAGGTTCAAAACGTGGCTTTCAAAAACAAAATAGTAATTAAATTTAAAAAATGTGTATTGGTCATTGTGAATTCATACAAGTGGCGAATGTTTGAAAAAAACGTTCACAATAGTAAACAGCCTCGATCATTTGCTCGATAGTGTTTTTCAAACATTTTTGTAGACAACTAGTATATTGCATTATTTACATATTTTAAAATGTTTACTTAAATGGCTGCTCCCATTTTATTTGTTAACAAGATTTCAGAAATTAATATTAGTATGTAGTCTGATTTTCTGTATACACGTTTAAAAGAAAAGCTGATTTGAAACACAAATGGGCAATTCATGGCACTTCATTTTAATAAGCGCGAGCAAAACCAACCTTTCTTCCATTGTCTGGCCATTCGCTACAGCCATTCTCCCAGTCAGCTATTATTTGACAGGAAGGTATGGCAATGGAGGAATAGAAAGATTTTTAACTTGTATGAATTCTCAATGGTATTTGTTTTCACATGGGATACATTTTGAAAGGGTGTTTCCATTTTATTGTGGTGATAACAAGTCGTTAGATTATGCTATGTTCAAAATGCAGGACAAACTGCTAAGATTCTTACAAATTATCAAATCTATCTATGTATATATAAATACGCCATACGGAAATACCGAGCAAATGAAACTTGGCAGACAGATGTTCAACATCCATATTATATCAGTGGCGAAAAGTGGAAGGAATTAATTTTATTAATTTAATTAAATTTTTTAAATTTATTACTTTGAATTTTTGTAATTTAAAATATGTATCCATCCAAATATTATTTTTCAATGCTGAATTTTGTAACATTAAAAATTTTCATTCTTTGAAATTTGTTAAACAAAAAAAAGAATAGATTTAAATAAATTATAACTGAAATACGGTCCATATCTCCTGAAGTGATTAAGACACATAACTCAAACTTGGCATAGCTGCCAATATTGTTAAAGCCAAAGTTTTACCGAAAATTATAGTATATTGGAACAAGGGGCGTGGCATCTCTCATACAGAGTTACATTTCCGTATCACACATATTCGTAACAACTGCAGCTAGATCACTGTAATTTGGTAGCGATGTCATTTTTAATTATATCAAGCAAATAACGAAAATTGGTAAGCCTTGCAATGGGAGTTTGCACCCACTGAATTCTTATACGGTATCACCTATATATAAATAGTCACACGAAAATTTTTCAATTTCTTTTTTGAACGAACCGTTTAGCCGATGTTGAAGAAATATGTACCAATTTGTAGGAAATACAGTTATGCAGTGCAACGGGAGCCAGTCAAACAAACCACCGCTGTATAGCTAAATGGTTAGCGCAGCATGCCTAAAGCGTGATGAAGGCTTAGCACCCTTCGAAATGGATCTATCTGCGCAGCTATGGCAGGTTGTCTGAACAATTTTCTACTTACTATTCCAAAACAAAATACAATTTTTCAAATTTAGAAAAATTAAAAAAAATAACAATAATTATCAGTAGAAAAAATTATTGTTCTGGCCTTGAGCTCGATTCGAACCTTGAATGATTTATCAATAGGCCGATAAAAAACAAAAACAATTGGGAGTAATTTTGGTTTGCAGGGTGTGCGGCATCATATAAATTTAGTAACATACGATAAATCAAATATTTCTGAGGGTAGTAATACCATACATCGTCTGTACTGTTTAATTCACATTGCTGAAACTTGGCATACCTGGAAATATTATTAACATCAAAGCTTTAAGAAAAACTATAGAATAATGGAAAGAGGGGTGTGGCATCTTTAATACAAATTCAAATATCCATATGGATGTATCTGTAACTGCGTAATCTTCATCACTGGTATTCGCTGAATGTTGCTAAATTGGGAAGTTTTGCAAAAGGGATTTTTTATCATATAAATTTACATGTAATCACAAAGATACTTCCACTTAATTTTGGTTATGTGAACAAGCTATTTAACGACTTAAAAAAGATCGCATTTTCAGTTTAATAAATTAAAATTTTGTACAAAGAGTTGAAATATCAAAAAGGATTCATCGCTAAAAACAGCTATGCCTGGGAAGTGAATTGCAGCTACACAACATAAACACGCGTTGTACAGAAGAGTTAAATGTACGGGAATGAGGTCCCATGGACAAATTCGCAGCACAAAAACATTAAAAATCAACGCTGATATTAAAATAAATAAAACTTACAATTCATTATGCTACAATTAAATGTTTCTTTGAAAAATAAATGTAAGTTTGTTGAAACATATTTGAGGGCTGATATAGCTAAGAAAACTCGTGCAGCAGTTAAAATTGCAGATATCTGCATCTAATTTTATCGTCATCTTTTTGCAGAATGTATAAGTAATACAAAAACATTACATTTGGTTTGATATTGCTGCCGCAAATTCCTTTGTATGGCCTTCAAAATCCATACTTTGTATTCTTTTGAAGGTAATCTCTAATATTGTTAAAAGTATTCTATGGCAGAAGTTATTAAACAAACTTAGCTTAAAATTGTTACGAAATACGTACTCCTAGATACAATTATCTTCTACGATGGAAACTATATAACAAGCTGGTATAACTTTTTTGAAACACCTATACAACTAGCTAATTGGGAAAAATAGATAAAACATAGAATTGGAAATTCTTACATCTATGTATGTATATTTTTTCAGCTTCTGTCACTACAACAGTGGCGTTTTTTAAAAAGCAGCGGCTAAATTGACTGTCGAGAAGTGAGCATCTCGAGTCTTGAAACACTTGCTTATGTTCAAGTCGTAAGCTGTAATGCCTTCGGATTAAAAATAAGAGTACGCACCCCTATCGCGAACTTTACCCGGCAAAGTGTTCGCCTTAACTTGTTTCTTATCGATAATCTATTATGAATTAATAGTGAACAAATAATTTACTTGCAACTGTGAATTTCGTAATCAACCATAAGTTTTCTTAAAATAAAATTAAACAAATAAGAATGGGACTGATCTCGATTGTGCCAAAGACCTTCATGAATGGAACTGAGCCGTATAAGATTTTGTTACGAATGTTGGCGGCACTAAGGGGTACTGACATCTCTAGGCCGATGCTAAGCAGTGACGTGAATTCACATCAATAATTCAATCATTATGTCTACACATACGCGTGCACGCGGCGGAGAAGCAACGCACAAGCACATGCAGATATCTTATCTGAAATGCTCCTAAACGTATGCAATTGTGATTGGTGAAGTGTCGCTCACACATACAAGCGCATAGGGTATGAGAGAATCTATAAAAAAATATACATCTGTAGTTGTAGGTGAGAAATTTATAACCAACTAAGAAATTCTGGAAGCGCCTAGAAGATGCGACGAGGAAATCACAGAGTATAAAAGCATCAGCGGTAGAGGCACTATGGACAGTTTCAGTTAAGCACCCTATCTGTCGGGTAATATAACAGTTTCATTTAAGCTATCAGTCAGTTTGGTTATTAAGCCAGCTAGTTGCAAAGTATAAGTGTTATTGTGAAGTACTCTAATAAAGGCCATTTTTCCATTATTCAATATTGGAGTTATTTAATCAAAAGTTTAGCGATACGAACGTTGGCAGAAGATTGCAAATAAGGGGAATTGCAGTAAATTCGTTACAAAATGTAATATGCCGAGAACAGTAGCGCGATTCACTAAATTTTTTAACAACATTCGGCAGCGGTAACTTAGCTAAACAAAAATGTGTTATTGTTTTCAAGTTAATTTCTGATTTTTTTAAGAAAATGCATTTAAGTTTGTTGCGTATAGTTTGCCGCGGAACGCAACTGCAAATAATGCTAGAGCGATGGATGCTGCTGCATTGCTGATGGACGCCATTCTAAAAATTATAAAAAAGGGCAGTAAATGTTGAAATAATATAAAATATACTTAATTTAGCTGAATCCTGCACAAAGCTTGTAGCACGAACAAATTATTATTTTTTTCAATTCCTCTTCGACCTTTTCGTAAATTTCGACATACCACTTTTTCTCAAATTTAATAGATAATTAACGAGTATTGTTAAAAACAAATTAGTGAATCATACAATCGACAACGCAGCCAATAATTGACTACGGTAAAAATATCGATTTTAAAAATCGGCAAAATATAGCGAATCGCGCTACAGGCGTAAATATGCTATATTTTGGATTAATACCAAATAAATAATTGATCGATAACTCACACAAGAAATTTCACGAATCTTGTTGTCTACATGAGACAGCTTTGACGACGAAGCCCTTATCTGAACAATATGTTTTTAGATATAAACTACATGTATTACAGATCTTTATGATTTTTCGTATTTGAATGCATATCGGGCAAAAACCGTGGAACTGGGTTATGTTCAAACAAACGGACGTGACATGGCATCGTCATCATTACGGTATACCTATTGGTACGCCTATATCAGCTTTTTAAGAGCTCACCCTTTTCAGATTCGGATCAAACTAAAAATACCATTTCATTTTTGTATAAAGATATTTATTCGAAGATGTTTATTATAGTTTCGTTAGTTAAGCTGCTCTAGAGTGCGCCGGGTTGAAGTATTTCATGTATTTGTGTTTAATCACAAAATTTCTTGCTCTGAATTTATTTACTTTTTGTTTCATGCATTGTGAATTCATACAAGTGGTGAATGTGTGAAAACAACCTTCACAATAGTAAACAGCCTCGATCACCTGTTTAATCGCTGTTCGACTACTAAAATCATTTGCTCAATAGTGCTTTTCAACCACTTTTGAAGACGACTGGTACATATATTGCATTATTTACATATGTAATTTAAAATGTTTGCTTAACTGTCTGCTGATATTATATCTATTAACTAGATTTTAGAAATAAATATTAATATGTAGTCTGATTTTCTGTACACAAATTTAATCGAAAACCTGAGTGGAAACACAAATGGGCAATTCGTGGCACTTCAAATTAATAATCGCGAGTAAAAAACTAACCTTTCTTCCATTCTCTGGCCATTCGCGACAACCATTCTCCCTATCAGCTGTTATTTGACAGGAAGGTATGGCAAGGAATGAAAGATTTTTCACTGGTATGATTTCACAATGGTTTCATGAGTTTGCTCGAAATGACCTAGCGCAATCTAGATTACACTGGAGAGTACTGTTACGTGTGACTGAACAATTAGTTGTGTTTATGCTATATATAATTTTTCCATGATCTTCGTGCTTTGTCCAGGATGAACGCCTATCGTTTATATAAAAAGAAATTTATAAAGGAACTTATTTCATGAAAATCTAAATTTTAACTGACAACACAAAAACTCAAAACATAAGTACTGATTACATTCAACACGGCAGCCACAAATATAAATTTTAGCAAACAGTATCGAAAAATTTGAATTATGCTTAAAAGGCTCAAAATCACCATGTACGAAAATGAACCTATGGTAACCCTGGAATGTGTTTGTTTAATATTGGTATCAAATGGAAGGTAATAAAGAGTACTATAAAAGGGAGTGGGCCTTAGTTATATAGGTGGACGCATTTTGGAGATATCGCGATAAAGGTGGACCAGGAGTGACTCTATGATGTGTTTGTACGATATGGGTATCAATTTAAAGGTATTAATGAGGGTTTTAAAAGGTAGTGAACCTTAGTTGTATATGTGAAGGCGCTTTCGAGATATCGGACCAGGGTGACCCTGAACATCATCTGTCGGGTACCGAAAATTTATTTATATATGTAATACCACGAACAGTATTCCTGTAATGATTCCAAGGGCTTTGGATTTCGCCCTGCAGAACTTTTTCATTTTCTTCTACTTATTATGATAGATTTCCACACATTTTACAAAGTTTTTTCTAAAGTTATATTTTGCGTCAAGAAAACAATCTAATCACCATGTTTCATCCCTTTTTTCGTATTTGGTATAGCATTATGGCATTTTTTTCATTTTTCGAAATTTTCGATACCGAAAAAGTGGGCGTGGTCATAGTCGGATTTCGCCCATTTTTAATACCAAGATAAAGTGAGTTCAGGTAAATATGTTAACTAAGTTTAGTAAAGAGATATCGATTTTTGGTCAAGTTATCGTGTTAACGGCTGAGAGGAAGGACAGACGGTCGACTGTGTATAAAAACTGGGCGTGGCTTTAACCGATTTCGCCCATTTTCACAGAAAACAGTTGTCGTCATAGGATCTATGCCTCTACCAAATTTCAAAATGATTGGAAAATTTTTGTTCGACTTATGGCATTAAAAGTATTCCAGACAAATTAAATGAAAAAGCGCGGAGCAACGCCCAATTTGAAATTTTATTTTATGTTTGTATTTTGTTGCACCTTATTATTACTGGAGGTGAATGTTGACATAATTTACTTATATACTGTAAAGATATTCAATTGTTTGATAAAAATTTACTTTAAAATTTATTATTTTTTTTAAAAGTGGGCGTGTTCGTTATCCGATTTTGCTTTTTATTTTTATTTCTTTATAGAAAAATGTTCCTGCCAAATTTCATCATGATGTCTTCAACGACTGCCAATTACAGCCTGCAAAACTTTTAAATTACCCAATGCCCAAAATTTTACTAATTTTTTATTCTGCGTCATAAGGTCAACCCACCTACCAAGTTTCAACGCTTTATCCGACCTTGGCCATGAATTATCGCAGTTTTTCGGTTTTTCGATATCGAAAAAGTGGGGTGGTTATAGTCCGATTTCGTTCATTTTAAATATAGATTTGAGATGAGTGCTCAGGAACGTACATACCAAATTTCATCAAGATACCTCAAAATTTACTCAAGTTATCGTGTTTACGGACGGACGGACATGGCTAAATAAATTTCTTTTTTCGCCCAGATCATTTTGATATATATAGGTCTATATCTATCTCGATTAGTTTATGCCGTTACGGGGTACCGTTATGCGAACAAAATTAATATAGTCTGTGATCTCTGCTCAGCTGAGTATAAAAATAATTTGACGGATTTCGGTTTGTAGCCGCCGTCGTGAATGTAATCAGGCCCATATGTGTCTTTTTTCAAAGCCTACTTAATAGCATGTGATACAGTATTTAGCAATGCCTAATATACAGTACGTTACTCCATCGACACCCTAGAATATTTTAAGGCAAAGTTTCTGTATACTTATATCCCTAAAAGGGATAAGTTTGAGTTAGAGCACAGAGGCGGTTTTTGTTAGCTAAATTTAGACAGGTCTTAGTCCTTGTCAATACGATATAATCATTAATGGCTCTATCTTCTCTTTTAGTATCTAGTAACATTGACTAAAGTTAATATACATTTTCAGGTGAAAGTTAAAAGACTTATCGATAGAAATTGTGCCATACTCCCCATAAGTCATAGTCCCCATAAAAAAAAAAAACATAATGTGAAAAAGCGCCAAATCTCAAAACAACTCCAAAGTCTGAAACAACTTTATTTTGAAACGTTCTGTTAATTGGTACTTGAATAATATATACTGAGAAAGTAACTGCCTTTTTATAATTATAAAATGTTTACAATAGATAAAGTATGGTGTGTTTTTTTGAAGAAAAATTAAAAAAGATACCTAGCACGTTTGCTCACGAAGCCAGCGATATATGTATTTGATATTGAACGAATTTGAATAGAAGTTAGAACAATAATAAGTGCAATCCATAATTGTGTAAGGTCAGCTAGTCATGCCGAAAACCACTAAGCTTTTTTATCGGTCAGTTTATAAATGGGTGCCTAGCCAGTGGATTATTTGATATCTCCATCTTGGAAACAGTCAAAGGCAACTAAACGCATCATCAAAGCCAAAAACGCATTTAATTATCTATATAGAAAGTCTTCAACTTGTTATCTTAAAATCCTAGGTTTATCTTTTTAAATGGCTGGCCCTTTTTAGAAGCTTTTGTTAGAACTGCTGTCAATCAAATCAAGAACTGAAACGTGTTCATATCTTCGAAAATTTTGTTCCTATTGTTAATTGGGCTATTATATATATGTAAATACGTATAAAAATATTTAGCTGTACTATGTTTGGCTATTAGCTCACCTTTTCATCTGACAATTTGACTGCTTGGTAATTGGTTTGCCACTGTTTGTATCTGCATATGTCAGAAACATGTGTGTGTGAGCTTAATTGTTAGTGTTGCTTTTATTTAGTTTCTGTTGCAAAGTTTTCGTTGTTCAGTTAATTCAATGCAACTACATGCACGATGTTCAACCCTGCAAAAAGTCGTGCGATTAATCTCTAAATAGAGTGGACATAATTGATTCCCTCTAGTCCTTTTTGTGTACATTGTGTAGGATAAGTATGTTTGAAATTTATGTAACCAATTTTAAGAAGTAATAAAGCACCGGGTAAAATAAAAAAAGTTAAATTTAATTGGAAAAAGTACCTATCCGAAAGTACCCGTAGGCATATTAAGAGGACCCTTCCATCAGTATCCGCTGGGGCATAAACCGTTACAATTGGTCTCTGCATAGGACATGCTCAAATCAAAGGAATCACTCCAACCCATAAAAAGAGATCAAAACTGGATAAAGTCGTATTTTCCTTTGCGACTCATTCCGGATTCATCCTAGACTAATCGCATTTCCGCAGTGTAGTTAGTCTCGCTCTTTTCAGCTTAGCATGAGTATGCCCGCATACACACACAAATTCGACACGGATTCGTTAACACAAATATAAATATTTGTAAAAAACGTGGGTTTAATATTTACGTTATCTCAACAGTTTATTTGCATTTCATGCCAATAGGCTAACGATCCTGCCACTGGTGTTTGCCCTTCTGTACTGATACAGTTTTCCATGATTTTATCATGCTCTGCTCAGCTCACATGGGCCGCTTTCAGCGAACACAGCTTGTTGATACGTTGCAAGCATGTTTCCGTCAGTTCAGTGATACGTAGAAAATTTAATCACTGAACGGCGAGTTGGACCAATTGCCAAATTAATAAATATCCTTAAATTTAAAGAAAAAGAACTTTTTAAATAATTTTTCACACCTGACTTTATTACTAAGGGTAAAAATTATATCCACACTTCTCAAAGCACTGGCGGATAGGCGAATAAACATTATACTTGGCCGAAAAAAATTTTGCAAATGTCCGCCCTTAAATTTGAAGGTTATTTTGAGAGGGTCTAAGAAATGCAAATACTGATGAAATTTTGTTTTTGTAGCTTGGTTATAATATATCGCATTTTTAAAATTGATATGTCAAAAGTTTTTTCTTGAGAACCTCTATAATTCCTTTTAATGTCCTTTTGAGCTCCGAAGTCGTTTTCTTATAGTTTTTTCTGCGAAACCAGTTGTAGCCCCTTAGGATTCCCTGCCCCTTGAGATTCCCTTCACTCCACTATGCAAAAACATCTACATAATAATTACTGTGAATAAAATGTATGCTCAGTTATTTGACGTAAAATCCAGCCGTTGATTGGATCGAAAATTCTTAACGGTGCGTTCAGAAAATTATCTCTCAACGATTGATCCACACTTGTGTTCGCTGAAAGCGCCGATTGTAATGCCATAAACGAATCGAGACAGATATACATATATAGACTCCCAAAATACATGTTAATATACTTAAGATAGCTTGAAATTTGGCATGTGCATTCCTTCCCTTCGTGTTTTAAATCGGACGATAATCACTTTCATCTTTTAATGGAAACAGACATATTTAAATTAGATTTGTTTTAAACGGCTTTGATTAATTTATTTTGTTTCGTTGATTTTTCGACAGGGTGCATAATTGATGTGTAGTGGAACATAAAACCGATTTCGGCGTTATGCCATCTTCCAAAGTTCAACTTCGTCATCAAACCAGAGTCCAACTTAGCGAATCACGTGGTCGAAATAAATGTTCGCCAACAAACATCGATGAACAGTCAAGGTCCACGTTTAAACAGAAAATATTCAACGGTAAATAATAAACGAACAGGAAAACACAATTTCTGGCACAATATTTGAACGTTTAAATTTTGTTTACAACAAACAAAGTAATCACACATGTACAAGATACAAACAGACAAATTCGCCTAAACAAATAAATACAAAACAATAAACAACAAACACACAAAAAAGTCCGCTAAAATTACTGACTTCTACCAGTCTCAGCCATCCACATCGTTTCTGAATGAACATACAAACACACACATACCTACGATACCTACCCATGTATCTATAAACTATAAATACAAGACAAACGGCAACAACAGATCAGAATGAAAAATAACACTGAAGGTGACACAACGCCGGAACCGGCCAATCTCCAAACCAAATTTGGCAAAGGGTCACGGAAAAGTCTTCATATATATCAGCTTTGATTAACTTTTGCACAACTTTTTAGATAAAAGCGCCCTTGGCTTCTCGTAAATCTTCACAAACACTAGAGATTTTCTAAGACCTAGCTTAATTGCTACCTCGAGATCTGGCAACGTTGCTCTTTTTGTTGTTCCGATATACACTTTATCACAGCGTTCGTCGTCGTTGCCTTTGCATTTTATTTCATAAACAACGTTGCTTTGTTGTTGTTTTTCTATTGGGCTTTTCATTTGCATACAAATCGAATGCAACAATATCCAGCATTTATACGAAAATGAAAAGCCCAATAGAAAAACAACAACAAAGCAACGTTGTTTATGAAATAAAATGCAAAGGCAACGACGACGAACGCTGTGATAAAGTGTATATCGGAACAACAAAAAGAGCATTAGGCGTCCGCTTAGCCGAACATGAATCGGATATAAAGAAGCAAAAACAAAGCACAGCCTTAGCTCAACACATTTTAAGTAGTGGCCACGCAGCTGACTTTACCAACACCAGAATCATCGACAAAGAAAAGAGAGAAATACGCGATACACATTAGAGAGTCTAAGAATATTACAAAGAAGGGAGGAGACGATAAACAAAAAAGAGGACACCGATAATATAGCTTCAGCTTACTTGTTATGCATAAGAAAATGAACAGCAATTTAGTTTAGACAAGACTACCACAAGAAGTGGTACTGATGGTACTAGTTTTAAGCTCTAATATAATTGTTTAATATTGTAGTGAGTATTGCGAAAATTGAAGTGCATTTATTTCTTCTGTTTGTGCGAATGTATAATTGATATATGTCTTTTGTTTTTTAAAAATAAACAGAGTTGCCCCTGATGATGCTGAAATTTGTCAGCGAAACGTTGGGCATAATGGTGAATTGAATTCTTTCATTTGCACCAAATTAAAGGATCAGCCAAGCCTGAAATAATTTAAAGTTTTGTGTTTTCATTCCATTCCATTCGCCTAATTCCAACACGCACAATTTGACATTCTGAACAAAGGTACGTTGTTGCTATATATATGAGCCAACCGGCTATCAAATTACCATTGTGAAAGCTAAATTGAGTTGTATGAACACCACTCAATTTAAATTGAGATTGCCGCAATTTATTTTTCTATTTGAACATAGTATAATAGAACCCGGCGATTTGAATTTTGCAAACCGTTCAATTTTGTTTCCTCTCGCTCCGTATTAGGATTGTAGACGTGGTAACAGAACTCTTCCGCATTATCTCCTGATGGGAAATGTGTGTTAAGTAGTGCTCCAAGGGACTCTCCACTACTGTGTGACCAACCCCGTCGCCCATTTTTATCAGTCCCTGGACTGCATATCCCTTCGAAAGGACTGTCCTCTTTCTCGCCGCTTCGGTGGAGTATTCTTTGTCGGCAGAGAATTTCTTCTTTGACCTGTAGATTTCACATTTATAGATCCTCAACAGATCTCTGTATTCCTCCCAGCACTCCTAGCTTTCCGCAACTTTTCCCAGCTTATAAATCCTCTAAGAAAACTCAGCTGCTTACTCCACGATGGTGGCTTTGCTTTCCCCTTGAATCTTCTCAGAGGACAAGCTTTGTTGTACGCAGTTGTGGTAAGAAGTTGTTGCACTCCTCCAACTCATCTACGGTGGTAACCTCTTTAGGCTGCCCCTGTCTTCCTGATACCCATTTATGAAATGTGTACCAGTTCGTTGCCCTAGGGTTTCTAAAGATTTTTCCCTTCTCTACCCTTTTTAAGGGGATTCCAACGATGATATATGCATGGTCTAAGAAATATAGTCTGTCAAGGACTCTCCACCCCTACCCCGATATATTCTGCTCAGAGCTCAATGTGATATCCAGCACATTACTTGACGTAGGAGCAGCATATGTAGGCATGCTACCCCTGTTGGCCACCTGTAGACTACTATGTAGTATGTAACAAAAAAGGAACTCACCTCTATCATTAATATTGTCCCCTCCCCATTCGCTGTGATGCGCATTCGCATCAGCGCCTATGACAAGCCGTCCTCTGCACCCTTCTTGATCGACCAGCCTTTAGAACTCTTCTGGTGGGTCGTCCACATTATGGGCCATGTAGTAAGACGTCAAAATAATGGACGGTTATTTCTTCCCCTCTATTGCGACTACCACTAGGTCTTCGGTACTGAAGTTAGATATCAAAAATGATTATAGGTGTTTCCTTACCATAACTGCGGCTCTAACACTGCCTTCTATCTTTGCGCAATGAATGCTGAATGCGTGAGCGCTGAGCCCAGGAGCCTTTCCTCCAGATGAGAGCCATCCCTCCTGTATCAGCGCCACATCAAACCAACCCTCCCCAAGAGTCAGGAGGAGCTTGCTCGATGCCATTTTACTGTGTTGGAGGTTTATCTGTAAGACTCGCAGCGCCATTGAGCTGTTTGTCGCTCTCCAAATGGAATACACAATGGAATATTTCCGCTGTTTTCAGAGTCTGCAGGTACGTTTCTCTCATCCCTGCTCGAAGCATCTTTGTTAGACTCACAACATCATTGAGCTGTTTGTCCCCTTCTAACATCTCCGCCTCTACGCCTATACCTTTGTATTTTTCTGCTGTTTTCAAGTCCTCGAGGTCCTTTCCTACCTCTTCTGCTTTTAGCATATTGTAATTTTTCTTAAGATTCTCAGCATCAATGTTTTGCTTGCGCGCCTCTGCACCTGCGCCTCTGTCCCCGTCATTTGCCGCTAATCTTAAGTTCTCGAGGTCCCTTTCCACCTCCCCTGATTTTGGCGTATGGGGGTTACTGTCCAGAGGACGCTTCTTTTTAAGGGGCATGCAAATACTACCTGCACTCCATGACATTTTCGCAAGCTGTGCGTGCAACAGATCCTCCGATTCGTGGCAGAGAGATAATCGAGATCAAAGTTTTGATTTTGCGATCGTCTTTTAACTAACTTCCCGGTGATCCAGAGACTTGAAACTTAGCACATAGTTTGCGAGTCGATGGCACTACAATTCGTGGAAAACAAAATGCCTCCGGGTGGCAGACGAATCGAGATAAACGAAAATCTCTGAAAATCCCTAAAAAACGCAAAGAATCTTGCGATCGATTTTTAAGTAACTTCCCGGTGACCTAGGGACTTGAAACTTGGTACACTGTTCGAGGCTTGCTGATAATACAATTTACAGAAAACAAAATTCCGCTAGGTGGCGCGATAAGTGAGATAACTAAAAATCCTTGAAAAACGAGGGGAATCTTGCAATAGATTTTTGAGTAACTTCCCGGTGAGCTGGAGATATGAAGCTTGAGCTGTAAGTCAGAACCCGGTGACAATGCAATAGTTAATCAAAAAAATTTCGCTAGGTGGGGCATGGATCGACATATTAAGAAAATTAATTTTGATTTGGGGATTTTTCAATCCATTTTTAACTAACTTCCCGTTGACCTAGATACTTGAAACTTGGCACACAATTCGAGGCTTGGTGACAATATAATTTACAGAAAACAAAATTCCACTAGGTGGCGCGCTAAGTGAGATAACTACAAATCCTTGAAAAACGAGGGGAATCTTGCCATCGATTTTTGAGTAACTTCCCGGTGAGCTGGAGGTATGAAACTTGAGCCGTAAGTCAGGCTAGGTGGCGCATGAATCGTGATATTAGGAAAATTAATTTTAATTGGGAATTTTTCAATCCATTTTTAACTAACTTCCCGGCTACCTAGAGACTTGTAACTTAGCACATAGTTCGAGACCCGGTGACAATACAATTTGTAGAAAACAAAGTTCCGTTAAGTGGCGTGCTAATTGAGATAACTACAAATCCCTGAAAAGCGAGGGGAATCTTGCGATGGATTTTTGAGTAACTTGCCGTTGAGTCGGTGACAATGCAACATTTGATCAACAAAAATTCGCTGGGTGGCACGCGGATCGAGATGTTAAGAAAACAAATTTTAATTTGGGAATCTTTTAATCCATTCTTAACTAACTTCTCGGTTACCTAGATACTTGAAACTTGGCACTTAGTTAGAGGCCTGGTGACAATACAACTTATAGACAACAAAGTTCCGCTAGGTGGCGCGCTAGTCAAAATAACTGCAAATCCTTTAAAAACGGGGGAATCTTTCAATCCATTTTTAACTAACTTCTCGGTTACCTAGAGACTTGAATCTTGGCACTTAGTTAGAGGCCTGGTGACAATACAACCTATAGAAAACAAAGTTCCGCTAGGTGGTGCGCTAGTCAAGATAACTGCAAATCCTTTAAAAATCTTTCAATTTAAAGCAACCCATGTACTTGGGATTAACTAATTGATTATTTAAAATATAAACACGCGCTCTACCTTTATATTTTTAAGTCCCAAATTTCTTTTACAAGAGCTATTGTTAAAGTTTTTTAGTCAAAATTCAACAAGACTATGTCTGTATTAAAGGAAAAATTGCCTTCTATTTTTTGTCCATTTATATAAAGGTAGTCCTTAAAATTTTTTTATCATCTTTTTTTTTTAAATTATTTTATTGTATTAATAATTTCTTCAACACTTTTTTCTTATATTCATATTTTAAGAAACAATTTTTGAATTATATTTACATTTATACCCCTGGGCATAAAACGAAAGGTATTTATGCCTATATCGTCTTAATGTAGTTTAGGTTTACCCTCTTCCAAACTTTGGTCGATATCTCAAAAAAGCTTGACATTTTTTGGCAGGTCTTAAGCCTTTAGCGATGTCAAGGACCCACAGAACCTGGGACAGAAATCTTATTTCAAGCGGTTGAGGTATATTAGGACCCCGTTCCTGCAACTTTTAGGACAAATTTAAAAGTTGCACGACCTAAAATTGGAAGAGAAACTCGGCCTAAATCTCTTCAGAGGTGTATAACTGCGTACATATGTTATCAACATCATTGCAATACCCATTAATGTTTATTCACAAAAGTCATACTGCAAAAGGATTAGAGCAAAGTCCGAAATAATGAAGCCAAACTGTAAGGACTAAAGAGTTGTGGCTTAAGTACACTGAGTATCTAACACAGTAATAAACAAACTGACCAATTGTCAGCAGAAATTATCTATCATTGAACTGCCAAACTGACTAAATGCCAAGCCAACACATTTCGCTTTAATACCAAGCTATGAATCATTCCAATTTTGTACAAAAAGCAACATCAACGCCAGCTGTTAAATTGCAGAGTGAAACACAAATATATAAATAATAACATACACGAGAGTAGAATGAACGTTAAAAAGATAAACCATAATAGCCCAAAAACATCTGTATGGAAATTAAACTTTAGAAGCATTTAATAAAACAGTGCAACAGCATTTTTTCTAGCGGTATTATTCCAACTTAAAATGAAAGACCCATAAAGAAACCCGTATGATAATTTTTGATTAACAGCCCTGCAGAGCCTACGGCGGAGTAGGGGAAATTTTTTTGCACGGTTTTTGAAACAATTTTAAAATTAGAAATTTATTTCACAGAAATAAAAATGTGCTCCTAAAGAGTTTTTAATTACAAGCAAATTGGTGTTTGAACTGTCGGTAAAAGTCTAGTTGAGGGGTCGCGTAGACGCGTATTGAACTCGACAACAATAATCCGAAGGCGGAAAAAAATGTATCTCTGCCGGGAGATGTTTGCAGTTGAAGTTGGCTATTTTCATGTGCTTGTTGTAATGTTGTTGTACACACAAAAAAAAATTGTAAACATAGGTGTTTTGCGCGGATATAGTTTTGGTCTCCAAACCAGTGTTGGACCCACCCAGGGTAATTTTTTAAGCGCGGCCGAAAGCCACCAATGAAGAAAGGTGTTCTGCGCAAAAATACTATGGATACCACCCCCCGTTTCGGAGGGACCCGTGGGTAATTTTTCGTTTTTTGTTTAATATCTTTTGAACGAGTTAAAATTTTTCTTTTCCGCCTTCGGATTATTTATAGTGAGGTCAATACGCGCCGTTTGGTAGCGTATTAGCAATCGACCCCTCAACTAGACTTTTACGGAACTGTCAAAATCGGTGGAGCCTATCGGCTGCTATTCAACTTCAAAAGAAAAGGACAAAGAAAATTCAATAATTAAGGATACAGTATTTTTTGGAAAAATCGAAGACGAGCATTTGTTTGTATTATCGATAGGTATCAAATAATATCTTTGTTGCTCAAAAATCACTTTCAGAAATTTTCACTCTGTGTCTTTAAACATAACATTTATTAACATTGTTATTATTACATTGTTTTATTAAAATTATATAAGTATGAAATGTATACACCCAGTGATGATAAAAGTACCAAATAAAAAATACAAAAAGTATTTAAAAACAGAATACATACCGTCGCCCGCTTGCCAGAAGCATGAATGTGCCAAAATGAAAATGTTGGGAAATCTAGTTTCAAAGTTTATTGCTCTCTAAAAATTAGAAAATTTAGTTTCTAGTGTAAAAATGTACTTATATATTATACTCACACCATGCTCTTTTAACTGAGATAATTGTTCTGCTCGCATCCCTTCTATTCTGTGAGATTTAGCATATTCATTTTTCTGACACAACAAAAATTTAAAAAGCTGATATATATTTGTTAAAACATCTATACAAAAAAATCAAAAGTAGTCGGATCAGGTTAATTTGCTCATGCTTTCTATGCATTTTAATGTGCTGAATCCGAATAAGCTATAAGAATTGGCCCAACTGGTCATGGTATGGCCTTAACCTCAAAAGACGTAAAAAAATCACTACAGATTGATTTTAAATAACGATAGGGCTAAGCCAAGACCTGCTAGGTCAATTCCGTGGGCGGATTGGGATTCGGAGCATCACAGTACTTGGGAATACATCCGCGGCTTTGACTTATCGAAACTATGCATGTAAATGAAAAAAGTTACACATTCAATTCAATTTCATATACACTAATATGTTTTTATTTAAGATATTATTGCAAACATAGAACTAGTTCTTATTCTCATCAGAATCAGAATCTTCTGAAATGTTGGGTTCGGAAAAAGCGTTGTCCTCAAAATTTTTATAAAAAGAATGATATTATTTTGGTATAACCAGTTTTTCACACAACTTGTCCAAGTATTTTAGTTTTGATTCGGGAAGAGGCAACGGCGTCGAATAAACCAGTTTGCCTTCCATTAAACAACTATTTTTTTAGGATATTAAGTTATTAAAAATTCTTCATCGGTATAATTTTTTTTGAAGAATATCAGGCACGTACATATACCCGAACGATCGAACATACGAATATGTGCTGTTCTTATTTTTTTCAAAAATTTTAAAAATTGTTTAGTCATATCAACGAATGTGTCATGCAATGTGTCACATTTATTTTTCTGGCTGAACTTTGTGTGATCGAATTATACATTCGTGAAAATGGGATTGCAAATTATTGGGGTTTCCACGTACGTAGGAAACTTTATATTTAAGTAGAACCTAGAGGATCTAAAAGGTAATCCATAGAGGCCTCTAACACAAAATCGGAAAAATTGCACATTTATGCCTCTGGCTAACGGGCGACGATACATACTTTCGAAAATACTTTGAAATCGAAAGCTTACATGTTGGTATTATCAAGCGCTGCACGCAGATCAAAAGCAAACATTCAAGAAAAATTTTGCACTTTTCTTGAGCATGAAAATAGCACAAAATTTGGGCATTTCACGATGCATGGCAATTTATACACGAATACCGCTTTTATAAAGATAAAACAAAATTTATGAAACTTTTTGATACCATTCGTTATATAATAAGTTATATCGTTGCAAAAAATAGCTTTATATCAATTATACTTCTTTTACCAAGTGGAATTACAACAAAAAATAGAAAAAAATTAAAATTTTTGAAAATGGGCGTGGCATCGCACCCTTTTCGACAAAGCAATTCTCTATGTTTCGGGAGCCATAACTCGAAGATAACCCGGATCGTGATAAGATTGGATACACATAATTTCCTTATAGCAGGAAATGTTTCCAGAAAAAACTGACGAGATTGGTTAAGTACCACCCACATTTATATCAAAGAATTTAAAAGGTCTTAGACGAATATAATAAGCTATACCTTTGCGAAAAAGGTCTTAATATTAATGGTATTTTAATTTCTAAATGCAATTATAACAAAAAGTTAGAAAATATTAAAATTGGGCGTGGCACTGCCCCATTTTTACTAAGAATTTTATATGTTTCAGGAGCCATGACTCGAAAAAAAATTACCGGAGCGTAATAAAATTGGGTCACATATTTTCCTTATAGCAGAAAATATTTCGAGTAAAAAGGAACGGAATCGATTAAAGACCATGCCTACTTTTATATAAAAAAGTTTAAAGAAGTCGTAGACTAGAAAAATTAGCTATATCTTAGCGAAAAATAGTTTTGTATCAATGATATTTCACTTACTAAGTTTTATAGTAAGAGGAAATTGGGAAACATTTTTTTTGAAATAAAAGTAATTTATCTGAAACGTACTGTGCAGTGGAAGCTCACGCTGAGTATATAATGTTCGGTTACATCCGAACATTGACACCCTTACTTGCTAATTTTGATTGTGTTCGGTATTTGATGCAAATATATTTCGGTTACACTCCAGTAACCGTCCTGGGGGTTGGACCTACAAAGAATGGAACCATCGATAGTTTTATTTTCGGAAAACCATCGTTTTGTCTGTCAATAGGTGATAGTTTCAGTATTAAGTTTCTCAGCAAAAGGCGTTTAAGTTTTCATTCGACATACACTTTTGCTTGGATTGATTGGTACGCTTAAAATTTTCAAATTTTTACAGCATTTTGTGTTCAAATAAAAAGATGATAAAAAAATTTTAAGGACTACCTTTATATAAATGGAGCAACAAATAGAAGGCAATTTTTCCTTCAATCCAGACATAGTCTTGTTGAATTTTGACTAAAAAACTTTAACAATAGCTGTTGTAAAAGAATTTTGGGATTTGAAATTATAAAGGTAGAGCGCGTGTTTAAATTTTAAATAATCAATTAGTTAATCCCAAGTACATGGTTTGCCTTTAATTGAAAGATTGCGCTCCACCTTTATAGTTTTAAATCCAAAAATTCTTTTACAAGAGCTATTGTTAAAGTTTTCTATTCAAAATTCAACAAGACTATGTCTGTATTAAAGGAAAAATTTCCTTTTATTTTTTGGTCCATTTATATAAAGTAGTCCTTAAAACTTTTTTATCATCTTCTTATTTTCAATTTTTCAGTACTGCCTACAAAAAGGCAATTGCAACTTTGATTATTAATTTAAGCAAAGAGAGTAGATTAATAAGAGGGAGCATTGTAGAGTCGTTCATTCTCCACAAAGTGGGACGGCTGCACCAGGAATACACCATACCAAAGAGAGTAGATTAATAAGAGGGAGCATTGTAGAGTCGTTCATTCTCCACAAAGTGGGACGGCTGCACCAGGAATACACCATACGTTTTGCTCCCGCTTCGTTTTCACCATCTGGATTAAAAAAGTCATGAGCCTGGGCATTCGCGCAATTTTAGTGATGTAAATTGCATGGCACCAGCGCCAATGCGGTGCCAGCTCAATGGTAACTCATTGACGCAATTACTCCAAGGGAATTTTTGACGCTACTTAGTAATGACATTTCACTTGCGCTATTGTGTGAAACGACTTTTGTGTGTCAGGCACGAGTTTGGTGTTATTGGCGCTACTGGCAATGATGACACTGAGCTGATGACGGTAGCGCTGGTAGTTCAGCCTTTGAATCAGAGAAAGAATTGATGACCCGTGTAAATTATTATGGCTTTGGCTATTATTGGCTGTGACTTTGAACTAAATAAATGTTGCGGACATAACAAGCAGAGTCATTTTTGAGTTTGATATTTTAGATTTAATGCGCAATTGATATGGGTGTGTTTGAGCAGCCAAATAATAACAGTAGTATTGCTAAAGTGCTGCTTAGTTGATGGAATGTCGCTAATTTCCTAGAGATGATCAATAGATTGGTCAACATTTCGTTCAACGAACGCGCGAAATTGCCACATCTGCTCAAATGTTGCTGAAGAACGTTATCCGCTGTCATAAAAAGTAACACTGCTGCAGCTCGAACACACCCTATATCGGGAAAGTAAGAAATAGACAACTTAGCTTTTTTTTACAAATCGCTTGGCTGAGATTTTCATTTGTTGATTTAACTTAAGCTGTTATGCCAATATTTTTCAGCCACCTTATTTTCAAATAGGTAATTTTTCCAAAGGCAAAATAAATTACAAAGTTAAACAGCCTTATAAAATCAGCTATGTTGAGGCGGACAGCATAGCAAAAAGTATGGTGAATTCCTGGTACAGCCGTTCCACAATTTCCACAAAGCTTTAGTACTCTACAATGTCCCATCTTATATTTATAGAGTCTTTGCATACACAAAAATACACGCATTCCATGTATCTTGTTTCTTTTAGGCCCAGTTTTTCAGTACAAGTTCAACTCAGTTTGTCAGTTAAACTACGCTTAAACTTACTCTGCAGTTTTTCAGTATACTTTAACTGAAGTTGAATACCGTTAGAGCTCATTTTGACAACTAGACATACTTCTAAAATCTCAAGGGTTGTTTCGAAACAGTGGCTCAACTCGAGAATCATAGCGTATTCAGCAAAAGAGGGAATTTTTTATAAAGCAAAAAATGCTATTACTTAAGTTGAAAAAATTTAATTCCCAACTTGTGGTTCTCTAAGTGGACTCCATACTACAGTATTTACACGAAAATAAAATAAAATATATATAATTTATTTTTGATTAATTACGCTTCATTGCTGCTATCAACCAGGTGTTTATTTCTCACAATAATCAGCTGCTGGTTTTGGTGGTACCACCTTGGAGATTTTTTTCATCTCCAACTCAGCTCGATATGAAATGTAGGATATCAACTGGAGAAATGTGTTGAATATACTTACATTGGGGACTGTACATTTCTCAAAATCTCTCGAAATTAGGATAATAATTGGAAAATATTAATAAGTTGGAGATCAACTCGAAAACTTTTAATTTAAAAAAATTTTTCAAAGGTTGGTAGTGATTGGAGAATGAAGTTGGATATCAAATCGAGAACTCTCTGGTTTAAGAATAATTAATGTTGGATATCACTTCCGGAACTAGATATATATTTCGCTGGAGAATTTTTTTTCATGTTTGTTGGGTAAACACAATCCAGCTGTTGCCGTATCTACAAATTATCTAGATAATAAAAAAAACCAATGTTGCTGTACAAAAATCATACCCCAAATGCGGCCTTAAACTGAAAATCTGCTCAGTAGTTTAACAGGAGTTTAAATTTGACTAGAGTTTAACCAAACTTAGTTTAAATTTAGCTTAACCAACTACTGAAAAACCGGGCCTTAATGTCAAAAACGTACTGAGCTACAAGAAGAAATGTCAAAGCTGCTAAAAAAGTTCCAATTAGCTGATTTCCTCCACCCCAAATTGAAACTGTTTAGCTAGTTGAGGCGTTTTGCTCGCTTGCGAAAAAAAGCAACCAATGTAGTTTACCTGTCCATTCACATTTACGCCCATATTCTGACGCACGGTGACAGACAATTGTTGCAGTTTTGTTTTCATTAGCCTTGTTTTTTTTACACGTAAACGTCTATACGCTTAAACTTTATATGGACTGCTAAGCGACAAACTTTAAATACACCTCTGAAATTGCTGCGCATAAAATTTGTCCTAATAGATTTCAATACGCATTATACTCAGATGTAACTGAAATATGTCTTTGTTTCACCCTCTACACTAATTCTATGTATTCTATGTGTGTCCACAATTCATCGCAACTGATTTACCTATATGTTATACCCTATGGCTATCAGAGGGTTGTGTCTCCGCTTTTCGGTACACCCTGTGGCTGTAGCTAGTTATTTAACCACTGCCGATAGATGGGTCTCCTAAGCATTATCTAAGCTAGGATAGGCGTTTTTTTCACGCGCAAACGTAAACGTATACGCGTGTATAAAAAAACACGGCTAATGAAATATTATAAATTTTAGGAACACTTGGAGTTTTTTTATACCAATTGTCAGTCACTCAGAGTCGTTAAAGAAAATATGGAAAATGAAAGCATCTCAATTTTTTAATAAAAACGACGAGCCCGACCTCTAAAAACGTTTATTTACAAGGAAAATATTGGGGGGTTACTCTTGGGAATTTCCCAAAAAAAAATTTTTTTTTTCAACTACACTAATACACATGTTTAGTAGGCGAGGCTCTGACTTCTTTTTCGCTAAGCCAACAACAACTAGAACATATTCTGGGGAGTTTAAAGTTTGGCCACTTACATAAAATTTTACTGCTCATTAAAGCGAGCATGACTGACCCACAACGATATTATTTACAGTTTATTAGCTTGGCCTGTATGTAACGGATTTTTTGAGCTTAATTTTCACCGGTTTTTAGAAGTCTGATTATTTTGAAACTTTGCATACGTATCAAGGACCGATGACAATGCATTAATGTGATGGTGTGTGGACATAAGGTCAACGGCCATAAGGTCAATTGGCCTTATTACCACTTTGAATGGCCATAAGTTTGATTGGAACTTTGCACACATATCAAGGCTCGATGGCAATGCATTAATGTGATGGTGTGATGACATAAGGTCAACGGCCATAAGGTCAATTGGCTTTATTACCATTTTGAATGGCCATAAGTTTGATTGAAACTTTGCACACGTATCAAGGGTCGATGACAATGCATTAATGCGATGGTGTGGTGACATAAGGTCAACAGCCATAAGGTCAGTTGGCCTTATTACCACTTTTAATGGCCATAAGTTTGATTGAAACTTTGCATACGTATCAAGGCTCGATGACAATGCAATAATGTGATGGTGGGGTGGCATAAGGTCAACGGCCATAAGGTGAATTGGCCTTATTACCACTTTGAATGGCCATACGTTTGATTAAAACTTTGCACAAGTATCAAGGCTCGATGACAATACATTAATGTGATTGTGTGGTGACATAAGGTCAACGGCCATAAGGTCAGTTGGCCTTATTACCACTTTGAATGGGCATACGTTTGATTGAAACTTTGCACACGTATGAAGGCTCGATGAAAATGCATTAATGTGATGGTGTGGTGACATAAGGTCAACGGCCATAAGATCAATTGGCCTTATTATCACATTGAATGGCCATACGTTTGATTAAAACTTTGCACACGTATTAAGGCTCGACGACAAAGCATTAATGTGATGACATAAGGTCAACGGCCATAAGGTCAATTGGCCTTATTACCACTTTGAATGGCCATAAGTTTGATTGAAAATTTGCACACGTATCAAGGCTCGATGACAATGCAATAATGTGATGGTGGGGTCACATAAGGTTAACGGACATAAGGTCAATTGAACGTGTGACCACCCCAAATGGCCATAGATTTGAAACCTTGCACATAATGCGAAAAACACATTCATTTGTTAATGATAGAAGTGGATGCATGGCACATCTACGAAAGAGCATACTGGAGCCCTTTTTAGCACGCTTTTATTAGCTTGGCCTGTATCTATCTATGTATCCACGTATGTATGTAACGGAATCTGGAGTGGAGCCGAGAGCCCCGGTTATGCAGAGCTCCGAACTCCGTTGCACCTTTTGAAGCATTTTAAGATAGGTACTTTTAGCTAGCTGGCGGCTACCGTGGTGTGATGGTAGCGTGCTCCGCCTATCACACCGTATGCCCTGGGTTCAACTCCCGGGCAAAGCAACATCAAAATTTTAGAAATAAGGTTTTTCAATTAGAAGAAAATTTTGCTAAGCGGGGTCGCCCCTCGGCAGTGTTTGGCAAGCGCTCCGGGTGTATTTCTGCCATAAAAAGCTCTCAGTGAAAACTCATCTGCCTTGCAGATGCCGTTCGGAGTCGGCATAAAACATGTAGGGGTCCGGCCAATTTGTAGGGAAAATCAAGAGGAGCACGACGCAAATTGGAAGAGAAGCTCGGCCTTAGATCTCTTCGGAGGTTATCGCGCCTTACATTTATTTATTTTTTTTACTTTTAGCTAGTGCAGGCCACCAGACAAAGGCACCATAAAGAAGAATCGGGCGCACAATGCCTGCGTAAATACAGTAGGTCACCTTAGGGGAGAATCCCCAGGAGGTGCCAATTGCTCTCATGCAGGTGAACAGCTCTGCTGCTGTCTTCTTGGATTGCTCCACAATATGGTCACTCCATAATAGCGTCCTATCCAGAATGACTCCCAAATACTTGACTTGATCGCTAAACGCTAAGAACGTACCCCCAATTCTTGGCGGTGTAAGATTTGGTACTTTGTACCTCCTCGTGAAGAGAACAAGCTCGGTTTTATCCGGGTTGACTTCCAAACCTGTGGCGGGTTGTACTCCTGGAGCAACTCCAGGATGTCAGCTGGGTCCGTTGGCGTCACTGGAAACCAGGCTCTAGTCATTGGTCGTGAGGGGATATCACTAGCCGCCACTACCTTGAGGCGCGCGCCCGGTTATACCACCCCTATCCGCGTGACGGCGGCCCTATAGAGGTTGACCGACCTTGCGTCGTCACAGGCAATTAGCTTGACATTGACCCTGGACCAGGGTTGTCTTTTTAACCTTAACGGCCACCGTAGCGAGCGCGGCCTCGATCCACTTCCACTGTTGTTTCGGGATCCTGCCATCTTCGCTGCTCTCGTCTATAATGCCAATGATCTGCCGACCCTTGGCAATTTCGGCGAAAGACCGCGTCCAGCCTCCCTGCGTCTTGGCCCTTTTCGGTGCCGTGGGGTTGGATTCACCCATGGACCGCTGGAGTTTCGAGGTTTCATCACTCTCGACTAAAACTTTTAAAATTACTTAAACTAAAAACTTAAAAATAAATAATAGTTTAAAATAAATAATAGTTTAAAAAAACTAAAAAACCACGATTTTATAGCAAACCGAACTAAATAAATAATAGTTTAAAAAAACTAAAAAAACACGCTTTTATAGCAAACCGAACTAAAAAATAGAAAATAATTTTCAATTAAAAAGAGTTTATATAACAGTAGTAGAAGGTCAAACAATCGTTTATAGTTAATCACCTGAAAATAAAATTATAATAAAATTTAAGTTATTAACAGAATAATTTAATTCACAGTAAAAAGCGTGGGGTGCTTGATATTGAATGTTACAATCATTCAATTGGCAACTATCACAGAGGAAAGATATGAAATGTAGTCAAATGCACCCCACGCTTTTTCTCTGAATTAAATTATTCTGTTAATAACTTTAATTTTATTATAATTTTATTTTGAGGTGATTAACTATAAACGATTGTTTGACCTTCTACTACTGTTATATAAACTCTTTTTAATTGAAAATTATTTTCTATTTTTTAGTTTGGTTTGCTATAAAAGCGCGTTTTTTTAGTTTTTCTAAACTATTATTTATTCTAATCGTAGAAACGCAAAAGAAATATGCTAAAAAGGATTTTGCTTCATTTCGCTAGGCCAAACGACATATTTTAAAATATGTTCTGGAAAACTTTTAAAGACTTTTTGTAAGCAAAACATAATTATTTTTCGGTTGCTTTAACAATAACAAAACCTACGTACACATATGTATATATACGTAGCACAAAGTTAAAGCTTAACAAATTACACGCTTCGTAAATTATTTTCCATTTCCGAATTTGCTAGCCTCAGCATCCTTGTCGGCAAAGATGTTGACGATGATTTATATCATACAGTTCTTGGCGTAGCATAAGTACTCTTACCTGAATCTAACACAACCACACACTACAAGGACCTTGTAAGACAATTTTTAGTTCTATGCATGTGCTTTTTAATGAAGTGCATCCATAATGATAAACAAGTTTTTGGAGGACGCATGTAAAGCTTTGAATATGCCAAGTGATGTTTGGACCAGAGTACATTTTTTGATACGAGTATCAATCGAAAGGTAATACTAAGCGTTTAAATGTGCTGTGAGAGTTATTGTTTGAAAGGGAAGAAGAATTTTCATCAAAGTAAAGCAATGTTTTCTCCGCACAACGCCTGCTGGTAAAAAGGATTCGCAAGCAATCATACCCCAGTACTGAGCAATATCGTCCTACGACGTTAGTACCTACTATTTTTAATCAGCAATTTGTATGACCAGTTATTGAGTTCCCTGCAGGGGAAGCATGCTCATATACTGCATGTGGTTGCAACTTAAGCTGTATATAGGCCGGTAGGAGCCAGGTAGTCATTCATTATAAACGTCATTTAAGCCATTATGTCTTCTAATAATGGTCAAGAGGTATACGACCAAAAGTTGGAAGGTGGCTTTGTCACTGAGTTTATATATGTACACATACATATGGGGTATTCCATCCCATTTCGACCAATTTTGAACCCGACCCCTTTAGAATTGGCTGAAAGTTTTTCTTCTTTTTCTAGCTTACGAAAGACGCTTGTCGGAATTTTTTCAAAATTTTCATCTAACTCAAAAAAAGTTATGAATTAAAAAAAAAAACACCGTCTTTGTTTTCAAAATGCTATAAATTTTTAAAAAATTGACCGTGTGGGTTCTTTGTTTTTTTAAAAAATTGTTTTTAAATGTAATTTTCGGAAAAAATACAAAAAAATTTGTAAAGTTTTTTTTTTAATTTTTCAGTTTTTTGAGATTTTTCGAATTTCGCCATTTTTTTTTTCTCATAAAAACTTCAATCAATTCTGCAATCATACTCACTAATCCCAGAGTGAGCCGATTTTTTTTAATATTTTTTTTTATTTAATTGAAAAAAAAAATTTTCAAAAATAAAATTTTTTTTTATCAATTTTATTTATATAACAAAAAAATGTAAGAAAATGATTTTTAAGTATTCTTTTCTTTATATATTATGGTAATCGGCCTAATGCAGTTGCTGGACAGCGAAAGCGAGTCATTTTAATCGTAGATTACCATAATATATAAAGAAAAGAATACTTAAAAATCATTTTCTTACATCTTTTTGTTATATAAATAAAATTGATAAAAAAAATTTTATTTTTGAAATTTTTTTTTCAATTAAATAAAAAAAAAATATAAAAAAATAGGCCCACTCCGGAATTTGGGGGGTGATTGCAGAATTGATTGAATTTTTATGAGAAAAAAAAAAAACAAAATGGCGAAATTCGAAAAATATCGAAAAACTTAAAAATTAAAAAAAAAAACTTTAAAATTTTTTTTGTATTTTTTCCGAAAAGTATATTTAAAAACAAATGTAAAAAAAAGATCCCAAACGGTCAATTTTTGAAAAAGTTATAGCATTTTGAAAACAAAAACGGTGTTTTTTTAAAAATTCATAACTTTTTTTGAGTTGGGTGAAAAAATTTGAAAAAATTCTGAAAAACGTCTTTCGTAAGCTAGAAAAAGAAGAAAAACTTTCAGCCAATTCTAAAGGGGTCGGGTTCAAAATTGGTCGAAATGGGATGGAATAGCCCATATATATACTGAATAAGGCACATGTGAATAGTATAGAGCATAGACGCGATTTTGCAGGCATTTTAATTGAAATGTTGACGTAAAGTTAGCTTATATAGCACCAAACGTGAGACATGGTGCAAGATGGGATAACAAGGATAAAATCATTTTGTTACAAAGCGTTTATATGCACACATATGACAGTATGTGCTAAAAAATGCTCTCTCCCACATAGGCATTAGCATTTCTGTTTACTACACCCAGTAAAATTTTCTAAAACGCAAGCAAACATATACAGACCAATTCTAAATATTCTCGCGGAATTTTGTTCTCGCGGATTTTTTTATTCCCGCGGAAAAATTCCTCGAATTCTATTCTCCTAGGGAGAACAATTGAAATTTCGTTGCACATTTCTTATTTTGTTTAAAAAATTGAAAAGTTTAATTATTGTTGCAAATTTGTTGGAAATTAAGAAATAAAATATAAAAAATAAATAAATGTAAGGCGCGATAACCTCCGAAGAGATCTAAGGCCGAGCTTCTCTTCCAATTTGCGTCGTGCTCCTCTTGATTTTCCCTACAAATTGGCCGGACGAGACCTACATGTTTTATGCCGACTCCGAACGGCATCTGCAAGGCAGATGACTTTTCACTGAGAGTTTTTCATGGCAGAAATACACCCGGAGCGCTTGCCAAACACTGCGAGGGGCGACCCCGCTTTCTAATTTAAAAACCTTATTTCTAAAATTTTGATGTTGCTTTGCCCGGGGTGCGAACCCAGGGCATACGGTGTGGTAGGCGGAGCACGCTACCATCACACCACGGTGGCCGCGTGCACAGTATTTATTGCCTTTCATGTGGTATTCACTAAAACGAGTAATGAATTGGTGCCACAGCCACATCAACAGCGGAACATAAGAAGAAGACGGCCGCATAACACAAATCTGCCGGAGTTGCCTGCTTTCATTCAGCAAAGCAATTTTCTGGCGGCCAAGTTCAGTTGAATTCGTCCTTCGTCATATGCCAAAATCTATTTAAGCCTTAAAAAAAAAAAAAAAAAAAAATCGCGAGTACTCCATGCATGCATGTATGGAGTACTCGCTATGGACCAACCGAGTACTCCAAAATTAACCACAATTCATACAAAAAATATGGTCCAATTAACATTGCGATGTCCTAGGACCGGACCATATACTCCAGCTCAGCATTACGTCAGAGTAATCCATGGAGTACTCCAATGGATTACACCATGGAGTACCTACGTGAGATTAGTTTTAATACTGCTCCAATGTACTACAGCATGGAGTATCTACGGGTGACTAGTTATAAAACTACTCCAATGGATTACACCATGGACTAACTTCGGTAGATTAGTTTTGAAACCACTCCAAAATGCTACTCCATGGAGCATATGCAGAGGAGTAGATACCAAAATACTTTTTGCTGTTTAGTGCAAGTCGCTTAAGGAAAAGGAACAAATAAAAACTAAAATTATTAAAAACTACTTTATTTATTCATAATCATACAAGTTTTTAAATACTTATACGGAAAACAAAATTTTTTATGCTTTTAAGTTAATTAAATGCTTACAGCTGCGAAAAAAACATAAATTGTTTATTTATTTAAGGCAGGTTTATACTGGACGTAATTCGAACTCACATTTGAAGTTCAGTGTCGCTATTGTCGTTAGACCTACAATTATGTATCGAATTGCACACACAACTCCAGTAACAAATAGAATTATTTTGTCATTCGCTTTGATTTCATTCAGTCTTAGATGTTTCTGTTTTGGTTTAAATAGCTTTTGAGTATTGTTAGAAAAAATTATCACACTTCATTTTGTAGTTTCTATTGAAATTCGTTTAGGTATCTGATAAAACTAATATTATAGTAAAATATAAAAAAAATCTTAAAAAATTATTATATATTCACATTATTATTGATATTCATAATGAAAGGCAAAAGGTTTTTTTTTCATTTCCTTAAAACTAATCAGGCAATTCATTGTACTATTTTCATACTCAGTTGAGCAGAGCTCACAGAGTATATTAAGTTTGATTGGATAACGGTTGGTTGTACATATATAAAGGAATCGAGATAGATATAGACTTCCATATATCAAAATAATCAGCATCGAAAAAAAATTTGATTGAGCCATGTCCGTCCGTCCGTCCGTCCGTCCGTCCGTCCGTCCGTTAACACGATAACTTGAGTAAATTTTGAGGTATCTTGATGAAATTTGGTATGTAGGTTCCTGAGCACTCATCTCAGATCGATATTTAAAATGAACGATATCGGACTATAACCACGCCCACTTTTTCGATATCGAAAATTTCGAAAAACCGAAAAAGTGCGATAACTCATTACAAAAGACAGATAAAGCGACGAAACTTCGTAGATGGGTTGACGTTATGACACAGAATAGAAAATTAGTAAGATTTTGGACAATGGGCGTGGCACCGCCCACTTTTACAAGAAGGTAATTTAAAAGTTTTGCAAGCTGTAATTTGGCAGTCTTTGAAGATATCATGATGAAATTTGGCAGGAACGTTACTACTATTACTCTATATGTGCTAAATAAAAATTAGCAAAATTGGATGAAGAACACGCCCACTTTTTAAAAAAAAAATTTTTTAAATTCAAATTTTAACAAAAAATTTAATATCTTTACTGTATATAAGTAAATTAAGTCAAAATTCAACTCCAGTAATGATATGATGCAACAAAATACAAAAATAAAAGAAAATTTCAAAATGGGCGTGGCTCCGCCCATTTTCATTTAGTTTGTCTAGAATACTTTTATTGCCATAAGTCGAACAAAAATTTACCAATCTTTCTCAAATTTGGTAGGAGCATAGATTCTATGACGGTAACTGTTCTCTGTGAAAATGGGCGAAATCGGTGGAAGCCACGCCCAGTTTTTATACACAGTCCACCGTCTGTCCTTCCGCTCGGCCATTAACACAATAACTTGAGCAAAATCCGATATATCTTTACTAAACTTAGCCCACGTACTTACCTGAGCTCACTTTTTCTTGGTATAAAAAATGGGCGAAATCTGACCATAACCACGCCCACTTCATCGATATCGAAAATTACGAAAAATGAAAAAAATGCCATAATTCTATACCAAATACGAAAAAAGTGATGAAACATGGTAACTGGATTGGTTTATTGACGCAAAATATAACTTTGGAAAAAACTTTGTAAAATGGGTGTGACACCTACCATATTAAGTAGAAGAAAATGAAAAAGTTCTACAAGGCGAAATCAACAGCCCTTGGAATCTTGGCAGGAATACTGTTAGTGGTATTGCATATATAAATAAATTAGCAGTACCCGACAGATGATTTTCTGGATCACCTGGTCCACATTTTGGTCGATATCGCGAGAACGCCTTCACATATACATCTAAGGGCCACTCGCTTTTAAAACCCTCATTAATACCTTTAATTTGATATCCGTATCGTACAAAAACATACCAGAGTCACCCCTGTCCCACCCTAATGGCGATATCTCGAAAAGGCGTCCACCTATAGACCTAATGCCCCCTCCCTCTTAAAATGCTCAGTAACACCTTTCGTTTGATACCCATATCGTACAAACATTCTAGAGTCACCCCTGGCCCACCCTAATGGCGATATCTCGAAAAGGCGTCCACCTATAGACCTAGTGTCCACTCCCTCTTAAAATGCTCAGTAACACCTTTCGTTTGATACCCATATCGTTCAAACATTCTAGAGTCACCCCTGGCCCACCCTAATGGCGATATCTCGAAAAGGCGTCCACCTATAGACCTAATGCCCACTCCCTCTTAAAATGCTCAGTAACAGCTTTCGTTTGATACCCATATCGTACAAACATTCTAGAGTCATACCTGGCCCACCCTAATGGCGATATTTCGAAAAGGCGTCCACCTATAGAACTAAGGATTACTCCCTTTTAAAATACTCATTACCACCTTTCATTTGATACCCATATCGTACAAACATTCTAGAGTCATACCTGGCCCACCCTAATGGCGATATTTCGAAAAGGCGTCCACCTATAGAACTAAGGATTACTCCCTTTTAAAATACTCATTACCACCTTTCATTTGATACCCATATCGTACAAACACATTCTAGAGTCACCCTGGCCCACCCTAATGGCGATATCTCGAAAAGGCGTCCACCTATAGACCTAATGTCCACTCCCTCTTAAAATGCTCAGTAACACCTTTCGTTTGATACCCATATCGTACAAACATTCTAGAGTCACCCCTGTCCCACCCTAATGGCGATATCTCGAAAAGGCGTCCACCTGTAGACCTAATGCCCACTCCCTCTTAAAATGCTCAGTAACACCTTTCGTTTGATACCCATATCGTACAAACATTCTAGAGTCACACCTGGCCCACCCTAATGGCGATATCTCGAAAAGGCGTCCACCTATAGAACTAAGGATTACTCCCTTTTAAAATACTCATTACCACCTTTCATTTGATACCCATATCGTACAAACACATTCTAGAGTCACCCTGGCCCACCCTAATGGCGATATCTCGAAAAGGCGTCCACATATAGACCTAATGCCCACTCCCTCTTAAAATGCTCAGTAACACCTTTCGTTTTATACCCATACCGTACAAACATTCTAGAGTCACCCTGGGTCCAGCTTTATGGCGATATCTCGAAAAGGCGTCCACCTATAGAACTAAGGATTACTCCCTTTTAAAATACTCATTACCACCTTTCATTTGATACCCATATCGTACAAACACATTCTAGAGTCACCCTGGCCCACCCTAATGGCGATATCTCGAAAAGGCGTCCACCTATAGACCTAATGCCCACTCCCTCTTAAAATGCTCAGTAACACCTTTCGTTTGATACCCATATCGTACAAACATTCTAGAGTCACCCTTGGTCCACCTTTATGGCGATATCTCAAAAAGGCGTCCACCTATAGAACTAAGGATTACTCCCTTTTAAAATACTCCTTACCACCTTTCATTTGATACCCATATCGTACAAACACATTCTAGAGTCACCCCTGGCCCACCCTAATGGCGATATCTCGAAAAGGCGTCCACCTATAGACCTAATGCCCACTCCCTCTTAAAATGCTCAGTAACACCTTTCGTTTGATACCCATATCGTACAAACATTCTAGAGTCACCCCTGGCCCACCCTAATGGCGATATCTCGAAAGGGCGTCCACCTATAGACCTAATGCCCACTCCCTCTTAAAATGCTCAGTAACACCTTTCGTTTGATGCACATATCGTACAAACACATTCTAGAGTCACCCCTGGCCCACCCTAATGACGATATCTCGAAAAGGCGTCCACCTATAGACCTCATGCCCACTCCCTCTTAAAATGCTCAGTAACACCTTTCGTTTGATACCCATACCGTACAAACATTCTAGAGTCACCCCTGGCCCACCCTAATGGCGATATCTCGAAAAGGCGTCCACCTATAGACCTAATGCCCACTCCCTCTTAAAATGCTCAGTAACACCTTTCATTTGATTCCCATATCGTACAAACACATTCTAGAGACACCCCTGGTCCACCTTTATGGCGATATCTCGAAACGGCGTCCACCTATGGAACTAAGGATCACTCCTTTTCAAAATACTCATTAACAGCTTTCATTTGATACCCATATCGTACAAACACATTATAGAATCACCCCTGGTCCACCTTAATGGGGACATCTCGAAATGGCGTCCACCGATAGACCTAAGGCCCACTCCCTCTTAAAATGCTCAGTAACACCTTTCATTTGATACCCATATCGTACAAACAAATTCTAGAGTCAGCCCTGGTCTACCTTTATGGCGATATCCCTAAATGGCGTTCATCCATAGAACTATGGCCTACTCTCTCTTAAAATACTCTTTAATACCTTTCATTTGATACACATGTTATACAACCACATTCCAGGGTTACCCCAGATTGATTTTCCTTATTTTGTCTCCATAGCTCTCAACTGAGTATGTTATGTTCGGTTACACCCGAACTTAGCCTTCCTTACTTGTTTGATTATTAATTTAAAAGTTTTTGTTTACTAAGTTGTAATAAGAGTAATGAATTTTTTAAAATATCACAAGTTCATTATCGAAGACTTCGAAATAGTTCTCTTACCTTATGTCTACATGCATAATTATTTTTTGGTTTCTAATTGCATACTTAAAATAAGTATTGTCAAAAGAAAATATCACGAATTCATATTTGTAATGCAAACTTTTTACTTAAAACTAGCTGTACATATTTGTACGAAATCAATTTAACTCAATAAAAACCAAAACAAAACTTTTCATTTTAAAATGTATAAATAATATAAAAGTATTGTTAAAAGAATATCACAAATTCATGCTTGTATCTTAAAACTATTACTTAAAACTAGCTGTACATATTCTTACTTATTCCATTTTACTTCAATAATAAAAAAGTTTTCATCTTAATTTCTAAAAAAAATAATTGCATATATATATGTACATAATTTAAAATTACTGCTTCTTTTTTTGGCTGGACACGACTCGAAAGTGACGTTTTTTCACTGCTTGGAGTGCCATTCGCAATTCTTTTTCCGCGTTTGGGCAATTATCACTTATTGCAGCTGAAATAAATATATTCATGAATATTTTATTGGTTTTAACAATTTCAAGATGAAAGCGTATTTAAAAAAAAAAAAAAATCGTATTTTACTTGGCTTAAAAACCCCCGTTGTAGTAACACTCTCTCTTATAGAACATTTACCTTGAAGCAAATGAGTTATGCGAACAAACGCAAATCACCCATTCCCCCATACAAATTCCTATTTCCCTATCTACGCTTTCATTAAATTTTTTCTTATTAGCTCGAAGATCCCAAAACCTCAAAGCGAAGTATTTCATTTAAATTATTACAAAAAATTCATTTTCCAATATTTATGGCTTTCATACAAACACAAATTTCAAATTGAACCATCCAACATGATCTCGAATGAATCGCGTATATTTTTACCCTCACGATATGGCAACAGCGAACCGCGATATTTCTATCGAACAATTGGGTTAATCGGTCATCTTGACTTGCCATTTCTAATCTGTCACATTATTATGAAATATTTTGAATTGTCAAAGCCAAACAAATTAATTCTAAGGAAATTATTTATAAACGATAAGCTATCGTACATTTAAGATAAAAAAAGAGCAAAATGTTAAAGTTATACAGTGAATGGTTAACCATCAGTTTGCAACACGACTGTCACTAAACCAAGGTAAAACTTGATGAGTGCTAATCAAACAGGGAAGATTGTAAGGTAAAAGTCTAGTTGAGGGGTCGACTGCTAATACGTTACCAAAAATATCGTGAGAGGTATCAAACGACGTGTTTTACTCTCGAGAACAATAATCTGAAAATAAAAATTGTATCTCTGTCCGGAGATATTTGCCTTTGAAGTTGGCGATTTTTTGTGGTTTTTTCATGTTGTGTACCCACAAAAAAAAGTGTGAACATAAGTGTTTTGTGCGGATATAGTTTTGGTCTCCACCCAGGGTAATTTTTTATAATCGCGGCCGAAGGTTTGATACCTCTCTCGATATTTTTGGTAACGTATTAACAGTCGACCTCTCAACTAGACTTTTACCGAATGTAAATAGTATATAAAATTGCTATACGTACCTAAAATAACTCTAAATATATTTTTGTTATTCCTTAGACCTTTTTTGCCGAAGTTTCCATCTGTGTTGTATGCCATGCACAGTTCACGGGAAAATATCCGTTCTAAATTTTTAATAGTGCTCCCATCGAGGAAATATTTCACAGCAGATACCTAAAAGAAGATAGTGAACAGAAAAATGCTTTTTAAAATGTGAAAAAATGTACAAATAGTACTGAAAATTACGTATTTCTCCTCATTAGCTTGATTTATATCAGCTTCCATCTTTTGGATATCTTCTTCTGTTTTTAGTGGAAAGATTGTGGTAATTTTAGTTTCTATTTGGCGACTTTTGTTAAACGTTTGTAGCTGCACCTTTTGATCGGCCATCATTTCTACTATAACTTTGTTCTGATTTTCTGTGGTTGCTGAAAAAAATCAAAGAAATGATATTTATGAATGTCTTTTTGCCTATTTCTGTGGCCGCTATTGACTTCTAAACCAATAAACCATTAATTAAGAAATGCTGGTATGATATTATGGGTAAACTTATGTGCTCATTTGCATTCACTAGGGCCTTGTTATGATGAATGTGAATATGTAATCATACATGATTTAATCAATAAGGGAAGGTGCTAAGGACGGATCTAATATAAGTAGTTTCTATTTCGATACCTTAATCGGTTTTACAAATGTAGGATAATTTTGAAACGCTTTGTAAAATATAGGTATCAGAAAAAATTTATAAGAAGATATAAGTTCCCATCGACGTTTCAACCGGGCCAGAAATATGTTTTGCGAATGTTTGGAATATCGGTTACGTTGAGTAAAAATTAGATTCTTGATTATAAAAAAACAATTTTTATATATTTTAAGTTATATCGAACCTTTAATTGACCATAAAGAGATCCAATTTTTTATTTTTTGAGACTTTAGATTTCTTAATTAAAAAAAAAAAACCGTGAAGAGGTTAATTTCAATCAAACACAAACAGCAGTATGAAAAAAGAACCTTTATGTACTTCTAATGTAAAGTAGAGAGTTCTACTTTTTTTTAAATATTTCTTTTGACTAATAACGGTGTGATATGAAACATTAGTACTAAACTCACCTTGCAATTTCGACAAGTTTTCTTTTAAACTTTTTGTTAGGCCATCATTTCGGTAATTATTTTGTGCTGTTTTTCGATCATGTCTGCAATATACAATAGAAAAAAGTATTATTGGAAGTTTTAATCCATTAGTTAAATTTTAAATATACTACCTTTGAGTTGGATGCACAAATTACATGGCGCTTTCGTTGTACGGTCTGAAAAGCAAAACGTTTAATGTGAAGTAAATTGAAATGAGGATACTCACAATTTAGTGGTTCATTTCCTACACAAGCATTGAATCTTTTCAGTTTTCCTGGTTCGTTCTCCATTCTATTTTATTTTTTAATTTTTATTATATTTTGTATTTTATGTGTATATATATTTTATTTTGCTATTATTTTCATGTGCAGTGTAAAATTGGTATTAAAATAACTTTGTTTTCATAAGGGAAGTTATTTGTGTTAAATATTTCATCTAATTCTTCTAGTAAATTATCGGCAGAAGAAATACCTAATGCCGATATTGAATCTAAAGGGTCTTCGAAAAATGGGCGGATATTTTTGAAACGGCGGCTTATTACTAAAGTGTCATTGTTTTCATCACGTTTAAACCAAATAATTTTAAAAGGTCCATAGGGCATTAGAAGGCAAAGGTTATTTGGAGCTTTCAAACTCGAGTAATAGTCATTGCATGTGTAGCTATAAATGATGTCATTTTTTTCTCTGAGCCCTAACACTTTTTGTTCCTTTATCATATTTGTATGAACATTTTTTAAATACAATTGTTGCAAAATATTAGTGGGCTTGCGCACATCTTTTTTAATCATTTGTAAGTGGTTTTTGAAATCATATGCAGAAAAGTTATATAACACGCCTTGCTGTCTGACACAAGCACATATGTGAAGCAAGCTATGAACATTGTAAGTAACACTTTGTGGTCCAAATACTGTCCCGAAGTTTTGGACGAAAAGCCTTAATAATTCTGCTGCAACTTCGATGTTGTTTTGAAAATTTTTTGGGCACGATAATAACCTTATTGCACAATGTAGGAGCAGAAATGTATAGTAAAAGTCATCACCAACATTATTCTTTAAAACCAAAATACCTGTGTACAGTAAAAATTGTCGAAATTCTATAGCTTTCCAGTTAGAAAGTTCGTCCAAACCTCGAGGTAATCTATTAAATTCTTTGGGAATACTTTTTTTTAGTGTAACCAATAACCTAGATATATTTAGCTTACTCGAAATTGAAATTTTTTCATTTACTTTATTTTTAAAAAGTTTGCTAAGCATTTTCCTGGTTACGCCCAAGTCAATAACATGCATGGGATCTAATGGAACTTGGCTAATCATTTTTAAATTAATTTTTTCAAAAGGTGTTTGAGTGTTTAAGAATCGTGGTTGATGATGATTTTTAAATTTTCTATTGGCAAAATCATCATCCCCTATGACCTCCGATATTTCTGTGCTGTAAGTTAGAACATTATTTATTTTTTTTGCAACTTGTGTACATTTCGAACAACCATTCGCTGAAGAATGGTGAGCGATTCCACAAACAAAAGACTTTGCTGGAGCGTCACATACTACCGCCCGTATCTTAAATAACATTTCTTTGCCATTGACTGTGAAACCATTTTGCTGTAAATCTAAAATTTCTTCTACAAATTGGTTTAAAAACTCATTCACATCATTTGGTTTTTGCTTTCCAACATATATACCTACTGGAAATACTTTTATGTTTTCAGTATTAATTACTTTAACTAATATCGGCCAAAGCTGAATTTTTGAACTTTTGAAAATTGGCAAATCGTCAATATTAACATCACAAATAATTTCATCAAAATTTTCTAAAATATATGCGACTTTCAATAAACTTTGCTTTATACCGAAATGTGAATACTGGCCAGGTTGCACAGAGACCACATTCGCACTTGAAGCACTTTTTTCCAGAAGCGTCGCTGGAGAAAGAGGTACATCTATGCCATTGCTTCTTAAAATGATCAATAACTCTCTCATGTTTTCATGAGATGTCCTACTCCTCATCTGCCATTTCCTTAAATCATTTATAAGTTTTGTTTTTGAGTTTGCTGCTTCATCTAATTCTAGATTCAAGGAAATATTATTAACGAAGCCAATCGATTCAACATTTTCTTCTTCATAAATTGTTACAAATTCCCCAGTTGCATTTGCATTTTGCAACCTTTGAACAAAGTTTTGTCTTTCTTGTTGAAGAACTCGTCTTCTGTGACGCGCACTGAACTCCATACCTCTTTTTATTATTTAATAGTTTCTAATATTTAATTATTTTAATTATGTAATAGTTAAATCTTAAAATTTTCACAACGATATTCCTTCTAACTCAATTTCACTTTCAGAAATTCTCTACACCTAAAACCAGTTGCGCACTTCCATGATGCCAGAGTTGCCGTTATTAGAGATGTACTGAAAATATGTATCTGGTGAGACGCGCCGATTTAAAGCACATGAATTTAGTACTAAATATATAAGGTCCGAGTGTAAAAAACCCAAATTTAAAGTAACTGTTTTTATTAGTTATCAAAAGGATATATACTCCTAACAGTTTTACTTGATTATTAATATAAATTTTGTAATGAATTATTTGATTTTTCCCGCATGGCAACACAGTCCAATAAACATCGTGTAGTGATTACAATCGTTAAACACGATCAATGATCGGCTTACAATATGTTCGTGTAAAAACATGAGTTGGTCCATTGCTGCATTACAGTGGAGTATAAATGTAAGTACTCCAGTGGACCACATGATCCAACGATTTTTGCAGGGTTATTAAAAAATCCTTGCGCAATTTCTGGATGGCTGCATCAAATATGTATACCAAGAGCTCTACCGATGATATACTTTTCGACTTAAAATAAAGAATATTGTGGTTGTAGTTGTTATTGTATTAACAGTGAGAATATTGTGGTAGAATGTAAATACATATTTTTGCACAAATTTGTACAAATAAGTGTTCTTTCTTAAAAGAACCAATTTCCTTTAACTATTTTGATGCATCATTCCCTTTAATTTAACAAGTGAAAAAACTCCTATGAAATGGCAGAGAAATCTCCATCTCCCTCACATTCATAATACGTACTTTTCTCCCATAACCGGTTTCCGCTTTTTCGAACATTTTCAGAATAGCAGGAAAGGGGAATTGAAAAAACTCACAAGGAATTTTTATTTAGAATACGAGGAATGGGAGAAGGGAAAAAACTCGCACGGAATTTTGGTTTAGAATTGGGCTGATAGTATTTAAATAATGACAACAAAAATGTATAAAATTAAAAATGTTTAAACACAACCTTTACCAGTGTTGGTAAGGAATGTGTTCCATTTGGAATAATTATTCTTTTGATTGCAGCCCCAGAAGATTGCAATACTTTTTTGTCCAGAATAATGAATAACATTTTTTAGTTCTTTTTGCATTCTTCGTTTTTTTTTATTCCATGGATTACATTCGTCGGACTGCAATAGGTACTCGGAGGAATGCTTTCGGCAATCCTTTGCATTCCTTGGTATGACTTAAACTACACTTATGTTTGTCTTGTTTAATGATTGAATTATTTTTATCAGTTCAGTAAATTAAGAAAATTACTAAACTTCATTCATATATCTATGTTTTGTTGTAGTAAAAGATGCATTAAAGCAACGTTTTTTTTAAATATCTAAACTACCTATGAGAGGTCGTTGATGACAAATATTTATATACTTGGTAGGTTAACATTACGCTGAACACAAAGCTCGTACTTCAAATCTATCTCGTTTCTGAAGGACCAGGTAAAAAACGGTTTAAACTCCCTTGGTTTGATCAATTGGCGCCAGTTGGCAGAGCGAAAAAGCGACTGGCGCGCCTTGTTGGACGGCCATAACCGTTTAAAAGGTTAAGCGCCAATTAAATAAGTAAGAACTTTCCCTTGCGAGTTAGGGGTTGTAGAATTTATGCGCGGTAGGTATGCCGATCATAAAAGGCGATCATAATACCATGTAGCAAATTTAGGTCAAAAATTAGTGATGCTTATAAATAAGGCTAATCAACCCTGGAGTGGTGTTTACTCGAAAAGGTGGTGGTGTATCACCTGTGCGGCCCTATCAAGGTCGTTTAAAACTGTACCCCAGGGAGCAGGACAAACCAATCGTGACCTGATACAATGTAGCGCAGACTAATGTATGTAAGTCTTGACCCTGCCTTGAGGATTCGGATGAATAGCGGGGTTGTGGTTTCATATCATGTTTTGGCGGTTCTCTTCGGGTTTTTCCTTTGGCTTTTTCCTCAATACAATGAATTCAGTTTCGTAAAAGTTGAAAATAAAGCATACTTACCGCAGCTATGCAATCTCTTCTTCGCTGGAGTTGGCAACAAAGCGTTCTCTTCGCAGTAATGCGGTCTTCATCGCTGAAAAGTTGGCATAAAGTTTACTCCTGGCCCGCCTACAAGGATAAACTGCGTCTTTACTTATTCTAACCTAAGCATAAATATTTCAAAGGCTCTTCTGCGGGAGGTCAAAGAAAATTGTTGAGTAATACATGTTTGACATCCCTCACTAGGGTAGGCACCTTGTCGTTGGTGTGAGGGCTTAGCCGAACTCCATAGCGCCCGACTATGAGGCGGAGCTGTTTAGGACTGACATCTACGCCTTTTCGCCTCATAGGAGGGCGGCGGGATGTCGGTGACCAAGAACTGCCAACCCCTAATCCAGGGTGTTATGCGGACCGTGCCTATTGGACGATTTGCAGCCAGGGGATATATTCGGCTGTATTCGAACGGAGCCTTCCCGATACCGGGCCATCTCGGGAAGTATTTATGGCCTTACCGCAGTAAGGGGCGCTGCTGTGGCGGACGGTTCTTTCCCCGTATATAATACTGGACCGCTGAGCCCGCCTTGTCGGGCAGGTGGTCGTACGACCAAGATGAACAACTCATTACCTGAACGTAATAAGGAGGATGTAAAGAGGAGGACTGAGTCGCAATCCAGGGACGACAAATACGAATTAAGCGATGCGTCGGACTCGGGGAGCGAGAGTAGTGCTGATTCAATGAACTCCGTGTTGGAGAAGCACACAAATGAAAACGGAGTAGAAGAGTGGAGAAGGGTACGGAGCAGAGGAAGTAAAAGAGCTCTCTCTCAGTACCGTGCAGCACTAAGAATTGTACAACGCTTGGGAGCAGTGGTCGACCCAACAGAAGTGGAGATCGAGCGCTTGGAATGGGCCCATGAAGCGGTAGAAGTAGGTCGAAGGCAGTTCAAAAGGTTTGCTGCGAGAAACCCTCGGTTCTGCAACCGGTACGAGGAGGAAGAAGCGTCGAATGGCAGAATGAAGAGGCAACGTTCGGCAGAAGGCGACAAGCCTGCTTTCAAGAGGCAGAAAGGACCCAGTCCTAGAGCCGCGAGGCAGGGCAGTCGCATAGACAAGACAAGTAGGCCCAAAGCTGTAAGACAGATGGGTTCCAATAGCGAGGTAGCAACTACCTCGAAAGCTGCCAGTCAGAGGGAAGTTCCAACTACGGAAGTAGGAGATAACGCTAAGACTCCGGCTTTCTCGGAGGCGCTAAAGGGAGTTAACGCGAAGACTCCGGTGTTCTCGGAGGTTCCAAAGGGAGATAACACTAAGACTCCTGCCTTTCCCGAGAAGATGAGTGATGTGGCAAAGCAGTCACTGACTGTGGCGCTGGTTGATCGTAGCAGTCCGTTCGGACAAATGACTACTGAAAGGTGGAGATCTGTGGAAAGGGAGCTTATTAGCTTAATGCTTAAGATGATGCGGGAACAACCAAGTAAGCCCCTTCCAACCTTTGATTCGGGGGGATGGTATAATGGTGTGAAGATTATAGCGTGCGACAACATCGCGAGCTTGCGGTGGCTGGAGGAAGTCGTTCCAAACCTCCAAAGGCAAGGCACGAACGCGCGGTTTGAGGTGGTGGATAAAGCGCAAATCCCCACGGTACCAAAAGTTAAGGTATGGATACCATGCGTGATGAAGTCGGAGGATACACTGCGACTTCTGCAGAATCAGAATCCGAACATACCGACACAGGATTGGAAGGTACTTACTGTATCTCGGCCTACCGAGGATGGTCAGTTCTACATCTTCCAAATAAACAAGCAGGCGGAGGATATTTTGTACACGCAGCTTGGCAAAATGTCCTTTGGCACTGGCAAAATTTACATGCGACTCAGGAAAAGAAGTCCCGAGGATAAAAATCCTAACACGCTGGAAGTGGGCGAAGTCGAAAAGGACCTCAGAAGCCTAAGGGAAAAAAGACAGGTGGAGGTCCCCGACGTCACCACGAACGTGCTAGAAGAGGACCAAACGCTAAATGGTGCTGTGACTCGCACAGAGGAACACACGGCACAACATTCACGAGGGGCTGAAGGGGGCCTCGAATACTCTAAACCAAAAGGGCAAGAGGAGGACGACGACGTCAAGACGAAGGTGCTGGAGGGGGACAAACAGCCCAATGGTGCTGCGAGTCCTACAGATAAACCTCCAACACAGTAAAGTGGCGTCGAGCGAACTCCTCCTAACCCTTGAGGAGGGTTCTTTTGACGTGGCGCTGATCCAGGAGCCGTGGCTCTCATCGGCAGGAAAGGTTTCTGGACTTAGCGCGCGCGGGTTTGGCATTTACTACGCACAAACGGAAGGACGGGTGCGAGCTGTAGTAATGGTAAGGAAACAGCTGCATTCATATATGCTGCCTAATTACACCACCGAGGATCTCGTAGCGGTGGCCGTTGAGCAAAAGAATAAGCAGGCATTTATCCTGGCGTCCTGCTACATGGCCCATGCTGCGGAGGTTCCACCGATGGAGTGCAAAAGGCTAGTACAGGAGGAAGGGCGCAAAGGGCGGTTGGTCATAGGCGCAGATGCAAATGCGCACCACAATGCGTGGGGAGGAGCAGATACGAACGAGAGAGGCGAATCTCTATTTTGTTACATCCTGCAAACCAATTTGCAGATAGCCAACAGGGGAAATGTTCCTACATACATTGGTCCAACATCCAGCAATGTTCTGGATATTACATTGAGCTCCGAGCGTGATATATCAAGGTATGATTGGATGGTTCTCGATAGACCATCCTTCTCCGACCATGCGTATATAAGCTTCAGCATCCCACTAAAGAGGGTAGAGAAGGGAGGAACCTTTAGAAACCCTAGGGCAACGAATTGGACTAAATTCCAGAAACATGTAGAAACGAAACTGGGACAACCCAAAGAGGTTGCTAATGTAGAGGAACTGGAGGAGTCGAATGAATTCCTAACAAGGACGCTTATGACTGCGTATAACAAAGCTTGCCCTCTAAGAAGATTCAGAGGAAAAGCAAAGCCGCCATGGTGGAGCAATGAGCTGAGTCTTCTAAGAAGACAGGTAAAAGAAATGTCTAACCTCGCAAAGACCGCGGAAAGCGAAGCGTGTCGGGACGAGTACAGGGATCTACTGAGGATCTACAAGCGTGAAATTACCAGGGCGAAGAGAAACTCATAGAAAAGTTTCTGTACGGACATAGAGTGCTCCAGTGAAACAGCACGGTTGAAAAAAGTTCTAGCAAAGGGAAACATAGTCCAGGGACTAATAAAGAAAGAGAACGGGGAATGGTCACGTGATAGTGAGGAATCCCTTGAGGTGCTTCTCGATACACATTTCCCATCGGGAGACGGTTTAGAAGAACCAGCAGACATCACTCACACTTCGATCACGGAGCTAGTGGTGCCGGGCTTGGTGACCGATACCAAGATCGAGTGGGCAGTGAAGACGTTTTCTAAGTTTAAATCGCCGGGCCCAGATGGTATATTCCCGGCCATGCTACAAGTCTCAAGTAGGGCGGTCGTGGAATGGCTTAAAATAATATTCGATGGGTGCATAAGACTGAATCATGTACCGCACTCTTGGAGAACTGCTCGTGTAGCTTTTCTACCAAAGGCGGGGAAGATCGGTCACGTGTATCCCAAAGACTATAGACCCATTAGCTTAACATCATTTCTGCTCAAAACCTTTGAGAGGCTGATAGATGTGTACATAAAGTCCAACGTGGATGAAAAGCTGCTCTCCACAACACAGCATGCGTACACCAAAGGCAAGTCGGTAGACACCGCATTGCATAGGGTGGTAATAAGCATAGAGAAATCCCTGGAATATAAGGAGTATGCTCTAGGAGTCTTCTTGGACATTGCCGGGGCTTTCAATAATGTTGCAAAATGGGCGATTATGGATGGTCTTAATTACATTAAAGTACATCCTGCCTTAATCAGATGGATCGGCTGCATGTTAAATTGCAGGAAGATTACATCACAATGTGGATTGTACGAGGCCACGAAATCAGTGGACAGGGGCACGCCGCAGGGAGGGGTGCTATCACCTCTGCTGTGGACACTGGTCATCAACCAACTGCTCAGGTAATTCGATGAGGGACCCGTAAAACTTACGGCTTACGCAGATGACTTTGCAATTGTCATAAGTGGAAAATGCCTTCCAACGATTAGTTCTTTGATGGATCGGGCGCTTCGGGATATTCATACCTGGGCATCTAATGTCGGGCTGAAAGTCAATGCGGAGAAGACGGATATGGTCTTGTTTACAAAGAGGTACAAGGTCCCAAATTGGACCAGGCCTAAGTTAGGAGCGGTGACCTTACAGGAGAAACCTTGCACAAAATATCTAGGAATCATCATAGACAGTAAGCTGTCATAGAAGCTCAACGTGGAGGAGAGGGTCAAGAAGGCCTCAACAGCACTCTATGCATGTAAAAGAATGCTGGGGTGTACGTGGGGCCTATCGCCCTCTCTTTCTCATTGGGTTTTTACAGCGATTGTAAGCCCTATTCTATACTATGGAGTTCTTGTTTGGTGGAAAGCCACACAAAAAACAACATACCTCAAAAAATTAGAGGGGGTATGCAGACTATCGATGCTTTGCATTACGGGAGCCCTGAAAACAACCCCGACGGCTGCACTGTATGCCATTCTGCACATTCCACCTGTAGACCTGGTAGCAAAGAACAAAGCGTTAACGACCGCAACCAGGCTCGATGCTTCGGGGCAGCTTGAGCGCCGACCATATGGCCATAGTAGTATAGCGTCCTCAGTCACAAGACGAACAGACTACATGATTCCCTACCTGCACTTTGAGGGAGATCTTAAGGCCACAATAGAGGTGGACGGTTGGCGCAAGGGTGCGCAAATGGCGGACGAGGCGATACATGTGTACACCGATGGTTCCAAAATAGTGGAAGGAGTAGGGTCTGCGGTATACTGCGCTGATCCGGAATTAAGCAGATCCTACAGGCTGCCGGATTACTGTAGCGTTTTCCAAGCGGAAATATTAGCCGTAACCAAAGCAGTAGAAACCCTGGAAGAGAATAGCTTAAGCTGCAACCGTGCTAACTTTTATATTGACAGTCAAGCAGCAATTAAGGCAATAATCTCGCATAGCACAGCATCTAAATGCGTGTTAGAGTGTAAGCAGTCTCTGGAGAGAATCGGGACAGGGAGAAAATACATCTATATTGGGTCCCAGGGCATATGGGAATAGATGGGAATGAAAAAGCGGACGAATTAGCTAAAAAGGCCGCATCCCTTGAAGCTTGCTCCGTAGACGTCCCAATTAGATTGGGCGAGATTAAGCGAAGGCGAGAGGTGCACATGATCGACCAAGCAGAAAAGGCGTGGGTTCAAGCGCGGGGCTGTAAAGTGTCGAAGATTATGTGTAGGTCTTACAACCTTAGACTAACACAGTTGCTTCTATCATTAAAAAGAGAGGACTGTAGAGTCATGACGGGTATTCTGACTGGACACTGCCTTCTGGCGTCACATGCCTTTAAATTAGGCTTGGTCAGTGATAGCAGGTGTAGGAAGTGCGGGTTGGAGGAGGAAACGATCGAGCACGTTCTGTGCTCGTGCCCTGCACTTGCCAGGCTAAGACTCCAGCTATTAGGAGTGATACAGCTTTCAGATCTAGAAGCAGCAAGTGGCTTAGGTCCTAGGAAGCTTCTAGTATTTGCCAAGAGGACGGAGTTATTTTATAACATAGGTCCTGGTTTTTGATAGGGTTTTTCAGTTTGGTCGTTAAAACAAACTTCTGGTAACACTACGGACTCAATCAGTCTATGTGAGGTCCTCATGGACCGGCCAGTTCAACCTACCTACCTACCTACATGTTTGACATAAATGGAAGAAAAAGCAGATGCCTGTCATTTGTTGATTGATAACAGTTGATAATTGTAAGAGTGCGTTTGCGCTCACTCTTCTTTTTGGAATGTTTGATACTACGTTAGGCTGTGCTGACCGGTCGTATCTGATCTATAGTAAATATGATCAGTACCTGTGATTTATGAAGATGTGTATGTTATAGATGACGTCGAAGTAGTCCTACCAAGAAAACACCTTTTGATTGAAACACCCGATTAGAAGCAAATTTGGTACCAATGATTCGGCTACGAAATGCTGAGGTTGGCGGCATGGAGCCGATAGTTGGGCCATTGATTATGCAATTAGATCCGCTTTTGACACCGCGAGTTTGAGTCTTCCATTGACAGATACTCACGTTAAAGCATATTGAATAAGGTACCAACAACTACAGTCAAATGCACTTTTTGTGGAACTTTCTTACTTTTTATCTTTGCTTATTTTTATAACGAAATAACCTTTGCTACTTTAATGATGAATAAACGTGAAATGAAATCGCGTTACCAAACCGTCATATTAGGAGTTTAATATTTTCGAAGATTTAACTATTCATAAGTTCAAACGGCCAAACTGGTAGAGTAAAGCTTTTCTTAAGTTTAAATTTGCACTGATAAACTGCTTTCGAATTTTTTTATAATAGGAATGTTTTTATATTTTATTATTCCACATGAGGAATGAAAACAAAAATAATTTTTCCGGACTAACAAAAAGGAATAATTTCTGTTCGTAGCAAGATTGGCAATACGACAGGCAAAATGACAACTGCCAACTCTTACGTTTTCTTGACATTCTCTGTCGTCAAAATCTGCTGAGAAAGCGAAAGTGAGGTCCCCGCGTCCCAATGAACAGATCCCGGTAAAAATTTAACATGAAAATGCAAAAGCAAATTTTTCCAAATGGATCGCATTGGTTTTGCATTTGCATGTTAAATTTTTTTCGGACTCTAGATCACTGTTAGCTAGAGCCCGACTAAGGTACCTTGGAACCCCATTTCTAGAAGACCTCAGAGGTTTGTCTGTGACAGCAATCCCGAATATTCCTAATTTTATCAACAACTCTGGCTGGTTGTAATACATTGACCGTAACATTCCGTAGGTTTTTAGACGAGTTACATGGCATCAAAACGGCTTTAAATAGCTACTTGGGCGACCAGGATCGCAGCCATTTCACCTACCTACCTACCTATATCACTGTCCATTGGAACGCGAGGAATGTCAGAGACAAAGGACGAAAACAAATTTGGCAATTGCTTTCGTGCAATTGATGAATAATGTAAAACTAGACCATATGGTGTTCCCAGTTGTGTGCTAAAGTACTGTGCTGCAAATATATATGAGCCTATTCCAAAATTATTTGAATTATCTCTGGGATCTACGTCATTCCCGACACTTTGGAAACTGTCTTTTATTATATCCTTGCATAAAAAAGGTAGTAGGTCAAACGTCGAGAACTAAATGGGCATTGCTAAACTTTCAGATATTCCTAAAGTTTTTGAACGAATTGTTACCAGTCAACTTCAATATCAGTGCAGTTCCCTTTTATCTCCATCCCAACACGGTTTCATACGTCAAACTGCTTGTATTTACGTCTATAATTATGGAAGAATTTTTAGCTAACAAGGAAAATGACGTCATCTATACTGATTTCAGTAAAGCATTCGACATCGTCAGCCATGAGCTGCTAATTCATAAGCTGGATTTATCTGGCTTTCCGTTTGGTCTTTTAATCTGACTGACTAGCTATCTTTGTAACAGGTCCCAAAAAGTACTGTTCAAATGTAATCTCTCGGAATCGTTCGCAGTTTCCTCCGATGTACCTCAAGGAAGTCACCTAGGTCCTTTGCTCTTTACCCTGTTTATAAACGACTTACCACAGATTATATTGCATTCCCATACTATAACGTATGCGGATGATGTAAAACTTTGCTACACTTATTGTTCTGCGGATACGGGTTCCTTAAACCTTCTGCAGGCCGATTTAGACTCGTTCCAATGTTGGTGCTCAACAAGTTTATTAGCTTTAAATTGCTCTAAATGTAAGCATATGACTTTTCACAGTGTGAAACCAGTTTTTGAATCCTTATACACTAGATGGCACCCCTTTGGAGCGTATATCTATTGCAAATCATTTAGGTGTCCTTTTTGATCCGAAACTGAGTTTTAACATGCATATTTCTTCTATTGCCAACAGGGTTTTCCGTTTGGTCTTTTAATCTGACTGACTAGCTATCTTTGTAACAGGTCCCAAAAAGTACTGTTCAAATGTAATCTCTCGGAATCGTTCTCAGTTTCCTCCGATGTACCTCAAGGAAGTCACCTAGGTCCTTTGCTCTTTACCCTGTTTATAAACGACTTACCACAGATTATATTGCATTCCCATACTATAACGTATGCGGATGATGTAAAACTTTGCTACACTTATTGTTCTGCGGATACGGGTTCCTTAAACCTTCTGTAGGCCGATTTAGACTCGTTCCAATGTTGGTGCTCAACAAGTTTATTAGCTTTAAATTGCTCTAAATGTAAGCATATGACTTTTCACCGTGTGAAACCAGTTTTTGAATCCTTATACACTAGATGGCACCCCTTTGGAGCGTATATCTATTGCAAATCATTTAGGTGTCCTTTTTGATCCGAAACTGAGTTTTAACATGCATATTTCTTCTATTGCCAACAAGGCGTTGGGTGTACTTGGATTTGTTAAAAGGTGGGTTAAAGAGTTTGATGACCCGTACCTCACTAAGACTCTCTACACATCGCTGGTCCGTCCAATACTTCAGTATTGCTCATGCGATTGGTGTCCTGTCTCTCAATATCATATAAAGCAATTTCTGATATTTGCATTACGTGGTCTTAATTGAGACTCAAATCTTCACCTACCACCATACAGAAGTAGGCTTCTTCTTATTAAATTACCCACTCTAGAAAATCGCAGAATATTACTTGGGGTATTGTTTATCCATAAGCTCATTATTGGATAAACCGACTCCGCAGACCTTCCAAGCCGATTGAATTTTGCTGTCCCTCCTAGAGTATCCAGACACTATGTACCTTTTCATTTACTCCTTTGTTGGCGAAACTTTGCTAAAAATAATCCTCTGGTGCTCGCACTACAATGACTTGTATAGCTGTATTAGTCTTGGATGTACAATTGCCACTTTACGTAATGCAATACTCGCCTATCTAACCTGAGAGCTTTTGAACTGTGTGCATTAGGGCGGGTCGATTTAAAAATCGCTCATTGCTCTGGAAAATCGTATTCTAGGGATCAAAATAAGAAACTTTGCCGAAGGAACCATACCTCTAAAACGAATTCTGATGTCCCCCCTTTGGGTCGAATTTTTGGGTAGGGTCAATTCTAATTCTACCTGCTGTGTCTTGTGGGGGGCTTAAAAAAACAACACAAGCAATTTTACGATCTGCAATTGTGTCACAGTGATACCTTCATTTTTTAAAACGGTTGAATAAAAAACCCACACAACTATGTTTACGACATGCAAATGCATCACAGTGATGCCTTGGTTTTAAAGTGGGGTTGTAAAAACGCTAATTTCTAATAATTTTTTTTTAATTTCTTTTCTATTACTAAGTTAAATTCATCTTTTCATTTACATAGTTTCTGACTAAATAAATTTCAAAAGAGAAAAATAAACTCCAAAAAGAAAAAACATAGGCATTTCAAAGTGGGATTTTTCAAAATTTGCCCCTTCTACCCAAAGGGGGGACATCAGAATTCGTTTTAGAGGTATGGTTCCTTCGGAAAAGATTCTTATTTTGATCCCTAGAATATGATTTTCACAGAGCAATGGGCGATTTTTTTGCCTCCCCACAAATCGGCCCGGCCTAGTGTACATACATATGTATGCCAATTCTGTTCATGTAGTCGATCATTTTACGTTTGTTGTCGACTTTAAATAAATAAATAATCATATGCGGATTTGGTGCTCACGATATAACGACCTGTACAACTGTATTAGCTTCGAATGTTCATTTGCTGCTTTACATACTGCCATACATTGTGTTTGGCGTGATATTTGAAACGAAAAAAATATATACATATATAAGCAACGAAGTTAATCGTTGCATGCAGTTCGCGTATTCCCCCTACTGGAAATCCGGCTCCATATGGGCACCGAGCTCCTTTCTGAGCAGCTCGCGTAAGCTCCCTTCTGAGCTCCTCAAGATGGCCCCCACTGGGAACACTTATATAAATTTTAAAATAACATTGTTACTTTCTGTATATTACAATTGAAATTGTAATGCGTATGTATATTTATATAATCAGTGACTTTTATGCACATTAATAAATCAATCATTATGTCTATACATATGTCCATACAAGCAGCCGAGAGCAACGCACAAACACATGCATATATCTGAGATACTCCAAAAACTAAGCAATAATTTGTGCAAGTATCACTCTCATACACACGCGCATATGAAAAGCTATAAACGTAGTTATAGCAGGTAATTTTATAGCTGGTAACTAACTAGTAAATTCTAGAAATAGAACCGCCTAGAAATATGCCAACGAGGAAACCAAACAGTATAAAAGCAGCAACAGTTGAGGCACGAGAAGTCAGTTTGATTTAAGCAAGCTATTAGTTGCGAAGTATAAGTGTTATTGTGAAGTACTTTAATAAAGGCCGTTTTGCATTATTGAAAATAGGAATTATGTATTCAACAGTTTAGTGATTCGAATTTCAGTAGAAGGTTGCAAATAAGCGGAATTGCTCTAAATTCGTTACAATAATTTACTTTAATTATTGGCTTGTAAGTTTATGTACGTTCTTTTCTTGTAATTTAGTCTATTATTCTTAGCAGTCGACCACTTTGTTTTTGAGTCGACTATAATTTTAAATAAATAAACAAAATAACGCAGCCACCGTGGTGTGATGGTAGCGTGCTCCGCCTATCACACCGTATGCCCTGGGTTCAACTCCCGGGCAAAGCAACATCAAAAAATTTTAGAAATAATGTTTTTCAATTATAAGAAAATTTTTCTAAGCGGGGTCGCCCCTCGGTAGTGTTTGGCAAGCGCTCCGGGTGTATTTCTGCCATGAAAAGCTCTCAGTGAAAACTCATCTGCCTTGCAGATGCCGTTCGGAGTCGGCATAAAACATGTAGGTCCCGTCCGGCCAATTTGTAGGGAAAATCAAGAGGAGCACGACGCAAATTGGAAGAGAAGCTCGGCCTTAGATCTCTTCGGAGGTTATTGCGCCTTACATTTATTTTATTTATAAACAAAATAAATAGACGATAAACGAAATCGCAAGCTTCAGGGTACCGTTAGCAGTCAATATCACTAACGCAGGTATTGTTCGTTAAGCGTATGAATACGAATGAAGCTGTTAGTTATAAATTTCGAAGTAAAGAAGTTTTTTTCAAGTCTATCTACCATGCTTCAGCTCTGAAGCTTAATAAAAGGTTACATACAAATTTATTGCAACGATTTATAGAACTGACAGGGAAAATTTTGTCACGAAAGAATTTTGTCAGAGACAATTCAAAAAGATATTCGATAAACTTGTTTCACAGAAAACTGTTTAAAAACTTTCAACTACAAATTTTAATAAAACAAGTAAGGAAGGCTAAGTTCGGGTGTAACCGAACATTACATACTCAGTTGAGAGCTATGGAGACAAAATAAGGAAAATCACCATGTAGGAAAATGAACCTAGGGTAACCCTGGAATGTGGTTGTATGACATGTGTATCAAATGGAAGGTATTAAAGAGTATTTTAAGAGAGAGTAGAACATAGTTCTATGGATGGACGCCATTTAGGAATATCGCCATAAAGGTGGACCAGGGCTGACTCTAGAATTTGTTTGTACGATATGGGTATCAAATGAAAGGTGTTACTGAGCATTTTAAGAGGGAGCTGGCCTTAGGTCTATCGGTGGACGCCTTTTCGAGATATCGCCCTTAAGGTGGGCCAGGGGTGACTCTAGAATGTGTTTGTACGATATGGGTATCAAACGAAAGGTGGTAATGAGTATTTTAAAAGGGAATGGGCTTTAGTTCTATAGGTGAACGCCTTTTCGAGAAATCGCCATAAAGGTGGACCAGGGGTGACTCTAGGATATGTTTGTACGATATGGGTATCAAATGAAAGGTGCTAATGAGTATTTTCAAAGGGAGTGATCCTTAGTTCCATAGGTGGACGCCGTTTCGAGATATCGCCATAAAGGTGGACCAGGGGTGACTCCAGAATGTGTTTGTACGATATGGGAATCAAATGAAAGGTGTTACTGAGCATTTTAAGAGGGAGTGGGCATTAGGACTATAGGTGGACGCCTTTTCGAGATGTCGCCATAAGGGTGGGCCAGGGGTGACTCTAGAATGTTTGTACGATATGGGTATCAAACGAAAGGTGTTACTGAGCATTTTAAAAGGGAGTGGGCATTAGGTCTATCGGTGGACGCCTTTTCGAGATATCGCCATTAAGGTGGGCCAGGGGTGACTCTAGAATGTTTTTTACGATATGGGTATCAAATGAAAGGTGGTAATGAGTATTTTAAAAGGGAGTAATCCTTAGTTCCATAGGTGGACGCCGTTTGGAGATATCGCCATAAAGGTGGACCAGGGGTGACTCCAGAATGTGTTTGTACGATATGGGTATCAAACGAAAGGTGTTACTGAGCATTTTCAAAGGAAGTGATCCTTAGTTCCATAGGTGGACGCCGTTTCTAGATATCGCCATAAAGGTGGACCAGGGGTGACTCTAGAATATGTTTGTACGATATGGGTATCAAATGAAAGGTGTTAATGAGTATTTTCAAAGGGAGTGATCCTTAGTTCCATAGGTGGACGCCGTTTCGAGATATCGCCATAAAGGTGGACCAGGGGTGACTCCAGAATGTGTTTGTACGATATGGGTATCAAACGAAAGGTGTTACTGAGCATTTTAGGAGGGAGTGGGCATTAGGTCTATAGGTGGACGCCTTTTCGAGATATTGCCATTAGGGTGGGCCAGGGGTGACTCTAGAATGTTTGTACGATATGGGTATCAAACGAAAGGTGTTACTGAGCATTTTAAGAGGGAGTGGGCATTAGGTCTATAGGTGGACGCCTTTTCGAGATATCGCCATTAGGGTGGGCCAGGGGTGACTCTAGAATGTGTTTGTACGATATGGATATCAAACTAAAGGTATTAATGAGGTTTTTAAAAGCGATGTATATGTGAAGGCGTTTTCGCGATATCGACCAAAATGTGGACCAGGTGATCCAGAAAATCATCTGTCGGGTACTGCTAATTTATTTATATATGCAATACCACTAACAGTATTCCTGCCAAGATTCCAAACGCTGTTGATTTCGCCTTGTAGAACTTTTTCATTTTCTTCTACTTAATATGGTAGGTGTCACACCCATTTTACAAAGTTTTTTCCAAAGTTATATTTTGCGTCAACAAACCAATCCAATTACCATGTTTCATCCCTTTTTTCGTATTTGGTATAGAATTATGGCATTTTTTTCATTTTTCGTAATTTTCGATATCGATAAAGTGGGCGTGGTTATGGTCGGATTTCGGCCATTTTTTATACCAAGATAAAGTGAGTTCAGATAAGTACGTGGACTAAGTTTAGTAAAGATATATCGGTTTTTGCTCAAGTTATTGTGTTAACGGGAAGGCCAGACGGTGGACTGTGTATAAAAACTGGGCGTGGCTTCCACCGATTTCGCCCATTTTCACAGAAAACAGTTACCGTCATAGAATCTATTCCCCTACCAAATTTAAGAAGGATTGGTAAATTTTTGTTCGACTTATGGCATTAAAAGTATTCTACACAAACTAAATGAAAATGGGCGGAGCAACGCCCATTTTGAAATTGTCTTTTATTTTTGTATTTAGTTGCATCATATCATTACTGGAGTTGAATTTTGACTTAATTTACTTATATACAGTAAAGATATTAAATTTTTTGTTAAAATTTGAATTTTAAAAAAATTTTTTTTAAAAAGTGGGCGCGTTCTTCATCCAATTTTGCTAATTTTTATTTAGCACATATATAGTAATAGTAGTAACGTTCCTGCCAAATTTCATCATGATATCTTTAAAGACTGCCAAATTACAGCTTGCAAAACTTTTAAATTACCTTCTTGTAAAAGTGGGCGGTGCCACGCCCATTGTCCAAAATCTTACTAACTTCTATTCTGCGTCATAACGTCAACCCATCCACCCAGTTTCATCGCTTTATCCGCCTTTGGCAATGAATTATCGCATTTTTTCGGTTTTTCGAAATTTTCGATATCGAAAAAATGGGCGTGGTTATAGTCCGATATCGTTCATTTTCAATAGCGATCTGAGATGAGTGCCCAGGAATCTACATACCAAATTTCATCAAGATACCTCAAAATTTACTCAAGTTATCGTGTTAACGGACAGACGGACGGACATGGCTCATTCAAATTTTTTTTCGATACTGATGATTTTGATATATGGAAGTCTATATCTATCTCGATTCCTTTATACCTGTACAACCAACCGTTATCCAATCAAAGTTAATATACTCTGTGAGCTCTGCTCAACTGAGTATAAAAAACAACAAAATTGAGTCTGTCAAATTTCCAAATTATCGCTGATAAATTTGTCGCATTGTCAAATATCATTTACTTATTTTTTTTTAGCTAACACAAATCCTTTGACCTTCTTAGACTTAAAAAACCATTACAATTGATTGATTGCTTTCCACAGAGCTAATGATATTTGTCATTATTGTCACGACAATTTTGTCAGACTATCCACTGTTACCACCATGGTCCGACAATCGTCTATTTAGTCACTGTCGATTTTCGAGCATTATGTACAAAATGAGTGTGATATCTTATCCGACAACTGCCTAACACGATGTTCAATATGGCTACTTTTAAGCGTCTTGGCCATAGTACAGGTATACAAGTATGATATGTATGAGAAGGAAACAATTCCTTTCTCTTTCTAACACACTGCAGTTTGACACTTCGGTCAGTGTCAAACTATTGTGGAACTCAGTAAAACCTGCGTGGAACATGCGTTTGACACTGAACGAAGTGTCAAAATTACCGGTGTTGCTGTCGTGGAAAGCGACGCAGGGAAACAAAAAAATGAGTGGAATATCAGATATGGGTTGCTGTGATGGTAAAATTTTTTGAACGAATTTAGTATGAAAATGTAGAAAATGTAGTGCACCTATATGGGTCCTACAGAAAATTACACAAAAGGCTTGAATTGGGGTATCTGAGAACGCGTAGTTATTCCACAATTAAGAATACAAACACGGGTGCTAAGTTTTCTACCCGTTCAAAAGTTATCCGCGAAAAACAGTTTGAAACCGAGGTCGACTGCAATAACCCGTCCAAAAATGTGGAAAGAGAAATGAAAAGACGCGTTTTGTCCTGTTATCAATAGCCCAAAGGCGAAAAAGTATTCGAATTATTGGAAGCGAGGCAAAAACGCGTCTATTAATACCTTCCCCGACGGTTTTGGTCGTGTTGTAGCAATCGTCACCGGTAATAAAGTATCACAATTTGTTAATTAAAATTGTCCAAAAAAATGGATTTTAAAGAGAGATGTAATTAAGTGCTCGTTTGAAAGTAAATAAGGACATTTCTTTGTAATTTTACGCAGTTTTCGTTAGCAGCTACTACACTTTTCTTGGACCTAAGAAGTACGACAGTGTCAAATAGCATCCACAAAAAAAACGAGCAAGAACAAGCATTTTATCAGGTGAGTGTGGCTGTGTATGTGCGTGCTGCTACATATCCTACTTGTAGATCTGTACTATGGGCTTGGTAGAATTTCAACAGCATGTTCAATATGCCGATGAACACGGTCGGCTTTCTTCAGCGGATGATAGAAAGAGATACAGGATGAGACCACGATAGTCACTTTAAAAATCAGGCAATCAGTTCTATTTGTTATTTGGACGTCTTTGCTGTTCATATCACACTTTATCTTGTCCACAATGTTTTCAAAGTGTTGTCGTAGTTGTTAGCAGATATCTTTGAAACAGAAAAATTTTCGGCAATAATTTACTCTCATGTAATTATTTAGAAAACCGACAACTGTCGCAATTGTCACTTATGTATATGAAACAGGCCCCTGATAAAAATAATCAAAATTTCTATTTCTGATTTAATATTTTTTCTGAGTGCATGCATGTATCTACGTACTTATTTATGTTTGTATGTAAATGTACCTTAATAGGCAAAAGGTACTTAATGCAGTGCCTTATTGGTGGACGTTTGCTTGTGGAAGCGTTTTCATGAGTGTTTTTAATTGAATTTACATGCAAGATGGAGCAGCAAGCAACAGCAACAAATTTACCAGTCTGCTCAGTCTAGTCTTAGACAAGAATGAAAAATTCACAGCATTGCAACATTGTGAGCAGTGATGCATGGTACAGCGGGCAATTGTTGCCATACTTTTGGGAATTTGAACCTCTTCATTAAAGCTACGAAGCTGTTTAGCAGTTTAATGGTTGGAATCTGTGGAAACTTTAAGGAATTGTTGAAATTACAACTCTTTTGCAATTTGTCATATGATTTTCCTTTCATTTTATGATTAATAAGTACCGAATTTTCTGTTAAATATTTACACGTTTACTTATGCACACATTTAAACGTAGGCAATTTTAACAAGTAAGGAAGGCTAAGTTCGTGTGTAACCGAACATTACATACTCAGCTGAGAGCTTTGGAGACAAAATAAGGGAAAATCACCATGTAGGAAAATGAACCTAGGGTAAGCTTGGAATGTGTTTGTATGACATGGGTATCAAATGGAAGGTATTAAAGAGCATTTTAAAAGGGAGTGGGCCATAGTTCTATAGGTGGACGCCATTTCGGGATATCGCCATAAAGGTGGAACAGGGGTGATTCTAAAATGCGTTTGTACGATATGGGTATCAAATGAAAGGTGTTAATGATTATTTAACAGGGAGTGGGCCTTAGTTCTATAGGAGGCCATCTTTTCAAGATAACGCCATAAAGGTGGACCAGGGGTGACTCTGTAATGTATTTGTACGATATGGGTATCAAATTAAAGGTATTAATAAGGGTTTTAAAAGGAAGTGACCCTTAGTTGTATATGTGAAGGCGTTTTCGGGATATCGACCAAAATGTGGATCAGGGTGACCCAGAATAGCACCTGTCGGGTACCGCTAATTTATTTATATATGTAATACCACGAACAGTATTCCTGCCAAGATTCCAAAGGGTTTTCATTTCGTCCTGCAAAACTTTTTCATTTTCTTCTACTTAATATGGTAGGTGTCACACCCATTTTACAAAGTTTTTTCTAAAGTTATATTTTGCATCAACAAACCAATCCAATTACCATGTTTCATCCCTTTTCTTATATTTGGTATAGAATTACGGCATTTTTTCATTTTTCGTAATTTTCGATATCGAAAAAGTGGGCGTGGTCATAGTCGGATTTCGGCCATTTTTTATGCCAAGATAAAGTGAGTTCAGATAAGTACGTGAACTAATTTTAGTAAATATATACCGATTTATCGAGTTATCCTGTTAACGGCCGAGCGGAAGGACAGACGGTTGACTGTGTATAAAAACTGGGCGTGGTTTCAACCTATTTCTTCCATTTTCACAGAAACCAGTTATCGTCATAGAAGCTATGCCCTTACCAAATTTTGCAAAGATTGGTATATTTTTGTTCGACTTATGGCATTAAAAGTATTCTATACAAATTAAATGAAAAAGAGCGGAGCCACGCCCATTTTGAAAATTTCTTTTATTTTTGTATTTTGTTGCACCATATCATTACTGGTGTTGAATGTTGACATAATTTACTTAAATACTCTAAAGATATTCAATTTTTTGTTAAAATTTTACTTATAAACATTTTTTGTTTAAAAAGTGTTCTTCATTTTATTTATTTTTATTTATTTACCGCATATATAGTCATAGTAGTAATTCTCCTGCCAAATTTCATCATGATATCTTTAACGACTGCCAAATTGCAGCTTGCAAAACTTTTAAATTACTTACTTACTTACTTAATTGGCGCTTAACCGTCTAAACGGTTATGGCCGTCCAACAAGGCGCGCCAGTCGCTCCTTCGCTCCGCCAACCGGCGCCAATTGGTCACACCAAGGGAGTTTAAATCGTTTTCCACCTGGTCCTTCCAACGGAGTGGGGGCCGCCCTCTACCTCTGCTTCCATAGGCGGGTTCCGATAGAAACACTTTCTTGGCCGGAGCATCATCTTTCATTCGCATAACATGGCCTAGCCAGCGCAGCCGCTGCGTTTTAATTCGCTGGACTATGTTGATGTCTGCGTACAGCTCGTACAGCTCATCATTAAATCTTCTTCGGTACTCGCCATCGCCAACGCGTAGAGGTCCATAAATCTTTCGAAGAACTTTTCTCTCGAACACTCCCAAAGCCGCTTCATCTGCTGTTGTCATGGTCCATGCTTCTGCCCCATATTGCAGGACGGGTACGATAAGTGACTTGTAGAGTATGATTTTCGTTCGCCGAGAGAGGACTTTACTTTTCAATTGCCTACCTAGTCCAAAGTAGCATTTATTGGCAAGATTGATTCTTCGCTGGATTTCAGTGCTGATGTTGTTGCTAATGTTGATGCTGGTTCCCAAATAAACGAAGTCTTTTACTATTTCGAAATTATGGCTGCCAACAGTAGCGTGGTTGCCAATGCGCATATGCGCTGACTCTTTGCTCGATGACAGCAGGTACTTCGTTTTGTCCTCATTCACCATCAAACCCATCTTTACCGCTTCTTTTTCCAGCTTGGAGTAAGCAGAACTAACAGCGCGGGTGTTTAGGCCGATGATATCAATGTCATCAGCATATGCCAGTAATTGCACGCTTTTATAGTATATTGTTCCAGTGCGGTTAAGTTCTGCAGCTAGTATAATTTTCTCCAGCATCAAATTAAAGAAATCGCACGATAGGGGGTCACCCTGTCTGAAACCTCGTTTAGTTTCGAACGGCTCGGAGAGGTCCTTCCCAATTCTGACTGAGCTGATGGTGTTGCTTAACGTCATTTTGCACAGCCGTATAAGTTTTGCGGGGAAACCAAATTCAGACATAGCGGCATATAGGCAGCTCCTTTTCGTGCTGTCGAAGGCGGCTTTAAAGTCGACGAAGAGGTGATGTGTGTCGATTCTCTTTTCACGGGTTTTTTCCAAGATTTGGCGCATTGTGAAAATCTGGTCGATGGTAGATTTACCAGGTCTGAAGCCGCACTGATAAGGTCCAATCAGCCGGTTCACGGTGCGCTTCAATCTTTCGCACAATACACTTGAAAGGACCTTATATGCGATATTAAGAAGGCTGATTCCACGATAGTTGGTGCATTTTGCAGTATCCCCCTTCTTGTGGACTGGGCAAAGAACACTTAGATTCCAACCGTCGAGCATGCTTTCGTCCGCCCATATTTTGCTAAGAAGCTGCTGCATGCGCCTTACCAACTCCTCGCCGCCGAACTTGAATAGCTCCGCAGGAAATCCATCAGCGCCCACGGCCTTGTTGTTTTTCAATCTGGTTATTGCTATTCTAACTTCGTCATAATCGGGCGGGGGGACATATATAACTTTTAAATTACCTTCTTTTAAAAATCGGCGGTGCCACGCCCATTGTCCAAAATTTTACTAATTTTCTATACTGCGTCATAAGATCAACCCACCTACCAAGTTTCCTCGCTTTATCCGTCTTTGGTAATGAATTATCGCATTTTTTCGGTTTTTAGAAATTTTCGATATCGAAAAAGTGGGCGTGGTTATAGTCCGATATCGTTCATTTCAAATAGCGATCTGAGGTGAGTGCCCAGGAACCTACATACCAAATTTCATCAAGATACCTCGAAATTTACTCAAGTTATCGTGTTAACGGACAGACGGACGGACATGCCTCAATAAAATTTTTTTTCGATACTGATGATTTTGGTATATGGAAGTCTATAGCTATCTCGATTCCTTTTCAACCAACCGCTATCCAATCAAAGTTAATATCTCTATGCGCAAAGCACGATGAGTATAAAAAGTAAGAAAATGATTAGGTTCAACTTAAATTTAAACCATAACGCCGTTTAAAGATATATTCGAGATTTTGGCCTCTGAAAAGTTTTATGATACAAAATTAAATCTCGAAAGGCAGAAGATTTAATTCAAATCTTCATTAAAGTTTGTGTCAAGACGAGGTCTTCCTAAAAGGAAGCATACGCGGATATGAACATACCGTTCACAGGTTTATTAGGTAGAGAGATCTTTAAATGTAACTTTCATGGTAAGTCTAGCATCTTTAGTACAAAATTTCACATTTGCATTAAAATAGTTTTATTAACAATTTATATATTTGTAAGTATCATCTATGTGCTTAGCAGAAACAGGGTTTTCCCCTTGTACTAAGGCGTATCATTTTGATCGTTTATGATATTTCCATGGGTACTATCGGTACCCATTGCTTCGATCCCATTTTTTTGAGTTTAGTTCCTAAATACAGTTGGTGTATTTAAAATAGAAATAATGGATGACATTGGCGGCCACCGTGGTGTGATGGTAGCATGCTCCGCCTATCACACCGTATGCCGTGGGTTCAACTCCCGGGCAAAGCAACATCAAAATTCTAGAAATAAGATTTTTCAATTAGAAGAAAATTTTTCTAAGCGGGGTCGCCCCTCGGCAGTGTCTGGCAAGCGCTCCGATTGTATTTCTGCCATGAAAAGTGACAACTCATCTGCCTTGCAGATGCCGTTCGGAGTCGGCATAAAACATGTAGGTCCCGTCCGGCCAATTTGTAGGGAAAAATCAAGAGGAGCACGACGCAAATTGGAAGAGAAGCTCGGCCTTAGATCTCTTCGGAGGTTATCGCGCCTTACATTTATTTTTTTTAATGGATGACATTGAAACACATCTCTCTATGAAGTCAATATGTGTATTAGAAACCTGGCTTGTAATGTCGAAACAGCTACATCGGGTAGCGCGAGTTAAGAAAAATAAAAGACCGCGAGATGTGAATTTAATACGGCTTTATTCAACGAAATCAAAAACTTAATCTAAATTATTCTACAATTATTCGCTTATTTAAGTTAACATATGTATCAGTTAAACTAGTCCCGAACGTTTAACTTTCATATCGGCTAACAGATTTGCCACCGCTAAGTTAGCATAGAAGCTAACATAGTCACAAGCCGAGTTCAAACTTCTACTGGGCTTATTATGTTAGAATACTTGATACAAAAACAAGTACATATCTTCATCGTATGATCTGATCAGTGAAAAACATCCAACAACAGTATAGCTATAACAATAGACTAAAGTTACGGTACAACATATTTGCTATTGCATCGACTGTGCGAAAGTCTAAATCAAAAGCTAATTGGTGAAAGCAGACCAGTTCCTACAAACAACATCACTGGTAGATTGAGAAAAGTTTTGCTGAGCTATGAATTTGGCTTAGGTTTAACAATGTAATACAAATTGATTGTAAATTGGACTTAAATCGATTAACATCGGTCAAATAAAATTTAATATTTTCATATGAAAATTATCGTGTTTAACTTTTATACTATTTCCTAAGCAAACATTTCTGACAGTTTTCTAATGTTTGTGTTCTCGTTTATCATGTGATCCTCGGTTTTACAAAGTCGTTGTTGCTAATCCTAGTACAACGATTGGTTTACAACCATCAGGCGACTTTACGGTTTTACCCTAATTGTTGTTGCATATTTTGTTTACGTCTTATTGATAAAGAATCTTGTTATTGTAAATTACAGCTTTTGTGCATCGAATGTTATTTAATGTATATGCTTTGCTTTATGAATTCTTATATATACACACCTGCTCAAAATAATAGTTACACAGCAGTTATTCAATATCAAAACTAGAAAAATCTATTTTATTAATCAATATTATGAAAATAAAACACACTTTTATCCTTGTCCTATTTATTAACGAAAATGAGCAAACTTCACATTAAAGTAACGAAAAACATATTAGTTATTATTTAAAAATATATTTTAAGTATGAAAAAATATATGAAACAAAACTTATCTTTTACACATTTAGCATTGCTTAGTTAATAACCAGTATATCCACCTCCACTCTGAATTACTTTTCTTATTGTTTTGAGTATGCTATTGATTCAAGTGTGGCGGGTATGTTCAACCAAGTTTTTTGAACACATTCCCATAATTGGTATTTGTTGGAGAAAGTTTGACCTGCCAATTTCTTTCTTAAATCTCCCCACAGATTTTCAATCGGATTTAAGTCCGGGGATTAACTAGGCCACTTCAAAACATTAATATCATGGTCCTCAAAGGATGTGTTCAAAAAACTTGTTTTGAGTACCCGTTGAAACCTGCCAGACTTTAATCAATAGTATGCTCAAAAGAATTGGTAAAGTAATTCAGAATGGAGGTGGATATATGTACCGGTTATTAACTAAGCAATGTTAAATGTATGTATGCACGTTTATAAATAACAATATCCCTTCAAAAAACGCGAGTACTCCATAAATAGTGTAAGGAATACTTCTTTAGGAGTATAGGAGTTCTCCAAAACTAATCTGCATTCATACAAAAAATGTGCTCCAATTAACATTGCGTTGTCCTAGAAGAGGAGTAGTTGATCCCACTCTCGCTTTGTTTGTGAGTATTCCATAGAGTATATACGTGAGAGTACTTTCCAAAGTACTTTCACTGTAGTACTCCATGGAGCACCAACAGAGGATCATATGCCAAAGTACTCCAGAAAAAGTACTCTATGGAGTATCTGCGGAACAGTACTCTCTAAACTGCTCCTGAAATATTACTCCATGGAGTATGGACAAGAGATTACTTGCGAAACTGCTTTCAAAACAGTACTCCTTGGAATACTAGCAAAATAGTACTTGTTAACCACCCTCGATGGATTACCTAATGGAGTACCTATAGGAGATTACTTAAGAAAATACTCTAAAAGCATTACTCCTTGAAGTAGCTATGGAAGAGTAATTTTAAAACCATCGCTAGAGAAGAAGCCACTCAAAATCACCGTTGCCACAAGCATGAACAAAAAAAAAAAACTAAAAAGTAACCAACGATCCAAAGAGCAGATTTTATTGATTTAAGAAAAACAAAAATCATGTTTTACATAGGTATAACCATTCAACTCACTCAAAAAACAAACAAAACACCAGTTCATATGCTCTATAAATAAAGTTATATATACACTGAAAGAAAAAGACTGGTAAAATCAACCGAAATACGGGCCGATTCAACTGAAATTTCTGTCAATTTTTATACATCGCAACAAGATGTTGAATCAATTGCGCACAAATCGTTGACTCGTAATTGACCGTTTTAGTAGTCAAATTAACAAAAAAAGTTGTTGCGACAGCTTTGTACGAAAGTACCTCTTTTGCCATATAAATAAATAAATTTAAGGCGCGATAACCTCCGAAGAGATCTAAGGCCGAACTTCTCTTCCAATTTGCGTCGTGCTCCTCTTGATTTTCCCTACAAATTGGCCGGACGGGACCTACATGTTTTATGCTGACTCCGAACGGCATCTGCAAGGCAGATGAGTTTTGACTGAGAGCTTTTCATGGCAGAAATACAACCGGAGCGCTTGCCAAACACTGCCGAGGGGCGACCCGCTTAGAAAAATTTTCTTCTAATTGAAAAACCTTATTTCTAAAATTTTGATGTTGATTTGCCCGGGGTGCGAACCCAGGGCATACGGTGTGGCAGGCGGAGCACGCTACCATCACGCCACGGTGGCCGCCGAAGTGAGCCCAAAGAGCTGAACATTAAAGACATTATAGAGCACAACGAAATGCTGAATAGGTAGCTTTTGCTAAATTGTCATAGACGAGGACATCCTAGCAAACAACTGCTTGATGTAGCCCCGCCTCCACGGGGATTAAGGGAACATCTCCATAAGCACTATGACGAGATCCGCACCTGCCAACACAGCCGTTTGGTCCAGACAAGCATATGCAGGTCCTAAGCCAAACGCACACAGAATCGGTAAACGCTTTTGCCAGTACGCATTCAGTGAACCCCGTTATTAATATGCAATATCCTACCCTTGCGAGAAGCTCGGCCTTAGATATCTTCGGAGGTTATCGCGCCTTACATTTATTTTTATACTCAGTTGATCAGAGCTCACAGTTCCTGGCACTAATCTCAGATCGCTATTTAAAATGAACGATATCGGACTATATCTACGACCACTTCTTCGATATCGAAAATTTCTAAAAACCGAAAAAGTGCGATAATTCATTACCAAAGACGGATAACGCGATGAAACTTGGTAGGTGAGTTGAACTTATGACACATAATAGAAAATTAGTAAAATTTTGGACAATGGGCGTGGCACCGTCCACTTTTAAAAGAAGGTAATTTAGAAGTTTTGCAAGCTGTTTTTTGGCAGTCGTTGAAGATATCATGATGAAATTTGGCAGGAACGTTACTCTTATTACTACATGTATGCTTAATAAAAATTAGCAAAATCGGAGAACGACCACGCCCACTTAAAAAAAAATTGTTTAAAGTCAAATTTTAAAAGAAAAGTTAATATCTTTACTGTATATAAATAAATTATGTCAAAATTCAACTCCAGTAATGATATGGTGCAACAAAATACAAAAATAAAAGAAATTTTCAAAATGGGCGTGGCTCCGCCCTTTTTCATTTAATTTGTCTAGGATACTCTTAATGCCATATGTCGAACAAAACATTACCAATCCTTGTGAAATTTGGTAGAGGCTTAGATTCTACGACGATAACTGTTTTATGTGAAAAAGGACGAAATCGGTTGAGGCCACGCCAAGTTTTTATACACAGTCGGCCGTCTGTCCTTCCGCTCGGCCGTTAACACGATAACTTGAGCAAAAATCGATATATCTTTACTAAACTCAGTTCACGTACTTATCTGAACTCACTTTATATTGGTGTAAAAAATGGCCGAAATCCGACTATGACCACGCCCACTTTTTCGATATCGAAAATTACTAAAAATGAAAAAAATGTCATAATAATATACCAAATACGAAAAAAGGGATGAAACATGGTAATTGGATTGGTCTATTGACGCAAAATATAGCTTTAAAAAAAAATTTGTAAAATAGGTGTGACGCCTATCTTTACTGTATATAAGTAAATTATGTCAAAATTCAACTCCAGTAATGATATGGTGCAACAAAATACAAATTTAAAAGAAATTTTCAAAATGGGCGTGGCTCCGCCCTTTTTCATTTAATTTGTCTAGGATACTCTTAATGCCATATGTCGAACAAAACATTACCAATCCTTGTGAAATTTGGTAGAGGCTTAGATTCTACGACGATAACTGTTTTATGTGAAAAAGGACGAAATCGGTTGAGGCCACGCCAAGTTTTTATACACAGTCGGCCGTCTGTCCTTCCGCTCGGCCGTTAACACGATAACTTGAGCAAAAATCGATATATCTTTACTAAACTCAGTTCACGTACTTATCTGAACTCACTTTATATTGGTGTAAAAAATGGCCGAAATCCGACTATGACCACGCCCACTTTTTCGATATCGAAAATTACTAAAAATGAAAAAAATGTCATAATAATATACCAAATACGAAAAAAGGGATGAAACATGGTAATTGGATTGGTCTATTGACGCAAAATATAGCTTTAAAAAAAAATTTGTAAAATGGGTGTGACGCCTACCATATTAAGTAGAAGAAAATGAAAAAGTTTTGCAGGGCGAAATCAAATCTTGGAAGGATAACTGTTCGTGGTATAGCATATATAAATAAATTAGCGGTACCCGACAGATGATGTTCTGGGTCGTCCTGGTCCACACTTTGGTCAATATCTCGAAAAGGCGTCCACCTATAGAACTAAGGCCCACTCCCTTTTAAAATATTCATTATCACCTTTCGTTTGAGACCCCCCTGGTCCACCTTTATGGCGATATCTCGAAAAGACGTCCACCTATAGAACTAAGGCCCACTCCCATTTAAAATACTTATTAACTCCTTTCATTTGATACCCATATCGTACAAAAAAATTCTAGAGTCACCCCTTTTCCACCTTTATGGCGATATCTCGAAAAAGCGTCCACCTATAGAACTAAGGCCCACGCCCTTTTAAAATACGCATTAACACCTTTCATTTGATACCCATATTGTACAAACGCATTCTAGAGTCGCCCCGGGTCCACGTTTATGACGATATCCCGAAAAGGCGTCCACCCATTGAACTAAGGCCCATTCCCTTGTAAAATACTTATTAACACCTTTCGTTTGATACCCATATTGTACAAAAACATTCTAGAGTCACCCCTAGTCCACCTTTATGGCAATATCTCGAAAAGGCGTCCACCTATAGAACTAAGGCCCACGCCCTTTTAAAATACGCATTAACACCTTTCATTTGATACCCATATTGTACAAACGCATTCTAGAGTCGCCCCGGGTCCACGTTTATGACGATATCCCGAAAAGGCGTCCACCCATTGAACTAAGGCCCATTCCCTTTTAAAATACTTATTAACACCTTTCGTTTGATACCCATATTGTACAAAAACATTCTAGAGTCACCCCTAGTCCACCTTTATGGCGATATCTCGAAAAGACGTCCACCTATAGAACTAAGGCCCACTCCCATTTAAAATACTTATTAACTCCTTTCATTTGATACCCATATCGTACAAAAAAATTCTAGAGTCACCCCTTTTCCACCTTTATGGCGATATCTCGAAAAAGCGTCCACCTATAGAACTAAGGCCCACGCCCTTTTAAAATACGCATTAACACCTTTCATTTGATACCCATATTGTACAAACGCATTCTAGAGTCGCCCCGGGTCCACGTTTATGACGATATCCCGAAAAGGCGTCCACCCATTGAACTAAGGCCCATTCCCTTTTAAAATACTCATTAACACCTTTTATTTGATACCCATAGTGTACAAACGCATTCTAGAGTCGCCCCTGGTCCACGTTTATGGCGATATCCCGAAAAGGCGTCCACCCATAGAACTAAGGCCCATTCCCTTTTAAAATACTTATTAACACCTTTTATTTGATACCCATATTGTACAAAAGCATTCTAGAGTCACCCCTAGTCCACCTTTATGGCAATATCTCGAAAAGGCGTCCACCTATAGAACTAAGGCCCACGCTCTTTTAAAATACTCATTAACACCTTTCATTTGATACCCATATTGTACAAACGCATTCTAGAGTCGCCCCTAGTCCACGTTTATGGCGATATCCCGAAAAGGCGTCCACCCATTGAACTAAGGCCCATTCCCTTTTAAAATACTTATTAACACCTTTCGTTTGATACCCATATTGTACAAAAGCATTCTAGAGTCACCCCTAGTCCACCTTTATGGCAATATCTCGAAAAGGCGTCCACCTATAGAACTAAGGCCCACGCCCTTTTAAAATACTCATTAACACCTTTCATTTGATACCCATATTGTACAAACGCATTCTAGAGTCGCCCCTGGTCCACGTTTATGGCGATATCCCGAAAAGGCGTCCACCCATAGAACTAAGGCCCATTCCCTTTTAAAATACTTATTAACACCTTTCATTTGATACCCATATCGTACAAACAAATTCTAGAGTCAGGCCTGGTCCACCTTTATGGCGATATCTCGAAAAGGCGTCCACCCATAGAACTAAGGCCCACTCCGTTTTAAAATACTCATCAACACCTTTCGTTTGATAACCATATTGTACAAAAGCATTCTAGAGTCACCCCTTGTCCACCTTTAAGGCAATATCTCGAAAAGGCTTCCACCTGTAGAACTAAGGCCCACGCCCTTTTAAAATACTCATTAACATCTTTCATTTGATACCCATATTGTACAAATGCATTCTAGAGTCGCCCCTGGTCCACGTTTATGGCGATATCCCGAAAAGGCGTCCACCCATAGAACTAAGGCCCATTCCCTTTTAAAATACTTATTAGCACCTTTCATTTGATACCCATATCGTACAAACAAATTCTAGAGTTAGCCCTGGTCCACCTTTATGGCGAAATCTCGAAAAGGCGTCCACCCATAGAACTAAGGCCCACTCCGTTTTAAAATACTCATCAACACCTTTCGTTTGATAACCATATTGTACAAACGCATTCTAGAGTCGCCCCTGGTCCACGTTTATGGCGATATCCCGAAAAGGCGTCCACCCAGAGAACTAAGGCCCATTCCCTTTTAAAATACTTATTAACACCTTTCATTTGATACCCATATCGTACAAACAAATTCTAGAGTCAGCCCTGGTCCACGTTTATGGCGATACCCCGAAAGGGCATCCACCCATAGAACTAAGGCCCATTCCCTTTTAAAATCCTTATTATCACCTTTCATTTGATACCCATATCGTACAAAAAAATTCTAGAATCAGCCCTGGTCCACCTTTATGGCGAAATCTCGAAAAGGCGTCCACCCATAGAACTAAGGCCCACCGTTTTAAAATACTCATCAACACCTTTCGTTTGATACCCATATCGTACAAAAAATTCTAGAGTCACCCCTTGTCCACCTTTGTGGCGATATCTCGAAAAGGCGTCCACCTATAGAACTAAGGCCCACGCCCTTTTAAAATACTCATTTACACCTTTCATTTGATAACCATATTGTACAAAAGCATTCTAGAGTCACCCCTTGTCCACCTTTAAGGCAATATCTCGAAAAGGCGTCCACCTATAGAACTAAGGCCCACGCCCTTTTAAAATACTCATTTACACCTTTCATTTGATACCCATATTGTACAAACGCATTCTAGAGTCACCCCTGGTCCACGTTTATGGCGATATCCCGAAAGGGCGTCCACCCATAGAACTAAGGCCCATTCCCTTTTAAAATAATTATTATCACCTTTCATTTGATACCCATATTGTACAAACGCATTCTAGAGTCACCCCTGGTCCACGTTTATGGCGATATCCCGAAAGGGCGTCCACCCATAGAACTAAGGCCCACTCCCTTTTAAAATACTTATTAACACCTTTCATTTGATACCCATATCGTACAAAAAAATTCTAGAGTCACCCCTTGTCCACCTTTGTGGCGATATCTCGAAAAGGCGTCCGTCCACCTATAGAACTAAGGCGTCTTAAGTTCAACTCATCTACCAAGTCTCATCGCTTTATCCGTCTTTGGTAATGAGTTATCGCACTTTTTTGGTTTTTCGAAATTTTCGATATCGAAAAAGTGGGCGTCGTTATCGTCCGATATCGTTCATTTTAAATACCGATCTGAGATGAGTGCTCGGGAACTTACATACCAAATTTCATCAAGATACCTCAAAATTTACTCAAGTTATCGTGCTAACGGACGGACGGACGGACATGGCTCAATAAATTTTTTTTTCGATCCTGATGATTTTGATATATGGAAGTATATATCTATCACGATTCCTTTATACCTGTACAACCAACCGTTATCCAATCAGAGTTAATATACTCTGTGAACTCTGCTCAACTGAGTATAAAAATATGCTTGAAAAAATCATAACACGGTTGCTAATTTGGACCAAAAATGGTTCTTTCTGTGAAAGTTTGACCTGCTAGTCCATTTTACTTTGGTTTGGCCCTTTGTATTAACTTGATTTCAGTTGTGATAAGTTATTTAAAACTGCATTAAGAATATTGATTATAAGCCAGTAATTATAATTTGGGCAAAAACTAAAATTCTCTTGTACACAAAAAATTGGAAAAAAAACTGTTTCAATGCTATTTATAAAGCACGGATACATTCGTAGTTTTTGATAATTCATTTCCTCAATTGTCTTCTTCGCAATAGAGCTTCCTGTTAAGGCGACGAATTAAGATCAATTTTTTCTCCAAATTGCTGTTTTTAATTAATTTAAGTTTTTAACACCGATATTACCTTTTATAAGAATAATTTGACGAATTCTGTGCTGGTAGCATACATGGTTATTGATTGATTGAAACTTTAAAAAATTTAAATTTGGAATCGACCTATCAACATACAACATTTTTTTTTTAGATTTTGATATTGCTTTTCTTCGGCTTTGAACTCAGCTTGCTATCGGCACGTCATAAGGCCGACGGCTAGGGTAATGGGATGTTTTGGTGATGTAATGGTTACTGATTGGAGTTGGGAAAGGAAAATATGTGGCGATGGACTAGTTAAATGGTTCAAGGAAGAGTCGAAGTTGGACGGGAAGACTGGACGAGGGGTTTACCTTCGGTAGCTCGATGTAAGCCGTAGGTTTAAGTTGGCTGATTAAAGCTACATCTACCAGGCGGAGGTTGCCGCAATTAAGGATGTGCTAAATGGGATGCTGTCGATTGATAATGTGGCCAGATAATTCAATATCTACTTCGATAACCAAGCGTCTATAAAAACCCTCCATTCAACTGTGGTTCAATCGAGGTGGTATGGGAATGCCTGACTTCGCTTGCGGTGGCGCCGAACTATTGTAATATTAATATCACCTACGTCCCGGGACACGAAATATACCTGTCAGTTTTCAAGTAGACCTCCTCGTGCACAATGGCACAACTGAATGGAATATAGGTTTAGAAAATACGGGATACTTTTAGCAAGATGTGGTATGCTTCTCCAGTCAGCCAAGCAAACGCTGGGCGAACGCTACCCTGCTAAGGGCTGGAAGTGGATATCAAGCGGTCTACTGAAATATTGGGTTCACCAAGGCTCATCCATCAATGGTGATTAGGGTCATTGTCCAAGGCGAGTCCATGCGGTGCATCTCAACCTACTGGAAAACCCATTTTGCTGCAGCTGCAAAGAGTATGATGGGGCAGAATCATCTAAACACTTCATGCTTGACTTTCCATATTTTGCCAGAACTGGCCGAAAATCTTTCGGTCTCGGCTCGTCATGATCTCCAAGGGGCTTATCCAGGTCTTATTCGAGACTACATCATTACCACGCAACGGTTACCGTTATCTTCATGTTGTCTATGTGAGCTCCGCCTAACCTAACCTAACCTAAAGGTCATTGAATTCCCTGGACCAATGTTTAACAATACTAACACTTCGGGTTTTCAAATTTTGAAATTACAATTGGATTGGGGACGTAATCTGACTTCGACAGTGTGAATGGGCATAAAAAGTTTGTCGTCATCGGCAAACATTAAGGATTTCCAATAGCTCGGAGCATTAGCAAGTTAATTAGTAAACAATAAATACAAAATTGGACCAAATGGTCTCCTTCCGGCACACCAGGTCTAACATGACAAACATAGAATGTCCTTATCAAATAAAACAATACTTTAAATAATAAACGGTTATTCCCTTACACTCACTTGCAGAATGGCAAGCTATTTTTTCAGCTCAGAGTTAATTTAAAATGTATAAGTTCAACCCCTCATGTCAGATTAACACTGAGTTAAAAAGTTAACTGACAGTTCTGCAAGTAGGCCTTATTGACAAAAAAATTAAATAGTCAATTGTTAAATCAAACTTTGTCGTCCTCCCTCCTAATACGGTTTCAGTAATAGTGTAAGTGTGTAAACTATGTTTCAAAAACTAACTAAATACAAAAAAAAAAACAACCCAGTTCATTTAAAACAAACGAGCCAGTTTGTATTTCGATAGGTTTTTTGACATTCGGCCATTTTTTCTGACAAATGAGAATTTTGTTTTTAGTTTGAAAATTTTGTTTATAAAAACACAACTAAAATCAACTTTCTTATGAAAAAAGTAAACCATCAGAGAGCGAAATAATTTTCCCGTGTTATTTGCATTGTTTTATTTTTAAAGATGTTAATGAAAAAACACCCAAACACGTTATCCCCAAAATCAAAATCCCCAAAACAAAACCCCAAATCAAAATCCCCAAAATCGAAATCCCCAAACTCATAATCCCCAACACAAAATCCCCATTTTATGTGTGAAATAAATTCAAATTAGGTTTAAAATCGCCGCGACCAAAAAAGGCTAATAATCCATACCAACTTTCTGCATAGGCGGCCTTCGGCCGCGCTTATAAAAGTTAACCCTGGGCGCTTATAAAAAATAACCCATGCCAAGTCCGGGTGTGTGGTATAACCTTGGCTACCGCCACGGTGATGTCCTTCTGCGTAGTACACGCTTCAGTTAGCTTGTTCGAATTAGAGCGACTAACAGTCCTATATATGGATAAGTAAAAATATGTATTGCCAAAAGGTGAATATATAGTCATACATAAATAAATATGAATGAAAGAGGAAAGAGATATTGCTATTTTTTACGGGAGAGGCCCAAAATCTCCAAAAACAAAATCCCCAAACACAAAATCCCCAAACCCAAAATCCCCAAACACAAAATCCCCAAATTCAAAATCCCCAAATACCGAATATTTCAAGTGTAGGATCGGCCGTGGGTTATTTTTTGTAAGCACGGTCATGGGCCGCCTACGTAGAACAGAAATACTGGGGATCGTGTAGCCAGTGTCGGATCGGCTAAGAGTTATTTTTATGAAGCCCGTCCGAAGGCCTACGCAGAAGGGTGTACTACGCAGAAGGACGTCACCATGGCGGTAGCCACGGTTAGTGCACACGTCCGGAATTGGCATGGCGTAGCCCAGGGTTACTTTTTATAAGCATACCCGTATGCCACCTACGCAGAAAGGTTTTTTAATACGGAAATACTGGGGATCGCGTAGCCGGAGTTGGATCGGCTCTGGGTTGTTTTTATGAAGCATGGCCGTGGGCCACCTCCTCAAAAGGGAGCTCTGCACAGAAATACTGGGGATTGCGAAGCCGGTGTTTCAAAATTTCTTTCTGAACTTGCTCTTTAGAAAATAGAAAGATCATAGTCAACTTTGAACATATGCATGAATGTGTGCATACATATTAAAAAAAAAAAATAGTTACATTTGAAGTATTATACGAGTATCGTTCGCTTGTGCTTGTGTTAGCAATTAGTGCTTGAAAAAACTTTTTAATTAATAAATAAAATGGAAATCAAAATACAAAATTCCAACAAAGGGAAAGATTTGTTATTTGCTGATGGATATACTTTCCATCTGCATTCCAGAAATAAAGAGCAATACCGTTGGTCGTGTGCGGAAAGGAAGTCTCTATTGTGTAAAAGTGTGGTAGTGACAACATCATCGAATAATCAAGAGCATGCAATTAAAAACCCACCGAACACTCTCACGATCCCCGAAGCTTTCATTTGGCCACGACAAATGCCAACGCTAAATTAAAAGAATTGGCCAATTCGTCAGGACTTCAACCTTCCCAAATCATTAGGGAAACTGTAGTAAATTGTGAGTCAGAGTGTAGGGTGTACCTTTCTTCAAAACGAGGACAAAAGCTTAAGGTACGACGTATTCGAAAATTGCATGACGTATGTAGCGAGCCAATTAGTTTGCAAGACATAAACATACCCGAAGACTTAAGAAATTTAGAAGGTGAACCATTTTTTTTAAGTGAATGCTGTTTCGGTGATGAGAAAAACATAATATTGGGTACAACGTACTCATTAAAAGCCTTGGGTAGTTCGCAGTGCTGGGTAATGGATGGTACATTTTATGTGTTGCCAACTATATTCCGACAGCTTTTCACAATTCAAGGCCTAATCGATGGTCAGTTTGTGCCCCTAATTTTTTGCTTAATGAGCAAAAAATCAAAGCAAGCATACGAAGAATTGTTTCATCGGTTATGTTTCTTGGCTGCTTCAACAAATATATGCTTAAATCCCACTAGAATTATTTCCGATTTTGAAAAATCTATAGCATCTGCTGCAAAGGAATATTTTCCTGATGTGAAGTACAAAGGCTGTTTATTTCACTTTGGCCAGATAATATGGAGACGCATACAAAAAGGGAGACTAACTCGAAAATATGGGAATGATTGCAATTTCAGTATACACATACTTATGCTAAAAAGCCTGACATTTGTACCTACAGAGGAGGTGTTTGTGTATTTTAAAGAGCTGGTTGCTAATACTGAGGATTATGATTTTAAAAAAATTGGTGCTTGGTTTAGGGTTAACTATTTAACCGGAAAACCAGGATCTAGCAATCCGAAATATGATCCTGAGTTTTGGAGTGTAGCAGATACCTTCAAAGATAACTTTCCTCGGACCCAAAACTCCATAGAGGCCTGGCACCGAAGACTTAAAGTTATTGTTGGCAGAAAGAACTGTGGTCTGTACGCAATAATACGAGAGCTGGGAAAAGAAATGATTTTAATAAAGACAAATTTGGAAAAGCTCCAGTCAGGAATAGAAATACCTGTAAAAAAACAAATTTGAAACGTCGCAAAAAAATAAAAAAAATTGTAAAAAATTGTACCGAACTAGATAAAATTAATTATTTACGAGCTGTTGCAAATAATATTTTATTTTATTTTGAGTTTGGGGATTTCGAATTTGGAGATTTTGTATTTGGGGATTTTGAATTTGGGGATTTTGATTTGGGGATTTTGTGTTTGGGGATTTCGAGCCCAACCCATTTTTTACACGGTCATGATGTTTATCATAGCACTGGGATTTTGTGTTTGGGGATTTTGATTTTGGGATCTTGATTTTGGGGATTTTGAATTTGGGGAGTAAGTGTTTGGGTATTTTTTTTTCTTTGGGGATTTTGTGTTTGGGTATTTTTTTTTTTTTGGGATTTCGTGGCACTCCCACTAAATATTTCGTGAATTGATAAAGAGCCATGTTGGTTTGGTCATTCTTTCAGAATTTTTTGGAAGAATCAAACTTCACGGAAGAATTCCGTACGCCAGAATTTTATTCAAAAAAAACTATCTCAAAATTTGTTTCAAAAACTTCCTATCTGAGCATAAGTTCTATGCATTTTGACATAAGAGGGAGTTAATGAAAAACGTTCTGAGATAAGACGTTCTTCTGATATAGGGCGTTTTTGTGAGAAATCCTGAAATGGGAAATTTTTGAAAAATATTTAGGAGAGGACGATTTCGAACTGGCAGCCGACATGGGGTGATATTCTACTTAGCAGTCGTAATGAACTGACAAAAAAACATAAAAGAAAATGGCTTATTGTCTTAGAACTTTATATTCCGGCCTAGACTTTGACAGAAGAATAAAGCCTTTGTGTGGTCCTGCTGCACAGGGAGTATTTAACTTTTTATTCTGAAATTTAGAAAGCTCTTTTCCATTGAAGTATTCATGGAAGTGTTCCGGATAAGCCGTTAATTAAGAATATTCGGAACACGTTCGTTTAATACTACCTCACGAGGTCCGAATACTCAAAATAAGTATATACACATTCCAAATATAAAAAGGTTCGAAATTCTTTAATAGAGGCGAATATTCCGAACATACGGAATGAACAAGTTATTATGCTCACTGAGTACATTTCGTTATGGCACCTCCATTATTTACTAATGCCATTTTCCCGTCAATCGATTCACTAGTCGAGTTTTTGATGTTGAACGATTCATTTTAAATTGTTTTAGGTTTCGTGTGTTCATTCGATTACACAAGTATACACGGTTTTGGATCTGGGCAACTAAAAGTGGTTTTTAAGTCAATTTATGACGCTGAATCCGAATCTGCATTCCGTTTTTTAAGATTGATTCTAGTTTTTAATATAGTCAATAAATTCATTTTTTAAGATTTTTGTCAAATAATATTCATTTTATTAACTTAAAAGTAACAAATCAGAAATGAAGATTGGTGGAACATTGCCTTTTGTATTGTTTAGTATCTGTTTCGCATATTAGAGTCCAACAACAGTCGCTCATCATGCCTTCATCCTAAAATCCTTGGTATCGTCTTTTAATGTTGGCTAGATCTTGGTGTAACCGCTCTCCCTGTTCGTCGCTCGTATCACCCAAGTTTTCGGGAAAGAAATCGAGATGGGAATGCAGAAAATGCATCTTTAGAGACATCCGAGCTCCAATATTGCGATAATTTTCCAACATATCGCCAATAATTTCCTCAAAATTAGGGGATTTGTGATTACCAAGAAAGTGGTGAACGATATTTTGAAAAGATGCCCACGCGGCTGCTTCAACGGGCGTTAAACATTTTGTAAATTCTTTATCAGCCATTAGTTTTCTAATATCAGGTCCGACAAATATTCCTTCTTTGATTTTTGCATATGACAATTTAGGAAACAACTTGACTAAGTACTGAAAAGCCGGTCCTTCACGGTTTAATGCTTTGACGAAGTTCTTTATAAGACCAAGTTTAATGTGAAGAGGTGGCAGGAAAATGTCTTGTGGATTTACAAGTGGTTCAGCGGAGACGTTGTGGTGTCCAGGCTCATATTGAGTACGACTTTGCCATTTTTTCCTCACATAATGATGTTCAGTTGCGCGGCTATCCCACAAGCATAAGAAACAACAAAATTTGGTGAATCCAGATTGCATCCCAGTTAAGATGCCAATAACCTGTTGAAATAATATAAAAAATAAGTGTTTTCGATTTAATTGGAATTAATGTTTATACCTTTAGATCACCACATATTTTCCATTTATGATCATTGTATTTGATGAAGCACAGGATCTTCCGCATTGTTTCGTAGCATTCCTTCGTTTGTACTGCATGAGCAACCGGAATAGATGGTTTGTTAGTCCCGTTGTGGAGAAGAGCAGCTTTTAGGCTGTATTTGGAACCATCAGTGAATAAACGCCATTTGTTTCGATCGTAGGGTGCATTCATTTCATTAAATAAACCATTAATATCGTTACAGAAACTTACGTTGTCTTCTTTTTTGAAGAACGGTCGACGTGCCTCATTTCTGTTTCTGTATACAGTAACTTTTGTTCGAGAGTCTAGATTTTTCCATTTCTGCAGCCGTGACCTTAGCAACTCTGCTTTTTGTTTGGAAAAATTCAAATCACGAATCAAATCGCTTAGTTCATCTTGCAAAATTAAATGTGGCCCTTCCATGACAAAGTCGCTTTCACTACTCGGGGGTGATGGAGTTAAAGTTTCCAGGACGTTTGCACTTATACTTCGATAAACTGGCAATGGATCATTAGCAGTACGTGGAACTGGCTTGGATACTGATGATACATCAGGATAATTATATTTTGCTAATTTGTTTGCATTTATACCCGTAACTTTCATCAAACAAAAGTAGCAATCATCTTTATGGTTTTTAGGTTCTCTCCAGAGCGCTGGCATTGAAAAGGAAAAGTACTCACGTTCTCCCGATGACCACTTATACAGCTTTGTTTTGCATGCATTACAAATAAATTTCGGTATCCATGACTTATGACTGTCTGCTACTCTGAAACCAAAGTAGTGCAGATACGCATCTTTGAGCGCATTTGTTATTATTTTGCCACTTTTTTTAATCATATAACCACCACAAACGTAACAAAAACAATTTGGATATTTTAATTCTGAGTCTTAAACTATTTTACATTTGCTTATATACTAAATCTTAAAACTATGTTCCTAAACGTAACTATACTTGTAAGTGCGTTTGTGTATCTAATGTTAGACAAAGGACTAATTTTAATGTCTTCTTAGTTTATTCTATTGTTTGCTTCTATTAAGAAACCATCTGTTTTGTATGAGGGTTGTTTATACTTATCTTTCCTCAAGTGGACTGTATGTGTGTACATATGTGTGTGTATGTGTGATAGGTTTAGGTACCTTATCCTGTTTGTTTTGTAAGTATGTATGTATGACAATATTATCTTAAATTCTAGTGGACTGTATAAATTTACTTATTTTAGAGCGGCGTAGTTATATGTTCAAACTTTTATGAACATTCTGCCATTTTTACTTACTTATCAAGCAGTGCCACGATTTAAAAGCTGCTATAACAGCACAATGGTGCTATCATGCGAGATCTCGGAAACTAGAATCAATCTTGAAAAACTGAATGCAGATTCGAATTCAGCATATCAAATATAGTTAAGAATCGCTCTTATCTGCTCAGATCCAAAAGTTGACCTGAATTTGTAAACTTGTGTTATGGAAGTGCATGATTCCTTGGTGTGCGTACTTTTCATCAAATTGTTTAACCACAGTAGTAGATCATGGCATATTTAATAAATTCCCCATATAATAAAAAGAAAAAAAAAAAAATTGTTCTAAGCAATTATGCAGCTTATCGGATATTTGTTAATGCTGTCAATCATGGCATGGGAAAGTGGCGGATCCACCAGACGTGATATTGCTCGAATGCTTATTCCAGGTCAAATAACTAAAAGCAATTATAGAAGCAATTCGAAATCTCCTCATTCCATATAAAATGGAAAAGTTTTTGCTTTTAATTGCCGCAGTAATAAAATAGTATTCATAAGTTCATAGGTACTACGTATTGCAATTTGAAACAGAAAAAACTTAAAACTTAAAAACATGGCAATTTTAAAAGCAATGTAATAAAGAATTTTCTGCTATAAAAATTTTTTGTGTATTCCCAATTTTACGCAAGTATTTCACTTCCATATTTTCTTTTGTTATAACCAATGTATAAATAAAATTTGACAGTAGTTGACCCCACAGGCGGTTACATAGGCGATTTCCCACGCGTATGCATTCACTATTCGTCGCCAAACTACTTGAGCTGAGCTACATTTTCCGCCACTGGGTACTTTTGCAGTTTTAGCCGAGTGGGCGGAGTAGTTCATAAAGTGTTTCGCCTCTTTTCTTACAGCTTGTTTGCATTTCGTTGCAAGTTGTGATTTACATACTAGCAAACCTACATATAAGTATGTATATGTATGTGTAGCTGGAAGGGTTAAGTTGCAGTTTGTGTGCGCGTTGCATAGCTTTGGCAGCATTCGCGCACAATAAACATCAGCACTTTTGCAATTAAGGTTAGTACATACACCCCCATTCGCCTCTGCTGTGCCATTGTTGCAACATAAAAACTTACAAAAAGTGCAAATGTAAAATAGCAAAAAATATGGAATGGATATTCACAATGCAGTTCAACTTTGGGCAGCGACGACACATTTTGTTTTAATTTCTTCGCGTTGGTTTTTGTTCATCCAAAGCGCCACACAGCACGAAACGCATCGGTGGCAGGCAACAAACACTAAATGCATTTTAATTAGTTAAGAAACAGTGTTCAACTCTCCTTTTTTTTAAATATTTCGATAGCATATTTTTTACAAGCTTTTTTGTTAAAATGTCTTCACACCAAAGGCGAACATTATTAGAATTTATAATAGTTTTTGAGCACTCTTTTATGAAGTGCTCAGACCGAAATGGAATGATTCAACTGGATTAAAGATAAATGCATTCATTGGGGTGCTTCTCGTTTTCATAAAGCCTTTTTCATCAAAAAAAGACATCCATATTAATTCAGCCATTTTATATTAACTTTATTCTTTCTGTTTAGTTATTAATTAGTTTGTATAAATAAAAGGCAGTGCGCAGCGCTAGGTCAGGTTGGACCTTATTTCAAATACACAAAACATCCTCTCATATGAGAAATACCATTATTTTATCTGTGATATTTTGATGTGCCCATCAAGTCGCGCTATTGAAAACATAAAATGTCAGCGGGGATGCCGTTGATCCATATTTATAAAACTTATAATTGTTTTATCATAATGCAATAATAAAGGTGATGTCAATAACATAACCTAATTTTTTCCGCAGTTCTATTTGGCAGTATTTACATGTACATATTACAAAAGTAATAAATTTCAATTTCTTCATTTTTCGTACAAAGTCTTCAAAGAAATTAGTTCTCTGCAAATTGTTTTCTATATTCTGCTAGCAAACACAAAGTTACGTTAATCTTTTTATCTAAAATATTCTGGTGGCGGCTTAAATAGTTATTATATATCTAAACGACAACCTTCTAAAATATGTATGCCGAACTTGTCAGAATAAGGAAAAGGTCAACGGAATGAGGACACTACCTGAATTCATTTAATTCCTTTAATCATGTGTTTTATGAAAAATGAATATTATTGTTTCTATTCATTATAGTTTTGTTATTTATGTTTGATTAATTTATCAGATATTATAGTCGTTTGACCTTCAGTCGGAATGTTTGAAACAATTTATAATGCCTCATTCACAAGGCTGCAAATTTTAGACTTTTAATCGCAGCACAACACTTGCCATCAAGTTGGTTAATGATTAAACGCTTTGAACTCAAACCGCTTATATCAACTGTTTGTTGTTGCTTCCCATGTTATTTAATAACTTACCCAGCGTTCTTTTCAAGGTTTCTTGCAATAGACTACAGCTATTGTTAGTGCCCTCTTGATATAAGAAGCAAAACTATAAATTAATACAATATTACATCCCAGCCAGCATTTTTTGAAAATTTTGATCAAAAAATATTAATACATATATCATACCCCAAGATGATTAACAACGTTCAAATTTAAAAGCATTTTCTGTTCGAAAATTAACGTATCGTCGGGAGAAAAATGTACCATAAATGTGATTATTCTTGAATAATCATTTATGATTCATATTTCGAAACGCTTTTTATTCATATTTGATATAATTGTAAAATTGAGCTTTAATTGTTTTAGAGTAATATTTGACTACTTTTCAGAGTCATTTTCTGATCATATTCGTGACATATTTAAATCGTTTTGGTTGAGATTTTTGAATCATTTTTGAATCTCATTCTAAATAGATACTACATAATAATCTTATTTCATCAGGGGAAGAAAGCATGCGGAAATGAGCTATTTGAAACAGGTCACTCGCAAACATACTTGACCTACATATATACACCTGCGACTACAACATCCAACATCAGGTATGATCGTCAATATCTTAAAATACGATACGGCACGGGATGTTGAAGACATATCCAGTACATATGTCAAGAGAGTTTCACTTACCTGGTCAAATAGCTCACAACTTTTGTATTGTCCAACTATTATGTATTTTCTGGGAAGCCGAAGGTGGAGAAATGGTTGGGGAAATCTTCGGGCACGAGCAGCATTTGCATTACATTGTCTTGAAAAATGTCTTAATAATAAAAATTTTATATATATTTTTTTTCTGAACTTCATGATTGAAAAAATGTGTGTAAGTGAAAAAAATAAGATTTTCAATGAAAATTAAAGTTTTAACAAGTATAAAACTTATTATTCAGTCAACAAATATAGTCAGTCAGAAAACATTCAGAAAGCTGATTGAAAAATGATTATAAATTTTTGATCACCTAAAGTAAACACATTTGATTCAAATATGATTCCAAAATGTGATTGAAAAACTATATTCAGTTTTTGATCATCAAAGGTAAGCATATTTGATTATTATACTCAGTTGAGCAGAGCTCACAGAGTATATTAAGTTTGATTGGATAACGGTTGGTTGTACATATATAAAGGAATCGAGATAGATATAGACTTCCATATATCAAAATAATCAGGATCGAAAAAAAATTTGATTGAGCCATGTCCGTCCGTCCGTCCGTCCGTTAACACGATAACTTGAGTAAATTTTGAGGTATCTTGATGAAATTTGGTATGTAGTTTCCTGAGCACTCATCTCAGATCGCTATTTAAAATGAACGATATCGGACTATAACCACGCCCACTTTTTCGATATCGAAAATTTCGAAAAACCGAAAAAGTGCGATAATTCATTACAAAAGACCGATAAAGCGACGAAACTTGGTAGATGAGTTGAACTTATCACGCAAAATAGAAAATTAGGAAAATCTTGGACAATGGGCGTGGCACCGCCCACTTTTAAAAGAAGGTAATTTAAAAATTTGCAAGCTGTAATTTGGCAGTCATTGAAGATATCATGATGAAATTTGGCAGGAACGTTACTCTTATTACTATATGTACGCTTAATAAAAACTAGCAAAATCGGAGAAGGACCACGCCCACTTTAAAAAAAAATTTTTTTTTTATGTAAAATTTTAACAAAAAATTTAATATCTTTACAGTATATAAGTAAATTATGTCAAGATTCAACTCCAGTAATGATATGATGCAACAAAATACAAAAATAAAAGAAAAGTTAAAAATGGGCGTGGCTCCGCCCTTTTTCATTTAATTTGTCTAGGATACTTTTAACGCCATAAGTCGAACAAAAATTAAGCAATCCTTTTGAAATTTGGTAGTGGCATAGATTTTATGGCGTTAACTGTTTTCTGTGAAAATGGGCGAAATCGGTTGATGCCACGCCCAGTTTTTATACACAGTCGTCCGTCTGTCCTTCCGCATGGCCGTTAACACGATAACTTGAGCAAAAATCGATATATCTTTACTAAACTCAGTTCACGTACTTATCTGAACTCACTTTATCTTGGCATGAAAAATGGACGAAATCCGACTATGAGCACGCCCACTTTTTCGATATCGAAAATTACGAAAAATGAAAAAAAATGCCATAATTATATACCAAATACAAAAAAAGGGATGAAATATGGTAAGGTAATTGGATTGCTTTATTGACGCGAAATATAACTTTAGAAAAAACTTTATAAAATGGTTGTGGCACCTACCATATTAAGTAGAAGAAAATGAAAAGTTCTGCAGGGCGAAATAAAAAAACCCTTAAAATCTTGGCAGGTATTACATATATAAATAAATTAGCGGTATCCAACAGATGATGTTCTGGGTCACCCTGGTCCACATTTTGGTCGATATCTGGAAAACGCCTTCACATATACAACTACCACCACTCCCTTTTAAAACTCTCATTAATACCTTTAATTTGATACCCATATCGTACAAACTCATTCTAGAGTCACCCTTGGTCCACCTTTATAGCGATATTTCGAAAAGGCGAACTCCTATAGAACGAAGGCCCACTCCCTTTTAAAAATACTCATTAACACCTTTCATTTGATACCCATATCGTACAAACAAAGTCTAGAGTCACCCCTGGTCCAGAAAGGCCCACTCCCTCTTAAAATACTCATTAACTCCTTTCGTTTGATACCCATATTGCACAAACGAATTCTAGAGTCACCCCTGGTCCACCTTTATGGCGATATCTCGAAAAGGGGTCCACCTATAGAACTAAGCCCCACGCCCTTTTAAAATAATCATTAACACCTTTCATTTGATACCCATATCATACAACCAAATTCTAAAGTCACCCCTGGTCCACCTTTATGGCGATATCTCGAAAAGGCGAACATCTATAAAACGAAGGCCCACTCCCTTTTAAAAATACTCATTAACACCTTTCATTTGATACCCATATCGTACAAACAAAGTCTAGAGTCACCCCTGGTCCACCTTTATTGCTATACCTCGAAAATGCGTCCACCTATAGAACTAAGGCCCACTCCCTCTTAAAATACTCATTAACTCCTTTCGTTTGATACCCATATTGCGCAAACGAATTCTAGAGTCACCCCTGGTCCACCTTTATGGCGATATCTCGAAAAGGGGTCCACCTATAGAACTAAGCCCCACGCCCTTTTAAAATAATCATTAACACCTTTCATTTGATACCCATATCATACAAACAAATTCTAAAGTCACCCCTGGCCCACCTTTATGGCGATATCTCGAAAAGGCGAACACCTATAAAACGAAGGCCCACTCCCTTTTAAAATGCTCATTAACACCTTTCATTTGATACCCATATCGTACAAACGCATTCTAGAGTCACCCCTGGTCCATCTTTACGGCGATATCTCGAAAAGGCGGCCATCTATAGAACTTAGGTCCACGCCCTTTTAAAATACTCATTAATACCTTTCATTTGATACCCATATCGTACAAACTCATTCTAGAGTCAATCCTGATCCACCTTTATGGCTATATCCCTAAATGGCGTCCACCTATAGAAATATGGCCCACTCCCTCATAAAATACTCTTTAATGCCTTTCATTTGATACACATGTCATACAAACACATTCCAGGGTTTCCCTCGGTTCATTTTCCTACATGGTTATTTTCCCTTATGTTGTCACCATAGCTCTCAACTGAGTATGTAATGTTCGGTTACACCCGAACTTAACCTTCCTTACTTGTTTTTTTATTGGTTTTTATGAAATATTAAAATATAATCATAAAAGGACTTCAAAAATGATTCCAAAAAGTGATCGAAAAATGCTTTTCAGTTTTTGATCATCAAAAGTATTCATATTTGATTATTTCTTTTGTTCAATTGTATGATAACTCATTATTTAGTCAGGAAGGGTAATCAAATTGTATTTTATATGTAGGTAAATTGAAAATTTAATCATCTAAATGCTGAGTGGAATCTAAATGAAATTTTATATTATTGCAAATTTTCTCAAAATTTTTATAGGATGTTGTTTTAATTTTACTTTATCCCTCGAAGGTTTTATGGAGTGTTATCAGTATTTATGGTCCTTTGTCGGATATAGATCCGTAACATTCCGATTACTAGAACCATAAGATAATAGCCCGACTATCTCGGGAACAATTTGATATGACCACGTTAAACCTTCTAGACCATAACATCATGAATAAGCCACTTTTGATCAGTGAGTGACTTCGACTTTGCCATCCACCGATTACTTGGAAATTGATCAACCGTTTCGTCATCTGTTTATCGCCGATTCTTTGATCCTATCCACCCATACACCGATTCGTCAGCTGCGACTCGCCGGACATCGATTTCACCAACCACCGGTTACATGTAAATCGATAAACCGATTCATCATCGCCGCCACCAACCACCATGAGCGTGGTCGCACTATGCCAGGAATATCCCGGCGAATCTTAAAGAAAAATACCCAGAACTTTCTGAAGAGGAACGCACTCTCCCTAGGGAAACGCGCGTCACTTTAGCTCAACTTCGATCTGGATTATGTAACAGGTATCTATCCAATATCAACCCCGACATACAAAATGTGTGTCCTGCTTGCAATGTGTCCCTAAATGACACCAACCATCTCTTCAATTGTAATGTGGAACCAATGCCTCCCTCTAGCACCCTTCTCACTATGGTTCATCCCTGTTGAAACAGCAAGTTTCGTTGGACTCCGGTTAGAGGACATTTGTGATCGGTCGCACTTATTGGATGGGGCGAAGCACTGCTACAACAAGAACAACAACAACAGCGTGGTCCCACCTGTTTTTACGTAATCTCACTATAATACTAGTAATGCCATAAATCCAACAGAAATCTACAAAAATTTCGCTAAAGTTCGTGACATTTCTCTCTATATGTATCCTTACTTCATATATGAGAGCACATAGATGGGTATATAATGTTCGGTTTCGCCCAAACTTAGACTTTCGTTACATGTTTATTTCTAAGATATTTTTATTCCTTATGAGACAAGTACAGGTTGGCCTAAAGATTGTGGAACAAACATTTAACATAAAAAAACTTTTTACCAAATTTGACTCTCTAAATTGGTGACACTGGAAGGTACACAGAGACATCCGTCGGCTTATTGAATTCAATGGATTTTCATTCATTATACTCAGTTGAGCAGAGCTCACAGACTATATTAACTTTGATTGGATAACGGTTGGTTGTACAGGTATAAAGGAATCGAGATATATATAGACTTCCATATTTCAAAATCATCAGTATCGAAAGAAAATTTGATTGAGCCATGTCCGTCCGTCCGTCCGTCTGCCCGTTAACACGATAACTTTAGTAAATTTTGAGGTATCTTGATGAAATTTGGTATGTAGATTCCTGGGCACTCATCTCAGATCGCTATTTAAAATGAACGATATCGGACTATAACCACGCCCATTTTTTCGATATCGAAAGTTTCGAAAAACCGAAAAAATGCGATAATTCATTGCCAAAGGCGGATAAAGCGATGAAACTTGGTAGATGGGTTGATGTTAGGACGCAGCATAGAAATTTGGTAAGATTTTGGGCAGTGGGCGTGGCACCGCCCACTTTTACAAGAAGGTAATTTAAAAGTTTTGCAAGCTGTAATTTGGCAGTCGTTGAAGATATCATGATGAAATTTGGAAGGAACGTTACTACTATTACTATATATGTGCTAAATAAAAATTAGCAAAATTGGATGAAGATCACGTCCACTTTTTAAAAAAAATTTTTTTTTTAATTCAAATTTTAACAAAAAACTTAATTTCTTTACTGTATATAAATAAATTAAGTCAAAATTCAACTCCAGTAATGATATGATGCAACAATATACAAAAATAAAAGAAAATTTCAAAATGGGCGTGGCTCCGTCCATTTTCATTTAGTTTGTCTAGAATACTTTTAATGCCATAAGTCGAATATATCGAAATTTACCAATCATTCTTAAATTTGGTAGGGGCATAGGTTCTATGACGGTAACTGTTTTCTGTGAAAATGGGCGAAATCGGTGGAAGCCACGCCCAGTTTTTATACACAGTCCACCGTCTGGCCTTCCTCTCGGCCGTTAACACAATAACTTGAGCAAAAACCTATATATCTTTACTAAACATAGTCCACGTACTTATCTGAACTCACTTTATCTTGGTATAAAAAATGGCCGAAATCCGACCATAACCACGCCCACTTTATCGATATCGAAAATTACGAAAAATGAAAAAAATGCCATAATTCTATACCAAATACGAAAAAAGGGATGAAACATGGTAATTGGATTGGTTTATTGACGCAAAATATAACTTTGGAAACAACTTTGTAAAATGGGTGTGACACCTACCATATTAAGTAGAAGAAAATGAAAAAGTTCTACAAGGCGAACTCAACAGCGTTTGGAATCTTGGCAGGAATACTGTTAGTGGTATTGCATATGTAAATAAATTAGCAGTACCCGACAGATGATTTTCTGGATCACCTGGTCCACATTTTGGTCGATATCGCGAAAACGCCTTCACATATACATCTAAGGGCCACTCGCTTTTAACCTTCATCTGCTCTTTGCGTCGAAATCGACGCAAAAGCAATATATTTTTTGCATTTTTGTGAAAAAAATTGGCTCAAAATTATTTATTTTTCTTGACTTTGTAAATAACAGTTCTTTGCATATTTCAAATTGGTTTTGGATACAAAAATTAGTTTTTCTTGGGGTTTATTCAAAAAGTTACGTTGGTAACCCTCATGCGTCGTTTTCGACGCATATGGGAAAACGTATGTTTTTTGGTGGGAAGTTAGTTTCAAATGTAATTTTTGCAAGTGAAGAAGGTGTTTGTGAAATTTTATATAAAATAAAAGAAACTCACGAAATAAATAATATGTGTCAACCGAAATATTTGTCGAGTGAGGAAATAGGAGCTCTTATCAATCAAAGTGATGAAGATAGCTGCAGCCTCTCCGATATAAGTGATGATTATATGCTTGATGTATCAGGAGGTAGTGAAAGTGAAACTTTTTTGGATGGTAGTTAATGCGAAGAAGATAATAATACCCGATCTACTAGAAGTGATGGTATTGGTACTGTTTCAAACGGTGATCCATTGTACCTTTCGAAAGATGGAACAATATGGCAGGCAGAACTTTTCAGCAGCACAATGGTAGACTCAGAAGTTAGAATATTATCAATCTGTTACCTGGAGTTACTCGATATGCTAAAGCTCGTGTTAGCAATATAAAAGATTCGTTTCTCCTTTTTTTACCACCACATCTGGAAAATATTATTCTAAAGCATACAAATGTATTTGCTAGAGCTAACCATGGTGAAGACTGCATGGAAATTGATTCTCCTTTACTTCAAGCGTTTTGGCATTTTGATTTTAGCTGGCGTGTATAGGTATTAACATTTTTTTATTGAATAATGTTATAAACAAAATTTACAAATCAATTTGTAGATTTAAAAATGAAACATTGGTAGATTTATTCGATGCACAGTATGGTCGGCCGATTTTTAGAGCTATAATGTCAAAAAATACATTCCAATATGTAACGCAAGTACTTCGTTTTGATGATGCTATGAGTCGCAGACAGCAAACGTCTGCAGATAAGTTTGCTCCCATTAGAGAGGTATTTGAAAAATGGTCAGATCTATTAGTAGACTATTACAACCTACGCGAATGTGTAACTGTTGATGAGCAGCTACTAGGTTTAAGAGGCCGGTGCAAGTTTCGGCAGTATATGCCTTCCAAACCAGAAAAATATGGAATCAAGTTAAGTTTTGGTTGTATGTCTGCTCTGAAAGTTGCTACGTAAGAAAAATACAGCCATATTTGGGTAAACCAGCCGGTGTGAGCACATGCGAAAAAAATTAGGGTCAACGAGCTGTTTTGGATATGGTTTCTGGGTTGAAAGGTCGCAACGTGACAATGGATAATTTTTTTTCCTCATATGGCCTCGGCCAGGAATTATTAGCAGGAGGTATTACAATGGTGGGAACTATAAGAAAAAATAAGACATCGATCCCTCCAATTCTCCTAAAATGCAAAAACCTACCATTGTTCAAGTCAACATTCGCATTCACAAATAATACTGCACTTGTTTCTTACATTGGGAGGAAAAATAAATGTACAATTTTACAAAGTACTTTGCACAACTCTATCGAAGTCCAAGACGGGACTAAAAGGCTACCATCTATTATAAACTACTATAATAAAACAAAAGATCCGTGTATGGTAAACTTGTTTATATGTTTTTTTTTTTTTTTGATGACTCAAGTTTGTTTTTCTTTTAAAACAGGAGGAGTCGATACAGTTGATAAAATGCTTTCATGCTATAGTTGCAAGAGGAAAACTAATCGATGGCCCATGGCTGTGTTTGCCAATATAATAGACATATCTGCTTTGAACGCATTCATAATTTTCAATGAAATTAATCCTGATTGGCAGCGTACCCAGAAAACAACTATTCGAAGGAATTTTCTAAAGGAACTAGGATTATTGCTAGCCACACCATATATGGAAAATAGAACTGTAAAGCCGAGAACCAGTTCAGCAGCAAATTTAGTTGAAATTGCTTCCTCATCTAAACATGTTAGATCTAAACAAGCTACTGGAGCAAAAAGTGTTCCACAACAAATAAAAGGCAGACAAAGGTGCTTGATGTGCTGGAAAAAAAATGAAGCTTCCAAAAATAATATGCACACTACCATTTGCTGCTTCTGTAAAAAAGGGGCATGCAAGACCGTTCATAATAGGAACATATGCATTAAATGTATCAAAAATAAGCTTGCCTAATAATTCTTTAAAATAAAAATGACTACTTTTTGTAAAATAAATAAAAAAATCACAATTTTGCAAAAGTTATTGCGTACTAAAATTCATTTTATATGTTAAAAAATTTGAATAACTACATATGCGTCGAAAACGACGTAGGAACGTCAGAAACGTAAGTTTTTTTTAAGAGCAGATGAAGGTTAAAAAACTCATTAATACCTTTAGTTTGATATCCATATCGTACAAACACATTCTAGAGTCACCCCTGGCCCACCCTAATGGCGATATCTCGAAAAGGCGTCCACCTATAGACCTAATGCCCACTCCCTCTTAAAATGCTCAGTAACACCTTTCGTTTGATACCCATATCGTACAAACATTCTAGAGTCACCCCTGGCCCACCCTAATGGCAATATCTCGAAAAGGCGTCCACCTATAGACCTAATTCCCACTCCCTCTTAAAATGCTCAGTAACACCTTTCGTTTGATACCCATATCGTACAAACACATTCTAGAGTCACCACTGGCCCACCCTAATGGCGATATCTCGAAAAGGCGTCCACCCATAGACCTAATGCCCACTCCCTCTTAAAATGCTCAGTAACACCTTTCGTGTGATACCCATATCGTACAAACACATTCTAGAGTCACCCCTGGCCCACCCTAATGGCGATATCTCGAAAAGGCGTCCACCCATAGACCTAATGCCCACTCCCTCTTAAAATGCTTAGTAACACCTTTCGTTATTTACCCATATCGTACAAACATTCTAGAGTCACCCTGGCCCACCCTAATGGCGATATCTCGAAAAGGCGTCCACCTATAGACCTAATTCCCACTCCCTCTTAAAATGCTCAGTAGCACCTTTCGTTTGATACCCATATAGTACACACATTCTAGAGTCACCCCTGGCTCACCCTAATGGCGATATCTCGAAAAGGCGTCCACCTATAGAGCTAATGCCCACTCCCTCTTAAAATGCTCAGTAGCACCTTTCGTTTGATACCCATATCGTACAAACACATTCTAGAGTCACCCCTGGCCCACCCTAATGGGGATATCTCGAAAAGGCGTCCACCCATAGACCTAATGCCCACTCCCTCTTAAAATGCTCAGTAACACCTTTCGTTTGATACCCATATCGTACAAACATTCTAGAGTCACCCCTGGTCCACCTTTATGGCGATATCCCGAAAAGGCTTCCACCTATAGAACTAAAGATTACTCCCTTTTAAAATAATCATTACCACCTTTCATTTGATACCCATATCGTAAAAATACATTGTAGAGTCACCCCTGGCCCACCCTAATGGCGATATTTCGAAATGGCGTCCACCTATAGACCTAATGCCCACTCCCTTTTAAAATGCTCAGTAACACCTTTCGTTTGATACCTATATCGTACAAACATTCTAGAGTCACCTGGCCCACCCTAATGGCGATATCTCGAAAAGGCGTCCACCTATAGACCTAATGCCCACTCCCTCCTAAAATGCTCAGTAACACCTTTCGTTTGATACCCATATCGTACAAACATTCTAGAGTCACCACTGGCCCACCCTAATGGCGATATCTCGAAAAGGTGCCCACCTATAGACCTAATACCTACTCCCTCTTAAAATGCTCAGTAACACCTTTCGTTTGATACCCATATCGTACAAACATTCTAGAGTCACCCCTGGCCCACCCTAATGGCGATATCTCGAAAAGGCGTCCACCTATAGACCTAATTCCCACTCCCTCTTAAAATGCTCAGTAACACCTTTCGTTTGATACCCATATAGTACAAACATTCTAGAGTCACCCCTGGCCCACCCTAATGGCGATATCTCGAAAAGGCGTCCACCTATAGACCTAATGCCCACTCCCTCTTTAAATGCTCAGTAACACCTTTCGTTTGATACCCATATCGTACAAACACATTCTAGAGTCACCACTGGCCCACCCTAATGGCGATATCTCGAAAAGGCGTCCACCCATAGACCTAATGCCCACTCCCTCTTAAAATGCTCAGTAACACCTTTCGTTTGATACCCATATCGTACATACATTCTAGAGTCACCCCTGGTCCACCTTAATGGCGATATCTCGAAAAGGCTTCCACCTATAGAACTAAAGATTTCTCCCTTTTAAAATACTCATTACCACCTTTCATTTGATACCCATATCGTAAAAATACATTGTAGAGTCACCCCTGGCCCACCCTAATGGCGATATTTCGAAAAGGTGTCCACCTATAGACCTAATGCCCACTCCCTTTTAAAATGCTCAGTAACACCTTTCGTTTGATACCCATATCGTACAAACATTCTAGAGTCACCCCTGGCCCACCCTAATGGCGACATCTCGAAAAGGCGTCCACCTATAGACCTAATGCCCACTCCCTCTTAAAATGCTCAGTAACACCTTTCATTTGATTCCCATATCGTACAAACACATTCTGGAGTCACCCCTGGTCCACCTTTATGGCGATATCTCGAAACGGCGTCCACCTATGGAACTAAGGATCACTCCCTTTTAAAATACTCATTACCACCTTTCATTTGATACCCATATCGTACAAACACATTCTAAAGTCACCACTGGCCCACCTTAATGGTGATATCTCGAAAAGGCGTCCACCGATAGACCTAAGGCCCGTTCCCTCTTAAAATGCTCAGTAACACCTTTCATTTGATACCCATATCGTACAAACAAATTCTAGAGTCAGCCCTGGTCCACCTTTATGGCGATATCCCTAAATGGCGTCCATCCATAGAACTATGGCCTACTCTCTCTTAAAATACTCTTTAATACCTTCCATTTGATATACATGTCATACAAACACCGTCCAGGGTTACCCTAGGTTCATTTTCCTACATGGTGATTTTCCTTATTTTGTGTCCATAGCTCTCAACTGAGTATGTAATGTTCGGTTACACCCGAACTTAGCCTTCCTTACTTGTTTTTATATAACTTTAATTCTATGTTCTTAATTACTAAACTTTTTCTATCACCAGATTTGAGTTGTCCTGGTTTTTCTAATATCAACAAATTTTCATCTTGTTTGCTATTTTTAAATGATTTCAAATGATGTTATTGATTGGCTTATTTTGCCATGAGTGGTTCTCGAATTGTTCTTAATGTTTCGTTTACCTTCTTTTTATCCTCGAGACTTGTTTTTTAATTTTTCTTGTAAAAACGTTCGCCTCTAGGCCGCCGCGGTGTCATGGTAGCGTGCTCCGCCTACCAGACCGAAGATCCTGGATTCACGCCCCGGGCAAAATAACCTCAAAATTTTTTCATTTAAAAGAAAATTTTTCTAAGCGGGGTCGCTCTTCAGCAGTGTTTGGCAAGCACTCTGATTGCATTTCTGCCATGAAAAGCGTTTCAGTGAAAACTCATCTGCCTTCCAGATGCCGTTCGGAGTCGGCATAAAAACAAGTAGGTGCCATCCCGCCAATTTGTAGGGAAAATTAAAAGCAAGAGCACTACGCAAATCAGAAGAGAATCTCGGCCTAAAACTCTTCGGAGGTTATCGTACCTTACATTTTTATAGGTCTTTTAAAATATAATAATATATTATTATATACAAATAGGAGTTTATGGCGGTGTCATGGTAGCGTGCTCCGCCTACCAGACCGAAGATCCTGGATTCACGCCCCGGGCAAAATAACCTCAAAATTTTTTCAATTAAAAGAAAATTTTTCTAAGCGGGGTCGCTCTTCAGCAGTGTTTGGCAAGCACTCTGATTGCATTTCTGCCATGAAAAGCGTTTCAGTGAAAACTCATCTGCCTTCCAGATGCCGTTCGGAGTCGGCATAAAAACAAGTAGGTGCCATCCCGCCAATTTGTAGGGAAAATTAAAAGCAAGAGCACTACGCAAATCAGAAGAGAATCTCGGCCTAAAACTCTTCGGAGGTTATCGTACCTTACATTTTTATAGGTCTTTTAAAATATAATAATATATTATTATATACAAATAGGAGTTTGCATTGTTACGGCTGCGAAACTTTTGTGCAAAACTTATATAGTTTTAAAGAAAACTGCCAATGCAATGATTGGATTATTATACGCAAAAAATAGTGCAAGAAATAAGAACGGAGAGGTGAGGTGAGAAGAGCGTCACGGCATTATAAAATTGATAAATTGTGGAGAACTAGTTTCCATATCATACACTGTAAAATTTTTCTAATAAACTCACTAAAACCATGCCACCATATATAAGTTTGAAATTTCATCTATTGATACTGCGATCGAAGAAAAAACTCTCCCTAACCTTTTAACACTTGATTTAAAAAAAATTCTCTAAGAAAAATGTACCGAATGCTACGATCGCTACAAGTATAGGTTAGGTTGAACTGGCGGGCCCATGAGGACTTCACATAGACTGAATGAGTCGTCGTTTTAAGAGAAGTTTATTTAAGGACCAAACAGAAAAAACCCTAACAAAAAACCAGGAACTATGTTATAAAATAACTCCGTTCTCTTGGCAAATACTATAAGCTTTCTAGGGCTTATGCCACTTGCTGCTTACAGATCTGACAGCTGTATCATTCCTAATAGCTGGAGTCGTAGCCTGACAAGCGCAGGGCACGGGCACAAAACGATTTGATGGTACAAGTATAAAAAGCAAAAAATAAATTAACGGCTTAAACTTTCTTGATGAAATTTTGTTACTCTCACAATTTGCTTGACATGTGTGCATAGATCTAAATTTGGTAAAAAGAGCAGTCCTCATGTTATTAAACTTTTTCCCGTTACGGTCGCGACACCAAGGGCCGTAGAGAAAAAATCCGGGCCCGGGACTAAACAATTTAGGGGCCCCCTATAAAAAATCCACTAATACACTTGATTAACTTGAATTAATGACGTCTCATTCATGAATCATTTTTGATGGATTACACCAAAAAAATTTTTGCCACATCAACTAAATGATTTTTGGACTAAGAGCTGACAATAAAATTAACACAGAATATTTACTATATATACTATTTTATTGTAACGTAGGAAAAAAATTCTCTTTTAACAGCCACATATTGTTTTAAATAATCTTTTCTAGTTATTTGGTAACATTTTAATACATTTCTGATAAATTGAATGATGATTATAAATTTTAAATTTTCAATATAGAAGGTTCGGATATCAAAGAGTGGCTTTTCTTGCTTTTTTCGCTGTAAATGTTTTTATAATAATATTAAAATTTAACTGTCTTGCCAAAACGAATTCAACACAAAGCGTGGCAAGTCCTGAAACTCGCTCTTGAGATGAAGACGATCTATGAAAGTTATTGATTCTTGAAAGGACGCTGAAGGAACGTTCTGTACTAGCTACAGTGACAGGTATAGTGCAAAAGATAATTGTATACAGATTTTGAACATAGATGGCATTTGGCAATTCCAATGGTGAGAAATGTCCGACTTGTATTTATATCGACAAATTTTGCTGCGCTCGCCCGGATCGTAGTTTCATACATGTCTCCAAATTGCCACAAAAAGAAAACGTCTCGATCAAATTTCTCATAGCTGCAAATCGTTCGGTAATGCCAGTGATTACCGAATCAACGATCACCAGGAATGTACTCTTTTTAAAATCAGGCTCTGAATCATCCGTAATCATCTCATTTAAATTATCTTCAGAACGTCTTTTCGGGTTTCTCTTTCGAATGTAGGGAAACTTTGGCGAGATGTTCAATTGAATAGCAACTGTTTTGCATTCGTTTAAAATTGTTTCCCTTTGGTTCCAGATCAACTTCAAATCAGCTAATAAGGCATCTAGATGTCGGACCTCAACATGTATGGTGGCGTCTCTAGCTTGGAGGATCACTTTTCTTTCATTAATGGTAGTCAGTATTTTGAACCAAATTTAGGACAGCAAGATACATTCGACCTTGTTGATGTACTTGAGAATGCCGGTAACATCTCCGTATACTTGCGCAGTCAAATTTGGCTTTTGTCTGAAAGACTATGAAGAGATTTCGGTACATTTTTTTGAGGATGTCCCATTGTTGTGGAGTGCTGCTGAGAATAGTAAAACATTTTTGTACAATTCCGAAGAAAGTAACATGACAACATGAGCATGCACCATAAATACCACATAAATTGAGACTGAGGGTTGCACAAGGCGAGTAATCAGCGTTCGATTTTTTGTCGAGAATGTGACGTAGTGCTCCGTTGTAAGCTCCTTTCATATTGGCGCCGGTATGGTACCCTTGTACACGGTAATCTTTTAATGGGATTTCATGTTTACCTAGAGTATAGCAAATTAGATCAGCGATTTTCTGACCAGTTTTTTGGTTACAATTCACGAAAGCCAAAACCGGTTTTTGAATTGTAAAATTTGTTGCTTTCGAAATGAGATAGAGTTAGCGCAGTGGCTGAGTAATATGCGGTGTTTAATGATGTTTACATGTATGTGTGTCTGCTTTTTCTTTTATATTTGCTCTTAGCTGCTCGGGACAGCTTGTGCACCGACCATGCGGCCATAGTAGTATAGCGTCATCAATCACAAGACGAACAGACTACCTGATTCCCTATCTGCGTTTCGAGGGAGAATTTAAGACCACAATAGAGGTGGATGGTTGGCGCAAGGGGGCTCGAAGGACGGACGAGGCGATACATGTGTACGCAGATGGTTCCAAAGCAGTGGAAGGAGTAGGGTCTGTGGTATACTGTGCTGAGCAGTAGAAACACCGGAAGAGAACAGCTTAAGCTGCAACCGTGTTAATCTTTATATTCACAGTCCAGCAGCAATTAATGCAATAATCTCGCATAGCACAGCATCTAAATTTGGTTAGAGTGTAAGCAGTCTCTGAAGAGAATCGGGAACGTAGTCAACGTGACAAGCATCAGGCATAGCATCAACGCTAATAGCAAAATAATTGGGTTTCTTACCTTGATCTAATATAGTTTCCCTCACGTGCTTTGCACAATCTTCTATAAACTCGGTCTGAATGTCTCGGATAAGATAGTGAACTTGTAAACGTTTGTGCTGCTGTTGTGAAATCCTAACTTTCTCCAAATGATCTCTAAGTATTTGATCATAATGGCTTATGAGATCTTAGATGCCCAAAAAATGTCCTTGTTTCGTTCACCAAGATATATACTTTCGCCTTTGAAATCTAGGCCTCTTTCACCCAAAAATAAAATAGTGTCCAAAATCTATATATATAAAAAGAAGTGTACATTTTGATTGTCACTCCATAACTCGAGGACGGATAGAAAGATTGCCATGAAATTTTTAGGAAAGATACAGGAAGGAGAGATGATGGTTAGTTGATTTTGAAATCCCAAATTGGTTTAGCCATATATATATAAAAATCAAATTCTGTGTGTGTGTGTGTTCGCTATGGAAACGTACTTCCCACCTTTCAATCATCACCAAATTTTGGTTATAGGTTCCTTCGATCAACGGGAAGGTTCTAGGCTAAAAATTATTTCGATATATAAAAGGGGCGTGGCACCTCCCATACAAATGGAATCTTTGGTACTGCATAACTTTGAAGGTATGCATGCCAGAACATTGAAATTCAGTAAGGAGTTATATTAGGTCAATCCCTAACACCACCAAGAAAATGTGGAATTGCAAAAAAGGGGGCGTGGCACCTCCCATACAAATGGAATATATCATACTGCATATCTCTGGATGTAGTAATGGTAGGATAATGAAAATTTGTAAGGAGCTATATGACGTTAAGTGCTAACACCTCCAGTAAAATGTGGAATGGGGAAAAACATCCCACATCCCAACAAATGGGATTTTTAGAAGTTTGGCTGCAGTACAAACTTAGGTTATTTTAACACCTAAAGTTTGACTGCATTGTTGAGTCTGTTATTCCTATTGGACGTTTAGTAATCTGCCGTCGCACAGTGGCGCATTTTGAGTTTTTTCTTTGCAAAAATCATAACTTTTGAACCAATGAAGATATTTTAAAAATTTAAAACGCAAATGAAAGCCAATTATTTGGAGTTTTATTGTGTGAAAGATCAGAATGTCAGAGATACAGGGTGCTTCAAAAAAATTCTTCAGATTCTAAATTTTTTAGAAAAATGCAAAAACAAAATGTTTTTAGTAAAAAATAAAAAAAAATTAATTGATATTTGTCTTATAATGACGTATTTAAGCATTAAATAAGATAAATTAATGATTTTGATAAGATAGCGTGGCACTGCCCACTTATGATAAAAAGTTTTATCTAAGTAGTCACGTAATCAATAACTACCAAAATCGATATAGGTATCTATTGTTTCTTTTAAATGGCAATACTCTTATAAAACTCAAATGTCCGTTTTTGGTACCACAACAACAAGGTGCTTCAAAATTCATCGTAAAATTTTACATGTTTTTTTTTTTAATTTACAAGCCAAATATGTATTTTATTAATAACTAAAAGTTATTGAAAGTGGCTCAATGAAATTTTATTTGAGCTAAAGATTAAACAGCCAACGAATTTTGGAAAAGAGGAGTGGCACTGCCCATTTATGCTAAAAAGTTTGATCTTAGTAACCGCTTTACCAATTTGTACCAAATTCGATAGACGTATTGATTTCTATAAAAATTTAATACTCGTTTGAAGGCGAAATGCCTAAGCCTTAAAATAATTTGATAAACTTTAGAGAAATGCAATAACGAAAAGTATATATTTATAAATTACTAAATTAATTAATTCTTTAATTGAAATAACAAATTAACTTGTATATATATATCTTATTTTTCAATAAAGTAACAAAATTGATTTGTAAATCTCTTTTTCATTGTTGTGATGAGAAGTGAGAAACTTATTTTATCTTAACATAGTCATCGTCACTGGAACATATATCAAACAAAACAACCATTTCTGAGCTACACGCATCTGTAAGATCTTTTTGTGTTCTTACATACCTCATAGATGATATGACTGGATCAGAAGAGATAGCTAACATGTTGAAAAGGTCTTCGTTTTGTCTAACTCGTGATACTTTGTAGGTGTTCATACATCCATATCTTTTGTAGTCCTTATTCTTAGATTCTTGAGCTTCTTCAGACAATTCTCCTAATGGTAAGCACTCGTACTCTATTAAATCTTTTCTATGTGCTAAAATTTTATGTACCGTTGGTGTAAGTATCTTCTCAGGATACTTTTGATGCAGCAACTCTGTAGTTTTAGATACATATTCTCCAAATTTGGGTCCATTAACTGGTTCATGGCAGTTTAAAATATTTAAAATTACTCCCAATATTTTCACAAAATCTCTATCAACTCCTGTTATGCGAGCAGTCACTTCATCGTTTTCAAAAAATCTTCTTGAGGAGTTACCATCATTTGTATTTCCGTATCCATACTTTGGACAGTCAACTCTAAGCCCAATCTCTTTATAGAATGCATCCTGAATTATTTTTTTTGTCCTGTTTTGTTTCTCCTTACATGTTTTATTGTCGTCGAAAACTTCTCCTTGTTGTGGTAGTGTATAAGCCAGCTTCAAAACAAATTCCATACATCTTATCCTAGCATGCAAAGGAGATATTCCATACTCATAATTTAGATTGTCAGTTATTGAATCATCAAGATTTTCAAAGTCCTATTGGCTCTTCTTACAAACTGGACATTTCATTGTAGATGTCGTATTTGTTATTAAGTTCAAAACTTTTCCATCGACCATTGTTAGAAGAAAATCATGCTTTATTGTAATGACATTCTCCTCTTCAATTTCAATTATTGTTGGTTCTAATTTGGCAATTTGTTTTTTTATATCACTCACTGTAGCTTTTATGAGTTCCGAAGACTCCTTCTCGTATTTAAATAATATCGGGCGGCACAATATAGTTGATGACGGACGTGGATTTTTCCAATATTCTGAAGCTTCATATTTTAGTCGTAATGGAACAATAGAAGCATTAAGCATATTACTATCTGTAATTGTTTCATCGTCTACATTTATTTTTTATACTCAGTTGAGCAGAGCTCACAGAGTGTATTAACTTTGATTGGATAACGGTTGGTTGTACAGGTATAAAGGAATCGAGATATATATAGACTTCCATATTTCAAAATCATCAGTATCGAAAAAAAATTTGATTGAGCCATGTCCGTCCGTCCGTCCGTCTGTCCGTTAACACGATAACTTGAGTAAATTTTGAGATATCTTGACGAAATTTGGTATGTAGATTCCTGGGCGCTCATCTCAGATCGCTATTTAAAATGAACGATATCGGACTATAACCACGCCCACTTTTTCGATATCGAAAATTTCGAAAAATCGAAAAATTGCGATAATTCATTACCAAAGAGGGATAGAGCGATGAAACTTGGTAGGTGCATTGAACTTATGACGCAGAATAGAATATAAGTAAAAGTTTGGACAATGGGCGTGGCACCGTCCACTTTTAAAAGAAGGTAATTTAGAAGTTTTGCAAGCTGTAATTTGGCAGTCGTTGAAGATATCATGATGAAATTTGGTAGGAACGTTACTCCTATTATTATATGTATGCTTAAAAAAAATTAGCAAAATCGTAGAACGACAACGCCCACTTTAAAAAAAAAATTTTTTTTAAAGTGAAATTTTTACAAAAAATTTAATATCTTTACAGTATATAAGTAAATTATGTCAACATTCAACTCCAGTAATGATATGGTGCAACAAAAAAAACAAAAATAAAAGAAAATTTGAAAATGGGCGTGGCTCCGCCCTTTTTCATTTGATTTGTCTAGGATACATTTAATGCCATAAGTCGAACAAAAATTTACCAATCCTTGTGAAATTTGGTAGCGGCTTAGATTCTAGGACGATAACTGTTTTCTGTGAAAAAGGGCGAAATCGGTTGAAGCCACGCCCAGTTTTTATACACAGTCGACCGTCTGTCCTTCCGCTCGGCCATTAACCCGATAACTTGAGCAAAAATCGATATATCTTTACTAAACTCAGTTCACATAATTACCTGAACTCATTTTCTATTGGTATAAAAAATGGCCGAAATCTGACTATGACCACGCCCACTTTTTCGATATCGAAAATTACGAAAAAAGAAAAAAGTGCCATAATTCTATACAAAATACGAAAAAAGGGTTGCAACATGGTAATTGGATTGTTTTATTGACGCAAAATATAACTTTAGAAAAAAACTTTGTAAAATAGGTGTGACACCTACCATATTGAGTAAAAGAAAATGAAAAAGTTCTGCAGGGCGAAATCAAAAGCCCTTGGAATCATGGCAGGATTACTGTTAGTGGTATTACATATATAAATAAATTAGCGGTATCCGACAGATGATGTTCTGGGTCACCCTGGTCCACATTTTGGTCGATACCTCGAAAACGCCTTCACATATAAAACTACCACCACTCCCTTTTAAAATTCTTATTAATACCTTTAATTTGACACCATATTGTACAAACACATTATAAAGTCACCCCTGGTCCACCTTTATGGCGATATATCGAAAAAGCGTCCACCTATAGAACTAAGGCCCACTCCCTTTTAAAATACTCATTATCACATTTCGTTTGATACCCATAATGTACAAACGCAATCTATAGTCAACCCTGGTCCACCTTTATAACGATATCCCGAAAAGGCGTCCACCTATAGAATTAAGGCCCACTCCCTTTTAAAATACTCGTTAACACCTTTCATTTGATACCCATATCGTAAAAAATTCTAAAGTCACCCCTGGTCCACCTTTATGGCGATATCTCGAAAGGCGTCCACCTATAGAACTAAGGCCCACTCCCTTTTAAAATACTCATTAACACCTTTCATTTGATACCCATATCGTACAAACAAATTCTAGAGTCATCCCTGGTCCACCTTTATGGCGGTATCTCGAAAAGGCGTCCACCTATAGAACTAAGGCCCACCCACTTTTAAAATACTCATTAACGCCTTTCATTTGATAACCATATCGTACAAATTAAGTCTAGAGTCACCCCTGGTCCACCTTTATGGCGATATCTCGAAAAGGCGTCCACCTATAGAACTAAGGCCCACTCCCTTTTAAAATACTCATTAACACCTTTCGTTTGATACCCATATTGTACAACCACATTCTAGAGTCATCCCTGGTCCACCTTTATGGCGATAACTCGAAAAGGCGTCCACCCATAGAACTAAGGCCCACACACTTTTAAAATAATCATTAACACCTTTCATTTGATACCCATATCGTACAAATTAATTCTAGAGTCACCCCTGGTCCACCTTTATGGCAATATCTCGAAAAGGCGTCCACCCATAGAATTAAGGCCCACTCCCTTTTAAAATACTCATTAACACCTTTTATTTGGTACCCATATCGTACAAACTAATTCTAGAGTCACCCCTGGTCCACCTTTATAACGATATCCCGAAAAAGCGTCCACCTATAGAAGTATGGCTCACTCCCTCTTAAAATACTCTTTAATACCTGCCATTTGATACGCATGTCATACAAACACATTCCAGAGTTACCCGAGGTTCATTTTCCTACATGGTGATTTTCCCTTATTTTGTCTCCATAGCTCTCAACTGAGTATGTAATGTTCGATTACACCCGAACTTAGCCTTCCTTACTTATTGTTTATATGCGCTTTTTCCTGATGATTCACCACAGCCCCACTTAGTTATCAATGCTAGCTCCTTTGGCAACTTTTCTTCAGTAAAACTTTGAAGGAGTCGTGTAGAAGTATGATCCATTAGGTTTTGTAGCTCAATGCCAACTGATACTTCGGTTACTTTGGGACTTAGAGGAACTGCTTCTTTCTTAGCTTGAGTAATTTTTTTTGTATCCAGGTAAAATATCGGCATTACGTTGCAATAATGACTTACGCAACATTATATATATTTTATTCGTTAAACCGAGATTTATAAACAGCGCCAAAGCTTCTTCGGGAGAGTATTTCCTAGGTAGCGCATTTGGTGGTGTGGGAATGCTGTTTTTGATTCTCATCAGTCGCACTGGACTTGCTACCGCAACTGCTTCTGTTATATGAGACTTCACGTTTTCTTCGTCTTTTTTATATTTAATAGCCAATGCTTCTGAAAGATGATTCGTGGCCATAGCTTTTGTGGTATCAGACAGCTTTCTTTTCCTTGTGTAGGTAGAACACTTTTCTTTGGGTTTTGTTGGTCTCCCTCTAGTTGGATTGGTTGACGTGCTAGGCGTTTCTTCGTCCAAAAAAGTTTTGTCAGCTAGCCACTTTTCATGCCAACTTAGAAATTTTGAATTGTTACGATAGACGTCCTTCCATTTTCTTTCCATCATAATGTATTGTAAACCATTTTTTTCTTCCAGGCCTTTCTTTTCTTTAATGCTTGTTTCACTCGCTAATTCTCTCATTATAGCCTCAACGAAGTCCCGTCTTGCCTTTGTAGATTTAAACATCGCAAATAGTTTTGAGTTTTCTAGATACATATTAGAATTGGTTTCGAGTGTATCTGACTAAATATTAAACTGTGAACTATATTTAAAAACACTATTCACTTTATTTAAGTAAACAGAATACTTAGCTCCTTAATCTCCAAAAGACGAATGATAATGTGCATTGTATGATGGATAGCTTTATATACCTACTCAAATTATTAAAATGAATTTCAGGTATGCAATTCGTAGCTAAAAAAATGTATGTTGTTAACAAGTTCCAATAACAAAAACGACCTTACGGCCGTACTGAATTATATAAACCTGTTCAGGCGCGTATTTATGCCCAAGTTTGTTTCACTTTATTTGATGTAAAAATTGAAGTTTCTGCTGGACGCAGGTAGACTTTATGAATTTAGGTAACTGAATATTTCACAAATAACTACTGTTAATTTGACGGAGCACATATTTTAATTTTTTTTCCCATCAAAGTTTTAAAAAGGCCCTAAAAATAGGCATTTCGAAAAACAGGTATATCCGCCAACTTTTACAAAAAAAAAAAAAAACAATTTTTTGTATTAGATTTAGCGAACGCTTTCATGGTTTTTTTTTAATTTTTGCCATGTTTAACGGCAGAGGCGCCACTGTGCGTCGTTAAAAAAATTTGTTAGCTTCAGTCTATCTACATCTTCCATAAAAATAAAAATTATGTTTGTGTGTTCCCTATGGAAACGTATTTCCCACACTTCAACCATCACCAAATTTTGGCTATAGGTTCCTTCGATCAAGACGAAGGTTTGTCATATTTCAGAATTAAGAATTTAAAATAATTTTTTTTTTGGCTATTCGAACGAGCAATCTTAACTTCAAACAAGTAAGGAAGGCTAAGTTCGGGTGTAATCGAACATTACATACTCAGTTGAGAGCTATGGAGACAAAATAAGGGAAAATCACCATTTAGGAAAATGAACCTCGGGTAACCCTGGAATGTGTTTGTATGACATGCGTATCAAATGGCAGGTATTAAAGAGTATTTTAAGAGGGAGTGGGCCATAGTTCTATAGGTGGACACCTTTTCGAGATATCGCCATAAAGGTGGACCAGGGCTGACTCTAGAATTTGTTTGTACGATATGGGTATCAAATGAAAGGTGTTAATGAGTGTTTTAAAACGGAGTGGGCCTTAGTTCTATAGGTGGACGCCTTTTCGGTATATCGTTATAAAGATGGACCAGGGGTGACTCTAGAATGTGTTTGAACAATAAGCGTATCAAACGAAAGGTGTTAATGAGTGTTTTAAAAGGGAGTGGGCCTTAGTTCTATGGGTTGACGCCTTTTCGAGATATTGCCATAAAGGTGGACCAGGGGTGACTCTAGAATTTGTTTGTACGATATGGGTATCAAATGAAAGGTGTTAATGAGTATTTTAAAAGGGAGTAGGCCTTAGTTCTATAGGTGGACGCCTTTTCGGGATATCGTTATAAAGGTGGACCAGGGGTGACTCTAGAATTAGTTTGTACGATATGGGTACCAAATAAAAGGTGTTAATGAGCATTTTAAATCTAGAATGCGTTTGTACAATATGGGTATCAAACGAAAGGTGTTAATGAGTATTTTAAAAGGGAGTGGGCCTTAGTTCTATGGGTTGACGCCTTTTCGAGATATCGCCATAAAGGTGGACCAGGGCTGACTCTAGAATTTGTTTGTACGATATGGGTATCAAATGAAAGGTGTTAATGAGTATTTTAAAACGGAGTGGGCCTTAGTTCTATAGGTGGACGCCTTTTCGGTATATCGTTATAAAGATGGACCAGGGGTGACTCTAGAATGTGTTTGAACAATAAGCGTATCAAACGAAAGGTGTTAATGAGTGTTTTAAAAGGGAGTGGGCCTTAGTTCTATGGGTTGACGCCTTTTCGAGATATTGCCATAAAGGTGGACCAGGGGTGACTCTAGAATTTGTTTGTACGATATGGGTATCAAATGAAAGGTGTTAATGAGTATTTTAAAAGGGAGTAGGCCTTAGTTCTATAGGTGGACGCCTTTTCGGGATATCGTTATAAAGGTGGACCAGGGGTGACTCTAGAATTAGTTTGTACGATATGGGTACCAAATAAAAGGTGTTAATGAGCATTTTAAATCTAGAATGCGTTTGTACAATATGGGTATCAAACGAAAGGTGTTAATGAGTATTTTAAAAGGGAGTGGGCCTTAGTTCTATAGGTGGACGCCTTTTCGAGATATCGCCAGAAAGGTGGACCAGGGGTGACTCTAGAAATAATTTGTACGATATGGTTATCAAATGAAAGGTGTTAATGGGTATTTTAAAAGTGGGTGGGCCTTAGTTCTATGGGTGGACGCCTTTTCGAGATATCGCCATAAAGGTGGACCAGGGATGACTCTAGAATTTGTTTGTACGATATGGGTATCAAATGAAAGGCGTTAATGAGTATTTTAAAAGGGAGTAGGTAGTTCTATAGGTGGACGCCTTTTCGAGATATCGTTATAAGGGTGGACCAGGGTTGACTTTAGAATTTTTTTATGATATGGGTATCAAATGAAAGGTGTTAACGGGTATTTTAAAAGGGAGTGGGCCTTAATTCTATAGGTGGACGCCTTTTCGGGATATCGTTATAAGGGTGGACCAGGGTTGACTCTAGAATGCGTTTATACATTATGGGTACCAAACGAAAGGTGATAATGAGTGTTTTAAAAGGGAGTGGGTCTTAGTTCTATAGGTGGACGCTTTTTCGATATATCGCCATAAAGGTGGACCAGGGGTGACTATATAATGTGTTTGTACAATATGGGTGTCAAATTAAAGGTATTAATAACAATTTTAAAAGGGAGTGGTGGTAGTTGTATATGTGAAGGCGTTTTCGAGATATAGCCCAAAATGTGGACCAGGGTGACCCAGAACATCATTTGTCGGGTACCGCTAATTTATTTATATATGTAATACCACGAACAGTAATCCTGCCATGATTCCAAGGGCTTTTGATTTCGCCCTGCAGAACTTTTTCATTTTCTTTTACTTAATATGTATATTGGAACGATTTTCCGTCATCCCTTGTCAAATTTGGTTTTGAGACAAACCGGTTTCGGCGTTGTGCCATCGTCAGTGTCGATTTTCGTTCTGATCTGTTGTTGTCGTTTGTCCTGTATTTATAGTTCGTAGGTATATGAGCAGGTATTGTCAAATTGATGCTTGTGTATATTTAGTTATGTGTATGTGATGTGTGTTCATTCAGAACCGAGGGTGGTTTACTAATCGATTTGTGTGGCTGACTGGGGTAGGTAGAAATCTGTGATTTTAGTCGTTTGACATTCTTTGTCGGTTTTTTGTTTTGGTGTGTTACTTGTTTAGTATTTATTTGTTGTTGTGTGTTTGTCTGTTGTACCTGTGTGATTAAGTTGTTTCCTGTAAACAAGTTTTAGAGGCTCGAATATTGTGTCAGAAATTGTGTTTATCTGTTCTTTTATTATTCTACCGTCGAATGTTTTCTGTTTGTAGATTTCCATGTTTTCGATTACGTTGAGACGTCGGCCCTTTTCCTGTATGTGAAGAACCTTAACTGTTTTATTGATGTTTGCTGGGGAACATTCATTCTCGACCATGTGATTCGCGAAGTTAGACTCAGGTATAATGTTTGGATTCCGTATTTTTTTGTTGTAATCTCTAATATGTTCTCTGAACCTCGTTCTTATTTGCCGTCCTGTTTGTCCTATGTAACAATGCTGGCATCCGCAGGTAAGCTTGTATACGCCATGGCTGCTAAACGGATCCTCTGAGTTAATGTTAGTTCTTAGTTTTCGCCCTAGATTGTTCGATGTTTTGAATGCTGTGTTAATGTTGTATTTTTTAAAGAAGTTTGCCAATTTATATGTTGCTTTTCCAGCATATGTCATAGTCGTCCAGCTATTATTTTCCTTTTCATTATTTCTTTTTGGTTCTCCATTTGTCCTTCTGAGCTTATCTACTAGTGCTTTTTTATATCCGTTGTTTGCAGCGATATTATATATGACCTCAAGTTCTCTCTTATATGCCTCTTGTGTAAGCGGTGTTCTTTCAAGTCTATGTACCAAGTGCCTTAATGCTGCATTTTTATGCTGTTGAGGGTGATTTGAGGTATTGTGTATTATTGTGTCGGTGGCCGTTGACTTTCTATATATGTCATAGTTAAATCTTTTGGCTTCTTTATCAATATTTATCTTGAGGTCTAGATAGTTGATTCCTCCGTCTTTTTCGGTTTCCATTGTAAATTTTATATTTCCGTGCTGCTTGTTGAGGTACTCCAGTACAAGCTCTTCGTTATTAGTAGTTAAAACGCATATTATGTCATCCACGTATCTAGCATAAAATGACACGCCTAATTTGGACTTCAGCTCCTGTATGTACTTTTCTTCCAGATTTTGCATGAACACTTCCATAAGAATTGCTGATGTGGGGCTTCCCATTCCTAGACCGTTTGTTTGTCTATATATTTTATTGTTGAATTGAAAATAGTTTTGACGTAAAGTGGTTCTTAGCGTATTTGTGATTTGCATACTTTTCACTTTGTTTTTTGTGTTATGAACTATTGTTGAGCTAACTATGTCCAAAGTCTCCGATAGTGGTATAGATGGGTATAAATCTTTTATGTCAAAAGATACCAATTTGCTGTTTCTTGTTAGCTGTACGGTCTCGAGTCTCTCTATTAGTTCTGTTGTGTTAGCTATTGCATATTCGTTCCTTAGCTCCAGAGTATCTATCAATACTTAATATGGTAGGTGTCACACCTATTTTACAAAGTTTTTTTCTAAAGTTATATTTTGCGTCAATAAACCAATCCAATTACCATGTTTCAACCCTTTTTTCGTATTTGGTATAGAATTATGGCACTTTTTTCATTTTTCGTAATTTTCGATATCGAAAAAGTGGGCGTGGTCATAGTCAGATTTCGGCCATTTTTTATACCAATAGAAAGTGAGTTCAGGTAATTATGTGAACTGAGTTTAGTAAAGATATATCGATTTTTGCTCAAGTTATCGTGTTAATGGCCGATCGGAAGGACAGACGGTCGACTGTATATAAAAACTGGGATTGGCTTCAACCGATTTCGCCCTTTTTCACAGAAAACAGTTACCGTCCTATAATCTAAGCCGCTACCAAATTTCACAAGGATTGGTAAATTTTTGTTCGACTTATGGCATTAAATGTATCCTAGACAAATCAAATGAAAAAGGGCGGAGCCACGCCCATTTTGAAATTTTCTTTTATTTTTGTATTTTGTTGCACCATATCATTACTGGAGTTGAATGTTAACATAATTTACTTATATACTGTAAAGATATTAAATTTTTTTGTAAAAATTTCACTTAAAAAAAAAAAAAATTTTTAAATGTGGGCGTGGTCGTTCTCCGATTTTGCTAATTTTTCTTAAGCATACATATAGTAATAGGAGTAACGTTCCTGCCAAATTTCATCATGATATCTTCAACGACTGCCAAATTAAAGCTTGCAAAACTTCTAATTACCTTAAATAGCGATCTGAGATGAGCGCCCAGAAATCTACATACCAAATTTCGTCAAGATATCTCAAAATTTACTCAATTTATCGTGTTAACGGACAGACGGACGGACGGACGGACGGACGGACATGGCTTAATCAAATTTTTTTTCGATACTGATGATTTTGATATATGGAAGTCTATATCTATCTCGATTCCTTTATACCTGTACAACCAACCGTTATCCAATTAAAGTTAATATACTCTGTGAGCTCTGCTCAACTGAGTATAAAAATGATAATGTTAATAAAATCAATGATCGCATTCACAACAAAATTCCTGGTAAAGTGACGAAATATAAATCGATCGACACAGTTACAGATGAAGACAAAATTGTGAATTATCCAATTGAATTTCTAAACTCTTTAGAACCACCTGGAATGCCTGCGCATATAACAACTTTGAAAATTGGCTCACCAATCATGCTTCTTCGGAATTTAAACCCACAAAAATTGTGCAATGGAATTCGTTTAGAAATTAGTGCCGAATGTAATCGAAGCAACAATCATCCGCGGTAAAACCAAAGGTCAAGGTTTGCTCATACCACGGATCCCAATGTTCCTACAGTTTTGCCATTCAATTTTAAGCGGTTACAGTTTACTGTACGCCTTGATTTTGAAATTACAATCAACAATGTATGTATGTATATGTTGCTTGCTCTAGAGTTGGAACGAAAAAAAAAATTGTTTATCTTTGCACCGAACGAAAAAACCAAAAATATTGTGTACGCACACGCATTACAATAAGATACAATAATAAAATGTTTTAAACGATAATTTCACCAAATATGCGAACAAAATTCAATTCAATTTACAGAACAATAAATTAAATTATCAACAAACAAAACAGAAAAATAACGCAACATAACGTCATCCATATCTGAAAAACTGCTTATGTGACGGGGCTTTTAAATATCTACTTTGAGCCCTATATACTTCCAAAGATCTTGAAATTTATTTCAAAACAAAAGTAAAAATATGTTGAACTGCTAGCAGACCAATTCGATGTTTGTAAGAGAAGGACCACTTCATAAAAAATCTTTGCAACTACGATTACGATTTTAAAGATTATCTAAGCTTTTTTGTTATCAACTTTCAGCGGCGCTGTCGTCTTCATCACAATATCCAAATACAAAAAATTGTGAAATTATAGTGGAGTACCCTTTCGTGAATGTATGTAAACGATATTGGATAGTGCAAGATGGAATTTGTTTATTAGCTCAGAGGGGCCTGATTTAGGGGAGACTTCCAAATGTAATTGTATAAAATTTTTCTTCCTTTTGTTTTTTAGTTCGCGGTATGGCGAAAACTATGAAAACTCTATCGACGAATAATCTCATAGTAAAACCCGTGTAGGCCATACTATGTTACAATGGCTTATTTATAATAATCCGACACACACTTTGAGAAATGTTTAAAACTGTACTCTTGCTTTTCGAGACAGTTCTTTATATTTAGTGCTAAAACAATGCCTGAACTTTAATTAATAAATTTTTTTCTTCAAAATACTTACCGACATTCAACAGAACAACTTTGGAAAGTGATAAATTTTTAACAAAATTGAATTCACTAGAAAAGTTCAGCGATAACTTAATTCTGAAATTGTTTTACTTCTCACAAAGGTCGTACCAAGCATTTTCTGTAAACTTTATGACTTTTTGGAAAAAACCTCAATGATATCAGGAGCCTTCCATGGCTGGTATTATACAGAACGCATTTTTACAGTTTTCGTCCTCAACTAAAGACAAACCATACCTTTATAAGATACAATATTTAGTTAATTGATATTGTGGTACATGACCAAACAAAAGTAGAAGCTTGCTTTTGAAATATAGTGTATTGTTCAAAGATTGAAGCCCACCGTGACTCGGCTGACTGGACCTTATCGGTGCGACTTCGGACCTGATAAATCTATCATCGACCAGATTTTCACAATGCGCCAAATCTTGGGAAAACCCCATGAAAAAAGAATCGACAAACGTCACCTCTTCGTCGATTTTAAAGCCGCTTTCGACCGCCGCTATATCTGAATTTGGTTTCCCCACAAAACTTATACGGCTGTGCAAATTGGCGTTGAGCAACACGATCAGCTCAGTCAGAATTGGGGAGGACCTCTCGGAGCCGTTCGAAACTAAACGAGGTTTAAGAAAGGGTGACTTCCTATCGTGCAATTTCTTTAATTTGATGCTGGAGCAAATAATAATAGCTGCAGAACTTAACCGCTCTGGAACAATATTCCATAGAAGTGTGAATTTGCTGGCTGATGATATTGATATCATCGGCTTAAACACCCGCGACGTTCCAAACTGGAAAAAGAAGCGGAAAAGATAAGTTTGATGGTCATTGAGAACAAAACGAAGTACGTGCTGTCATCGAGTATAAAGTCGGCGCATTTGCGGCTTGGCAACCACGTTACTGTATAATTTCGAAATAGTAGAAGACATCGTTTATTTGGGAACCAGCATTACTACAGACTACAACATCAGCTCTTCAATCCAACGAAGAATCACTGTTGCCAATAAATGATACTTTGGACTAGGTAGACAATTGAAAAGTAAAGTCCTCTCTCGGCGAACGAAAATCATACTCTACAAGTCATTTATCTTACGCGTCCTCCTATATGGTGCAGAAGCATGAACCATGACAACATCAGATGAAGCGGCTCTGGGAGTGTTCGAGAATAAAAGTTCTTCGAAACATTTGTGGACCTCTACGCGTTGGCCATGGCGAGTACCGAAGAAGATTTAATGATGAGCTGTACGTGCTTTATGCAGACATCAACGTGGTCCATCGAATTAACCCGCAGTGGCTACGCTGGCTATGCCATATTATGCTAATGAATGATGACGCTCCGGCTAAGAAAGTATTTTTATAGGAACCCGCCTATGGAAGCAGAGGGAGAGGGCGGCCCCCACTTCGCTGGCGGTACCAGGTGGCAAACGAATTAAACTCCTTTGGTGTGACCAATTGGCGCCTTGTTGACGGTCATAACCGTTGAAACGGTTAAACGCCAATTAAGTAAGTAAGTAATATTTGAAATCAAACTGTTTTTCAAGAAACAGGTGAACAACTGTACCTGTTTCACACACTGAGTTTGTCAATTAACCACATTATAAAACGATATAAACCGTAATATGCATACTATACCGCAATGTCATATTATTATACATATTATTTGATGAACGTTGAAAAAAAAGTTCCTTTACATAAATAAATCAGAGTTAAGCTGCTTCTTTCGAGCCACGGACGGGCTTACAAATTTGCGAACTCCTTTAAACACACAAACGCGTATATGATCAAACGCATGAAACCAATACGACTACTGACACAGCTTCTCTATTAGAGCAATAAATTGAATGATAATGTATCAATAAATGGATCAAAATTGTTCCTAAATAAAAAATCTCATTTGATGTTGTTTTTAAATATTAGCTTTTAAGCCATACAAAAAAAAAAAAAAAATGATTGCTATTGATTTCGCTCATAATAAATTAGGCTGTTTGCCGATGTTGTTGTTAGTGAATTACGGTATTCGTGAAATGTGACCCTATTATTTATTTATGTTGATATCTGCATATTTTTTTAATATTTGATTACCTCCTTATATTCAATGAAGGCACTCAAACTAATTGGGCACTTATAAGTTTTGTGGTTATGCTGAATGAAAACTGTGGCTATTTTAATGATGAAATTCTGTTTCGACCTGAGTCAGCCAATACAATTTTTCAAAAAATAAATAATATGAATTGCTTCCATCATAGAAACTCCAATAATCGTTTTTAAATGTTTGATATACAAATATTTAGCATCACATTTTATACCCAGTTGTACAAGCATAATAATAATAACTGGTATTGGGTGTGGCAAAAATAAAGGAAAAGTTTCATTTTGCATAACCGAAACCGTTATTTTAATTCGTAATAGAGTGAAACCGTTGCAGGCGCCGGAATCGGTTTAAAACGGTTTTGCCAAAAGTTCCGGGCACTGGCTACACAAAACAGGCTTTGAGAGGCCTAGAGGGTTCAAGGGGTCATATTAATCGTTCCGATATTGTTGTGTTAGTACCTTAATGGTGCTTGGACTATCAACATCGATAACACTCCCCAAAACCTTCGGGTGTCCTTATCGCTACAACAACAACAACTCAAAAACTATTTAGGTTGCAAACAACCATTTTAACAACCAAAATTTTATTGGGGCTACATATATATAATCTTTTGGTTGTGAATAACTATTATAATAACTAAACATTTTTTTTGGTTATCAGTAACCAAAAAATACAACTTGCTCACTGTCTTGTTATTAGCACTTAAGCAATGTATGTATATACTTTCAAACTTTAAAAACGCATTAATTTTGAAGATAACTTCTTCTTTTTTCGTAGCGCTTTTTTTTGTACGTTAAAAATTAAAGGCAGCTAAATTCTTGAGAGGTCTTAATATTTTCCGAGCTTGTGTATATCCACTTCTTATTATTTTAAAGTTCTTTAAGCACGGCTTTTTGGCTGTAATCATATGAGGGAAGCCTTTCGAACCAAGCTCCCTTCTCTTTTTGAAAACTTGTCTAGGTCCTGATATCAGGTAGAAGGCTAGAAAAGTATTGATGTATGGTGCTGTTTCTGAATTTGAGTTCCGTGCAAAACGTATACGTCTTTCACAAACGTTATTGTGCAACGGCTTAAGTGCCGTAAGGATTGACGAAAACCTTTCCGAGCCATGTGAAATTAAGCGAGGAAGCCACACGTGGCCATACGTCCAGCTGCAAATCAAAACCAAAATGACGGAATTATTATAAAAGCGTACAATTCCTGGCATATTCTGAAGATGTAAATTAACAGCAAAAACAACGAGCCTCTTGCATAAAAACCCACAAATTGCTCCGACTCTAGTTTACGAGCAAGAGCTGGGTATTTTATTTATGAAACATTAACAAACAAGCCGGCTTTAACTCAAAAACCGAAGTCAAAGCAGTTCCTCGTTTTTAAAATAAAAGCGTTGGGCGTGTGAAATTTCTAAAAATGTGAGGCGTAGCATAACCTTATTAGGGTTCAGTTGGTCTTACTTATGACTATCAATAGAAATTTGACGCGTCCAACGCTTTTATTTAATTGTCTTTACAACGCCCTAGATTGATGAGGAGTGTGATGACTAGTACCTAGGACCTACCTAATTATTTTCTAGCTGTTAGTATTATTATTACTCCCTGTAAGTATTGTTTTCAATAAAACCGTTTAACTTAAAATTTTTTTTTTTAATATTTTATTTTAAATTTTTTAGTCTTTATTTAATTGCCTATTATTTATCATTCTATTTAGTTCATTTAGTGACTCATTATTACAGGGACTCTTACCTAACAATTTGTTACAATCTAAGTCCTCAATACATAATCCTTCCAAAGACTTTACTGGACTCTGCGCCAAGTATGCTTGTCCCTCCTCGAAATGCAAAATATTGTGATGTCACTTCTACCGGACTGTATGTAATATTTGTCCCAAATACGAGCCAAATCGGACATCATAGGTCAGTTTCTATTCATGTATGTATTATGTGTTCCAAATATAAGCCAATTCACACCACAAATACGATTATTTTGAATATCTCGATCCTTGCACCACCTAGCGGCGATATTTTTCATAGGTCGCTTTCTATTCTTGTATGTATTATGTGTTCCAAATATGAGCCAAATCGGACCACAAATACGATTTTTTGAAATATTTCGATCCATGCGCCACCTATTGGAGTTTTTTCTTTCTTATTATTACATTGTCATCGGATTCTGAACTATATTCCAAGTTTCAAGCTTGTTGCTTATCGGGAAGTTACTTAAATTTCAATTACAAAATTCGTGCCGGCAAGTCAAGCGAAATAAAACCGTTTAAAAACGCGCGAGGTGTAGCATAACCTGATTAAGGTTCAGCTGGTCTTACTTATACATATGTGATAATATTCTTACGAATGTTAGCAACACTAAGGGGTACAGCCATCTCTAAGCCGATGCTAAGCAGCGACTTGATGCACATCAATAATTCAATCATTATATACACATATGTACGTACACGCAGGGAGAAGCAACGCACAAACACATGCAGATATCTTATCTGAGATATGCAATATAATTGTGGAAGTGTCGCTCACAAACACACGCGCATATGAGAGCTACGCACGTACATCTGTAGTTATAACTATAACAGATAACCAACTAGTAGATTCTACAACAGAAGCGTCTAGAAGACGCAACGGGGAAATCAAAGAGTATAAAAGGCAGCAACGGTAGAGGCGCTACAAGCAGTTTTAATTAAGACGCTCTCTGGCGAGCAATAGCAGTATTACTTATTGTGAAATACTTTAATAAAGGCCATTTTTCCATTATTCAATATTGGAGTTATTTATTCAACAGTTTAGTGATTCGAACGTTAGCAGAAGATTGCAAATAAGGGGAATTGCAGTAAATTCGTTACAATATCATTTATAAAGATATGAGCGGAAGACCATCAATAGAAATTTGACGCGGCCCACGCTTTTATTAATTTGTCTGATTAACGCCCTAGATTGATGAGGTGTGTGATGACTAGTACCTACCTTATTATAATTATATAATATAACTAAGTATTTTCTTGCATGTAGTATTATTATTACTTAATTTAAGTGTTCTTTTCAATATAACCGTTTAACTAAACATTTTTTTTAAATTATTTTATTATACGTCAAGATTGCAGTCCTGGAATTAATAGGACATCACCCAGCCATATAGCATTACCTTCTCTAATAAGGGCTCTGAAATTTCAGCTGCATATCCTCAAAAAAAAAAAAAAAAATTTTAGTCCGTTTGCCAAGATATTTCATTGTCAATGTTTTCTTACATGCTGGGTTTCATATATACCTAAAAACCGGGCTAGGGAGATCTAGAGACATCGTTTTTTTTTACATTTAAGCAGCGAACCACTTGAAGCCTTACTTTATGGGACGGTACTAACTTAAACTAAGCTTTTTGCGGTAGTGTCTCCCGTGAATGTCTCTTTATTTCTGTCTCGATCCAAAGTTACACAAGATTTTCTAAAATAATTTTGCAGCTAGAAGAATGCCAGAGTCTAGATTTACCATTGACCTACATACAAAATTATATAATATATATAAAATTGCGAAGCAACCAACCACGATACGTGACCAGACTACTAAGAAATATGTACATTTAAGCACGAAAATTTCATTCCATATTGGGCTCGAGTACACTTTGGTACGAAATTTCAAAATCTGTGTTTGATATACAAGGGAATAAATATTCACCCTTATCGCGAAGTTCACACGGAAAAGTGTTCGCTTTCACTTTTTTGTTCAGGTGAACTATTTTCGCCTATCGGCAATTTCGGGTAAACAAAAGTTCACTTCGAAATAGCTGATGCTCTATTGTAAATAAGCAGTGAACAAATAATTTACTTTCAATTGTGTAAATTTTGTAAACAAGCATATATTTCCATAAAATACCGCCAAAATAGAGATAAACAAGTAAAGGTGTCTAAGTTCGGGTGTAACCGAACATTATATACTCAGCGTGAACTTTAATTGTATATATCATTTCTGATAAATTACTTTTCTACATAACACGTGGCACCGCCCCTTTAAAAAAGATGTTTCCCCATTTCCTCTTAAAATAAAACTTGATAAGTGAAATATCATTGGTTCAAAACTATTTTTTGCTAAGTTATAGCTTATTATTCTAATCTACGACCCTTTTACACTTATTTTATATCTAAGTTGTCGTGGTCTTTAACCGATCCCATCCATTTTTACATGAAATATTTTCTACTATCAGGAGAATATGTGTACACAATTTTATTACGATATGTTAATTTTTCTTCGAGTTATGGCTCCCGAAACATAGAAAATTGCTTAGTCATAAAAGGAACGGTGCCGCACCCATTTTCAAAATTGTTAGTGTTTTCCAATTTGATGTTATAATTCAATTTATAAAGTAAAATTCTATTGGTACAAAGCTCTTTTTCGATACGATATAGCTTATTATTTTCGTCTACAACCCTTTTAAAAATCTTTTATATAAAAGCGGGCGTGGTCTTTAACAGATCTCGTCCATTTTTTCTAGAAATACTTCCTGCTATAGGGAAAATTCGTGTACCCAATTTTTTTACGATCCGTTAATTTTCCTTCGAGTTATGGCTCCCGAAACATAGAAAATTGCTTAGTCATATAAGGGGCGGTGCCACGCCCATTTTTTTAAATTTTAAGTTTTTCTTTTTGTTGTTATAAATCCACTTGGGAAATGAAATACCATTGATATAAACTCTTTTTTGCAAAGATATAGGTTTAACGATTTTTGATTTATGATTAATAATATTTGTAAAATTGATTTTATCACAAATGGGCGGTGCCACGCCCATTTTAAACAATTTTTATCAAGAGTCTCAATATCAGTCCACGTGTCAAATTTCAACATTCTAGGTGTATTATTTACTAAATAAATAATCAGGTTTTTTGGGTTTTCCAAAATGTTATATATTTCGCTTTCATTTTCAATACCAATCTATTCTTGGTCCAGATAAGCTCGCGTACCAAATTAGGTGAAGATATCTCAATATTTACTCAAGTTATCGTGTTAACGGACGGACGGACGAACATGGTTCAATTAAATTTTTTTTTCGATATTGATGATTTTGATATATGGAAGTCTGTATCCATCTCGATTCCTTTATACCTGTACAACTAACCGTTTTCCAATCAAAGTTAATATACTATGTGTGGAAAGCACACTGAGTATAAAAATGTATAAAAAAATGTTTAGTATTGCACTTAGGTTGGTATTGATTGAGTGCGAGGAGAATATAAATGTGAAAGCGATTCGGAGGCAATTAAGGGACCGTTTGGAGCTAAATGATTCACTGTAAGTTAAAAATTACTATTTTCAGCACTTTTAAATAAGAAGATAATTTGTGTTCAATTAGTTTTGAACAATATTACAGGCTAAACAAGCCGGCAATAAAATATTTGCTAGATATTCTTACCAGCTCCTTGCCACCATTGAAGCAAAAATTTGGAGGTCCACCAATTATAAGGTTGAGCGCATGTCTTCGTTTTTTCAAAAAGTCGTTGGAAAGGACCATGAGGTGGGTCTTAGCCAATCTTGTTTCATTGAGGCACTTTCAGAGATGGTGAACATTTTGGAGCCGTTGCTTTGTCCACAATGGATAACTTGGCCGACTTTAGAAGACCAACTTCAAACTGCACACGATTTTTATACAAAGTTCGGAATATCAGGTGTTGTAGGATGTTGGATCCGCCTCCTCTTCGCATAAATTGTATTTTTGGACGCCTCCTTTCGTACATATCTTTTTTTTTCATACCATACCTAGAAAAAGATACGTTGTCATAAAAAATAGAATTTAAATACTTAGCAATAAACGAATTTTACTTTTTCCCACTTAGCTTCACTCTTAACAGGTGGACCAAGGCTATTTAAACATAAAGTAACCTGTTTCCAGAAGTCCGGCACTTTTTCCCCATCATCTTGTCAAGCAGCATTTCCGATTGTGCATTATTTATTGATTTACTATCTACTAATAATAAAAGTATGTAAATTTTAAAACAAAAAATTGTTTGGATTTCCCCACTGTTCATATCGCCCGAACAAAGAGTTGCCAATAAGGCGAAATCTTTTTCGAACACGAAAAATTGTTTCGCCACCCTCTGCGATAGTGTGTACAAAAACCAGGGATGCACCTTAACGTTAAGCTAATCGTTTATCAAAAAATTTCCACCGTTTCCGTTGAAACACTTCGAAATATTATCGATAAAGAAATTATCAAGATAAATTGTATCTCGTTTTTAACCGAAACGAAAAGCTTTCGTTAACGTTAAAAACGTTAACAAAAACGTGATACTTTATGTTTGAATTGTGCTGGCAATGCTATAGCCATGGTGAAGCCGTAAGGTGGTAACAACGAGCGCACATACACACACAAACTCCATGTAATTTGTTTGTGTAATTCGTTGGTGGCAATGTCAAAAATACTCTGAGAAATGTTCGTACTGTCAAAATTCATGAGAAAAGTTGCAATCAGCTTGGCTAACGCTTTCACCTTTAATGACTCCGCCATCAATCAGCTTTGCCAGCATAGTTTGAAATTAAAAATCAACATAAACGATTTGATTTCGTTTTGATATGGCAGAAAACGAAACGAAATCACTTCGTTAATTTGACGTTCTTAACGTTAATAAACGAAACGAAATGACTTTGTTTCGTTTATTAACGTTAATTATCGTAACGAAATGATATCGGTTCGTTGGTTAAGCATGCCTGACAAAAACTGTGGATATTTTCGGGTGAAAATAAAACTCGCGATAAGGGTGATTGTATCGTTAGGTGGTCACCAAACTTATAAATATTTTAACTGAAATACAAAGTCAATAACCTTTTATTTGATACCCAAATGGACTTACGTAATTTATTTATTTGTATTTCTATTAAGTGACAACCCAGGTTTCGGCCGTTTTCACTAAATTAACTTCTAGTAGCTGGACTACTGTTAATTTTAGGTTTCTGGTAATATATCATGTCTTACTCTAAACAAAGAAGGTGAGTCTGCCGCCGGAAGCGAGAAAATTAACAATAAGGACACAGTAGGACTCCAAAGAGCTCGGAAGAACCCCGTTAATGAAGAAAATATCTGATTGTACAACCGTTTCGTAATCTTAACTTCACAACACATGTGCTATGATATCTTGAAATTGTAAGTTTTGTTACTAATAACCAAAAAAAAAAAAAAAAATAAAAAAATTTTGATTTTAGTTACTGTACCCAAAAAAAAAATATTCGGTTGTTATAATACTTATTTTGAACCAAACAAAATGTTTGTTACTACAACGGTTAACACGTTCGCGGACGCGAATGCTTTAGAATCGAAATTTTAAAGCCATGGTTAAATGGTTAAAAAATTTACTCATTATTCCTTGTTATTACTGCGGACATATTGTTTCTGAAATGTATAAATAATTTATTCAGTATTCTACAATCCAAAAGTGTTATTTTATGAATGGATATGCATAAAACTTTGTTTCACTGATAAAACTTTGAAACAGTAAATTTAGGTATAATTTCACATTAAAACTGAACAATTTTTTGTGTACAACTTTTTGTTGTTATGGCTTTGGATAAGTCTAGTAAAAACAGCGAAAGCTGGATCTTTTTCTTACGTTTTTTGCTCTCCTGAAAATTTATGATTTAGTCGCTTAAAACTTTTCCGCGATTATTCTCCTAATGATGGCCCTATCGTATTGTTCGTTTCGGATAGATATATAATGTTCAGCTTCACCCGAACTTAGGCTTCCTTACATTGAAGCCGGTGAATCTTCTTCACCTGGTACCAACTAAAAATTTCGCTTTCATTTAAGTTTAGTTCTGATTCCGTTTCTGGGTTTCTTGTTTGCTTTATTTTTTATTATTTTGACTCGATTGTTTTGTTTTTTATATTTTTGATGTTTTGTACTGACCGTTATTGTTATTTATGATGTGGTTGTTGCTAAAAGGGACTGCTTTAGCCGGTGCTGCTGATGATGATGATGTTTTGTTAACTGTTTGAAGTATCATAACTGAGCATTGTGGTCATTGTACTTTAAATGGTCGTGCACTAATATACAAGTCCACATACATATATAAACACATGTATGGATCACATCGTAGGACTATACTTATGTATGCAGAATTGGCTTTAATGATGTAGGGGTGTAGGCAGTCTATTTAGTGGATGAGTTTCACAATTCATTGGTGGCCTTTGGCAATTCCGTTGGTTGGTCGGTAAATCGCCTCTTTGTGGCACGAATGTATTGCTGCAGGCCAATTTAACCTTTTCGGCACAATTTTGACTTTCGTTTTTGGCATAGCTTCTTTTGTACTTTTTGTGTGTTGCATATATACCTCAAATTGGATGCAACGTTTTGCTTTTGCTCGTCAATGATGTCGATGATGAACTACTTTTTGTACTACCGCCGCCACTGATCGTTTTCCAATTTCTGCTGAAGCTTTAATTTATGTTTTTGTTACCGTTCGGTGGCGTCATCTTCAGCATTTAAACTTGAGCTTCTGGGTGGCGCCGCGTATCACACTTTAACATGCAGCACGAAGTTTCGGAAGGTAGTTGGACAAAATGTTCATATGTCTTTCCAATCAGAAGCTAGCAACAAAAAAATGAATAAATATAATAAAATATAACCGTGCAAAATATCTTGGCGGCTTCCATTGGCTTCTGAAGTACTGAATACCAAAGAGTTATGAAAAAATTTCATAATATAGAACAAGGCCCTAGTTAAAATTAAAAATTTTGAAATTTCGTAAAAGAAGGTGCTTACAGTAGCGTATAGGTGTGGCCAAAACAAGGTGCGGATATAGATGAGTTTCATCATAAAAAAACTTTAACAAAAACAATTATGCAACTTTAAACAAACTTAAAACGGAAATATAGTTTGAATATAATGTACATAGCAAAATATTTGGCCATATTTGAATATTTCCCCTGTACGTGTGTTTGCGACTGAGCCTCTCCTAAGCGACTGGACCTATTTTGAAGGGTTCCCCTCAAATATTCAGAAACACATTTTTTCAGAAAACATTAGTCAGAACCCTTTTTTCAGAAAGCCAAAATTCAGAGGTGAAAATTATGAAACCAAAATTCAGAAATCAAAATTCAGAAGTCAAAATTGAGATGACAAATTTCAGAAGTCAAATTTCAGAAGTCAAGTTTCAGAAATCAAAATGCAGAAAGTAATCATACAGCAAAAAAACATTAAATTTTGCGCAAAATTTTATATTTTTTTGCTGTCTGATTAATTTCTGAATATTTTTTCAGCCTGGGACAAAGCAACATCGAAAGAAGGTGTTATATCCAATCGAATTATGGAATATGTATAATATCACCACATTGGGTGAAGTCCGTACAAATAATTATATCGAAAGGTGGCACAACGTCATTCCATGTGCGACACAGCCTAACATATTTAATTTCAAATAAAACAAGTAAGGAAGGCTAAGTTCGGGTGTAACCGAACATTACATACTCAGTTGAGAGCTGTGGAGACAAAATAAGGGAAAATCACCATGTAGTAAAAAGAACCTAGGGTAACCCTGGAATGTGTTCGTATGACATGTGTATCAAATGGAAGGTATTAGAGGGTATTTTAAGAATGAGTGGGTCATAGTTCTATAGATGGACGCCATTTAGGGATATCGCCATTAAGGTGGACCAGGGCTGACTCTAGAATTTGTTTGTACGATATGGGTATCAAATGAAAGGTGTTAATGAGTATTTTAAAAGGGAGTGGGCCTAAGTTCTCTAGGTGGGCACCTTTTCGAGATATCGCCATAAAGGTGGACCAGGGGTGACTCTAGAATTTGTTTGTACGATATGGGTATCAAACGAAAGGTGTTAATGAGTATTTTAAAAGGGAGTGGGCCTTAGTTCTACAGGTGGACATCTTTTCGAGATATCGCCATAAAGGTGGACCAGGGGTGACTCTAGAATTTGTTTGTACGATATGGGTATCAAACGAAAGGTGTTAATGAGTATTTTAAAAGGGAGTGGGTCTTAGCTCTATGGGTGAACGCCTTTTCGGGATATCGCCATAAACGTGGACCAGTGGTGACTCTAGAATGCGTTTGTGCGATATGGGTATCAAATGAAAGGTGTTAATGAGTATTTTAAAAGGGCGTGGGCCTTAGTTCTACAGGTGGACATCTTTTCGAGATATCGCCATAAAGGTGGACCAGGGGTGACTCTAGAATTTGTTTGTACGATATGGGTATCAAACGAAAGGTGTTAATGAGTATTTTAAAAGGGAGTGGGTCTTAGCTCTATGGGTGAACGCCTTTTCGGGATATCGCCATAAACGTGGACCAGGGGTGGCTCTAGAATGCGTTTGTACAATATGGGTATCAAATGAAAGGTGTTAATGAGTATTTTAAAAGGGTGTGGGCCTTAGTTCTATAGGTGGACACCTTTTCCAGATATCGCCATAAAGGTGGGCCAGGGGTGACTCTAGAATTTTTTTGTACGATATGGGGATCAAATTAAAGGTATTAATAAGGGTTTTAAAAGGGAATGGCCCTTAGTTGTATATGTGAAGGCGTTTTCGAGATATCGACCAAAATGTGGACCAGGGTGATCCAGAACATCATCTGTCGGGTACCACTAATTTATTTATATATGTAATACCACGAACAGGATTCCTTCCAAGTTTCCAAGGGCTTTTGATTTCGCCTTGCAAAACTTTCTCATTTTCTTCTACGTAATATGGTAGGTGTCATACCCATTTTACAAAGTTTTTTTCTAAAGTTATATTTTGCGTCAATAGACCAATACAATTACCATGTTTCATCCCTTTTTTCGTATTTGGTATATAATTATGGCATTTTTTTCATTTTTCGTAATTTTCGATATCGAAAAAGTGGGCGTGTTCATAGTCGGATTTCGGCCATTTTTTACACCAATACAAAGTGAGTTCAGATAAGTACGTTAACTGAGTTTAGTGAAGATACATAGATTTTTGCTCAAGTTATCGTGTTAACGGCCGAGCGGAAGGACAGACGGTCGACTGTGTATAAAAACTGGGCGTTGCTTCAACCGATTTCGCCCTTTTTCACAGAAAACAGTAAACGGCCTAGAATCTAAGCCTCTACCAAATTTCACAAGGATTGGAAAATTTTTGTTCGACTTATGGCATTAAAAGTATCCTAGGCAAATTAAATGAAAAAGGGCAGAGCCACGCCCGTTTTGAAATTTTCTTTTATTTTTGTATTTTGTTGCACCATATCATTACTGGAGTTAAATGTTGACATAATTTACTTATATACTGTAAAGATATTAACTTTTCTTTTAAAATTTGACTTAAAAAAATTTTTTTTTAAAAAGTGAGCGTGGTCGTTCTCCGATTTTGATAATTTTTATTAAGCATACATAGAGTAATAAGAGTAACGTTCCTGCCAAATTTCATCATGATATCTTCAACCACTGCCAAATTACAGAGTGCAAAATTTCTAAATTACCTTCTTTTAAAAGTGGGCGGTGCCACGCCCATTGTCCAAGTTTAACTCACTTACCAAGTTTCATCGCTTAATCCGTATTTGGTAATGAATTATCGCACTTTTTCGATTTTTCGAAATTTTCGATATCGAAAAAGTGGGCGTGGTTATAGTCGGATATCGTTCATTTTAAATAGCGATCTGAGATGAGTGCTCAGGAACCTACATACCAAATTTCATCATATCTCAAAATTTACTCAAGTTATCGTGTTAACGGACAGACGGACGGACGGACGGACATGGTTCAATCGAATTTTTTTTCGATACTGATGATTTTGATATATGGAAGTCTATATCTATCCCGATTCCTTTATACCTGTACAACCAACCGTTATTCAATCAAAGTTAATATACTCTGTGAGCTCTGCTCAACTGAGTATAACAAAAAACGAACAGACAAAAACAGAAACAAAACTGCAGCAATTTTCAGCTGGAGGGGAGTCATATCGGAAACGTAAGATAAAATAAAAAGACTTAGTTTCTTTAATATTCCAATTTCATTTGAAAAGGATAAACGCGAAAAGATTTGATGAATTACATCCTTTCTATTGCGCATAATTTAAAATTTTAGATTGTACTCCTTTTTCTTCATCCATAATTCCTTCCAAGTAAATAAACTTTTTTGAATTTTGAGAAAAATTTAATGTCTTTTCCGTCGTCTGATTATTTTCTGAATTTTGACTTCTGAATTGTGGCTTTTGAAATTTGACTTCTGAATTTTTACTTCTGAAATTGGACTTCTGCAATTTGACTTTTGAAATTCGACTTTTGAAATTAGACTTCTGGGATTTGACTTCTCAGTTTTGACCTCTGAATTTTGTCTTTCTGAAAAAAGGGTTCTGACCAATGTTTTCTGAAAAAGTGTGTTTTTGACTTTTTGTTTTCTGAATTTATGGGGAGCACCATTTTGATGACATTTGATTTGATTTGATGATGCTTTATATTCACAATTTGGTCCGTTTTCTTTCCTTTATTTCCGGGAAAGGGACAAAGGGCGGACCAGTTATACAAAATATATAGATTTTATGGTGCGATTTTCTTATTATCCAGAAATATGTCTTTTCGGTAAATGGACCAAGGACCGACCTATTCTAAAAAATTAAATTTAGGTTAATATTTGAGAAACTTTTCACTCCAGGACGCTCACTAGGGGACGGTCAACTTGAAAAATTCATATTTATGGGTCGATATTCTTGAAATTTAGTACAGGGGTCTCTCTTCAACGAGTTTAATATTAAGGACCCTTTCTTTCCGGCAAGTTGACCATGGGCAACATTTGCTTGAAATTTGATACAGAGGTAGCTCTCTAACTGGCTTATTACTTGAGAAATATTTCTTTCCGGAACGTAGGCCAGGATCGGAGCTATTGTAAAAAATCTTATTTATGGTAGCCTTTCGAATGAGCTATTCTTATATATAACAAATAAGGAAGGCTAAGTTCGGGTGTAACCGAACATTACATACTCAGCTGAGAACTTTGGAGGCAAAATAAGGGAAAATCGCCATGTAGGAAAATGAACCTAGGGTAACCCTGGAATGTGTTTGTATGACATGGGTATCAAATGGAAGGTATTAAAGAGTATTTTAAAAGGGAGTGTGCCAGAGTTCTATAGGTGTACGCCATTTCGGGATGTCGCTATAAAGATGGACCAGGGGTGACTCCAGAATGTGTTTGTACGATATTGATACCCATGAAAGGTGTTAATGAGTATTTTAAAAGGGAGTGGGCCTTGGTTCTATAGGTGTACGTCTTTTCGAGATATCGCAATAAAGGTGGACCAGGGGTGACTCTAGAATGTGTTTGTACGATATGGGTATCAAATGAAAGGTGTTAATGTGTATTTTAAAAGGGAGTGATCCTTAGTTCTATAGGTGGACGCCTTTTCGAGATATCGCCATAAAGGTGGGCCAGGGGTGACTCTAGAATACGTTTCTACGATATGGGTATCAAATGATAGGTGGTAATGAGTATTTTAAAAGGGAGTGATCCTTAGTTCTATAGGTGTACGTCTTTTCGAGATATCGCAATAAAGGTGAACCAGGGGTGACTCTAGAATGTGTTTGTACGATATAAGTATCAAATGAAAGGTGTTAATGAGTATTTTAAAAGGGAGTGATCCTTAGTTCTATAGGTGGACGCCTTTTCGAGATATCGCCATAAAGGTGGGCCAGGGGTGACTCTAGAATACGTTTGTACGATATGGGTATCAAATGAAAGGTGTTAATGAGTATTTTAAAAGGGAGTGGGCCTTGGTTCTATAGGTGTACGTCTTTTCGAGATATCGCAATAAAGGTGGACCAGGGGTGACTCTAGAATGTGTTTGTACGATATGGGTATCAAATGAAAGGTGTTAATGAGTATTTTAAAAGGGAGTGAACCTTAGTTCTATAGGTGGACGCCTTTTCGAGATATCGCCATAAAGGTGGGCCAGGGGTGACTCTAGAATACGTTTGTACGATATGGGTATCAAATGAAAGGTGTTAATGAGTATTTTAAAAGGGAGTGGGCCTTAGTTCCATAGGTGGATGACTTTTCGAGATATCGCCATAAAGGTTGGCCAGGGGTGACTCTAGAATTTTTTTGTACGATATGGGTATCAAATGAAAGGTGGTAATGAAGTTGAATGTTGACATAATTTATTCATATACTGTAAAGATATTCAATTTTTTGTTAAAATTATACTTTAAAAAATTTTTTTTTTAAAGTGGGCGTGTTCGTAATCCGATTTTGTTAGTTTTTATTTAGCACACATATAATAAGAGGAGCTACGTTCCTACCAAATTTCATTATGATATCTTCAACGACTTTGAAATTATCTTCTTTTAAAAGTTGGCGGTGCCACACCTGTTGTCTAAAATTTTACCAATTTTCTATTCCGCGTCATAAGGTCAACCCACCTACCAAGTTTCATCACTTTAGCCGTCTTTGGTAATGAATTATAGCACTTTTTCGGTTTTTCGAAATTTTCGGTATCGAAAAAGTGGCGTGGTTATGGTCCGATTTCGTTCATTTTAAACAACGATCTGAGATGAACGCCCAGAAACCCGAATACCAAACTTCATCAAGATACCTCAAAATTTACCGAAGTTATCGTGTTTACGGGCGGACGGACGGACATGGCTAAATGAATTTCTTTTTTCGCCCAGATCATTTTGATATATAGAAGTCTATATCTATCTCGATTATTTTAAGCCGTTACGGATTACCGTTATGCGAACAATATTAATATACTCTGTGAGCTCTGCTCAGCTGAGTATAATTACTGCACTCCTTTTCACAGGATAATTGTGTCTATATATCCATTGGCGGACCCAGGGGGGCGAGCGGGCATTTGGTACATGACCTAAATAATTGATTAAATTGCAAACATTTTTTACAATAGCTATTGCTAAAATTTAAAGTCAAACTCCACACTATTGGAAATTTTGGGTAAGCTTTTATCTAAATCAACTTCCTCAGCAACGGTAATAGCTAGAGCTGTAAAATTTTCAATAAATAGTAAATGTTAAAAAACGTAAAATGTTAAAACGAAGACTATAATTTTTTAAAGCTTAGCTTAAAAAACTTAAAGCTTTTACCAGTTCAAGACGTTGAGATCTTGAATTTTAAAGTGTTAAAAAAGCAGCTTCAGTGGTATTTGGGGCAATATGACCGAATTTATATTTCTTTACAAATTGTTTATTGGTTTCAAGGAATTTTTGCAAAGTGATTTAAAATTCACATATTTTCCAGTAACAAAAAAATCTAGTTAATTAAAAGTTTTAAAACTAAGTAGGAAATAACGTTTTGAGTCGCCAAATTTTGCGGTTTTTACTCGTTTTTTTTTTTTAATTGTAAACAATAACTCAAATAAATCAAAGTCATAATTCTTATAGGTTTTGAAGTTCTATAGAAATATCTATGTTTAATGAAAATTTCTCTTGTGAACTGTATATTTATATATGTACATATGTACATAATATTTGAATTTAATTTTAAGGAAATATACTTTTTAAATTTATTTTCACACTTCTAAATAATTTTAAAACAGAAAATTTGAGTTATAAACAACATTTCGAAAATTACAAACCAAAGATATTGATATAGTTTCTGCAGTTAAGCTTATTGATATGACCACATCAAGTTTACAGAGAAAACGTGAAACTAGCACTGACTCGTTTAAAAAACTTTTCAACGAGGGTAAGGCCATAGCGAATGAATTGGTGCAGAAATCACGGTCCCCAGAATCACCGGGCGTAAAAATAATCGACCAAACAGTTATTGAGGATTGTTACCGAGTTGCAGTATATATTTCTTTTCTAGACTGTATTATAAACGAAATGTCATCCAGGTTTCCTAACGCCTCCATGAAAAGAAAGTTGCTGTCCCAAAACTTCAGCGATGAAGATTTGGAGAATGTTTTACAAGGCGCAGAAGTATACAAAGAAGACCTTCCTTGTGTTCAAGCTTTGAAGGGTGAATTAAAAATTTGGAAAGAAATGACAGAAAATATCCTAGATTCTGCAGCAGATGCCTACAAACAAGCAACAGCGTTGCTTTTTATCAATTGCTGTATACGCTTCCAGTGACTACCAGCACTGCCGAGCGATCTTTCTCCACCTTACGGCGATTAAAGTCGTATCTTCGCAACAGGGTGAGAGGAGAGCGTTTGAATGGATTGGCTTCAATGCATATCAATGAAGATATTGCGGGAAAAATGGACCCTAATGAATGCTGGACATTTTCAGCAGGAAATATAAAAGAAAAATGTTTTTACTGCACACATAATTTTTTATTATTTTGACACTTTTATAAGCCTTGAACCTCTATAAATAAATTTGAAGTAGGTATGCTACATCTAAATATTTATATAAGTTGTTGCTAACTTTTTTGCGGGTTCGTTCTGAGTGCCCCTCCACCCCCCCCCCCCCCCTCAAAAAAAATCTTGTATCCGCCCCTGTATATATCCTTGTTTCAGAAACGAATTGCATTAGAATGGAACTTGGGCCCCACAAGTCGAAACCAATTACTATTGCTATTGTTACTAAAAAGTTACAACGAAAAGCATATGCTGAAAGCGGAGCAATGGCGTAGATAATACAGGTTGATTTTGTTTTACAGAAAGAAGTTCTCTTATGCTAAATATCAGCAGAGTTGAATTGCGCATTTTTATCTTCTTTAGAAGTGATACAACTTTCCGCCATTCTTTTGTTTACTTAGCAAAGGTACGTCCTCTAACCAAGTCACAAGTGAAAGTGGCTAAGAAGGAAAAGCAACAAAATAAATGGCAAATGACAATAATGCCGCAACGTCGCGCTTGTTTGTTTGATAAAATTAGTCTACAAAACACATTCCAAAAAAATTAAATAATAATATTTGGCAAATTCAGTGGGAAAATATAATGTTTCCAATCTACTACAAGCGTAACTACCCAATAACACTGACAAATGTAAAAAAAAACAAGTAAGGAAGGTTAAGTTCGGGTGTAACCGAACATTACATACTCAGTTGAGAGCTATGGTGACAACATAAGGGAAAATAACCATGTAGGAAAATGAACCGAGGGTAATTCTGGAATGTGTTTGTATGACATGTGTATCAAATGAAAGGTATTAAAGAGTATTTTATGAGGGAGTGGGCCAGAGTTCTATAGGTGGACGCCATTTAGGGATATCGCCATGAAGGCGGATCAGGGATGACTCTAGAATTTGGTTGTACGATATGGGTATCAAATGAAAGGTGTTAATGAGTATTTTAAAAGAGAGTGGGCCTTAGTTCTATAGGTGGACGCCTTTTCGAGATATCGCCATAAAGGTGCACCTGGTCCGACTCTAGAATGCGTTTGTACAATATGCGTACCAAACGAAAGGTGTTAATAAGTGTTTTAAAAGGGAGTGGGCCTTAGTTCTATTGGTGGACGCCTTTTCGGGATATCGCCATAAACGTGGACCAGGGTTGACTCTAGAATGCGTTTGTACAATATGGGTATCAAATGAAAGGTGTTAATGAGTATTTTAAAAGAGAGTAGGTCTTAGTTCTATAGGTGGATGCCTTTTCGAGATATCGCCATAAAGGTGCACCAGGGGTGACTCTAGAATATGTTTGTACGATATGGCTATCAAGGTGAAAGGTGTTAATGAGTATTTTAAAAGGGAGTGGTCCTTAGTTCTATAGGTGGACGCCTGTTCGGTATATCGTTATAAAAGTGGACCAGGTTTGACTCTAGAATGCGTTTGTACAATATGGGTATCAAGGTGTTAATGAGTATTTTAAAAGGGCGTGGGCCTTAGTTCTATAGGTGGACGCCTTTTCAAGATATCGCCATAAAGGTGGACCAGGGGTGACTCTAGAATTTGTTTGTACGATATGGGTATCAAATGAATGGTGTTAATGAGTATTTTAAAAGGGAGTGGGCCTTAGTTCTATAGGTGGATGCCTTTTCGAGATATCGCCATAAAGGTGAGCCAGGGGTGACTCTAGAATTTTTTTGCACGATATGGGTATCAAATGAAAGGTGTTAATGAGTATTTGAAAAAAAGTAGGCCTTAGTTCTATATGTGGACGCCTTTTCGAGATATCGCCATAAAAGTGGACCAGGGGTGACTCTAGAATGTGTTTGTACGATATGGGTATCAAATTAAAGGTATTAATGAGGGTTTTAAAAGGGAGTGGCCGTTAGTTGTATATGTGAAGGCGTTTTCGAGATATCGACCAAAATGTGGACCAGGGTGATCCAGAACATCATCTGTCGGGTGCCGCTAATTTATTTATATATGTAATACCACGATCAGTATTCCTCCCAAGATTACAAGGGCTCTTTATTTCGCCCTGCAAAACTTTTTCATTTTCTTCTACTTAATATGGTAGGTGTCACACCCATTTTACCAAGTTTTTTTCTAAAGTTACATTTTGCGTCAATACACCAATACAATTACCATGTTTCATCCCTTTTTTCGTATTTGGTATATAATTATAGCATTTTTTTCATTTTTCGTAATTTTCGATATCGAAAAAGTGGGCGCGGTCATAGTCGGATTTCGGCCATTTTTTACACCAATACGAAGTGAGTGTACGTACGTCAAGTGAGTTTACGTTGCGTGTACGTGAGTGTACGTTGCGTCAATAGACCAATACAATTACCATGTTTCATCCCTTTTTTCGTATTTGGTATATAATTATAGCATTTTTTTCATTTTTCGTAATTTTCGATATCGAAAAAGTGGGCGTGGTCATAGTCGGATTTCGGCCATTTTTTACACCAATACGAAGTGAGTGTAAGTACGTGAACTGAGTTTAGTAAAGATACATCGATTTTTGCTCAAGTTATCGTGTTAACGGCCGAGCGGAAGGACAGACGGTCGACTGTGTAAATTATAAGTTTATTCAACACAATTATTACTTGAATTATAAACTTTATTAAATTAAAGCATTTTTACAAAAAGCTCTTAAAATATTGTTTCCTTTTTACAACCGGAGTGATCTGCCCATTGGTCTATTTGCAACAACCAGCACTGCTGTTAATTCTAATTGGAAAGAGCTAAACCTCGCTCTCTGTCACATTTCGCTGCCGGCTGCTCTGTTTGCTCTCACAATTATTCAATCAAACTATTATTGGAGTCGTTTGCTGTTAAATGCACTGATCGCTCTCACATTAGTTCGCCCACGCTTGTTTTCGAACTATTGTTTATGTTAAGTCGTATGCAATCACTGTTCTCCAACAATTAGGTTTATGCGAATGATGTCTTTGCTGTTGGTATCCACTGATCGCTGTCACGGCAATTGGTTCGCACTTGCTTTACAACTACTGGGATGTAAAGTAGTATGAGATGATGTCGTTATCGCTGTTAACTACAGTGATCGCTCTCACAGCGTTCGGTGTTCACTTGCCTAACAGGTTTTGGTAATGCTGTATGGTTGTATGCTCGTCATATTCACTAGATGGAGGGCATCAGAGAGCAGAACCTTTTACGTGGGTGACCAGCAGTTATTAGTGCTTAACTCTTCCTCTTCTAAATGAGGGACGTCCGCGATCCTCAACAATAATGCCAAAATTAATTTAATTTGTATGATTGGTTTGGTAGGTTATCACAACGATATTATTGCATAAACTTCTGAGCAATTACAATGTTGCACATAGAATAGGTTGAGTTATAACTTTGTATGGTTATGGTTGAGTTATCTTTACTTTTGGCATTAGTTCCGCAGACCCATACATAGATTGTAACAGAAGTGAGTTACAAGTTAATGACTGATATAGCGAGCACGACGATAATGAGTAGTCGAGCATTGAGAAATTTAATAGCAGCTTAGCAGCGGTATGATAAATCCATGAGAGCTCTAATATGCTGGTATTTGTGAGTAAGTTGCAATTACGTGGTTGACAAGTCGGGTTTTCTTAAAACT